>NC_083817.1:3118049-4318049 GCF_015708825.2 Lethenteron reissneri
CTCAGAGCCACGAGTGGAAAAATGCTGGAATGCGCCCGGCTAGAGGGGTTTTATTTTCTCTGCCGACCCGCTTTTGGCAATTCGCTAAAACGCAGCCTATCGCTTTGGAGGTGGCTGGGTAGCTCGGGGGGGATAATACCGTGTCGGAGCACTGAGCCGACACCGCCTGAGAGCCTGGGTTCAATTCCGGATTCCATCCACCCGTGATTAAACCGGCTTTCCAAGTTGATGGTCTCAGCTCGGTCACCAATGACTGCACAACAAAAATACGATCATTAAATGTGGTTTTTAATTTAGTTTTCCATATTCCAGCTATGAAAACTGAATATATCTGTTTGATGCCCATGCGATGAATGCCCTATGTGTTGCATTAAAAACGTGCCAGCTGGTTGTGTGTGAGAGGCCTTTTTCAAGGGACTTAAAAAGTAGATGATGTTATCTTCTTGGGCCAAATGAGAGTTCCAAATGGAAATATCTTGTGTCTGACACAAATAGGACAATTAGAATATTATTTAGAGAAGAAAAAAACACACAAAATACACCTAGTGAGCACCTTTTCCTTAAAGGTTCGATTGAACCTCGACAATTTGAGGTGTGATCCTCTTTAAGTGCAGCTTGTTTGTAGTAAATCTCATTTAAATGACGTCGAGGAAACACATTTTGACTCGAATTCTTTCATAATCTTTCTCACTTTAAGTGATGCTTTGTTTAAATTACACCTTCAATGACTCGTACGTCCACCACAGATCACAAGCAACCACTTTGGTGACTTCCCGAGTCGAGTCCGCTTGTAGCGACGTGTGTGGCTTACAAGAGGTTACAGTTACCGGGGGCGATCTCAGTCGCGTGGCGCGAGAAATCGTCACGGGAGCCAGCGAGGAAGAAGCAGGGGGTCATCTCGTGCACACGCGGCCACGTAGTCTGGTACTGAACTCGCACTCAGCGGCCCGGCGAGGATCGTATTACCCAAATGTAGACTTGCCAGTGGGGCTCGACGGCGCCAGCGTGCGCACGCTGGCGCCCTTCCGAGCAGGTCCGAGGTGTCGCTGTTGGCCGTGTCGGATGGTTCCCGTGCAGCCTACTGAAATTCCGCAAACAGCTATTCCAGGCACGCGGCATTTTGTGACAGAGCCGGCGTGTGCTTTGTGGGGGGGCTGGTTAAGGACGGCCTACTGGTGTTTGTTCGATTTCACATCTTTGTGCCAGACGTTGTCCCCTGGAGGTCTGTTTTTCGGCACATGTAGCCTAAACAGTCTGGTGCAGGCTGAGGTATGAAGCAATGGAAACTGTAAATGTCTGAGAGACAGGGTAAACATCACGTGAAGTGATGCTTTGTTTAAGGCCGATCGCACGAACTCTCCTGCGCTGCGTGGGTCACATTCAAAAATATACAAGACATTCTTTTCCAAGGCCGGTACGCGTGTGGCGGGGCTGAATGTGCAAGCGGGGCCTTCGTTCCCGCTAAACTCCCCGCGCAGTTCTAAACACAGATCGAGAATTCTCATCCATCTTTATGACAAGACTTTCATATGTCCTCCCGTTCGGTCAACGTAAAACTCCATAACAGAACAAAATAAAACGAACCTCTTTAACGCGCACTCATTAACGCCCGCATTTCCACGGCACTAGTCGCCCGCAACCCAGACACTCTCGCCACCCCCTGCGCACGCCCGCTGCTCTCTAAATCTCGCCGCCCTATTGCCGTCCGTCGCTTGCAGCCCGCGCTGGTGCTATGCTCCCCGCCGCGGCTTCTCGCCTGGGCCGAAGCGCTGGAGAGGCGCGGCGCCGGCTGCCGGGCGGTGGTCGTGGATGGTGCCGAGAGCGCTGGGGCCCTGGCCGGACTGCTTCACGGCGGCCGCCACCACGAGGTCGCTGTCGCTACGTACGCGACGGCACGACTTCACCTGCATGAGATGAACAGGTGCTGTGCGCGTTAGGGCTCGGGGGCGTGTGCCACCAGGTGCAAGGTGGTACCAGGCGCAGGTGGTACCAGGTGCAGGCATTCACTCTCCAATAATCTCTGCCTCATACTATACGTGTCCTCTCTTCGTTTGTTACGTGACTTCAAAATTGGTGAACGTGAAAATACGAGGACATGTGCCCTTACCGTGTGCTTTTTAATTGGTGAATAGGACTTAAGCCTGGGCCCGATCATTTTTATATTTTTTCCATTTCTGTGCATGGGCCTGTGCAAGCACAGACCCCTGTGTATAAACGTAATAGACTCGGGAGCCTCGATTTGAACTCTTACTGCGCTGGGGAGGAAATTCGGCAATAAAAAGGGGGGTCAGTGGCTTCTCGGACCCTAATGGGAGACTTAAACCGGTGGCCAAGAATGGCAGGCCACATTTTGAAATAGTCAGGGCTTTGTGCCTCATTGCTCCAATTGTCATTAAAGAGTGAAGGGAGACAGAAAGGGCTCTCTCTCTCTCTCTCTCTGCCTGCCAGTGTTGCATGACTGCTCGGCAAGGTCGTAAATGTTTTGCCAGGTGTGTGCAAAGCTGTTTGGCTTTCTGTTTGAGCTAGGAATTTTTATATATATATTTATGTATATCTATACATATACACACACACATGCACAGTACACGAACCGCACGTGTGTGTGTGTGTGCATATATATATTTTTTACAATGGGTGCATTCACCACTCTTTTACGCATCTGCACAGACCAGTGGAGGACTGCGTTTACACGCGGCGCACGTGTGTGCCAGAAAGCCACGACAAGAACCGTGGCCTCGGCCGCAGCCAGCGCGCTAGCTTCGGAGTCCCCTGGCCGGTGGCGCCTTAGCGCTTGTTTCGCATTGCCGATGCCACTGTCGGTTTCACTCCACTCGGTGGTGCCGACGTAGAAACGTCCGCAAGGGTTTTCTTGCAGAAGGAAGTTGAAGCCCGAAAACACACACAGTCTCGTAGATGGGATAGACACCTGTGTTCTATATCCTGGGCCACGTGACCCAAGTTTGACACTTCATCAATAAGAAAAAAATACTTTACAATTACGGTAATGCACGCCCGCCAAAGCGCGTTCTAGTAATGTGCAATAATAACGTGCTTGATTGTAGGAAAAATGTAACGACAGTTATTATCGTTAATATCATTTACGGTACTTTGTCAAACGAGTGCTGGCTGAAAGCCTTCCCCACTTTACGCTTTTTAAGCTGAGTGTTGATTCAGCAGCTGAGACACCTCTGTAGCGGTTCAAAGTGCATCAGATGGCAAACTAAAACATGGCTAGGATTCCTCTTCCTTATTGAGGGCTGAACAGGACTTTCAACTGCGCACACTCTCGTGTTGTACCTACTGTAATCACCCAGGAATGTCTGTCCTTAATGCTCGTGACAGTCACTCCACATCGACCAGTCCCCCTCATTCATATTCATGAGCAGGTGACGTCCTCCAAATGGACCCCCCCCCACCCCTCATTAATAATCATGAGCGGGTGACGTCACTCAATATGGAGTACTCCCCCCCCCCCTCTCACTAATAATCATGCACAAGTGGCGTCACTCCACATTGAACAGCTCCCCTCATTAATAATCATGAGCAGGTGACGTCCTCCAAATGGACACTCCCCCCATTCATAATAATTAGCGGCTGACGTCACTCCACATGGGGGTAGAGGCGCCTCCTTCCCCCCTCCTCGGTGTCAACTTACAACCCTCACTACAAAGGCAGAACCCTCACGTCACGCGATCTCTGTAACGCTGTTGAGACATCAAAGTAAAAAGGACGTCACGATGAATAAGGGATTATAACCTTTAAATGAAATAGGTCTGTGTCACCGCGCCCTTACAAATTGCACACGCATTGATGCAATTAATATCACGTCGCGGTCTGCTTTTCGCTTGCAAGTTTCAGATTTACTGCAATACACCCGTCCTTGGCGGGCAAAAGGCTAGTCCAATAATAACGTGAAAAATAACGAGGGCTCACCTTCAATTATCGCGCTATATTTAGAAACATATTGTCACCAGGTGGAAAATATTTCCCCTCTTCGTACCCGATTCGTGAAGCTGATTGCTTGCAGTGACGCGCGAATATCGTTTTGCACGCCATTTCAAAGCGGTGGGCCATGTGTGGCTACGCGCCACTCGAAGTGAAGCCGCGGGCTGTAGGTTGCCACCCCTGGGCTAAAAGGGACAGACATTATCGGGAGGCTTGAGAGGCGGCGGGAGCGGTGCTCTTTGGATGATACCGACACGTATCTCTCAGCTCAAGGGTGGGTTGACCGTGCTCCTTGTTCTTCATGTGCAGCTTAGCCTAACAAAGCCTCGGCTGCCCCTCGCCCATCAATTCTGAGAGAAGCAAAAACAACCTCTTTTTTTTTGTGCGTGCTTACATTTTTTTGCAAACGGCAGTTTGTGTTTATAGTCTTAGCGTGTTCCCTTTTGGATTCGTTTTATTTTTGTTTAATTGTGCCAGTCATTTTCATCCGTCCGCTTGTCATTTGCCATATGTTAGGCTATGCGTGAGAGACTGTGTGCGTGTGGTTGTGTGTTTATATACCGTGTGTGTGTGTGTGTATGCTGTGGGGTGAGTGGTGGTGCAGTGGTTATCGCACTGCTCTATAAACCCGGCAGTCCCAGCTTCGGCTAACATCAACGGCAAGGGATTTTTGGACCAGCCCCTGGGACCACCCTAGGTCGACTAAGCATGAAATGAGCAATGCACCTGGTGCGGTGTGTAAATATCAGCATGGAGGAGACAAAGGCAGTCAGGTGTGGCTTTAGGCAATTTACCCAATTGTACATCTTTCCAACCCGAATAGGTGTTCACAGCTCTTTTGTCATCAATGTATTTGGGTATATGGGGAATCTTTGTCTCTTGTGTGTTTCTATTGGAAGTAGAGAGTGGTTGTAGTGGTTCACATATTGCACAACAATTATGGTTTCCTGGGTTTGTTTCCCGTTGCAATATACATCAATACTAGTGGCAAATTATTTCTGGATTTGGTCTCGGTCTCCTCTAAGACAGCTGAGCATAAAATGAAAGTCTGGAATAATGTGTCATTATTAGTACCAATGTATATAATGCAGCTCTGCTTGGTGCTTGCAGCTCGGGGTATAAAATTGTATTGTGTCGTTGATTAATATCAATTCGGAAGCTAAACGATACGAGCATTGAATCGCATATTTAAGAATCATTGTTTTTCCATTCGTATGTGATGCGCTCTCGTGGCCCCTGCAGCTGCAAAAGGTCACTAAATTCATGATAATATTCAAAATACACAAATTTCTTGAATTGAATTGTGCTCCTGAATTCGTGACAACTCATCGACTCGCCGGAGTTGCGGTTCACAGTTATCCTCCCTTTTGCAGTGTTCTTCACTCATTTTCAGAGCGGGGCCACTTTCGCCGATAAGATAACATCAGTGTGAGGTTAGCCACACATTTCAAACCATTGGGTTTGACAGCACCATGGAGTGTTTTCACATTTGCGTATTGTCGGAGGCCGCACGTCAGGGTTCGCACTAATGGCCACCAGAGGCTGCCCGTGGCCCGCAGGGGCTTGCAATGAAAAACAATGAAGAACATTGCAAGGCCCACGTGTGCTGCCCCAGCCTTAGTAGGCGCTCGGTAACGGCTGTTGGTGCTCGTGCAGTGTGCAGTGGTCGATGGTGATTGTGGAGGAACCTCAGCAGCCGGGGGACCAGGATGGGGAAGCCGAGCCGTGGCCCCCAAAGGGACAGGAGCAGCACTGCGACTCAGGGCCCCTTGCCCCACGTGAGGGCCCCTGGCCAGCGCAGTCCGGGCATCACGCCGTCCCCCCGTGCCCCGTCGGTGCCAGCGCCACCTCCAACTTCCACAACCCCTGGATACGGGACTGGCGCACGCTGCGTGCTATACGGTGCCCCGTCCGCATCGGACTAGCGGCCACCACCCTGAGGAGCAGTCTAGTGGATCTGTGGAGCATCGTGGACTGGTAATGGCCTGGGTGGCACGTGGCTGCCCGCACAAAGTGTTGATCGCTGGTGGTGGCACTTATCGTTGCGAGGCGACCGTCTTCCCAGCAGAGCATGTGAAAGGAATCCATCTCGGCTTTTTTCAAAGCCTTCGGGCCAGGTGTGGCTAATAAAGTTAAAGGGAAAAATGTGACAATAAACCAGTGCGATTCACATAATCTGTATTAACCACACCTGGATTGATAACGTTGGAAAATTTTAAGTGGATTCCTTTGTTCCTAAATCCTTTAAGACGTGGTTTGGAGAGGCCACCGGCAAAGCTGCAATTACAACGGTGATATTTATTCGTTTAGCGTGGCGTTGGCGCAGCTGTAGCGGTTGGCGTTGCCTTTCAGGGCGGTGCCCGGTAGCCTGGGCAGCATTGGAGAGTTCCGCGAGGAGTTCGCGTCGCCCATCGAGACGGCACGCCGGCATTCGGCCACCGGGCGCGAGCGACGCCGTGCCCAAGTGGCCACTGCGGGCTCTTGCTCGCCGTCTGTTCCCACACCTCCTCCTCCCCTACTGCCGCCGCCGGTGGACTTCCACCGAAGCCACCACCGCCACGCGGCACCACAGCAGCCAGGTGACCCGATTCCCACGCGTTTCATGGGAAATCTACACCTGCCATCCTCTTTGCTCACAAACTCTGGCTTCGTAAGTGATGGTTTGTGCTACGCACGTAGTCTGGGGTGCGGTCAATCACAGGCACAGCCTCCAAGGCTGGGAACACGGCTCCAGAGTCATGTGGCACAGTTGAAAGAAAAACAAATTGCGTCAACGAATCTAATGTAAGATGCATCAAACGCGATATCCATCAAGTGAGAACAGAAAACTGACTTCCACATAAGAGTAGTTCTTCCGAGTAGGTGAGCAGACGAGTCTCAAGCTACGAGGCTAGGTTCTTGCTGAAGTCTGCGCCCTCCAGGCCAGCTAGTGGAGGCAGTGTTTCCCGGCGCGTGTTTCTGTCTCGGTAATCCCGGTGCATCTCCTGTCCGCTCCGAGTAGTGGGATTCCCTGCCCCCGCTACCAGTGTTAGCCATGAGTGGCGGCAGCACAAAGGCATCTCGCTCGCGGCGCTCTCGCACACGAATTTAAATCGGCGTGGTTCTCGGTGATTAATACAGAGCGGTCATTTCCGAGTGCAGTTAACCGTGGATTCTTCTCCACTTGGGGGGTAAATGGGCCACACGATGTGTAGGAGAAGCCAGCAAATTTACCCTTCCACAAAAACAACTTGAATTGCTTGTTTTAATCAGCGAGGGCTTTAACAACGAGAAGTTTGTTTTGGCTGCTCGTCGCATTTAGGTGCACAAAAAGCGCCGTGGCCCAAAAGAGCGGCGGCGAACGGGAGAGTTTGCGATGCTCACACCATAAACAAGGACGGTAACATAAACACAGTGCGGCCCCGCACGCACTGGGGCAGTCTCTCCCAGCTCGCTCGCACATGCACGTGTAGTGGGCACAGGCGGTGGTGGCTGTGCGTGTGCACGTGTGTGTGCGCGCGTGTGTTGTGTTGGGAAGAAAGGAGACCACCCAGGCATTCTCCCGCTGCCGAGCCACCCAGCCTGCCCCCACACTCTCCACCGACTCCCTCCCACCCTCCCCCCCCCCCACCCACCACATCCCCCACCAGCTCAGAGCCAGGTTTACCAAGTGCACTTCCTGAGCTAATAAATCCAGCAGCCGGTGGGACAGCCGGGAGCCATGGTGGGGCAAAAGGTGGGGCATCTGGTGGGGCAAACGGTTGGGAGATGGGAAGAAGATGCTGGGCACAGACCCACATCGTCGGGCCCAGGTGGCGCGTGGAGGGCGACTGGGGATGGGCGAGCTGAGGAGCGGCGCGGGCTGTGTGATTAAACGCCCGCTGTGCCGAGGCTGGGGATCCATGCTGGACTCCGTTTATTTCTCCCCTTCTCCCACAAGTGCTTTTAATCACAGTCGAGCAAAGGCTGCCTGCGCCATTAATTAGAAAACACAACAATGAAATGTCAGACTCATACTTTTCAACGAGCATATTTTTCTTTTTTTCTCTCTCTCTTCACTTTAACAGCATTTCCTTTTGTTGTCCTGGCTCGGAGCGACTTCACTTTGTGACGAAAAGTTTGGTTTTCTCTCTTTCCCCCCCATCACTCACTGCTGTCATTTAATCCAACGTTGCTCCTGGTAAAGGGCAGTCGGATTCACTGAGATTTTTTTTTTCTGCTCACGATGACGTCCTGGACAAGCGCGCGTGGCGGTCACGCTCCGTGTGACCGCTCAACGTGCCCTGGGGAGTTGCGCTGTTGTTAAAAGGACATTGCGGTCCCCCAGGGTGGTCGCGCCCAGCAGTGGAGCATTGACTCTATAACAGGAATCAAAAGTCAACGTGTCTTCCTGCTCAAACAAGTAAAGGGGCAGCACTGGCAGCCCTGAGCCAGTTTTGAAATGTTTTTCTTTGATGTAGCAGTGGCCAGTATTTCTAAGGGTCTTTGCTCACAAGAGCAAAGACCCTGAGCCAGTGTTGAAAACGTCATGTTCTCATGGCAGTGACCAGTGTCGCTTCTCACAATGTGGTACTCATTTTATGATCTTAAGTCCACCGCTCACTCGACTCGGCTGTACGGTTCAATTATATTTATATCAGTGTGCTCTGGCCAGAAAAAAACTTTACCGAGTCTCAAGACACATTTTCAGGAGGGTCCTGTTTGGCATTCTTTCCCGGAGGGAACCAGAATTTCTCAAATTTGTGCACGCAATAAAAGAATGTGAAAGGCATGGCTGCTTGTGCAAGCCGTATCGTTACGGTATTTTTATTTGGCCGAAACCTGTTTTTTACACGCACACAACAGGTGCCAATTTTCCCGGTTTGTAAAGTTCACATTACAGCTTTCAGGGTGCAGCATTGGCCCTGCGCCAGGTGTGGTCTAATTCTAACCCACGTGCGTGCCCCAATTTACATCTGCTCATTTTTTAGTTTCCATTGTAAAATGTAAAGCATGTGGTTGCATTGTTTCCTCGGGCGACAGCCTTACTCGTGGCCACAATTGCTCGTGTTTTATTCTGCGGAACAGGACGAAGAACGAGCTGGGGACGCTGGGGAGACGGTGGCGTGCGGCAGGGCTATCGGCGGGGAGCAGTGGGCGCGACGGGCGCCGGTGGTGGCGGTGCTCGCGGCAGTGGCAGACCCTTGCTGTGACAGCACCAGCAGTGACAAAGGGGTCACCCACTCAATCGTAACCGCGCAGGTTCATCTCTCAGATCGACTGCAGCAGCCCAGCCTGCCGGGCTCGGGCCGATTCACATCCTTCCTTGAAGAGTTTGCCGAGTTTTTCGAAATGAGTGGCGAAATCGCGGGAAGTGCATCCTCCGATAATTCGTGTAGCGATTCCGACAAGGAAACGGGTGCCCGCCAGAGTGACCCGGACGAGCCACGTGGAGTTGGTTGGCCGCAACGTTTGAGCCGGCGTGTTGACGGAATCTGCGTTACTTCCACCTCGAAGCTCACAGAGAATCTAGTCCCCGAGAGTCCGGTTTCATGTGTCGCTGAAACGAAAAGCAGCCATGAAGGTGGCAGCAGCAGTTTAGAACAGCAGAGCAAAGAGCGGGACATTATTTCTGCTGTACCAGACACGGGCGATACATCCAGTAACAGTGAGAGGGAGCGTGCGTCACCGGCAAAGGAAAATTGCGCATTTCAACGTAACCCTGCGCACAATGCCGCAGCGCTAAAACAGAGTGTCGACAGACCAAGATGTCAACGCAAAACTTCAGAAGGAAGTCCATCCAAACTGAAGATCGCGAGGCACAGGCAGCGGAGCTCTGTGGCTGGGGAGGTCAGCGAGGAGTCGGACAACATCGGCATCTCCTCGTCAGACGAGCTTGTTATGCCGGCAGCTGCGAGGAGGACTGGAGGAGTTTCCGTTCAAGCCGGGGCATGGGTTGCACCCAGACAAGCAAAGAGGATCGTGTTTGAAGGGGAAACCCCGGAGATCAAAGCCTTCAGTTTGTCATCTGATGAAGGTGGCGTCACCACGGCGGTTCGGGCGGATGTCCGAAGTGACAACCCACTCGGCACAGACGCCACCCCGGACGACGTGCGGCAACGCACTGAGCCCCTACTTCCGCACAGCGACCGCCGGACACAGCAGGAGGCGGTGGCTGCCGCAGGGGGAGCCCCCATTGCGGACTCTGAGTCAAGAACCCTCAAATGGAAGGGCGTTCCTGTGACGATCGGACAAACACCAGACACCATGCGTAGGTGAGACTCCAGCTACATTCACAATACATTATGACAAAGAATGCCACTATGCAAACTTGTCCATTTCAGCATCGTTATGGATGGATGTAAGAGGCTTGCTGTGCTTTATTGATTTTCCTTGTTGCAGGGAGCATTTCGAGGCAATGGCCAGACACCGTGGCCTGGATTCCGTGCAGGATCTGGCCACGCTGATTCTGCACAGCGACAGGGAGGGACGTGTGAAAATCATGCAGGACTTCTACACCTCTCGCCACCCCGAGCTGTGCGACGTCCTCACCGAGCTGTACGCCACAGGCGTGGATCCTCGTGGCGAGAAGCCTCCGAGAGGCAAACCCCCTCGAGCACGCAAACCAAGGCACGGCGCTCCGCTGACCTACGACAGCAGCTCGGACTCGGACGATGTGCAAGAAACAAGTTGCCGAACTCGTCACAGGGTGGCAGTTGCCCGGGGTTTTGAGGACGAGGTCCAAGCAACCCGAAAAGCGTACACATGTGTTCTTGGTGATAACAAGCCCAAATTTGTTCCGAGTTCTGTGACAACAAAGGAGGCCCCTGAGCAGGAACGAGGTCTGATTTGCTCATCAGCTGACCTGACCGGGTCAAAACAACAGCTTCGCAACAGCCGTGTTTTCTGCAGCAGCGGCAGGCAAGGTTTGACTTCGTTATCGAGTGACGCTACTGTTGAGACAGGAGCAGCAGCAGCCAGAAGTTCCACGGACGACCTCTCCGAATTACTCGGGGACACGTCAATCCTGGCTGATTTTTTCGGGCACAGGCGGGGCAAGGGGGACGCCAGAGGTAGGGGTTGTGGGAGAAGCAGAGGGCGGCCCGGCGGGGGTGAGGGGAAGCGGGCATCCACAGCTGCACTGGAGCCGGGCCCAGTAGTGAAGGTGCGTGCAAAGCGGAGGGACTTCCTGGATGAGATCCTGAGTGGCGATGGTGGCGCTGACAGTGTGGAGCAGTTGATGGACCCATCCAGGGTGGAAGCCATGACACGACCCGGCCTCCTCCACCGAAACAAGGCCACCGCCGGGGGGCGGGGGGAGTGCTATGACCCCTGGGACACGGCGCTGTGGAAGAAGAATGAGAGTTTCTTCCTGAAGCGTGGAGATTCCTGAAAGCTACACGTGTCGATTTTCATGATGGCCACAGAGAAAAAAAAACCTGCAGTTGTGACTTTACTTAGCAACAGGGAGCCGAGGTTTAGGTCGCGGCTTAAGCACGGCATTGAGGTTTGTGGCTCAGGTCCAGCAAATATGAAATGAGTGCTTTTGTAATGAACTTGCCTGTGGCTTATGGTGAGTAATAATATATAATGGGATTTAAAGTGTAATAATTAAGCAGGCATGTTAAACATTCTTTGCCACCCAGCAGCATGCATTTTTCGAATAGCTAATGAAATGCACATCGCTCGGTGAAGTTGCTGTGCGTTTAACTCGTACGCTCCATGACCAATGTTATGATTCAGAATTTTTTTGGGGGGTTGGATCGCATGAGTCCATTTCTAATGTGTGTTGTGCACCCTCCTCGACCCGACAGCCAAGTAAATACAATTGTCAAGTGAACAAACACACCGTTATTTAATACTTCAGCTCACCGGTATGTTCAGGTGCAATCCAAATTGTTGAAGGTTGTTTGCTCACCAACATACCGCTGTGCTGGAGCAATAAAATGTGGCCCGTTTGTTCACGTGACCGCCTTATTTGGCGGGTAGAGGCGAGCCTACATTTCACATTGGCATTTTACTCGCACGACGATCTGGCCCAAGAATCAACGATGGATTGCGCATTTATCACTTCGTTTGCCAAGGCAGGTGGTTGATGCCAGGAAAAATCCAAGCTTAGTTTGGGCCTAAATCCCAGCATGCTGTAGCCCAGGTACCGTGGGTGCTGGTGGTGCAAAAGCACCGGAACGCGCCTCCAAGCTTGCACACAAGATATACACCACGTGACTTCAGTAGTATTCTTAATTTTAATTGCCCTCTTAGAATAAAAAATTTAAATGTAAAATAAATAATCTTGAAAAAGAACAACAGTCTAGCTTAATTACTGCATTGAACACCATACATGCTACGTTTTAAAATGTTTCTAGAAATAATGTGGTGTACACCTAAATGACGTTTTAGAGGTAATAATTTTTATGTAACCAGTCAATAAGTAGTATTTAAAAAAACTTTTTTAAAAACACGCTTTTATGAAATGTACTAGTAATGGAAGAACTCCACGACTCCGGGATGTGGCCCCGAAGCTTGCCATAACGTAAGGGACCGTGGCTAATTACAGCCAACGTAAGTTGACCGTGGACAATTAGACCCAAGCCGAAACATAAAATATAAAAAAGAATGTTTAAAAATATCTATTTTTCATGATAGAATATAGTATTGTGATCAGTATGACAAGAAGTATACCAAGTTTGCAGTCGATACCACATCGGAAAGTGGGTTAAGATTGAGTTACAAGATTTGAGGATACAACAACGACAACAACAACAGAGTGAGTTCAATGAAAGCGTGTAAAAAAAATCACTTTTTAAATAAAACTATTTTAATTAATTTATGTACCGTGCTCATTATTTCGTGTGTCTGAGCAGCATTCCTCATCTGTTAATCAAGATTTATTTAAACAATTTCATGACAAACAATTACCTTATTTTTATCGATGTCATTACAACCCGCATCAAAGTGCTCAATTTCTCTCTTTGGAAAGAAAACAAAACGGATTGTTTGATTCTGTGGCACATTTATTCTTCCACTATCGAGTAAAATAATTCCACCTCCCGCATCGACCCCGGCGGGATGATCGGCCGAGTCGATCCTCGACCCGGATACGAACTCACGACTGTCCGACCGCGAATCGAGTCTCCCGCCTCTCCACCACGACGCACGGCAGCGGACGGAGCCCCGCTCTCCTGGACAGTCCGCGGGACGTGACCCGGCCTCCGTTCGGCGGCCGAGCGAAGTGATCGCAAGCCGCCCTCCAGCCACTGGTTGGCCATCTGCACGGACGCCGATCTCGCGCCGCGATCGGCACTCCGAGCCTCTGGCAGCAGTCGGCTCCAGACCGGCGCGTGAGCACCTGTGGTGACATGTAGCAGCAGCGGTTAATTTGGCCAGAGTTCACCACGCCGGTCAGTGTGGTTTGTGAAGGCTTGAATATTAAGCCGAGAGTAGAGCGGTGCTAGGAGTAAATGTTTTTTTTTTATTTTCTGTTGTGCTATAGAACGATAATATTGTACTCTGGCTTAGGGGCCGTCCATAAATGACATCACGCGATTTTGGACGATTTTTTACCACCCCCCCTCGTCACGCGGCGTCACAAAGTCAGACCCCCCCCCCTCAAATATGACGTCACAAAGCTCTGCCCCCCCCCCCCAAAACCATATTTCCATTTTGAAAATAAAAAAATGCTTCAAATCGCTTTAAACTATTGTCATTGTAGTGCGTATTCAATGTGGCGCTGCACTCTGATGTATATGAAGTAGAACGTGTTGTCTATATTTATTTAAAGTTGCACCTTTTGATGTGACGTCACATTTCTCAAACCCCCCCTCTCGTCACACATCGTCACAAATGTCTGACCCTCCCCTCCAGGTGCGTGACGTCATTTATGGACGGCCCCATAGTAGTACCGCGCAGCAATGAATTTTGCTGCCCCACAGCCTAGAACAACATGCATGGTGGTTACCCATCCAAGCACTATTCAGACTCCAACCTGCTTAGCCTCCGAAATCTGGCACATTCAGGGCAATTTGGCGAGAGCCGTGACGTCACCCGAGTTGTAATGTCACGACGCTCCCCGCATGCCGTTGATCTCACGGTGACAGATGCAAACCTATTGCTAGAAGATGTTCGCTGGTCGAACCCCATGCTTGCCTCTGCGAGTGAGTGCGCGCTGTTGAGCCGAAAGCCGTTCGCTGTCGGGCGGCGTGCAGTCGCTGTGCCTCCAGATCGCGACACGGCGGGCTTGATACGATGAGGCACTGTCTGATCGCCCTGGGGCCATCTCTTTGGTGTTGTTGCGGTTTGGCCGGTCACCCCCATCGCTGTAATTGGCACTGCCTCCTGGATAGCCATGTGTGATCTGGTCTGCCTCTGTCCTGTCGGGGCTACGCGGCTGTGACTCACTTTCTCTTGGCCCTAGGGGTGGTTTTCCACTTTCATCCGTCTCGTGCTGTCCTGATCCACTTTCTACTTGAACAGGGTGTCCTGACAAACGGTCCACTGGACCAATGGTGCCTGAACCACTCTCCACCAGTCCAGGGTTCTGTAAACCGTTCTCCACCAGTATGGTATCTCTTGAATGACTCTCCATTTGCTGAGGGTCTCCTGAACCACTCCCCACTAAAACACTATCTACTGGACTATTCTCTACTGGACTTGCATCTCCTGAAACGCTGTGTAATTGCCCTCGGTCTCCTGACCCATTCCCCACTTGCTCAAGGTCTCCTAAACAGCTTTGCACTGGATCAACATCTCCTGAACCACCACCACCACCGCTATTCACTGATCTGGGGCCTCCAGAAGCATTGTCCACTGGCGCCGTTCCACGTTGTTCCTCTCGTCCGTCAGGTTTGCGGTTCGTTTGGCCCGACTCTTCTTCTTCCACAGCGGGCAGGGTGACCACGCTGTCAGGCGGGCGGGGAGAGTAAACGACATTGAACACGAGGCCCTCGGCAGCATCGCAAAATTCCACAACAACCGGACAGCACAACGATACAACTCCCTCTTGATTTGATTAATTAGTCACGATTCAGGATCGCAGTTCGATTGAGTCAAGAATCATATTTTTTTGTTGTTTGCCGAGTGGCTTAGAGGTCGGAGCGCTGAGCTGGTGCCTCTCAATTCATGGAATTAAATCCAGGCAGCCACCTGTGATTCAACCACATTCTCAGGTGTGGCGAGTTAGTGGTCTTAGTCTGGTCACCGATGACTGCATAATAACCATCAAATTAGTTTAGTTTTTTACAACTTGCTTTGACAACATTTCAGCCCTAAGAATTAAACTATCAGTTTCACCATCATGTGACAAACACCTCTCTTTGTCGCAGTGGGGTGTGAAAGCGCTGCCCCCTAGTTTTGATAGGTCACTTGAGATGTCAGAAGTAGTTCTGAAGTATCTGCTTCCACAGGCCGTTCTCTGACAAGGGGTGGTCCACTGCACTGAGACTTCTGAATTTTCTTTGACTCGTGACATGGTAAAAGCACAATTTGGAGAAAATTGCGGGGGGAAAAAACAATATAGTGTGCCAGTTACTTACGCAAGAAAGCCTCACCGACTCTCAAATCTTTTCAAGAGCGTACTGTATATGGGTGTTTGGCCTATTCCGTGCATAAGTGCAGCATTTGGAAGGAAATCGGAGAAGTCAGAGAAAAGTCACGCTTCTTAGAGCATATCAGCACTGCCACTTCCTGGCAACCTTGCAGTGCCTCTAGTGGCTGCAGGGGTCACATGAACTCATTACAAGCAACATACAGTGCAGGAATAAAAAATATATACATTTTAATAATAAACTCTTAAATGCACTATTCGGTTCCCGTATCGTGAGCATCAGAATCGATTTGAATTGATGAATGAATGCATCTTTGCCTGCCTAGAGAACACAAGGCTGACCATTACTCCCAAATCCTATTTTAAAGACGGATTTAACCATCGCCTCGTTTCTGTTGTAATATATTCCTCCAATAAATAACAATCAGTCGTGTCACTTGCGGCTGTTGTTTGTTTTTGTTTATGAATTTCGTCCAAGCTCGGCACTGTTTGATTTGGCCATTGTTCTCAGCGCGAGTTAAGCCCGTTGTTTTTAGCGGTTGAACTAATTTCCCCCTATCCATCTTTTCCTCGGTGTACCTCTTGGCCCCTTTAGTAGCGTGCACGAATCCTAGCGTGCCCATGGGAGGGCTCATATTCCAGTCAAATCTATTATTCCATTAACCTCTGTTCCTAAACGGTGTTCCCGTACCCAGGAATAGTGCGTTCCGACACGAGAGGCTGGCCCCGCGCGTTTCAGCTGCAAGCCGCCTTTTAAAATTCCACAGCGCCGCCGCCCCCTTAACAGGGGACATCTCGGCGTGACTCCCGACAAAACGAAAGCGTCGAGGCTTGGCCTCGGCTTCACGTGGAGCCTCCACAACGCGGGCCTATTGGCCCACGTGCACGGCAGCCTCGCGATGCACCGACGGGGGAACGCACCCCAAGAATCTCCACTATTTATGAGCGCGCGGCGGATGGAGCGCAGCCTCCCGTGGGTGGGCGGATTTCTTTTCGTTGCTCCGTTCAAGGAACCGCCACGGCCTGGATGCAGAAATCGCGCCAGCGTCGATGCAACGGCGTCTATGACCATGCGGCCAATCCCAGTGGATCTTGGAAGCTAAGCAGAGTTCTTGCCTGATTAGTATTTGGATGAGAGACTGTAGACTTGGGCTTGGGCCTCTTAAAACCAGTCTTGGTACTCAGTGAGGTATTTCTGGGTAAACAACTAGAATTATTATTTGTTCCAATATTTCATCCCACGTCTCTCTCTTGCAGGAGTCACTGCCAAAAGTGGCAGTGGATTCTGGACTGGTGAAACAAATGTTCCAGTAATGTCCCGGCCAGCCTCTCGTGAAGCTGGTTGGGTGGGTGTAGTACACGCCTGGCCCCTGTGAGGTGGCCAGAAGATGTCAGTTCAACAATCGCTTCTTGAATCCATCTGTGGCGGAGCCTTGAGCGTTACCCCCTTGCATGCGTGCATTTTCTTCAGGAATTTCCGATTTCCTTTTCCACTTGCCAATCGCTCACGAATAGAATTGGCCAAACTTCCAAAAACAGCACCTTCCTGACAAAGAAGTCTTAAGACGCAGTGAAAACTTCCTGGGTAAATAAAGGATGTTATTATTTTTTACGTTGAGTGAAAGCTCATCCTACCTGGGAGGCCCTCCTGGTGCACATGCCTCCGGATGAGATCGGTCAGGCAAGATGCTTGGGACCGAGGAGGAGTCAGCTGAGTCCTGGTAAAAAACAAAACAAAACAAAACTCAAATATTAAGCCAGTGGGCTTTATTGCCAGCAGAGGGGTAGTGCAGCAATTTCCATTGAATTGTATGATGCTGCATCGTCTATGCACCCCGCCTCCAACGACCCTTCACTGACCAACGTGGTGACGTTGGTCAAATTACCCACCGCAATTTCGCACGCCACGGTGAGGCCCTCATCCAGCAGCAGATCGACAAAACGACTCTACATGTGCAATGAGTTGGTAAATACCGCGTTGGGCCCGACACGATAACTATTCGATCGTGTAACTGCGCAAACAAAAAAGCACCAGCTCGGCCTTTCCCACAGTTTAGATTTCCCCCTTTGCCTCTGTCGTGGTTTGGGTCCGTGTGCCGTGACTCAGCCAGGGTGGCCGTACATGAGCCGGGAGTGTTGGTATTGGTTTGGAGGTCCCACGCCTCGCCGTGTTTGGCCGGGAAGAAGAGAGCAGTCGGGAGGTGGAAGGTCGTATGCCACGGGGTCGCGGGGTCGTGTCTCCGCGCGAGTTTGAGGGCTGCTGCTGCTGCTGCTCCTCCTGCTGTTGCTTCTGCTGTTGTTGTTGCTGCTGCTGTTGCTGCTGCGGGTAGGGACCGGTACGCGAGGCAGAAACGGAAGCACGCTTAAACAACGCGCCGGCATCTACGCGGCGGTCCGTGGCGGCGCAAATCGATTCACCAGCATCGCAGCAGATGTGAATTACTTCTGTAAATGAGGCCAAACCTTTTTTTTTCACAGTTTAAATTTCAATAATAATGAACAAAAACCTTTGAAAACAGCGAGCGAAAAAAATCTGCCATTCTTTTTTGGGGAAATACGATTAAATATTTTAATTAAGAGCCTTCAAAACCTTTTTTAAAAATACAAAAGGAATAACAGAGAGGGGCTGTGCGCTGCTGAGACATTGATAAGTTGCCGAAACAATCGGCCGTTGCTGGTTCACCGCCCCTCACGCGGTTACGTCTCGCGAGCGCTGCGCAGCGCTGCAAGGAAGGCCCGCTTGCACGCGATATTAATACCACCTCGTCAGGCTCTCTGACAAGCAATAATAAAGCAGAGAAAGAAAACAAAGGCATCCGAGATGGGGGCTGCCTTTCTGCTTCCTCTGGAGTCGGAGTGGCTCTGTGGGGGTTTTCGTTCCCGTGCCACAAGACGGGGAACCCTTAAAGGTCACGCGTGGCCCCAGACCGTCGCACGGCCCCCAGACCGTCACATCCCACCGCAGCGCATCCCGCACGGGAATGTCCCGGCCCGTCGCGCCGTATTGCGTTCCCAGC
The DNA here is from genome assembly GCF_015708825.2 of Lethenteron reissneri. Classification (NCBI taxonomy): domain Eukaryota; kingdom Metazoa; phylum Chordata; class Hyperoartia; order Petromyzontiformes; family Petromyzontidae; genus Lethenteron; species Lethenteron reissneri. The sequence continues at coordinate 3,136,512 of NC_083817.1, forward strand.
CACCGCACACTTGGCCGGGCCTGGTGCGGAAATATAGAGTTTCTCATATTCCATGTTCCTACGAAAATATATCTGCACCAAAAAAAAAGATTTTTTTTTTCATTCTGCATTAACTCTGTATGGAACTATTTAAACCTTTTCATATTTTTCATTATTTTTTTTATATGCCACGGCAATTTTACAATAAACCGTCTGGGCTGCAGCCATCTGCGGCAATGTCACTGCTCATTTTAACAATAGTGGGGGGGGGGGGGACCAACACGTGCCGTACATTTAAATGCATCCTCTCATCCTGACGGAAAGACATTGGCTTTGCGAATAACTCTCTTGCGTAACGTGAGCTGCCGCTCTGCCCCGGTGCGCGGTTTAAAGGAGGAGCCGAGCCCCCCCCCCCCCCCCCCCCCCCCCCAGTCATGGCGGGTGGCCTGCGTTCTCGCTGGGGGTGGCCTCGGGAACATCCATCTCACGCGAAGCCGGCAATTACGGGGCTCCCGAATCACTTCAGACATTCGTGACAGACTGCGGCTACCGTCTCGGAGCAGAGCGAAGGGGAGAAAAAAAGAGTGAAGGAAGGAGAGAGAAAAAACCCACGGGCTCTACCGCCGAGCGATGGTGGAGGGTGGAAGACTGCACACCGCTCGGAAGGCATTTTCTGGGAGATTTGAGAAACAAAAGGATGCATTTAAAAAGACTTCCTGCTCGGAGACGATGTGCACCACCTGCAATTATGCTGTTTGAACCGGCTTCTTTCCCCTTCAAGCTCTCACTTTAATTTAGCTGTAACCACGCAGGAAACTGAAGCCCGGGTTTAATGATCCCTGGACGACGCGCGCGGATCAAAGACTCGCCCTGCCGATGCGGCAGGGCCCAAGCACAGACCCAGCCTCGTGCTTATGCAAGACCAGGCCCTTGCAAGGCCATTGCTGTTTTTTGGTGGCAGCTGTCGTCTCGAATGCACGGCACACGTTTGCGAGCGCACAAGAGCGCGGCATGGCTTGGTACTAACGGCACCGAGGAGCGCACCTCCATGACGAGCTGCGCGTAATTTAGTTCCGTCGCTCCGGTCGCTGACCCCGACCTCACCGCTGACCCAGATCCAGTCTCTGACCCAGACTCAAGACCTCCGCTCCTTGCCGTTAGGCTCCTCCGGCTCGCTCCATCATCTGCATGGAAACCACGAGCCGTCATTTATTAAATTGCGCATTAAAATTCCACTTTTACACAAACGGATTCATGCTCCATTCAACTAAGTGCTCAATTAGCTCACAATAGCCACCTGATGCCCGGGGCAGAACCCACGAGCGTGCGTGCTTGGGCAGCGCTAATCAAACGCACGTAGCCCCCGTCTGACGCGTATAAAAAAACTAAAAGGGGGAGGTGGTCACTCGCGCTCCTTGAGTGGCTTCAACGTTTAAAGGCGCTGCTTGCGTTGTGACTCCTTCAACAGTCGCGTAGCTTTCGGATGTGCAGGCAGTGGCAACCGCATCAGGGACTCATGAGCTAGAGCGGCCCAGGCGGTGGGCAATAAATAGGGGGAAATTTAACAAGGTGAGGGGGGGGGGCCATGTCATTCTTTGCACAAATGCCCATGTCAGCCATGCTCCACCACTGTCCCTCAAGTTGCCTATTGCATGGTGTGCTTAGAAAGCAGAGGCTGCCCGTAGTTGTTTCTGTACGGCTCTCTCCGATGCGTTTTCAGGTTGCAGCGCAAGTTGTTCGGAGCATTGCCTGGCATTTCGTTCCACGTGCTGGGAGATTATTTAGGAGCGTGGAGTAAAACGTCGGACATCATGCCAAACAACACGCTGTAAAACCTGAAAATACATTGGAGAGTTCATTAACACATGGGCTCAATGCTTGTGAACGCGTGGCCTGGCACGGTGAGCGTGCAGCCCCATCTGCTGACGGCCACCTGCCGGACTACAGGAGCCTCCTCTGTAGTTGTTCGTCCTCCACGGTGTTGTTTACGATATGGATGCTGAACATCTTTTAGTATTTTTCCGTTCCCTACGTTTTACTCCGATTTATTTTCTTTCTCCGGCGCTGTTTAGTTTAGACAGTTTTCTCCGAGTCACAATTATTGTGCCATGTGCATCGTCTTTTAAACACACGGCTTTTCTTTTTTGTTTTCTTTTAGATTATTTTTTTTAAACGCCTTCACATTTTCATTGCGCCCAACTTTGAACAGGAAACCTAAAGCTGCAGAGACCCGGTTTGTTTAAGTGACCTTTTGACCTTCCAAGCTCAGCGATGGAAGGATGGGAGGGGTTGCGGGGAGGGGGCAACAGCGGTTGTGGGAGGCCCAGGGGGCGGTTTGGCGAAGCGGTGAGAGGACCTACGTGGTGCAGGCCCTCCCAAACTCTAACCATGGTGACATCTCCTCGGAGAGAGAGAGAGTGGGGGGGGGGGTGTGATTGTGGCTTCGTGAGGCCACCCTCGCCTGCAGACGCGAAGCTTCTGGGCGAGTCCGTTCCGGTCCGGGTGACGGAGCAGTCCTCCCAAGGTGTGGCGATGCTCAGGGTAACCCTGTCGAGGGATGCAACGTGCTCACTCAGCATCGCAACAACGTCAAAATCAAATGACGCTGAGGTTTCGAAAGTCAATGATGTCACATGGGATAGGGTACTTGGTGTATTTAGAGATTGCTGAAGTACAATTTTAAAAGGCTGTGTTTTTGGCCCTTCTATGCTGCAATTGTGCTCAGGGTCAAATGTCATACATAATATGAAGACATTTCCATTTGTGAACACTTACAGCTGTGTGTGCACCACCTTACAGTGGAGAAAATACCCAGAAAATGTCACACTTCAAAACATGTATATATTATATACTGTACACTCGGGGCAAATATGTTATATGCCCTCCAAAGTGTATTCATTGCATGTCAATACAAACAAAATGTTGAATTCCCAAAGTCCCGAGAAGCTGAATCAAGTGAACAAGAAAAAAACATTTGTTTTTGTGCAGTTATCGGTAAACCGAGCAGAGACCATGAACTCAATACAAAAGAAAACCCAATTTAATCACGGGTTTGCCTCTTTGATTCGAGAATTCAGGGTCTGTGTTACTGGCTCAGTACTCTGACCATGTCTTCCGGACCCTGAGCCACCCACCCAGCACGGTGCACCGTGTACATGCTGTCAGCGGAAACAAGCTACGGTACAAAGTGGCAGCACGTCTGAGCGCCTGCATGCGCCGTCGCGATTGGCTACAGAATTGCAGCGTGGGCCCCGTTAGGTTTTTGCGTCGGACGTGCTAGGCCGTGGTAGTTGGAGCTCGAAAGCTGCATTTTTCCAAATGAAAAGCCCAACGGTGGCCAGGGTGACCTTCAAAAGGGGCCCAGAATAAACACGTCTGCTGTGGCCCGGGTGATTGATTGGCTGATAGAAAAATAAGCTGGAGGCGTGGTGCTGACTTTTTTACGGCCTTGTTTCATCTGGGAGCCGAAACATTTTGAAAGGGTTGAAAGAAACAGGTCACTAACAACCATTCCCCCTCCACCCTGCCCCCACTGGCCCCAACCACATCGCCCCCCCCCCCTTACACCCGCAGTAGAGCCGTCAGGGTGCTGGGCCCCACTGCCTGGGCAGGGCCACCCGTGCTCGCTTACTTGTGCTCCTCCACACGGAGGAAGCGGAAAGGGGTCAGGGGTCAGAGTGGGCACATGAGTTAAACCACGCCGGCCGAAGCGGGGCGTTTGTTTGGCTTTCCCTGCCGCCAAGTGGTCTGTGATCGGAATGCCGCATCCATGCAGAGGGCCTCTGGGAATCGTGGTGGTTGTGGCGCAAGGCGTAAACTTCCCACCAGGAAGAAAAGGAAAGCCATCACCGCCACTGATACCACCACTGAGGGCCTGTGCGGTTTCCAGGTTTTTTTTTGTTGTTGTTCGGCTTCAGGAAAAAAATGTTTCCTCTTGATCACAGGTTTGTCCCCGAGTGCCGCTCTGTGGCCGGCGGGCGTAAATGTCCTCGAGTGGAATTTACACTTTGGTTGATTCTTACAATCGGCCACTGTTCTGCGTAGAGTCATGACGCTCGCCAACTGAGGGTCTCGCCAATGTTATAGAGCAATATGAAGGAGTGAAAAACGACCAGTTCCTCAGGCTTCATGTTAGTTTTTGCACTGTTGTTGATGTGTTCTTGCATTCAATCAAATCCTCCTGAATACACCCAGTTTTCATCCTAACTCAGAAGTAAAGGTGATTAAGCCTGGTTAGTGCTTGGATGAGAGCCTTATTAAAAATACCAGGTGTTGCAGGCTTGAGCTTGAGTGGCTGAAAGCATTGGATTTTTGAATCTATCATTATGGAGCTTTGAGTGTCACTCCCTTGTATGCATTGGTTTTCTCTGGGTACTTTGGTTTCATTCCACGTGCCAAAACTCATGGATAGAAATGGCCAAACTTACTAAATACAGGACCGTCCTGAATATTTGTCTTGATACTAAAATGAGATTTCTCGGGGTAAAAACAAAGGGCGTTGTTATTCGTGCCAACATTTAATCCCAGACCTTCCTTTTGCAAGACTCCACCGTCAAAAAAGGCAGCGGACTGCGGCCTGGTCGAACAAACGTTCCAGCGGAACCTAGCGACCTGAGTTCGATTCGTCTGAGTGAGCCACATGCCTGTCCCCAGTCGCGGCTGAAGGCCTCCACTGGCCAACGTGAGCGTCCCAGGTCATGTCGGCCAGGCGCAGCCCACGATAGCAGCCGCCCACACGTGCTGCAACGGACAATCAGCTGAATTAGGTTGTTATCTCATGGGGTGTTTGAGCAATCTATTCGCGTGTTCAGAATATTTCCGTAATGAGAGCATATGTTTTTTGTTGACAATCTCGTAAAGATTGCTTCAAATATTTTAAAAGAATAGAAGACAGATACGATGGCACTTTTTGGATCAAAGAAAATGTAATTGGTACGGTGCAAACATTTGACGAAAAATGGTTTAAGAAAAACAAATCACCTACTTTATGTTATGATTTTATCGTGTTACAACACGTAATATTAAAACAGTTTTATAAAAAATATAGTTTCTAATTCATTCGTGGATAAATGGCTGACATTCCTAACAAGCTGTGCAAGGCGCGCTTAAACCCAATCACTTTACCCTCTCTGTAAATCTGTTCTCAACTCAATTCAGAATCAACAGTTATGTGGGTAAGGAGGTGGTGGAGGGGGAGGGGCAGTAGTGATGGTTGTGGTGGTGGTGGTGGTTGTGGGAGTTGTCGTAGTAGTAGTAGAGGTAGTTGTGGTGGCAACGGCAGTGATGTTGGTGGTGATTGTAGTGGCGGTGACGGCGATGATCGTGGTCGTGATGGTGGCAGCAGTCATGTTGTGGCAGTGGTGGTTGTAAAGTTGGTCATAGTGGTGGTGACGCACTGTGCTATGAACCTGGCGACCGGAGTCTCTTCCTACTCACAACAAACATCGGTAATTAATATCTGAACTGGTCCTGGACCTCCCCTAGGTCCACTCAGCCTGAATGTTTACCTGATGCGGTGTGTAAACATCAGCATTGGGGTGACAAAGGTGGCCGGAAGCGGTGTTGGCCACCCAAACCCTCGTGGGCCGTGCCGGCCTTAATAGGTGCCGCCTCCTAACAGCACTTGCCCCAACAGTCCGTTAAGGGATACACAGGGGATCTTTGTCTTAGGTGGCCTTAGTCGTGGTGGTGACGTGCTCACCTGCAGGTGTCTGCAGAAGCACGAGTCCCACGCCAGGCCTGGGCAGTGCCACAATCCGCCCCAATAGCTGAGGGCCCATCAGCACGAGGTCCCCCAATGCTGCCGAGAGGAAGGAGAGGGTTGCGAGATAGAGCCACACTTGTTGCGGTTACCACCGTCAGCTGCGAAACCTCATGGGTCACAAAAAAAGTGTACGATTGTCATATCAGTGGCATAGATATTTGAGTGCGTAGGCGGTGCAACTGCACCGAGGCCCACAGGCAAGAAAGGACCAGGCGTGGGCTAGAAATGGGGTTGAAATGGAAAAGGGGCCCTATTCAACCCTTGCACCAGGCCCAGGATCAATGGTGCATCGTTACGTGCTTAACGTTTGACCATTTCTGTGTTAAAGGCTGTTTATACATGCGAGAGGAAATTATAGTATCCAGAAAGAAAAAAAACTTCTTCTACGGAGACAACTCTGAAAGACTAACACAGACGGGTATATGCCATATCCTGGCAACCATGCCGCCCAGTAGGTTTATGATCTACCATGAGTTGAATAACTATAAAGTGCACAGGCGGTGCAACTCCACTGGGGCTCACGTTCTGGCAGGGCCCATGTAAAGAGGGAGAGCGGGGGGGGGGGGCAGGTTATATTGGGACAAGGGGCCCCCGTGCCAAACACGCTACCACCGATGCCACCGAACGAGATTTCGAAAGTGTGCAGGCGGCGTGGGCCGTGCTCACTCACCAGGACGCCTTCGCTCCCGGGACTGAGCGAGGCCCGGAATTGCGCTCCGTGCGCGCGGCTTTCCGCGGAGGGGGCTCCGCAGGCTGAGGGAAGGGGAACGGAGGGGTCACCAGGGGCAGGGTTACTTGCTGGCCACGGCGTTGGGCCAAAAAAATGTGACTTCAAGATGTGCGCAATTCCTTACAGTGGGCCGACTAACAGCACCCAACTCCAATTAATTTATATTTTTGTTAAGTATCATTTGTTTTTCTAAAGGGGTTTGGCAATGTTGTGGGATTGGCGGTGGGGCCAGTGGCGGCTTGTGCGGGGGGGGGGTGCATTTCCAAAAGCATCTGCGTCAAATACACCGTGGCATCTTTTTAAAGAGGAGGCCCCACTGCCTGCGAGTTGTTTGACCCAAAAATGTGTGACTTCAATCCGTGGGTAAACACACGCCACCGGTGTTGTTCTTCTTCAACCTCGAGACAATTATCCCGTCCGGTTGCGAGGGACGGAAACGGAGGCAGGACTGCTCTTTCCCGCTCCGAGCCTGTGCGTGAGCTGGCCGTGCGGCAGCTGGGAAGGCAGCGTCTGCACGGGGATGATCCCGGAGGAAATCGGATCGGCGTGCGTTGAGCTCCCAACTAAAACAATGACTTCACCTCCTGCTCCGCGACTCTCGGGCCCGGGGGTGACGGCACTCGCTGACGCCGATCAGCTGCTCGCCAAGCAGAGCCCAGCGACCCCCCCCCACCCCCCCGGCTGTGCAGGGTGCCGCGTTTTATGGCTCCGTTACCCCAGCCGCCCGTGCTGCTGAATCCGTGCCCCTGTTCAAGTCCAGGCTCAAGACCTGTCACTTCTCTGGTGCCTATGGGCGACTCATACGTATCATATAGCGAACCTGGTCAACTGAGTTCGATTCGCAAGCATTGCAGACTGCAGTGGTGATATATGAATGGGTCCTGCTCCCTCTTCCAACTTCACCGACCTTCACTGATCAGCATGGTGACGTACGGTCAAACAAACTCATCTAGCAGTGGACTTACAAAAGGGGCAGTTTTATATACTTGAGAAGCGTATATTTAGAATGCTATATGAATCCCAGTTGTGTTGAAGTGATGTTCAAAGAAAAGCGGATAACCGAATTAATGTAACAGGAGGGACACCAACGGAGTGTTTCACGAAGTGTCACCTACAATGTCATTGGAGGTCAGATCACCGGGGCCATGATGATAACAATGATGGCCATAACAAAGGTGGCTACTGCGTTGGTCCCGAAGATGCTGATGAGCTGACATGTTCTGTTGTACATCACCTCGTCTGCGCCGATGACTCGAGATAACGGGGTTATGGGTGGGCGTGGGGGGATTGGACGGCACAAGTGGCTGCGAGCCTGGTGAGTGATCATCTCGCCGCTCAGCAAAGATGGATTCCCGCTGGACTAGGAGAACTGGGAGGTGCCGTATAACGATGCATCGATTCGTTGAATTTATTTTAAAAAACGCACATTCTTTACGCTGATGATACAGACATCGAATCGTGCTCTTGAGAATCTATTATTTACGATGTATGACATGTGAATGTTACATGTGGGCTAATGGAGTGAGTAAAAACTTGGCAGAAGAAAAACTTGCAAGGTGGAGAAAACTTAACACAACAATGAATCTATTCTTGAATTGAATAACAGTGACATGCCCGGCCATGGGGGTTGGAAAGGTAGTGGAGTGGTTAATGCACCGTGCTATAAACACGGCAACCTGAGTTAAATTCCCGGTCATGGCTAACATCAGTGGTGAGTAATATATCTGAAACACGCTGGGTACCCCCCCCCCCCCTTAACCAACCCGCACTGACCAATGTGGCGAAATATGATCATGAGCGCGTGGAGACCTTCATGAGCCAGTTGCTGAATAAGGGGAATGTGCAGCGACTACGACTCCTGGCTGCCTGGCCACGGATGCTGGGACAGGGCGGCCAAATAAGAGAGCTCGGACCAGGAATCTGGGAGGCCAGGTCACGTGACCTTGCCGAGGCAGATTAAGCCTCACCAGCTGTCAAGGTCATGCACCCAGAATGAGCTTATCATGGAATTAAAATAACAAAAGAAATAAAAACAGAGAAGATTCATTATCGAGAATTCATCCGCAGTGCTTGCGGCGGCATGCAGCGGCTTTAGCGGTCGTGAACAAAAGTCACTTGAAATACATAATCGTGATATTAGAACGATAACAATCATTGGTACTACTCTTTTAAAAATAGCCTGCATAAAAGTGGATAAAACCAAAGAAAATATATAATTTCCATGTTTTGTTTGAATCATATTCAATCTTCATGATCTGCAAACTGCTCAAATACGCCATTGGCGGCATGCGGAGTGGGCAATTGCGTTTTAAAACGGCGCCATGAGTGGCCCAGTGGATTTCCTTACAGTAAAAAAACAGCAACCTTTTTTTGTTGTTGCCACGGTTGTCTTTCTTTTCCCTACGCCCTTTGCCGAACCCTGTTCTGAGAGGTCTGCGTCATGCGCCGGCGGATGAAAGGGATATGTTGTGAGATTTGTTCGGAAATCCTGGACCCAATGCATAGCTGAACAGTCCCAGAAGGTTGACTGCCGGGCCCGTTTTCTCAGCGGTGCAGACGAGGAGCCTCGCCGAGGCCGCCTTAGCAGCTCGATCGCGGTACCACCGTCGCCTAAATGTGGTTCGCGGTCGGTGGTGGCCACGCCGAAAACTGGGCCTGAAACTTGGGCCATGATTTTTTTTTTGGGTTTTGTATGCAGCTGTTGGTCCCCTGTGCTGGTGTGTGCGTGTTGACTTTAAGAATTGAGAGCATATGTCCTGCCATGGCTGGGGATCAGCCAGAGTAACCCGTTACATCAGAGAACACACATGGGCAAGGCAAGATTGCACGACCCGATTAACGCGGCCATTAGAAATCCGCGGAGGCACAAACTTTAGCCGTTTTTATTTTATTTTATTTAGCCACTCACAAGAGGAGAGGAGAAATGGTCTACACTGAACCACCAACTCACCATTCATACAAACAGAAAACTGTTCCACAAGGATCGGCCTGGCAATTCTGAAATGCACCTTGTTTATTGTGCCACAACGGGGCAGTTTGTTTTCCCTCCTCTTTCCCAGACATTATCCTCGGTGCCTTAGGCTGGCTCTGCAAGTTTGAGCCATGCCAGTCAATGGGTAGAAGTCATAACGCTGAAATATTTTGTTTTCTTCATCACTTAAGTACCATGGTTTTGCATTTTTAGTTACGTAAACTTTCACTGGCAGTAGTTTGTTTTTGTTTTGTTCAACAACAATTTATAACTAAACAAACAGAATGATAAAAAGGTGATGTGGTTGGTGATTTATGAGACTTTAATACTGACCAGTTTCTCACTATCCCCAGTGTCTATGCGGCATGTGCATGCGGCGGTGTATTTCCACAGTGGAACATGGGTGTTAGACGATGATGGGTGTGTGTGTGTGCGCAAATGCATGTCCGCCCTCTGCGACATTTCCTTTTAATCTTTTAATGACTCTAAGTGCGGTCTCGTTTTCTGGACAGGAGCAATCTTGATGCCATTTTCTGTCTTATTTGTCCAGTAGCCGGCATTTACTGGTCCTTGATTCATCGTGAGATTCCGTGCCTAATCGCCGCCGCGGCTTTGTGTGGGTAAATATAAAAAAAAAATCGGTGTCGCGAGCTTTCAGAGACGCGATCTCATGGCCTGGAATAGTTACTTTGCAGTCTCTGCCCCGCAGCGTTATGCCTCAATAGATCAGGGAGGCATAGACCAGTCTAATAAGGGAACGGCGACGGTGTCTTTAGAATGAGCGACCGAGGTAGGGGGTAGGGGGTGGGGTACTTAGCGAAGTTGAAACATTGGCATTGCGCCTGGGGATGAGATGTTTAGTTGGGCGAGTGGACTGGACTCCTCACCGCCCCCACCAACATCGCCAAGTTGCACGTGGTAATCCATGGCCTACGGTAAAGTAGCCCTGCGGCATCAGTGGAGCACTTAAGAAAGGTGCTGGCTATGAAAACCAGAGACAAGAAGTAGCCAAAGACTGAGAGGGCAATGAAGAGGAGCAATGGTTTGGAGGCAGGGCCTCACTGGCTAGCCCAGCATTGACCAGACCCCTCACTCAGCATCCAAACGCTTATTTTGACTTTTTTGTTTGTATAATGTCCAACAAAATTACATATTTTTGTACGGTTTTGTACACTCCGTCGTGTCATTTGAATATAATTTGCCTAAATATATCGATTCTCCCATGCACTTTTTGATGCATGAAAGCGAGCGCAAGAAATAATTTCTATCGCTTAATTGACGCGTCGCTGCGTGACAACCCCTAACACGAATTAACTATCCAACGAGTATTAACCCTTTCACTGGACCTAATCCTAACCCTGGGGGCTTTGCCCTGGTGCCCTTTTTTATTTCTGGTTCACGTTTCACTTTAGGTATTCACAGGGGCTGAGGTTGCTCCGCAAACCCAGGAGGGCTTCCCTTTTGGGATCTGGTGTGCACTGCCACCTTGTGGCTTGGTTGTGTGTAGTCGTGAGGGCAGAGTGCAGTGTACAGCCTTAGGGGCCATACATTTAGTACGTAGGGAGGGTTAACCCAAATGCGTACGCTTGCGTATGGGGGGGTCTACTGACAATGTACGCATAAGAAACGGGGGCGGGGGGGGTAAAGCCTCGATAATAATTTGTCTGCATTGGCCTTCAAATGAGTTAGATCGTCCGGCGGTGGACTATTTGTTTGTTTCAACACGTTAATATTATTCATCCTTGATCGTTTCTGCGTGGATTAAATATCGGCCGTTCTATAGGATTTGGAGGGGGGGGGGGTGCGTTAGGCGTACGTACGCAGGTGGGGGGGGGGGGGTGTAAAAAGTCCGCGTGCGTACAAGGAGGAGGGAGGGGTTAAGTTTTGGCAGATTTTTGCGGACCTACTAAATGGATAGCCCCTTGCACCATTACACCAATCCCGACAACTTTCTGTAACTGATGAGAAACTCATCCGACAAAAAAGTGTGTGTGGCCTGGAAGACAAACGCGAGCAATAATATTCCACGCAAAAGGCGGCATCCAGACTCGTGACCACTGACTCGGTGCTGGCATCATACTTTGCACGTCACATGACATTATCATACTCCATGTGTAATGCACACAGCCTTGTTTGAGACGAAAAGTCAAAAATCGTGGCCGTATTATTTTAGGCAGCAGCGGCAGCAGCAAGACAGTGCCAGAACTGTGCACCAGTTTCATCCGTGTGAGGTCTCATCGGTACAATCATCAACCCTCTGCAACGCGGTGCAGCATCAACTACCGAGCTGAACTCGATACGGCGAGGAGCAGCAGCTCACCCCATGTGCAGCGTCTCGGTGGAGCGAAGGACGCCGGATAGTGGCCTCCTGGGCAGAGCTTTCCCCGTCTGGAGACAAAAAACGTAGCGGATGATGCGACGCAGACGCAGGTGCCAGGGGCGAATGTGCCACACGCACACACACGCGCGCACACACACACACGCACGTACACACACGCACACGCACGCGCACACACACACGCACACACACACGCACACACACGCACGCACACACACGCACACACGCGCACACACACACGCGCACACACACACGCACACACACGCACGCACACACACGCACGCGCACACACACGCACGCACACACTCACACACACACACGCACACACACGCGCGCACACACACGCACGCACACGCACGCACACACACGCACACACACACGCACGCGCACACACACACGCGCGCACACACACACGCACGCACACACTCACACACACACACGCACACACACGCGCACACACACACGCACACACACGCACACACACACACGCGCGCACACACACGCACGCACACGCACGCACACACACGCACACACACACACGCGCACACACACACGCACGCGCGCGTGGCATTTTTATCGTGTCACCTATCCAGGACTCTTTGCAGATGCCAGACTTTGTCCGCGTATATGCCTGTACCTGACATTTTTGTGTGACAATGCAATGAGTGAATAAAGTAGTGGCGCGGTGGTACGAGTGCTGCGATTTGGGAAACGGATGGCGTCGTCAGCAGCAATTGGTACCTGCACCTGCCCTCAGCCAAGCCCCAAATGAGTGCCTGGATGCGTAAAGAGCGGCACTGGGCAGGGAAAGACATCGTGCTGTCCACACCACCTCCTCGTGCACCTTGGCGACCGCTCACAGTTCTTACCTCAACATTCTGCTTGTGTGCACGTGGCGATGTTCATGTTTATAAGGTTGGCTCTCTCGCTGTACACTCACTGCGGCGGTCAACATGCGGTCACCATGGAGGCAAGGCTGTCTTATCGTAAGCGTTTCTACATGATGATGTTTGGTCCAACTGCTAAGTATTCTTACGTAACATACAGCGTACACACGTAACAACTGAGCGTGCACGCTGCTGTGGGACGCACCACCAGCACGCAGTGCGGGTTGATGTGTCGAGCGCCCGGGTTGGAACAGCGCGGGAGGCAGCCACTCCACAGCTTCCCGAGGAGGAAGTTCGACGCACGGACGTGAGGATCTGCGGAGTCGGCCTGCCGGGGGAGAAGGGTGAAACCGCCGATTAGCGGACGCGTAGCGATGATCGGAGAGGGTGGAATGGTGGCACCGTGGTTCGGTTCCCATGCCATATAAACCTGGCGACATGAGTGGAATTCTCGGCCACGGCGAAAATCAGGACCGAGCGATATTGAAACTGGACCCTGGGAACCCCCTTCACCAACCTGCGCTGATCGGTTTGATGAAGTATGGTCAAACAAGCACCCTGACTGACTTAGCATCGGAAGGCCTTCGCCAAGAAGTGCCTTTACAAAGGGATGTGAATTACAGTGTGAACAATGCTCGCTGGACCTTGCCAGGCAATGTAGTGTAAAACGCTACCGATCTATCTTGATTGCAGGAATCCATACTCTTTGGTTCTTTCAGTAAAGTCACGTAGGTAAACAAAAATTAAAACAAAAAAGAATATATCACGACGTTTCGATCGCAACACAAACGGTCGTCCTCAGGTGGAAAAAATTAACCAGCAGTGGAACTGCTGATGGTTCAGCAGTTCCGCTGCTGGAGAGTATTGACTACTGATCTAACAGTGCTGCAGCCATCGACAGCCCTAACCCCAGCACCATCACTCACTTACTCTCATTCACCCCACCTTTATCCGTCCAATTTTTCCATGCGTGGTTCCGGCTGTGCTCGTTGACACGGCCACCGCCATTCTACTGGGTCCTCCAGGGCCTTCTTTTATTTCTAGCTCAACGAACGACGATGGCCTCAAATAAAAGTGTCCCCATGGTCAAACGAGTCGCGTGCAGTGCTCACCAAGCTGGTAGCGCACGTTGGCAGTTAGAAAATCCGCATTCCTATGGGAATGGAGCGATAGCTTCCAGCCTGAGCCACCCACCCAGTTGTGAAGCGTGGTTGGTATGGGCCCCGGTGCAAGGAATGAAATGCCCCCCCCCCCCCCACCGATAATTTTTTTTCGTAGTCTGGTGCCTGGGCCCTACCGGCCCGTGGTTCCAAAGTGTAACAACACCTTGCGTGATCAATAGCTACACCACCGCACCCACCCACCCGATCATGGTCAGCCCACGTTTGGCAGAGGAGCTGAGCCAGGGTGGTGAACACGGCCGGGTCTCCTGTGGCCACACGCAGCAGCCGCTCCAATCCGGCGTCGCCGCCGCTCCCACCGGTGCCAAGCCCCAGGAGGGTGAAGAAGACGGGGGCCGTGCAGAGCAGGGGGCAGGCCTCCGCTGCCAGGATGGCCAGGTGTTGCGCCATCGCCACGCTGTCAAACAAGTACGTTGCACAAAACAAAATAATATTCCCCATCGTTTGTTGCCCGCACGCAATTAGGGGGGCAACATGAAATCCATTAGACGGCAGCAATAAAGGAGCAAATGTTGAAGTTGTTACTGGACGACAGAAGATGTTTACTATTTGTTTTGCCGCAATACATTTCCTGACATGATTGCACAAGAGCAACTTGCAGCTGCTCAGCAGGCTACGCTCCTAAACTGCGCAGCTTACGAAAGGACACTCTTTTGGCAGAGGCACGGAGTTCGGCAACAAGAATAAGACACCAGCTGGCGCGTGGTGAGCGGCGCCGCATACCGCGCATCAGACCGCCGCCCGTTCCTCGAGCCGACAGCTTTGGGGCACGCGATTCCAGCGAGTACGTAGTAGAGGGCGAGGTGCAGCATGTCGTCACGTGGTCCCACCGTCGTCTGCCACACGCGAAAGGAGGCGAACGCAACAGGCAGTGGCGCAAACCCATCTCGTCGTTCGCCGCTTTTAGCGCAGAAGCAGCCGAGTCGCCGCTCTACCTGGCCAGCGTCGCGGCCCAGATGGACGGCGCTGAGCAGCAGACTGGCCACCCGCAACTGGACCTTGCGTGGAAGTCGCAGCAGTTCGCTCGTGTCCATTTCCCTGCGCCATCAGAAGCAAACGCACGCAGGTGTGCCACGCAGGTGTTGCCACGCTCGGGTCAAATTATAGAGAGAGGAATACGTCACAAAACTTGAAGCGGGCAGAACTGCATGTAAATGTATCATTTTTCGATTTAAAGCTTTCGTGACTGCAGGGATTCATCTTCTTGGTTCTTTCGGTAAAGTCACGTAGAAGGGAAGTAATAAAATAATAAAAATAAAACATAATAAAATAATTCTCACGACGTTTCGGCCACAACGCAAGCAGCCGTCCTCAGGTGAAGACCAGGTCTGTCGGGGAGACAGCATCTGAAATTTCAGACGCTGTCTTCAGACGCTGTCTCCCCAACAGACCTGGTCTTCACCTGAGGACGGCTGCTTGCGTTGTGGCCGAAACGTCGTGAGAATTATTTTATTATGTTTTATTTTTATTATTTTATTATTTCCCTTCTATGTGACTTTACCGAAAGAAGCAAGAAGATAAATGTATCATTTTGAGTGGTGTATTGTTATCATTCAGCAACTGATTTTTAAAAAAAATTGGGAATGTTATTGCCCCACTTACAGATTTCCCAAGAGAGCTGCTACCTCATGATGATTATATAAAACCAGGACAGGTGACAACTGAACACCACATCCCCCACCCCCTCCCCCGCAAGAGTGGCGCCTGTGCAACAGGGCTGAGACATCTCACGCATTTGGTTTCAGAACACGCGTCTCCTCGTACGCGCACGGTGGGTTTTTCTCGAGGCACTTCAGTTTCCTCCGCGTGCAAAGCATTTATTTAGGGGGTTGGCCAAACATCCCAGTTCAGGAACACCCTGAAAAAATAATCTGGAGGCTCATTGAGGCTTTGCTGGATAAATAAAGAACTATTGTTATTATTATCCTCCTCGTGCGTGTGACTTATGATCGGTGTAAAACATGTGCCTGCTTATTTTTTTTACGACACTCGCAATGTTCTCGGTGTAAATTCCAGGAGCCCTTGGGTCTCATGGTGAGGTTGCAAGTCGCCCAGGCTCGCATCTTACAAAACCACGAGTTCCTGACCTGATGTGGCTGAGCCCCGTGGCCCGGAGGGCCTGCTGGACCAGAGTGCACGGCAGACGGAACTCCAGGGCAGCCTGCACATTAAACACAGTGCACGGCGTGAATTGCATTATTGCCTCTTGGGGACACGTTAGTGGAACGGGGTGGGGGGGGAGTGTGCGTGGGGGGGGGAGAGATGAAATACAGCTGTACGTGTCTAGAATTGACCGGGGAGGGATGCTGTCACTCAACAGTGGGTAGAGAATGGCTAATCGTAGTTAACTATCTTCTTGGTTCTTTCGGTAAAGTCACGTAGAAGGGAAGTAATAAAATAATAAAAATAAAACATAATTTATATTTATTTTTATTATTTTATTACTTCCCTTCTACGTGACTTTACCGAAAGAATCAAGAAGATGAATCCCTGCAGTCACGAAAGCTTTAAATCGAATCGTAGTGAACTAGTTGTCTTTTGTCAACGTGACACTTTTTTTTACTGATTGGCCGTGTCGGGTGGTGGGGGGTTGCGACACATTTATAAATAATGCGATCGAACCCAAAACCTTTATTGTGAATAATATTGGTCGCGAAAGCCTACTACGTGTTAAACCAGCTAATAGTGATGTTGTTACTTTGTCACTCGGGGAGTAATGACAGTGGGTAGGGGATTTTTCCTGCTTAGTGTGGCGTGCGACCTGCGTTTGTAATGCATGAATTACCCTCACACGCAGGCTTTTGTGCATTGTGTTTTTGTTTTCTCTACTACCGAAGGACACAGGCATGTTTAAATCCACAAGTGAAGACGTAATGTTTATAGAGGCCCCTTTGTGCTGCCAAATGTGCACGCAGCTAAGATTCTCTCTGGTCCAGCTCCTTTTCTGACAATGTCCCACAGCAGGTGTGACCAGACCAGGTAGCTTGTGGGACACGTCCCTGCTGGTGCATTCCTACACGAGGCTCAGCAAGCCTCACCGTGAGCAGCACCAGCAGCGTGCCGCGTCTCTCCTGCTCCTTGTGTCCCTCGTGGACCAGGCTTTCGAGCGCGCCGGTCACGTCGATGCCCAAGCGTTCCCTGCAACGAATACGGGAAGAGCAATTCGGGAAGTTGTCCTGCGCAGGTTGGCGCTCAAGGACGGGGCGGCGCTGGCACGGACGAGCATGTCACGTTCACCGAAGTGAAACCGAGACGCCCCGCTCCTCCCAGAACGATGAGCGACAGCGTGCGAGTCCGTGGCCGGGGAATAATTAGAGGAAATCAAAGACAGAGCCAGGCAGCGCTTGCCCGCTCCCAGTTTTGCCGAGGACACAGCGGACTGCACACGTCGGCTTCTGCGAGCTTTTTGTAATTTCGGAAAATGTAAAAAAAAAACTAACTCGTTATTTTATACGCGCGTACTACATTCTTGTGGCTTTTTTTAACGAATGCAAAAGATTGACCTTTGAACTTTGCACTGCAACAGATTTGTGGCTAACAAAAGCCACTTTTTGGGGGGGTGGTGGTGGGTGGTGGGGGTGGGCGAAAGAGAGAGAGAGAAAAAAAGAGAGCACTTTTACCAGCTGTGTCAGCAAACGGCCACAACAGCGCGTGCACGCTCTACTGCCCAGCGCAGCACGCATGATTAGCCAGGGTGCCCCTGAGACAAGTGGGGTTGTGGAAGGCGGCGGCGTCGGCGGGGGGGGGGGGGGCGGCATTCACTGTGACTGTGGGGAAGAAGGGGGCACGTCAAGTGAGCCGGTGGGGAGCTGGTGGGGGGGGGGCGATGAGGGGCAGGAGGGACGGTCACTGTGGACCTTTGTTCTTACGACACAATCTCAGACTCCCGCTTTGTGATAAGTTCAAGCCGATTTAGAGCTTGTATACAATTACGGGGATCGTGCAAATGTTACAATGGGAAGGTCCGATGGGCATGCTTCGGTGTGTGTCGGCACGTTGCACGACATCGCTCACTGGGCCCTCCGTTTTGGGAGCGCGCGCGCACGTGTGTGTCCTGTGGATCTTCTCTGTGAGGACATCTGTGCCTCTTATCGTGGTGTTTAGTTTTCGACCGAGACTTGTCTGGCCACGGCTCTCCTCGTCAGTCCAGTGGTATCGCTATTATTCCACAAATGCATTATTCCCATTACACATTTCCATCTTGCGTTGTAGGTAATCATTACCGAGTGGATGATCATCTTGCAGTCACCTATGACACAAGGCAAAGATCTCCCGTATAGCATTAACAGACTGTAGGGGCAAGTGCTGTTAGCGAGCACCTATGAAGGCCGGAACGGTACACGAGGGGGTGGGTGGCCAGCACCACACCCGACCGCCTTTATCTTCCCAGTGGCTATGTTTACACACCGCACCAGGTACTCATTTGAGGCATGAGTCGACCTAGAGGAGGCCCGGGATCAGTTCAGATAATCGTCACTGGCGGTGTTGGCCGTGAGCGGGAATCAAACCCGGATCGCCGGGTTTATAGCGCAGCGCGCTACGCTACCGCTCCCCACCTATCACACGCACGCTTTGTCCAACCGTGGATGGTTTTTCCCATGCCGCAGCGGCTTTTACCCAGGGCGAAATTAAGGTTTTGTTAGGCGAGCATCGATCACTGGGGCACTGCAGCTTGCGGGAAGGACACCTCCAGCACCGAGGTCTCGCTCCTTCAATGTCCAGAGGTCTCACCCCTGCACGCTGCGCCACTCGAGCTGCGTCTGCCCCTGCGCCGTGTAGGCCAGATAGGAGAGACGGCGTTGATCCAGACCTTTGGGACATCAAAAGCCGGCACAGACGCACACACACAGAAGATAAATATCCCACATACAGATTATTCAGATAAGTGCTGTCAGCATGCATATACTACTAAGGCCAGCATAGCATACGAGGAGTGGTGTGGCAGAGGTCGCAAACGGGTTTTGATTCCTTATCCGTACCCGGCCGCACCAGGGTCGCAAACGGGTACCTGTACCCGGCCGGGTACGGGTAGCCGGGTATCGGGTAGGGTACGGGTATCGGGTACCCGGTTGCGACCTCTGTGGTGTGGCCAGCACCGTGCCTGGCCCCTGACGACTGGCGATATTTATGAACTCTACCAAGTACTCATTTATGGCTAGGTTCACCTAGGGGAGGCCCAACACATGTTTTGATAGGACTTGCCAATGGGGCTCATTCATGTTTGGGAATCAAACCCGGGTCGTCGGGTTGGTAGTACAGTGTCCGAACCACGAGGGCACACCGCTCCACACACACACGCACTCACATACGGATGAACACACATCCGCACGCCTGCCACACTTATTTTTCCACCCATTTAACTAATTAAAAATACCACCCCTTCACGATGAACATTTCACGAAAACAGACGAATATACTTGAGGCAATTGTTTCGGATATTGTTCCTCTCTCGGGACACCTACTGCTACTGCTCAAAACGTTGCCCGATTATATATTTCGGCCGAAAACATTGGCATTTTACATTTATTTCAATTATAGGGCAAGCACCTACGTTGAAGTTTGTGAATTCTTGTTGTACTTGTATTGGTTACACCATTGCCAGCAGAGTCACTTAACTTTCTATATTTATTATGTTTAGAACCAACGTTAAAATTCTAAATCCGCGAGGATTTAACGGTGCCGTAAATGGAACTTACTGCACCGTCGGGTACTCTTTCTCTTCTGGCCCTGGCTGTCACGGCCTCCGTGTTGAAGGCCCCCCCCCCTCCACCGCCCACCATTTCCCTTGAATTTGTTGCAATTATCGGTCAAAGCCTACTCCAAATATTTTCCAAACCCAAGCCCTCTATTTCCCCTCCCCGCCGCTTTTGTCTCAAAACATGAAACGTGTATTCCCAGTCAAGTTTTTTTCCCTTCAAAATGAGCAACAAACCACCCACCGTAAATCGTTTTTTTGTTCTGAACTAAACGCTAAGTTGGTGGTCACATCACAGCGAAACACCTTGGCAGTGGTTGCGGTGGCAGCCCGCGATGAGCCCGCAAACCGAAACTATTTTTGGGTGCGTCACGTGCCCACAAACATGATGCGATGAACAAACCCGCAATAACCTAATTGCATTCACCCTTGCGCGAATGAAGCACTTAATTTAATAGACTCGTTACAATTACATGTATATAAATAGCGTCAATGACGCTGATGCGTTCTTTTATATATTTGTTGTAATGATCTGAGCTCAATATTTGTGAATGTCTACCGAGGATATGTAGCAATTAAATAATTTCAGGGGCCCGGTGGATTATATTATTACATCGTGGGAGGTGGCGGCGCATTGGGGAGGCCTTCATCTAGCAGTGTATTGTTTTGTGTGTCTTCTTGGTTCTTTCGGTAAAGTCACGTAGAATGGAAATAATAAAATAATAAAAATACAACATAATAATATTATTCTCACGACGTTTCGGCCACAACGCAAGCAGCCGTCCTCAGGTGAAGACAGGTCTGTCGGGGAGACAGCGTCTGTGTGTGTTTAGTTTGTTGTTCTTCCCCCTGCATCTCCGATTAGCACGGCTGGCTACGTACGGTGCGAAAGAAGTTCAACATACAGTACGTACCCATAATTATATTTTTCTTATAAATTCACGGCCCATTTGGGCCGTCAAGTGGATTTAGGGCTGTAATTTCGCGGCACAAACCAAGGGATGGAGTCTCACCCACGTTGTGTGGCTCCTCCAAGGGAAATCTTCGCATGAAGTGAAGCGTCTGAAAGAAAAAATCTAGTGAACTTCAAAAAGGCAATAATCACCGGTATCCGCCGTACGGTGAAGGTTAAATCTTGGTATAAAAAAAGACATCGCACCAAAGGTAAACGTCAAAGCCCAACTAAGAGCTGTGTAAAAGAGTGACAGGCTAAGACGAATTGGGGAGTGTGTGTGCTGAGCGAAGGACGTAGGTGGGTGTCTCTCTACAGGCGTGTTTGATCATGTGTCAATAATTTGCCTGGACAAACACGTGTTCGTCGAGTGGCATGAGCATGGCACTCTCATCAATGGCCAAGCCTCGCACATCCTCCTGCACAAACACAACGGCAGATTAAAACATTCCCGATTTGAAGCTTTCGTGACTGCAAGGATTCATATTCTTAGGTTTTTTTCGGTAAAGTCACGTAGGTAAAAAATTTAAATTTAAATTAATAAAAGTAAAATTAAAATAAAATAAAAATCACGACGTTTCGAAGGCAACACAAGCTTCCGTCTTCAGGTGGAACCGTCACAGCACGATAGCTGTATCAAGTAATTTAATTTTAATTTTTACCTACGTGACTTTACCGAAAAAACCTAAGAATATAAAACATTCCCCTCGGTGTGAAAGGCTGTTACCTACATGCTGTACGTCATCAGCTTTTAAGACGGACGGACGGATAGTCGGTCACATTTGAAATAGCGTCATTTGTGAAATGTGAAATACTCTAGCAACAATTTTCACGTATCTCCAAATCTCTCGCGTACCCGTTCGCCATAGCTGCACGTCTGCATGAGGTTGTGACGGGACGATGGTACAAAGATCTCCATCCTGGAAAACTTCCGTCTCTAGGAGGGCGGCATCACACATGACATGCAGTGTCTCCTCATTAAGAGGTCTGAGAAGTTTACAGATGGTTTGTTTTCAAACTCTTCAGTTTTAAAAGATGTACATGTTTTTTGTACGTTTTTTTGTCTTGTTAAATCTAGAGGGTTTTTTGTTTGTTGTTGTAAATTGTTCAGCTTTAGTTGATAAATGCAGAGGTGTTTGCCCATAGAGTCTAGAGCAGTGGTTCTTAACCTGGGGTGCACGAACCCCCTGGGTGTGCGAGATGCCCTTTCTGGGGGTGCGAGACATGGACAGATTTTTTTAGAAGGTAAATCGTAGAAACACAAATTAAACACGGGCACGTAAGTACAACTACTCTGTTTCATCAAACCCTGTGTATTTACTAACAATATACTTTGTTTTACGATTGAGAACCAAAGGGGTGCAAGGCTGCAGTAAAGGTTAATAACCACTGGTCTAGAGGCTTTCATTCTCCACATCAGTCAAAACTACAGAGGCACGGCAAAGCCATCGGAACGCAGCGGCAGTGACGAATATCCAACACGACATACGGCGTCACCTTACGCATGCGAGACGACCACCTCGCTGCCAGGCTCTGTTTCGGTGTCTTGTCGCTAACAATTCATGGGCCAGCTTGTGAAGGATCCATGCAAACTAAGATGTAACTTTCCAAATCAAGGGCGACTTGAGGCCATTGGCGACCACAGCAGCAGCTGGCTGGCGTGTGGGAAGGGCCTTGTGGGCGACGGCGACATCGTTTTGGGGAAATCGAGGCTCCGAGGGCACCTCGAGACCGCGAGCATTCGACCCCTGCGAGGTTCGACTCGCCGACGATGGGTGGCAGCGGACTCACGATGGGCCGCGGGCTCAGGGCTGCGTCCTGAACGTACTGCTCCACGCGTAGGCGCTCGGTCGACGTCGCGAGGAGGCCGTCCAGAGACCAGACGCGCGGCAGGGAGTCCACGGCGTGGACACGGTCTGCGGGGAACGCAGCTCTGCACGATCAACCTCACGGTTCTACATTTTGTTACGGATCTGCCTTCAATAATTGTCGTAGAGGCGTAAATGCATAACTGTACAAATACTATGTTGTGTTTTCAAGGGATGTCCATCCAGCACATGTTTGATTTGGCGATATGATTGTACGTGACTTTTGTTTCATGAGTTGAGCCCAACTTTTCTAAGTTGCCTGTGGTTGCCTTACAATAACAATAAAAGTTTTCTCAAATCTGCAGCAATGGGTAACTCGGGCGGCAACCTTCAATCAGATCACAGAGATTTCAAAGTACCCAAGATTGCGCGCAGCACTCTGTATCGATCAACCATCGTCCTCAAACACACCTTTCAGCAGACTCTGTGGCTCTTGGTCATTGCCGTGCTAAGTTACCACAGTTGCTCAAGTTTAATTTATAGCTGGCGGCGATTGCTCTGAAATTGTGGGGCTGCCCGCCACCGCGTGAACCCACAGTGAGGGTCGCGCTGCAGAGCCGGGTTCCCGTGGAGCCGCAAGTTCAGGACGTGCAGAGGTCGGAGGTCATGCAGACTCTGCCACTGCAGAAGGTTTCCGGACAAGTCGAGGCTTCCCAGCGCCACGAACACGCCCAGGCCGGCCACGCACTCAAGCTGCACGTACACACACGTACACACACGTAGACGCGTCGGTGGGATGAAAGCTGGGTGTGGTGGTTCACAATTATAATCCAGTGATGACATCCAGTGGGGAGAGTACGGGAGCTGAAAGGGCACGGACACCGTGCAGTAAAATAACCACCATGACCCGAACGGTGCATTGAGGCTCTCATACATCCGTGCATTGACAAAAATGGTATTTACTTGTCAAAACCATTATTATTAAATTACATTATTATTATTAAAAACTGGAAGACGCACATTAATTTCCGGGAATTGCAATGAGACGCAATGGAAGAAATCATAATATTGAGCCGTGCAGCTCAGTGCGAGGCTTGGCTGTCACGTGCCTGGTTGTTTTGCAGGTCCAGGTGCCACAGCCGTGAGCAGCGACTCAGCGAGTCGAGGTCCCGCAGGGCATTGCCTCTCGCAAGCAGCACTTGCACGTTGGGACACTTACCCAGCTCCTCCAGCCAACCTGCACGCCACCCACCCCCACAATGCAAAGCGAGGTGGTAAGCTGCTGACCCCAGCCCTCCTGGACATCTGTGATAAAGAGCTTCATAGCATAGCTCAGCAGATTCCTCCAGGATAAATATTTTAATTCTGATATCGCCGGTCTCTGGTCGGTGTTTTCAGCAATACCATCACCCCCCCCCCCCCCCGCATTGCTCTGTACCACTCTCCTACAACAGTTCCATTTGAATAAATTATGTTAAGCTTTCTAATGTCTTGGTCCCTTTGATGTGTATGCCCCCCTCCCTTACCCCCGACTTCATATGTGACCACAATTATGCGACTTATAAATGCAATTTGTATTTTGTACATTTGCATCATATGCATGAGTGGCGATGCCTCTTTATGCCTGTATATATATTGCACGACCAACTGTCTGCAAAATCTAGATTTGACAGAAGAATTTACAGAAGTCGGTGAAACAAAAATGCCGCTTCAGAAATCTGTGACGTGAACTATGTCAATGAGTGGCCAAAATGCTGCCATTATAAATCAATGTCAGATTTTCCAGAACAGGATTCCTAAGTTCAAGGAATGCCTTATCTAATGTTTTTTGTAAAGTAAACATGCATTAGGTCATCCTCGTTTTGTGGTAGGAAAGCGTAATCTTACTGGCTAA
Source organism: Lethenteron reissneri (assembly GCF_015708825.2). Taxonomy (NCBI): domain Eukaryota; kingdom Metazoa; phylum Chordata; class Hyperoartia; order Petromyzontiformes; family Petromyzontidae; genus Lethenteron; species Lethenteron reissneri. The sequence continues at coordinate 3,160,711 of NC_083817.1, forward strand.
AATTCCAAGACGATTGCTCAAGGGCACAGAGATATCAAAGACACTCCCGAACAGCATGTATACAATTATTTTCGGCAAGTGTCTGGTTCTCATGCGTCTCTGTTATAAAACGCGCACGAGTGATGTCACCTGCGTGGGAGTTAACTATAAAGTCTTTGTTATATCTGGCACCACGCCTCTCACCTGAAACTGACCTGGGACTCATTAATTCGGGGCCCCGGCCCCCAAGAATGGCCTGGGACGTATTGGTGCTCTCCAAGGCTGTTGTTAGAGCTCGTCGTTGTTGTTGACGTTGAGCCCCAGTTGCCACGGTGGCGAGATGTTAACTACCTCACCTGGTATACAGGAGGTTGTGGGTTCGCATCCCTACCCTAACACCTGTATATTTGGAGTTTGCATGTTCTCACAGGGGTCGTGTGGATTTTTCTCCGGCTCTTCCGGCTTTGCCCTCTATATTTAGAAACATGCTTATCTAGTATTTGACTGCTATACATTTCCACATGATAAGCCACTTGGTTGAGCTATCATTTGTGTCCAGGTCGCTTCTGAAAAAGAACTATATGGCTCAGTGGGCCTTACTTGGTAAAATAAAAAAATATGTAATCGTTTTTTTCAATCCTGGGATGTAACACAGTGTTGCCCTCCCATATTCCATGTTTCCCTGCCTGGACCCCCCCCCCCCCCCCCCGTCTTCTGCCCCTAATGTAATTCTTTAATCTTGTAAAGTATCGAGAGGTGTCGTTGCATGTAGTCGCTATGAAACTGAAATCATAGTTGTAGGTTTGTGTATATAGAGCCCTTTATAGTACTGATAATATATTAGAATGCAACCTTAAAATATCCTCCCTGGAAGTCTAACGCTATTTGAGGGCCCTGATATTGATGAGTGCACAGGTGACTCGAAACCCCACACGATATTTCCGTCGATATTGTATGAATCCCACTCAAACAACCATTTCACGATGCTCATATCCATTGCGGGCTCCAAAACCAGTCGTGAAAATTGCACATTCCCATGACGGGGGCTAAGATTATACCCAGGAAAGTTAAACCACTGCTGACATTCCCACTACGATGTACTGTGGTTATCGGGTACGACAGGCTGAATTGACTCCAACCCCCCACCCCACCAGAATTTCAACTCTCAACTTTCCAATGGTAAGTCGAAAGCTCTGCCAACGTCCTGCCCAGCTGAATAATTACCACAACGTTGGTGGCATTAGGTTTATGCTATGCTGCCAGTGTGCTCTGGCTCAATACTCGTCAACTGGAATCTGTCCAACTCACCAGGAAATTTAAGCATGCAGCCAACGGTGGCTTCACGTAGCATCGAGCCTTGCTTTGATTGAGGCTTATTAAATGCAGGGAATTAACCTCAACTGGCACGTTAATTCTCAAAATATGCCATTGTATGATTGTTCTTTTTTTATATTCTCATATTGCTTACATCAAATGTGGGTCAACAGACTTAATGTGAACCACACAAGAGGCTCTTTGTGGCATTCGCGGCAGTTATAAGCCGCACGCAACCTGTCTGAGGGCCTGTGGCGCGTGGATGGTTACGGTGGCTCGAGGCCGGTCCTTGCGTCGTTGAGTTTGTGTCGGGAGCTGTGTGACCGTGGCGAGTACGCAGTGCTGACACTTGCCCACGTGTGCGTCAGATACGTCCAGGTACTCCAGCTCCTCCAGCGGGGCCTGCACCCTCGCCTGCAAAAGCTGTGGCGGTTGCGGTGAAATGGGACACCACAACCATCATCATCACACATTACCATTATCGTCGTCATCATCACCGTTGTCAGTGGCGCACCCAGCTAAACGTTTCAGAGGCAGAACATTTTTTTCTACGAAGAGCACCAAATTATAAGTACATTTCCCAAAGTTATTAAATGTTATAAAATGAGATGTACATCGAGAATTATCTTTTTTTTTAATTTTACATTATGTAAACAATGGTTGTTTAAAAATGTCAGGTGGGCCGAGGCAACTGTCGTTTTTAAATCCTTTATGTTAAGTTCACTTGCTTGATTTCGATTTAAAGCTTTCGTGACTGCAGGGATCCATCTTCTTGGTTCCTAGCTTAAGCTCCTAGCTTGGTAGTGTCTCATTCTTCACCTGAAGACGGCTGCTTGCGTTGTAGCCGAAACGTCGTGAGAATTATTTTATTTTATTATGTTTTATTTTTATTATTTTATTACTTCCCTTCTACGTGACTTTACCGAAAGAACCAAGAAGATTCACTTGCTTGCTTGCTTACAACCGTGCAAATCTTTCGGTCGTTTTTTAACCCACTTCCCGTGATCCAATCGAGCTGACATTTTGCACACAGACTCGTTGTACGTGACAATGTATTTTCGTTATTTATTTTTTACACTTTTTAGGAAAAAATAAATTATTTTAATTACCAATTGCTTAATGGTGGCAGCCATTCATCTGACCCATAGGTGGCAGCCATCTCAAGCCAGAGGTCGAGAGGACTCTAGCCGCCACGCATATAAAGGATTTATAGTGAAAAACTTTGTTTTTACGGGTAATTTGTTATCCCCCTCACCCCCGCCTCGGGTGTGCCTCTGATCTTGTCATGAAGCAAAATTAGCTTTTATGCCCTTTGGCAGTTTGGCCTTTGGGATTCCATGCTAGTGCATTTCATGGGCGTGCATGCATCCCTGGAAAGAATTCTTCATTCGTAAACAGTTTCCAAAATGTAACATAACATGGTAATTAAAAAGGCTAGAAATACATGGCAGGACAATTCAATGTTAATGGAAAATATCTCTCTACAGTGTGTTTTCGGACTGTGCGGCGTGTTATTCCGCGTGATGTCCGACGTTTTGCTCCAAGTGCTGAGACCTCCTTTAGTTCCTGAAGAGGCTCCCAAACTGAAAAAGCTCCCAGCACGTGGAGCGAAACATCGGCCACAATGCCGAGCAAGATGCGGCATAACCCGAAAAACACATCAGATCTATACAGCACAACCATGGAAAGCTAACTTGCCAATGCGATGGAAAATGTTTACCGGTTTGCAATGTAGCACTTTCAACAGCATTCTTATGCAGCTCTTGTTCAGTTCATTTATTAGGTACAGTATAGCCCTGTGAGCCATTCGGCTCTTGAATCGGGTGCAACCGCAATAAACAAAAACATGAACAAGAAACATCTTAAAGTGACTATGCACAACAAAAAAATCCAGGAAATCTACTGGTAGTATTTATGCAGCAGCTACTACCCTCCAGCAAAAGTAATAGATTCCAGGTTTTTCAAAAGTCTTTACATCAGTGTGTAAAAAAAAAACTCGCTGCTTTTAGGATAAACTGAGGTCACCATGGACGGATCAATGTACTCTGCCTCACGTGATGTGCATTGAGCGTGTAAGAAAGGGGGGCCACTTCAAATTACCTTGTCCAAGAGACGCATCGTGGAAACAGGACTCCCTCAAAGCGTGCAATTTCCTGGAACAGTTAACACAATGAGTGTCTTTAAAAAAGAAAAGTATGTTTACAGTATAAGACAAACTAAGTCGTGCGAGTTGGCACGCTGCTAGGAAGGTGGACATGGGACTTGTAGAAGGCTAAATGAACGTATGACAGGAACACGCGCACTCGTGTGACACAAGGGTTAGAATTGAAACAATAAAATTCAAATACACTATTCACTTCACGGAATAGTAGTGTTTTGCACTTCGCTCATACGGCATTATCGCTACAAACTATATATAAGATAAAATGAAAACGATGTAGCATAGTTTGAATGCTCTTTGCGGGAAAGCCACAACTTCCTCTGGTCATGATATGCATACTTTGTAGAAAAGTATATATTTCACCACTCTAATCACTCGCCGTCCCCGTCCAAAGATCTTTCGCAATCATAAAGAGAATACTGGTTTTATTAACATACACAAATTAGATCAGAACATATATATTTTTTTAAAGCACTCGACAGTACAACATTTCTACCCAAGCAAGACAAAACTTACATTTGGTCATGGACTTGCGTGTTGGGTGGTGTATGCTTTCTGTGGCCCAAGCTTGTTATATCTCCACACCGATCCTTCTGCCCAACACACCGTACAAACTTGCAGCGTTCTGTACACTTGTCCCGCTGTCTGGGCAAGTGTGGGCTGTATGTAGTGTACCGGTAAATATTTGTACAACATCGTGCCGGGATACGGACGCGATGCAAAGTTCACAGCCAAGAAAGAGAGAGAGGGGGGGCCCCTTTTGTGTGGCCACAATCATCTGTGTGTGTGTGAAGCCGTAGTCAAGTGAAAAGCCCTCGAATGTTTTGGAGTACAGTGAATGAAACTTAATATCGTGGATTTCCACCACCCCCCCCGCCCCCCAACTTAATTTCTTAATTTGATTTTCATTGAGACATCATCAAAGGGGGAAAACTTTCAACCATGAGTGGTCTGGGAATGGAATGAGGTCATCGGTCTCCATGGCTTCGGGGATGCGAGCGTAAAGCCCCAGTAAGCACAATGTGCACGAAGCAGCAATGTGGGAGTTTTTAGAATTCTCTGGCAAGGGCTGTGGCTCTGAGAGCACAGTGGAATGAAGATCCCCTGATGGGACACATAGACTGTTTATTGTGGAGATGTGCTTTGTGTGTAAGCTGCTCACACCATGCAAATGCGAACCCACCCTAAAGCCCTTGCGTGAATTATATTACACTCTACGCACACAATTGACTTTTCTCCCCGTTACTTTGTGCTGGAATGGAACGGTGGTGCAGCGGTTAGCGTATTGATTGCGCAATGAATTCTGCCCCCTGAACTCAATTCTTGGCCACGGTTAAAATCATTGTCGAAGGATCCTACGCTGACTACCGTGAATGATTGTCGTACAACCCCCATAACCAACAGGCGTGAATAGGAAGGTCTTAATTACATGTCGATAATTTGTCTTATATTGTATGTAATTTTGTTTACTATACTACATATGGGTTGTCACTTTTAGACAGAGATGTTCATTGAAAGAGGCTTGAAGTCCCAATGGGGTTTCACCCGATAAAATAAGGTCTACCAACAGATACACTCACTCAACATATGGAACTTTGTTGGATGCTTGGCACTCTTAAAACTTTTACATCGCATTCATAATCTGAGGTTAAACTGTGAACATTCCCTGACGTTGCCTGCATCGAATAGCGTGAACGTCGATTGTTTGTTTTTTGTTTCGTGTATGAATAAACTTTTTTTTCTCCCTGTGGCACACCACGGGCAAGAGAATCAAGGATGTATTGTACGGAAAAGGGACAAAGGAACAGGAAAGAGATGCCAGGACAGAGGTCCACAGGACGGACAAAGAGGCCACGGCTCAAGATGAGCAGCAGGAATAAAGGAGCCTCAGGCAGGAAAGAGGAGGTGGGGGGTGAAGGAATGATCGTGCCCAGATGTTGTGGATGAGAGGGTGGTGATGATGAGAGGGGATGAACAAGATAGAGAAGGAAGTGAGCTGGATGAAGCGGCGGCTGTTTTCAAAGGGGGCGGGGAGAGGGGCGGGGCTCAGAGTGGGGGTGGCCACACGCAAGTCACGTGACCAATGGGAGGCTTGAGGTGATTTAGATATTCTGGAGATGCAATGGGTTCAAGTGACCCATGGGGCCACGAGAGGCAGCAAATCACCACAACATAAAACACGAGTGACGCACGATTGTTAAAACTTGTAAATGACGAGAAACACCCATCTCAACAGAAATATAGTGCGGGCGGGGGGACCATAATTGCACAAATTTATATTGTGGGATGGCCTAAGAAAAAAGGATCACAATGCAGTTCTTCAGGAACTGGTGGTTTGTGTGTAATAGACAAAAACGGAGTGCTTGTTTCCATGTGTTTGTGCGACGTCTGAAACTTGCATGCCTGATTATGAATACGGGCAATATCTAAATGACGTGACATTTTTTAAACTTGGAATTGCATTAAATTATGAATTGGAATCTAAATTACACACCTCAAAACAATTGATAACGTGTATTTACATATATGATTATATTATATAGCGCTTCTTTCTCTAAGGATGCTGGTGTTCATGAAGCCACTTCCTCTGCTGTGCTCGCTCACGAATGGATCGCACACAGCTGTATAGTCTATTGTTAAATATATGACAAACAATAGAAACGAGATGGTAAAACGGAGGCAGGAGAATCGATTCTTGCAATCGAATTGCCAAGCGGGATCGTTACACCCCCACCCATTCCAACAGCTCCCCTCTCACACAGCCCCGCCCCTATCCTCGCTCCGCCCCTCCTGGCCACGCCCATATCCTCCTCGCCCCGCCTCTATTCTCCTCGCCCCGCCCCTCATCAACCCCCCATCGCCCCGCCCCTACCCTCCTCGCCCCGCCCCTATCCTCCTCGCCCCGCCCCTATCCTCCTCGCCGCGCCCCTATCCTCCTCGCCCCGCCTCTATTCTCCTCGCCCCGTCCCTATTCTCCTCACCCCGCCCCTCATCAACCCCCCATCGCCCCGCCCCTACCCTCCTCGCCCCGCCTCTATTCTCTTCGCCCCGCCCCTTCTCGCCCCACCCCAACCTCTTCTTGCCCCTCCCCCCATCGCCCCGCCCCTACCCTCCTCGCCCCGCCCCTCCTCGCCCACCCTCTCCGAACTGCACCGCGTGGAGGCGCAAACGCGCGCGCGCGCGCGCCACACTCCGGTGCACCTCACTGCGCATGCGCAAACGCCGCCTCGCACTCTCTCCCTTGACTTTCAAATCAACAATTTGCCCTCAGGGTGGATCTCCGAGGACATCAACAACATCCCGCGTTCGGCTCGGGCGCCTCCAGGGCGTTTTGTTAATTTCGACGATGTCGAGCGAAGGGTCCCGAATCTCGCGTCTCCCGCACCGGGGGTCGTGATGCTGGAGGCGCTCGCGGGGAGAAGAAGAAGCAGAAGACGGCGACCCGCGCGTTCCGCACGCCGCTCACCGCGCCGCTGTTCCCGAAACTAATTCCCTCCCGCTTTAGCTGAGCTCGCTCGCTTGCCCGCGGTGCTGTTGCTGCTGCTGCTGGTGGGAGCCCTGGGTCTCGACGATGCCATGACCGGCGAGAAGCCAGGGGGCCCCGCGGGCCACTGCGTCCTGCGGCGCTCGGCGCTTCCAAACGGGGCGCGGGCGCAGGCCGAGGCGGAGGGCCGCGCTCCGGCCCAGCTCCAGCTGCAGGTCCTGGCTGCCAAGCAGCAGCAGCAGTTGCAGCTGCAGCAGCAGCAGCACAACAATCACCAGCAACAACAACAACAGCTGCTGCTGCTGCAGCAGCAGCAACAGCACAACAATCAGCAGCAGCAACAACAGCACAACAACCAGCAGCAGCAGCACAACCACCTCGAACATCTTGACCAGCAACAACAGAATCACCAGCAGCAATACAACCACCAGCAGGATCAGCATGCGGGCGGTGTTGTTGGTGGTGGAGGTGGTGGTGGAGGAGGAGGAGTGGTGGGTCGTTGGGAGGCCCGCGTGCCCTCGGCGCACGGGGTGGCCCTGCCGGGGGGCCCCTGCCCGGTCCACGAGAGCGTCTTCCGCGGGGATCTTCGTCGTCTCTCGATGCTCATCCGCACGCACAACATCGCGCAGAAGGATGCCCACGGTGAGCAGCGGGGCCTGGGGCCACGGGTCGAGGCGGTCGTGGTTTGGCATCAGCCGGGGTCGGTGTGGTTATAGGGGCAGAGTTGAGATCAGTCCGTTATGGTAAGGACTTTGGGATCAATGTCTTGTGGTTATGGTTATAGGGTGACTGGTTGTGATCAGCCCCGTAAGGTTTTGGAGTTCGTAACTTGAGTCTTCTGATTGTGGTTATAGGACGAGGATTGAGATACGTGGGCTAAGGGTTCAGAGCTGCGGTTACGGTTGTGGAATCGGCATTGAGAGCACTTTGGGTTTTGTGGTTATAGTTATAGGGTCAGGGATGAGATCAGTGGGGTACATTTAGGGATGCAGCAGTGGGGTTTAGGGTTATGGGGTCAGAGTTGAGAACAGTGATTTAGGATTAGGAGCTCGGGCCTAGGGCCTTGTGGTTATGGTTATAGGGCCAAGATTGCGGTAATTGAGTAAATAGATTCAGGGCTGGGAAATGTGATTAGGGTTATGGAATCAGGCTTGAGAAAGCATGATAAGGGATAGGGCAGAGGTCAGAGAGTAGAGTTAGGGTCGGGGTAATACGTTTTAAATTAGGAGTTTGGGGTCATGGTGTTACATTAAGGGAGTTTGGATGATAACAGAATTTCGAGAGTCAAGAAATTAGGGTTAGGAATAACCTTTAACCCTAACACTAGCTGTGTCTGGCCTGTTGGCATGGGCGTAAATCAGCACCGCAACAAAGCAATGTGCATCACGATCGATGCTGTCATCCTTCCACAGTGACCGTGTTTAATTAACGCGATGATGCTGTATGTGCATTGTTAGTTATCAAAAGGCTGTTCCTGTTATAGCAAAGCACACCACTTCCCTGTAGCTCTGCTGCCCTTCGCATGGTCCAAGATTGCCCCTGGGAGGGGGGCTAAAGCAGAGCTCAGAAAGTCAGCACATGTTGAGACACATGTAATGCGGTTTAACACGTAGGCTTTCGCGACCAGTATTATGTAATGCGCCCAGAAAAAAAAGAAAATAAGCCCTACACACAATACTTAACTCGGCCACATTCAAGATGTTTTCATACAAGTTAATTGTCACATGATTCAAAGGGCAGCCTGTGCCTGCCTAGCCATTACACCTAGCCAACAGCATGAGGTAATTGCAGTGTGAAGATTCCTCCGCTTGCAGATGAGTGGGTCTTTCTGGTGCATGTAGATATAATATGTTTTATTGTTTTCTGTATGGTACTGTGGACAACAAAAAGTGAAATGGGGTCCTCGTAATGCAGAACAATTTGGGTTTTGGGGTAGGCGAAGGGGCAGCACTAGGGCAAGTCATGCCTCCTTGGCTAGTTGATTAGGGATAGCAGGGCTCGAGTTTGGTGGGTTTGTGTACTTCACTACCACTTGGGGTTGTGACATGGCCCAACAGTCACGTGTTGACCTCTTGCTGCAGATGTTTGCGATTCAAATGTGGCAGGGTCACCCTGGTTAGGATCGCATAAAATGCATTGTGTGCTTCACAGTGTACATTAATCCGAAACGAGTAGGCCATTTTTCGATTTAAAGCTTTCGTGATTGCAGGGATTAATCTTCTTGGTTCTTTCGGTAAAGTCACGTATAAGGGAAATAATAAAAATAATAAAAATAAAACATAATAAAATACAATTCTCACTGAGAATTGTATTTTATTATGTTCTCACTGAGAATTGTATTTTATTATGTTTTATTTTTATTATTTTATTATTTTCCTTCTACGTGACTTTACCGAAAGAACCAAGAAGATGAGTAGGCCATTGTGGTTTGGTTTCATGTCCAATTTAGGCCAGTTAGAAATTTCCATACAAATAATGTAATTGGTATTACACTTAGCAAGCGTTGTGCCCTTTTGGCAGACTAATGCCTGCTGGCATACCAGGGACAGCTGCCACTGGGGATGCCCTTTGAAATGTATGAGATGTGCGGTAAAGTCGCTTATCGTGTTTGAAGCACTGAGATGCCCAGTTTTAAGGGCACTATACTCTATCAGAAACAATCATTATTCATGTTGTGATTCCTCCCCAATGCTGTGTTTTGGCTTTGCACGTTTTAATCTCTCTGGCCGTGTCAAACATCTTCGAAAAAACGGATGAAACACATCGCCTTGGCAATTTGCCGCATTGTTAGTGATGGAGACGTTGGCACATTATCACCAAAAGTCAGATGAATGGCTCCCCTGGTGCTTGCTGCGCTCGTGTAGGGTTAATGGATTGGGCGGCTGCGATGAGGTAATGCCATATACGTACTCTGCGTCCGACGTGCCGTACGTAACGCTGAGATGATGAGCAGAGGAAGAGGTGTGGTATTCTCATTCGGGCCACGTGAGACGTCTTGGCTTTAATGCCAGCCGGTAACAGGACCATGCCCTTGAACATTTAATTTAAATCGATCACACAAGAGGCTCTTGGTAAATATTAACAAACCGTGCATTTTTAATGGTGAAGTCGCATTTTCAAACCATTTCAGTGTGAGGGTCAGCGAAGAGTGACTACCCTTGGCCGTACAGCTGCCGTGCTCAGGTGATGATGACTTAATTGGAGCCATGTGACTCCACTAAAAATGACTCAACTTGTGAAATGGCTTCTTGTTCTGGCTGGCAGTAAGTGTTAGTCTGCGTGCAGCTTCAGAACATGATTATTAAAACAGCCTTTGAGGAGTAATCCGATTTCCATTTTGTTTTAAATACTTGTGACTAGTTGACTTAATGCAAGATTTAATATTCTCTCAGTTGACGTCCTGTCCAGGCATGCTTTAGCAGCAGTGTGCCAGAATTGTAATGTTTTTTTGGAATTGTACCAACCAGATTAAGAGGTTCCACAGTACACACAATTGGTTGTTAGGGTACTCCAGGTATCGAATTGTGGAGGTAGACCGTAGAAAATTAAGATTTATTACTTTGGCCATGGTTTCATCATGACCAAGGAACACAAAACAGTTCACGCCATGCTCCAGCAATGTGGTTTATAGTACTTTAAATACATTTCATGACATAATTGATCAGAAGTATATTTCATAAAGCATAGTGTTTTATTGCTAACTGCTTTGTGGTTTATTTATGTTACTCTGGAAATGTGAATTGTACTTATATATAGTTAATGAGCAAGAACACAAAACAGCTGGCTCTTAGTACATATTATTTAGCCCTTTAAGTGCAACGCTGTGTGGAAGTCATTGCCAATCGTTGCATCAACTTTTTTCACGTGTGCTCATTGTTTGATATGCTTTTAAATGTATGCATTTTGTCATTTCCACAGGTAACACCCCCCTGCATTTAGCTGTGATGCTTGGACATAAAGGTAAGTGCATAATGCCCCGTGACATTGTATTGTGTTAATAGCTGGTCTCTTTCCTGATTCACTTCAGTTTATGATGTGGGCCTCAATAAGTGCCCACAAACGTCCGTTTCTGTACACCCGTAAACCCTTGCAGTCATATTGATTTCTAAACTAATAAAATATGCAGTTGTATGGCACTGGTAAGATTTTCAGTACTGCTTGTTTAATGAGTAAAACCACCTTTAAGAAGGACATTCACTTGCTCGATGGCATGTGCCCTTCAGTTAAACACCTTTACCAAGTGCATGAGGTAGTACTCATTTGCATTAATAATAATTCAAATTGATAATGCGCATTCCATCCTAGGATCCCAATGCGCAGTCCTGCATTAGTGATTGAAATTCCACATTCCTATTGCATAGGGAATTATATCCATAGGACAACAATAGTCGATTGCCCGCAAAGTGATACTTACAATTTAGGATTTTCTTTTTGTTATTTTGTTGTATTTTTTATTGCATCTATAACCGAAAACGTGTGGATCGTTCTGTATCTGCAGGTGCTTCTATATTTAGATGCACTATTTATTTAAATAATTATATTATATGCATTGGTAAAAGATAACAATTGCCTTCCTAAACGAATATTCTATTATTTTTCAGTAAATTAACAAAAATGGTCTGTCTACATTACATTGCAAACATTTATGCAATGATCGTGTATATCTTTAAAAAATATATATTTAGACTTTTTGGTGTAGCATTTTGAATTGATTATACCTGCAATGCAAAGGTCATGCATGTAGTGCAACAGACACTTTGCTCAACCCCTAATGCGCTGCCTACAAATGGATTTAAATATTAGAATAAAAAAAACTTCATTACATTTTTAATGTGGGGTGTGAATTTAAAATGAGGCCTAATCTTTTTTGCAGCCCATGTCCCAAATTCTTCTTTTCCATTACCGCCTTACCAGTTCCTCTTTCTCCTGAGATCAATACCCATCTCCCAAGGAATTCAATCGCGCCACTGGTGCAGTTTTAGACGTGCTCTGGGAAACATGGTGAATGCTCAGAAATTGGCGTTAAAGCCACACAATTTAATTCGCCCCTGCTAACCTCGCATTTGAGAGTGGATTGATGAAAGCGTGCGTTACTGCAAACAATGATGCCATTGGTAACCAATCGCACGTTCTCGTTTACCATATACGGCGGTCCCGACTTTTTTCGACACAATTCGTTCCTGGAAACCCTGTCATAAATCGTAAATCGGACCGTGTTATCCCATAGACAGTAGAAACAGTCGAAACATTACTTGCCGATGTGTGTTTCCTTTTATCGGCCATTTTTGACAGGGTTTAGTAGGTAAATATCCACAAAAACACTTGAGAATAGCAAACACTCCACGCCAAGTCACATCGGAAACCAGACTGACTCTCGATTTAAAGCTTTCGTGACTGCAGGGATTCATCTTCTTGGTTCTTTCGGTAAAGTCACGTAGAAGGGAAGTAATAAAATAATAAAAATAAAACAATAAAATAATTCTCACGACGTTTCGGCCACATTCAGACGCTGTCGCCTCGACAGACCTGGTTTCACCTGAGGACGGCTGCTTGCGTTGTGGCCGAAACGTCGTGAGAATTATTTTATTATGTTTTATTTTTATTATTTTATTACTTCCCTTCTACGTGACTTTACCGAAAGAACCAAGAAGACAGACTGACTCTATTCATGTGTGTTCGAGAGTCGTGTCGGAAGATGCGTCATAAACCAAGTTTCTGTCAAAGCAATCGCATTGTGGCATTATATAGACATCGTAAATGAGGATCGTTGTAAATTGGACCATAGTAAACTGGAAACCACCTGTATTTTATTTTGTCTGCTTTTAAATATCTATCCTGGCAGGATGACTCATGCTGATCTTTATTTCACACACAGTGCAGACCACGAAATGCATGCTCGTATAATTATAAGGCAGTGCCGAGACCACTCAGTGGTTAAATACCAGTGGAATGTGCATACCCTTGCAAGTGTATAATTCTCCATCGGCAGCAATTTAACTTTAATCTGTTCAAATATCTAACCATTCATTGCATCTTTAGGTTTCATCATTTGGTATTACGTTTCTAATTAACAGGGTGGTTCATTAATACAACTTAGATATGTTATAGTGCACCAAGTGAGTGGTTGCTTTTTGCATGTGAAGTGCCAAGGCTTTGACAAGTGTCTTGAAGCCTTGTGGGCTCTGCTTAGATAACGGAGGAGGTGGCTTACCCCTCTTATCTCTTAACTGCAGTCCAGCGTGCGTCATGTTTTGTTGATATCCTGAAAACGGCTTGATGTCTGCACCAGGATTCCCATCTGTTTCAAGTTCCGTGTAATTCAGCTGCAGGCAGTGTTAGGTAGCGTCATTCACGCGTGCAGTGAAGTGTTAATGCATTTGTTTTGTTGCTATCAGGCTGCAAAATACGATGGAAATAAATAAGTAATTTAGGAAGTGTAGATTTCTATTCGAATAAAATATTGTCATGTTTTTAATAGATAGTGCTGCAGTAGATTTCTGTTTTATGGTTTCACGAAAAATACAAACATTTACAAATCCTAATTGTATTAAAGTGCGTTAAAAAACATTGTACTGCAGTCATACTCAAGTCCCCTTAAATTATTTCTGTGTTAAATGTTATGTTTAAGATGTTTTTCTTACTCCAGTGTGCCAAGAGCAGTGAAATTGAGACATTGTGTTTTGCAAGTGTCTCCAGTTTCTCTGAATTAATTTTATGGCAGTGGACGTGCCCTGCAAATAACCCTGTCTGGTTGGGGTCAACTTGATGTCAGAATAATTCTGTCACTAGAAGCTTGGCTTTGCCTTGCTGAGGAATAAAACATAAATAATAATAAACAGTTCTTCCGGGGAGATGTATAGCGTTAGGCCGCGCATGCAGTGAACAGCCAATTAATAACTTTCTATACTTCAATAGTGTACATTTAAGTATAGATTTGCCCTGAGATCTATTTTAAGTTGTCCTGCAGTTAGCACAAAACCATGTTTTACCTTCAAATTAGGTTGTTTAATCGAAGGAGAGTGATTTTGTTGAGCACATGTAATTGACCAATTTTATAGAGTTCCTTGTTCTCTTTATAATTAGATTCAATTAAAAAAACTTCAAGGTTGTAATTAAGACGTGGAGTAGCTAGTATGGTGCACGGTGTTAAACCACAAATGCGTATTGTCTATAATAATGGTCTTTACCCAGGAAAGCCTCGCCTAGACTTGAGACCGTTTTTTTTCAGTAGGGCCCTGCATCGGAATGCTTGGCCAATTTTATAAATTATTGTGTTTATATATGAAACGTAATCAGAGTGCCTGGAGAAAACATACATGTGACAGCATAACTTATAGAGCTCTGCACGATTCGATGGTCCATTCCTGGACTGCTAGCTCCTGGCCACCTCACAGCCCAGAGAGTTTTGGAGTTTCAGAAATATACATTATACCACCAATACTTGTCTGTAAAGTGCTGGAGCACAACCCTTTGCTTTATGTCCACACGATCATACACTGGAACACAGGCTGCCATCACCGTAAAAGCTACGATACAAAATACACTTGATGGCAGTTGTCACTGACATTGATCATTGGATTACAGGTGTGAGCCACTATGCCTAGTGTTAATCTCCAATCCTTTTCCCATCAATCTACTAAACAGGATTGTACTTTGCTTAGCTTCTGGATACATTCAAGGAGTATTTGATTGTATTGAGGCATCTGAGGATGATTTTGTCGGATCGAAGAAACTCAAGCCTCCGTACTGCGTGTAGCCAAGTGTCTGTGCTCTTAAGAGAGGGCAAGTAGTGTAGCGGTTTGCGTGCTGCTCTCTGAACCCGGGCACCTAAGTTCAATTCCCACTCACGGCCAACACCAGTGACAATTATTTCAACCAGTCCTGAGCCTCCCCTAGGTCGACTCAGCCTCAAATGAGTACCTGGTGCGGTGTGTAAACATCGCAACCAGGGAGACAAAGGATGTAGGTCGTGCTGCTGGCCACCAACCCCCTCGTGTGCCGTACTGGCCTTCATAGGTGCTCGCTAACAACACTTGCCCCAACAGTATGTGACAGCTGTATGGGGGATATTTGTCTTTTGTGCCCATAACCTCCTGTACTTGTTCCACAGAATGTGCTCACCTGCTGCTAGCCCACAATGCCCCCGTGAAGGTGAAGAATGCCCAGGGATGGAGCCCCCTCGCCGAGGCAATCAGCTACGGAGACCGGCAGATGAGTAAGCGCCCCTCTTTGAACAGTCCCCCGGTGCCAATGGTTATTTTTGTGCGTGCTGTTATTTCACCATCATCATCATCAACTGTTATTCTATCAACTGCTGTATGTAGGTCTCCCCATGTTATCGCCATCTGTCACAGTCCTGCGATGCAACAGTCTATCTTGCTGCTGCACACGACCTAATCCTGTGGCCCCATCTCCGTTGTGGTCGATCTCTCTGGCGCTTTCCAACCTTTGCTGTCTGTCATCGGTATTGTCCATTTGCTATCCTCCCTTTTAGCCACGTGTTCTGGCCAAGCTTTTCAATGTAACTTTTCTTAACCATAAATTTGATGTAGCTATGTTGTGTGTGTTATCTAATGCGTGTGTTCATCTTTCTGCGTTTCGTTGGAATGCCCATGTTTAGACCAAATATGTATTTATAAAAGCAGGGCACATAAAATCAAACCTATTGCTAGCATTTACACCGTTTAAAGATAAAGCGTTCGTATTTTATCATTCAAAAGGTCACGCAAAACGATTTCTTGCTAAAATGAATGTGGTTCTATGCTTAGCTGTGTTGTCATCCCTGTGCCATTGGTGAACATTTCACATTTCTACGACGGTGTCCAGTCTTTCATTAGGGTGACTTTTGTTTATACCACAGTGGTAGTCTTTTCATCATTCCCAGAGGTAAAATGAGCCGAGTCAAAACCTCTGGCCTGGATTTGAACTCTGATTGCAAATCAAGTGCTTTTTCCACAGCACCACTTAGCCAGCTATCATTGCTGTAAGTATGTCTTAATTACCGTGGTGTTAATGGGTCTAGTGATTCATGTAAATATAATTATTCATTTATAAGCATTTCTACTTTTTTCCTAACAATTTGCAATTTTTTTCCGAAGAAGTTGCTAACAGTTCTTTTTACACAGGTCTCCCTTTTTAAAGAGAAAGTTGACATTTGAACAACCTCTCACCTTGTTATGAATCTTAAGAAATCCTTCTGTTCGTTCTATGTCATTATTTGATTGCGGTAGGTATAATTGACCTTTATCCTTGGGATCCATGTCTCAGGTTTAAATTTAGCCAGGTCTCTCTGAGACAGCAATCCAGAAAATGTTTCCGCACCCGGCACACCACATTTAACACATTCCTGCGGAGGGAGCTGGTAGGCACGTTGGGTTGCTCGGTCAATGGCCAGGGTCAACGGCGGCATGGTGTATTTCGCAAATATGGCCGACTGTGAGGGCGGCAACAAGCCGGCATGAGTAGGTTAAACGTTGAGTTTTATAAGGGCACCACGGGGTGACCAGCCCCTCCCTACCCAGCCCCACGCCCCACCCTCCCCACCCAACCCCTCCCCACCCTCCCCTCCCCACCCAGCCCAGCCCCTCCCCACCCTCCCCACCCAGCCCCTCCCCACGCTCCCCTCTCCAACCTCCCATTTTTGAATGCACGACGGACGGACACAATAATCCCCTGTGGGCTGGTGTAACCAGGTGGCTCCTACCAGTAGTAATCCTCTTGGTATGGCTGTGGCTACTACAATTGACACCCTTGCAAACGAGATGTTCCATGTCAAGGGATTATTCAAGCAGCAACAACAACAACAAAACTAGTCACGTGACATCTTCTGGTTTTTACCAGCGACCCGGAAAAATATTCAGCAAGAAATGAAGCCCTGACTGTCATGACACATCGACATGGGTGGCTGAGGTTTTTTAGGCAAGGTGGCGGGCCGCTCGCTTGCGAACTGATGCGCATGTTTGTGCGACGCTTGCGTGCGCCCACAGTCACGACGCTGCTGAGGAAGTTGAAGCAGCAGTCGCGTGAGCACGTGGAAGAGAAGCGGCCTCGCCTGCTGAAAGCGCTCCGGGAGGTGAGTGGCGCTTTGTCCTCGTCAAAGGTGGATGTGACGAGACGGAAGACACGAGTGTCGTAGCCCTGGTCTTGCCGAGATGTTCACGTCCTACAGATTGTGAACACGTGATTACTGTGGAGGGTAACGATTCACTCAATGCCTGTGACCGAATTGCCCACCAATGCACCTGATCTTCTCGGATATCGGAATTTAAGCGGCGTTGAGCGTGTTTGGTTCTTGGATGGGTGACCACCATGCACAAACCAGGTCATCATAGGGCTGTGGAGTTAGCTAGTGGGCAGTCGAGGGCAGTGGAGCAAAATCTCGAATTTTACTGTCGTATGCTCTTCACCAACCCGCACTGACCAGGGTAGTGAAGTATGGTCGTAAAATCTTCACTGCATGGAGAGGCGGTTATCGAGCAGTAAACTGACAAAAGGGCCACACATGGTGAGTGAGGCACCCCTCCGACACACTGAGATGAAGGGTCACACTTTAATCCAAGGTTTATTTTTTGTCCCATTGTTCCTGTTTAGTTTGTTCCTTTTCATTAAATTATCTTTAGGGAACATTTGTTTAAAATTTGCATCAGATGTAAATAATTTATTGTTATATACTGACACTGGTATATTGAGGTGAGGTTAACGTTGTTGTAACAAGTGATTCATTACATTCCTGCTGACTTATTTTCCCTGAAATAAAATCCTCATGATTTTTTGTTTCCTTATTGCTTTTCACCCCACTCCATATATATAATTGATAAGCATTACGGGTGTAATGATGCATTGGTTTATCGATGTAAATCAGTTCTTTATCTCATATTACATGCATCAAATTTTGTGGGTAAGAATCAATGTTGTTCATTTGTATATGTTGTATATAATGGGTTCATAATAGAGATTTTTTTGGTTAGATCGCGTTTAATATACATGTGTCGTTAAACTCGCCACCACCCGACATAACCAATTAGTAAGGTTTGTCACATAAACAAAATATGGCAATTCGTTACTCGTACAGCACACCGATCGGTGTGTTGGAGAGTAAACCCACAACATTTACAATTCGATTACGACGTTTCGCCAGTAATTACAACTAGCATCATCAGACGGACAGCCAGATTTGTGGAGAAATCCTCCTACTGTTTCGTTATTAAATAGAATGATAAATGTGACGTCGTCACTTGTGAACCAAGCTGGTGTGAAGGCCAGAGGAGGCTGGGGGGGCTTAATGTTTGCATGTATATTACGCATACATACAAATTATGTAATGGTTTGACTTGACAGCTGCAGCCACTGGAAGTTCATAGTGGGGAGGGAAGGTGGTGGGGGTGAATCGTTACAACGCTCATCTGTTATCGTTCAACGTTATTAGAATAAGGGATATTTCTCTTGTTCTAGTTGTAATGTTAAACACGTTTGAAAGTTCTCGTGAAAGGTTAAACATTTTAAATTATGAAACTTGCGTGGATGCGATGCAGTATTAATTACGGCTTTCTTTTGAGCCTCGTCTCAATTGGTGCTAGACCAGATAACGCCAAAAGGCGTACAGCTTAAAGACAATGCACTATCAAAGTAATGAGGGCTTAGGGTAAGCATCTACATCATAAGACCTCCTTTGCCAGTACCAAAATATAATAATAGGGTTTTTCCCCTTTTTTTCTGGCAACAAAATTGAAACCTTTTATACAAGGAATCATGTGTGCAGGCTCAAAAGAAAGCTATGTCTGGTGTGGACCAATCAGTTTCAAGGACAATGCACATATTATCAGAGTGTTTTTTGTTTGCATTTTGACCACAAGTATTGTGGTTAATGCACACATGATTCCTTGTAAAAAGGTTTCAGTTTTGTTGCCAGAAAAAAGGGTAAAAATCCTATTATTTTATTTTGGTACTGGCAAAGTAGGTCTTATGATGATGCAGTATTCATTGTTTCAAACACTACTTGGCACTAAGTGCCGGCTTGGATCTTCGGGCGCCAAACACCACCAACCAGTTTCGGGGAGAGATTTTACTCAACTCTCCTTTCTTCAGGGCGAGTCCACACTGCCACACGTTACAACTCCACTCTCAGAAGGGTTGGATTATACTATCAGCAGGTGAGACGTCATGGATTGTTTCATAAACTGAAGTACAAAAAGTGCCTTTGTGGCAAGAAAGAATGCTTGCCTTGGCATTGATGAAAGAGCTGACCTCACCCATGGCATGTAACCTGCTCCTTGTATTTGCAGCTTGGAAATTTCTACCTGGAGCTGCACTGGGACTTCCAGAGCTGGGGTGAGTTCTGTCCACCGCATGGGTTTTGAGGGTTATAGGTCATCGGCAACGGGCAGCTTGGCAAAACGACCCGGCTATAAATAGAACAGAGTGGATATAAGTTTAAACAAGATATAACTTAATTCAAATTGCACTGTCCAATGGGCCATGTAAAGTAGAATCGAATTAATGTAACATGTAAAATAATATTACTGTAATGCGAGCTGGTTTAATTTGTGCAGCTGCTACGGCATAATGTAGAGCTGTGGGAAAGTTGGGTGGGTTTCTGTCATTTACGTCAAGTCTGCAACGCTCACTGCGCAACATTGCATTGATTTTTCAACTAAAATCGATTCTTATGCTCACAATACATGCAACTTATCCTGCATGCTGGAATTTAATATTTACAATGTATGCAATTAGATGATGTTATATTTATGCGAATCATGTGAACCTAATTATACAAACGAGACATAAAAACGAGATGAAATTAAAAATCTTGAATCAAATCATGAGCTCCCCCCTCCCACCCAATAATAAACATTCATACAATTATTATGGGGCATCGAGTTAATTGTTATATGCGCCGTAACGTATGCTCAATATAACGCCGTTCACTCTGGTGGATCCAGCAAGAGCTGGTAACTGGAGGCCTACCATTGCAAGTGTGGCCTTGGCTGAGTGGCCCTTGATTTAAGCAATAATGAGACTGACAAAAACGTTTCGTCGAAGGTCGACTAAATGGAGATAAGGTGCTTGTTTGGCCGAGGCTGTTGCGGTAATGAGGCTAACGACGCGACCTGAATGCCATGCTTGCGTCCGCTGATGAATGGGCAGTGAAAAGCTCCTGACTGGATAGCTATTACTGCTTGCTATAAATCGTCATGTCCTGCTATTAGTTAACAATTACTGTAAACCACTGGCTCACTCGGGTAATCAAGCGGAGTACTAATTTCCTTGTTACTGCTTTACAAATTGCACTTACTGCTTACAAAAAACGGAATGAGATCTTTTTACTTCAATCTCTAAAACTATATATTTTTTAACAAACCTGAGATATAATGTCACCTTTATGTTTAGTAAATATTGTATATTTGCCTTTAGAAATGTTATGAAACCAAATTAATCCAAGTCCATTGAGTTGATGGTCTCATCCTGGTCACCAATGATTGCGCACACGGAAAAACGCATTCACAATAAATTTGGTTCTCACACTTAATTTGGTCAAATTACAGCTGTGAGAATGAAAAACATCGGTCAACTGTCATGCAGCAAACACAGTCCTCCATGGCAGAGTGCATGGGAATGTGCTGCCCCCTAATGTGTAGAACAGAGGTCACTGGAAGGAATGTCAGAATCAGATGTCAAAGGTAACTGTGATAACCGCTTCTATGGGCTGTTCTCTTATACCAAGGATTGCTCTGCTCTACAAAAGATCTGAATGGAATTTTCATCTCGTGAAATTCCGATCGCACAATCGGGATTCATTGGGCAAAAACGATAAAAATGAGAATAAAGCTTTGCCGTTGGGTCGGACCGGTGCGCTGTGTTTGTGTGAAAGAGACACACACAGAACCATTGTAAACACAATCCTGAAATCATGACACACGTGACCCACAAGCATTCTCACTGCTTTGCCTGGCCTTGGTGTGTTCTTTTCATAGTTCACAAGCATCTCAAAGCTTTATTTTCGAACGAGTCTTTTGTATTTTTTTTCTGTTCAGTAACCCCATGCGCATGTTTCAATAATTAAATCTCATTATTCTCAAAAGATTGCTACACACTAGGCATGGGGTCGGAAGTGCCATGATTTGTTTGGAGTGCTTTTTGTGGCGGATCATGTTGGTAGGCTGGATTGGTAATCCATAGGGATCTTTTGGAATGTCCTAATCTCTTTAACAATAGGGAATGGGAAAACTTGCAAATGTGGTAGCATTGGAGTGTGTTGGTTTTCACATGTTGTTGTGGCTATTGGCTCGTTATGGAGGAATGTTAAGTCTGGTATTTTTTTGTATTGTTTGTTGCACTTTGTGTGCAGCGTGTTGGCAAACATCTGTAATCTTGAGTCTCGCGCAATAACCGCATATGCAGCCAAGCACCGAGGGAGTACATTGGAGACTTTTGCCATCAGAATTTCCAATAGGAGCCTGTATTTATCAGCCAAGTGCGGGGGCATGCGCGTTGCGTGCTGGTGTGCGGTGATTGGATCGAGCCATTTTGCCCGTTTTCGGTCAATGGCATTCCACCGAGTGGCTGTGGCGTTTGCAATCCTAGAGGAGCAAGGTTCAAACCCATGACAAACCCAGCATTTGTACCACCTTGTCTTGAATCCATGATGGACGCTTGTCTTGCGACCGAAACGTCGTGTTCTTTTATTTTTTCTATCGACGTGACTTTACCTGAAAGAACCAGAAAGTAGGGAGAGGTACTGAAATCTCCAATAACCCGGCGTTTAATGTGTTTGGGAATTACCCATAGCTAGGAATCGGACTCGGCTGTTTGGGTTTATAGTGCAGTTCATGAACCACTGCATCACCCGTGAATTTCACCAACCCTTTTAATGACGGAAACCAGACTGGAAATTATTACACGTTGTGCACAGCACGTACACAAAAACGGTGACGCAATCCAGATATAAGGTGACGTGTGCGCCAGGTGTGTTGGCTGACAGCCCCAGATCGAGTGTGCCAAACCCTCGCTGTCATGGGTGCCGCACAGTTGTGGCCAACACTGGGCCGGTGACGGCCTGTAGTTAACTACCTCAGGGTGCCACAGTGGCGAGATGTTGCCTACCTCGCCTGGTATACAGGAGGTCGTGGGTTCGAACCCGACCCTGACCCCTGTACTGTATATTTGGAGTTTGCATCTTCTCCCTGTGGTCATGTAGATTTTTCTCTGTGTCCTCTGGTTTTTTTTCCCCTCCAAATTCAGAATCAACATGGGTTTAGAGTATTTGGCTGATATACATTTTCACGTGATAACCAACTTCGCTGATCTATTATTTGTGGCCAGGTCACTTCTGAAAAAGTGCAATATAGCTCAGTGGGCCTTACCTGGTAAAATAAAAAAAATATCAATAGTGGAGCTGGTGATGGGCCCGTTGAGTGTGCCGCGCTGATGTGCCGCTGTGGCGTGTGTCGTGCAGTCCCCCTGGTGTCACGGATGCTCCCCTCTGACACGTGCAAGATCTACAAGCACGGCACCAACATCAGGTGAGGTGGTCACGTGCAGCGTGGCAGTCGTCGAAGCGGCGGTGGGTGGGGGCTGCGACCCACACATGCCTGAAGGGCATGCGAGCGATTCAGAAGCGACTTATAATCACTCCTCCGATTAGGGCCTCATTGGGGCTTGGGATGCACTCACGCATCTGTGGCCACTAGATGGCAGTGCGCCGTTAGACATGCGCCAAAGGGCCACGGTCAAGAACGCGGTGGCCACTCCGGATTGATCCAGAGGAGGTGAACAGTTAGCACCACGTGAAGCGGCCTCCGTTGAGAACTGTCGCCGGGCTCCTACGCTTGCATTTAATGACGCTTCTGTTCGTAATAATTAAACCCTCCACGCTCGCGTATATATGCATCAAATCAAACGTCAAGTCAGTGTTGGTTATCATTTATGGAAATTGTATGCTAATTTTACACTGCAGGTCACGGATTCAGGAAAACTATAAACGTCATGGACAAATAATGAAAGTGTGAGCAAAACCTTAATCATGAGATCAACATATAAGTGATTCTTTATTCTAATTGTGATTCTGAATTCTAACAATGAATATAATTGCTTCTGTTTACGTGACAACTCTTACTAGTAGGGTGGTGGTGGGTTTCAACGACACATTTATATATTTACGCGATTTAACCCAAAACTTATATTATGAATAAAATTCCTGTGGGTGGGGTTGGGGATAGAGGAGGGGCGGAGTTGCTGAATCATCCGTATCTCGCTTGCAGCTCTGAGTAGATGTTAATAGGACGTGTCAGCTTTGGCAAGGACCTGACCGGGTGGTCTCATCCATGGAACTTGGGTCACTGACACTAAAATTCACCCACTCATCCTCTTCCCAGCTCCAATTAATACAATGTTGCCACTGTCACTGACAGGCACGCGATGTGTTTTAAATATTTAACTTCATTGGACTATTGGAGATGGTCATTTATTAAATGTGATGCCTCAACTTGGAACTGTTTTTAAAATATTTAACCTTATTTGGCTATTGCAGATGGCCATTTATTAAAAGTGATGCCCAGAAAATGTATACACATGGGGTTAGCTGGCTGAGAATATGAATACATAATACAAAGAGTTGGCAAACCACAATTGTATTTAGCAAGCTAGAGGTTTTTTTCAGTGCAGTAATGATATTTTATTCCTTATCAGTCTGGAGAGCGATCTTGCAAACGTTTACATGAGCGTGACGCATCGCTGGAGATTACATACAGCATCATCCAGGTTGTTAACAGGAGCTCAGATCTCGAGTGAAAGCTCTTCCTGATCTGGGTCTTAATGTAGATGCCATGACGACCTCGGAACAATCGTGGCTGTGATCTTGTTTGTTAATTGCTCGTTGATTGGTAGTGACTGGCAGATCAGGTTTGTGTAATAACGCGAATCTAGAAATTGGGTACAAAAGGCTCGCCTTAATTATGTTAATGTGTATAGTGTTCGTCATGAAGATGGCATTTCATTTTTGTGTGATTCTAGTTGAGCATTAACAGGATTTAATCATAAGGGCTTATTGATGAGCTTTAGTGAGTTCTTACGACTTTAAGTTTTCTTCTGCTATTTAATAGTCAATTACATTTTTGGATTAAATACATCATTATTTCGTTTCTATTTGTTTCCAGGCCACATTATTTTTTTTTCAGTCTCTTGATTATGGAATTAATATTTGCCAGTGTGCATTAGTTTTACATGGGGCTTTAAAATTATCAAGGCTGAGGCGACCTAGAAGATGCCCATGAGGAGGGTTTGGGACACATTGATTATATGACCTAACACAAAAGGAACCAATTATGATCACAATATTGGTCGTGAAAGCCTACATGTAAAATTTGTTACATATATTCAGTTAAATTCGATCCAGAAACCCACCACATTTTCCATCAATTTGCAGATGACGTTTGTGGATTAGTAATTGTGAGGCTTAGATGGGTATTAAGAGCAGCACCGGGGTGCAGATTGAGAGTCGGAGTTGTTTTTGCAAGCAACGTGTTGCGCACGTCACACGAAACGTGTTGCGGGTTTCATACAACTCGCTGTCATGAGTATTCGAGACAAAATGTACGCACAGTGCACGCCAACGTTTCACGAGTTGCGGCACATGCACACCCGTGTAACGTTATCGCAAGAACCTGCGTGTAAAGCGCGGGCCGCTTGAGCTTAACGAACATTGCTAAAAGTGTGGCCCCGCTGCGTCGCCAGGCTGGACACGACGCTCATTGACTTCAACGACATGAAATGGCAGCGCGGCGACATGAGCTTCATTTTCATTGGCGACTTGCCGCCATCGCACTCCCTCACCGTCCTCGACAATGAGCAGAAGGTCTACCAAAGGATATCCCACGAGGTGAGGGGGGGGGGGAAGGCTTTTTTGGTGAGACTGACTTGTATGCTTGGCAGCGACCGAGAAGAATGGCAAGTGTCGGTCGAATGCGGCTTTCTCCAGTCTACGTGTCCATGTGTCTGTGTGCATGAGCATATGTGGGGTGTCTTTGTCTTTGGAGCAGCGGTGTAGCGGATAGTGCAATGCGCTCCAAAAAATCGGCGACCCGAGTTGGATTCCCACTCAGAGCCAACGCTGGTAATGAATATCTGAACTGGTCCTGAGCCTCCTATGAGTACCTGGTGAAGTGTGTAAATGTCAGCACTCGGGTAACAAAGGTAACCATGCATGGTGTGGGTCAGACCATCTAGTTCCTGCTTTAATAGATGTGTAGTGGGTTCATTTGAGAAACATTTGACTTCGGAGGCAACACGTTTATTCTATGACCACAATGGGGTAACTATATAGTGGTAACCACCATGGGGTAATCTAGATTTGAAGTTTTGGGGTAACTACATAACCAGATCAGGTCAATTAATACACTGCCTGACCCACGATGCCGAGCGTGAAGAGTGAAGAGACCTAGCACGGCGGGTTCCACTCCAGTAGACAGCCCTGATCGGCTCTTGGGAACTCCCTTTTATACCCCTGAGCGTGGTCTGGCTCCGCCCTCGGCCACGCCCCCTTCTGGATCCTCCCAGAAGGTTCTGGGCCATACACCAGGTGTCCCTCTCGCCACTTTTTGCCCACATTCTTACCCTGTCCTGGTCACGTGCCCTCTCGGGTTCAACCAGGCTGTCACGTCCTCAACTACCCTCTCTCTGAGTCACCAAAGTCATGTTCTCTAGGGCCCCCGTCCATGCCATAACATACTCTGGTGTCAGAGAGAGGCTCTAACACTCACAGTTCCACTCTTCTATCAGTAGCTGGCGCTAAACGCCGTAGTGACCCAATATACATCACGATAGATGCACCATAATGGCTATATGGGTAATCTGTGGCTTTGTGTGCCATTCATCCCACAGGAGTCGGAGGCCGAGACAGAGGAGGAGGTGGACATACTGATGAGCAGCGACATCGTGTCGGCCACAATGTCCACCAAGTCCATCGGCTTCTCCCGTGCGCAAACCGGCTGGCTCTTCAAGGAGGACAAAACGGTACGGCCGTCACACACCTGTCGTTGTTTCACACCAGGTCTTCGAAGTTACATCACACTCCCTACGAGACTCACAACATCCTGCTGCAAGACCCCCAAGCCCACCGAAACCCACACATCACCCCGCTAAAATAATCCGTACATCCTATATGACCCACACACATACCCTGCTGTGTGCGAGGCCCACACTCCTCGCTACAAGAACCATTAGTCTGCTGAAACTCACGCCCCCAGCTACAAAATCCATCTTCGTTGCTGTGTGACCCACCCACCTTGTCACGACACCCACACATCCTGCTATAAGACTCA
Organism: Lethenteron reissneri; assembly: GCF_015708825.2. Taxonomy (NCBI): domain Eukaryota; kingdom Metazoa; phylum Chordata; class Hyperoartia; order Petromyzontiformes; family Petromyzontidae; genus Lethenteron; species Lethenteron reissneri. Next base: position 3,186,962 of record NC_083817.1, read on the forward strand.
CTCAATGCTACGAGACCCACGCTCTCTGCTATGTGACCCAAGCTCCTGCTACAAAATTCGCACTCCCTCATACAATATGCGCAATGCCTACTACAAGATCCATAAGTCCACAGAAGACCCACACGCCCCGCTATGAGATCCATACACCCTGCTGTGTGACCCACACTTGCTGTTATTTGACGCATATGCCCCCCTGCTTCAAGGCGATGGCATATCGTGGTAGGGATAGTCTTAGAGTTTTGTAATTAAATAACTGCTCCGTGGAAACAAACGGTCGCCATGACGTCCGTTTGGTTGTATTGTTTACGGACAGTGTCAGCTATTTTCTATCCTTTGATGAAGGCTGCAAAGTGTTTGCGAGATTGATCTTAAATACGGCATTGTTGCTCTGGTCATGCATTGTGCGAGGGTGGGGGGGGTTGGTTAATGGAAAATTTCGCTCGGATTTTAACCACAAATAGTTATGACTAATCGATGATTACAAAGAATTAAAAAGCTAGCAACTCGCTTTTGAAAATGCTGAAATAGTCTCGAAAGTATGAAACTCCACAATTTGCATTTACAGTAATAAGCTTAAGACGCAAGATGTGTTCTTCATTAGCTCGTCAAAATTCCTGGCTGTTGTTTCTCGGACCTAGTGACTGCATTTTTCGAGGCCAAGTCATCGCTGTTTGGTTCGGCGTATTCATCGATGGCGTGCACACACGACATTTGGAAGAGTAACAGAATATTTAAGTAAAAAAAAGTTTTTATTTTTCTATTCCTGTAAGTTAATATGGCAAGGGCTGTGAGTCATAGTGAGTGTGCCAGTGGCTTTCTTTGGGTGCTGTAAGCACAGCTGCGTTCGTCTGCAACTCACCGCACGCTGCGTACACACGTGCACAGGAGCGCGTGGGCACATTTCTGGCGGACTTCTACACCATCGCGGGGCTGGTGTTGGAGTCGCGCAAGCGGCGCGAGCATCTGTCCGAGGAGGACATCCAGCGCAACAAGGCCCTGATGGAGAGCATCAGCAAGGGCGGCACCGTCATGGCAGACCCGGCTTTCGAGGTATGACGCCCGGCGACGGCAAGAGTTCCACGGCGTTGGGTACGAATAATCATCCCCCTTGCTAATCGCACCTCCGATTAGCACGGTTGCTTACATACGGTGCGAAAGGAGTTCAACATACAGCAACAAGCAAGTTTGTTGGTAAATTGCAAATAGCCCGCAGAGCCAAAACGCATGATAGGGACACAACCTTAAACCTAGAGATATCCGGTGCAGATATTTATAGCAAAAACAAATAGACCATGAAACAAAGAATTGTTCAAACGAGGAGGATTTTCCATATGTTACACCTGAAGGTGAACAACCACTGCCATTCGTGGTATGAAAAAGGGGAAAGCTCCCTGACCATATGGAATCGCTGGGGACATCATCAAAGAAGTGTGATCAAAATTTACAGACCTATTTACAATATGTTTACACAGTAATTAAATACTTTGCGGAATGACCATTCTTCTATTAAAAAAGGGAACATCTGATTTGAAGAATGTCATCCCTGTTAACCTCATATCACGTGTCTTTAATGCTCAGAAAACGCAACAATGGCGAATGTATAGGCCATCCAACAAAGGTAGCAAAATGGTTTTAGAAGATTTTTTAAAATTTCCCATTGACGATGTGTATACTATCAAACAAATTGAATGTAAAAAGTAAAGTTAATATCGCATACCTTTCTCGACTATAAAAAGGCATTTAATTACATAGAGACAAATTAAACCAATCGATGCACGCACAAACCAAAAGGCCTTGGCTTCATAATTTATTTATAAATAAATACATCGTCAAAGAAACTTGATCAAATACGGTACAGCTCGACTGAAATGCAGAACGAACAAGATGTACAATTGTATAATTACAACTCTGGGTATCTACACGAAGCTTCCCTCCAATGCTGATTCTGCTTTGTGTTTTGGGTGTAATTTGTCCCAAGTGTTTACTAGCTGTACCAAAAGTGTCTGAAGATATCCACTTCATAATTAGCTTCATTCCACCTGGGCCCACCCATCCCACCCCTTGCCAACAGCGCCCCATGGCCAGCCGCCCTGTGTCCTATTGTCTCATTCTGCTGAACTTTGCTCAGCAGCCTCCTTGCTCCTCCTAGGAGCATTTTTACTGAGATACTGTCAACATTACTGCCTTAAGCCCTCAATATTAATGACAATGGAGGCCTGGTGGAAGTCTGCATTAACATTGGTTACAAACGATGGAGCTCAACTGACATGTAGCGGTTTAAACATATGCAAATATTTCCATCATGTGCAACTGCTTTGGAACCAAGCCAAGTGTCCTGGGAGAGCCTAGGCTACAAGTTGTTGATGGCAGACAAAGTGAGTTCTCTGCGTTAAACAAAATAAAAGTCCAGCTTCGCACAGGGTGGACGTAGTGCACAACCAAACTGGACATCTGTGAAAACTACTGGACATCTGTGAAAAAGATTTCTCCAGGATATGTAAAGATTTTGATTCTGATTGTGAAATAACATTGTTAACTCTAAATGTAGGCCATGACCAAATCACTCGGAGCATCCCCTAGATCCCGTCAGGTCTTAGAAGTTAAGCAGGGAGGAGATTTTATTGTACTTGGAGGGGTGACCACCAAGCACAGCAGGCCGTGGGAGCTGCGTGGTGGACAACAAGTGGACAGTTCGACAAAATCCATTGTTTTGCTTTAATCTAGATTTGAATCTAGATTTGAAGCTTTTGCTTTACTTCTGTGCTCTCGCATCTACACAGCTCGCGCCGACCAGCGTGTTGAGGTATGGTCCGATAACCCCCATTACCCAGCCTGCATCCAGCATTGGATTCGCAAATGGCAGGACGTGGACATGCACATGTACAATACAGCACCCCCTACCTAGCTCGGAGAAAGTATCTACATCGCCAGAGCAATATCTTACACACTTGTACAACAGGAAGTCTTCCCCACTTCAATGCCAATCATCAGCTGCCACCCCAGTGCTGTATTGAACATATTTACATGCACAATACATTACACAGGCTGTGTGAAGTAGTGAGGGTTTATTATTATTCATAATTGGTTTATTTTGGGTCAGATCTCGAGATGTCGAGATCTGAGCTCCTCTTAACAACCTGGTGATGTTGGATGTCAGAATCAGAATATTTATTCATACTGGAGGAATCCGATGAGCTATTAAGCCCTTTTGCACAGATGTTTTTGTAATCTCCAGTGAAACGTCGCACCCATGTTAATGTCGTGAGATTAGTCTCCCACAACAACACCGATGGTGCTGCTGATGAAGCAGGAATAAAATCGCCATGTTTGATTCACGTGACCATTTTACAAATTGGCCGTGTTGGGTAGATGAGGGTTTAGAACACACATTTTTACACGAGCTAATCCAAAATAAACCAATTATGAATCATAATTTTGGTCGTGAAAGCCTTCGTATGGCATTACAATAATTCCTTTTTTATGTTGCACGCATCACAGCAAGCATGCATCACTCATGCCCAGGTAAGTCTAATTCAGGAGGAAGCTTAGGGGAGGGTGGTGGACAGCATCTGGCTCCTGTCTGCACTGAGCAATCACTGCTTGTAGCAAAGCGTCTGCCACCACACATACACCGAGCACCGCATCACACTTTCATGCTTCTGCACTTATTCCCCCTTCTTGATTACTTCTCTTAATTGTGGTTCCTGCCAACCGCCCCATTAAACAGGATTCCTTGAAAGACGTTTGCATTTTAGGTATCTTGTGGGATGAGATTCTATTCACAGTGATCAATACTAATGCCGCATGAAGGCCTCATGCGGCATTTGTATTGTCGCCATCTCTCGCGTTCCTGCGATGTAACAATCCATCTAATACCTGTGCACAAGATGATTTAATCGCTCCATCTCTGTGGTTGATGTACACTCGGGAGCGCGTAACCCACCCTTGGCTTGCAACTTTGTCATTATATTCGACCTCTGGCAACATGTGGGTGCCCAAGCCCACTTACTTTTTGTAAGTGAGAATAGTGTCTTTAATCTGATATCTTTTGAAGTAATTGTTATACTTTCCATTGTAATTTAGTGGACGCAAGTGTTAATATTGTGATGGTGCCCTACTTTGTTTACTGCTGTGTCACCGTGGGAGCAAGAGGCACTGTGGATGCCACACATGCTCACGTGGAATATTTTGTATTACTCTTCATGTGGCTTTGGCTCTGGTCTGCAATACAATGACTAAGCTGAGAAGAATGTTTTAAAGAGAGCCTCCAATTCCCGAGACCACAAAATGTTCATCCAAGTGTTTTCTAAAACTGGAATGTTAAAAAAATTGGCAAACTATTTTTCATCGCGAAAATCTGCTTTCAATGTAAACGCCAATGCGTGAATATCTGCTGCAGTACGACTGGCTTCCAATCAACGTTGATGTAGAAACAGTGCAGTGCATCATGTGGAGGACATTAGGGTAATCTATCGTGGCCCGGGACTTCACACCCAGGTGCTGCAGTGGAAGATGTCCATGGTGGCCCTTGGAGGCCATTGAGGACAATCAGTTCCTCGTGAAAGGGGGCACAGTAGTCACTGGATGCTCAGTGTTGCCTCTTTGAGCTTTATTTGACGCTGCGTTCACACAGGTAGTTCCAACGGCTCGGCACTTTGCAAACGTCTCCCGATCCTTTGCTTGTTCATCTTCTTGGTTCTTTCGGTAAAGTCACGTAAAAGGGAAATAATAAAATAATTAAAATAAAACATAAAATAATTCTCACGACGTTTCGGCCACAACGCAAGCAGCCGTCCTCAGGTAAAAAACAGGTCTGTCGGAAAAACAGCGTCAGACCAACACCGACAGACCTGTTCTTCACCTGAGGACGGCTGCTTGCATTGTGGCCGAAACGTCGTGAGAATTATTTTATTATGTTTTATTTTTATTATTTTATTATTTCCCTTTTACGTGACTTTACCGAAAGAACCAAGAAGATGAATCCCTACAGTCACGAAAGCTTTAAATCGAAATTTAAAATTCCTTTGCTTGTTCGTTCGTGCGTGCTCACCATCACGTCCCGGTAACGGTGAACATCCCTCTTCTTCTCTCTCCCTTGGCCCCATGCAGCCCGTGAGGCGGGAGTCTCTGTCACCCCCGCCTCCCAACACCATCACGTGGGAGGAATACATCTCGTCAGAGCCGGGAAAGTAAGCCATTTTGGGTTTTTTGTTTCTCGCTGTGACGTTTTACACTTCTGTAGCTAAGAAGGAAAACCGAAGCAACAATGGTTTTGTTGACATTTTGAGATGTTTTAAGGTTATTTTACTGCCTGCGGCAGGTTTTGCAACGGATTGGAATCATTATGTGCGAGGCCGTGCCATGCCTTTGTGCGTCGTAACGCCAGCTGTCGAGCACTCTTGAGCTTCGAACATCATTTTATCGGTTTCTCCGAGTCCTTTCCAATTGGGATTTTCATAAGTCACTGGGTGCCGGCCGCTTCCGGCCCATAACCAAAATAAAAAAAAGCTGTTTGGCATTGAATCCAATTTTGCATATGCGCTGTACATGCGTGTGTCGGTGTGTATGTGGTGTGCGTGCCGTGCGTGGTGTGTGTATGTGTGAATGTACGCGCGCATTCGTCCGCGAGGGATCCTTGGTTTTTTTGCATGGGTATGGCAGCGAGCATGGTGGGAAGCGGGGCATGATGTGCAACCGCCTCGGGCAGCTGTCCAACAGCAGCCGGGGGGTGGAGGTGGGGGCTGGAGGGAAGGTGGGGGCGTCAGGGGGGAGTCTAGCCAAAATTAAAGCACCAAACACTCCATTTAATACCTTTCGCCTGCCTTTTTTTAATTAATCTGTTCTTCCACAGAAGGATAGCCCACGTTCTGTCTTCCGTTCCCATATCCTTCTTGCTGGTATATACACTTATACTGTACATACTTTAGGAAAGTGGCGGCCAATCAAAGGGCGGATCTCCATTGTTGGAATATTATGACCAGTCTACTTATATTCACACACGCATGTGTGTTTGTGTGCTCGTGTTTCGTTACCACCCTGAAGCTATACAAGTAACCACGGGGATTTTTTTCACCAGTGATAGAAAATAAAAATGACAATCGCGTCGTGCAGAAAGCTGCCGTTCTGGCACTGCGATTTCCGAATACATTATTTTTTAAAACCTAAACGTAATTGAGAAATGGGAAATGAGAGCATCACGCTCCCGAGTAATTGAACTCGTTGCAACCCGTCTCTGCCTGAAGTGTGCTCCGTCGACCATTCGCCCCGAGCTTTGGACGGCCCGTAGGCGCGGTCGCAGAAACAGGCTCTCGCGTGAAAGCGCGGGAAACGCATCCGCAATGGTGACAGCTTCTCGCCGCCGACGTCGCCACCGCCGTCCCAAACGCCGCGGTTTTCGACCATGGGCGCGGTGCACAGGAGTGAGCCGTCCTTCAGTGCGGGGGGGGGGCGCCTTGTGCCTGCCGATCTCTCCCGACATTGCACAACGGCTGTATGATTGGGCTGTCGGCCATTTTGGGACGGCATGGGGGTTGCGTGCATAATTCTCCGTTAGCAGCGCTTACGTGTCGTCGTGGTCGGGTGTCGTACCGCTGAGAGCGACATCCCGTCCGCTACGAGCACTGTTGATACATCAATAGAATCATAAAGAGGCCCCTTTGCATTCGTGTCTTTGCGAGTGGCCAGGCAGGTTGCAGTTTTCGCGCGTTGGACTTTGCACTTGAGTGACTGCAAGAAAAAAATTACTTTGCGACGTAAAAAAACGTCGGTGATCTTGCAAATGTTGACTTGTGGTTTTGCATGTTCTGGAATCGTCCAAAACGGTTTGGTGAAATGGCGAGGAGCCGCAGTGACTTGGGTTGAGGCTGCTACTTGAGACGTTCACCATCGCCAAGTCTCTACCGTGTTTTATTTGCTCTCCGTAGCCAAGATCAGTTCCGCAAAAGACGTGATATTCAGGTCGCCAAGCTTACCTTCACAAAGGAACAGGATGGATTCGTTTTAATCGGGTTTGCACACGATATTTAAAACCGTTGCTGCTTATGTAAATAGATTAAACAGCATGTGTATTTCATATTGAATTAAATAATAAAATACAACCTTTTGTCACAATCCACTGCTGGATGAATGCCTCGTCATGTCGGGGTCGGTTAATTTAAGCTATTTGACCATACTTCGCCGTAGAGCTCAGCGTGGGTTGGTGAAGTGGATGGGGTGGATGAACCAAGACCACTTCAGATATCACCCACCGCTGACGTTGGTGATATAGCACGCAATCACACTCTGATTTCTGGATTCACAGTGCAGTGCGCTAACTAACCACTGTTGCACAACCATCCATGCGATTCATATTCAACATAATTGTTGCAAGTAATAACAATTCTGAAATTAATCATTCGTACGTAGCTATTTTTGAGTAGCAGCTACAAGGACCGGGTTCCGTATAGGTATCGGTACTGATCTATAACTGGGGTGTTCTTGCGCGGGAATTTTTTTTTTTACTTTCGCCGAGTTTTAAGCATCAGTGAGGTTTTGCTGCTTGCAAGCGGCGGCGTTGAGAGAATCATGAGTCACGACGATGAGGAGGGGCGGGGACCAGACCGTGGGAGGTTTGGCGGGAGAAATCGGTGGTGCTTGCCAGCGCGGGAAAGCCGAGTGTGTAAGAACGCGGATGAATGGAGGTGGTGGATGGGGGTTGGGTTGGCAGTTCGGATGGGGTGTTGGGGGCAGGGGTAGGGAGTGGGGGGTTAAAGGGAGAGGAACTGTGGGGGTTGGGGTTGTGAGAGGCGGGTGGAAAGGAGGGCTCCTACTTGCTGGAAATGCCGTGGCCTGGGCTTCTTAAAGAGGCCATTAAACGGAAACAAAAATGTGCACATGGCCTTAGTGCGAATGGGACAAGCCGTCTTGGTGATGTCCTCACGGTTTGTAAGTGTAAGAGATACTAACAAAGGCAAATCTGCATGTACAACTTTTCAGAATGACTTCTTAATAAGTAACATTTAAAAATATTTGAACCAAACCCGTTGCTAGAACTCTTACCCTCCATCCTTACTTCTTCATGGTTGCATTTTAACCGAACTATTTTCCACTGCGCCGCATTTAACTTCGAAGCCATTGGGAGGAACAAACTTTAAAGGTTGGAGGGCGGCAGCAACCCCACACCGTTCCGGTGGTGTTGGTGGCGACTTGTGTGATGCGATGGCGAGCTCCTCGACGGTGTCTTCCCCGAGTGCAGCTGGCCCTCGGAGCCAGCTGACTGGCCCCCTCTGGGGTGGCCGCACCGCTGAGGAAACGCCGCCAGACAGGGGGGGCGGGAGGCCGGTGGCCAGCGGAAAACAAGTAATTAAATTTAAAGTTATCTGAAGTATTCGCAGCCACAGAAACGAGTAGAGCAACTTTCTTTTATTTCGCTTAATTTTCATTACAAATATTTACTAGGGTTGTTCAAATTGTTTATTTTGCTTGACTACTAACCTCATTGAAAATTATGACGACCGCTTGTGTTGCCATCGAAACGTCTTTTTTTTTTCTATCTACGTGACTTTACCGAAAAAAAACGATTATGGTAACAAAACCGTTACCGGTTTTTCGCACGTACAGAAATTTCGAGAAATAAACAGTTATCTGAGAAACTAAGATGGCTGCAATAGTGTAATCGTCATTCAATCTCCCAATAAGACAGCTCAAAGAAAAGGCAATAGCCTTAAACCCCCCCCCCCCTGTCCACCCAACAGTCAAAATGGGCATGTCAGTTAGTCCATGGAACAGCAGCTTGCGTGTGGTGGGGGTGAAGTGGTGCTAAGCCCACCTCTTCCAACACATCTGGCCAGTGTTGGAAGAGTAGGCCAAATATCCTCTTCGAGCTACGACTAGTGTCGGCCCTTCTGACAATCAGTGGCTTGAGCAAGCAATTTCAGGGCTGCATGCACCTTACATTTTATTAATCCTTTGGTCTGTGGCTGTGCGGTTTGTATTACGTTCACGCGTGCATTCGTGACTAAAACGCCACTGGAATTGATTACTCACCAGATCTTGACTTGTCAAATTTGTAATTGATACAGAAAACGGTTACCCTAATTTACCATGCTTCTATTAAGACCCACTTTGCTGTTAAACATAGCACCGACACATAGCGTATTAAGCTTATAGGTACGGGGCACTGGCGGAGCCAGTGGGGGGGGGTGGGGTGGCACGCACCCCCCGAATGATCTAATTGAATTCCATAATTTCGATCGGATCATTGGGGTTTATTAGTAATAAATCGGCATTTTGCGACCCCCACTGCCACTGTGTAGCATATTACTACATGCCAGAGACTCTACGAGATGATAGGACAATAGTCTGAGTCCATAATTGGCAATAACGGCAAAGCAGTTATAAGTGACTCACAGAATTGTGCGCTGTTGCGTATACAGTACACGACTTCCCTGAAGGCATTCCTTCAGTGAGCGCGATGCCGATCACACACGGTTCTAATTCGACCCTCGATTGATGGCTGCGCCATCGCCGCACACGCGTCGAATAAAAAGCAAGGGACAAGTCCTTATTTACTAACAACTCCTATAATTTTTCATTGCTGGAGGGGTTGCCCCCCCTACCTGAAAATCCTTGCTCCGCCATTGGTATGGGGGGGAGGTGGGGGAGGAGGTGGCGGGGTGTGTCTGTGGCTTCACTTTATTTTTAATTTTTTGCTGCGGGGAAGAATATTTTGGGAGGTAAACATGTTTCGGTTCACAAATGCATTCAATGGGTCACCGTCCAAGGAACATATTAGTTTGTGGCCGTGGTGCTCGTTGGCGTGGTTGCATGGCGGCTGAGTCAGGCGTGCGTTTACGGTGGCCAGCTCGCTCACATGAGCAATCTGGGTTGCATTCACAGAGCAACTGAACATATTGAGCATTCAGTAAGAGCAGCATTACAACATGACCACCAACATCTGTCGCTTTGACAAGTGCATGCCTCCTGGTATTGTTTCCACCTTTTTATCTTATTATTAGATCCACAATTAATTAGACGTTTTATAATATACCCATCTGTTCTGGGAAGGTATTCAGGTTTGAGTCTGCATAATGCTTGGATGGGTGACCACCAGGTTGTTATAGATGGTTGCAAAGCTGTGCTTCTAGGTGGTCCGCAGAGGGCCGTGCAGCAAAATCCATTGTTGTACTGTACTTCTATGCCGCCCTCTACCTTCACGAACCCCCACTAACCAGCGTGGTGAAATATGGCCAAATAACCCCCATGACTCATACGGGGTGGGATGTACTGACATACATATTTATTGATGCTCCTTTCAAACCCCCCCCACACCCCTCTTCTCTATCATGTCCTTTTACTCTCCTCCCTCTTCTACGTTGTGCTCTGGCCGGAACCTGGCAGGGCCCCTCACCTTGGCCGAGAGCTGGTGTGCAAGGAGAGCTCCAAGAGCTTCAAGGCCACCATCGCCATGAGCCAAGAGTTTCCGCTCAGCATGGACATGTGAGTGGAGGCGGAGGCAGCAGCAACTCGGTTCATCCGTCGATGGAGCTGTGACTTCACGTGAAATAAAAATAATAATGAAACGCTGCGTTCGTATTTCGAGTGCTGTTGATCTATGTCCGAAACTAGCCAAACAACGAGAGTTGTGTTTGTTCATTTAGGCATTGCCTTAGGTACAACCTTGTGCGAGATGTTTCGCATTTAATGGGGTTGTGAGCAGCTTGCATTGCAGTAATGTCATTGACGGTACAGTTTGTCCCTGAAATAATGTGGGCGGATAAATCGTGTCTCCCATGGGCCCTCTAAAATTTTAAAAAAGTTAGATTTTTTTTTAAATCGCACTCCCGAAGCCCAAAAATGTTACACCGAGCAAAGGAACGCTTGCCTTGTTGTTAGCTACATCTCCACGCTGCACAGAAACATCAAGCGGGAGCCAGTCCCAGTTTAGTATTGCGCTGGACAGTAACTACAGTAACAGTGGATTGTGCATTCCAGTATTGGTTTGTGATTTTCAGTAGTTTCAGTGTCTTTTTTTTACCTTTGTTTTATCTTTTCATTTTTATGAATAAATACATTAATACCTCTAAATGGGAAAAATTTTCTCTTCAACGAAATAACAAGGTTTAGTTTAGGAAAATTGATATTTTGGGGTACCGCACCCCTGTATTAGCCTGGTGTTTCTTGGACACACTGTAGTACCTGTATGGTGTAGACCAAACGTCCATAGCAGAATGTGCCGTTATCTCACAAAATATTTCAACTGCGAGCCTCTGAGTGGTCTTTGCCAGAGGTTGCCCTTCCAATTGTTGTCATCAGTGTGGATTGAAGAGAAGTGCGGCCTCTGTGTTCCCGTTCCCATCAAAGTCACCGTTCGTCCTGTCTGCAGGCTGCTCAACGTCCTGGAGATCATCGCTCCGTTCAAGCACTTTAACAAGCTGCGTGAGTTCGTTCAGATGAAGCTTCCTCCTGGGTTTCCTGTGAAGCTGGGTGAGTCTTGAACACAGCCATTTTCCTTTTTTTTTCAAGCACACTGAATTAAGATTTTAAAAATGTGAAATGTCTTTTACATGTTTTTGTTCTAACTAAAGTGACCACAGTTGTTGTGGAGGTGGCAATTTGCATGAACTCCTCGAAGAAATATTAATAAAAATATAATTGTGTAGTTTAAGTAAAAATAGCCTTGGCAGGGAAAGGTCTGTTGTAGGCTGTGTGTTTAGTTTGTCCATAAATCACGTGGGTAGCCGGCGCTTTAGAGTGCAGGTAGCGGCAGGCGGCTGTGTGTGTGTGTGTGCGCTTGCGCGCACGCCTGAGTGCCAGAGCTGTTAGTCACAGTTCCTGTTTTGAGCTGGCCACCCGCAAGTCTGTACATCGCGTTCCTGCCATCATCAGGATTTTCTGACCGCGTGCCAAAGAGATTTATGAGAGAAAGCAGCCGTCGCCCGTCGTTCCCGTGCTCATTAAAACACCGCTGCCGATTGTGTTGATCTGCCCGTGCATGTGCACACGAGTCCCTGCTCTGATCCCCTCCGTTCACAAATGTCGATCTGCATCTCTGGTTTCAGTTGAAGCCTCGAGTAACAACCTTGGTGACAACGTCGTGTTTGTAGGCGTTTGTCAAAACGTCATAATGCACGCTGCACAATTAATTTGTGTGCTAACCCAGTCTGCGTTAGAGAGTCCTTACAGTGCAAGGCACATGCGTGCATCGTGAGGAAAATCTGACGAGCCATGCTACTTCCATCACTGCTCTTTTGTGTCTTGTCATCCGGTCTCGTAAGCCAATGCTAAAGCAACTTTAGCATACCAAAAGGGACGGAGCTTGGCTCAACAACCGCCCTGCGTTTGGTTAAACTGTTAGAAGGTGCTTTCCTGCCGAGCTGGCATCCTCAGTGGGAACAGCTTTCTCTGGCGCAAGCGGTCCTTTAGGGGAACTGAACTGGTGGGGAGGTAAAAAAAAAATTCTCAGAAGAGTTTGTGGAAAAGGAATCTTTGTAGTGACTGGCAAAATAGAGGCAGTCACAGGAACAAGTGGCCCTTTGTGTTGTCTAAGCTCACAGGCCTTGTCACTTAGACTGGGATGACTGTATATTATTACTTTGAATGAGATGCTTTGGAAATCAAAGTCATCCAATACGGTAAATTTTTAAGAGTTCGCAAAATAAAGTAGCACATTCTATGACACTTCAGTAATTGTACTCGTTGTCATTTGTTCACATTTGGTCATTTCAAGGAACTGGCGATTGATATAATTATATTGTTATGCAAGGAAGCACGTAGGGTTTTTATTTGCAGTAGTTGTCTCACATTTGAAAGATAATTGTATTTGTATACCTTCTTGCACCAGGCATTTCTCGGGGTCGTAAGATGAGACTTGCAGATGCGCGCGCGTCATGCTGATTGCATCCCGGGTGGTTTGTTTCATGGCTCCATGTGATCTTGTGAACGAGTCACTCATCTCTCCTCTCTGCTCATTTCTTTTATCCCAGGATTGTAAGAAAGTTATCTCTTCTTCATCCAGAGATTTTAGTTGCATTTTGTTATAATAGTGTTGAAGGTCATGCACATTGATTATTTTGTTGAGGTTAGGAATAAGTTTAATTTCAGCACTGTGATAGAGGTGGGTCTCAAGGGCTAAAGTAATTATTCACTAAATACAAACTAATGAAAGCAGTCTTCTATTCGTTAAATCCAGCCTTGCCGTTCAATTGAAAACCAAATTGTTTTTAAATCAAATTCACCACTGACACATTTGGATGGGGTTTTTTTGGTTGTTTAAAGCTGTATACAATTCCCTATTGGTCACTCAGCTGGCATGCAGTGTGCGCTGCCTGTACTGTGGAGGGTGTAGGCTACGGGCCGTCTCACAGTAAGCGAATGAGGGCCGACAGGCAACGTTTTCTCCCTGTAGTCTGTCCGTACACAGAACGAGGTTGTTGAAACGTGCTCGGGTCTACGGGGACGAGCTTTGGGTTTGCAGTGTATGTTGATTCCAACAATGTGGGTGTCTGTCCGCTTGTGTCAGCCGGAGGCTCTAAAACCAGTGGTTGGGTGGATGAGATGAACACGGCAGATTGGGCTGTTCCGACGGCCACAGTAGTATTTTAGCGTTGGACACAAGTCTGCGTCAAACGCTGCGAGTTTATTCCCATATTAGTTTCGTGTTTGGCAGTGGGCATAGAATAAAAACTCGTTACGGAGACTTGTACAAAGAATCTGGCATTCAGAAACTGGAAGAGCTGGTTTGAACCTGTTGTTTGTGCATTGCTTAATGAGATGAAGCGGTGGCACAGCGGGCATTGTATAGCACCGTTGTAGTGTGCAAGTTGAGACAGTGCCTGTGTAAAGGTGGCTAATGTAAATGTCAACACTTTCCAGTTATCTTGCAAGATTCCTTCGTAAAGCGCGCTCCACACAACTCGGCCATTATTAATGGTGGACACGTACCTAATCCTAGTTTGTAATGCTGGATGCCTTGTGAAGTGAACCACGGTGCATGCTGTAGTTTTGACGGTGCGATTCCTACTTCAACACATCAGCATTACACTAAAGGCTGAAAAGCAGCAGACAAAACATTCACCATTGAGAGGTTACTGCCGTAACGTCAAATATGTGAAGTTATGCCTCATGCACTCAACCTCAGGTGACACATGTTTATATTGTCAAGTGTGTGTGTTTAGATGGCGTCTCGTTTTGCTCGTTTCGTGTGCAGATATCCCTGTGTTTCCGACCATCACGGCCACCGTCACCTTCCAGGAATTCCGCTCCATTGAGGATCTTCCAGAATCCATGTTCCGGATCCCAAGCGAATACCGAGAGGACCCCAACCGCTTCCCTGACCTCTGAACCCGACCACCCAGTGGCTGTGCCCACTGGCCCTCGGCTCCAACAGAGCGCTGTGCCAGTCCCTCCCTTGTGCAGGCCTCTCTCCCCTCCCCCATGTTGTGCCTCCCTTCCATACTCACAGCCTCCCCTGCCTTCAGGATGTCAGAGCGCTGATCCTGCCCTAATGCGTGACCCTGCCACTGCTGCACGCTGGGGAAGGATGCCAGGGAAGGCCCAGAGCTTCGAGCTTTGACTTCTGAAGCCTGTGTGCGGCCCTCGCTGATGGAGCTGCGGGGAAGCGTTTGTGCTGTCCCCCGACTGTGAGACCTCTTTCAGAATTTCTGAACCTGACCGTGTGAAACGTGATCAAACTTGGATTTAAAACATTTCCAGGAATATACATTTATTTTTCTGTTTTACATTATCAAGCCAGTGCACATTATTTGCATCCGGTGTGATACAAAGTGGCATCTGAAGACGGGACTATAGTAAAGCTGTTGGATAATCTTTGCCTCCACTCGGAGTTATTATCACAAGTACCTGTTAATGTTTCACTATGGGCTTTCTACCAATGGCTCACATGGGTTAGAACTGGACTAACTAAATTTTTTAAACTTCTGCTTTCATATACAGATTATCAAACACCCCTTAGTTGTTTGCCACCCAGCCATGGTCAGTGACTGTGCAAAATAGTCGTTTGTGTCGTAATTATATTGGCTGAACTTAGTTTTAAAACAAATAAACGTTTGCGTCAATTACGTGCTGCAGGAGCAATTAAGACACTTGAAGGCCGATGTGATGATGCTAATCAATACCAGCAAAGAAGCGCGTAGTTTCACAACTGCAGCTTAGTTGAGGCTTGTCTCAGCAGAGATCTTAAACGATGAAGGCCAGAACAGGGTTCAGCTATTTTCAGTGTGGTAAGTAAATTGAATTATGGTACAAAATGTTAACAAGACATTATATATAAACAAGAAACAATGCCTTTGGAAATGCTGAAATATTAGAACAATGTAAAGAAAAGCTTTTGCCTTAAGGGATCACCATATTGCATGTAAAGAAACACACACAAAAAGTTTAAACTTCACGAAGTTAGAATGTCTATCTCTTAGATGGTTGAATCACACGGCAATTCTTATGCATAGAATCCCTTCCATGTGTTGCCAGTTTTTAATGAACGTTAAGCTGTTCTGACTGTGAATTATTAGACGTAGCATCCTGTTACCTGCCTCTCAACTCCAGCAGCATCTGGTCTGATCTCTGTACTGCATCAGCTGGAGTTGATCAGAGAGCATGCTTTTGGAGACCATAAAACGGAGGCAGGTTATTGTGGAAATGTTTTACATTTCACTTGTTTCGTAAATAAGGTTTTATCCCACGTTTCGTGTGCACAAATCTGGTTTGTAAATTGTGGAAATTAAAGTAATGCAATCACTTTCACATCAACTAACAAACAGACAAATCTCAAAGCCATTTTTGTAAATATCACACGATCCGTTTTTGTCAACCTCTAGGGGTATTTTAACCTCTTGTACTACACAAAATCTAAATCGTATCCCAATTTACTTGAACATGCAGAACATGTCTCATTAGCAAGAAAAGCAGCAATATTGTATTTATTTACCTAGAGCATAGTATGCATCCAATTTTTAGATAGTGAAGTGCTTTATGCACTTATTGCAACACCGATTGCATTCTTACACAGGTTTTTGTATATACATTAAGAACTTTAATTAATTACATCCCTATAAATAATAGCAGGTGCGTCACTATTTTAAACAATGGCATGGGTGTAACTTTTCACAAGAAATCACTTTTGATAATGTACTGTACGATACAAACACAGGAATATGGAGCTGTTGTCAAATGTGGTAATTGACATTTATTTCGTACATTTTGAAACTTTCATGTTTAAACTTCCATTGCTTCACCCCCAACTTGGACGTTCACATTTCTGCAATTGAACACCGATTACTGATACAATATGCCTGCTTGGTCTGACATTTGTACGGTGAATAAATGAACGTTCACAGGTTGGGTTTCGAATGGTCTATGGCCTGTTAACAATGATGTCAAAGGTTACATACAGGCCGTGTACACACGTGGACATGACAGTCTTGCACCAGCACATTGTAAAGTTAAATATGATAACTTATAATAATGGTAAAGAAAATTCCAGCGGTTTAATTTCATGCTATCGACATCATATCATGGGGTGAAGTATCAATTCGGATCTCTTGCAGAGCAGTGCAACCCTTTGTGTAGATGTCACAGAGCGACTTCTGAAATCCCCTTCAAGTGATCTGATCCACAGAACTTTCCAAACCCATCTGCCACTGACAAGAAAGTTTGTCATATGACAGTCAAATCAATCTTTTTTATTCTCAGCTGGAATTAAGTGCAGAACCAAATTTTACGTGATTGCTTTTGTGCAGTCATTGGTTACTGGGCTGAGAGCATCTAAGTGTAATAACTTTAGTGCAACAGAAACCAACACAACCGTCTGCTTCATGCTGCTGAAACCTGGGCTGCTAGTTCTTTTAAAAAATCTTCGACTGCTTCATCTTCTTGGTTCTTTCGGTAAAGTCACGTAGAAGGGAAATAAAAATAAAACATAAAATAATTCTCACGACGTTTCGGCCACAATGCAAGCAGCCGTCCTCAGGTGAAGACCAGGTCATTCAGACGCTGTCTCCCCGACAGACCTGGTCTTCACCTGAGGACGGCTGCTTGCGTTGTGGCCGAAACGTCGTGAGAATTATTTTATTATGTTTTATTTTTATTATTTTATTATTTCCCTTCTACGTGACTTTACCGAAAGAGCCAAGAAGATGAATCCCTGCAGTCATGAAAGCTTTAAATCGAAATGTTCCACGGCTGTTGTGGCCCCGTCTGCATATATAAAGATCCCCCGTATAGCCTTAACAGACTGTAGGTTAGCAAGCACTTATGAAGATCGTTATCCCTGTGTCATGTCACAATCGATTACGTCTCTACAGTTGGAATTAATCGACTTACATCAGGTTTCGATTTTAGTGATATAACAAAGTTGTCACAAACGTTCGGCACAATTCAAGCCCAGAGCAACTTGCCACCAACTTGCCCGCAGATTGAACATCTTGTAAAGCTACCCCAATGTGTTCCGTTTATTTACGGTAAAGCGCATTAAGCTAAGAAGATATTTTTCAAAGGCTACCCGCCCATGAACAATATCGCTGAGTGATGTTGGCGGATAAAACTTTGCTTTTCACTGCCTGACAAAATAAAGCTGAAACAGGCATAATTATTAAATTAGCGTTACACAAACAAAAAAGACAGGCGATTAAGTTTAGGGTTTGATTAGGAAAGAAAAGAAAGTAGTTTTTAAAGATATCATTTACTGATTATGTCCCCTAAAAATTTAGATAACATTCAGCTCCCACCCAATCTATTGCTGGATGCCGTCCTTTCGACACTGCCGATCATGGGGGCATATCTTTACATTCCCAGTGATATTCATCAGGGCAATCAAGCGATTGTAAAGTATAACTACGCTCCTTATATCACATTGCCAGTAACAGGAGAAAAAAACATGCCCATTCTAAACCGCGACGAACTATTAACTGTCGACAAAATCTTAATTGGGTAGTCTAGAGAGACACTGGATAATGCAGTAACACGTGTGTGATGACACTTCATTGAATCAGCTCCATACCACTGGTGGAATGTCAAGTGAAATAGAATGTCAAATCAATCTCTGGCCCTTCAAAAGGCCCATATTGAGCCTTGCACGCACACACATACACAATGGTACATGTGCTGTTAAGCATGGCATTTTTGTTTTCTTTTGTTACACTTGGAGTCCAGAACGATCAGTTTGAAGGTGCATGATATAACGTTTGCATCCTCTGTTGAGGAATTGTGTTTTGAGTGTCACTTTTTTGTTACTAAAACTATAAAAGGTTTTCACTTCAACCCCAGCGCCAACCTTGACCCTCACCACTTGTGAGCTGGCGATGGCAATTCCCAAAAAGTGAAAATTGTGACGCAGCTACAATGCCATACTTTGTCTGTTCCACTGACCTACCCCCCAACTGCACTGTAACCCCCCCCCCCCCCCCACAATAACAAAAAATATTAAATAAAAATAAACACTTTTTGTACAAAAAATCCGTGTTCTTTTCCTGAACTTTTGTAAAGCAGCGATTTAATTGTCTTTATTTGTGTCATTTATGTACAGATACATGTGCAGAATTTTTGCAATCCACTGCTGAATGAGGGCATCTCCATGCTGTTCGGGTCATGGGGGTTATTTGGCCATATTCCAGAACACTTCGGTACGGTGAGGTGAAGGCATGGAGCATAGCTCGAGCGTGGAGGTACAGTACAACAATGGATTTTGTTGAACTGCCCATAATGTCGCCTTGCAGCCTATAACACCTGTTGTGTATTGCAGTCGCCTGTGCAAGCACTACCCTGGCTAAAACCTGGTTAGTTTCCCACATCTAACAAGATAAAAATCTACATTTAAGTACATTTGAATTGCACTTACTCTTTTAATAATTTAGAGTGGACATTTCACACCACAATAGAAGCAACTTGCCATATATTGTTATGTGGTCGGTGTAAGTGTGGTTGTGTGATGAGCATGGCAAGATACTGTTTGCAGTGCTGTGATTGTGGAATCGTCGAGATCTGGGCCTGAGCCACCGTTGAAATGTTCTTGGAAGTGTTTTTCTCCACACGATTTCTAAGAATCTTGCAACAACTTGCACAGAGTGAATGCCACGTGCTTTTCTCTGCCAATGAAATCCAGAGAAAATATCACGTACAAAGCATTGCATATGAATGACTCGTGATTAATAATTAACCCCCGAAGACATCAATTCATTACACAATATAAAATACTGTTGAACAATGTTTATTATAGTTATCTTTGTACATGCTTCATTCACAGGTATCCACAGTAAAGCACCTACATGCCATCACATGGTAATGTGCTTGATAGGGCTCTATTGTGTGTGGTTTGCTCTGTGGTTGTCCTGTGCTGGAGTTACATTTTTTTCATCTTCATTAACATAAAAATGCAGTGCATAGAAGCATACTATTATTGCTGATGACATGGCATTGTTCTGCGTTTGGGTGTGCCAAGAAAGAAGTGACCCATCTCCCCATTTGAACTTTGGTTGAGGCGGCCTCATGGTCAGGAAACGGATGGGTGGTGAGTTTTTTTTAAATGTTATGAGCTTCCAGGAAGACCAGAAGGTGGTATGCATATCCTACATCCGACATGTGGCCCATTACAACCTGTCACTTAGGGGTAAACCAAGAGACTCCAGATAGAGTTACCACCTCAGGAATACAAAAAAACCAGGACAATCATGGGAAGAAGAATATCTGAATACCGAAAGAGAGGAGAACTACATGTGAATGCATTGTTTTTAGTGGTGTATTATGACACAACAGACAAATAACGCGGCTTTTAATGTCCCTGGAAGATGCATCTTTCCTAGGACCGCTATCTCAAAAAGAATAGACAATTGTGGGAAAATGACCCCGAGCTCTAGAGGAGACATTCAACTTATTTTTTTTACTGACTTTCACGAATTAATTGCTGACAATAATGATTATATTCACGTCATTATTTCGTTACATTTTGTGGTATGAACACTGAAGCAATTGTGTGCAGTTTCTTTGTCCGCTTGCCTCATTCAGAGGCCCCATGTGGCACACACAACGAATTATTATTGTATATAGGCGTTGCGCACACGCTTACAGAGACCAGGTTGTCGGTTCAATGGAGCACAGTTACGCAGTGGTCATGTTTTTAGTCCTGTGTTCCTCAGCATGTGATGCTGTTTTAAATGTGTCTGCCTTCCAATTGTGGCAGCTATGTAGCTGTTTGAGATGTACAAAGCTCACCTATTACAATACTGTAATTGGTATTTTTACATTACATTATTTGTAGTGAACTGTCATACTTTTATGGACATGCCTTGGTGTAGAGTGACGTTTGTGAAAAGGGGAATATCTTGGCATGGGAATTCGAGCTCGTGTTGGAAATGTAAAAAGTTAATTTAATTGTTGTACAAAGCATGTTATGCTTTCGGCCAGAATTATGCATATCTCGCTTATTTTGTACCTGTTGTGTTTAACAGTTTTACTAGTGGTCGACGCCTTCGCAACCGGACACCCACACATTTTGCACTCTCGGCAAGAAAAAGATACGTTTTAAAGCAGAAACATGACTGGCGACATCTCAGAATGAAAGGGGGTAAATTAGAGGTGGTGGCACTTGCTTTCGTGTCACTGTGTTGGGCACATGGAGAGGATGTGGGCCCTGCCTGCGTGAAAAAAACACAGGATCGGATATGTCTGCTTATGTTTTGTGACCTTGCCCTGCTCGCTTTTGGAAATCCGTTTAAAACCATATGAGTGTGTGTAATCGCTGGGAGTACTTAGTCGGCCTGTTCAGCCGAATGCTGAACAGATGATTTGTGACACATAGGGTCGTCTCCTGTGTAAAATAATAGCGTTTGACTTTTCTTTATAAATGTCATATCAACATTAAACATAGCTAGATGAAGTTCAACTCTTGGTCGGGTGTCATAAAATCTCCAGTGATTCATGTTTCAGTACTTTATTATTTCACGTTTTATACAATGTTATTGGCCTTTTAACACACGTTTGCAGTATTGCTTTCAGCCATATCTACCTTGAAAAAAAAGAGGCAAAGTGAAGTTGGATTGTGGCATCGTTTGACTGAGAGGGATGGTAACGACGTGGGGAGGAGGCCTTCATCCATCAGTGTATAAAACATGGCTAATGGTGATTATAATGATTGAAGGTTATGATGCCAATGTATGCAGAACCTCGCACTCACTCCATCGCTGACCGCCTTTGTCACAAACTCGCAGCCGGATTTGTACAACTGACATTGGGGCGGATCAAAGAGTTCTGAAAGGCTAACCGCATCGCAGTGGTGCCAAAGTTAGGAAATTAAGTCTTCGTAAACGGTACGGATCAATAGGGAGCAAACATGACCAATGCGTAGGATGGCCATAAACACGAATTGGGCCAGGGAGGAAAGAACCGTGCCCCTTTGGTGTGTTAACCTGTAATCTACAGGTCCACACACGGCCTGTGTTTGCAATTGTACTTTGTATTTGGGTTATGCACTCACGTTGTGTAAAAACGGACAGTACTGTGCATTGTTAAGTCCATGGAAGGGCCATGCGGCGTTAGGCGGGTGGGTTCGAGGGGTGATCAGCTCCCTGCACCACTAAATTGCCGCAGTGGCTAGGAAATGTTCTATAACTCCCTCGCCTGGTATACAAGAGGTCGTGGGTTCCATCTTGACCCTGACACCTGCTGTATATTTGAAGTCTGCATGTCTCTCTTTCTCATCATCATCATCACCACAGTGGCTAGGAGATGTTAACTACCTCGCCTGGTATACAAGAGGTCGTGGGTTCCATCTTGACCCTGACGCCTGCTGTATATTTGGAGTTTGAATGTCTCTCTTTCTCATCATCATCATCGCCACGGTGGCTAGGAGATGTTAACTACCTCGCCTGGTATACAAGAGGTCGTGGGTTCCATCTTGACCATGAGACCTGCTGTATATTTGAAGTCTGCATGTCTCTCTTTCTCATCACCATCACCACGGTGGCTAGGAGATGTTAACTACCTCGTTTGGTATATAAGATGTCGTGGGTTCGATCTTGACCCTTACGCCTGCTGTATATTTGGAGTTTGAATGTCTCTCTTTCTCATCATCATCACCACCACCACAGTGGCTAGGAGATGTTAACTACCTCGCCTGGTATACAAGAGGTGGTGGATTCCATCCTGACCCTGACGCCTGCTGTATATTTGGAGTCTGCATGTCTCTCTCTCTTATCATCATCATCACGGTGGCTAGGAGATGTTAACTACCTCGCCTGGTATACAGGATGCCGTGGGTTCGATCCTGACCCTGACGCCTGCTGTATGTTTGGAGTCTGCATGACTCTCTATCTCATCATCACCGCCACAGTGCCTAGGAGATGTTAACTACCTCGCCTGGTATACAGGAGGTCGTGGATTCGATCTTGACCCTGACGCCTGCTGTATATTTGGAGTCTGCATGACTCTCTTTCTCATCATCACCGCCACAGTGCCTATGAGATGTTAACTACCTCGCATGGTATACAGGAGGTCGTGGGTTCGATCTTGACCCTGAAGCCTGCTGTATATTTGCAGTTTGCATGTCTCTCGCTTTCCCTGAATTCGCGTGGATTTGTCTCTGGGACATCCGTTGTTTTTTTTCCCCTCCACATTTAGAAACAACGTGAGTTTAGAGTGTTTGGCTATAATACATTTCCAAATAATAAGCCACTTCGTTGAGCTATCATTCATGACCAGGTCGCTTCTGAAAAAGAGCTATATAGCTCAATGGGGCCTACCTGGTAAAATTTTAAAAAGTTTACTGTTGTTGTTAATTACATAATCAAGTAAAACATACAACTTATGTGTCACAGCTTTTTTGTGACACCGATCGTATATCAGCAAGAGTATACTTGGCTTGAGAGGACGTGTGGATTGTTAAAGACCTCGTCTGTTCTTGTCTGGTGGGGTAAGATTGCAAGCCAGGGTTAGGCAAGGGAAGGGTAACGTAGTCCGCAGAGATGGAGCGATGAAATCGCCAAATTGCTGGGTGGATTGTTATTGTTCATAATAGATGGCTTTTTTTGGGGTTAGATCGCGTACATTTCTAAATGTGTCCATATTTTTTGGTTCTGTCGGTAAGGTCACGTAGGTATATTTTATACGTCACCAAAACTTAAAATCTAGATTATAAATGTGTCGTTAAACCCGCCACCACCCGACACAGCCAACTAGTGAGGGTTGTCACGTAAACAGAACATGCCAATTCGTCACTACCTGTGTGTTGGAGAGTACTCAGATTGTAAATGTTGCAGCTTGGCTCTCCGGTTAGTGCTGTACTAGTACACTACACTATACACAACTATACACTACACTATACACTACACTCCACTAGTGCTGTACTAGTGACGAATTGGCCACGTTCTGTTTACGTGACACAACCCTTACTAGTTGGCTGTGTCGGGTGGTGGCGGCTTTAACGACACATTTATATCTTTACCCGATCTAACCCCCGTCCCCAAAAAACCTCTTATGGATGATTATTGGTCGCGAAAGTCTCCTACGTGTTAAACTATTGTTGTTATTGTTGTTGTTTGCGTCGCATCGACGTGAGGTGACGACAGCTTTGGGGAGGAGTGGGTGAAGGTGATGTTGATGATGATGTTGAAGATGTTGATGATGTTTCCCCTGGGGATGAGTGGATGAAGGTGATGATGTTGTTTCCCCTGAGTATAGGTAGGGCGTAATGTGTTTGTTGTTACTCTACATGTACAGCCCTACATCCACTGCTGTATGAGGGCATCTCGAAGCCGCAGGGTTCGTTTGACCATACTTCACGCTGGTCCGTGTGGGTTCGGTTAGTTGAGAACAGTGCATATCATCATCAGTTGTTTCTTTTTGTTTGCATTCTGACTGCTTGTGTTGTGGTTATTGTAAACATGATCCCTTGTACAAAGGTGTCAGTTTTTGTACCAGTTGAAAGGGTAAAAACCTATTACTATATTTTGCCACTGGTTAAGGAGGTCTCAGTGTAAGATGGGGAATGTTTCGTCTTCATAGAACGACAGCCGAATATGAGGGGGGGTGTGGCATTAAATAAGTTTATACATTTTTGTAATTAATTTCAAGTGTTTTCAGTGTTGTGAGTTGAAGTGCCGACGGGTTTTTTTTGTTTGCAATCCGACCAAAGCGGTTGTTTATTCTTCTTATCTTGGAGATTTCCGAGATGATTTTCCCGCCACCTGCCAAGCGGAGGGGTTTTTTGGCGGGAAAAGCGAGCGCGTCGTGCGCATGCGCGCGTGGTGTCACGTGCGCGCGCACCATCGAAGCCGGAACGCGGGAAAACTTTGGACTCGGGAGTGGTGGTTTCGCCCCCCCCCCCTGACGGCATAAAAAAAAACATTTTTAAAAAGTAATTTAAAGCGTTGCGACAATAAGTGACGTTAACACACGCGGACACGTTAAACGCTTAAAAAAAAAACGTAACCCTCGTCCGATGTCATTGAACGGCTCGGGACGCCAAACTTTCTAGCACGTGCTGCAAAAAAAGCGCGGACAGAGGGGCGGGGTAGGGGGGGGAGGGGCGGGGTAGGGGGGGAGGGGCGGGGTAGGGGGGGAGGGGCGCAAAGCGGCTTCGCGGAAGCGGCGAGTTCCCGCCAAAAATTACGCGCCCTCGGGAGGGTGGGGGGGGCCCGCGCGCGCGCGAGACTTGACGCGTTAGCCCCGCCCACTAGTAGCCCCCACCCACTAGTAGCCCCCACCCACCCACACCCCCGCCCCGTCATTATTTTAGCCACGCCCCCTCCCGTACAAGACTGACCGGGCGAGCTCGAGTCGGCGCCGCTTCTCGTCTTCGCCGTGAGTTAAATTTTGTACAAAAAACAAATAATAAAATGCGTCAATAAATATATTGTAATTGCTATTTATTTTTCGCGTTTGTTTATGCGTGAGACGGCGCGGTTTATATGTGTTTTTTTTCCGCTTAAAAGATATCGGTGGTGGTGGTGGTGGTTGGTGGTGGTGATTGGTGGTGGAGCGGGTTTGAAAAATAAATAAATAAATAACCGGCCCAAGTCTCGCGCTGCCTCGCGCGGCTGATCTCGCGAGACTTCGCGAGGCCGCTCATTAGCATAGAGGTTCCCGCCCGCGCCGGAGCGTTCATTGAGCGGCGGCGGCGGCGGCTCGACGCGAAACATTTTAGTTTTTTAATCAGCCGCCCTTTAAATAACATAAACAACAACCCCCCCCCTCCTCCCCGCACAAAACAACAGCAGTCGATGCGAGCTTCTCGCCCGTGAGCCGTTGTGCTACTTGGGATTCGTAAAAAAAAAAAACCGAACATCGTTTTCCACATTCCCCCACCCCGCGCCTCAAGACCCCGGGACTTCGTCCCCTCCAGCAGCCAGCAGCATGTGGATTCAGGTGCGAACCATGGACGGCAAGCAGACGCACCGCCTCGACAACTTGTCCAAGTTGACGAAGATCGAGGAGCTCCGCGCCAGGATCCACGAGGTGTTCTGCGTGGAGCCCGACCAGCAGAGGCTCTTCTATCGTGGCAAGCAGGTAACCACCCCGACCGCCGGAGAGAGAGAGAAGAGAAGAGAGAGACACGGGTTTCTCTTGTTGTGCGGGGTTTGTGTGTGTGTGTGGGGGGGGGGAAGGGAGGTGATAGCTCCTCGTGGTCGTGGTGTGAGCCGAGCGGAGCAAGTGCTGGGAAAGTGCTCGCGCGTGGCGCGTGTCTTGTGTAGAAGATGATGAAGAGATCGTCGCCTGTGTGAGAAGTTGCAATTGATAGTGTGGCGTCAAAAGTTGTGATGTGGTGGGGGGTTCAATCGCGGGCCTTGATTGTGTACGGGGCAGGGATGTCCGTGGAGGGATCTGCTGGGGTTGGGGGGGCCCTGCCGAGGTGGGAGAAGTGCGGGCGGCGTGGGAACGTGGGGGTGGTGGGGGTGGGGGCCATGCTTTGTGTGAAAGTGAATTAATAATTATTATCGGTTTAACATGTAGATTTTCGTGAGCAATATAGATAAAGGTTTTTGGGGGGGGGGGGGGGGGGAGATCGCGTAAATCTATAAATGTGTCGTTAAACCCGCCAGCGCTCGACACAGCCGATGTGTGTCGGGTGGAGGCGGGTTTTACGACACGTTTATGATATTGACGCGATGTAACACAAAAAACTGCATTATTAAATACTTTATGGACGCGGGATCGGTATAACAGTAATCTTAATTGTCTACCGTGGAGGTACGGGGGGAGGACAGTCTGTGCAGTGAATAATAATTTATTTAAATTATATTGTAGTTATATCAACTGCTCACACCCCCCCCCCCCTCCTTGTATTTATCAATACATCCATTGCTTCTACACTCGTGAAGACCATTATCTATTTTGTTAGCATCGTCGATTGTCTACGCCAGTGGATGAGTCCTTCTCGTCGCCTTCATCAGCCATTGTATAATATCCACTTGACGTTTCCCATCTCCGATCGTTCTTCCTTCCCATCAGCGTTGTTGTTGTGCTCTTTCCTCTATCGCAGATGCAATGCACACCCGGCGTGTGTTGTGTGGGGCTGCTGTAAAATGGCATGCATGCGACCACTGTACCTGTGTAACCGAGAGGGAGGGGACCCCTGGCGCGCATTGTGTTGCGCGGCGCACGTGTTTTGTCCTGGTGGGCGAGACCCGTGGTTAAACGCGGGCCGCTTTGCATTGGCATCTTCTCCACCCTGGGTCCACGACCTCGTGTGGCCGGCCCCCTTGAGACCGGGGGTGGGAGGGGGGGAAAAGTCGCCTTTTGCTGTTGTACCCCACGCCCCAACCCCCACCACTCCAGCCCCTTCTCACCCTCACCCCTAACCCACTGAGAACATCAGGAACGCTGACCGCGGCGGTCACGTGGAGAGGGGCGGCCCAAAGCAAGGCGACAGGCCGTCAACGCTTCCACCCGTCTCTCCGTGTACCTGTGTGTGGTTACATAAGTCTCCCTGTGTGCGTGCGTGTCGTATCGACGGATAAATAACACCTTACCCGCCATGTACGCGAGTGTACTGCGGCAGTGACACGCTTGTCCCTGTGTGTACGTGCGAGCGCCATGGCAGCTGCCTGGTTGTAACACCACCACCCCCCCCGTTATCGTCGGTGCTTCTGAATCTCGCGGAACACAAAGGCGCCACGGCCTCTCACGTGCTCGGCGCGGCCGAAAAAATGGGCACGGTAATATTCGCGCATACAAATTTCGTTTTGCGCCCCCACCCTTGCCCCCAGGGGTGAGATGAAAGCAATGGGAGCGTTGGACTTGATGTATTATTTTTACAATTGGGAGACGGCGGTGGTGTTTTAAGCGCCGAGGTAGAAAAATGTTGCACGCGACCGCTGCAGTGCCGGCCGTAGTCGTTTGCAAAAATGATCACGAGCAGAATGTAAGATTCCGTTACATTATTTACCGTGAAGCCGTAGGGTTTATTTCCTGGTGGTACCGCGAGCCGTTTTAATTTCGTCTTTAGGTGTTGGTAACCTATAACAGACCAGATCGGAGTCATATTAAAGTATGTGTTTTATGTTAAATATAGCCTAGCGTTCCAAAATTTGGCGAAATTATCTGAAATTCGTGGCATTAATAAGGACTTATCTGTACTGACTGGCGTGGTGAAGTATGGTCATACAACCTCAGACCAATACGGTTTTGAGAGACCTTCAATCCAGGAATAGATTTCAATCCATTCCTGGATTGAGAGAGGGCTTTAAATTATTGTTTTATATTAACCTTGTATAGCCATTTAAAATTATTGATTCTTTCAATTATAACTTGTCTAAAATAAAAATATGTAAAGAAAATGCGTTTTTAATGCCAGCTATTTATATATACTCAAATGTTAAGAGTACACGATATATCTGCTACACATAGACATTTCACAATAACATGCTATGTATTACAAACTGTAAATCACCAAGGAACGGGCTTGAAATGTTAGCATTTTGGAATGTGTACACGGTGTTGGCATTTTCAAAAATGGTAATTTTTCAAAATGCCCTATTTTTACAGGCACGTGCGTGCTGTATACCCACGCATATAAACTGTCATTCAACAAATGTAATATCGTGCTAAAGTAGTAGCTTCCCAGAATTGGGTTCCTCGACTGGTCCTTGTTGGGGGCGGCAGATTGTCAGGAGGGGATGCACAATTCAAGGCCCACAACAGCACTACCACGTTCTGCCTGTGCCTCCGCCCATTTTCTGTCGCGGGACGACGCTGCTTTCCGCACCGCCCAATAGAAAACGGCCACACAGCCATTTTGTTTCAAAAGGGTTGTTGACGCACAGTTGATGTATGTTATATGGTGCATTCTAATTGCTCCATTGTAAAATAACTTGCTGATATCACAATAGTTTGGTCACTTGTTTTGCACGGATTAACACTGACATGGGCATTACTAAGGCTGCGTTGTGAATTAATTATTTAAAAATTCCTAACACGTCTGCTTTATACGTTAAAACTGTATTTTTTTACGTTGACGAGCTGTGAGCTTATCCAATAATTGCAGATGGAGCATTGCTACGGTGATTTTTTTTTCGGGCCACGTTTTCTTATTAAAATTGCCCTCATCACTCAGGCCGTGCGTTTATACTGGGAGTGGAGAAGACGACCGTGTACAACAAGCGATCTTGACATTGCCCATTGTGCTTTTCTAAGGCTGTTATATGTTAAAGGAGGAGTATTCACAGGTGTGCGCTGCCAACACTTTAAATATCTCAAATATCTGAAATTGGTAACACGAACCAATTTTGTAAAGATAATGTTGGGAGGGAACTTAGATGGGGTCAGCGCAGGCTGTACTGCTCGCGTCTGGGTAAAGGAAAATGTGTTTATGGAGTTTTCTGTTATATTAAGGAAGTATTATTCATTGCCTGAAAAAATGTGGAATTGCTTTATTCACATGCCTTCAGTTTCGTAAATTTTAGTTAACACCATTTAGATATTTTAGTTAAAATGTAAAATTTAGTTCAATTTCAAACTATATTTACAATAGTCCTAGTCTTTAAAAAAAAATCTAAGGCTACAAACAAGGCATGAGTGGACCTGCATGCATATGCTAGCTACCAACAGGCTTGACGGTGAGACGTTGGTACATTGTTTTATGTAAACATGACCTTTACGTCACACGGCACTTTAAATTAATTATTGTATTTAATACGAAGTTGTAAACATAATAAGGTGAAAATTAGGCCTGAATTGGAAATACTAATGTAACAATGTATTCGAATTAAGGGGAAAAGCAGGATTATTTGAATGTGTAGACGGCCATTTGGAGATGCAATTTTATCAAGTCGTGGCCCGGCTTGTGAATATGGCGGAGCTTGTTGTGCAGCCGTTGTTCTGAACAGACACGTGACTTGAAGGGCTGGCCCGCTCCCCACCATCAGGCATACATACGCTCTGGGTCTTCATCGTTTTCCCTTGTTGGGAGCGTAACCCTCCTGAGGCACTTTGCCATAATTGTTTATGTTTGTTCTGCAACTGTGAACAATGCATTTTTAAAATAATATTTTCATCGTTCATTAAAATTTTTGCCGATTTAGATTATGTAATTATCACATGAGGCTTTGTTGTAAACCAATTAATCTTAAAGGTAACTTTTAGGCTGATGTTTTTTGTGCCAAATACAAATTGTTATTTGTGATGAATTTTGTCAAATTTTACAAGATTGCATGGTACCAATTTTTCTCAGGCTTGAATGTTTGCTGGTTACGTACTTATGAACTTATTTTTTCTTACATGTGCAATTTTTTGTGTTGTGTGATCTGAGAAACCACTGACAAGCACATTTAAAACAAAATCCCCTGTGTAGATTTTCATGTTGGTGGGGATAGTCCTGGAATTTGTACCCGCTATCCTGTACAAATCCATTGTGGGAAATTTTTTCTATGATGGGTTAGTATTGACATTTCCACTCCACAACTAAAAATAACCCAATTGTGGATATATACTGAATGGTCATGTACACTGGCAGAGCCAGTGGGGGGTGGGGTGGCACGTTGCCCTCCCAATGATCCGATCGAAGTCCCTAATTTCGATCAGATAATTGGGGTTTATTAGTAATAAATCGGCATTTTGCGACCCCCACTGCCACTGTGTAGCATATTATTATGTGCCAGGGACTCTGAGATGATAGGACAATAGTCTGAGTCCATAATTGGCAATAACTAACGGCAAAAGCAGTTGTAAGTGACTCACAGAATTGTGCGTAGTTGCGTATACAGTACACGACTTCCCTGAAGGCATTCCTTCAGCGAGGGCGATGCCGATCACACACGGTTCGAATTCGACCCTCGATCGATGGCTGCGCCATCGCCGCACACGTGTCGAATAAAGAGCAAGGGACAAGTCCTTACTAACAACTCCTATCATTTTTCATTGCTGGAAGGGTTGCCCCCCCCCCCCCCACCTGAAAATCCTGGCTCCGCCATTGACTCATGTAGCCTTAGGTGTGTCGTATTTTGCAAACTATCATCTTATGGCTTCCTTCAGGATATTCAGGAAATATATTTTGATTACCGATAACTTTTAATTCCAGTACAGATGTTCCTGTGTGTTTCAAGTAAACATAGAAGTAGGTGTTTTAACACAACAGGAAGTATAGGCGGTCTGGAATGGATGAATGACTTGGAGGCATGGAATGTCCTGGCTATAACAGTATTCGGGGTGTCCAGGAGGATATGATGCACGTCTGTGAACTTGTTTGTCTATGCACAGGGAATGCAAAGGAAAAATAGAAAATGATGTACTCTGCTCTCAGTATTTGGTGTGCTCTTGTTATACAGTTTAACCAACACATTTTTTAGTACAGTATTTTTGCAAACGTTTATTGTTTACTTTGCATTCTTTTAAGACTGAATCCGTTTCATGTCCATTACCAAACATTCTTTTGTAGCAGAAAACACTGTTTGCATTATTATTGGATGTTTTAAGTGCATCGACGTTCACTGGAATTTTTTTAGGGAGATTTGTCTTTCATTGTGTTAAATATGATTGGACATTGCATAAAGTAAAACGAGTTCAAGTATAATAAGCATCCCATTTTTCCCTATACTAAATTTGCGAATATATGGTGTGTTTCTATAGATGGAGAATGGACACAGCCTTTTTGACTACAGCGTGGGTCTGAACGAGATTGTACAACTCCTGGTCCGGCAGACTTCCAGCACAGCAGCGACTGAGAGTGCCGTTACCATTGTGGCCCCTTCAAACCAACCAGCTAAGTACGGACGCGATGGGGGCGAGCTGTCCGACACAGACTCGGGTTGTGGCTCTTCTCAGGGCGACTCGGACAAAAACTCCAACGGTGGAGAGCCACCACTCGATGCCGAGCCTGCCATTCCAGGAACATCTACACAGGCCGTCCTCAACCCTGGCTTTGGCACATACAAGGTGAGACTTGATTTGCAGCTGGTTTGCTTCACTTGTTCATAGTAATGCGTCGTGCAGATGTTTAACTTGCATTTAAAATCCTTAGACTTTTATTCTTGATTGCTTACATACATAAATTAACTACTAATTTTCTTTCATCTTACCCCATTGTGTGTGATCCAGATTAATGAGATGGTGGATGTCCGAGACTCCAACACTGGGGCCTGGTTTGAGGCAGAGGTTGTAGATGTAACTCGGGGTTCAGGGGAAGGAGCTGTGCCGAGTGATGATCAGGCAATGTCATCGTCAACAAAACCTCAATGCACTGATGAGAGCACTTCTCAGGACCATTCGGCTTCAGCGAGATCGTCAACCTGCAACGATATTTTTTACCGCGTAAAATATGATGAGTAAGTTTCGTAGGGTTGCTGTGTGCCATGACTCCTCACTGTTTTTTTTATCGTTCAGATAAATGCAAACTGTTGGTTTTAATTATGGTGATAATATCAAAAATTGCTACTTGTTCAGTATTTCATTTTGAACATGATGGTCAGTGTTTGTAAATTGATATATTTTCTTGGCAGCAGCCCTTGTACACTTGATAAGTCCAAAGTTATTTTTCCCCCATTGTTTTCACGTGACAGCCTTTTTACATATGATTCATTCTAGAAACTTGCCATGAAGTTAATTTGGCCACTGTGCTGTGTTACAATAATGTTGGTTTTCAAAGACAAAACTATTTAATGCTGTACAGGCATACCTCTTATACCGCTCAGGATGCATTCTTGTTAAGTGGAGCATGATACGAAACAGTGCTATAGGAGGGTCATAACATGGTTCCAATTGAGATGTGTTACGACAGTGCTTTTTTGACCTATGAGCGATATGAGGGCTTCATTGGGGTATCGGTAATAGCCTTAATGATAGGGTACACATGATAAATGTTTGAAAGCATTTCATAAATACAAATAATGACTTGGTAAAAATTACATAAAAAATACAAGAAGTTATGGACTCGCCAGTGGATTCGGTTGGAGCTCCCGTAAGAATGACCACCGGTTTGCCATACACACACATGCCTCAGGAAGCTATACAAAATTGGATTCTATCCATGGATCGCCAATTAATCTACTCTAATTGGATGGACTATGAGCAGAATCGCTACAATAGACACCTCGATTCAGGTTCCAATACATGGGCAAAGACGTGCCCCTAGGGCAATACCACGCCTACTTCCATATATGGGCTGATCTGCGCGGGACTTTTCCTCGAGGACAAAAGAGCGTTATAACGAAACAGCTTTATAAAAGGTATGCCTGTATTAAGTTCAAAGTATGACAAGTTATTCATACTTCTTATGATGTCCCTAAACACCCATCTGGAAACTTATGGTCAAGTTGGTATTCCAGAGACTTGTGTGAAAATTGGATCCATGTTTGGAAATATCTTAGATGCAGACAGTGATGCATGTCTAAAGTGTGTTTGTGTGCGTGTGTTTGTGTGCACAGCTACCCTGAATATGGCGTTGTGCGGGTGTGTGAAGGGCCCTACATTCGGCCACGGGCACGCACGCTAGTGCCTTGGCAGGATTTGGCCATCGGAGACGTAGTCATGGTCAACTATAACCCAGATGAGCCTACTGAGCGTGGCTTTTGGTATGATGCGCAGATCCAGCGAAAACGTGAAACCCGTACCCTGCGGGAGCTCTTAGCTCTGGTCATTATTGGGTGAGTGAGAATGCAAGTGCCCTTTTTACTTACTGTTTAATCAGTTTTGAAATGCGGTGGAGCATATGATGATATGCACTCTTGCTGAAGTAAAATTGCCATTAGACATTCCAAGCAAACTATAGCAGTACATTGTAGAAAAGCTTATAGGTGCATTTCTACTTTATTAACAAGATGATTAAAATAAGGTATTTCCAGATATATTCTCGCTGTACTTAAGTCAAACATTGCGGAGCCAAAACACTTCAAAGACGATGCTAAAACTACTTTCTTGGGAAACGCGATGATTTACATATTTTGCTGAAGTATCTGAATTTGTGATGTTGCTAAAATAATGCAGAGCAGGCAGGCAGCCAAATCGTTTCTTTCACACAAAGCCTGGCAGTATTTGAGCTACCTGTTGCCAGAAAATGGAAAATTAATACAATGCCAAATGCCTTTTGCCAGTGTGCTATAGGGGTCTACTCTTGGAATGTGTTTTTATGAGTGCTCGGACCACACAGGTTGTCGGTGCATTTTCACAAGTTGTACACTGAAAAACAGACTCGCTACATATTTCTGCATTTGTTCCCACATTGCAAACAATTAATTAGCATTAAGGTTTGGTGCATGTCTCTGGCTTGGGTGGTCAAAACGACTGCTCCATTTTTCACAGACAAAAAAAACTGGAGTTTCAGTGGTTTGGAATGCAGCGGTCATGAAAAACATCTAATTAACTTGAACGTTTCCTTTGATGTGGTGTGCTGCAATTACAATGTTTACTACATAACTCGGTGAAACTACCCACTGCAGTCTCATGAGATACTAAGGGCAATGCTCCGATGGCTGGTGGTAGTTGGGTCACAGTGAGGTCATTACTGCGGTTCTGTTAAGACTACTTTATTTTTAATAATTTGGTCCACAATTTTTATGGGAACAAAATGTCCCCTAATGAATTATACATGTTCTATTTAATTCTGCCAAGAGCAGGGAAAGCGGGCAGTGCAGCTTGTTATTCGGTACCTTAATGAATTATTATCCACTGCTTTTAAAATTCCTGTAATCTTAAACGCACCACTACTTTCAACCCTTATGGAGGGAAATGAGTCTGAAATACAAACACATAATGATTGCTTCTGGGCAGTTTGTTAGAGTATTGCAACGTTACAGAAGAACATCTGGGTATTGCATTCGTGTCTAAGTGACCAAAAAAATAACAGAAAACATTGTTTAGTTGAAAATGTAAATTTGGGCGGCGCTGCATAAGTTTTGGTTTGCTTTTCATGGTGATTAGTTGCCCGTTATGTTGTCATCGTTCCACAAGGTTGGCAAGTGCATCAACAGCCCGAGGAAGTGATTGCCGATATACCGTATTTTGTTTTGTGCTCCAATACTATTTTTAGTGTAGCATGCTGCCATCTAGTGTAAAAGTTGATGTAGTGAAAACATTTTCACTGTAGGCTTTTGGTAGTTGCTTGTACCTGAGTGTTATTTTCTGTTTTGGGTGTAGGTATAATTGTGGGAACTCTTTTTTTTCATTAAAATAATGTTGTTATTCAAACGTGTGTATTTTTGCCATTCTTAGAGATGGTGCTGAGGCTCTGACAGACTGCAAGATACGGTTTGTGGATGAAGTGTACAAGATTGAAGAGCCTGGAAAAGCTACTGAGATCACCAGCAACAGCCCCGTGAAACGTAATAAATCACTATTGGATATTAATTGTTTCTTGCTATTTGTTTAAAATGATTATTTTTTTGAGTGGGAGCTTTCACACTTATTCAATGTGAAAAATCACTGGAAATAATTGTGAGTTTAATGTACCTAAACGTTAATGCATAGGCATTTCAAGTTAAAGTTACTGCTTTCATTGGGTTGCATATCATGAATGTTGACAATTGAACTTTGCGATTGTGGGTGCAGGGCAGACTGGTCCAGAATGCAAGGTGTGCAAGGATGATCCAAACAAAGATTGCAGGCACTGTGCTTGCCACATATGTGGCGGCAAGCAAGATCCTGACAAGCAGCTGATGTGTGACGAATGCAACATGGCGTTCCACATATATTGCCTTAACCCACCTCTTCGTCATATTCCCAAAGATGATGAAGACTGGTAAGTCGACAAGAACAGGTCTATAATTATACTCTCTGGTTCTTTCGGTAAAGAACCAAAGAGTGTGGATTCCTGCAGTCACGAAAGCTTCAAATCAAGGCCTATAATTGTTTTACTTTTGCATTAATTAACATTTGCATACAGTGTACTGACAACGCAAAATGTTGCACTCTTAAAAAATATAGTTTAGTTACAGTCTCACTCCACAGGCTATATAAGCAAGCGGCTAATATATTTTGTGAACCATTTCATACCAACAGGTACTGTCCTGGTTGTAAGCTAGACGATGGCGAGGTTGTCCGAGCAGGTGAGATGCTTAAAGAGAGCAAGAAAAAGGCCAAGATGCCATCTGCCACATCCAACTGTGCACGAGATTGGGGGAAGGTATCTTCTACATTTCACACTGATACAAGCCTATTGAAATGATAATATAGGACAAAATGTGAAACCTACGCACACATCTGGTTCTCTGTTGAAATAACTGATAGAATGTATTGAAAGAGGCCAACATGTAGTACTAAATATCCATTAAAAGCAGCTGATTTACTATTCTAACAACCTTTGTAATTGTGCTTCAATTATGTAAAATGTACAATAAGAACAAAACATTTAAGAATCGCGATATTTCTACATTTTCAGCCCTTTATCCATCAGTGAACCTAACGTGTAAGAAAAACCGATTGATGGCTATTTTTTTCACATAATTGTAATATTAATGAAGTGCCAGGAGTTAAAGAATGGACTGCTTTATCTCCAGGGCATGGCATGTGTGGGCCGGACCAAGGAGTGTACCATCGTGCCGTCTAACCACCACGGCCCGATCCCCGGGGTCCCAGTGGGCTCCTTGTGGAAGTTCAGGGTGCAGGTACAGTATTTAACCATAAACCAATTCAAAAATTTTGTGTAAATATTGATAAATCAGCAGATGGAATAGGTGAATGTAGGCATGTAATACATTTTAGTTGTCATGTGACATGCAAGACTCGGTGGGAAGACCGTGCCCATGGTTGCACTTTGTGCCATTTATAAGTAAACTTTTCTGTGTTATTTAAGAATTTAACCTTGAACCCCTGGCTTAAATCTTTGCAGAATAACTTATTTTAATACAATAAAAAATATTTTATCATAATTTTCCAAATTTGTTTAAATTGGCTTCCTCCAATGTATGTTGAATTTCCTTTGCAACCGTACATAGCTAACCCTAAGATTGTTGTTTTGGCAGGTGAGCGAATCGGGTGTGCACAGGCCTCACGTGGCCGGAATCCATGGCCGCAGCACGGATGGCTCCTACTCTCTAGTACTGGCTGGTGGCTACGAGGATGACGTGGTAATTGTTATGTTTTTTGTTTGTTGCGGTTGCACCCGATTCAAGAGCCGAATGGCTCACAGGGCTATACCTAATAAATGAACTTGAACTTGAATTGTCTTGGTGCTGTCATTCCAATAACGGATACATTGCAAGGAAGCAATCTGTGATGAGCTGCGATTGAACTTCTTCCTCCGTTTCAAGGACCGTGGCACTGAATTCACTTACACGGGAAGCGGCGGACGTGATCTGTCTGGGAACAAACGCACTGCCGAGCAGTCGTGTGACCAGAAGCTTGCAAAGATGAACAGGTTTGTGGAGTACAACATACATATGAAGAAAACCCATTTGCATGCCATCAAAAATGTTTAAAAGTGATTTTGTCATCGTATTAATACAAAAACTCCATTGCAGGGCTTTAGCACTTAATTGTAAAGCAGCACTGAATGACAAAGTTGGAGCGGACGCAAAGGACTGGCGTGCCGGTAAGCCGGTTCGAGTGGTGCGCAGTGCCAAAGGCCGCAAGCACAGCAAGTTTGCACCCGAGGAAGGCAACCGCTACGACGGCATATACAAGGCAAGCTTCTTCAAAGCCATCGACGACCTCTATCTCGCTGTTTTTCTTGCCAAATGCATCGTCATTGATCTGGCTAATTTGATATGATGGACATGAAATGAATGATCGTTGCGTGTTGTGCGGTACGATTGTAACAGTGTCTGCTTGGGTTTGCATTGCTGAACACAGGTCGTGAAGTACTGGCCAGAGAAAGGAAAGTCCGGGTTCCTGGTTTGGCGCTATCTGTTGAGGAGGGATGATGAAGAGCCTGCGCCCTGGACTAAAGATGGCAAGGAACGCTGCAAGATGCTTGGTCTCACCATGCAGGTGCGTTTCTTTATTCAAATGCTTTACCGTTTACATTCACAATCAATTAAGTGGCTGTGAGGCATTTTCTTTCTGGTAATTTGTGTAAAAGGTGTGTACTCTTTTGTACAAATATTTGTTTAAACATTTACTTGTATAACTTTCATAGCATCAAGTAATTTGTTAAAATTACTGTGCATTTTTTTATATTCTGCTTTGTACTTAATGATAGACCAATTCAAGCACAAATGTCGACTAATGATCACAATGCTTTTGTGTTGTGAGCAGTATCCAGAAGGGTATTTGGAAGCCAAGGCCAATAAGGAGCATGCCAATAATGAAGAGAGTGACGAGGAAGAAGAGTTATCCCCACCTCTTACGCCCGTACCCGCTCGTGGCACCAGCAAGCGCAAGCGATCACTAAAAAGTACGTGTGCTGTCTTGCTTTTTTCCACTGAATAATACACGCATATTTCATAGCATACGCGCCAATTGCATGACTACAGTTGTACGCAATACTTACGCTTGACGTGTTTCTCCCGCTGTGCGCCAGGCGGCGATGTTGAGACTCCAACCAAAAGCCCCAAAGTGACACCGAAAAAGGCAAAGGTGGAGGCATATAAACTGTCAAGTGAGCAGAGGAAACTAATCAAGGAAGATTCCCAGAACAAGAAGCTGTGGGATGAAGCCATGGAATCTCTTTCAGAGGGCACGGTGAGTGGCGCATAGATGGGTTTATTAGCGACAGCTTTGACATTATAGAAAAAGGCTTGTACGTTTATTTGTGAGTTTGTAACTTCCAATTGCTTTCTTGAGGCTGCCCTCAAAGTTTTCCCATTCCATCCTCAGTTATGTGCAGTGTAGTGACCTCCCCAATATGTTTTCATTTAAACTTGTTTTCTCTTCCGCTGTCTTCCTCTTTATTTTGCCTTGCCTCGGTATCCACTCTGTAGTGAGTGTGTCCTGCCCATTTGAACTTTTTTCCTTCTCGACACCACATCTATTGGCTGGTGCTAAATACAATTTAATTATCTTTTGGCAATTATGTATTTCATAAAGTCTACAAAGTTGAGGTATGAGGATCAATGTGTTCACAGTTATGATTTATTTTCCCTGTTTGTGTTAAATGAAGGTGTATATTGAAGCGTATGAATTTGTAGATGGTAAGTGTAAGCTTTACATTCTGTGGATTGTGCTGTTTATCATTGCAGAAGTTCCTGTCAAAGCTTGAAGAGCTGTGTCTGTGCATTTGCTGCCAAGAATTGGTGTGGCAGCCAGTCACCACAGAGTGCCACCATAATGTCTGCAAAGTGAGTGTTGTCGTTGTGACAAGCACTGTAGGCCAAATCAATATGAATTCGTATTTAAAATATGTAACTTGATATAAAATAGCAGAATTATGTCGACAGTAATTGTCTATAAATTATTAATATATCTTTTTATTTTATTGTTTTCCTTCTAAATAATATATTTTTATTTTATTATTTCCCTTCTACGTGACTTTACCGAAAGAACCAAGAATATGAATCCCTGCAGTCACGAAAGCTTTAAATCAGTAATTGTCTAACCATAAAAATGTCACTTGTGGGCTCAGAATAAATAATGAATGCATGCTGTCTGTCTAAGGTAACCCCTCATATGAAAATGGCATTTTGAGACATGGTATAGTATTTATGTACAAAGTGTGATGTGCCTCATTGTGCCACCGTTCTTTGTATCCACAGAGCTGCCTGCAGCGCTCGTTCAAAGCTCAGGTGTACACCTGTCCAGCTTGTCGTCTCGAGCTGGGCAAGTCCAACAGCATGGCGATCAACCAGAAGCTGCAAACCCTTCTCAATCAGCTCTTCCCTGGCTATGGCAGTGGTCGGTGATTTCTCAGATAATCTTACACAGACCATGCCGGGCTTACTGGATTCCTTATTGTACACACAGGTGGATCGGCATTCGTCTTTCGGCCAGTTACTGTTTGATTGTTGCGCGAGAGGTGGAGAGAACCAGACATTGTTTCTTTTGTTCTTCTCCACATTTGTGAGATACTAAGCATTTTGCCCAATTGTAACCCAAAATTGTTTTATTTCTTTACCACCGCTGAATGGTGGTTTTTGCATATACATATAGAAATGAAATTTAACAGATCTACCTAAATATGCGAAACTTTTCAAATAGGTTGTATATATTTGATAAACAATTTGTAGGACCGATCATTCAATATATTTCTACAATTTTGTCGTTCGGCACAATTTAGGTGTCCCAGGTTAGTTGATGCCAAAGCCATGATTTTACATTTGTGTA
The DNA here is from genome assembly GCF_015708825.2 of Lethenteron reissneri. Lineage (NCBI taxonomy): Eukaryota > Metazoa > Chordata > Hyperoartia > Petromyzontiformes > Petromyzontidae > Lethenteron > Lethenteron reissneri. The sequence continues at coordinate 3,226,568 of NC_083817.1, forward strand.
GATGTGAAAGCAGTTCTTAATTTAAAACCCAATCACACTGGAATCCTTTAAATTGTTTAGCTTTAAATATTTCTGTGCTACACAGCTCTTTAGAAATTGATCAATTCTGCTTAGGTTACCGGAGTTTAATCTTTTTCTATGCGAAATGCGAACAAGAAACCAGCTGGACCACTTAATAGGTCATATTTTCTTACCTAAATGACACCAGGTAAAATTGAAGGAAAAATAGCTTAACTTAGTGTGAGTGAGGAGTCTGGGTGAGAAACTTTGCAAAAGACAATAGTGATATCCTTCAGCTTCTACTGTTGCTGGCTTTTTGACTGTTCGTTTTAATGTGCCTTCCCCTACTCTATTGAAACGAAAGGCATGAAGCCAGCACAGTGTTGCACTATGGGAGGTGCTTGTGTGTTGGTTTTTATAAGCTTTTCAGTAGGCTTCCTTCCAACACTCGAGCAGTGAATTGCATCTGATTCCAAACCAGCAAAATCGTGTGACCATGTCCTTAATGGCATATTTATTACTATCTGCTGCAGGTTTAGGGGTGTGTTTGGATGATAAACCTCTGATGCACAATGCCATGAAAACATGCAATAAGTGTGCCTATACTAATTTCAATAGAGATAAAATATGTTTTACGATGTGCATATATGATGGAAATGTTTAAATAAGGCTTTTATTTCTTTTGCCATGTCTGTTTTAAGCATGTTTGTATTTCTCTTCAGCAGATCAGACCGTGTTAATATGCTACAAACTTGGTCGTTTTAAATGCATTGTATAAAGACGGTAGATAACATTTTAGTATCAACTATTCATGGCTGAATTTTCTACCATAAAGGTATTGACGTTTGCTATTAAAACTTTCAGTGTTTTCCAGAATGCTATTTTCATATTCCATTTACACTGCTGGCTGAGCAAATAATTTGAATGTGTTCCTACAAAGCAATTGGATATATTCCTACTTTGGCAAGAATGCATTCAGAATTATCAAAAGCATATTATTAGGGGGATTACTGTCATGTAACTATAATATGTGAATTGCATTTCGTAAAGTTGAAACTACTCGTGCTTTCTATTGATTACCAAACTCTTGAATACATGCTCTTTTATTAAAGTTAATAATTGGAGAAACCATTTTTCCCTTGGATACAGAATAGTATAAATTACGCTTAATGTTGTCTTAATGTTCAATATAATAGATATCCTCTTAATACCATGTTGGAAAATTGAACAAAGATTTTTGGTATAATTTATTAACAGTTTTTTAGCCACAACACTTCCAATTTCCCCGCACCTCTGATTAGCATGGTTGGCTACATACGGTGCGAAAGAAGTTCTATATTGTAGGTATCACAAACACGGAAATCTGCTACCTCAGCCTATAGGGGAGAAGATTTTATGATGGATTAAAACATCAGCACATATACTGCCAATCAAACTGCCTTTCATTCTACCAGTTGTGATAACTTTCAATTCTTTCTGGAAGTTGTCAAATAAACTTTACCTAGTTTTTATGCGACAGCACTGTTGCTGTAAAAAAAATCATTTGAGGTGGCAAGATTTTCAAATGAGGGTTGCATTCTTATTACATGTAAAATTGGGAAGTGTATTATATTTAGTACAACTAATGAGGTAATAGTTTAAAGTATTCTAAGAAACACTGCCAACATAAGTTGATTTGCATGTTAATGGGTGTTTTTGAGAAATGAAAGTATCACTTTTCGGTGTCTCCCATACCTTGCCATTGTATGATGTTACAATGATGCCATTTTTACCAGAGGGATGCATTCCAGTTACCTCATCCCCCTTCAATTGTCACGACCAGTGTGGCATTTTCTGTGGTAATAAGGTCCCTTGAAAAAGTGTATCAGATGGTTAAAGATGGCCCCGGCAATATTTTAACTGGTTGTGAGATGCATTGAAAGTAGGAGATGAACCAACAGTTGAATTTTATCTTGGTATTTTGTGCCCACTGCCTCGCCAGATGAAAAAAGCAAGCCAATAACTATTAAAAACACGATTTTAAACTTAATTACCAAATGTGGAAGATCGTTTCACACTGTGCTTGTTTAACATTTGCTAATTTTGATGGGTGTACCTCAACATTTGAGACGTTGCAAGCAGCTTGGGGATTTGCTATGTTTGAAGTAGCTTGTGTTAGAAAGTCCTTCCCTATCCTGTTTACGCTTTGTGACGAAGGCTCATTTTGCTTACTGTATGTAACTCAATATACATTGATTTCTGTTTTATAACTGGTTTAAATAAATACCTTAAGTTTCAACCATGCATTCTGCTTTTCATTTTGTGCAAAATTGTGTTGCCATCAGTTGGTGGGGAAGAGAGGGGGTAAATACTGGTCATGATGGTTACTAAATACTGAATCGTCATCCAATGTCTGTTCACGAGATGAAATCATGCACAGTAAACACCTCACTGGGATACAGAATTATGCTCAGCAAACAACTTAAAAACGAAATCCGTCAGCCATGATCGGTTGGGTCAAGTCCTCCCAACTTCATTGCGTGGAGTTCTGATGCCTCAATCCACCGCGCTCCTGTACGCGTGCGATTCATATAACCACGTAGGAGTCATTTGATGTTTTCTTTTTCTGCCAGTTTGTCACCAGTCTTGGCCATCTGCTCTCATCTTTTGTTTCCTGCCTGAGTCCACATTTTAAAGAAATATCAGTTTGTGTTCTCAGCACCACATGTAACTCTTTTCTCTGCAATCCCACCGGCGTGTTACCACAATTGGCCACACGGTGGCCTCCGGTGCTGCTGTGCTCAAATGTAACACATTTAGGGGCAGCTGTTGAACCCAAACTGCAATTTCAGGGCTCTGCCAGTCACTTAATTTCTTGTTATTTCGTGGCGTTTTAGGCTAAAATATTCTATGTAGGCGATGATGCATGAAGTAGTCATTTCCGCATTAGTTTGTCAAATCGAGTGTGGGAGTTTACAAAAAGCAGAGGCGGTGAAGTATGGGTAGTGCTGCCACTGCTACGTAAGACCGCATGGCCCACAAGCAGCTCCGTGGCTCTGTTGGGGTGTCTGATGCTCACTGAATGGATAGTCACACAATTAACATAAAATTATGCATTAGTTTACAGTATTTGAATAAACACCGTTTGTCAAGACCCCTGCTGTGGGTGAAGGCCCCTCCCCATGCCGTATCGGTCATTGACGTTTCACCATTCTTGACTGCTCGTGCGAATTGGTAAAGGATGGTGTCCAAATATACCCCACTGATGTTAGAGCTTTGGTTGGGAATCGTACTCACGTCATCAGGTTCCAGTGCTATGCACGAACCACTGCAGTAGATTGAAAAAAAGGACGATAAAAGTGTATTCAATCACGTGTTTTTGGATCAAAGTAGTAACGTTCCACAATTTATATATATATTTTTTGGCTGAATACAATTAAGAAATTTGTTTTTAATACAAAATAAGTAAACTTTTGCCCAATGTTGACCAAACAGCATAGTTGATAGGTTGTCATTCTTTTAAACAATTTTTAACGAATGTCTTTGTATATATTCTGGCTGATAATACTGAGTTATTTTGTAGATAGTGCAGAAAATCAATTATGCTGTATTCATATTCCCATGCCTATACTCTCCACTTCCAATGCAATGAACAATGTTGTTAAATGTGGTTAAACAACCCTCAAAACGTATGGCGTAGGGAGGCCCTCATCCAGTCGTGGTTGGCAACGGGTTGCATATATTACAATGCAGTTATGTTTTTCCTTTACACTACTACAGTAACAATGACAAAGGGAAAAGTCACTGAAAACATTTATTAAACCACAATTACATTTTCACATCACACAAATGAAGGCATAGTGAAAACCGACAATGAGAGTGCACTTTGCTAATAACTTTAGAGGCTGTAATGAAAGCCTCAAATGGCTTTATAAATAATATAGGGGAAGGCATTTTTTTCAAACAAAGTTTGGTTGGAATAACTTTGGTACAAGGTTGTTTAATAATGCACACCCAATTTACTGAATTCAATTATTTACACACCACCTGTAACATTAAACCCGCAGTAAAGCCCCTGATGCATAAACATTTAAGTATGGAAGGTGACGTTCAGAAAAAAAGTACGAGAACAGCATCAATCGAGGGGAATATGGTCTCCAGTAACTGCACATCTCATTCAAGTGTCAACGTAGATTAAGAGCGGCACAACATGAACGCGCAGATGCAGTTGAACTGCTAAAGCAGCAATAACAGGCGGTCGAGCACTTTACAAACATTTCAATGGTCATTCTCTCCCCAGAACATTAACCAATAATTTACACGAACACAATTTGGACCCAGTTCTTACTGGAGTCATCAAACCTCATCACTTATTTATCTTCTGGACTCGTCATGCATCATGAAGCCCCTGCTGAAGCATTTCACATCCAGCAAAGTCCCAGTCATTGCTAACGTCGATATTAACACTATCCAAACCAGTGTGACTTAGTTCATCTTAAATATCACAGCAATAATCTTAGATCAACAAAGGTCCTTCAGTAGTTCAAATATTACTTATCCCTTTTAAACACAAGTAAATGTATAGAAACTCAAGACGCCCCAAAGTATTCCTGCAATGCAAGCCATATTTTCCACCTCCCTGTCTCTGGTCCACCCCGACCACTCAACTGCACCATCTAGCAACACTCCTAGTGCCTGGCTGCCTTGCAAATCTTATCGTAGACCTCCGGGAAGGCACCCTCACAGCCGTACTGCTTGCGCATCTTCTGGTAGAGCGTTGGGTCGAACATGTTCCAGAATTCCTCCCGGCTCATGTAGGAATCGGCATAGAGCATCTGGAACCTGTGTGGGATGAAGGTGTCATTTAATAAACATGGAAAGCAGCCTTTTTTTTAAAGAAAACTGGGTGGCATTGTTTTGCAGGGGACCCATTTATAAATGCAAAGCTTACGTTAATTAAGCATGGCATTAACACAGTGAATTAAAGTTTTCTTGAATTAAGAGTGCCATCTGTTGGATTCGTACATTAATTATGGTTCAATTCCACTGAAAGTCTGAGTTTTTATTTATTTATTACACATGATACCAAAGCACGCAACTCCCGCATGCTCGCATGAGGCAGGGGGGGATGTGCTCTCACCCATGCTGGTCACGCACAAACTGCTCCAGACGACGGGTCGTGGTGCCGGCAGTGTACCCCTTCATCCTGGGCTCCCCATACGCACCAATGTCCACGTACATCTCCTCCTGGTCAGACTTGGGGTGCACCATGCCTGGCACACTGGGCAGGCGGAATGGGCACAGCCACAGCGGGTACAGCTGCACGGTGGGTAGGGGAAGGGTCATATAGAGAGGGTGGTTAGGGACGAGTCGTGTGTGTGTGCGTTAAGTTATCAGGAGACCTGAGATAATGGGAGACACACTACCCATTGAGGGGAAAAAGCAGCACGAAAAAAACATTGTAGATATGTTTGGATGCTATATGTCTCGGGCTATCCAACATGAGTTTGAAGCTTCATTGATGAAAACAAATCTCAAAAATTGGGGTCAGGTGCTCAATCATAGCATTCTAGTGATGTGTATTAAACATATCGTAAGTTTGACCATAACTATACATTATTCTCATTTACACTTGTCAGATATCCCAGAATTCACATCGGATGATTGCTGTATATTACCAGTAGAATAAACAGTTAATTTTCATAATAACATATTCAAGATAATGTATCTACAAGGTAGGCGTTTATTGTTTTTTTTGTGTTCCATATTTCTTTAACCCCCTTTTAACCTAGGAATCTTATTATATCCAATAAGTCCACCAATAAAAATAGGTAAGTCAGTACAATTAAACAATAATTGTTATTGTGTTCAATCTTTCATTGACCCATTTTAACCAAATGTGATCATACGGTTACATCTAGCACTCTTATTTTTGGCCAATAAAATTATGTAAGTCAGTACAATTAAACAATAATTGTTATTGTGTTCAATCTTTCATTGACCCATTTTAACCAAATGTGATCATACGGTTACATCTAGCACTCTTACTTTTGGCCAATAAAATTATGTAAGTCAGTACAATGAAAGATTTTCTGGGTTTAAATGCGCAAGTTGTGGGAGAGGTGCAGGCAAACTGACGTTAATCTCGTCGTGGAAGCAGGTGAGGGACTTCTGCAGGGTATGCATGGGCACCAACATGTCCTGCACCACGTGGTGCTGCTCGTAGAGCTTGCGCACCACCTCGCCCTGCGTCAGCTTCAGCAGCGCGATCTTGGGCGGTACCATCCAGCCCAGGAGCATGCGGAACACGGGGTGGTTCCCGAATGGAATGATGTCCTGTGGAGCAAAAGGGAACGACTCTTGTGGGAATGCCAGGCAAGATATCATTGGAGAAAAAGGCACGCGAGAATATCGTCTCCAAAAACTTGCGCTGGAAAAAAGTCAAATGGCTTTAAAATATCAATTGGTCGATTATCACAGATAAACGATCACTTTTTAAAGAGCTATATAGTATGTATAATAAAATTAATATTAGTATAGTGTCTTAAAGTGACTATCTCGTTGCTTATTTAGTCATAAGCGTGGAGCACACAGGAACGCCTGACGTTTAGTGAACCTGCTTCCAACTGCATCTCGTGTCACTTAATGTGCAAGGCTAATGCCTGGACACCAATAACCCTTTTACAATAACACATCTGAGCCGTGCCAGCACGCAACCATTAAGGTATGGGTGGTTTTCCACAGGCTATTTCTTGAGCTAAGCCAGAACCAAATCCGTAAAAATGAGGCCTCACGAGAGACCACAGTGGAAGGGGCAGGGTTAATCATGCCAGACAAGCGATACCGACAACACACGCTCGTTGTGGGATATCAGTGCTGCGGCTGTGGTTATGGTGTATTCTGAGCTGTGCTCGGTTGGCTCTGTGTGGGTGAGGGTCAGTTGTCATCGGATAAAAGAGGTTCATGTGGCCAATGGACGCCAGGACGTGTCCACTAATGCACTGCCTGCCTGCAGCTCCCAGAAGATGCTGCGTGTGTGGCGGTGGTGGTAGTGGCGAAGGGGGATGTACTCGACGCAGGGTGGACCGCTCTTGTGCAGGAATCCCTCCACGTGCTTGAAGAACCACGGCTTCCAGTAGTAGCCGATGTTGTTGATCTGCGAAGGTGTGGGCAGGGTCCGAGAGTTATAGTGTAAGGGAGATGGAACGAAAGAGAAAAATATGGTGCACACAATATCAAGGTGTTGTGGAGTTTCTGGGCAAGTTGAATAACACGAGTGGGGCAGTGCCTAACCTTGTCGGGCTCGGCCGTGTCGGTGAGCTCTCCTGTCATGATGACGGCCTCATTTCGGCCGTACATGAGGCCCTCCACGAAGGTGGCAGGGTCTGGCCGTGTGCACTCGTGCTGGAACGTGGAGCAGATGGCGTCGAGGCCGCGCACGGGCGTGTAACGCAGCTTCACGTAGTGGCGTGCAGGCACGATGCGCACCTCCGCCGCCACCAGGAAGCCCAGTGTCCCGTACGACCACGGCACTGCGTAAAACAGATCCGAGTTCTCCGTCTGGGGGAGTAAACAAGGCAGCGGTGGTGAGCAGCGGTCGTTACCAAGACTGCCGAAAGAACTAAAGTGAGAAAAGCTCTCTGATGTGGTTTTGGGTTATACCGATTGTTGTTTCGGCATTTCTATACAAAACAAATTCACCGAGTAAATATATTTTATGGACAGTGATGACCTCTTTCACACACACAAACGCACACAAGAGAGCACTATTACTCCATGGAATAACGGTCCCTTTAGGTATCAATGTACGGTGCAGAGACACCCCGCTTTGAGGCCACACCGCCTGCCACTCGCACACCTGACACCTGCCCTCCGGCCCCACATCTGCTCACTCACGCAGCCGTGCGCTCGTCACCTTGGAGCAGCGCACGAGGCTGCCGTCGGCGAGCACCAGCTCGAAGGACACGCAGATGTGCTGGAAGAGGCCGTAGATGTGCGAAGACGTCTCGATGCCTGTGCCCATGATGAGCCCGCCTGTGTCGCACACGAAGGCATACACAGCGGTGGCAGTGTGAGTGTCCGAGGTTGCGGTCAACTGATGCTGTGGCAATACATTTTACAGAAGGTGTTTGATTACCACACAAGGGTGATAGCAAAATAGATTTTTTTTTTGTAATGCCATCCAAAACCTGGTGTACTGGAGCACAGGTATAGTGGTTAGGCCATTAAGCTAAGAACTCAGCGACCCGAGTTTGATTTACAGCCAGAGATAGTGCAACAGTTCATAGCTATGCAATGAACCTTGTGATTCGAATTTGATTCTCATCCAGACATAACACCAATGGCGACCACTAGCTGTATTAGTCCTTGGCACCCCCTTTATCAACCTAGACTGATTAGCATGAAGTATTGTCAATCAACCTTGATGACGACAAGGTGTGGGAATATCTTTAACTTGTAGATTGATAAAGGAGTGTTTGTTACCTGGTATGGGCTATACGGTCTGCACTCTCTACTCGCCAATAAAAAAATATATTACGTAAACATTTTACATATACAGTGTTCTACATAAATTGTAATGTTAACTTTATTGCCATACATAAAGGTGGTAAAATACCAACTTAAAACTCGACTAAGCTGCGCCTTTCTGCAGTGCTCTGGAAAGCAGAGCCCTTCTCTCGTGAAGGAACATAAGCCATCACGCAAACTCCGGTCATCCTCGCAGAGGCTTTCGATCAGCCATCGAACAAAGACGGTCACTGCATCGCGTGCTTTCGGATGTGCTTCTGTGGCCGTCTGGAATGCTCTTCCTTTGGATAGTAGGAAGCCACTGGAGCTATGCACTTTTTAAATCTAGATTGAAAACTCATTTCTTTAAAACTGCTTCTAGTGTTTAGTTTGTTGTCCTTCCCCCGCACCTGCAATTAGCACGGTTGGCTACATAGGAAACAGTGAACACCCATCAAAGTCACGATGTGGTTAACTGGCCAGAAGGCCATCAGCGCAACGGCGGAACACAAAGACACGAACACCTGCGAGATAAACTGACCGACTGTGAGGTCATCCAACTCTGGCACCACCGGCAGCGTCCAACCAATGGAGCTGAGCAGCGAGGTCACCTGACCCATGTTCACCAGCGGCTCCACACGCACGATCTACAAGGCGGAGTGGGGGGAGGGGAGCAGCACGGTCTCACGTCAGCAAGCGACGCGATGAACAAATGGCGGTAGGTGCACATCAGTAATTAATATGTCACCAAATCCTTTAAATCAATCGCACTGCACGCTCCTTTTATAAATCGCTAAAAAGTACTTGTTAATGAGACATCCAATTAAAGAGTCACTCTATAAAGAACTTATTATAAATTGCGAGCGAATGGCCCGTGCACATTGGCCGTCCCACCTGCCGCTTGGTGTCCACTTCCAGGATGTCCATGAGGTTGATCATGATGTTCTTGTGCGTCTTCTTGTATTTGCCGACGCGCAGGGACACGGTGAGCCAACCTGGACGGCCCGTGCACATGTACGTCTGCCCACCCTCAGCACGCCATTGCCGCACCTGCCAGAGAAAAACGAACACCAGCTCTCAGGGTGAGTACACATTTTTTGGGGTAGCTTTTAGTTTGTTTTCTCAACAACGAAGTTTAAAACTCATGCTGGACGGCCTGCAGCACTAAACCTTGACGTGCACTGCAACAACTTTCCTTGAAAGAACAACACTAATATAAACGTCTCACTGCGCTCTCAATGTCTGTGTTGTTAAAATGTTAATCTTTTACAGTGATGCAAAGTGTTTGCAGTCGTGCTGATTTCGCTTTCAAGGTTGATGACATTCAAAGTTATCTGTGAAAGTCCTTGGTTCAAGTTCAACTCCGGGAAAGATAAGCACTGCCAGGCCACATAAACTTGATTATAATCAGCCATTCAAGGTCCGCACATTCATGGCGACCTCCAGCGCCCACTGGTAGTGAAGTGTATGCATCTAGTTATGAGACACGGCTATAATAGGTCGTGCCGACTTCTATCACATCCAGCATTTCCCCTGAGATTTGTCTCTGTGCCCAATATTTGCCGTTTATACCTCATAACTGCATACCAAACTATACCTGCGCTCACATTCCACATTATTACAACTTGACCAAGGGGACCCTGCCTCTGATAATAAATGACGGTTGTGCAATCGGGAGGTGGGTGGGGGGGATGGTGGAGAAGGATAAGAATGTACAAAGTCGATTCCAAAAAGTCACAAAAGGTTCTTGATCAACGACCGACAGTTACACGAGTGGTGGCCAAACGTAACCTCGACATGGCCATGGGACCCCTATCCCTGGGCTGAGTGAGCATTTATGTCGGCACTGGGAGACCAAACTCAGTTCTAAAGTGTCTTTTGGGGTTTTCTCTTTGAAACCGCACCTGCTTTTGGATGTCGCGAACACGCTGGTCATGCTGCTTGGGTGCGCTGCACATGCGGAACACCAGCCAAGCTCTGGGGGGGGGGGGTTAAGGGGTGGCACCAGGCACACGACATGCTCATAAGTATACAGAGAAATGGGACAAGCAGCCGGTTCACCCAACCAGCCACTAGTTAACCCAGCCTCCAATCCACCCATCCAGTCATTCATCCACCCACCTAGCTACCAACCCATCCATACAGTAAACCAGCCAACCCATGTTAACCTATCACTTTGTTAGGTGTCTGGGGTTGGAGCTTCCAACGCAAACTGAAAGGGTCAATTTGACACGTTGTAAAGTATTTTTCATATGAGGCAAACCTGCCTTGTTGACATTCCGTCCTGTTTCTTAAAGTTGTAAATCTTTCCAAAAATGTCTCTGGTGACTTTGCTCAACTCTCTGTTTATGTTTTATTTATACAAGTCTGACAGGTTTTCTTACGTAATTTTGTATTTGTATGCAAGCACTATTTACACTATTCGTGTACATATATTTTGTTTTTGCTCTGTTGATGGTCTTGATCTGTGGTCACCCTTCAAAAACAATGGGCCTGAACAGCTGATATAAAGTCCTGAGTCTCAGTCTCTGCTGCTGGTCCTGAGTCAGTGGTGGCCATTCCACATTCCGATAACATTGGCCAGTCTCCACTGCTAACTTCCCGTAAAGTGATAGCAACTTTAAGGAGCTTCGAGGGATGGTGATGATGGTAATGATGTTTAAGGATCCAGGAGAGATGACGATGATGATAATGACCAGTATTTCGACTCGAAACATTTCAACAGTGAGCTCAGCACTCCAATCACTGCTGTGGACATTGGCTTCTGATATTAACTCCCCTCCATCAAGGTATGTGTTTAACCTGTCAACAGGCAGAGGCTCACCTGATGAAGTAGTAGGCATCAAAGAGCACAGACAGTGGCAGTAGAAAGAGGCACACAAAGAGCCAACGGTGCTGCACCAGCACGTACTCCAGCCCGCGGAGACGCAGCCACACCAGCGCTAGCAGCACAGCGGCACCCACGTACACCAGTGGCGCCATCCTCCTGCACAACCACGAAGGCCAATAACCGTCATGGTTAAATCAACTGCACCGCTCATCAATTGCTTCGCCAGTCAATTGTCCTCGCCAATGAATAGTCCCTTTAGAAAACTGTGCTGTCAATCGGCAACAAATACTGACACAGACCGACGTAAATAAACCATATATACATAGAAATGAGTTGAGCCATAAACTCGTTCGAGCAGATATTTTACGGCCCTATCCAACACACTGCTGGAGGGCTTTCCCCACGCCATGCAGTTATGTGACCATACTTCACCACGCGGCTTTATGAAGGCAGTGAACATTGGTTTGAATTTCCAAGTATAATTTAACAGATGTTGCTGCGTTACCCTCTAATGAAAACCATGTAGGAATCTTTTGTTAGCGCTGTTCATCAATTGTCCTGTCACACTACTGCACTCTCATACGACTGCCACACTGTCCATGAACAGAAAACAAATCTATTTTATAAAGCGATCACTCGTGCAAATTTCATCTCGCAATTGTTGAGGAACCACAGACCACGCTGGAAGGCTGATAGGTGGTGAGCCTGCGCCAAACACTGCTCTGCAGTTCTCTACATATTAAGATGTTTTCAGCCAGTTAACAGTGTTAATTATACACGTGGAAGGAAAGCGGAGCAACCCGGAGAAAACCCCACGCATGCGAGGGGGCAACGCTATATTCCCATGCACAAGGGACATTTGTCCAGAATTTGCTGTAGCCCACAGGCAAACCATTATTTTACAATTTAACCCAAACCAATCGCAATGTCAATCAACAATAAGCAGCAAGGCGGCATTCGCCACTGTAAGTGACGTCACCACAACGTCTGTGCCAGGCTAGGTGCACGGACGTCAAATCTATCGCGTTTTCGCTCACACCAAAACAAATCGTCGTTGTGGAGAATCGCAGTAACAATATACATCAGTAGACAACATTCACATGATACAAATATTTTCTTTTACACATCCACATCAACCAGCCACACGGCCCTTTTTGATGAGCGTATAATTGATCTCACACACAGACAAATACAAAGATCCCCCGTATAGCCTCAACACTGTAGAGGCAAGTGCTGTTAGATAGGAGCATCGCCTGTGAAAGCCGGCACCGTGGCACACGAGGGGGGGTGGGTGGCCAGCACCGCGCCCGACCGCCTTTGTCTCCCCCAGTGGCGATGTTTACACACCGCCGCAGGTACTCATTTGAGGCCGAGTCGACCTAGGGGGAGGCCCAGGACCGGCACGCGGGATTCGTAGCGCGGTTAGGCGCTAACCGCTCCACCACCGCTCCCCACTCACACAGACGAACTAACACGCGTGGCCCCACTCACGCACAATTCGGCGAGCGAGTGAACGAGCACACGGACATTGAATGAACAACAACACTACCAACACCACCATCAACAACACCACCAACAACACCACCACCACCACGGCTCTCTCTTTACAGCGGCTTTCTCTTGACAGCGTTCACCGTTTCCACGGCTCTCCCTCTATCTCTCTCTCGACGCAAGCTCCGCACGATTTGACAGTCACGGCCGCCTCGTTCACCTCCTATATAGCCACGGCCACGTCCTTGACAGCCACGGCCAACACCTCCTATAGCGCCACGACCACCACCTCCTATGCTGCCACGACCACCACCTTCACGTCTTTGACGTCTCCTCGACAACGCCCTCACACCCCCCCCCACCTCCCCACCCCTTGCGCTCGCTCATTGGTCAACGTGACGCGCGCGACATTTTGAAGCGCGCTCGCGATTGGTCCTCCGGCTCGCGCGTGAACGCATTGACCAATTAGACGAGCCTCGGAGGGTGGAAGAGGCGGGGCGACGTGCGAGTTGCGTCATCGCGCGTTGCCATATAAGGAGTTTGTGGGAGGGGCTCACCGCGAGCGAGCTCAAGCGGTGTACCATTTCAAATGTTACCATATAAGGCGTTCTGGGGCGGGCCACGGCGCTCTATACTGCTTATCAATTGAAATGTGGCCGAAATAGGAAAGGGGGAGGGTGGGTGGGTGGGTGGGGTGACCGACCGAGGCCGCGTCTAAAGCGGACTGGGAATTCAAATCCCTCGCCAAAATTGGGACCACCGGACCCGTGCACACTACGGATTGTAACATGCATTTAAGATTATTTACCTTTTGCTATAAATGTTTACACAAGTCACTACGTTGCGCTATCATTTGTGGCCAGGTCGCTTCTAAAAAAAAACAAGTTAATATCTCAGTGGGCTTTACTTAATAACATACAAAAAAAGTTTATTTTTTATTTATTTTTAAATTAATTTGTTTACCTTTCCCAAACTTTATACTATCGATCGTGTTTTTGTTGTTTTGTTTCTTGTTGTAACGTTCTGACCCGCCCCTACTGGGACATCTGTGAAAAAGAGATTTGGATATCATTGGATTCCTGCAGTACAAATAAAATTTAATTTTCTCGCTCATGCATCACGGGGTTCTATGCAGGGGTTCGCCCTTATTAGGTATCATCAGTAAGGCGACACTCACATCTCCCTATACCACAAGCTGTGCTGGGGGATGCCATGGGCAGCCAATACGTTGAACAGTTACCAAGTTCCCATTTGGATATCCTATCGCCCTGTTATACTGGTAGGAACCCACTGGTTCCACCAGCCCACAGGGGATTATTGTGTCCGTCCGTCCGTCGTGCAGGGAGGGAGGGTGGGGAGGGGCTGGGTGGGGAGGGGCTGGGTGGGGACGGGCGGGTGGGGAGGGGCTGGGTGGGGAGGGTGGGGCTGGGGAGGGTGGGGCTGGGTGGGGGGTGGGAGGGGTGGGGCTGGGTGGGGGGTGGGAGGGAGGGGTGGGGCTGGGTGGGGAGGGGCTGGTCACCCCGTGGTGCCCTTATAAAACTCAACGTTTAACCTACTCACGCCGGCTTGTGCCCACCCTCACAGTCGGGCATATTTGCGGAATACACCACGCCGCCGTTGACCCTGCAGGCCATTGACCGAGCAACGCAACGTTCCTACCAGCAGCTCCCTCCGCAGGACAATGTGTTGGTGAACAACCACTGTGAAACTAAAAGTCCAGAGGACGCCGCTTTGATTTGACACAACGTTGAAGTTACTCAAATCCAAGCCGCTTGTGCCCCCCCCAGCAGTATAAATGGGTAACACTGATCAATCGTCAGTGGGTGATGTGTGGTGGGGGTATATCTTATTAAAAGTTAAGTGAGTTTTACCTGGTAAAACAAACACGTTTTAGTGATTTGCTTACGTTGAATTCCCATCATGTTTTCGTATTGTTTGCTGTCGGAACCGTCTGATCCGCCCCTACTGGACATCTGTGAATAAAGCACATTTGGGATGCACTGCCCTCTGCTGTTCACGTAGAATGACAAATCCATTGCAGTGCGTTACATCCAAATACTGTAACACATTGTCCTGCGGAGGGAGCTGGTAGGAACGTTGGGTTGCTCGGTCAATGGCCAGGGTCAACGGCGGCGTGGTGTATTCCGCAAATATGCCCGACTGTGAGGGCGGGCACAAGCCGGCGTGAGTAGGTTAAACGTTGAGTTTTATGAGGGCACCACGGGGTGACCAGCCACCCCCCTCCCCACCCAGCCCCTCCCCACCCAGCCCATCCCCACCCAGCCCCTCCCTGCACGACGGACGGACACAATAATCCCCTGTGGGCTGGTGTAACCAGGAGGTTCCTACCAGTAAAAGTGGCGGTATAAATACTACTGTATAGTCGTGGTCTTTAGGAGACGCGTTTCCAAAGGAGATTGCAATGTTCTGTCCTCCCTATCGACGTTAAACGAATCTATTCACATGAACGGCTCAATATTGTGGCTAAGGGGCCGTCCATAAATGACGTCACGCGATTTTGGACGATTTTTGACCCCCCTCCCTTCGTTACACGGCGTCACTAAAAGCCAGACCCCCTCTCAAATATGACGTCACAAAGATCTGCCCCCCCCCCCCCAAAATAAAACATGCTTCAAATCGCTTTAAACTATTGTCATTGTAGTGCGTATTTAATGTGGCGCTCCACTCTGATATTGTAGGAGAAAACATTAATACTGGTAGGAACCTCCTGGTTCCACCAGCCCACAGGGGATTATTGTGTCCGTCCGTCGTGAATCCAAAAATGGGAGGGGTGGGGCTGGGTGGAGGGGAGGGTGGGGAGGGGCTGGGTGAGGAGGGGCTGGGTGGGGGGTGGGAGGGGTGGGGCTGGGTGGGGAGGGGCTGGTCACCCCGTGGTGCCCTTATAAAACTCAACGTTTAACCTACTCACGCCGGCTTGTGCCTGCCCTCAGTCGGGCATATTTGCGGAATACACCACGCCGCCGTTGACCCTGGCCATTGACCGAGAAACCCAACGTTCCTACCAGTTCCCTCCGCAGGAATGTTTAAAAAGTCTATTTAATTAAGTAGAACGTGTTGTCTATTTTTATTAAAATTTGCGCATTTTGATGTGACGTCACATTTCTCACCCCCCCCCCCCCTAGGTGCGTGACGTCATTTATGGACGGCCCCTAAGCACAGTCGTGCGATTATTCCCAGCCACGGCAGACAAGTGCCGGGCAATATCAGCGCGAATTATCGGACCAACCAATCAACAACCTTGTACGGCCGTGGCGAGGCCTTCATCCAGCAGTGGATTGACTGAAGTGCTGAAACATATGAAAATGAACTATTCCAAATACTAAAATCGCATAGAGGTTGTGGGGGAATCCATAGAGCTGTGGCCCGCTTTTAAAATGTTGGGAACTATAAAAACCTCGATGCAATAAAAATATCCGTAAACTATATTTTTACGGGTCAGCAACGAATATTAGACGCTTGGCCCAGCAATGTCATACCTGTCAACCCATACGGTTTACGTGGATTCCTGTACAGGGAAATTTCGTTTTCAGGTCCATACGGAGTACAGCCGTTTAAATTCGGGCAAAAAATAGTTTGTCTGTTAGTTTCTCCCTTATCATGGGACTTTGTAGGATAAACGTTGAGATTTCTAGTGGCACAAGGTGACCAACAAGGTCTGAATTTATCTAAGGTCGGCACTTTAAGATGTATGCAATGTCCTAAGCAACACACGCGGCCAGTGGCAGGGCAACCTCTACACACAGCGGCAGTTTCCACACAATCACAGGGGGAGCACACAAAATGGCTCCCTTGTGGACGTCCACACAATTGTCGAGAATTATGGGGACTGCCATTGGCAATCATTCCACACAAGCGATTTCCCACCCAAATGAATACCTGCCAACCCATGCTGTTTACCCGCATTCTTGTACGAAGATATTTTTTAGGTCCATTCGGCATAGACGTTTGAATTCAGGCAACTATTGTAATGTTTGTGCTTCTCCCTTGTGATGGGACTTCGTAGGATGAATGTTGAGATGTATAAGGGCACGGGGGTGACCAATAAGGTCTGAATTGGTCTGCAATAAGATACACTGATAAGGGGGTTGATTGGTATGCAAACGTCTGCTCGTGAAAAAGCCGGACGCAAATTCCCAGCTTGGGTAGTGGTGACGCACGCCTGTAATTCAGCAGTGGAGGCGAGGTTTAGTGGAACGAACAAAATATGGCTAATGCGACACCCAAGCTTGCCTGCAGAATGCAGCATAGCGAAAGTGTGGACTGATATCGTCCCTTACGTATTGGGTTTTGGACTGTGGACTGCGTGGATTTCCTCACATGCACATACATTTTCCCCATAACGTCTTTTATAGCGCTACAGATGAATGATTGGCACCGTCTCAACGCCTGGCAGCCTTCCAGCTTTGTTCCTCGGCGATTGAGATGCAATTTGCAGTGAAACGGTACCAATTACATTTTTTTTGAAAGCGTAATCTTTAGGCTTAAGTACACATTTCTGGCATTGGACTAAACCGTAGCATATTGCATACATTTACCGCTCTTATGCAGCTTTAATGGGATTTATTTTTACTGCTGGCCCGTTAATTTAAGTGTTCCGGCTATCATGGAGGTCATTGGCTACCATGTTACATTTAGTCTGTGCACCCTTTAATGTATTACATTAGCTCAAGGGTTAGAAAAATATTTGCTCATCAAAAATGTTCCATTGTAATATAACTGAATTTGTATAGTTTACAAAACTCCGAAAGCTAATAAAAAAATTGTCATTCTTTTTAAAACTAGGTTTAAGCACGGACAGGCTCCTACACAAACTAAAACAATGTAGAGCACCTACACATGTGCAAATACTGTGCATGCAAGCGTCTTGTTTTTTATCAGGATGTGTTTAATGAACAGTGTTGCCAAAAAGGTATGCCAAGCCAAGGGTCTTTACATTCCCACCATCACTCCACCAAAAAAAAAGAAGTCTTTTAATTTAACAGCAGTCCTCTTTTGTGAAAAACTCTCAATAAACCATATTAACGTAAGTCTCCTCTCCACAGCATTCCTGTCTTTATTCTGGTCGCACAGCACGAGTTGTCGAGTCGCTTGGGTTGCACATTTGTACAAGATCAAGTGGTGGTTTCTCCATACAAAATAATAAAGGAAAAAATGTTAAACTGTCCAAATCAATCAGTTCAGAGGCCAGAGCAAAGCAGTAACTATTGCAACCCCAAAACTGAACACCAATTTTTTTAAACTACAAGTCAGTTGAACAGTTTTTTTCTAATAAACCTACATAAGAAAAAGAAAACTTTGATCATGAAAAATAAAAGTTGCACTGCAAACATTGCAAGCTTTTAGTCCGAAAAGGTTACACCCGCAGACTTGCATACTGCACGGAAAGGGGGGGGGGGCAAATGTATTCACAAGAAAACACCACCCACTCAAATATCGCCACCAGAATATAACGACCCTGCAGCAGCACATCTTCCAAGGAGAACACATTTCTAGCGGAGACACTTAACAGCGTTGCACAACTGATAGTGGGCCCTTTTCACGCTCACCGCGCCCCCTTCGCATGTGGCTCACGGCAATTTGTAAAGACGTCTTTGTGAACGAATTTCTCGCAAAAAGTTGTCAGCAGACGACTGCATCTTTTTTTCGTCTTGGTTTGAATGTACGAGACGGAGGTGCGTGGCCATTGGCTGGCACACGCAAAGCAGCTGCTACTCACCTAGGATGGTATACAGGTAACACACAATGTGGGCGCACATCCCCACACACTAGGAAACGTCATCATGCCATGCTCTAAATCTCCACAAGCTAAACACTGCGGTGTTCTAAGTGTTTTAACCCGCCACCCCCCCTCACCCCTTCTCCATGACCACCACTTGCCTCCCCATCACCATTGCAACGTAGAGGAAGTGAGAAACTGGCAAATATGCACAATGTTGCCCTTAAGTGAGCAAAAACATGCCATTGCCATGACGCAGAGTGAGTGTGAAAACGCCCGTCGTCTGCGAAAGCGTATACACAAAAAAAACACCACCCATTTGTCCCCTGCTTTGAGTTGAAAAACAGTCACTACTGTCACTGTAAGCAAAACTGATTAACCCCTTCACTGGCAAAATAAAAAAACAAGCCACTGAAACTTTAAGTGAACTTGTAAAAACTAAATGATCAGTAGTAGTGTTTTTCATTTTTTAAAGGTCATTTAACACAAATTTCAAACACTGGTAGCATTAAATACTGTACCAAATCAGTGATGGCGGCTAGGTGGAGAACCCAATGGTAACATGCTCTTGAAAAGCACGGCCAACAATCAGAGACATTGGGGTTGGATAGTCGCTCACTTCAGTCACGCATGGGTATATGGGAGCATAATTCATCATTTGACCCCTATGTCTCCAAGTTGGTGGCAGGAATGGCGCTAGTGTAGCGTGCCCCACCGATGGTGCATTTTATTTAATGAGCGGGAAGAAAATTGCGACGTTTGCCTCCATGTGAACCAGGGGAACCCCATTTTAGCACACGTAATTGTTTCTCCAACTGCCATCGGGTTTGACAAGTTACATGCCGGCTGACAGTGTTGCCAGTGAAGGGGTTTGCATTGAAACAAAACTGAAAGCCAAGAGTTTAATGTAAATCACATATAATAACGTTAATAATAGTTGAACTCCTGTGCTGTCATGTGGTTTTCTGGGAGGAGCATTAAAGCAGGCGTGACGACTCCATCCTTTCTGGCTTCTAGGCCAAAGCGGGAAAAGCCTCTGGGTCATCCACGTTCGGGACGATCACAGCCGACTGCAACAAAGGACATCAGACTTTTCATGAACAAAGGACATCAAATCCAAAAAGTAGTCATTCTTTGTAATAGTTGCGTGACTTTTGCCCATACAGAATGTAACATTAACCACGATGCATAATTTGCCCACGTGTTAAATTCAGCCAATTTATGTATCAACTATTTCCAGGGTAGCTAGGTTAAGCCTTCATCCGCTTGTCAACAAGCACATGCTGAATTATCCTTTTAGTGCTGCATCAAAAAACATCGGGTTTGGCCTCAGTCGTTTTGTCTGCTGGGCCAAACCACTAATCCGCAAAATGTTGTCACTTGACAAAATTGTGCTTAATCCAGAAAGCATTTTAAACGGATGTTTTCATTATTTACATCCAAACTGACTCTCGTATATTTTTGCTAAAGACCTTTGCACAACAACAATTTGGCAGATCTTGTGATAAGAGAAATTGCTGTACGAATACAGTTAGTATTGAAGATTGATTGAACGAGCATATTCCTTTAAAATTGCTAAATTAAATTCTCCTGTATGCAGGATGGTAGTAGTGCTATTCGTCCACAAAGAGCTGGGACTCACCGGCCTCTCTCCTCTGGGAGCACCACGGCCCATGCCCCTGCCTCCACCGCGAGGTGGTGGCATGCCAGACGGCCCTGGGGCACCGGCGACAATGGCACTGGCACTGGGACCAGCAGGAGCAGTGCCTGGAGCCCCGACGACAACACCTGGACCTCCGACAACAGCGCCTGGGGGTCCGCCGGCCATGGGACCTCCACCACGACCTCCACGCGGTGCACCGCCCCCTCGACCGCCACGTCCACGCCGAGAGTGGTCCCCGAAGTTGATCTCAAGCTTGGAGGTTATGTCATTGGACGAACGGCGGAAATGATGGTCGGCAGTAGACTCCAGCTGGACCTATGAAAGGGCATACCAGCGAGGTACATTGCTATAGACTGGACAGTGAAAGCATCCCACTAACGCCACCCCGACGCAATTACAGTAAACTTTGATATCCATCGTAAATATTAAATGACAGCCAATGGCACCTCATCTCCCAATATGACATTAACAAGTGGTAGCAGCAGCTTGGTCCTCACCTCTCCCTCCACGGGCTTGGTCTTGCGCATGACGTAGCTCTTGCCCCACTGAGCAGAGTCGCACCCCTCGCCAGGCTTGCGGATGTTGAACTGGGCCTTAGCACGTGCCTTCTCCTGCACAGCCTTCCACTCGTCAAGCGTCATCTCCTTGGATCCCTCCTCCTCATCCTTTGTTTCGTCGGTTTCGTTTTCCCTGAGACAGCGCAAATGTTTAGGTCAGGCACGTGGGGACACGTTGAGAAATAAAACCTTGTGGACCATGGTAAGACTGCAGCAAACATTCAATATAAACCATGATTCAATGCTACCATTTCACATACACACCGAGGCGAAAGCTTGTGCTGCAAAATCAACAAAACACATTTACCCATAAACAGGTGTCGCATTTTATAATAAAACCACCTTCAACAAGTACACAATGCCCACACTGCTCTGGGAGATCCACGTACTTGTTCTCGGTTTCAGTGGTCTGTACTTCCTCGTGCTCCACATGCTCCTCAGTGGCTGGCGGTTGGTCAATCTCACTGCACACAGGCACACGGCCACCATGTCACAACCACCACTCACACAAATCTGCAGAACCGGCCCACCACCACTGCAAATAACACACCACCACAAACACTATTCAACATTGTACCCAACTGCATACCAACAAGAATTCGGTTGCTCCAACTATTGCACTTGAGTCAGTTTTGCTGCACTCACTTAAAATCAACAATATGCATTAGGCATCCATTACTGGATACACGTGCTGGTGCTGAAGCAACGCAGGTTTTTTTTCTTGCGACTCGTTGCTGCTTTTTGCTTGGGAAGGTAACCGGTGTTTGGTTTTCAACATGCCATTGGCTGCATTTTTGCTTTCATTTAGTATTTTGTGATGTTCTGTTGATGAAAAAAGCTGAACAGCATGAACATATCACAATGTATACTTTGCCACAGAAAACAAATAGGTAAACCCTCCATTTTCAACAAACCTGAAGCGTCACACCCCAAAACATGACGTGATGCACTTTAACGACCACAAGGCAACAGCCTCCCTGGAAAATGTTCACATCTAACATCCCTGAAATACGAGGGGTCTTCTATTTGAGTATGTTCGGAAGTAACACAGCAGACCCAACAGGAAGCCTTCTCACCCATCCACAACATCGGACACAAGGGCACTACAGAGACCTGGTCAGAAGCTGTGTGGCCACGATCTGTTGAGTGGGCCTACCTAGGTCACTCGAGGACGGGAGTGGGAGAAGTGGGTGGCATTCAGTGTGGGCCGTGCCAAGAGCGAGTGGCAGCGTCGTGCTCCGTTTTGTAAAAGGGGGAGGCAAATCAACGGCTTTCCCAAGTCCCACGCTGCAGGTGTGGCCACCAGACTTAATATTGACAGCTCTGGTACATCATCCACCCTACCAAGGTTAAGTTTTTTTTTGTTAAACATTAACTTTCAAAAATTTTCCAATCTTAAAGCAACTGCAAGTTATTTTCCAACTACAGTGCACAAGTCAATTGCGTCACCCATGAGCATAATTTAACTGTGATATAATCTAAAATAGTGGTAGATGCGATAGGGCTGTACAAGTGCTGTCTGATCAACTCCACTAGTGACACCCTGCAGCAGGAGGGACAAAGGTAGACCCCCTCTGCCCAAGCGGAGCCGGGCTGCGCCCCTCACCTGGCATCGTCCTTGGCGTTGCCCCAGTTGTGCGAGCCACTTCCTCCACGCTTGTCCTCCGGCTTCAGACCACTAGGCCGGCACAAGTCAGCACGCGTTCAACAGTGACCGCGGCTCCATCAAAAGCTGTTTTCGCAACTCCCTCGTCAAAGCAGAAACTACGTCCAATCGGAATGTCACTCGCGTTTAACCGGATGTGCCGATTTTATTGAAATAAAATTTGTATTAAAATGTAGTGGCAACATATCTTCTTTGGTTTGAGTCTAAACAGCAGACAGCTTGGTGCCAAGTAAGGTTTTACAGCAAAGCATTTCAACTCTAGGGTGTTTTTTATATTTTGGTCTGCATTGGAATTTATTTAGGATTGCCATAAATGGCTCAACATGGCACCTGTTTGAAATTCTCAGAACGAGGCCATTGAAACCCTTAACCTTAAGGCGTCGATCGGAACTCTATAGCCACTGACAGCTGTGCTGCATCAATCCTGCAGCCGAGTGCCGGCCCTGCCTCACATCTCTCTCTCGAGCTTGTGCAGCCCCCGCGTCCCATCACTGCTGTGACACCTCTGGCTCCTCCTCTCTAGTACAGTGCGCCATTTGCGAGTTGCATACACATGCACCCTCACCGTACTATTTTTAGCCAGGGGATACTTACATCGTGGAAACGTTTGTAACTCAAGCCTACCAATGACCTAATCTCTCCAAACATTCGGCCACCAACTTCAGCCACGATTGCCACCAAAAGCTATATCATCAGGGTCAAACATGCAACTCAGAGCAGCGCTCAGTTACTTTCACTCAACTAGTACCGTCGCCAAGTAAATAGTAAATGAACATGGTTACACCAGGGACAAAAACAGCCCCTACCACAATGAAGTGAAGGGAAATAACGTTTAGGTGTGGTTATTTTTTTATGAGAATACGTGCACCAAGACCAACTGGGCTGAGTACAAGGGTAAAAAACCCCCCTGCATGCAATCCAAAGGCCAAGTTTCAGCATCAAGAGTTTAGCAACGTTGAGTGATGAGAAGCACCACAAGCAGCACCAACTGGCAAGCTTGGTGCCTTACTGTACAGAAACTTAATCACTTAAGGCACATATCTGAACAATTCATCACACAACAAATACCAACCATGCAATTCAAATCAAACAATGAAAACCAGTGTTATAATTTGTTTTCCCCTTTCCTAGTGTTATTACAGAGGTAATTCGTACCAGCCATAACCAGGCAATTGTTTTAAACATTTAGCCAGTCACACATACATCGGCCAGAACATAAACTGGTATTACATATCAAAATTGTAGTGTATATTTGGCTGATGAGTAAATAAGTTGATAACTGACACATTCAAATGGTATTACACGTTCAAAATTTAAGCAAGAAAATGTAAGTAACTTTCATTTTTCACATTAACTTTTGTCGACCACAAAGAAATTTAAACGGCTGATTACTGCCTCAGGTGGTAATCGTTTTCATCCGGACTGGTAATCAGCAAGTGCAATGTCTGGTTAGGGCTCATGAACAAACAAGACATCTTTCACAGCAAGTCGTTATGCATTCAACAATCTGTGCGCGCTGCATGTTAGAGGCGCGCGGGCTCACGTCTTGTCACTGCCGCTGTGCCGCTCAAACTCGCGTTTTCCGCGTCCGTCAAATCCATCAGGGTTGCGTCCGATGCCTCGGCCACGTCCCCGGAAGCCTCGGAAGTTGCCTCGGCCCCTCTGAGGCCGATCCATCGACCTGCTGCATTGTGAGACACAACGGGACAGCAGCAGTGGATAAAAAAAACTAAATCAGAAGATCAAGCTCACCTGCCTGCAACACCATGCATTGTAAAAGTAACCTTACCACACACAAACACAAATATTAATGTTTTAATAATTTAAAATCCCCTACAAGAGTCCACAATACATTTTAAGTATATATCTCCAACCCCCAGAGTAAGCGTCTTTTTCATCCAGACTGTCTTGTTTTTTATATCAACAGCAGTTTAAAACTGTAAAATGTGTAGAGACGCAAGCAGATTACAATACTGCTATAATCACAACTATAATCAATAAAAAAAGACCAACAAATTTCTGTACAACAAAACATTAAACGGCAGAGGCATTGCACATTACAACACCGTCATCTTAATACTCATTTGTATAAAATGTATCTTACAGGAATCGACATTGTTGTAGTGTTTGGCAAGGCAGTCTTTTGAAATTCTCACAGCCCAAATGGACGTTAGGATTCATAGATCTGCACCCCCCCCACTGATCCTTATCACTCTTGATCCCCTTTAGATCCCGTCACGTAAAACTCACCCGCCCGCTTGATTTACATCATTAAAGGTATCATATAATTGAGAATGCGAGTGCTAAACAAGGTTCAAACGCAAATCTGCTAAACCCAGAGAATATAATTACGTGCACACCCTGCGATTACTGTGCACCACACTTAGAGGCTTGGTGAACGTCACGCTCATTCGGTTGATGTGCTCTGGATAAGAACACATCCTTTGTGTACGTGTTCAGCTAAATATGTAATTAACCGTCAAACAACTGCTTCACCCCCACATCCACCACAGCTGGCCCAACAACCTCCATTACGCAACGTAACGCTACTGACTATCCATATCATGGCCGTTAAATGAGAGCGCCATACTTCTCGGAAGACATCTCGGTTGATCCATCGGGCCGCTCTTCGTTGAGCCGCTCCGCAAAGCGACGCTCAGGCCGGGGGCCACCCCCACGCCTCTCGGGCCGCCCCTCTCCGGTGAATCCTACACCGCCACCGCGCCTTTCCGGTCGTCCTTCTCCACCCTGTCCCGGGCCTCCCTGTCCCGGACCTCCTTGTCCCTGGCCTCCCTGGCCCTGGAACGGCCCCTGGAACGGTCCCTGTTGGTCAGGACGACGGCCTATCCTTCTCGGGCCTGAACCTGAAATTCAAAGAAAAACGAGAAAAATTGTTAATACAAAAACATTCTGTAAAGCTGTCTAATATGCGTTTGTTTTCGGCAGTGTTCAATGGGTCAGTCATAATGTTGATAACGGCACGCGATTAGGTCATAGGTAATTTACTTTGAGGGAAGGAGCGCAATCACTCTAAGTGTTGTTTGTGAAAGCTTTCAGTGCCGAATTAATGAATTATCTAAGTTATGGACACCCTTTGATTGATTTTCTGAAGCACAAGTCCATAACAGCAACATAATTTAATACTAAACCTTGGTTATATTGGACAAAACCATGAGGAATCGTTCCCCTACGTTAGACTGACAGTACAAATATATTCATGCCTTCAAATACATATTAAAAAAACAAAAAAATTACCGTGACTTGTTACACGGTCTAGCACGCTTCACTGAAATGTAAAACAAATGCATTGGTCACAATTCCAAATGCTAGGGTTCAATACTGTGCAGTTTAATGCAAAACAATGAACTCTCTAGTGCGCAGGGTATGCTTAAAAAACTAACAGTAATCATTTGCTTTTGTGGTTCGTGTTGTAGTAAAACAACAACTTCTGGCGTTCCAGCAAGCTGGTCATACGTTTATGTAAATGTTGAGCATTGGGATAAGTGGAAGGGCAATCATTTTGCCTACAAGATATTAAAAAAACCTAAGGTTTCTAGTTTGATTTTGCACTGCAAAATACGATGTTGCCCTCTGCGCGACATGGCTGCGCGCGTACGGCCGGTGACCTCACTACACACAACGCACATGTCTTACATAACATTGTTTATACTGCACATACAACACCCGGCTTACAGAATTAGATTACGATTCCAAGGATTATATTATGGGAGGAATGTATATGCACCAGCCGCGGAATTCCCCTAGGTCGAATCCGCATTTACCGTGGACAGCCCTCAACGAAAAAAAATCTAAGCGGTGTAGTAAACTTGAGAAACAAAGGCGGCCGGTAGAGGTCCCGACCACCCTACCCCTTCGCACGCCGTTCGGGCATTTACAATTTGCTCGCCAATACCACATTTCTCAACATTATAAAAAGGGCCACACAACAATGGGCATTCAAGGAAGCACGCTGCAAAGCGCGCGCGGCAATGCGCGGCAGTGCACGCGATGGGGCCTGGACATGCGCAGGGCCTAGACCAACTAGGGCTGGGGCAATGGAGACGCGGAACCACGTGGCCGACGAGTGCCCACGACGGAATGTGGTGCAAGACGGGATTGGGGGGGGGGGGGTCACCTGGCCTGGTCCAAAAAAAATCACCTATACGGTGGAGTTTGATAAAAAGGATGGGAGTAGGGCATTGAATCGATTTTATCTCTGGGTGGTGGGGGCAGAGTGCGGGATTAGATCGCACCAGACGGCCCCACCCCCACCGCGCCTCGTTGCGACACGAGGTGCGGCTGCACGGCTGCGATAAGGCGGCCATAGGCCCTAGGCCGTCGTCTTTAAGCGCTCACGTGGGGGGCCCTCCTCGCCCCCCCCCCCCACCAAATTTGACTTTACTTTATCAATGTATACGCGCCTATGTGCACATGTTACAAATTTCGGTTCGTGCAATTACAGGCACGATGTAAAGTAAAGTCGCTCAACTTTTGAAAGTAGTGAATGAAGGGCCACTTAATGGCTTTAGCTGCTATTTATCAGCAATTCTATACGGAAGGAGTAGCGGATAAGAGAACTTCCGGAAACTTGGTGGCTCTTATTACCCGAAAAAAAAATAAACGTTCACTTTGACCTCACCAAAGGCATGCACAGCACCGGTAACCACCGAAAAACTTAAAACTATACAAATTGTGATAGAATCCTAAATTAATCGTCGAGCAGCGTTCAAACGCAATTAACAGCTACAAGCAGCTGCAGAAGCACGCGGGGGAGGTGGGGGGCACGCACACGCGCCGACTCTCAAAGGCCCAACAGTTTTGCACAGTGGGGGGCCTTGGGCGATTGTGTGAGAGAAGGGGGGGGGGGCAGTCACGACAACAAAGCCGCGCTCGTGTAGTCGCACGGGGCCGCGTCCCCTCTGCTCCACACAACAAGAGGTCGTCGTCGTCGGCGGCGGCATGTGCGTGGCCCGAGAGGGCCCAGCCTAGGCCGTGGTGACATTATCGCAGCGTAGCCAATTAGGGGGGGGGGGGGGGGGCTCTCTCGCGTTCCATTAGCCGAGCACCGTCCCCACGCACGTGCGTCAAGACCAAGGGGGGGCGTCGGGACCAATGGGACACGATGTCGATGTAAGCCGAGTGCCAATTCTAAATGGCCGCAGCGCTGCACTTCGCTACCATCCCCACCCGCCTCCTCCCTCCCCCCCACCCAGCATCATGGCCCCCGTACGCACATAAACAAACCCTCACCTTCGGCTCTCTTGACGGCCGTTGTCGCCGGCTGCTCGGCCGGTTTTGCGTCGGTGACCTGGCCCGTGGTGGGCGCCCTCCTGTCGCGTTGCGACTCCTTCTTCGGGGGGGGTTTGGTGCCGGGGGGTCCCGCCTTGGACGCAGCCTTAGCCGAGCCGCCCCCCGCGAGCTCCTTCTTAAGCTGCGCCTCCTTCAGCAGCTCGAACGGGTCGGTCTCGTCATCGAGCAACTGCTCGAATCTATTGTTTATAACGCAGCCGAAGCCCTCCTGCAGGTTTCCGGGCATGATGGCGCTCACAAGGGCGCGGATGCCGACGGATTCGCCGATCCTCCGTGCGGGCGCCTGGGCGTCGCTGCCGTGTGCGGCCAAGATGGCGGGAGCGGGGGAGACAGCCGCGCGCAGCATTCTGGGTAGAGCCCGCGCCAAGAGGCGGGGCGGGCGTTGGGGGCGGGCGTTGGGGGGATGGCGGTGGGGGCGGTTGGGGGGATGGCGGTGGGGGCGGTTGGGGGGGGGGTTGGGGGGGGTGGGGGACCCGAGGGGGATTTGCGACGGAGATGGCTTTAATTCTAGATTTGAAGCTTTCGTGACTGCAAGGATTCATACTCTTAGGTTTTTTCGGTAAAGTCACGTAGGTAAAATAATAATAATAAATGAAAAGAATTCAATTAAATCACGGCGTTTCTCCGTCTTCAGGTGGGACCGTCACAGCTAAATTTACAGTAAATTTACAGTAAATTTAAATGTGACGGTCCCACCTGAAGACGGAGACTTGTGTTGCCAACGAAACGTCGTGATTTAATTGAGTTATTTCCATTTATATTTTTTTTACCTACGTGACTTTACCGAAAAAAAACTAAGAGTACGGAGATGGCTCTTCAATTCCCTCTTATGCGTCACTTTAAATGTTATAATTCGACTTGAAATACATTTTAATGTATAAACAAATATGATTGTATTCACAGGTGGCTCATTGGATCCGGCGTTGAAGAGTAAATGTTTTTTTTCTGGCTTTATGGTAGCGATAGGAATGTATATGCAAGGAATTAAAGGTACAGGGTGGTCCATATTTATTGTGACCTCCATTTAATTCTCTAAAACTTTATCTAAAAAAAATTAAGTAAGGTTAATTTAAAACAGGAATGAACATTCTAATGAAATAAAACAAATGTAGAGTTCAATTAATTTGGGGTCACAATCAGAATCCTTATTTCGACTGGAGGAATCCGATAAGCTATTAAGCTCTTTTTAACAGACGTCCTGGATAGTATTAAGGACAAAGACATCTGGACCACGCTGCCGAGTAGAACTGCAGAACGAGAACGTCCAAAGCGTCGCAAGAACAAATCGAATTGACGAGGCAGTCCCGAAACGTCTGACACAATTGGCTTCGATACACGAATCACGATTCTTGACACGTATCGATCCGAAGAATCGCGTGGGCGGGTTCATTATAGGACACGGCGATTGGTGGAACCGCACGTTGAGCAATCGATTCTTCTTATTATTATTATTATGCTGGATCGATTTGTTGAGTTTAAGTTGATGTTCGTTGCATCCGGTGGGGAGCGGTGGTGGAGCGGTGACCCGGGTTTGATTCCTGCTCACGGCAAACACCGGTGACGATTATCTGAACCGGTCCTGGGCCTCCCCTAGGTCGACTCAGCCTCAATTGAGTACCTGATGCGGTGTGTAAACATCGCCACTGGGGGAGACAAAGGCGGCCGGGCGTGATGCTGGCCAATCACACCCCCCTCTTGTGCCGTACCTGGCCTTCATAGGTGCTACTCGCGAACAGCACTTGCCCCAATAGTCTAATGAGGGTTATATGGGGGATCTTTGTCTTTGGTGCCTACGGTACCACGTGCTGTTTGGTTCAACTGAACCTCTGCTACTGGGTTTTAGTTCACCTCCAGAAATGTATTCTAACGATGGCATGGTGGCATTGCATGGCATTGTCAGTATATGAATCGATACACGTCTGACGCCCATGATACCAGGGTTCAAACGATGTATCGATTCATGTAGAGATCATTTTCTTGGTTCTTTCGGTAAAGGCACATTGAAGGGAAAAATAAAATAAAATACATTTATTTTATTATGTTTTATTTTTTATTATTTTATACATTTATTTTATGTTTTATTTTTATTATTTCCCTTCAACGTGACTTTACCGAAAGAACCAAGAAGATGAATCCCTGCAGTCACGAAAGCTTTAAATCAAAAAGTAGAGATCATTGTTTACAACGAAACGATATCTCTGCGTATGAATTGAACCCGGTCCAATTTTGCCTTTTAAACGAAGGGAGCTGCCCAGTTGAAACAATATTGTGGGGTGCCACGGTGGCTATGAGATGTTAACTACCTCGCTTGGTATGCAGGAGATCTTGGGTTCGATCCCGATCCTGACGCCTGCTGCTGTATATTTGGAGTTTGCGTGTCTCTCTCTCTCCCCGTGGTCGCGTGGATTTTTATCTGGGTCCTCCGGTTTTTTCCCTCATTTAGAATCAACATCACTCGTTTAGAACGTTTGGTTGCTATAAATGTCCACTGTTGTGGACAGGTCGCTTCTGAAAAAGAGCTCTAAATCTCGGTGGGCCTTACCTGGTTAAATCAAAATTTGTTTATAGAGTTGATCATCGATTAATTATCCGGCTGCTACCAACATTATCCGGCAGTCCATGGCCGATCCGACAAAACCGCTCGCTCCAGTTTGGTGATCGGCACCACGATGTGTGACAAAACAAGAAACTGCGCTCGATATCAGTGTCAAATATTATAAACAGTCCATACAACTTAAACACGTAAATACCTCACCCCACGCAGAGTGGTAATTAACGGTATAGTATAGAGAGTAACTTTTATAAGCAGGATTTTGTGTCTATTTGTATGTTTATTTTTACCAATTTCATACGGTAAAGAAATTAAAAACACAAAAAAACATTCAACACCTCAAAAATAACGTCAGCCAAGAATGTGCAAAATTATTTATTTTAAATCATGATTTAGTGATTATCCAGCGTTTTTACCCCCCCCCCCCTCCATTCCGATGCTGCGGAATAATCGATGATCTTTTGTTGTTTTGTTCGAAGGCGCCTTGGTCAGCGTGGGGCGTGGGGGGGGGGCCGCGTACCCCGCTAGAGCGTCCCCTCGTGGTGGGGGGGCGTACCCCGCTAGAGCGCCCCCTAGTGGGGGGGGGGGCGTACCCCGCTAGAGCGCCCCCTCGTGGTGGGGGGGCGTACCCCGCTAGAGCGCCCCCTAGTGGGGGGGGGGGGGCGTACCCCGCTAGAGCGCCCCCTCGTGGTGGGGGGGCGTACCCCGCTAGAGCGCCCCCTAGTGGGGGGGGGGGCGTACCCCGCTAGAGCGCCCCCTGGTGGGGGGGGGGGCGTACCCCGCTAGAGCGCCCCCTAGTGGGGGGGGGGCGTACCCCGCTAGAGCGCCCCCTAGTGGGGGGGGGGGCGTACCCCGCTAGAGCGCCCCCTAGTGGGGGGGGGGCGTACTCCGCTAGAGCGCCCCCTAGTGGGGGGGGGGGGGCGTACCCCGCTAGAGCGCCCCCTGGTGGGGGGGGGCGCGTACTCCGCTAGAGCGCCCCCTCGTGGTGAGGGGGGGGGGCACGTACCCCGCTAGAGCGCCCCCTCGTGGTGGGGGGGCGTACCCCGCTAGAGCGCCCCCTAGTGGGGCATATAAAGGATTTATAGTGAAAAACTTTGTCTTTACGGGTTACTTTTTTTGGGTTCGATCGCATAAATGTGTCGTCGAATCCGCCACCACCCGTAAGGAATTGGCACGTTTTGTTTAGGTGATAAAACCTTACCAATTTGGCTGTGTCGGTGGTGGCGGGTTTAACGACACATTCACATTATTAAGGTTATCAGCTGTAGCAGCGTGTTCATGTTGGGTCTTGGAGGGTGCACGTTACCCTGGCAGCCGATAGATGCCGCCACATTCGCAATGTAAAGAGAACATCGGTGGGTAAAGCCATGGACTTGTACTGCAGCGTGTACTATAAGCATAACTCCGTCACGTGTATCCACATAAGCGCAAAAAATACAAACGTGTTAACCCATCAACCTAATTAATTGCTCCGATTTGAAGCTTTCGTGACTGCAAGGTAAAAATAAATAAAAAATATAATATAAATAATAATAGAAATAAAATAATCACAATAAATAAATTATTTTTACCTACGTGACTTTACCGAAAAAACCTAAGAGTATAATTAATTGTCAAGCGGCATGTGTCCAAGCAATCAAACTCTGGAATGATTTCGATCTCGCGGTTCTCATCAGCGACCCAAGCATGTTATTATATTCGCGATCCAGAATCTCGATAATGCAATGCATTATAATACCCAGCTGGGGGGGATTACACTACGATGCTGCAGTGGACATGGTGGTGAATGTAGCGAGCTCTAAGTGACTCAAGGTACAATTTAAATGTCTGATTAGTTCACTCCTGAGCTGTCAATCCCATTATCAGTTCTAGATTTGAAGCTTTCGTAACTGCAAGGATTCATACTCTTAGGTTTTTTTTGGTAAAGTCAGGTAGGTAAAAAAAGTAATAGAAATAAAATTAATAGAAATAAAATAATGAATCATTATTATTTTATTCCCATTATCAGTGCCCTATCTTATTAGAGACCAATTCAGACCTTATTGGGTACCCAGTACCCTTCTAAATATCAACGTTCATCCGACAAAGTCCCATCATAAAGGGAGAAACACAAACAAATAGACAGATATTCATATTCTTGGTTCTTTCGGTAAAGTCACGTAGAAGGGAAATAATAAAATAATATAAAACAATAAAAAATTCTCACGACGTTTCGACTGCAACACAAGCAATTATCATCAGGTGTGAAATCAACAGCAATTTTTTTTCTCAAATTTATTTCCCTTCTACGTGACTT
This sequence comes from Lethenteron reissneri, assembly GCF_015708825.2. Taxonomy (NCBI): domain Eukaryota; kingdom Metazoa; phylum Chordata; class Hyperoartia; order Petromyzontiformes; family Petromyzontidae; genus Lethenteron; species Lethenteron reissneri. The sequence continues at coordinate 3,259,156 of NC_083817.1, forward strand.
TACCGAAATAACCAAGAATATGAATCCTGCAGTCACGAAAGCTTTAAATCAAAATAGACAGATATAATGTTTTGCCCGCATTGAAACGAATGTACACCGTACAGACCTGAAAACAATTTCCCTGCACAAGAATACGGGGTAAGCCGTGTGGGTTGACAGCTGAATGAGGGTGGTCATTCAGCAGCGGACTGACCACGATGATTATTGTTTTTTAATGGAACAATGCTCCATCACAAAACATACGATATAAAATAAATATTATTATACAAGAGCTTTCTGTATAGACAACTGGAGACTCAGGCGAATGGTGCACAGCACACACGTGTAGCCACCTCGCACGTGTCACCCACTCTGCATTTACTGATCCTATGAAGACCACTCATATAATCTTAATTTTAGAGCTTTCGTGACTGCAGGAATTAATCAAAGATGAACCACTCATATAAACATCGGCCGTGGCCAATCTACTGCTGGATGAAGGCTTTGGGGTTGGTTACACGCCACGCACTCCACGCTTGGCTATACCCATCAACAAAGACACGTGTTGGAGTGTAAGCACGTGGGTTTGCAGAGCACAGGTTGGATGGAGGCTTGATTTGTAGCTGCTGCTGAGAAGAGTTCATTTGGGGCTTGGGCAGGACACGTCGTGGGCTGAGCGATGGTGAAGAGGCTTAGCAGCTCCTATGCAAGATGATGAAGAGACGTTGCAGCTCCTATGCAAGATGATGAAGAGACGTTGCAGCTCCTATGCAAGATGATGAAGAGACGTTGCAGCTCCTATGCAAGATGATGAAGGGACTTTGCAGCTCCTATGCAAGATGATGAAGAGACGTTGCAGCTCCTATGCAAGATGATGAAGAGACGTTGCAGCTCCTATGCAAGATGATGAAGAGACGTTGCAGCTCCTATGCAAGATGATGAAGAGACGTTGTAGCTCCTATGCAAGATGATGAAGGGATGTTGCAGCTCCTATGCAAGATGATGAAGAGACGTTGCAGCTCCTATGCAATATGATGAAGAGACGTTGCAGCTCCTATGCAAGATGATGAAGAGACGTTGCAGCTCCTATGCAAGATGATGAAGAGACGTTGCAGCTCCTATGCAAGATGATGAAGAGACTTAGCAGCTCCTATGCAAGATGATGAAGAGACGTTGCAGCTCCTATGCAAGATGATGAAGAGACGTTGCAGCTCCTATGCAAGATGATGAAGAGACGTTGCAGCTCCTATGCAAGATGATGAAGAGACGTTGCAGCTCCTATGCAAGATGATGAAGAGACGTTGCAGCTCCTATGCAAGATGATGAAGAGACGTTGCAGCTCCTATGCAAGATGATGAAGAGACGTTGCAGCTCCTATGCAAGATGATGAAGGGATGTTGCAGCTCCTATGCAAGATGATGAAGAGACGTTGCAGCTCCTATGCAAGATGATGAAGAGATGTTGCAGCTCCTATGCAAGATGATGAAGAGACGTTGCAGCTCCTATGCAAGATGATGAAGAGACGTTGCAGCTCCTATGCAAGATGATGAAGAGACGTTGCAGCTCCTATGCAAGATGATGAAGAGACGTTGCAGCTCCTATGCAAGATGATGAAGAGACTTAGCAGCTCCTATGCAAGATGATGAAGAGACGTTGCAGCTCCTATGCAAGATGATGAAGAGACGTTGCAGCTCCTATGCAAGATGATGAAGGGATGTTGCAGCTCCTATGCAAGATGATGAAGAGACGTTGCAGCTCCTATGCAAGATGATGAAGAGACGTTGCAGCTCCTATGCAAGATGATGAAGAGACGTTGCAGCTCCTATGCAAGATGATGAAGGGATGTTGCAGCTCCTATGCAAGATGATGAAGAGACGTTGCAGCTCCTATGCAAGATGATGAAGAGACGTTGCAGCTCCTATGCAAGATGATGAAGAGACGTTGCAGCTCCTATGCAAGATGATGAAGAGACTTAGCAGCTCCTATGCAAGATGATGAAGAGACGTTGCAGCTCCTATGCAAGATGATGAAGAGACGTTGCAGCTCCTATGCAAGATGATGTAGAGATGTTGCAGCTCCTATGCAAGATGATGAAGAGACGTTGCAGCTCCTATGCAAGATGATGAAGAGACGTTGCAGCTCCTATGCAAGATGATGAAGGGATGTTGCAGCTCCTATGCAAGATGATGAAGAGACGTTGCAGCTCCTATGCAAGATGATGAAGAGACGTTGCAGCTCCTATGCAAGATGATGAAGAGACGTTGCAGCTCCTATGCAAGATGATGAAGAGACGTTGTAGCTCCTATGCAAGATGATGAAGAGACGTTGCAGCTCCTATGCAAGATGATGAAGAGACGTTGCAGCTCCTATGCAAGATGATGAAGAGACGTTGCAGCTCCTAATGCAAGATGATGAAGAGACGTTGTAGCTCCTATGCAAGATGATGAAGAGACGTTGTAGCTCCTATGCAAGATGATGAAGAGACGTTGCAGCTCCTATGCATTTCACGGTGAGTGCCGCTGCACTTACGAACCGGTCAACACCAGCCGTGACGATTATCCCAACCGGTTCTGGGCCTCCCCTAGTTCGACTCAGCCTCAAATTAGTTACCCGGTGCGGTGTGTAAACATCGCCACTGGGGAGACAAAGGCGGCCGGGCGTGGTGCTGGCCAATCACACCCCTCGTGTGCCACTGTGCCGGCCTCGCTAACACCACTTGCCCCAACAGTGTCAAGGCTCTTCGGGTTGATGTTTGTCTTTTCTGGGTGGATGTTTACATTGCACATCGCTCGAGGCCTTCATCCAGCAGTGGAGTGACTCGGTGTCTATGGGCGGCACTGCAATTTGGCGGTAAACGCGCGGACGGCCGGTCACCCCGTGACCTGGAAGCGCAAAACCCCGACAATTACCACCGAATGGCGCCAAAAATGTTTAATATTTCGCGTGTTTAATTTAAAAAACAAAGGGCGAGGACGGCCGGACATCTCGTTTGACGGTCAACTAACTATGTTGCTCTTCATTGACTTCCCCTCCCATTATTTTAATGATTACAGATTTTTTTAAAAAGCAACACAACTTTCTTTAAATGACTGTTTCAGAGAGACGGCCCACTTTATAATACGTAGAGCGCATGCGCGGACCTTTAAATTTCCGCGCGCCCCATTGGCCGAGGGCGCCTCGGTGAGCACCGCCCTTCGAGGCGTTGACCAATCGCGTGCAGCCATGGCGAGCGGCGCCGCGCATGTGCGCTACCAAATGCGAGCGCGCGACCCGGAAGTTCTGCAAAAAGGCGGGAGAATTTTAAGCGGGAAAAAAAACTCAACCAGCAAAGCAGCAGCGGCCGCAGCCGCCGTTCCGTTTCGTAGCAGCAGTAAGTACTGACAATTGCAGCAGTATTGCAATCGTCACTGTAGCAACAGTATCATCGGCAGCAATAGTATCTGGAGTAGTATCGGCAGTAATAATACAGTTAGTGTGTGTGTGGTACCATCTGCGGAAGAACTGCAGCACCGTACCATCAACGACAGTTGTGGCAGCAGGGCTGTAGCAGCAGCAGTACTCTAATATCAACAGCAGCAGAAGAATCTGCAACAATACCCATGTCGGACAGCCTCGTGTTTCGGACGCCCACCAAGGGGGCGGCCGTGTCCGTCATCCGGCCCGTGCCCCGGCCGCCCGAGGGTACCCCGACGAGCCCGGGTCTGGGCGACTGCATGGTCTACCCGTGGAAGTGGGGAGAGAGCGCCGGGCGCGCCGAGCTGAGCCCCGGGCCACGGCGAGCAGCGTCCCCGAACTTCGCGTCCAGCCCCGACACCCCCTGCAAGGTCCGTGTACAACCCACCCCGCGCGTACGCATCTCTCACTCTCTTTTTTGTTGTCTCCATTTGTTACGTCCGTCAAGCATTACGAGCGCATTTTTTGTTGTTGTGATTATAATGATCGTTGTCGTGAACATACGCGCACACTACCAGTTCAGTGTCGTGTTGGATGTTTTAATTCGTTAAAAGTGAATTTCTAGCGAGCGCAGTGGTGAATGAAAGGGGGCCATGTGCGCCGCGTCCGCGTGGTCGTTAAAATAATAAAAATAAAAAAAGCGGGAAAAGTGCAGCTCGGGCGCTTTCACTTCGCGTTTTAAACAACAACCGCGCCCTAACGCTTTAAAGATATGTATCTGCGTTCCCATCACGCTCCTTGGTTATGTGAAGGAACCGATATATATTTTTTACGATAGACACTACAAAGAAAATAACAAAAAAAAGTTGGCAGCTGGGCACTGCACCGCCTTCCTGCTGCTTCTTGAACCCGGGTTCTCCCGCTACACGCGGAGCCCGTGAATATCGCTCGCAAGGAGCCACCGAGCCTGTCCACGGCTTTCCGATCATCCCAAGCAGCTGCGTCCAGTGGCCGAGGATCGCCTGCGAGGATGTGAATCGCGCACGAGTCACGGCCGTGTTTAGAAACGAAACGGACTGCTGAAGGATTGAGGATGAAACGTTGCCCGCAGCAGTCGATGAGCGCGCCACTTGGCGGGAGCGTGTGCGGTGGTGTCCGTGTCCAATGAATGAAAGGTGGCGGCAGTGTGGACAAAGAGCCCCGTTTGTGTTGTCTGGGTGGTGGTCGGGGGTGGTGTCTAATTGGCACTGTGTGTAGAAGGCTGTTAAGAGAGTGGCGAACACTGCTGCACACATACAGCCATCGCGGCAGGAGTTTTACTTGCCTGTCCGAAATGATTGATTCATTCATTCACCAATACGATTATACACGAATGTCCAACACGCCAAATTTTTCATTAACAATTCCACTCGGTTAACTCTGCGGCTATCCACACAATTGTTTACGTGCACATCCTTCTCGTTTACCTACCCATTCAGTCACCGACCCAAGTACTGTACTCTCACTTGTTTGTCTCACCCGATACACTCGTTCTCTGATCCATTCAAACACCCAATCGCTCTCAAAGATTCACTCACCCAATCCATTGCTTCGTGAATACACCGAGTCCCCCATAAACAGATTCAATTAGCCATCCAATCACTCAATCGCCCATGCAAATATCAACACACGGGTTCACTCGCCCATCATCAACTCGTTCAATCACTAAATGACCCCCCCCCGCCTGTGTTCCACTCTGTGCTAAACACAGGACAGCGGCAAGCGTGGGCGACCCAGGGCCGAGGTGATCCGGGAACTCATCAACGCCGGCACCCTCTCCCCGAGCCACATCCGCTGCCGTGTGTGCAGCCGCGTGTTCCCGCGGGAGAAGTCGCTCCAGGCCCACCTCCGCACCCACACCGGTCAGCCCACTTCCCCACCATCTGTCCCCGTGCAAGCCCTCTAGGCGTTTGAAGTTTAGGTTTCTCGTTTCCTCCCCCCCCCCTCTCATGCCCTCGCCGCGTGTGACATTGTATTGCAATGACAGCCGAGCCCGTTAAAGCGTGTGCTGCAGCTGAGCCAGGCAACTCTTATTCAATAACTCGAGCTCAAATGCATGCTCTTGAGTTACTTTTTTTCCCCCCCTCTTGCTTTAAACCGAATAAACGGTTCATGGGCGGTTGGGTCACATGACGGACAGTGGTGCAGTCATGGCAGGAACACGTAATTACCATTGGCCGGGGTGGCTTACCCGAAGTGGCTTTTTTTCATTGGTCGTTTTTTTTCCACAGGGTACTAAGCAGCACTTTATTTTCAAAGATGTAAAAAATGTAGCGTGTAATGGATACTCTAACTTTTTGTATATAATTCTGTTTTTTTGGAAATACATTATTCGTGATTCATAAAATGAACGGACTTTGATTTAACTAAAACTGCGTTGGATGACAGCTTGTCTTGGGAGTCTCATAGTGTCTAAGGTTGTAGCGAAATTAACATGGCATTTCCAGCACAATGTAAAACACTACTTAGAACTAAAGAATAATTTTGGGTGAAAGCACATGAAGTTTTTCTTGAGCGAGCAAGGCTAAATAAATGTTCCTTCCCCTTCTTGTCTGCGAGCAGGCGAGCGCCCATACCGGTGCGAATTCCCGAACTGCGGCCGAGCATTTGCACAGAGCGGCCAACTCAAGACGCACCAGCGTCTGCACACAGGCGAGAAGCCGTTCATCTGCTCAGAGCCAGGTAATAGCGCACTGTGTCTTTAACTTGACAATACCACAGAACCGTTGCATGCTTTGGGTGAGCCTTGTTGGTAAGGAGGGAAGAAGTACTTGTGTTGTTGTTTTAAATGCCGTGTATTTTGTGTGTGTGTGTGCGTACACATCCGACGTGTACACTCAGGCTGCGAGAGCAGATTCACTCACGCGAACAGACACTGCGCCGCCCACCCGTACGCTCGCTTGAGACGCGAGGAGGGCGACCCGGCCTGCTCCGGAATGGAGGAAAAGTCGTCGCACAGCCGGCGAGACAACCAGGAAAACTTGGACGAGCACAATTGGGCGGACAAGTGAGACGATTTTTCCTTGCTACTAACCGCTGCCAGTCACCGTAGTTTTTTGGAAAGAGTGATGTCATGATGGTGAGAGGTCCACTGGCACCTCGCACGTTGATTTTGGTAAAGCTCCATGAGCGACCGTTGCTGCCGTTTTAGGAACATGAATTTCAGCCTCGTGTCATTTGGCCACGACACAATTTAATTCGATACTGCACCACGCACGTTTTTACCGACACTGGTAGCATTTTAAGCCAGCCCTCTATAAAGTTCGGCAAAGTGTACAGCACCAGTACACATGGGATATGTTTAAAAACCTTTTTTTGTACGTTTTGTTGACTACAGTTCCAATTGCTGGAAACCCAAGGAGAGTGGAACAGCCCTGCTTCTGAAGGAGAGAGGAAACGACTGGGATCTTGGAGTCAGCCCCGCTCGCGACCTGAACCCCACTCGCGACCTGAACCCCACTTGCGACCTGAACCCCGATGACGTGACCCAGAGGCACTGGCAGGGGGCGGAGCAGCAACTGCCGCTCTCTCCGCCTTTGTCACCCGCCGAGCAGTGGCATGGCGTCTCAGCTCTTGCCCAGCTGGCAGAGCTGGCCGCAGAAATGCCCTCCCTGTAATTAGACGTACGTTATTTACCTCCCACCCCACCCACCCACGTCCATTTCCTGCGAGCTTCCAGCTCACATTTGCATTCATTCACAGCAATGTGAGACACCTTACTGGTTTTTGGGTAACGGGAGAAGAAAAGCCAATTGAAAGTGCCAAGCGCAAGTGGCTGAGTCACAATTGTTCGTCATGGCGCACAGCACTCAAATTGTTTCTGAATGTTTGACGTTAACATCAGTGGCCCTGTTCGTTCCTTTGGATGTTATATTAGCCTATAATGGATAACGCTGCAGTCTGCTATGCTAGACAAGTGTGCCGTATGTATTTATGTTAAGAACATGGCGAGACGACAATTTAACGTAAAGCGAGTCCACGCAACGCCAGTGGCGATATCCTTGGAGCTTCAATTCTTGGAACGCTCGCTCTGACGACGAGAACGTAGTTGCTACGACAGTCGAATTTGCAGGAGTAGTACGAGTCTTTGGGCATCCCAAAGATGAGCAGGAAGAGTTATGGGCCCATCTTCCTGAAAATAGGGGAAGCCGTCTTGAAATCCTCGCACGGCCTGACGACCCCTGTTGACGCTCTCAGCAGTCTCCACCTCTTCAGTCTCTTATTGGCTTCTGCTCCTCATAGCGCGGCTGTGACAATAACAAGCACGCTACTATTGGCACTAATAGTTTACCATAACAAAAAAATATTTGTACAGAGCCCTATAACACCCATCGACATTCCTCTCCCGCAATGGTAATAATTATGATAAATCCCATTTCACCAAGGCACCCAATCCCAAATTTACTTACAACTCCTACAAACCGATGCAGCAGCCATCGTTTAACTCGAAAACAAGTCACGCCTTGTGGGAAATGCTTCGTTTTATCCACAGGCTTTTATTAGAAAGAAGTGTAAATCCTAAGTTTCCAAATCTAAACCAAAACCTTTTGCACTTTTGTTCTTTGGAGGCCTTCTTGGGTTTTGGCCCTGTACATAGAGGGTGGGAGGGGGTAAATCTGCTTGTCTGTTTGATACGCATTGTAAATTTAGACCTTTTGCCAATGTTTGTATATTCTGCTTCGGGCTTCTGGCTATCAGTGACACTAATTGCATTCATTCTCTCTGTTGGTTTGCATACAGATAACTACATTTTAAAAAGTACAATAGTATGTTTAAAGTAATTGCGTTTTCATTAACAAGACCGACCAGTTACATAGTGCACTTTGACGTTTATTCACACCCTTCCGCGTGCGTTGATATTCGACTGATAAGGTTAAGCGCTTGTGTATTCTAACTTAACTGTAGAGAAAGGAATAGTGATTGTATTCTTAACGTATAGAGCCAACTTAAAGCACTGCCCTGCACAGACGTTGCAGTCACGAGGCTTTACAGCTTCTGGAGTTGAAGTGTGATTTTTAAAAAAATAATCTGTTTTACAGAAGGGGAGTTTATAGCAGGGCGTTTTGATATAAATGAGCCTGCCATTGCAGGCTGGGAGTGTGAACACGGAGGTAATTGTGGATATGATTGATTCGTTAAGACGTTTAGGCTCTGGCAGCAGAATTGTTTTGAAGGCATGGGTCTGATCATTGCCACAAAGAGGTGTTTTAAAACATCATTGGCATCACCAGCCAGAAAGCCCTCCTGAATGTGTCATTGTATGAATGTATAGTTTTTATCTTAAATAAAAAAAATATATACAAGTACTTAAACACTGCTTCTTGGCTACAGTCTTCGGAGCACTTTGTTGAAGAAAGCTGTGAGGGTTATTGTGGGGGATGTGCATCAAGGATTATACATCAGGTGACCTCACGATGGAAACTCCGAGGCTCATTGTTTGATTTGTTGCCGATTTTATTTGATCGACAAAACCAAAATTCCTTCAGTCAAAATGTAAGCAACGCATTTCCCATTGTACAAACAATTTTGTTCTCAAAGTTATAATCATCCAGATTCACTCCTAAATTCTTTGAAATGTGCATAAAAATATAGGGAAGGATTTTAACTGCCAGTAGCTTCACAAAACCATCAGTAGTACGCTCGGCTATTGGCAATGCAAAACTTGACATGCAGAGATCAAAAGTAAAACTACCATAAGTCGTTCCAGATGAAATTACCCAATCGACGAAAGCCACCGCTGTAAGGAAACTTTCTTGAAGTGTGGAATTTTAGGAGTTGTAACCCTCCGCTTGGTCCCCCACCCTTCCCCGTCTTCACTTTTTCTTCTTTACCTGTAATGTAAACACATTCCACGCGCATGGCTGAAGGGTCATATCTGCGTGAGAGATCAGGAAGCACGATCCCTTCATTCGATTCACACCGCGGACCGTATGAGCAGAAAAGAGATTTGTTTTGATTCGACCTTTTATTTGTTGTTTCGCTTTACAAAGGGTTTTAAATCATCCAAACACGATTCACAGAAGCTGCTAAATCAAGGTTTTGCTCTCATTCGCAAGACAAGAGTTGCCGAGTAAAATCAATAGCTGACTCTAAAGTTACAAACCCATTGCGCATCCTACAAATGCGTTGTTTAAAAGGCAAATGAAAAACTCATTAAACGAAGAAGAGTAGCGTGTGGAACAGCACACCAGTTTGCAGGGCATCCGAATTGTTAACTGATAAAAACCAGTTTAATGGGTGTGTAACTCCTGAGTTGGTGTATAACACAATCACGTCACTGGTTGATTCTGAACATATTTCCGTGAGATTCTGTGTTTCGATAATTTCTCAAAATTAGCTTTGTTTGGACAGTCAGCACCTGCAACCATTAATGTTGGGTATATCCCCCAAGAAGATCGATCGTAAGACCTCCTCCACCTGTAACCATAAAATACAACGAGGCTCCAACTTCCATTACCATTGTTATATCTGCGCTTAGCCACGGCAGAGGCTGGAGTCTACAAACACCGACATTTCATTTGATTTAAATTTGTAGGGCAACAATATGGGCCACGCCGCACACCTTTTGCTCGGCACTGATTCTGAAGTCCTGGCCCCTGCCGAAGTAGCTTTGGCAAGACGGTGGCTCTCCTCCAGTCAGCCATTGAAATTGCTCGGAGGGTGCTGCCAGGCCGTACAGAAATTAGTATTTTAAGATTTGCTATCTATGTAAAGGTGTACCTATGTAGAGGCACTGTTAATAACTACAGTGCTCCATCTCGGCAGCGCAGTAATAATATCAAGAGGGTCACCTATGCGTTACCATGCATTATTGCAGCATAGGACGTGACAAATGACTGCATAAAGTAATGTAAGGTGGAACCCTGCCCTGTTGTATAGGTGCGGCCTTTCAGAGATGCACATTTAACTGCAAGGCCTACGACATCCAGGTGGGGCGGGGGGGGGGGGTGCCCGATGTTAATGGCTGCGGCCGCTTGCCGAAGCCTAAAAAAAATCCAACTTTCCTCAAGTACGAAATAAAAATATTTTCTCGTGAAAAGTGGGCCTAAGTTTTTGGATTCAGAAATGGAAAAATCAAGTTAAGCAACAAAAGAGTTTAAAAAGCAGTTGCAACAACACATCTTGCACACGCTTCACGAAACATTTCCGTTTTACAAACACGAAACATTTCCTCTTGACAAAAATACGAGAGCTAGAAAAATCTACAAGCGCAAACGGATTCACGGCACCTGCACGGTGAGAGTCCTGCCGACTCTGCTGAACTTAAAAAAGAGTGGGCAAATGATCCATCGCACGGGTTTCCATGTCATCACGGACCCCAAGAGACATTCAGGACGATAACCAATGACAATGGCCTTCGCGAAGCCTCGCAAACTTAAATGATCCCGACAAAAGTGGGCGGCCATGCCAGGTTAAAACGATCACTTTGACATTTTGCAGTGAAGCCTCTTTCTCAACACAAATCATACCCCATATTCAAATGACGTGATCTCAGGTCCTCTTTAAAAATAATTATCACTGCCATTTCAAGCATCGTTGTCTGAGTAATGGGCTATAAGCCACTCGTTGGTTCAGATTGACAGTGTACCTTCTTGCATTACTTCTCATACACGTACACCAACGACTCACGGATCTGTACACTGTGCGGAAATAACATCGACACACCGACGTTATCCTTATCTTGTTTGTAGGCAGAGCAGAACTCTGCCAAAACTAGTCTGTGCAGTTTGCCGAACATCAACTAGCTCTTATTTCACAGAAATGCAAGATTAAATATTGTAACAGATATTACTAATCCCAAGGGTTAAAAACTTCACTGTGACAAGCCTTTACATTTGACCTCAACATGATCCGCAGACCTGACCGAAAGCAAATCCTCTAGAATTTGACAGCTTGGGTCGATGCACCAACTCCCTGAGTTAAACAAAGCACGGGCAAGAGAATGTGCAGGATGCTCATGGAGCAGAACTGCTGCAGTCTGTCCGTCCGTCCTCACTTCCTAGCGGTTTGCGAAAAAAAAAAACTTTTCCATGGAAGCAATACGATTTCCGTTTCAAATGGATGCGGGCAAACGGCGATTTCACAGCCGCGACAAGTCCACGCCACCCAGGCAGTCTGTTGTGTAAGCGGATTTTTTTTTAAAAGCAGAACTCAATAAACAAGACAGTGGGAGGGCATGCCATATTAAAAAAAAAACTTGTATAATCAAACCAATATGTTGGGTTTTTTTTCTTGCCGATGCTTCCTAAACGACCCAATGTGACCTTAGGGAGGGTTACTTTAACGAGCACCATGGGCCTATGGCGGTGGTCGCGCACACGTCGGCAAACATCGGCCTCGGCTCGGTAACAGTTTCCACGGCTACGTGTGGTGATCCCGGAGGGGTCACGCAGAGCGATGTGAGCTCAGGGTTCGAGGGGGGAGACCGCGTGGATGTGACTGGGCTAGCACGTCATGTGAGCCCTGGGGAAGGTTTACCACCTACAGCTTATGAGCACTTCACCACCAGTATTGCGAGAGAGAGAGCTCAGGCAAATGCCACGCAAACTTAAATAAAGTACATAATTTAAAGGTGCGATGGAATGTGGCGCATATAATTTCAGGATGGCATTCTTTGATGTGTTTTTTCGTACAAAGCCAATAATTGCTACGTTCATACCTTGAATGATTACTACAAATGAAATACTGACATAACAAAGCAAAACATTTAAAACAAATTTAAGTTACAGCATATAAAACAAATTCTGCACACAACAGTGAACATCAGTATTAGCTTATAACATTCTCATCACCATTCACCTTTTGACCCATGGACCGCTATTTACATTGTTATTCTCGCTGTTGGGAAATAGTGGCGGGTGAGTGTGCGATTATGACATTAAAAAACGCCTGCGGGCATAACCACATAAACAATGCTCACCCAACTGAAACCGCATTGTACAAGGTCTCAGTCCGCCTGCGTGCATATCCCACGCTCGTAAAACTTGACATACTTCAAACATCTGCGTCACCCACACAGCCAAACTCGACACTTCACAGCTGGGCAGGCATGCTAGGCGAGCGCTACCACATCCACTCTGCAGCGTTCCCGCTTAGCACGGGGCAAGTGTGATTTGTAAAAAAAAAAAATTGCCGATTGGAAAATATCGCAGCGAAAGATTCACCAACACAGCAATGAAACCATAACTTTGATTGGTTTCTTCAGCGACAAGTTCTGCCTCGAGGGGACAGAAACAGCAGTGATGGAATTCACAATCGTCGGAAGTGAAGGGAGGGCAGTGCTTGACCCAGAGAAGAGCTCCAGCGCTTAACAGTCTCCTGCATCATGGAATTAACTTTTCACGGCCGCCAAAACTTTAAGTGGGAGGCGCCGGTTTGGTTTCGACCTTCTCAAAACATGAGCAGCAAGCAGGAATGCACAGGTGCATCGTTTCTCGGTTCATGTATCTGTTCCTGACAATAGGTACTCTTTGTTCCTTTGTGCAACAACAATCATAGCAATAATGCTGTTACTGCGTAGGCTGCCGAGCGCTGGGAACAAGTGTGCGCACCTCCACAAGATGGTCAATCAAACATCGCCTGGATTGGTTGAATGGACCAGCCCAGGCGGTGCAACGGTGCCCAGTCAGGCGAGGCCAGAGCAATGGAACGATAATTAACTTTCATCGTTTGGTGTTCAGCTAAAGCAGTGGTTCTTAACCTTTTTGGAGGTACCGAACCCCACCAGTTTCATATGCACATTCACCGAACCCTTATTAATTGGAAAAATAAAATATGATTTTTTCAAATTCAAAATATGTTTTACTGGTGCACAATCATATGAGTCGGGTGTGTGTCTTAACCTCCGCCGAACCCCTGAGACTGACTCACCGAACCCCTGGGGTTCGATCGAACCCAGGTTAAGAACCAGAGCTAAAGCAAGTCTATGAACACCGACTCGCCAGAAATATTCCTCTCCTTGAGCCAATCTGTAACGAACACGTTCTCAACGAAAACCCACAGTATTCTCATCGACTCTCTGAGCCTGCACCTGATGCACACCACCGATTACCCACACTGCCCCGCTTCGATAATGAGCTGGGTAAGCGTGCGCCATTCTGTGCCAGCACTGGGGCTGGTGAGGGAGCGGGGGGTGGGGGTCGCGTGGGGGGGATGTGCAGTCCGTCGCGGATCAAACCGTGGTGCGCAGGCGCGCATCTCCAAGGCCGTTAGACGCATGCTTGGCCTGCGCCCGCTCGCCACGCAGCGTGATGACGGAGTACACCAGACTGCCCGCAATGCTGCTCGCACGCACGCACATACATGCACACACACAACCGGCACACACTGAGACTACAAGCGTAAGAGCCCTGTCGCCAATCCACTGATGGGGTGCACTCTATAACAATAACAACAGAAACTGCCATTTGCCACGTGGGGGTGACATCAAGCACGGTGCTGTCACAGTCTAGGTTCACGTTGAGGCCATATAAAGTGTCAAAGGCTACTGGTAGGAGATCATAGGGCAGGCAGGTGTTATGGGTTGACTGAAAGAGATGATGAATGGCAAATGCAACCCCTGCGTTCCCCCCACTATGGTACCTATATGTGTGTGCTAACGTGCAAAACACAAAGATCCCTCGTATAGCCTTATCAGACTGTTAGGACAAGTGCTGTTAGTGAGCACCTATGAAGGCTGGCACAGCACACGAGGGGATGGGTGGCCAGCACCAGGTCTGGCCGCCTTTGTCTCCCTAGTGGCGATGTTAACATGATAACATGTGCACGCACATATACGCACGCACACATGCACAGGCTCCAAGGAGAAGGCTCTGCTTTCTTACCCCGGCTAAAGTGTCAGGGCAAGTGCTGTTAGAGGGTGCCTTTAACAAGCATGTAAGGGTTGCCGAGGTCAGGAACTTTGAAAGAGAGCCATGTGTTCGGCTATTAAAGAATCAAAGTGAATTGAAAGATGAGTTTTCATACGAGCCAGAGAGAAAAGCAACAGCTGTGATGAATGGGACTGCCAATGACACAGACAGGGAGGTGTTCTAACACAACACAAGCGCCATTCACGAAGAAAAGCACTGCAAATCACACACTTTGTTGCGTAAACTTTGGTGACAACACTGCCAAAACCACCAGTAAACCACATTCCGTAGTGTAATCCAAGGCTTGTTAGCATGTTACTGTTCCCAAAAGCAACATCACATTGTAATTAGTGTCAGGATTCATATTATTAGTTCTTTCGGTAAAGTTACGTAGAAGGGAAATAATAAAAAATATAAAACAATAAAAATTCTCACGACGTTTCGACTGCAACACAAGCAATCATCATCAGATGTGAAATCCACAGCAAGAAAATTTGAAACGCCGTGAGAATTTGTATCGTTTAATATTTTTATTATTTTATTATTTCCCTTCTACGTGACTTTACAGAATGAACCAAGAATATGAATCCCTGCAGTCACGAAAGCTTTAAATCAAAATTTAGTTTCAGGATGTTTTTTTTGTTTGTTCTGTTGCATAGCCCTTTTGCCAATGAGTAAAACTCCCGCAAGAAAGCCTGTGACATAAACATGACAAAGCGCTATTTCAAATTCTAGATTTGAAGCTTTCGTGACTGCAAGGATTCATCCTCTTAGGTTTTTTCGGTAAAGTCACGTAGGTAAAATAATAATAAAGTAAAATAATAATACATGATTGAATTGAGTTATTTTCATTTATCTTTATTTTATTTTATTATTATTTTTTTATCTACGTGACTTTACCGAAAAAACCTAAGAGTACGCTATTTCCAAGTTCATGAGTTTTGAGTGAGGCTTGAACTCTCAGGATAGAGGCACACATATTCCTCACGGAAAATAGTCTCCAGTAAACACCCCAGCTTACGTGCACCTCCTAAACTCTGATATTACATACGAATGTTGAACTTCTTTCGCACTGTACGTAGCTAACCGTGCTCATCAGACTTGTCCTTGATCCCGAGCTCTTGTGGTCTCCCCGACATACCTTAAAACTCTGTTGGACCTTACACCTCAACCTGGATAACATCTTCTGCATCCTCCCTTTCCTTACTACAGCTCCTGCTGCTGAGACCCTCCTTCGTGCCCACACCACTCCCCCACTCGACTTCTCTAATTCGCTTTTCTATGACCTCACCACTTGCCTCATCTACAAACTCCAGACGACCCTAAGATTCTGCTGCTCCGTTCAACGCCCGTACCCGTAAACATCACCACATCGCTACCGAAACTCCAATCCCTTCCACTTGATCCAAATCTGGTTCTGAATCGATTTCAAGACTGCATACACCATATTCAAGATCCTCGATGGATTCACTCCTTGCTAAATCGCTCATCTCACTCGATTATCTTCCAAGCTATCTCCGCTCCAGAAACCAAGCTTTCTGTCCAAGCCCCCAGTGAACCTTCGCTCAGTGGGAGGTCGATTGATTTTCTCTATTGCCCAGATAGTTCTGGAACTCCCTTCCCTCAGTCATCTGTGGTGCTAATCCTCTGTCCCCGTTCAAGTCCAGACTTAGGACCTCCCCCTCTTTCCCTCTCTTTAACCGTCTCTTTCTCTGGCCAACGTAATATACCTCCTGTTATGTATCTTGAGGTGTGCTTGCATTTAAGACTTTATATAAAGCCACATTGTAGTGTAGACGTTGTTGTGATGCATTAGAAACATCAACGTTGCTGGTTTTACACTTCAACCGTTTTCCTCATGTGCCTACGTTTTAGTGGAGCAACTAGGTAACGGAAAAACACCTAAATATGTAAAATCGCTTATTCAAACACACACATACACACATGCTGCTTCACACTCACCTGATGTTCAGACCAATAAAATTAGTCCACGAAAAGATGTAGTCCCCTCCAAAGACCATCCCAATATAGGTGATCAAGACATTCTGTTTGGTGGGAAAATAAAAGGACATTCACACGTGACGATAATGATAATAATAATAATCATCATCATAAAAAGAGTCAGATCAATACGTTGTACAGAAAAGTATTTCTGAGTCAAGATTTTTTTCTCCCAGATGCTCCAGATTTGGGATGTTTGGCAAATTGTATTCACGAGTGTTCAAGTTCATGCATTAGGTATAGCCCTGTGAGCCATTCGGCTCTTG
Source organism: Lethenteron reissneri (assembly GCF_015708825.2). NCBI lineage: Eukaryota > Metazoa > Chordata > Hyperoartia > Petromyzontiformes > Petromyzontidae > Lethenteron > Lethenteron reissneri. Next base: position 3,275,684 of record NC_083817.1, read on the forward strand.
AATCGGGTGCAACCGCAACAAACAAACAAAAACATGAACAAGAAAACATCTTAAAGTGACTAAGTTCAAACAGAAAATCCAAGAAAAGACAGCAAAATATTGCAGAAAAAACACCGTACACCAACGCTGTGTGCAAAAATCCCAGTGGGATGCAAGTCAAACAACAACCACAAGACAACTTAGATTAAGGCCATCAGTCTAACTCTGTGCTACAACAAACAAACATGGCTAAACCAATACACTTTTCGAAATCACCAAAATAAAGCTATGAAAGCAATGAAAAAGCAATCATTTTTATACGTGTTAAGAAACTGAAGCACCGAGGGAAATCCCACACACACGTAAATGGGTACACAACCTATTTTATGCAGGCCCATCTCACAGCTCAGTTGGGTTTTGGCGTAAAACAAATCTGTCATCCACCAATCCTTTCCTATAACATACTGGATTGCAGGCATGCACAATCAAGCATGGAATGTGCCGCACCACGGTTCAATCCTTCAGACCCCCGTAGGCGAGAGGAGAGTTGCGAGGGTGTGCGGGTCACGATTGCCTCCTCACCTTAATGCAGCCCACGATGGTTGTGGTGAGGGCAGAGTTCCACTGAGTGCACAGCACAGTGGAATACATGAGAACAAACCTGGAACGCAAACACAAGCCGGTCGTGCCGTGAACTCCCAACGTTCACGAATTACGAGTCGCATAATGTTTTAAAAAGCCACCGGCGATCTGGTTGTCACAATTTCTGAGTTGTGATTCCGTTGATGAAGCTATTTTTCTTGGTCTCGTTTATACGACCTTGTTGTTATTGTTTATCTGGTTTAATTTGTAAAGTTGTGTTCAGTCTGATATCCTCAATTTAAGGTTCGCTTATATTTGACATATACGGTGCATCAATTATAATTAATCAATTCTCACCTCAGGACCAACAACAGCGCGAAACACTGCCGAGCATTTGTTAGACGGGGCCCACTTTGACCTTCTTATTAAGTGATCATCGCATATATACATTCATACTTTTATTGTTACTATGGGTGGGGCAGTGGAACAGCGGTGAGCGCACTCAGTTATGAACCTAGCGACCCGAGTTTGATTCCTGACAAAATCAGATGTGAATGACTTTTGAACCGGTCCTGGGCCCCACGTCACCACTCTGCACTGACCAGCGTGGTGAAGTATGGTCAAACAGATCCACATGACTCACATGGCATGGGGAGGCCTTCATCTATCGGCGGATTGATTTGAAAGTTATGTTTGATTATTTTTTTTAACCAAAAACCGTGCCTTTTAAAGCAACAATTTACAAGTGACATCCGCCCTGAGGTTTCCCACGGCACAGCGCATTCCTGCGTATTGAGTAACGGCATTGTTGCACTAATCCCCGACTCATCTCTGCTCTGTGCTCCAGTGACAAGAACGCAGGCGCTGATGTCTTAAAGGGTTGGTGTGACCCCGACAATGTGGGAAAAGGGTGGACACGGGTCGTTGAAAGCGGAGACCGCTCTCGGTCGACTGATCACGAAGCCGGTTGCTCGTGCTACTTTGCATTGCAAAAAAATCGACGTTACTCTCGCCGAATTTTCCACGTATCGTAATTGAGCACGCTCGATATTCTGTCGACCAGTGCACGTGCACGATCGTGGAGGTGACTGGACCACAGTTCACCGAGCTGGTCAGTGTGGGTTGGTGCAAGCACGGAACACAGACATGGAAGGATAGTATACAAGTAAAATAGATTTTTCTACACTGCCCTCTGCTGCTCATCACGTAGCCCAGCAGTAGCCTACCGCACCTGTTTTATGCATGGGGGTCACCCATCCAAGCACTTTTCATGCTCAAAGGCGCTTATCCTCAGGGATCTGACGAGTTCCAGGTGATTTTCTAATCGGCCTCTGTATTCCACTATCCCAGTTACTATCAGCGAACGTGGGCCCTCACCCGTAGCGTATAAACCACGCACAAATACGCACAAGTCGGGCGCATACGTAACGCGTAGGAGAGTAATTGTGCATGGAGTCATCGGTTAAATGGCGCTTCTTGAGTTCAAGCGACACGCATCAAATCGCACGAGAACTAACGCTGGATAAAACGCGTGCCACTTTTCGGGAAGTTAACGGTGGTCGTCTTGTGGGGTGGCTCTTGCTCCACCATAGCAGCGTGGAATTTCTACCACTGTCTCAGGGCTGCAAACAGCACTCCAGTGCCTCGCCAAAGCGCATTTCAAGAGGAAACCACTTTTAAGTGTTTTTATATTTGTTTTTACGGTGCATATTTACACTCACTCCCAGTTGACCACTCACATCTGCCTGTCTTGTTTAAAATAACACGGGCTGTAATCTTCCTTTCCCAGGGGCAAAAATATAAAAACCGCACGGAGAATGCGCGCTCCACATTGTTCTCTTTGTTGAACAAGCCATTACACGTCAGGGAATGTCCAGGGTTACCTACCCCATAATGCAGGAGAGGAGAAACTGTACGACAAAGAGAGGGTCAGCCCAGCCAGAAAACTCCAAAGCCTGCGGTGCCGGAAACATAAACACGTTTATTATGCAACTTAACAAAACTGCGTAGAAGTAATATATATTTACAGAGCTTTGCCAATCAACTGCTGGATGAAAGCCTCCCCATGCTCTTGTCAGTCGTGGGGGTTGTTTTTACTGACCATACTTCACTATGCTAATCAGTGCAGATATGTGAGGGGCGTGGGGGCAGGTTACGACTGGTTCGACTATCACTCACAACACCAATGTCAGTCGTGGTCGCAAATCGGACTGAGGTCACAGTGCTCACAGCGCAGTGCATTAAACCTCTGCGCCACCGCTCCACCAAGTTTAAAATACCCCCCCCCCCCTACCAAATGACCTATTGATGAATCTTAAACAAAGAGCGTGGTATTCCCAGGTCACACCAGTTCACAACTTTCGCAATCTTTGAATGAGCAGTCTTGTGCAGCGTCCCTGGGTGCTTGCATTCCTGTGAACTCTCCCATGCAGATCTCCCCCCCCTGCCCCCACCCCTGCTTGCTCCCCTCCTCCTCCTTCACCCCCACTGGCTGCATCCCAAACCCTTTTACCCCCACCCACAACCTCACCAGCTTTAAGCGGGCCAATGGTGTGACACCGCCCACAATGAGAAATTGACGCTGCCCCCCATACTCCCGTCCCAGCTCCCGTCACTTTTCTCCGCTCCCTCCTGCGGCGGCTCTCTGAGCCCCTCTTTGTCCGAGGCTCCTTAAAACTGAGCGCTGGCCAAAAACAGTTGGCACAACAGCACCCAGGGTTTAACCGCGCAAGCTGCGGCGCTAGTTGGGATGGGGGCCAGGCGAAGGAGTATAACCGTCTTGTGTGGTGGATTGCATCGGACGTCATGTTCTCCCGTGCTGGAGTGCGGCGAGTGCAGGACGCCGTGGCCTGCGCACTCACCTTGTCCACGTCGCCAGTGACGTGCGCTATCAGCATCGTGGGCACGATCATGAAGAGCGCGTTGTAGAACAGCAGCCCATACTTGCCCAGCTCCTGAAGGGAAGACCTTCACTTTAGTGGGGGAGTCGAGCACCCGAACGATGAGGCGCGCAGATTGCGGCCGCCTCCACGGGTCAAAGTGGTGGGCATTCGCTCGCTGGTTATGGATGCCAGGACGCCACGAGGCCAATAAATACAAAAACGATGAAATGACGCCCGCTCGTTGCTTGCACACGTGGCCTGAAAACAAATATTTAACTTTTCCAAACGCACGCATTGCAAAAGATCGTCCTTTGCTTTCACGTATAATTTGCATTCACTAACGGATTGCGTGCCCGCAGTAGCTCCGATATCTGTGTACCCTGGCCGTGTACCTTCGTATCAAGCTTCTGCTTTATGTAGACTCCATTGGCAGCTGTTAAGATGTCGTTGAGCAGGATGAAGACATAGCCCTGGAGGTCAAAGGCCAGGTCAGAGCTAGGGAAGGAGGAGGGCAAAGGCCACTGGTCAGCCCATGGCACAGCACAAGGGGATGAGTGACGTGAGAGTTGCGTGATAATGACTGGCTTGGAAGCTAAGACTAATAGTTTAACTACACAGGCGCGTATATACAAATTACACTGGATGAATGGGACCTGCCTTGTGTGCTGAAGGAGAAGTTATGTCAACATTACGCTAATATCAGTTGCCCAGTAATTACAGGGGGGGTTGTTACACTCATATATCACCATTAAAGTTACCCTAATTTAAAACAACTCAGCCCCGGATAGTGTTGTGGGTCATTACAACATCGTGTAAGCAAGATACCAAGAAGGGACAATTAGGAAGGAATTCAGGGCACACCTGGCTTTCAGGTGATCAGATGCCAAAGGGGCCCTCTGCTGGCCACTCAGAATTATTAAAATAACTGCATGGGACAAACAAACCACAATCATGATCACCCCTATATCAGGTTGGGAAAGAGTTAGAGAAAGAAAGATGCCACTTGATTAATTTCAGGGGAGGGGGGGGGGGGATTGGGAGGGGAGGGGGCGTAGAGTGATATGAAGGAGAAAGCTCAAGAAAGCTCAAGATCGGACAGGGTGGAGGGGGTGTTTGAGCCAGGTACTAAAACATACTCGGTGAAAAGAAAATAAGTCCTGTCCAAAGTTAAAGGTATTCGACAATTGTTTTAAATTCATGATTGCCAATATTATTTTCAAAGTACTAACTTATTTGCTAATGTGATGGCATTCATTGCATAAACGTAAATAAATGTTAGTTTTCTGTTCTATTCCACAAATCAGTTGCAAATAAGGCAACGTTTAAATTAGTTGAACAACATGAATATTTAAATTGCCAACATTAGCCATGGTAGTTCTAAAGACCTGGGAGAAATATCAACCATGCTAACCATTTGCTAAATACATTCACACACAAGTAACCTTATATCTGAGGGCCATTATTGATGCCACCGATACTTGGAAGGCAGAGGGCAATGCAAAAAGTAACGAATGAGGGCACGTATTAAATATTAAATATGCTCCATCTCCTTCACAGTGGACGTTCAAGATCCAGTGACATCATTCAATAAGTGTCTGCCATTGTGTTCCAATGTCTTGGTCTGTGGGTGCCACAGTGGCGAGATGGTAGCTGCCTCGCCTGGTATACAGGAGGTCACGGGTTCGATCCCGACTGCATATTTGGAGTTTGCATGGTCTCTGGGTCCTCTGGATTTCCCCCTCCATATCTAGAAACATGCTAAACATTTCCACATGATAAGTCACTTCGTTGCTTCCGAAAAAGAGCTGTATAGCTCAGTGGGCCTTAAATGGTAAAATAAAAAAGTCTAATATATACGTGGTCCAAATTGGACAATTTTAAATGTGGCAATTATCGCCACCTACTGGCAGACTAATTCCCACTTGCAGGCCAGTGCTAAGTCACCTTGTGCCGCACAGGGACAGCTGCCACTGGGATTCTCCTACAATGCTTGAGATGAGATGTGATACAAGGTGCTTAGAGATGCTGAGGCATTAAAGGAAGTGTCATGTAAATGAAATGACTATTTTTATGTATGAGAACTTCTTTCGCACCATACATTGCCAACCATGCTAATCGGAGGTCTGGGGGAAGGACAACAAACTAAACATAAAAAGCAGTTCTAGAGAAATGAGTTTTCAATCTATATGTAAAAGTGCATAGCTCCAGTGGCTTCCTAATATCAGAAAGCAGAGCGTTCCAGCCGGCCACATAAGCACATCTGAGAGCGTGCGATGCAGTGACCCTCTTTAGTCGATGGCTAGCCAAAAGCCGCCGCGAGGATGGCCGGAGTTCGCATGATGGTTTTATGTTCCTTGACGGGATCAGCAACGTTTTGTGTATCATTTGTGGCAAGCACTTTGTGTGTAATGAGTGCGACTTGATAACGAATGTCACAGAGCCAGCGTTGACAAACCTAGCTGCAACGAAGGCACCCAGGATCATGGTCATCACTGTCAGCTGCACGGAGGTTGACACTTTCTTCCTGTTAAAGACAAGTGGGAAAAAAAGGTTCATTTTGTAAATATTTACTTTCAGTTAATGAATGATCATTAAGTGTGTATTTTCACCAGGTGACCGGCCATTAAAATTCACTGTAGCCTTTGCAAAGAATGCTTGTGCGACTTGAGGTGATGTATGGTTAATGATGAATTATAAATATAGCTTTTTTTAATGGAGGCAATGAGCCAGACCGTTACATCACAATGTGATGCACGTACATACCGTCAACAAAACCCAAACCGGTTATGAAAAGCAGGGGATAGAAAGAAGGGGAACGGGCATGATGAATTATATTTAAATACTTGCATGTATCTTCTTGGTTCTTTCGGTAAAGTCACGTGACTTTACCGAAAGAACCAAGAAGATGAATCCCTGCAGTCACGAAAGCTTTAAATCGAAATACTTGCATGTAATACATTTTTATTCGTGTGATCATGCGAGAACTTGACACCAGGATATGTCGATTTTGGAAGAGTGATGTGGGTCAACAAATTGACGAAAGCAAAACAACTGAAATAAAGTACAGCAACGAGGCAAACAGGATGAAGCTATGATGTGTGTACGAGGTATAACCTACTTGAGCACGATAACCTCCGCGATCATTGTGAAGAGAATCGAGAATCTTCTCAGCACAGTAAACATGGGAAGGCTGGAGAAGACAACACAGAAGGCGACGACGCACACAGCACCAATCTCGCATGATCAAATGCTCACGAGACAAAGCATAACTGGTAGCATATGTTCTGGTCGTACATTTACTGGAAAAAGGAGGTCATTTACCAAGTTGTGGAAAAAAAACCCGGCACGGGGGACACAAATCAAACTTCAAATTAGACAGCGAAAACATAAAGCAACACACGGTGCACGTAATGCTTTGGTAGCGGCCCAAGTGCATTGCAATTCCAGGCATGTTTGGCAAATGCACGGGCACCAGCAGTACGACTAGCTTTATCGGAGAGCGCACCCTGCACTGCGTGAGAAGGCCAGTGCTCTATACAATGCGGAATGAGTTGGTGCAAGATACTGAATTTAATTTTGAACACTGTTTAGATGCGGGTGCTCTTCCAATAAAACATAGCATAACCCAGCAGCATATGTTTAACAATCCTAACTCTTCTGATGAGACGCAGAAGGTCATAACCGGTCCAGAGTTTACTTACATAAGCACATGCTGCTGTGTAATAATAGTCTGGACAGCCAATGCAGCCTGATGCACCAAGCAATGTTTATTTGTTTGTGTATACAGAACAAAAGTTACGCTTGCATATTTGCCAATTGCAACTTACTTTAGCCGCTTTGTGCTCAGCAACCCTGTCAGCAAGTTTCCCAAGTAGATCAGAGGCAAGGGGAAAATCTGAAAAACAAACAGATGGGGAAATAGAATGAGTCACACGCTTGCAGGAGACCTTGTAGATATTAAACAAGCCACAACAATCATCTCCAAGCCCAAATGAAATCCACGCGTGTCTCAGGAAGTTGTGGCCGAGTACGTAAAATACGGATCTTCACTTTTTATGAAATAAAAAATTAACCCGTAAAAACTAAGTTTTTCACTATAAATCCTTTATATGCGTGGCATCGGTTTTATTTTATTATTCATTTCTGTTTTTTTTGAGTAAGAGTTTCATTTTTATCACATTGGTATTTTAAATGAAATATGAAAAAAAAAATTTCCTAAAAAGTGGAAAATTTTGGAAAAAATTTTTCACGAAAATAAATTGTCACGCACAACGAGTCTGTGTGCAAAATGTCAACTCGATTGGATCACGGGAAGTGGGTTAAAAAACGACCGAAAGATTTGCACGGTTGTAAGCGCGCAAGCAAGCAAGCAAGTGAACTTAATATAAAGGATTTAAAAAGCACCACGTCTTGTCTACAGCGCAATGTCTACAAAACACCTAGTCTTTATGAAGAAATATCCTTCTGTATACAGCTGTATATATTCAAAAATCATATTTTACAGCCTTTATCGATAAGACGGCTGAACGCTTCCCAAAGGTCGTGGTAGTACCGATTGATTACGCTGCATGATAAATACTAATAATTGGCTGCTGTGATTTACCCACTCACTATTTGATAAATTGTCACAAACTTGGGGCCGTGATTTAACTCAAGAACAAATGACTTTTTTTGCCATGGTGGTGTACGTATAGGGCCTTTAAGTGGCTACAGCATTTACATGAAAGAATTACGCACGGCATGCATTCGGGTGATATGAAGGCAAATCAATACATAGACACACAATTCGAAGCTTGTTCTGTAAGAATAGATATTAAATTATGAATTGATGCTATTACATTCCTATTAAATAGGGGTGAATCGATTCAACAACTCTGCCACATACAGTAATTCAAGGGTTGCAATGTAGGATCGTAATTTGATGGAAAAATCGATTTCCCTCCCCTCCCCTTAACATTTTAGTGAATTGTAGCACCTCCAGTGACTGACAGCAATGACTGGCAGCAGTGACGTGAACCAATTACATAAACCACATTAATGAATAGGAAAACATATTCTTACACATGGGATTCAATGTTTGTATGGTGAGCTTAAAGAATCAATTATTTATCAATCGGTGCATTGTTACATGCCTAACAAATATGCTGCACATTAAATACTGTTAGGCAAGTGTAAATCTGCTTGCATAATTGCAGACACTGGCAAGTGCAAAGGTCATAGCTTTTGAATTTTTTCTTATTTCATAGACAGTGGGTGTTGATCAACAACATTTATACGCTCATGTCAAGGTTGCAGAGACAGGGGAAGGCTTCAGGGTAGCCTGGTGAATAAAATAATTGCCGCCAGCAAATGATGAAAGCGAGCAAGCGGCATTACTATGTGGTTTGCGACCGATGACCGCAATTACACTGTTAGCTTTTATTCATGTTACATCAATGTAGAACGGTGTTTTTTCTGTTTTGGCTCACGGACCACGCAGCCGATATGAACATTTCCGTGGACTACCCAGCCCTCCCCGCCTCCAACCCTAGTGACAAATCGCATTCACTTCGCTCTCTAAATACCATTAATACGAAATTATTCATGTTACCGGAACACACAAAAATTTGCACAGCTAAGGGGCATTTAGATCTTAGGGTAGTTTAGAATCAGGGTAGTTTACCTAAGTTAATTTTTATTAAATATCACGATTAACACATTCCTGCGGAGGGAGCTGGTAGGAACGTTAGGTTGCTCGGTCAATGGCCAGGGTTAACGGCGGCGTGGTGTATTCCGCAAATATGCCCGACTGTGAGGGCGGGCACAAGCCGGCGTGAGTAGATTGAACGTTGAGTTTTACAAGGGCACCACGGGGTGACCAGCCCCTCCCCACCCAGCCCCTCCCCACCCCCCTCCCCACCGAGCCCCACCCTTCCCACCTAGCCCCTCTCTCCCCACCCAGCCCCTCCCTGCACGACGGACGGACACAATAATCCCCTGTGGGCTGGTGTAACCAGGAGGTTCCTACCAGTAAAATATTAATTAATGTCCATAACAAAAACATATGAACGTTGTCATTATTTCTGGATCATCCTGCATTTCCATTAGCCCGCGGACCACCTGGAGGCACTGGTGCAGTGGGTTAGCACACTGCTGTATGAATCCGGCGACCTCAGTTTGATTCCCAGCCATGGCTAACATTAGTGGCGGGTGATATTTTAACTTGTCCTGGGACCCCCTACCCCTTGCTGAAGTATGGTCAAACAACCACCACAACTGACGCAGTGTGTGGAGGCCTTCAATCGGCAACGGATTGACAAAGTGTCACAGTAGGAGGTAGTTGCAACAGGTCACAGCGAATGCCTCGCCACTGAGATTTTATTAAACAATGCCCCCCGTGACAGGTGTCCTGCATCTGCTGGGATCACGCTAAATGCGGGTTAACTCGCCTTGCGAAGGACACTCCGGTCCAGATCAGCGAAGGAGACCACATCGCACTGCTTGCCAGCGTACAGCACCACGAGCGTGGCCACCATCTGTGCAGAAACACATCAGCAGTTGTTTACTCTCACACTGGTGCCGCTGAAGAAGCCATTCTTTTGAACCACCACCATTGTCTTAAACAACTTTTTGTCAGTGAAGAATTGAATGCAAGTGCAAATTTGCCACGGGAGGATGGGTGTATTTGGGGTGACAAATGCTTACTTGTCCGATGCCCAGGGATATAGAAGATGGAAATCTGAAATATAGTAATGGTGTAAAACACATATGTTTAGCATTTTGTTTCTAGATATAAAAAAAAAACTTTATCTTTCATATTATGAAATAAATAATGGGTACAGACTCTGGCACGATGCTCTGGTGGTTAGCAAAAAAAAACATCAGTGCCATGCGATATCTGTCCCAGTCCTGGGGTGCCTCCTTCACTCAACTGCAATGACCAGTGCGGAGAAGTATGATCAAACAGCCCTTATAACTGACAGGGCATGAAAATGCCCTCATGGAATCATGGCTGAACAAAAAATGATAACATTTTTTATCCCAGAACATAAAAGTCCACAAATAAAATCACAAATTGAACAAAACAATGGAATGCTGCTGTTATATTTCAGCTTCAAACGCATGTCAATGGACATTCCAAGGCTGAAACATACTGGTGGAGAGTAAAACCCCTACCCCCACATTTCCGATAGCCCTTGCAGGTCTTGGCACTGCAAACTGTGACTAATGTGGCAAATTTGCCAAGGGAAAAGCATATTTACAGTGCAAAACATCTCACTTTGCCCATAAATACCGTTGCACTCAGTGCAGTCAGCAAGCCAAAAAGAAGCATCTGCCTTACTTTTGAAAATGCAATGACACTACAGGGTAATGAAGCAGATGTCTTTTTAAACATTAAATATGTAGAGAAAAAATGATAAGTTAATTATTAATTACATCAGAGGTTCATGTGAGATTCTGATAGCTTGGGGAGGCCTTCATCCAGCAGTGCTGATAATGATGATGAAAATGGGTTTAACAGTAACGCTATCTTGAAAACACACGAATAAACATAAGTCACTCTACAACAGACCTTTGGATCCTGCAAACCACATTTGTGAATAATCAGCTATCAAGACTGGAGAAAAACGTTTGTGCGGGGCAGACTCATGGCCCAATGTCAATCGGATCACCCACTTGAGCAGTGAGATGACGAACGTGGCATGTAACGCGGCATTACGTGGCAGTAATGCCACGTTACAGTCAGACTTGGAGAGGCAACCTGTACCAGGGTCTTGCTTGAGACACATGCTCCCAATAACCACCAAGTGTGGACCAGTGCTACACAGTAAAATTCTATCCATAGATGTGGCAGATAATCACAGTCCAGGGGTAAAGCAGTTTTTAGCTGCGACATTGACACAGAGTTATTTGTAGTGCTAAGGATCTTAGCTCTATTTATAAGGGCATGTTGTAGGGCGCAGTATTTATATTTTCGGGACGTGAAGAGCCATGAGGAGTGTAGCTCCAGGACTTCCATCCACTCGCTGGGTAACACGTTCTAAAGTGTAATGTATAAGGTACAGCCCCTTGACCAATCCACTGCTGGATGAAGGCTTCCCCGCACCTTTCGGTATGGCCGTTTTTGATCATACTTCACCACGCTGGCCAGAGTAAGCTGGTGAAGTGGGGTGCGTCCAGGACCGCTTCAGATATAACTCGTCACCAGTGTGGGCCAGGTATTGCATTTACCGCACATCATCTGATCGTTGTCAATATCATAATGTGCTGCCGATCACATTCGCGAATGCACAGCGAATGAAGACCACCATGTCAATGTCACCGTCACATTGGTGCCACATTGTACTATGCTCCCAAATATATATACAATATTTTGCCAGGTATGGCCCACTGAGCTATGTAGCTCATTTTCAGAAGCGACCTGGCCACAAATGACAGCTCAACGAAGTGGCTTATCGCCTGGAAATTTGTAGCAGCCAAATATTCTTAAACACATGTTTCTAAGTGCTGAGGGACCCAGAGATATTTTCACGCGACCTCGGTGAAAACATGCGACCCACGACCTCCTGTATACCAGGAGAGGTAGTTAACATCTTGCCACCAACCCCTGCCTCCACCAACCCACAATGATCAGCACGGTGAAATATGGTAAAATAACCCCCATGAATCACATGGCATGGAAAGTTCCTCATCCAGCAGTGGATTAACTGAAAAAGGGATCTACGTGTACACAATTGTGTCACAAACACAGCACTGACACTCTCATAGGTGCATTGCTGGTTCTACCTCCCCAACACCAAATGCCCTACACAACGAATAACACGTTAATAACAATCATGCATAAGCATGGATTGTCATGCTTTCCATCATGCACTTGACTTTGGAATTATTGTACTTGCAGTATGAGAGAGTTATGAGAGCTGACATCGCCACCCCCCCACTCCCGTTACGCATGGCTGGACAAAGTTGAAAACCCATAAACCCCGTTAGTACCGCAAGCGTCGTAAACGTGCCAACCCAAGCACAACCGAAAGAGCGGCCACCCACGTCGGTGCAGCAACGCGTCAAGGTGGGAGTAGCATGGCAGTGCACATAATGCGACATGCACAGACAACAGCATCATCATCATCGCCGCCCAAAGACGTGCATAGGCACCGCTCTCAACGCAAACGACTCGGCTTGCATCCCCTTAAATGGCATTCCATGAACAACGCCAGCCTGTGGACTGTAATCATACGCCACTGCATTTTTTGTCGAAGCTTTTACTGAATGAATATTCGTGGCACCACATATCGCCTGGTGCTGCAGAGCGCAGTAGAGACCCAAGGGATATTCAAAGGCTCACGATGAACCGAACAATGACATCAAAGCTCTCTACACAACACACGATGGTCTTTAAGAGCAATAATTATTGTTGGTGGTGTCCCTCAGATACGAGTGTACTGCACTATGAAGCTGGACATTAGAGTTCGAATCCTGGCCACGGCTAAGATTAGTAGCAGGTGATATTTGAACCGGTCCTAACAACTCCACCCCACCCCCTCATTCACCAACCTGCAATGGCAAGTGTGATGATGTATGATAATAAAAAAAACCTCATGACTAATACTGTTGGGAGATCTGCGAGGTTGGCTACGTTACGGTTCAACAAACATTAACAAATGTGTGTTAATAACGTCTGGACTGTATTCACTTCATGGTTACCCCCTCCTGCCATAGTGCCCGCAAGCAGCTGCTGTTATTTCTAGATTTGAAGCTTTCGTGACTGCAAGGATTCATAACTCTTTGGGTTTTTTCCCCGGTAAAGTCACGTAGGTAAAACAATAAAATAAATGAAAACAACTAAATTAAATCACGATGTTTCAGAGGCAACACAAGCCTCCCTCATCAGGTTTAAAAAGGCACAACAAAATAACTGTAGCGAGTTATTTGTGGTGAGACATTTTTATAGTTATTTTGCTGTGCCCTTTTTACACCTGATGAGGGAGGCTTGTGTTGCCTCCGAAACGTCGTGATTTAATTTAGTTGTTTTCAATTATTTTATTGTTTCACCTACGTGACTTTACTGGAGAAAAAAACCAAAGAGTATGAAAGCTGCTGTTATTATTTAGTTCTTCTAGCAGTGACCATCACCTCGGAGTTAATGATGTACAAATAACCTTTTGTACTGCTTCAAGGAGAACGAGAAAGTGATGGTTGATAATCCGAGAAACTCATGTTCTCCAGGTTAATAACGTCCTCCACCAAGACCCTACGATGATGATGATGATCCAACACAAGGGAGCCCGTGTCCCAATGTCCACCCCTAAAGACCCCCTAATGATGCACACACTACCCCAAAGTTTATCCTCCCTGAAATAAGCAGACCGGTGACCAACCAAGTTCAAGTTTCAGTTGATTTATTAGGAATAGGCGTTAAGCCCTAAATTTCGATTTAAAGCGTTCAGTGACTGCAGGGATTCATCTTCTTGGTTCTTTCGGTAAAGTCACGTAGAAGGGAAATAATTTTATTTTATTATGTAATATTTTATTAGTTTATTATTTCCCTTCTACGTGACTTTACCGAAAGTACCAAGAAGATGTATAGCCCTGTGATCCATTCGGCTCTTGAATCGGGTGCAACCGCAACAAACAAAAAACAAAAACATGAACAAAAATATCTTAAAGTGAATATGTGACTAAGTGCAAACAGAAAATCCAAGAAAAGACAGCAAAATATTGCAGAAAAAGCACCGTACACCAACGCTGTGTGCAAACATCCCAGTGGGATGCAAGTCAAACAACAACAACCACAAGACAACTTAGATTAAACCAAGCAAGAGCGATTACAACAATAATACCACAAAGCCTCCGTGCATCCTCCACACCACCACTACCACCCCCCCAGGCTGCCCTGTAGACCCCCACAGCCCCCCGTGTGTCGGTGCTGACCTGTATGCCGTGAGCACGCTCTTGTTGATCACCACGATGAGGAAGGAGCTGATGCCGTAGAGCGCGGCCGACAGGAGCCGGGCGAGCATCGCTGGGCCCGTCCTGCTCGCCGCCTCGGCCGCATGGTCCCGTGGGCGCCCTCCCGTGCCTGCTGCTGCTGCTGCCGCTGCTGCTGCTGATGATGATGGGGACCGACGTTCGGACGACGATGGAGACGGAGCTGCCTCGGGCTTTGAGAATCTGCCCCGAGGCATCACGGCATCATGATATCATCGCCCCCCGCCCGCTGCTGCTGCTGCTGATTCAACGCCTCCGCCTACACTGGGGCGGAGCGTAGAGGAATCGATTCGGCGTTAGGCGTGATGGGAATCGAAGGTATCAACCCACACCCGCCCGCCTCTCTTTCTCCGACCTCCATCGCCACCGTGATTAAACGAATTGATGGCGTTGTTTGTTGATTATTGGTACACGGTTGTGGGGTGTGGGGGATGGGTGAAGGCGATTCGTTGCAGTGTTAAATCAATGGCGATGATTCGATTTGATCCGGGGTATGGATTGTTGCGCGAAGAATCGGATCGCAGCTTGTTGAGAAACCGGGTGCTACCATTCAATCGCCAGGGGGGTTCCTAATCATTCTTTAAACTTTAACAGTTAAATATGCAAAGAATAACGAATTTTTTTGTCGTCGTTGGTTCTTACTTTTAAATAAAGTAGTCAATGAAATTCGGAGTAAATGTCACGTTCAATTTTAGTTAATGATTTGAATTGTCTGGACGTGAATTGTGAGTTTCCCGGGTCGAGTGGTACAGTCCGGCTCGTGTTCGTCTCTGGGTGGACGTGGCGGCCTCTCGCGTTCTCTGTGTTTCCCCGTCTCTCTGAACATCTCCGTCAGCCCAAAGCGAGGTGAACGAGCGTGGAGTTTCACGACCGTGGGGTTTCACGATCGTGGAGTTTCACGAGCCATCCCGTGGCCCAGGACCCCGACACACGGGGGTCGTATCCTGGTTGTGGAGTGGCGGGGATGCAGGTGGCGGTGCTCGGTAGAGTAATCTAGGCGAGACCGGTGCTCCCCGAGGCTTCTCCACCGTTGCTAGGCCCCACTGTTCCGGCCTCTTGTGAATGCGACGTCATTAAAACTAATGTGTTTAGCTCTTTATCCTGCATATATGTATCGACGGTAATGTTATTTTACAAAGCTTAGAAGTGCTGGACAACCTGGGGATGAACAGTTTGTGTAAAGACAAGTGAGACTAGTCGAAACGTCTTAATTTATAACGCTGTACACTATGGGCTGCTGTGACCCAACTTGTTGTCGTGAGCCTTCACGAATGTGTAAGAGATATCTTGTAAGAGATATCTCGTAAGATATATCTTGGTATGCCTTTAAACGGCCACATTAGCACGGTTGGTTACGTACGGTGCGAAAGAAGTTCAACAAACGACGTACTATACGTGTATGCAAGTCTCGCGCTTTGCAGGCGACTGCTGCAGAACTTCATGTGAGCAGTGCGGAAACATCTGTTGTACTGTATTTCTATGCTCCCGGGGTATATGTTCCCCGTCTTTAGCCGACCAGCGTGGTGAAGTATTGTCAAAGTTACCCCCACGACGCGTACGTTGTGGCCAAGACTCACCTGAGATCATACTAACAACAACAAAAATGCGTAAGGGAGCGTGTGATTTAAAAGATATAATGCGTTTGCGACGGCAGATGCTTGACTGGATTTGTCTTTCAGCAGGGGCAGCCGTCAAGGTACCCAGATTCGGTGGGAAACATGACGGCAAGGGATGATCTGCAGTTCCAGGGTATGGCTTTAACTAATAAATACATGAGCAGGCCATGTTTATACTGTGTATGCTTTGCAGGACATATCAAAGAGTAGGACATATCTGCTTTGAGTCTACTGCAAAAGTGACACAGAGTGACCTGCGGTGATTTCCATGTAGATCGGTCAGCCACTGGGAAAGTGTAAGCGAATGGGTGAGTTGCTAAGTTGGCGAATGAATGGGTCACTCAGTGAGTGGGTGGGTTGGTAGGTAAGTGGATGTGTGAGTGGGTGGGTATCAACCGTGGAGCTAAATTTATGACATCAGCTCTTGTGCAGCTGCTGGGTGAATTGTTGCACTGCAATACTGTGAGGGATAGTGACAGCATGAGGAGGCCTTCATCCAGCTGTTTATTGATCGTGGCTGATCATAATAAATGAAGGCACTTCACCTGTGACTGCTGCTGCTCACGCACACACAAACACACTCCTTGCAGAATTTGAGGATGCTACGAGTCTGTTGGCATCTTCACCTGGAGCCACCACGGTCAGCATCGAGGATGATGTCGGCCCGCCACCGAGGAATCAGCGGCCACAGCAGCAGCCGACGAGAGTGGCAGAGCGAGGTGGCGGCGAGTCCGATGATGACGATGAAGAGGTAGACATGCTGGGAAGACTTGGTGATAAGACAGAGGTGGGTACAGTATCACCTGGCGTAATACGTCATTGGCTTCCGCATTCAATGTTACGTTGAGTTAATTTTAAATACAATTCAGATATTCTTTCTTCCCAATTTGTTTGTACTGAATGGGACATCATTTTTGATTGAACTTTGTTTTTTTTTTGTCTGGCAGTTGCTATCTGAAGAGAAAAAGAGCGCCCCCTTCTGGACATTTGATTATTACAAAACATTTTTTGACGTTGATACACACCAGGTAAGCTGCTGGAACTGCACACAAATTGGTCGACTAATTTGATGTAAGTTGATCAGAATTGTTTTTGGAACGTAATTACTAAAGATGTGTTTTTTTAAACGTGTATTACATATCAACAGTGACCTTCAGCTTGTGTATATTGGTTTGTGAAGGTTTTGGACAGAATCAAGGGCTCAATGATACCGTTTCCTGGAAGGAGCTTTGTGCGCAAGCACATTCGGGGCAACCCCGATCTTTACGGTAAAGTCGCCCACGTTTTTACACTGCACTCATCAGTCTATGAGGTGCATCACTTGCAATGTTTGCTCAATTAAGAGCAAGGCACTGCCCTTATTGTCATTCGTACTTTAAGCAGACGTTGCATTATTTTAATGAGAATGTTACGTGTTACTTTAAACTCACCAATTTTATCTTCTTGGTTCTTTCAGTAAAGTCACGTAGAAGGGAAATAATAAAATAATAAAAATAAAACATAATAAAATACAATTCTCACGACGTTTCGGATACAACGCAAGCAGCCGTCCTCAGGTGAAGAACAGGTCTGTCTTTCCGACAAACGCTGTCTTTCCGACAGACGATGAATCCCTGCAGTCACGAAAGCTTTAAATCGAAATTTCACCAATTTTAGTGGAGATACAAACTTTAGAAGCTGTAAAATCAAACAACACCGTGTTCATCAAGCCCCATCATATTCAGCTACTGACCCTCATGTTAGCATGTAGTATCTTATCTATTGTTACTTGACGTTTTGTTAGTTACTTGTGAAAGGCACTGTTGATGTCTTGCTGATGCTCTGTACCATGTCACACATCTAGGTCCGTTCTGGATCTGTGCCACACTGGTGTTCGCAATTTCCATCAGTGGGAACCTCTCCAATTTGTTCACGCAAGCCAGTGGTTCCGAGTACCACTACGTCGCTGATTTTCGAAAGGGTGCGTGCATGTCTTGTCGTACAACTGTACACCTTGATGTACGTTTTTTTTAATGAATGTACACACTTTGTATTGGATAACAATAAACACACCGCTGTTCTTGTTTCTGGAATGCAGTGTCCATTGCTGCCACAGCTATTTACTCATATGCATGGCTAGTGCCACTGGCGATGTGGGGCTTTCTGCTGTGGAGGAGCAACAGGACAATGGGAGTGATGTCTTTCTCCTTCCTGGAGATCGTGTGCGCTTATGGGTACTCGCTCTTCATCTACATCCCCACTGCGGTGAGTTTTGGCCAATTCCCGCCGTATCACCCCAGTTGGTTTCTGCAGTGCAGGAACAAGCTAGCGTCTCCTGCTGAGCGCACTTTTAACTTTATCCCTTGATTTCTGCTCCCCCCCCCCCCACCACCAATGCCCATCCCACACATCGCAGGTGCTGTGGACAATACCGTCGGGTGTTTTGCAATGGATACTGATAGTTGTGGCGATGGCGCTCTCTGGCTCGGTGCTGGCGCTAACTTTCTGGCCTGCATTCCGCGATGACGACAAACGAATTGCGGTGGCCACCACAGTGGTCATCTTCTTATTGAACACATTGCTGGCTGTCGGCTGCAAGGTGAGCTTTGTGACACGTTAATTGGTCAACTGTTTTCACACTTAATGTTTGGTAATGACGCAGTTAACGTTTGTCATCAGAAACCCGAGTGGGCATTTTGTTCTCGCTGCTAAATGAGGCAAGTTAACATCCGTGTGCCCAAATGCGAATATAATACTGCTCCTTTACAAGCACATGCATTGTATTTGTTGAATGACGTGTAAGAAATTGTCTTTAGCAAAGGACACTGTGGTCTGGTCAGACACAGGTCAAGTCAAGGTGTACCAGTATAGAATCTTTGAGCACCTTATATCTAAAAGCTGATCTATCGCTTGTATGGTATTTTTCATTCTATCACAATTTAAGTAATCACTTTTAATTGTGACTTGGCAGGAGCCTCTGGCTGGCCTCGGGTGGTACTAACATCTCGCGTTGTGTGTGCAGTTGTACTTTTTCTCCACACGTCAAGCGCACATCGCTGCTGTAACGACTCTGAGCCCGCATGTGACGATGGCACACAGGGCCAACGGCACGGCACACTGAGCTCTCCGAGGACAACTGCACATCAAACAAGAACATGTTTTTAATCTTGATGTAACAGATTTGAGATTGTTAATTGGGAATAAGGTGAACTTAAGTGTTATTTATGTACACTTTGCCAGGCACTTGCAGAGAAAACATTAAATTTCAAATGCATGTTAGGTCACCTTTCTTGACTATGTATTGTATATTTTAAGTGTATACATGTGAGGTGAATAGTGCCATGAAAAAAGAGTGGTTAAGTTTGGTTCCAGGCTGCTTAGCAGATATCCAGCCCCATATAAAAGATGCTATGTATATACTGTGTACAGAGTATATATATACAATGCAGGAAATTGTAGTTTGTACAGTCTCATTCAGTTGAGTAATCATAAACCGAAGTTGTATTTGTTTGGCAGAGGAATGATTTGCTGCTTTTTGTTTAGTTGTCCTTCCCTGCACGTCCGATTAGCTACATGGTGCAAAAGCTCATACATTTGGGATTTTTCAAAAGATGACAAATGCCTGTTGTCCAGAGCATGCACTCGACTCGGGTCTTCAAGTTTGAGAATGGCAAGTCTTTCTGCTGCTCCACTTTGGCTCCCATGTTAAAAATCTTGAAGACCACAAAAGCATGGAGTGGAATTTAGCACATCCAAATGTCTAATTGACAGCAATGTTCGTCAATGGCATATACGCATTTTGTTTGCATGCATTTTATTTTCCAAAGTTGTCACACTGCTAAATGTATGCAGAATTCATATTCAAGCTAAAGTTATGAATTTAAATGTTATGAAAAAAACCCAACTACCTTTGACATTTAAAATAAATATCTGCAGTAATGTTTTTTGGTCATTGGGGGAAAGCTTGATTCTATATGGGGCCGTCTTTCATTCAGCAACCCGGTTTAGAGGCACGCATTTACCGGACTACAAAAAAATTAAGTCGATGCTATGGAATGAAAGAATAAGCGATGCATTTGGAAACTTAAAACACTGTCCACATGTTAGCAAACAGTATTGTCAATGAGAGTACCTGCTGAAGGTGTATATTTGCAAAGCAAACATTTTCAATAGGGACGGTCCACATGAATTTTCAAAAATTCCTTTTAAGAATCCACTGCTGAACAAAGGCTTCCCTTTGTATTAATTGTCCTGGGGGTTGACCATATTTCGCACCACACTTGCGGACCCACCCATACGGGACATCTGTGGTAAAAAAAAGCTTCATAGCTCATTGGGATTCCTGCATTCTTAATCAAAAGATGCACATTCTGACTTCGTGTCACACTTGTCAGCACAGATTAAAGGCTGGGAATGGCAGGTGGGAATTGAAACCCGATCGCCAGGGATACTTGCAAATGAGGCTATATCCTGGTGTCTTAGTTCTCCCCTGTTTCATCCATTTTTTGCACTTCCAATTGGCACGGTTGGCCTTAAGTATTGTGCCAAATGAGCTTAACACATGTTAAACAAACTTGACAGTTCAGTGCACCACTATCCACTGCGTTTAAAATTAACGTTCCTGTTAAATGTTATATCCTATCACAATCATCTGGAAAGTGTCCCATCTCATTAAATCGAAATTGAGGGTTAGGCCTGGAGTATTATTTGAATGTGTAACCACGCACATCAGGTTGATGGCTGTTGCAGAGCTACTTGGTGGGAAGCAGTGGCGCTAAAATCGTGAGTTTTTCTATTCACCCAACTTCCAACCTGCACTGACCAGCATAGTAAAGTATGGTCAGATAACCCCCATGACCATCCAGCAAGTGACAACGGGAGTTCATGTATATTATACATTGGGTATTTTTATGCTCTTGGAACAATAAAACGTGCGTTTGATGGGATTTCTTTAGGTGGTTTTGTTTGTCTTTTGTTCGTTCACATGTGAATGTTAGAAAACAATTGTGTTTTTAGATTGCTCAATATCCAATACATTCACTCGAATATCCATCTGGTTAAACGACGACTCACTGTTGAGCATCATTTTGTGAAAAGTCAAGTGGCAGCTGATGTTAAAGCCATGTATTTTGAATACTAAAAAAGTATTTGACTTAAATACTTGAAGTTTCAAGGCTCCATACAAGTCACATTCTATACATAAGGTTTAACTATTGGGTGGAGTGGCATAGTGGTTAGTGCACTGCACAAGGAACCCATAAACTAGTTTCAATTCCTGGCCATGGATATCATTGGTGAGTGATGCAGCCACAGACCTGCCTGCAAACCTATACCGACAAGCATGAAGTGTGGTAAAAAAAAACTGATGACTGATGCTGTGGGGAGGCCTTCCTCCAGCAGTGAATTGGGAAGAGTTCAATTCGAGGTATTTTCATGCAGCACACCATAATTTCACATACTTTAAGCAAGGGAAATTCTTGCAAGTCAAGAATGCACAATTCTCATTCTAGAAATAAACTTATTTTTTTAAAAATAATTTAAGCACTGTTCGAGATAAAAGCAACACAATTCATGAGTATGATGTTTATTTTAAAAGGAAACAGACTTAAATATAGAGCTGGCAAGTTTAAAGATGGCACTCGCATGATGACAGGTGCCAATGTGAGTGGTGGTCATCACAGCTAAACGTTTTTACGGAGACAATTGTACAGTGAGCAAAGCGCGTTGCCTCTTAGCCAACTTGGGAACGGCTACATCCGCTTTAGGGCATTGATAAACGCAGATCTTGTCCGAACCCTCCCAAAATAAGCATCTTAATCTGCTAACATTTGAAGTGAATTTTCACAGCATAACTGGGTTGCCACGTCAATTCTAAACATCAACTCCTAGACATTAACGCTACAGACGAATTTCTTAAGGTTATTTTACGGACCAAAAATGAACTCGTCTTTTCGTATTCTATAACCTCACGGAAAAAGTTGTTCAGATGTAAAAATACCATCCGACGGTGTGCACCGCACCACCTTCAAGACGGTTGACAAAAAGTGAATAAAACCATAAAAAGGTTCTGTATAAAAAAAACTAAACATGGCTTAAGATATACATTAATAACTAAACATACGAACATTTCACAAAGTGGTGTAAAACATTGTTCTGCAATTCTTCACCATTGACCTGGTAAAGCTTGAACCAACATTTACAATATTTTATTCACTGTATTGTAATTTAAATGTCATAAGTTATACCTTAATACTTGCAGGTCATGTTTGAAATAAGAACATCCTTACTGGAATGTTTGAGGATTTAACATCTTTAAACTTGTGAAGACCACTATTTAGATTACTAATCTTGGCAGAAATATGAACCTTGGGGAGAGACATGAGCCCCAGCCTGTTTGTAGAAGCCAAACGACCACATTGAGCACATTTGGCTGCAGAAAAGTTTGCGCCCGTGCTAAATTTATGTATCGTAATTTTATCCCACCGATTAAATCCTGGATCTGTCATACTTATGTTATCATACATTTTACATGTCACGTACTGCAAGAAAGTATTGTTTTTGGAAAGTGGCCACACTTCTACAGAGCTGTGCAGATACAATGCCAAGGTGCATTTGCAAGCCACCCGTGCAAGCCAGGTGGCCAATACAAAAAAAACTCTACAAGGTTTAACCCCTCTGGAAATGTTTTCAAAACTGCAATAGTAGCACCTTTCGCCAATGTACACGTTGGAGCGAGATCACACCATTGAACACGAAACTGCCAGTCACTGAGCAGCCGATTTACTCAGAAGTGTAGGCAAAACTATTTTCCATTAACTGTTAATTTGCTACTTTGAAAATAAATCTAGCTACGTCTGTCCTTTTCTCATCAAATGTCTCACTCCAGTGTAATAAGCACATTGTTCAATCGTGACTTTTCAACATAGCCACTCTTAAAAATGAACAAATTGCCCGTTGCGTTTTCGCGAACACTACATGTCTAAAGTCAAAAAAATTGGAAGTGTATCATTAAAACACAAATGCACAGTTTAGGACCAAACTTTAGAAGCTTCCGCTTGTTCGTGTGAATAAAAACGGGTGCAAATATCATTGCGAAAGTTTTTTTGGAGCAGCTATTGAGCCTTGAAAATATCATTTATATTCAGAAAATCACTTTGTGCTAACACTTTACCATTGTGAAATGTTGCAATGCGACAGGTAAAGTTAATGTTTCTATGGTTTTATGCGTGTCTACATCTGCAGATAAAGTAAAGTTAATTGCATCCACATTTTATAAAAAATCAGGAGGCAGTTTTACACTTAAAAACTAAAAGCTCCCACAATGGTAAATTCACAATGATCATAAAGGAGGCAGATTTCAATTACTCTGGGTCAATGGCGGAGCCAGGATTTTCAGGTAGGGGGGGGCAACCCCTCCAGCAATGAAAAATTATATGGAGTTGTTAGTAAGTAAGGACTTGTCCCTTGCTTTTTATTCGACGCGTGCACGGCGATGGCACAGCCATCGATGGAGGGTCGAATTCGAACCGTGCGTGATCGGCATCGCGCTCGCTGAAGGTGTTTGCCTTCAGGGAAGTCGTGTCCTGTAGATGCAACTGCGCACAATTCTGTGAGACACTTATAACTGCTTTGCCGTTACTTATTGCCAACTATGGACTCAGACTATTGTCCTATCATCTCACAGAGTCCCTGGCACATAATAATATGCTACACATTGGCAGTGGGGGTCGCAAAATGCCGATTTATTACTAATAAACCCCAATGATCCGATCGAAATTAGGGATTTCGATCGGATTATTGGGGGGACACGTGCCAACCCCCCCCCCCCACTGGCTCCACTAGTGCTCTGGGTCATGGTTTATAACATCAGTAAAGCGGGCAGTAACTGAGGTTTTTTTTTGCCAAACTTGAAAAGCACTTCAACAAATTACTGTCGTAAACAAAAAGAAAGTCGCTGTAAACTTAATGTAGTGTGCAGTCTTGAAATGGCAAGATAAATGTCATGTGTTCTAATAACGATGTCAGGATTAGCAGCAACAATGTCATCAGCTTGACATTATTGCTCCCCTTATCTGCATCAAAACAATATATCTTTCTGGGAACTTGGTCCAGATATATCCCAAATAGAACTTAAAAAAATTACTATACCATGAGCAGAACAATTTTGGGTATGTGTTGAACTTAATATATATAAAAACATGTATAACAAACTGCATATACTTGCACGCAACTGCAAACGCCGGCTGGTGCTGTGACGCACGTGCACACGTGCGCTCACCTCAGATAGCCAAATGGTAAAGTTACAGCTTTTTAAAAAGTTCACGTGAATTGAGGTTGAATTAATTACGGACGGTTGCTCAGCCTCATCCCTTCGCATCTTGTGCTTCCTCTCAGCTGTTGAAGGGCATGTTGCTGTTGACGAGTGGTACCGGCGACGTCGTCATGCCCAACATGCCGCCCATCGCTGCCGCCGCCGCCGCAGAAGCCATCTGGCCAGACATCGGGTATCCGGGTACTGTGGAGTGGCCCGTGTTGCCACTTCCTGTGGCACACAGGCACAACAAGGCACACACATTGCTTTCATGCTACCCAGTATTCAGGTCAGTTTGCGTGACTGCCCATCATCCTGAGAATGTGAGCGTGGAATTGCATTTAAGTGATCAGCAATAAAAATGAACCCCCTTGCCACAAATGGACATCCGTTCAATTGTCAGGTTTCTCAATTGTCTTACAAGTTCACAATCTCTTTTTAAAGAAATGTTTATTTTACAAAAAGAAGCATGCTGTTGAAAAGGAGGGTTGATTTCTTTATGGGACATTCTCAGGTAAATTATTCAAGTAAGTTTCCTGGTTCAAAATGTAATTTCATCATCTCCCATTTCCAACAGAGACCCATCCCAGAGCATGCATTAGCAAAACCCATGTCAAGACCGCACATCCATTACACTCGGAGCAATATGGGCAAAGCTACTACACTCCTCATGACAGAGCATGCCACTTAGTTGCTATACCTGGTTAATTATACAAGGTGGATCCATACATTTTTTAAAATAAAAGTTAACTGCAGTGGATTCGAGACAAATTTGAATGTCCAGTTACATTCATGTTAACGGCCAATTTCTCCCCGGGGGGCAAAGGTCCATCAGATAAGCTCAAGTGACTAAATAAACAAGGAAATAAAGTCATGCAGTAGCGGTTTTGGCTAGAGCGTTACCCGGCACAAATCCCGTGCTCATAATGGAGCCCAGCCTGGAGAAACTGTGATTCACAGGCCCAGTGTCGGCTGCAAAGAGATAGAGACACAGCGAGGCAGACAAAGCTCATGCACCTGCGTACACCAAAACACGAACAAAGCACATCGAGATAACTAAATAGAGCGGTACAAATTATGCACTACACACCCAAGTCAATCAGTAGACGCAGCGATGGTTTAAACTAATACAAATTGCGAATTAATTAAGAAACTGTAATAAGCACTTTCCAGTTGTTTAACGAGTTCCTTCCAGATAGGTTTCCAGACCATTCGTACGTCTGCAGATTGCCAAGTCAGCTCGTACTGTTGGCGCAATTATCAGAGCCATCTAAATAAAGCATAATATGAAACACCAATATCACGATAGATAAGATGGTTACGGTTTAAAAGAGTTCTTCCAGTATTGACAAATCCTATAAACAAATTAGATTTTTATGACCACCAACGTTGTTTGCCAATTTTTCATGATTTCTAGAAAGACTGTTCCAAGGTTAAAAATCTGAATTTTGGGTATATTAAGGAAAAGTAAAGAGGTCACTTTACTTTCATGTAAAATGCAAGTTTAAAGAATTAAGCAGAACCACTTTAAAACGTTTCCAATGTTAACATAAAAGCAGGCAACAGCACTTCCCTCTACGTGAAATGGCACCAAGCGGTAGCACGGTTAAGGAACGACAGAACGGCATGGTCACCACGTACACCGCCACCTTTACACAAAAGCCTCGCGTATTACAGACAGAACGCACACCAGCCGATCATAATGAGCACCAAATCGAAACTGCCCTGCCAAGTGATGTATTGACGTCAATATTTTGCAAGCAAAACAAGCAAATAGGAATGAACGAAATTTTTATAGTGGCCATGAGGGTCCTTTATGCAAGTGTCCACTTAGTAACTATAAGCAACATGCACAGCAGGGTGCCCACACAATCTTGTAGAACAGGGTTTTTCAACTTGCGGCCCACGGGCCAAATATTATCTGCAAGGGCTCTCGGATGGCTCACCGAGCTATGAAATATGGCCTGCTTTCACGTAAAAAAAGATTAGCCAGATATGCGAGAGATAAGACAGAATGGAGAGGTGTAAACAATAAACATTTGACAGTCGAAAGAGACAGATGTCGGACCTGCCAATGAGCGGTACCACTTTAGCGGTCACATGTAGACGTTAAAACATTACGACGCTAATAATTCATCTCATGTTCCGCAAGCCCATCATAATTTCATTCTGGCCCACTGAAATACAGCTGAAGAACCCTGCTCTTTTTACACGTTTGTGTG
The DNA here is from genome assembly GCF_015708825.2 of Lethenteron reissneri. NCBI lineage: Eukaryota > Metazoa > Chordata > Hyperoartia > Petromyzontiformes > Petromyzontidae > Lethenteron > Lethenteron reissneri. Next base: position 3,302,223 of record NC_083817.1, read on the forward strand.
ACCAATCACTTAGGTTTACATCTAATGGAGGTTGAAGATTGCCTCTTCAAAGTGGTGATCATACCTGCACCACCGTCAGTGTTACTCACCCATGGGGATGTGGTTGGTTGGCGTTGGCGAAGCCACCGAATTTAGCACCGAACTCAAGTCAAACGCAGACGGCACAGCAGCTAGAAAAGTAAAATTGAAAGACCGCAGTTTTTAAAGATGCATGCATCAAACCACGTGTGAGAATTTATTATTTAGAATGTATGCAAATAAGATTCCGATGTTACGCTTAGGCAAATTGAGCAAACAAGCGTATAAACACGTCGGGGGGGGGGGGGAAATGTAAGCATGACAAATAAGATGGTTAAAACGACAAAAATGACTGACTTAATTGTGCAATCATATTGCGGTCCTGGATAGTGCCATACAAAAATAATGGTATGTATGGGGGTGGGGGGGGGGGGAAATATTTTTTCCCATTACATCCAGTTATTTCAATTCGTGGCATTTACTATAATTTCCGTAAGCGCAAGTCGACTATAAGAACACAAAGGTGAACATGCCGAGTGCCAATGACAGAGGGCGCGCATACTGTGGTTTGTGAGTTGTGTCGAGCCCACGGTGCTGTACGCCGACGGGCCCCACATGCCTTCAGACGGAGACGTGTAGTGGGAGCCGGCAGGCGGCGACGGCGTCGTCCCCGAGTACCTGCAAACAACAACCGGCGTGCAGCGCTTCAACGTCCAGTTCCGAGGCGTAATGTGACCAGTACGGGACACAAATCAGCCAAACTGCTCTAATTGATAACAAATAGTTGCATACATTTTAACTAATTTTATTTTATCAGGTAAGGCCCACTGAGCTATATAGCTATTTTTTTTCAGTTACCTGGCCACAAATGATAGCTCAACCAAGTGTGGAAATTTATAGCAACCAATTACTCTAAAACGCATGTTTTAAAAATGTGGAGGGAAAAACTGAAGGACCCGGAGAAAAATCCACGGGACCACGGGGAGAAAATGCAAACTCCAAATATACCAGGCATTAAGGGTCAGGATTGAACCCACAACCTACTGGATACCAGGCGAGGGTGTTACCATCTCGTCACCGTAGGCTGTGTCCCCAGGGGGTGGCATGCGGGTTGATGGCAGGGAGCTTAAATATGGTAGTACATCAGTAAAAAAAATTGATTTTTGTTAAATCCTATGGGAGTGATGTCACTGCATTTTTCCCCATAGGATTTAATTAAATGTCAAAACATTATCATCATTATCCGTGCACCATCATAGAATGTGCGACCATGATTTATCTTGAATGAAGCTTAAAAAGACGTGTTTGTCAGCTCGGGATATACAACAAATGTGACATTCACGGTCTTACCTGAAGAATGGATTTTTGAGGTCCAACAAGTTGCTCGACTTTGACCCCGTTTGGTCGACTACAGCCACGAGGTTGATATCATAGCTCTGTCTGCAGGACATGGAAAAAAAATATAAAATAATAAGAAAAATTAGTTACCGAATAAACCTCAGCCGTTTCATTGTTTTTCATACCGCAAGTAGAACTTCAATTAAAATCGTGTTAAGCATTAACTTGTAAAACAAATACACGAGACTTCATTTATTGGTGCAGTTGACAATTCAGCTGTAAGCATGCAATTGAAACTTATGACGAAAAACAATGTAAACTAATAAACATGGCGTAAAGTGAATGAGCAAAAATACACCACAATGCAATGACCACGCAAAGGTTTTTTTGTTGTAGGTCCGTTCGTGAGCACAAACCTTTTGTTTGCGATCATTACAACAGTGCCAGAGAGCGTATCTCCGGCCTTCGTGAAGAGCGGCGACTGCAGCAGGCAGCGCACTTGGTACCAGTGCGTTAATGGCTCCGTGGGAGCCGTGGACAGCCAGACTGTCAGCCTGCAACAGCATGCACACATACCATAATACAGCGCTTTAAATACTGGCTACAGCATTGTTTTCATCGTATTAGGCACGTGACAGCAAATAGCAAGTAGGCCACTTGAAACGGCGTCAATGATAGTACTCACATAGAGCCCACAAACGCCACGTCGAACCAGAAGGCCAGGCCGTGCACCAGCCCAGACTGAAGCATCTGGAACTTGAAAGGGATCTCTATCCTGGAAAAACAAAGTTTAACCCATTAGGGGCTCACAGCAACACAGCCACTTACAAAGAATGAGTGACGCAAAGGTGCGACTACGACAAGAGCATCAAGACCCTTAAAAAAATATGACTGCTTTTCAAATAAGTTTAGGTTGGAAAGTGCTATGTAGGAATATTGATATCATTTGCATGTGCACTCCTAATAACTGCACGGGTAGCTACGTTTGGTGTGAAACAAGTTCAACATATGTACATAAAACTGGAAACTAGACTCAAAATGATCCATCACTTAGTTGATTAAAATGAAAATCACGGCCACAAATCGTAACAACTAATGGAAACATCTCGGGGAGTGAATCATTCCAAGCCTACCAGAACAGCAGCGAATGTCTTCAATTGTAGTGACAAGGTGTAGATTGAGACACTCACCTGTGTAGGTCCTCCTCCCTGGCCTGCTGAAAGTTCACCGTGTACTTGATGGACCTGGCCATCAGTATCCGAATGTCAAATGTATCCTTAAAAAAAAAGAGACAGATATACATGGAACACATCATTAATATACAAAAATAACTAAAGATTACATTTGCTTTTTAAACATAATTACCAAGTCCATGTCTGATACCACAACAATCCATTACTACTTAAGTTTGTCCTCTAAACCATCCCATCGTCGGTTGCCCTCGATGCTTTAAGTCAGCTTTCCCTTCCAAAATCCCATGTTGCTTTAATAGGTCCTACATTTCATCATAGATGCACCTCAGGCTCTCCACTCACCACGATTGGCTGCCGAAAGTACTCTTCAAGGGCAGCCCCACGTAGGCTGGACAGATCGACACCATGGAATGACTGCTGGTACCTATAAAGGACAACCATCACGTTCACAGGGGGAAATATTATTCCAAGCTCTACACGGTGTCCGTAAAGAAACAAACACAATTCAACAACGGTTTGAAATGGGTCAACAAAAATACACACACCCAGTTGGTATTGTAATATTTAATCGAAAGCATTTCATGTCTATATGCCACATATACCACATCAAGATTTGAGTCCCAGGTGTTTGCCAAAATATCGGCTGCGATCATTTGGAATGGCTTGGTTTTTCGGTTTCTGTGGCATACGCTTTACCTTTCACATAACCTCAACATTAACCCATGGTGTTCGAACAGAGGACTAATGTATAGTTTATTGTTAATGGATCACGCCTTTATGGATAACTTAAAAGGTACCATTTCATGGCGAATGTGAGGCACTACATGCAGCTTAACACATTAATTCCATGTTAGGCGAGTTTGTTGAATGAAGATGTCCGAATTCAAATTCATGGCTCTGTTAATCCACTGCTGAAGGCTTGCCTATGCTGCATCAGTCATCATGGTTGATCAACCACATTTCACCATGCTGATCAGTGTGGGCTAGTGGAGGGGGGGGGGGCAGGCAAGATTGGTACTGGTTCAGATATTACTTGCCAATGATGTTAGTCGTGCCTGGGTATAAAACCAAGGTTTGCTTTCGGAGTAGCGGAGTGCACCAACCACTGCTCCCCATCATGCTTGAATGTATTTGGTCAAATTGAAATTAAGGAACTACATGTAATATTTGCAGTGTAATTCTCCTTACCAAAATGCAATACCACACTAACACATCCTTATTTTTTAACTCGCCAAATAACGTACAACATGGACGAATGGATGCACCTTTTAAGTTGTTTCCGCCAATAAAACAAATGCAAAAAACTGCCTATGAATTGCAATATTACAGCAGCTCCCCTAATATCGAAGCATTGAAATAACATGTAAACAAAACAGAAAGATAACGTTTCACCTTGCACCTAAAGACAATCATTTAGGATTCAATCTCACCAGAAGTTGGCCTTTGAGAATTGCTCCATGTAGAGTTGCTCATCTGTAAATGGTGCCAAGTGGACATCGCCGAGCGTTGGAAACATATTACCTAGACAGCAGAGAAACAAACCAAAAGTGCACGATTCCATTATAAAATCCTCATCAAATATCGAACATCCCATTATTATGTAAATTAAAGTAAACTACCATGATGTACATGCCTGTCAGTTAGGGGCATAATGATTCACCCACCTGGCAATTTGATTAAGTCTCACTATTTAATTCAATAATCCCTGTTTTATAACACCGGTGAACAATAGCATACCTAGCAGCTGCAAGGATATGGATCCATTATATAAAAATATATAACTCCATTTTCAAGTTCAAATACATTTGCCTAACTAAGTGAGAACTCAATCGGATTGTCTCATGTGCAAGAGTGACACGTGGGATTATGCCACGGATCTTTACCCAATGCGAGTTTACGTTTGAATCATTATAAATCACCCACATTTTATCCACTCTTGGAAGAAGGCTTCCACACATCTTGCGACTATCCATCATGGTCCTGGGGTGCAAATTAATTTTACGTACGGTGGAAAAGTTGACCTCAGGAGTCAAGCAAGGTGATATTCTCTTACCAAGGCTATACACAGTGGCATTTGAAGACATAGTCCAAAAACTAGATTGGAGAAATGGAGGTATAGATATAAGTAGTGAAAGCATAAACAACATGAGATTTACTGATGACAGTCATAACAATAGTAATGAATTACCAAAAAATTTGGACGATGGATAAATGAGCAAAACAAATATGCAGAACAAGTTCACTTAACATAAGGAAATATTTTGACAACTGAATAAAAAACAAAACATATTAGGCAGAATTAGATGTGTGCATGGCATGCTTCTAATCAGTATTATCGATTTAGCCATTTAATGCTACATAATTTCTGCTAGTAGACATTGTCAAAGGGGAATTTGCTATCTATCTTCTGCCATTTAATGACTTTGGTCTTTCCCTTTGTAAACACAGATCAGGGGCAATGTACATACAAAGGCACCTGCTTCGGTTCAGCCGTACCATTTGGCTTGAGCCACTTCTTGGCATGCAGGTAGCTCTCCAGCATGCGCTCGTTGAATAGCATGTACCCCATGGGCTCCGAGATGATAACGTCCACCTTGTCTGGGATGGACACATCCTCCACCTTCCCAGGGATCACTACAATCCGATCCTGCAAGTTGTTGCTCCTCACCAGTACCTGGAGCAACATCATTAAATCACCATACATTTTAAACATTAGATGGGTATGTGTTTTTTAAACGTTTTTAAAAAGAGTCTGAACAAGTTTTTAGCCTGCTGTTAAAGTCAATTGTGTGGGCCCTTAAATGCCAAGAGTACACCAGAGAAGGCATGAGTTCATTGTGTTCTTGCACCATTGAATTGGACCGCCTTTCATTGAGCAGCTGTTTCAGTGCATTGGCTTTACAAAAGAACCACCCCAACAGAAACGTCATCTCCAACTTGCCCAGCCCCCACAATCCCTACCCTACAAAAAAAACCCTAAGCCAGACTGTTCCATTTAAAACAACATTTGAATGGACACCGTATAATTCCCTGCCGAAAACGTTTGTGTTGCGATGATGCAATTTTGCAGTCTTGTGGCATTGGGAAAGTAGTACCGCACCTCAGCATGCTGTGCCATGCTGCTCGCCTCCACTGCATACACCTTCCTGGCGCCGGCCTGAACGGCGAAGAAGGAGAGGATTCCCGAGCCACAGCCCACGTCCAGAACAATCTGTCCCAACATAAACAGTCAGCTACAAATGCCTACTCGGCCATACTTAATAAAGCATTGCAAACTTCATTCATAATGCAGCAACAAAATGTAAACAGTATGAATATAGTAAATGGCCAACAGCCTTGTGGTAAAGCAGTTTACACCCGACCTACGAGCACAACTCTTGTTTTTTTAGTACGAGAAGGGAAAATGTTGGATGAACAGCAGTGTGGTGCAGGTGACAATACCTTATCTCGGAAGTCGGCATGATTCTGAAGGATGGCCCTCTGGTATGTCCCTGTGCGGATATAGTCTTGCATCATGTTTTGCTGCTGCGAGAGGTACCCGTAGAACTGACGAGACGAGGTGAGATAACAAATAGAGAAACAACAATGACCATTATATCTTGCAAATGGATGCATAAAGACTTTAAACATTGACAAGTGTTTTTCCGAAGCACAATGATGCTTATGTTTATCGCTGGTTACTAAAGGGGCCATTTGTATGTGTCAGCTAGAACGATCAAATGCAAAGTATAAATCAATTAAAATGTAATTGAACACTTCCACGAATCCAATAAGTTAATGTTTGCAAAAAACATGAGCTACACATGCATGTAGTAAATTTGTTCAGTGGAATTCACCTGGAAATACTGCACAGCAGAAGACTCCTCTGTTCTTTCACTAAACACAGACCTCTCCACACTTCGTCCCTGACATGACTTGAGTAGGTTCATGAAGGAGTTGAAATCTAAGGAGGCAGGGCAAGTTGGGATACATGTTCGTAAAAGGAACTGTACCACAAGAAATACGAGGTTCATTGCTAGAGTTTCTCAAAGGATTCTAAAAAGGCTGAAACATCACAGCCATTCTCTCCAAGAATAAGATTGAAAAAAATATTTAGCAAAGTGCTGCATAATATTATCCACAAATCAGATATTGCCAAGAGATGCAAATGGAATTTAAGGACACAAATGTATTCAGAAGCATACCGGGCTGCGAGGCGAAGTGTACAAGCACACTGTTCTGCCCGAGGGTGATGAGGAACGCCTGCTTGCTCACTCGGCAACACTCTGTGTCTCTGCCGATCATGCATTTGAAGACACAAACACCACCACCTGCAACAAGACAAACATGCCCTCTTGTAGAATTAAAACTTTTATTTCTCCGGAAGCACAGATGACTTCATGTTGGATTAAAGCACCACCACCCCCCTATGCTGTATCAGTCAAAGGGGGGTTGCCGACCACATGTTAACAATTTGGTCAGTGTCGGTTGGTGAAGGGGATAAATCCAGGACCAATGACGATATTTTTCGCCATTGATAATAGCCATGGCTGGGAATAAAACTCATGTCACCAGAACAATGTATTAGCCGCTGATAGGACAGCCAAATGTGAGAAATGTGCAACACATACATTTGACCTTGCGATTAATTTTCCAACGTTCAATACAAACAAATGTACCCACACTCAGTCCCAATTGCAGCGCTTGAATATTTCTTTTTGATAAAATTAAACTCAAGTAGTAACTAACAGTGCCTGAAACGTTAATCACAAATGGCATCGAGCACTTGCTCGACGATAGATTGGTGCACTGCACAAGTACTAACACACTGTCCGTGAAATGCGGTTGAAACGGGAAAGTATAATTGACAATATCACCATCAGTCCGATAAAGTGCAACGACCGCTTGTCAAAGCCACTGCTGGATGTGGCCTTAACCAGGCCGCCGTCCGCGTCGTGGGGAGGGCAATTGACGACAATTACAACAGGTGGGTCAACGCGGGGTGGTGAAGACAGACGGGGGAGCATTGAGACGAAGGAAAATATAAGCACATTAAAATACTGTGATGGCTTTTGCTGCACTGCCCTCTACTGACCACCTAAAGTCTCGCAACCATGGCACTAAGGTACGGTAACACAATAGGCACTGGTTCCGTTTCGGCACGTAACGGTACTATTGCGGCCAAATCAGCAAATACGTCTTCAATCCAGACTATTATTTTCCAGCAGCATGTGTCAGAATTAAACTCCGGACAGGCATCGACTTATTAGAGTCATTAGCAGAGTATGGGGTCTGTTAAATATACTGCTGGGTTGCCTGATGTTCTAGGCAATGGCAGTCCATAGACAAATTCGCAAGTTTATCACAGCAAAATTGCCCAAATCTTTTTAGCGATAAGAGAACGACTGGCATGGTATGCAAACCCTCCGTGCCGTAAGTTTCATAAAATCCGCACAACCCTTGGGCATTGTGAATCGTAGGCAAGGGACTGTGACCGCCCGCCTACATTGCACCACCAATAACGGCCGCATCAACAGACGGTTCACAAATCATTCCCGCTCGTCTGAATACATCGCACCCATCATCATCACCATTGGTACCGGCAGTATAGAACTCATTAACATTATTAAAGCGCTACCCCATCGTCGTCACGTGCGACCGCCTATTGTTTCCGATACAAGACTCGCCGGGGCATTTACTCGCCGAGGGCCAGGTAGTAAAACAAAAACGACGTGAAATGTGTCGCCCTAATCAACAAAGCGGGTAGTTTAACTAACTAGCGACTCGTTAATAAATGTACCGAGCGCCTCAGAGGTGAGTGCGAGCTAATTTGCGTGCCGGCTCCGGGGAGGGGAGGCCTGGTTCAGGCTTCGCCGCGGTCAATGGGCGCACGCGGGCCCGGCAATTGCCGTACCGCGCCGTCACGCACCGTTGTAGAGCGCCACCCCGAGCGAGTCGCCGCCGCCGCCTCCTCCTCCGCCGCCGGTCGCCTTGGCCTCGAGGCGCAGGTTGGCCTCGGGGTTGCGCTGCACGCCGCCGCCGTTCTGCTCGCCCACGGCCGTGAGCCGCACGCCCTCGAAAGACGCCGCCGCCGCCATGACGCCCGAGGGGCAAGCGAAGCGGCGCGCGCGTTTTATTGGGATGCGGACAAAAGACGTCTTCCGGAAGAAGAAGAGATCTTCCGGAAGAGAGAAGACGTCTTCCGGAAGATGGGGAAGACTTCTTCCGGAAGATAAAAAAGAAGTTTGGTGGAAGATGAGAAAGAGGAAGATGTCTTCCGGAAGATGGGGAAGGCGAAGACGTCTTCCGGAAGATAGAAGATAAGTTTTGCGGAAGATGAGAAAGAAGCAGACGTCTTCCGGAAGATGGGGAAGACGTCTTCCGGAAGATAGAAGATAAGTTTTGTGGAAGATGAGAAAGAAGCAGACTTCTTCTGGAAGATGCGGAAGACGTCTTCCGGAAGATAGAAGATAAGTTTTGCGGAAGATGAAAAAGAAGCAGACGTCTTTCGTAAACAGACCATGCAATTAGTTATTAGTACAGCACACCGGCGTGTTGGAGAGTAAACCCGCAACATTTACAATTCAAGTCCGACGTTTCGCTGACAATTACAACGAGCATCATCAGGCGATTAGCCAGAGTTGTGGAGAAATCCTCCTGTTTCGGTCTTCAATAGAGCAGTGGTTCATATTCTTGGTTCTTTCGGTAAAGTCACGTAGAAGGGAAACAACCAAATAATATAATTATAAAACAATTTTATTGTGACTTTACCGAAATAACCAATAATATGAATCCCTGCAGTCACGAAAGCTTTAAATCAGAGCAGTGGTTGTCATCACTGCGAGCCCATGGGGGTTAATGTAGTTATGTAGTTACTAAATTGCAATGGATTGTGTCAACCCACTTACAGGTGACGCGTGCAGGTGCAGCATCAGCCGCGATGGTGTTTCTGCCAAAGGCAACATCTACATCAGGGCCACGTAGGAACATCGAAAGGAATGTTTGCCACAAGGCCAGAATGCATTTTTAAATCCTTTATATTAAGTTCGCTTGCTTGCTTGCTTGCGTGCTTGCGTGCTTGCTTGCTTACGACCGTGCAAATCTTTCGGTCGTTTTTTAACCCACTTCCCGTGATCCAATCGAGCTGACATTTTGCACACAGACTCGTTGTGCGAGACAATTAATGTTCGTGAAAATGTTTTTCCAAAATTTTACACTGTTTATGGAAAACATTAAATATTTAATTACCAATTGTTTAATGGTGCAATGCAATCATCTGACCCATAGGTGGCAGCCATCTCAAGCCAGAGGACGAGAGGACTCTAGCCGCCACGCAGATAAAGGATTTAGAGTGCAAAACTTTGTTTTTACGGGTTATACTTATTTAACTTGCTGTTCTAGATGCATTTGCACTTCAAATGGCCCTGGTTTCTTACATCAAAATTGTCCACCCTACAAGGTTGCCTCCTTCATCTTGACACATCTGTGCCTGCTCACGTCTCCCTGTGTCTGCGGGGCGCCGCGGTGGCGAGATGTTAACTGCCTCGCCTGGTATGCGGGAGGTCGTGGGTTTCGATCCCGACCCTGAAGCCTGTTATTTGGAGTTTGCGTATCTCTCTCCCAAGTAGTGTGGATTTGTGTCTTGGGGTTCACCTCCATATTTAGAAACATGATAAGCCTCTTGGTTGAGCAATAATTTGTGGTCAGGTTGCCTATGAAAAATAACTATCTAGCACAGTGGGCCTTACCTGGTAAAATAAACATTTTTACTGAATAAAAATATTACATTTTTTGTGTCGGCAGTGCCAGTGCAGGTGTATCCTGTGTCCGTGTAGGCCATAGACAATCCGTGCAGCCACTTCTCTGACAGCAGCTGCTGCTGCTACCCCACACGTGAGCACAGGATGACGTGGTCAGCAGTAATTCCAACTCCTTGAAGCGGAAAGTCGCCCAACGAACCTCACACCGGCCGCTAAATGTCCTAAAGTCATTGACTACATCACGAGACAATTTGCCAAGTATTAAAGGTAGACAACTGATACAGAAATCGTTGATGCATTGCTGGAATTGCTCTTAAACCTGTCTAATGCCGTCATCCCAGATAGTCACATGTCACTTTGGTAAAACATTTCACCCAGGGAAACTCGTAGGACATTCACCGTTTTAGAGCAGTGCTTCGCCACTGGCTGCCCTGATTATAACTGTGAGTGATTCACATTGGCCGTCAAAGATTCCTTGACATTCGCTGGAGTAGGCAATTACGTAACAGATTTCAGGATCAAAACTCCAAATTACAAAAAATACTCAACAAATAACTCGATTAATATTCAACTTCTTTTAATATTGTACGTATTTATCATCGCCCCCTACAAGCAGATTAATGCCCCAACACTCTTGTAAACGAGATGCGACTTGCCACTTGAGTTCTCACCAGGTTAATTAAAATAAACCTGATCTTACAAAATCGCTGAGTTGGCAACACTGGTGGTCAACCGCCCCATCGCGATTTTCTGACATGTAGAGCCAATCACTGCACAGAATGCAATGTGATGACAATTTGCACCTGCCTTGTCCTTACAAAAATAATAAAGGGTAAATAAAATGCATTCTATCAGCGGTGGTCGGTGAGGCTGCTGCAGGAGGTTCGCGGAAAATAAAAACAACAGCATCCTCACCGAGAAAAATTCAAATAACTCGTGGCATGTGGTGGTCTGCGAAATGCTTTGGAGATTGAAAAGAGAAAAAATGTTGGGAACAGCTTCTTTCAGTTAAACATTTTATCAATGTGATTGATATTACAGTGTACAAATCCGCGTATTCTAATTGTCCTCAAGTTACTAATTTCAGATTGTTTCCTACCGATTTAATTATGTAACTCGTCAAACATGGGATGTAATTGTAGAGTAGAATAGGCATTACAGTATATCCGTGGTTGCCATCTGTGCCATTATTTGTCTTTGTACATCTGGGCTGGATTGCACTGCTGCCCTGAAACCTGTTTGGCCCAGGTGACGCTTCTAATGGAAACTTGATGTGTCAGCCGGTTCTTGCCTGGCCAAGTGAAGTTGATGAGGAAAATGCAAATTAATCAAACTTTCAATATTTCAATTTGAGTGTTTTGTACTTTTTAGCTACAGAATTATTGTTTGATACTGCTAACAAGTCGCTTTGCATTATGCTATCCCTTAAAAAGCCATATATACCGTACAATAATTTCCAAACTGGAATGTTTGCAAGACAAGTTATTGACCTTTCTACCCCCTGCCTGTCTTTCAGCGTGAATCGTTCCATGATGCAGGGCATTCAGACAGGGGCCGATACTCGTGCCTGTGATTGTGCTACTGGTGAGTTTCACCACACGCACTGCTTGGAAACCTCCTGCTGATCAGAGTCGCAGGAGAGTAACGTTGAAACGGTATTCTGGACGTTAATATGTTTGCATGCAAAATGTTCGTGCATAGCAAATGTATATATGTTTTTATACTAATACCCTCAGTTTCATGTATATACACGAACCACACCATAATGATGAAATATTCTTCAAGGTTTTTGTTATGCAAGTAGAATAGTGACTGCCTGTTGTGTGTAAGACAAGGCTGCATGGGATGTATGTGTAATGAGAGCACCATCGCCTGGATTATTCATGGGGCATGTATTCCATTCTACAGCCATACTTATCCATAGTGGGCCTTATACCTGGGTGAAAGTTGAGAGGCGGTTCCACCAGGGAGGATTCGGGAAGGCCCCTTAGCGCACCGTCAGCTGGAGAGCGGGTGAGCGCCACGTGGCGTGGGGCAGTGTCGCTACGCAGAGAGTGGAAGCCGCAAGGAGGAAGACGGAGACACGTGGCTGTACCGAGATTTTATGAAATAAACAAGTTAGCTCATTACCGCGTCGGAGACCACTCATTTCATATTTGTGGCACCAGGGGGAAACACAAGGGAAGGGAAGTAATTACCCTTCCCATTCCTGTTCATGATATATTTCTGAAAATTTCAGTTGATATTGTTAAATCACCACTGTACATGCATGTACCCAGCTTGACAACGTGAAGCAGAGATGGCTGCGATGAAAGTGTTCTTTTTATTTTTGTAGAAACCATCAAATGGGCCTGGCCTCATCATTACAGAAGTGATTTGAAGCTTTAATGACTGCAGAAATCCATACTCTTTGGTTCTTTCGGTAAAGTCACTCAGGTAGAAAATTAAATTAAAATAATACATCACGACGTTTCGATCGCAACACACGCGTTCGTCATCAGGAATAAAAAAGAGGGGAGACAGCTGCTGAGGTAGACTGTTTAAAAAGGTTTAAAATTGGTGTAGCCCCAGGGTCATAAACGAAGTGGGCGGGGCTAGTGATGTTAATGTGAGAAATTAGCATCTAAATCTAAGACCCGAGAGCGGCCTCCTCGATGAGGGCATGGACGTGGCTATGTTAATGTGAGAGATTAGCATGTTCATGTAAGATCGGAGAGTGACCTCCACAAGGCAAGCGCGTCAACGCAAGAGAACCACCACAACAGTGGCCATGCCAGTGAGACACACAGCCCATAACACAGTAAGAACCATCGATACATCGAGGCTAAGGGAGCAGAGGTAGCCATGTTAGTGAGACCCCAGCCTGTTAATGCAAAGGCATCCCACAGGGCAATGCAACTCAGAGAGTCGGAGATAACAGCCAAACGGCAGGAAGGATGTAAGCATCACAGCGAGTTATGACTTTAACTGGTTAATAACGTCCTTACAATGATTGCTCAGCTTATACTCATCTTCTTGGTTGAAATTGTTTCTGTGTTTACATATCTGGATGGTTTCATGGACACATCTTTTAAAGGTAGCCCGAAGGTTTGCAGAGTACTTTGGTCTCGGAAAAAAAACAATATTGTGCGAGCCCACCGCATTATAACAGTGATCAGCCACGGACAGAGGTATTGGTTCTGCCATGTTTCAAATCTGCCTTGTGTTCGCGAATACGGTCCGGGACATGTTTCGTTTCCCCAATGTAACTGCTGCCGCAGACACAACTTAGTTTGTAGTCACCATGGTATTGCATGTCAGGAATGACATCCTTCACAGATGGGATCAAATTACGGATTTTGTGTACTGTATTGAATCGGACCTGGATCTGACATCCACCCTATGTCCTTCCCTGTGGAAGAGATACGACGATGACACTTTTGTCATCTGGCCACATGGCCAGCCAGCACTGAACCAATTTTTCAACCACATCAATTCCATACACCCATCCATCAAATTCACCGTGGAAATGGAAAATGATGGCAAGCTACCATTCCTGGATATTTTGATCGAGAAGAGGCCTGATGGCTCGTTGGGACATTTTGACTACAGGAAAGCCACCCAAACGGATTCCTATCTAAAGCCTGATTCCCACCACGATCCAGCCCAGAAGAATTCCCTCATCAAAACACTACACCATAGGGCCCACTGCATCTCCGACCAGCGCCACCTAGCCAGTGAACTGGAGCACGTACACTAAGCCCTCAATATGAATGGATACTCAGACCGCACAATCCGCAAAGCTGTATCCCCAACCATGGGGAGACAACCATCTGAGGACCCAATCAAAACCATCACCTTGCCATACATACCAGGTGCTACCAAAATGATTTCCAAATTTTTAAACAAACACAAGATCCAGGTCCGATTCAATACAGTACACAAAATCCGTGATTTGAGCCCATCTGTGAAGGATGTCATTTCTGACATGCATTACCTTGGTGTCTACAAACTAAGTTGCGTCTCCAGCAGCAATTACATTGGGGAAACGAAACGACATGTCTCGGACCGTGTTCGCGAACACAAGGCAGATTTGAAACATGGCAGAACCAATAACTCTACCGTGGCTGATCACTGTAATAACGCGGTGGGCTCGCACGATATTGTTTTTCCGAGACCAAGGTACTCTGCAAACCTTCGGGCTACCTTTTAAAGATTTGTCCATGAAGCCATCCAGATATATAAACACGGAAACAATTTCAACTGAGAAGATGGGTATAAGCTGAGCAATCATAGAAAGGACGTTATTAACCAGGTAAAGTCTTAACACGCTGTGATGCTTCCATCCTTCCTGCCGTGTGGCTGTTATCTCCGACTCTCTGAGTTGCATTGCCCTGTGGGATGCCTTTGCATTACCGGGCTGGGGTCTCACTAACATGGCCACCTTTGCTGCCTTAGATGTATCGATGGTTCTTACTGTGTTATGCGCTGTGTGTCTCACTGGCATGGCCACTGTTGCGGTGGCTCTCTTGCGTTGACGCGCTTGCCTCGTGGAGGCCACTCTCCGATCTTACATTAACATGCTAATCTCTCACATTAACATCACCAGCTTCACCCACTTCGTTTATGACCCTTGGGCTACATCCATTTTAAACCTTTTAAAACAGTCTGCTTCAGCAGCTGTCCCCCTCTTTTTTCTTCCTGATGACGAACGCATGTGTTGCGATCGAAACGTGGTGATATACAGGGTGTTTAAAAAGATGGACCCGACTTGAAATCGCTTTATCTCTGCAACCACGAACCGCCCATGAATGAAACTCTTACCACTTGAAAGGGCGGGGCATAGAGTTTCAAAGGATTACTGCTAGATGCCTCTCCCAGCGCACTAACAGCTCCTAGTCATTCACAAGACACACTGCCTCAACGTTGGATAGGTCGCACGGGACCCCAAGACTTGGCGCTACACTCTTGGCCCCCAAGATCCCCAGACATCACACCCTGTGACTTTTTCTTGTGGGGATACGTAAAAAACCGTGTTTTTGTGCCACCATTAGCGACGAATCTGGATGACCTCAAAAACAGCATCACGTCAGCGGTGACTTCAGTGGAAAAAGACACTTTGAGAGGCGTTTAGGAAGAATTCAACTATCGTCTCAATGTTGTCCATACAGCAGGTGGAGGGCACATAGAGCATTTATAAAATGGTTAGTAAAACTTGATAACTCATTAAACCATTTGTAACTTTTTGTGTAATTGTAACAAGTTGCCATCGTGAAATATCCTGTTTTGAAATTGGATCAATCTTTTAAAAACACCCTGTATTATTTTACTTATATTTTTCTACCTCCGTGACTTTACCGAAAAAACCAACAGCATTACAGAAGTGTAACAAATGGTCTAAAAGGAAACATTCATTTGTTAATGTGATACGGCACGTGGAATTTAATTTTAGACCACAACGCCAGTTGACAATATTGAGTAACTAGGTCGTATATGGTTGTGCGGGGCCGCCTGCGGCACCCCCAACAACCACGGTGTGTGGCGGCCCCCAACAGACTGGTCAAGTAAATTCTTACGATCCACTCGCACAGCGTGCGGTGGGCCTTCATCCAGCAGTGGATTAAAGCACCAAAAAAACTCGAGTACTAATGTAATGGACAGAGCACGGCTCTCCCTCATGGCAGCAGCGAACAGAGCATGGCTCTCCCTCAGGGCAGCAGCGGAGCGAGCACGGCTCTGCCTCGGCAGCAGTGGAGAGAGTGCGTCCCTCACGGCAGCAGTGGAGATAGCGCGGCTCTCCCTCAAGCCAGCAGTGGAGAGCACGGGGGTCCCTCAGGGCAGCAGTGGACGGAGCACGGCTCTGCCCACTCTGACTCACCCGCAGAGGTCGCAAACGGGTTTTGATTCCTTACCCGTACCCGGCCGCACCAGGGTCGCAAACGGGTACCCGATACCCGTACCCTACCTGATACCCGGCTACCCGTACCCGGCCGGGCCACGGGTAGGGTACGGGTACCCGATTGCGACCTCTGGGATGAAGCCATGTTGCAGGCGCGGGTGGGTTGATTCTAGGAACTTGAATTGTGAGAAGAGACAAGACGTTGGGAAATGAGTGACAAACGGTTACTCACCAGTGACTCACGGCTTACCCGTACGCGTACCCAGCCGCACCAGGGTACGGGTAGCCGGGTATCGGGTAGGGTACGGGTATCGGGTACCCGATTGTGACCTCTGCTCACCCGTCTCCTCTGAGCTGCATGCGATTGTGTGTGAGTGAGTGTGAGTGAGCTGTGTGTATGAGTGATTGTGTGTGAGTGTGAGTGAGCTGTGTGTATGAGTGATTGTGTGTGAGTGAGCTGTGTGTATGAGTGAGCCGTGTGTGTGGATCGACCGTCAGCTTTCCGTGGCTGCGTCTCCGGTGCTGTGGCCGTGATGTTGCTGCTTCTCGGGCCCCAGAGGTGCAGGGCACACCACAACAACACGAATTGGGCTGCTCGTGGTCACGTGACGCACTTCAACCAATCCGGGGGCGTACATGTTTTGGAAAGGCGCACCTCTGGTTGGCTGCTTGCTCGCGGTCACGTGACGCACTTCAACCAATCCGGGGGCGTTAATCACAGTCACAGAAGGACAGATCTGGGCTATTTTATATGTGTATGAACACGTAATTGTAAGTATCCACGAGTAATAATCTTGTTTTTGAACTGATAAATCCCACCCCAGTGTCCCACAGTTGGCTCTGTGGTGGCTGCTGCTATTTGAATTGATCCAACGGGGAGCAGCATCACCTGAGCCTTGGGTCAAACAGCAGCAAACAGCGTCCAGCGACGGGCTCTGACCTCATGACCAAGGAGGAAAATGCTGCACGGGTTGAAAAGTAATTTTTTTAGATTCCTCGACCTGTATGAATGAGCGATACACATTTTCCAAATGCTGTGCAGTTACTTTTCTGGAGCCGAGTATTTCCATTTAACATTGTTTTAGTTCGATGATGTTATTTACTTGATTTAAATTCACGTTTTGAGTCTCAACAATCCAGTATTAAGATGGATTCTGTGCATATTTAACATTCGGTATATTGTAATAATCGCTGAAGGTTCGTAATCTTTCAGTTGTGTTCAAGAGCAGAAGTAACATAACGTGTGCTGTGCTGTTCACACGGAATGTGATTTAATGAGAAAACGCGTGGCTATTTAAATGCTCATCAGTCGTCATTGCCAGCTGTGATTAGTGTCTTTCTGAATAGAAGTCTACCACTATAAGTGTGTAGAGGTGCTAGACACACTCTACTCGGTAACCTGCGGGGCCACTATGTATCAGAGGGGCAATGCAGAGTTACTGCTCTGGGACAATGGCCGGGTGTCAGGGAGAGGTGAGAGCGGATCGTAAACACAAATTCCCGCCAGACCAACGGCCAGGGGTCAGATGAGGTAAAAGAGGATCGAAACGACGGATTGTAAAGAAGGTTCCACGAGGGAGCGTGGGATTGGATAAAGACCGTTACAAACGGGTATAAAAGGGCGAGCGTGGGGAGCGCGCGGGAGTTCTCCTCACACGAAGACCAAAGCCCGGGCTGAAGAAGATAGGACCCTGGACCAAGCCTGCTAGCTCTTCTAAGAGCTAAGGCTCAGTGTTCCAGCAGTCAAGGGGAGAATAGGTCCTGGATAGGCAGGATCCTGGCTCCCCAGCCTTCCAGCTCTTCTAAGAGCTAAGGCTCAGTGTTCCAGCGGTCAAGGGGAGAATAGGTCCTGAATAGGCAGGACCCTGGCTCCCTGGCCTTCCAGCTCTTCTAAGAGCTAAGGCTCAGTGTTCCAGCGGTCAAGGGGAGAATAAGTCCTGGCTGGCAGGACCCTGGCTTCCCAGCCTTCCAGCTCTTCTAAGAGCTAAGGCTCTGCGCGACCAGTGGTCAGGGGACCCACCGAGCCAGCGGTGGGTCAAGCTAACCTGCCCTTTTGTCCCAGCCGGAGGACGCTAGGGTAGCGGGTAGACTGTGTGTAGCTCCCGCCAGTTCGGAGGCTGTACCTCCCTAGGCTAGCAGCCAGACCCGTGTATAGGTCACGCCAGGTACGGAGGCTGTACCTCCTTAGGCTACAGGTGAGGGAACCGTATATCCCTCTGTGTGTGTATAGGGACTGTGTCGAAAGAAAGACAATAAACCAGTGTGTGCCTTAAAGAAGTTTATTTATCTGTTATTGATAACACTACAAATACAGAAACTAATTGTCTGGGTTTTTACCTTGTGAAACAAAGAAAGGTCATGGTATTTGATAAAAAAAAAACTAAATCTGTATTTTTATTCGGTTGTATTGTTCAACTTTATGCTGTAAAACAAGTTGTAATTCTACTTTGCTGTACTTAAAAAACCCAAATGACAAGCATATATAATCTATTGGCTGTGCAAGGGAAGTTATGGAACTTGCTCCATCTGCCTGCAGTGTTGTTTACCAGCGAGCTATTCACGTCATCCCTGTTCTGACTCAGATGGAGAGCACTCACAGAGGGTCTGGTAGTAGCAACAATGACCGTGTGAGCAGGGAGAAGGGCCGGGTTTAGATGTCTTTACCCCTGGGACACCTGAGCAGAAAAGACCCCCCTCCCATTCTGACATTAAAACAACGTAAGAAATAACACTTAATGAAGCTAGTATTGGTCATGTTATTCTTGTTAAAACAATTATACAGAATTAATAAAGTCATTTCTAAATACAGATTTTTTTGTTTGTTATATTTATTGGGCCTCTGGCGTTTTGGAGCCTGGACAAATGTGCCATCTCGCTGCACGCTGATGGGGCCCTGCGGCACTGCGGACCCTTGGGTCAAACAGCAGCGAGCCGCGTCCAGACAGGGCCTCCGACTTCATGGCCAGGGAGGCGGATGGCGTATGGACGAACACCACCAGACTTGATGTGCACGGACGCGAATTGAACATTCACGTTCCAAATGGCGTCAGGCGACTTCTATACCAAAAGCACGTTCATGGTATTTAATGTTAGTTATGAATTCGTATTTTAGTTTGGTAAATTAATTACTTTCTGAGCACGATAACAGTGGTAACGTTTTTTTTATTTGACGTTGAAACAGTAAAAGGAAGTGTGATGATGAATTCGTGCTCGAGAGAGAGGCTGAGGTTTGGTGTGGCAGCTGTGGTTGGAAGTGAAACCTCAGCGAGCTGTGGGTGGGATGTCGCGACTCTTCAACTGAAGGCGGCAGCAGGAGCGACATAAAACGTGGTGCGTGCTGAGAACTGAGCAGACGGCGCCGTGGATCTGTGCCATGGACACGGGGACGAGGAGGCGTGCGGTGTGGATGAGTGTTGTCATCTGCATCTTGTCCCGCATCAGTGAGTTATTATTCACGTGCTGTTATACACCACACTGTGTTTACGTACAGTATGTACGTTCAACTTGTTTCGCACCGCACATTGAAAAACCGTACTGGAGTGTTCAATATGTATAATTTGCCGTTTTGTCGTTTCACTTTTGAAGCGAGTGCTTATTTACAGGCACCCTCCAGAAGGTATTTTGTTGCTGTGGGACAGAAAGTCACCTTGACGTGTGACATAACCACTCCAGGATGGACACAGTACGACAATCCCAATATCAGATCTATCACCTGGTGGCGTGGTGAAGGCGGTAGAGCAACCGAGATCGATTTAACAAACTCAGGAGAGGCCAGGATAACAGTTACTAAGGATGTTGATCAACATAGGGCTTCTATCCGAATCGCAAATGTGCAGCACAGTGACGCTGGGTTTTACAGTTGCCTGGTTGAAAGGGAATTTGGAACAGAGAGTCTCATGATGGAAATTATCACAATGGAAGGTAAAGAAATGTGTTACACTATTTTGCACAAGCACCCTTCCTACACTTCAAAGTGAAATGTATGATTATTTGTTGTACATTTTTAATCGTGATATACTTTCATCACATTTTATCCGTCAAGAACAAGTTGTGGTTTAAACGCTGCAAAGAGTTTACACGAGAGCGATGCGTGGCGCTGGTACTGCACGTGACGAGCCCTTCCACTGCAATGCCATCGGTAGATTGTCCTCGCTGCCTCACGTCCTCTGCCTCACCGTGGCACTGCGACTCGTGGAGGTGACACGGCACAGACTTCCTATCGCTCCCACGGTGGCATTGCACCGGGAGTCCTGTTCGGCGTTCTCCTAGCGAAGCCGCGCGTTTACTTGCAGGAGTGTCAGTGCAACAAGAGACGTTGGTACTGTTGCAGGCCCCTCACACCGCCCCTTGTCACACAGCCCGTCAGGTCTCTGTAGTGAACGGGGACCGTTTAGGAGTCGCCCAGACGCGCTGAGCGGTGCTGCTGTGGTCTCGTCCACAGGAGGAGTAGTGGAGGAGTCTGGAGCACGGAGTCACTGCTGAGTCCTGAGTTTGTTTTACTGCTTTTGCTTTCTTTAGTTTCAGCCAACCCATCCCGCTCTGTGACAGAAGGAGAGACTGTCACATTGACCTGTCTCATCTCAAAAATTGTCTATGGAACAGTTCTGGTTTGGTCTCATGGTGACACTTACATTGACAAAGGCAATCGGCTGACACTGAACAAAGTAAAACGATCTCAACAGGGAGAATGGAAATGTTTTCTACAATACCAGCAAAACAGTCCCTTTGCCTCGTACAAATTGGAGTTTAGATCAACTGGTAAGTCTACTGTTATATATATTTAATTGTACTGTTATTAACTCACGTGTTTTGTTATTATATTGAATTTAAACAAGTAAACCCGTAAAAACAAAGTTTTTCACTATAAATCCTTTATATGCGTGGCGGCTAGAGTCTTCTCGTCCTCTGGCTTGAGATAGCTGCCACCTATGGGTCAGATGATTGTCTGCCAGTATTAAGCAATTGGTAATTAAATAATTAATTTGTTTTCCCTAAACAGTGTAAAATTTTGGAAAAAAATTTTCACGAAAATTAATTGTCACATAACGAGTCTGTGTGGAAAATGTCAGCTCGATTGGATCACGGGAAGTGGGTTAAAAAACGAGCGAAAGATTTGCACGGTCCTAAGCAAGCAAGCGAACTTAATATAAAGGATTTAAAAATATATTCGCCTGTGGAGGACGCGGGGATCGATCCCGCGACCTTTGGCATGGGAAGCGAGGGCGCTACCAACTGCGCTACTCCGCCACGGCCTGTGGAGGGGTTACGCTCTGGGCTCCTACACTGTGACGTTCAGCCAAAGCCATGAATGAGTTGTATTTGAATAAATGTAAAATACAATTTTTTTGCCTAAGAAGTGTAAAATTAGTGAAAAAATTTTCACGAACATTAATTGTCTCGCACAACGAGTCTGTGTGGAAAATGTCAGCTCGATTGGATCACGGGAAGTGGGTTAAAAAACGAGCGAAAGATTTGCACGGTCCTAAGCAAGCAAGCAAGCAAGCACGCAAGCAAGCAAGCAAGCACGCAAGCAAGCAAGCGAACTTAATATAAAGGATATAAAAATTGTAATGTCAAATGTAACAAATACATATTGAAATTTAGTATATGTTTTGCTAATTACTGTGCATTGGTTAATTTACTGCTGTGTTTTTTTTTTATAGGATGTAATGTTAGGAAGGCACCCGCAGTGAAGAAATATTTCATACACGAGGGTGGGGATGTTTCTTTGTCATGTGATGAATCTGATCCTGGATTTAAGTGGAAAGATCATTCACAGCGGACATGCACTGTCACTTGGAAATGGAGATCGCATGATCGCACAACAAAGGGTTTTAATCAGAACCTACGAAATCCACCGAAATCGTCTTATTATGAAGATCAGTTTCCGTTAACGTTGTCGAAAGTTACGTTTTCACGTGGTGGGGTTTACACATGTGAGTTTACTGGCTACTATAGGACAGGCACCCTCACAATGGAACTGGTCACAATGAAAGGTAATGTGATTTTATATATATCATTAAAACACCTTCATACAATAGTGCAACTTCTATATCAAGATAAATGACACCTTCATATAACATACCATGGTATTAAAATACACATTTTCAGTAATGCTCAGGTAAAACATGTTGCATGTTTAAGGAGTAAGCTTACATTGGTATTATAGGTAGTCCTGCAGAATGTATGTATATTGAACGTCTTTCGCACCGTACGTAGCCAACCGTGCTAATCGGAGGTGGAGATGTTGACATTGGATGAGTCCCTCCTGACTCTCCCTGTCATTCCGTGCCCTCTGGTGACGTCACACGACCTGTGGTGCCACGTCAGTGCCACGGTGTCTGGGCGACGTCACCCGTGTTCCAGTGGAGCCACGCGATTTCATGCGGAACTGTTCATGGAATGGCAATTATTGTTTCTGGACCTCGCCTGACATTGACTCCTGTCACGGGCGATACTGTTTTAGTGAAACTGCGTGTTTACTTGCAGAACTGTCACACAGTGCTACGAGGCCCCTCACACCGCCCCCTGTCACACAGCCCGTCAGGTCTCTGTGGTGAACGGGGACCGGTTAGGAGTCGCCCAGACTCGCTGAGCGTCGCTGCTGTGGTCTCGTCCACAAGAGGAGTAGTGGAGGAGTCTGGAGCACGGGGTCACTGCTGAGTCCTGAGTTTGTTTGACTTCTTTTGCTCTCTTTAGTTTCAGCCAACCCATCCCGCTCTGTGACAGAAGGAGCGACTGTCACATTGACCTGTCTCATCTCAAACAGTGCCTATGGATCAGGTCTGGTTTGGTATCATGGTGGCATTGACGATGGCATTGAGATGAACCCAGGAAATCCTGTGCTGACATTACACAAAGTCAAACGATGTCAAGAGGGAGCATGGACATGTGGTGTAAAAACCCAAACTGACAAAGCATCTGCTTCTCACGATTTGAAAGTCTCATCACGGAGTAAGTATATTCAGGGATTGATTTCAGCTGGTGCTGTCTGGGGTTGATCCCTGGAAAATATTTATCCCCCCCTCTCCCTTTTGCTATCCCCGTCAGTTGGGGGAAGGGGAGGGGTCCAGGGGTTTGGGCAGTCCCAGAAATGTTTCAAAATAAATTAATCCCTTGGTGAATTTAATTTCACACCGTGATCTTTTAAATATATGCTTAATTTGTATTACCAATGCAATCAGTATATTATAAGTGTGATGAATCTGATGTATGTGATGCATCCGTTGTGGAGGTGTAATAACTAAAAGTATTCAAATTGTCAAGTATTTTTCTGTAATTTCAATGTTTGAAGTGTAATAATGTATCTGTTTTGTTATATTTTTGTAGATGTTTGGGATGTGAAGGCACCTTCCCCCAGAAATTATTTTGTTTCTGTGGGCCAGACGGTCATTTTGCCATGCGTTGAATCTGATCCAGAATTTAAATGGCAAGATTACCCTTCCTCTGACCTGGATCTGATCTGGAGATGGGAGAGGCAGGGTAGTGGTAGTACAACGATTGTCCAGTATCTTAAGAAAACTGGTCAACGGAATGGAGATGTACGAAAAAATACCACTATACCACTGGTTTCCAGTATAAGAGCATTGAAGCCTGCTTTTGATGAAGACAACTTCTCTATTGAAATCTCAAACGTGTATTACAGTGATGCTGGGCTCTACATTTGCCACTTTGCTGGCTACTTTAGAACAAGCAGATTAACAAGAGAACTTATCACAATGCAAGGTAAATTATATTTTACTTTTTTGCACAAGCATATGCACTTAAATATAAAAGTGGAATGCATTTAATTATTCATAGTGTACGATTTTGTACTAATAGTCCATGAATGTAAACTGCTACCAATTATATTACAGTATTAATTTTGATGGCTGTAATGAGTTTAGTCAAGCATAAAACACACTGCTGCAATTGTACATTATGAATTCTTCCAACGTGATAGCACCGCACGTCCGAGGGATCCCACGAGACTGACGATTGTACCACGATCCATGTAGATGGCAACCCAGGCTTCCCATGGCACTCACACTGGCGTCACATCCACAGCCATCGCCCGTGACATTCTGCCTGTGGTGTAGTGCAGCCACATGTTTTCCAGCACACTTGTGAACAGAAGAGTCTCCTGCTGATGCAGACCCATCGCACTCACATGGACAGAGTTCTGTGGTGAACGGGGACAGTTTAGAAGTCGCCCAGACTGGCTGAGCGTCGCTGATGTGGCCTTGTCCACAAGAGGAGTAGTGGAGGAGTCTGGAGCACGGAGTCACTCCTGATGTCTGAGTTTGTTTTACTGCTTTTGCTTTCTTTAGTTTCAGCCGACCCATCTCGCTCTGTGACAGAAGGAGAGACTGTCACATTGACCTGTTTCATCTCAAACAGTGGATATGGAACAGGTCTGGTTTGGTATCATGGTGCCACTTACATTTCACGAGGCAACGAGCTGACACTGAACAAAGTAAAACGATCTCAACAGGGACAATGGAAATGTGTTCTACATGACCAGCACAACAGTCCCTTTGCCTCGTACAAATTGCAGTTCATATCAACTGGTAAGTCTACTGTTATATACATTGAAATGTACTGCTATTAACTCATGTGTTTTGTTATAACATTGAATTTTAAACATTATGTCAAATGTAACAATTACATATTTACATTTAGTATATGTTTTGATAATTACTGTGCATTGGTTAATTGACTGCTGTTTTTTAGGAAGTGATGTTGGGAAGGCACCCGCAGTGAAAACATATTTCATACACGAGGGTGGGGAGGTCTCTTTGTCATGTGATGAATCTGATCCTGGATTTAAGTGGAAAGATCGTTCACAGCTGGCACGCGCTGTCACTTGGAAATGGAGATCGCATGATGGCACAACACAGGGTTATGATCAGAACCTACAAGATCCACCGCGATCGTCTTATTATAAAGATCAGTTTCCTTTAACATTGTCGACAGTTACATTTTCACGTGGTGGGGTTTACACATGTAAGTTTACTGGCTACTATAGGACAGGAACCCTCACAATGGAACTGGTCACAATGAAAGGTAAGATAATATTAAGTCATAGAATATACATTTTCATAAATAATGGTTACTAATTTCTGTTACAAAAAAGTATTAACACGTTTCAGCATCTTATTAAAAGGACATTTTGGAGAGTATTGTTCATGATTGTGACGTAAATGCCAGTGAGTTTATGTTCACATGAACGATTGTTACTGCTGCTGCTGCACATACAAGCTGTCATTGCTGTTACATTCAGTATTGGATGCGCATCATCTGATTCTCATTGCCCATCATGCCATCGCCCTTGCAGATGAAAGCCTAAGTGTTCCATCATGTAAACGGTCGTGTCACAGCCACATTCACGGGAATATCCCCGTGTTTTTTACTTGCGGAACGGATATCTTTTACAGTTATTGCTTTTCTCAATGAAAATTGAGTTGCACTGGTATTACATTCACTTGTTTTATTACAGTAATGTAGTCCAAATTATTGAAGAGACATCACACAATAGATAATGTATAGAGTACTTGATTATATTTACACAATATTTCATGATAATTAAAACAGGTTTACTTCCGTCAAGTTGCAGCATGGAGAGTTCACGTGAGAATTAGGGGTAGCACTGCTGCTGTTGGCCATTCAGAGTCCTGCTCTGAGTTCACGTTCACAATCAGGTTTAGGTCGAGGGATTTGGGTTTAGACAATTCCTGGGCCAGTGCTTCTCGTGATCAGTGGCCACGTGGTCTCCTCTTCACCCCTTCACCTTCACCCCACCCTGGAGTCTCTGTGCTCTGCTGCTGTAATCACGAGTAGAGGAGCAGTGCAGGAGGCATTCTATTATCTCAACTGCGCTGTAAGGACTCCAGGCTCCGATCTCCTGGAATCTTATCACAGTTGTGGATTCCACGTGACCAGGGATAAGCCATACCTCAGACTTCAGAATGATTTGTACTCTAGTTTGGCTTGTGATTTTGAATCAATGAGTCGTAAATATTGATTTTTGTTTTGTGTTCTTTAGTTTTGTCCAACACATCCGACACCATAGCAGAAGGAGAGAGCATCAGTCTGACCTGCCAGCTCTCCAACGACTCCTATGCACACATGGTCAGATGGATTCACAATGGGATTGAGATCAGCCATCAAAGCAGCCTCGTGTTGGTGAAAGTGAAGGCTGCTCAGAGTGGGTTGTGGAAGTGTTCCCTGAATAGGGAGAGTGGAGAGATCTCAGAGGTAGCGTACAATTTGAACGTGCGGAGAATTGGTAAGTACACATCTCACCATACTTCAGTTCCATCATAAAAACACTGCAATCACATATTGAACATAAATACTCTGATCAAGTGTGTTGAGTTTCATCCTATATATATAAACTGCAGTTAATACAATCATTCTAAATTAAAAATGAAATTAATGCACATGAAAGAAGACTCCGGCCCTTTTCTTTATCCACAAGGTAAGTAAGGTCTTTATTTCATGGCACGGGTCCACACCTTCCTTCTCGTTCTCTCTCCAGCAAAGCCCCGAACTCCGACTACAACTCCCTCTTTTAACCTCTTACTGGCTCCGCACCTCATCGCACTCCGTCTCCAACAATCGTCACCTCTCTTACCCTCACCTGGCCTAACCATCCCACCTGACGCTCACCCAACCCTCCAGTTCTTTTCCCTTCTGAACGTTCCAGGCAATCCCCTTGCTCCCCGTGCCCTCACCAATCAGAGCGTGGAGTGTTTACTCCAGCCTGCTTGATTCCTCCGTCCCAGGGATCGTGTGGGACTCACTACACACATCGGATATAAAGTTACATTGACGAAAGTAGTTTGTAAGCTTAACACAATTTCCATGCTTATACCTTCAGGTGCAAGATATGTAGCTGTATTGTGCCGTCCTGCCTGTTTGATAATGAAACCATTGTTTTAACACGATCTGCAAGTGCAGAGCAAAACGCACATAGGGATTACGCGGCTCAAATTGGTGAAGGAATCACGTTGCCCTGCATGGAGTCTGACCCTGGGTTTGAGTGGAGGAGCTCCTCCAATGAGTCTCGTTCGGTCACCTGGTACTGGAGGCCACGTGGTGACACCACAGTCCGTACGATACTCGCGGCTCACCCAGCCGGACCTCACGCTGCATTCAGTTCCCACCTTAACTCCGACGTAAACATTTCGTCCTTCGCTTTTGACGACGACGACTTCTCTCTGACCATCTCAGTGGTGAATGATGATGCAGAGGGGGTTTACACTTGTCAGTTTGAGGGATATTTCCATTCATGGCAGTTGGAAATGAAGTTGATTATGTCACAAGGTACAAGACTTCCCATTTTTGTCATGGAAAACAAACACTTTGCTCTCTTGTTGATTCTCTAAATTACCGCTCCCGTTTATAAGATATAATCACTGGCTTTCAATGTTACATTGCAGATCGGCAAAGTGAATTTGAACCTAAAACTCTTGTTACGTCCTATTACATGGCTGTGAAACGCATTTGAATAGATATTAATGCACTACTTTAAATCTATGCAAATATAAAATGTTTATCAAATTACTTAAATTATTTTATCGTCTCTTTAGTTCATGCATTATTTTGTATTTCGCAACAGTTCCATGGGCATCTCCGTACGTGTTGGTGGCTGTTGGAGTGGTGCTGGCTGTGCTTCTCTCTGCTGGAGCTGCTGTTGTTGCTGTATTGGGCTACAGAAGAAGGAAGCTCAATGCAGGTCATTGGCACCACCCACCACTCTACAGCCAAACAGCATTCCTCACAATGAACCCCATACACCCAATACACGTTGCGTAGCTCCCTTAAGGGTCACTACAACCGCATGTCATTTCATTAATGGAGGAAGGGGTTACCCATTGGCTGGGATCGCTGTTGATGTTGGCATTGCTGCGGTGGCTCTATGTGTGGCTGTCAGCCTTGTGTGCTACACACAGCAACACTCGTGCAGGTGTGAGACCATCCACATGCCACTGCCAGCCATGCCTCCTCCTAGCAGGGGAAACAGCTCTCGTTCATTTTGACCCAGCCGAGAGCCACTAGAGAAGCTGCCATTGAGACCCGTGTACACCGTCTATGTGTAAATGTTGGTAAACTTTTTAAGAGTTCTGGACAATGGAAGAAAACGCACTATTAAAATGCGTGCCAGAATAAAATGAAACGTTTGGTATTCAAAAGAAATTCAGTAACGTGTGCTGACCACCACAGTTTTAATAGCATGTGGTCTGTGTGTTCAAATAGGTACACCACACCTTTTGTCTTGACAAGTATATTTATTTTTTGTGGAAATAACACTCGTTCAGTTTGGCTAACTCTATGCGAGACAAAATGTTAACTGTTGGTTTAAATTCGATTCAATTAAATACACTTTCATATTCTTAGCAGAGTCTCAGCCAGAGCAAGACAGTGCTTATCAAGCATTGAACTTGCAATCGATGATGATGGATGGTAAGTTTCCGCATTTATGCGGCACTATTTTCCTCCCATATTCAAAACACACGTACTTCACAGTGGCCAGACATCCCTCTGCAGGACGCACTTGAAAAATAGTCTTGAGACTCAGGCTTCCAAGGATACATAACTGGCGTAACAACTTCAATATCCTTTGATCTATACGCTTTGTACCATTAAAGGTTCACGGTTGTGTTTAAACGTCAGATTTAATGAAATCATACTCATGATATTTTAAGATTTCCTGATAACTACA
Source organism: Lethenteron reissneri (assembly GCF_015708825.2). NCBI lineage: Eukaryota > Metazoa > Chordata > Hyperoartia > Petromyzontiformes > Petromyzontidae > Lethenteron > Lethenteron reissneri. The sequence continues at coordinate 3,331,095 of NC_083817.1, forward strand.
TTGAATAAATAGTTCATGAAGTTGACAGTGAAGCACAGGCTACTGTAGTGCAGGCAACAGAGCCAAAACAAGAACACGCGTTGTGACCGTTGATGCTTTTGCCTCCTCACGTCGGCCCCGGCGTGATTCCCGGCGCGGTCCGTGACACCACTTCCGGCCACGACGTCACTTCCGGACGCAATGTCACGTCCGTTCGCGACGCCACTTCCGGTCGCGACGCGATCACCGGCCCCGGCGCTATCCCCGGCGCGGTCTCCGGCGCAATCTCCTTCCCCCGACCAGGACAGTGGGGCCCGGGGCCCGACACCGACGGCGCCCACCCCGAGGAGGCTCCCGGTAAGGTCGCGGCGTCGGGGGTGTAATTTTCCAGACCGACCGAGAGGCCGGTCGGGATGGCGTCACTCGCCTGGATCCTGTCGGTGTTCGGCCCCGGCGGGTTCCAGCTGGCGTTGGCGGCCTCTGGCTCCGTGCGGCACCTCCTCGCCACATGCCCCTCTCGACCACAACGGTGGCAGACCCACGGGGCGTTCCGTCGGGGTGGCTTGGCGCGGTGTTGTAGAGGCGGCTGCCAGCGACGCGGCGGCTGGTCGCGCCCCTGGTTCCTCTGCTCCGCCAGCCCCCGAATCGCCACGTACACTTCCCGCAGCGATGGCTCCGGCTCAGACATCAGGGGTCCGTTCCCAGCTGCCCCACAGGCAGCCTGCGGCGACGGTGCAGGTTCGGCAGTTGGTGTCGCCGGACCCAGTAGCGCCGTGGCAACGGCTCGGCTGTTCCCCCCCGCCGCGCCAGCCACCTGGCCCACGGGTGGCGCCCGGACCATGACCTGTTCATGGGCTTGGATGGTCCGGGCAGCCCACAGCGAGGTGCGCTCCCCCAGGGTCACCACGGGCATTACAACGCCAGCACGGCAAGCGTAGGCGATGAGGTGCTCGACCACAAGGTCCTCGAGCGCTTCTTCAGCCAGGCGAGGGAAAGCCCTCCTCGCCAACACGAGCAGCGCACTCCTGTAGGCTAAAGGGGATTCTCTAGCCCCTCGCTGGCGGTCCTGGAACCGTTTAAAGGCTCCTGCTGCTGGGCAGTAGATCTCCCCCAAAGCCTCGTAGGCCGCCTGTAGCGTGGTCTTGCTGTGCGAGGGAAGGGAGGTGTACGAGGAGAGCGCCTCGTCGCCCAGAACGGATGGCAAAGCTCGAGAGCGTGGAAGCCAGCCTCGAATTGGCGGATAAACGCCTCCCAATCTTCTTCCTCAGCCACGAACTTGTCGACGGGCCCCAGCCGACGCGCCCGTCCTGCCACCTGCTCTCCGTGTTGGGTGTTTAGCTCTGGGGGTTTTGGCGGGAGCGGTGGCGGCTGGCGTGACGAGGTTGGTTGCGGCTCCTGCCCGGCCGGCTGGTCGGCCTCCGGGTCCCGTGGCCTCTCCTCCCGTGGTACGCGTGGGGGTGGGGGTCCCGGTGCCGGCGGGCACCCCATAGGGAGCCTCTTGAGTAGTTCCTGGAGTGCCCTCTCCACCCGGGCCATGCGGTCCTCCATAGGGTCCTCCAGGCGATCCAGGCCCCCTGCTGCTGCTTCTGGTAGCAGGCCCCCTTATTGCCTGGGATGGGAAGGATCCCCGGCCCCTGCTTCCTCTTCCCTTGGCTCTTTTCCCCCTCTTCCCGCCCGTTCTCCCCTTACATCTCCTCAATTACCCCTCCCACTAACCCTCCTATTGGTGGGAATCCTTCCTGACACCCCTACACAGGCAACAGAGCCAAAACAAGAACACGCGTTGTGACCTTTGATGCTTTTGCCTCCTCACATTCGCTAATGGGTCGAGAGGAGTGGCATCGCCGTGAAGTCCACAGTGGAGTTTTGTTTCACGACAGGTCCTGATCCACAGCGAGGAAGCGACTCCGAAGTGCTGGAATCGCCATCGGTGACCAACAATGGTAGTAGCTGTCACTTGTTCACGCGTCGCTATGTCACGCACTTTGTGACGACGAGGATGTCTGCTGTCACGTGACGCTTGCGATCGTCAACTGAAGTCAGATGGCGCCTATGAATTACAACGTATAAATTGCAACGTATTAATTGCAACATATTAATTGCAACGAATTAATTACAACGTGTAAATTTCAACGTATACATCACTATCTATAAATTACAACGTATAAATAACGACGTATGAATGACAACGTAAACAACTTGCTGGCAGATGCCCCCCGGCAGGAGCGCGAAGGCCACTACCAAGCCCTCAAGCTGCAGCGGAAGGAGGCAGAAGGTAGAGGGCGCACGAGACGACCTGCAGAGAGCGCCACGTGGCCCCACATAACTTTGGCCATCGACCACAACATCGCCAGCGGCAGGCGCTGCAATGTTGCTTAACTTATTGAGAGTCCAAGGGACACGTCCACTGATTTAATCCATCCACTCCATTGGAGTTTATTTGCTTGTGCTGTTCAACTATTTTTAATCGTGTACTTTGGTCATTATTACGTTGTTGATGCTGGAATGTAAACTCATATTCCGTTTGTTGCAGACGTTTATGACAATCTTAACGTGTGATGCGAGGACGGCACGGGCCTTGTGAGTACAGTATATTTTTTCTGGGGTTATTTTGATTGTTCTATGAAATTAATACAACTCGCAGAGTTTAAACCATACGATGCAAACAATTCAATTTAAAAGACAACAATACAAATACTTGTCGACGAAAAAAGAACTGATATCACAAAACGGCGTCTTGTTATACTGTACTGTAATGCACAACTGGGATTACGTTCCTATTGCCACGAGGGCAACTTTGGTATCCTCTTTGGTTCTTTCGGTAAAGTCACGTAGGTATAAAACAAAATAAATTAAATCACGACGTTTCGGGCGCAACACAAGCATCCGTTATCAGGTGGGACAACCACAGCAAGAAACAATTGCTGAAGTGGGCACAAGGGCTGCTATAACAAGAGGCTATATATGTAAGAGAGGGGGGAAGCAGCAAGGGGGGAGAGATAGAGAGGGGGGGTAGGGGGAGGGGAGTGCTGCGAGAGCGTTTAGAGGACGAGCAGACAGAATGCCTGGGGCGGGGGGAGGAAGTAGGCGGGGCTGGGAGTGGGAGGCTGAAGAAATCTGGAGATGCGGAAATGAAGGCAACACCATAAAGCAGTTAAGGTTTTACCTGGTTAAGAACATCCTTCCAATGATTGCTCAATTTGTATCCATCTTCTCGGTTCAAGTTACGTCTATGTTTATTGATGTTTACAACTCAGTTGACTGTAATTCACTTGGTAAGGCCATAGCAATGACAGAGTCGAACGCTGTCTCATAGTTGTGTTTGTACCGCACGCTGTGCCTCCTTGTGTCCGCTAGGGGGCCCTGGCCACTCGTGCCCGCGAGGCGCCGTCTGGGCCTCCCAGCCCCAGCGGTGGCCCTCGGGAACGGCGTCCGTCGCTCGCATCTCCAGGGGATCTCGGCTGCTTCTTCCGGACCCAGCTTTAGTTGTCGTTGAGCACACAAGTGGTTCGTGGAGGCCAAAGGGTGTTTCAAAGGCAGTGGCTTGCTCGTGGCTCTTGATGTGAAGCGGTGGTGGGGGACACACAAAAAAATGACTCAACAAATAAATCAATTAATATTGTACGTAGTGATCATCGCCCCCTACAGGCAGATTAATACCTCAACACTCTTGCAAACGAGATGCTACTGGCCTCTTGAGTTCTCAACAGGTTAATAACAAAATATGTAAAAATACTTTAAAAAACACGCTTTAATGAAATGTACTGTCCGAGCTACCCCGCCCCCTGCCCCCTTCGCCCCTCCCCTCCTTCGACATTCCCCAACGTAAGGGACCGTGGTGATTTACAGCCAACGTAAGTTGAGCGTCGACAATTAGAGCCGTAAAAAATATTAAAAAAAAATATATTTAAAATGTTCAATGATAGAATATAGTATTGTCATCAGTTTGACATACCTATACCAAGTTTGCAGTCGATACGACATTGGGAATACGGTTGAAATTGAGTTACAAGATTTTTGGATATGACAACACATACAGTAAGTTAAATAAAAACGTGTTAAAAGTTTTAAAATATGTTTTGGGTATTTTATGATAGAATATCGTGTTGTCATCAGTATGACATACTTATACGAAGTTTGCAGTCGATAGCACATTGGGAAGTGTGTAAAAATTGAGTTGCAAGATTAATTTTTTGAGGATACAACAGACGAAGTGAGTTAAATAAAAGCGTGTAAATAAATAAACCTGATCTTACAAAATCGCTGAGTTGGCAACACTGGTGGTCAACCGCACCGTCGCGACTTTCTGACATGTAGAGCCAATCACTGCACAGAATGTAATGTGATGACAATATGCACCTGCCTTGTCCTTACAAAAAGAATAAAGGGTAAATGAAATGCATTCTATCAGCGTTTCTCAACCGGTGGTCCGGGGACCCCTGGTGGTCGGTGAGGCTACTGCAGGAGGTTCGCGGAAAATATAAACAACAGCATCCTCACCGGGGAAAATTCAAATAACTCGTGGCATGTGGTGTTTCGCAAAATGCTTGGAGGTTGAAAAGGGGTCCGCACACTGGAAAATGTTGGGAACCGCTGCATTCAGTAAAAAATGTTATCAATGTGATTGATATTACAGTGTACAAATCCGCGTATACTAATTGTCGTCAAGTTACTAATTTTTAAATGTTGCCTGCCGATTTAATTATGTAACTCGTCAAACATGGGATGTAATAGTAGAGTAGAATAGGCATTACAGTATATCCGTGGTTGCCATCTGTGCCATTATTTGTCTTCGTACATCTGCCCAGGTGACGCTTCTAATGGAGACTTGATGTGTCAGCGGGTCCTTGCCTGGCCAAGTGAAGTTGATGAGGACAATGCTAATTAATCAAACTATTGCTACATTTTCATTTGATTATTTTGTACTTGTATAGTTCCATAATTGTTTGATAATGCTAACAAGTCGCTTTTATTTCTGCTGTACCTTAAAAAGCCATATATACCGTACAATAATTTTCAAATGCTTTCAAGGCAAGTTATTGAACTTGCGACTCCTGCTTGTCGTTAGTGGCAGGAGTGGCACCACACTGACTGCTTCGAAACCTTCAGCTGAGTATAGAGTCGCGTTTGACCGTAACGTTAATATGTTTGCATGCAAAATGTTCGTGCATAGCAAATTAATCTATTTTTATACTAATACCAGCAGTCTCGTGTATGCATCAACCACACCATAATGATGAAATATTCTTCAAGGTTTTTGCTATGCAAGTAGAATAGTGACTGCCTGTTGTGTGTAAGATAAGGCTGCATGGGACGTATGTGCGGCACCAGGGGGAAACACAAGGGAAGGGAAGTAATTACCCTGCCCATTTCTGTTCATGATATTTTTATGAAAATTAAAGTTGACACTGTGAAATGACCACTTCATACGCAAGTACCCAGCCTGACAACGTGAAGCAGAGATGGCTGCGATGAAAGTGTTCATTTATATTGGTAGAAACCTTCGAACGGGCCATACTTCATCATTACAGAAGTGTGTCAATGTGATGCGGAACGTGTCTCTTTATCGTAACACGTGGGATTTAATTTTACACCACATGATGCCAGTTTGTAATCTTGAGCAATTTACACATATCTGTAAGTATCCACGAGTAATAATCTTGTTTTTGAAGTGAGAAATCCACCCCAATGTCCCACAGTTGGCTCTGTGGTGGCTGCTGCTATTGAATGGATCCAACGGGGAGCAGCATCACCTGAGCTTTGGGTCAAACAGCAGCAAACAGCGTCCAGAGACGGGCTCTGACCTCATGACCAAGGAGGCAAATCCTGTACGGGCTGAGAAGTCCATTTTTGAGACTCCTCGACCTGTATGAATGAGCGATACACATTTTCCAAATGCTGTGCAGTTACTTTTCTGGAGCCGAGTATATTTCCATGTAACATTGTTTTAGTTCGATGATGTTATTTACTTGATTTAAATTCACGTTTTGAGTTATCAACAATCCAGTATTAAGATGGTTCTGTGCATATTTAACATTCGGTATATTGGAATAATCGCTGAAGGTTCGTAATCTTTCAGTTGTGTTCAAAAGCAGAAGTAACAAAGTGCGCTGTGCTGTTCACACGGAATGCGATTTAATGAGAAATCCTTCTGGCTGGGGCTTCAAATATGAAGACGTGAAAACAAAACGCGTGGCTATTTAAATGCTCATCAGTCGTCATTACCAGCTGTTATTACGGTCTTTCTGAATAGAAGTATACCACTGTAAATGCAGCAGTTGTAACAGAAACGAATTGTCTGGGTTTTTACCTTGTAAAACAAAGGACGGTCATGGTATTTCATAAAAAAACAAAATCTGTATTTTTATTCGGTTATATTGTTCAACTTGATGCTGTAAAGCAAGTTGTAATTCTGCTTTGCTGTACTTAAAAACCCAAATGACAAGCATTTATAATCTATTGGCTGTGCAAGGGAAGTCATGGAACTTGCTCCATCTGCCTGCAGCGCTGTTCACCAGCGAACCATTCACGTCATCCCTGTTCTGACTCAAATGGAAAGCACCCACAGAGGCCCCCTTTCTGACATTAAAACAAAGTAAGAAATAACACTTAATGAAGCTAGTATTGGCCATGTTATTCTTGTTTAAACAATTATAGAAAATTAATAAAGTCATATTTCTAAATAGATGTTTTTGTCTGTTATATTTATTGGGCCTCTGGCGTTCTGGAGCCTGGACAAATGTGCCATCTCGCTGTACGCTGATAGGGCCCTGCGGCTCTGCTGAGCCTTGGGTCAAACAGCAGCGAGCCGCGAGCAGGCAGGGCCTCCGACTCCATGGCCAGGGAGCCGGATGGCGCATGGACGCACACCACCAGACTTGACGTGCACGGACGCGAATTGAACACGCACGTTCCAAATGGTGTCAGGCGACTCTTCTATACCCAAGCACGTTCATGGTATTTAATGTTAGTTATGAATTCGTATTTTGTTCTAGGTCAATAAATTACTTTTTGAGCACAACAGTGGTAACGTTTTTTTTATTTGGCGCTGATGTTGGGGCCGCTGGTCCCCGGAGTCCCTCCCTGCTCCGTGCCTATGGCAGGGGCTCCGCCGTGCGCCGACCCCTCGCTGCTCTGCGAGCAGCTGCTGCCGTCGCTGGGCTCATCGCCCGACGGCTCCCCTCCCTGGTCCGTCCCTCCGCGAGCTCGTGTGAGAGGCAAAGCTCGCCGCACGCCCTCGTTCACCTGCAGACGCTGCGTTGTCTCTCCACGGATCACGCGCTATTAAACGGGGGTCGGGGGCGAACGACGCTGCCCTCACACTGCGCGAGTCCCGGCGGCGACAGACGGATCGGGGACCTGCGGACGCACCGACCCCTTCACCCACACTACGAGCGCACACACCTGCACACACGCGACACCCACTCGTGCGCCGCTCTACGCAGCGCTCACTCACGTGGTGAACCACAGTGTACACACGCGCACCCACACGCTCACACGGCACGACAATATCACGCGAGACCACGCTTCGCTATTAATGATTTATTATCTGATACCTGGTAATTTAATGTTAAATCAGTGAGTCGACGAGGCTGGCCTACGCTGATACCTTTATACCTATTCCCGATTTATCTGCTATGATTCTAATTCTAATGTTAAATCAGTGAGTCGACGAGGCTGGCCTACGCTGATACCTTTATACCTATTCCCGATTTATCTGCTATGATTCTAATTCACCTACTTACTTCCTGCTGGATGCCCACGGCGGTTCGTTGATCCCGTGCTCGCAGCGTACCTCGATGCGTCTCACGGACGATCGGGTCGCTGGACTGGAGAGCGTCCTGTCGCCTGGCGCTGGAGAGAAGAGAGCGATTTCCCCTCTGCGCTCCTCTATTTATCCTCCCTACCTCAAAGGGGATGCTGCGCTGAACAATGGGCTCGTGCACCCCAAGCCCGCGCACGGCGGTTCCCGGGCGCTGTTGATATGCTAATCAGTGAGCGACGTTGGCGGCGTACATCCTAATTACTACCTTACCCTTCCTAACAATGGGGCCTGCGCGCTCAAGCGCAATTATCCCAACCCTCCATGACTATGCGCAACAGCCCCTGTGACCCCGCTATTCATGCTGTCCCGTGCCTCCCCTGCTTGCCCCGTCGACCCGTGGGAGTGTGTGTGGGGGGAAATGCGCCTCAACCGCGGTGGCCGAATGCCCCACGCCACGACCACACCATATTAAGGCCGGCCGCAACGCCGCGGTGCCACGTAGCACGGGGGAGGTCATCCAATTCCCTGATCGCCGGAAACCGTGAGAATTAATCCCGATAAGGGTCTCTCGGATAAAAACCGGTCGGCCAGGCGACCTCCCCTCGGAGCTCTATGGGGGGGGGGGGGGAAATGAGTGCGGGTGTGTTCATGTGAGGTGAGGTGAGGGGGACGCGGGGTCGGCTCCGTTGCTTGGTGGTGGCGAGGTCGGGGATTTGGTGCCTGCCAACGGCTTCGTGGCGGCGGCATCACATAGCCCCCCGAGGTGCCAGTCCCCGTCCCGGGTTGACTGGAGCACCTCGCTTGGGCCGCGCCCACGAGGAAACGTTGCGGGGTCCGGGGGATCCGTCCGGACCTGGTGGCTGGCCTCGGGGCGGGTGGTTCCGTCCTCTGTAGCTCCTGCGGCGGTCTCCTCCTCCACTCCAGCGGCTCTCCCCGTCCCCCGGCACCTGTGGGCTGGGGCACAAACTCAGCAGCGGAAGGGTTTAGTGGCCGTCGTCCGCGCCGTCTCCGGACTGGATCGGGGCGTCTCGGGGACCTGGCGGGGCCCATGTAGTGTGCGAGGCCCCCCAACACGAGGGGTGCGGGTACTCTGGGATTTCGGGGCTTTCGGGTGACGGAGTCCTCTCTCGCCGGGGCCGCTTTCCATGGTTTTAAGCGGCGGACATTGACCACCGTCTCTCGACCCCTCTCCCCGCCGTAAATTAGTACCGTCCAGGGGGATATCTGCCGCACCACGGTCCAGGGTCCCCGCCAGTAGGTCGTCAGTTTCCCCACCTGCCCGGCCCCAACGTGAGGGGTGTGTAGCCACACCTTAGCGCCTGTCAGGAATAAGGGAGGTTCCATGCGGGGTCGGGTGCCCTGTTCCTGCCGCCGATGCGCGGCTTCCCCTTGCGGGTATGCTCGGCCTCGGGCTTCTCGCAGGGTCTCCAACAGGTGTTCCACGGGGCGGCTTCCCTCCTCCGGCTGGGGGGAAGGGACGCCGAATAGCAGATCTGCGGGTAAACGAGACTCACGGCCGAACATCATTAAAAACGGGGTTTGTCCCGTCGACGTGTGTACGGTGGTGGCGTAGGCGAAAAGGGCGTAGGGGAGGTGTTCGTCCCAATCCCGTTGATTTGCGGCCGCCATACGTTTGAGTTTCCCCGCTAGGGTCTGATTCATGCGCTCTACCATACCGTTCGCTTGGGGGTGATACGCTGTGGTTCGGTCCTTCTGGATTCCGAATTCTCGGCACAGTGCCTGGAACAGCTCGGCCTCGAACTCGCTACCCTGGTCGGTGAGGACTCGTTCCGGGATCCCGTGCTTGAGTACGTAATGTTCTACGAATGCCCGGGCCACCACCAAGGCCGTTTTATCAGGGATGGCCACTGCCACGGGGTAGCGGGTGAAATACTCTACTGCGACTAGAATATACCGGTTGCCTCGATGGGATCGTGGGAATGGCCCCTGTAGATCGATCCCGACCAGCTGATTCGTGCGGCTGACGCGGAACGGCCTTAGGGGTACCTGGTATCGTGCCGGTTTCGGCCCGCACTGCTGACAGGCGCGGCAGCCCTGTACCCAGGCCGCCACGTCTTGTGCCAATTTGGGCCAGAGATACTGGCGACGCAGGGTCTCTCGAGTGCGTCGTTCCCCATCGTGGCCCCCGAGTGGGTGGTCATGCACCAGCCGTAGCAGCTGGGGTCGCACCTGGGCAGGAACACAGATGCACCCCGGCTGGCCGGCCTCTGTTAACTCCCGTACCACTCCGTTCTGCACACACAACCGGGCATACAAACCGCTCCAGGGTCCTGGTAGGGCGCTCTTTTCCTCCCGCAGTGCCGCCTCCACGGCCGCCAGATCCGGATCTCGCTGCTGGGTCTGTCTCAGCTGCTCGTCGTTCAGGCCCGGGAAGGCGCAGCCGACGTCCTCCTGGATCCGTCCGATCGGGTCCCGAGCCGCGGGTCCCGCGCTTGCCGGGCGGTCGACGGGATCCTCGGTGCCACCTGTGAGGGTCTCTGTGGCGCACACTGCACTCTCTCTCGCTGGGGGGGGGTCAGTGGCCGCGGCCTCTCGGGGGTCCGTTGCCTGCCGGCAGCGTCCCCCCGTGAAACAGGGGCAGGCCTTCTCCGCCCTCGTCTCGGCGTACACCGTGGGCCGCCTCGACAAGGCGTCCGCGTTTGCATGCGTCCGGCCAGCCCGATACTCGATTTGCAGGTTGTACTCCTGCAACTGTGCCAACCAACGGGCCATCTGCCCCCGCGGCTCCTTGAATGTAAGAAGGAACTGAAGAGCATAATGGTCAGTGCGTACGCGACATCTCCTGCCGTACAAATACGGCCGGAACTGCTTACATGCGAAAATCACGGCGTACAACTCTTGGCGGGTCACGCAATAGTTCAGCTCGGCCCCACTCAAGGTCCGACTGGCGTACGCGATGACTCGTTCCATCCCACCCTGTACCTGTGACAACACCGCGCCCAGCCCGCTGCTGCAGGCGTCGGTGTCCAAAATAAAATCGGTGGTAAAATCGGGGAAAGCGAGGGTGGGGGCGTGGGTGAGGTGGTCTTTGAGAGTGGTGAAGGCCGTCTGGCAGGCCCCCGTCCACTGATAGGGGTGCTTAGGGGAAGTGAGTTGGGTGAGGGGGCGTGCGATCTCGCTGAATCCCTTTACAAATCGACGATAATAGGTGGCGAGCCCCAAAAATGATCTGATCTCCGTCAGATTCCTTGGCCGTGGCCACTCCACTACGGCGCGTACCTTCTCCGGATCGGTACGCACGCCTGCCTCGCTGACGCGATGCCCGAGGTACCCCACCTCGCGTTGTGCGATGTAACACTTACGTGGCTTGAGCTTGAGATGAGCCGCTCGCAGTCGCTGGAACACCTCTCGTAGCCTGGACCAATGCTCAGACAAAGATCTACTGAACACGATCACATCGTCCAAGTAAATCAGGCACTGTTCCCATTGCAAACCCCGCATCACCAACTCCATCAGCCGCTGGAACGTCGCGGGTGCATTGGTGAGTCCGAACGGGAGTACTCGAAACTCGAATAGTCCCATCGGGGTGGTGAATGCGGTTTTCGGCCGATCCTCCTCCGCCATCTCCACCTGCCAGTACCCGGACGCGAGATCGAGGGTGGAAAAATATCGCGCTCCGGCGAGGCTGTCAAAAGTGTCATCGATGCGGGGTATAGGGAAGGCGTCGCCGAGCGTGACTGCGTTCAGTTTACGATAATCGACGCAGAACCGGGTTGACCCACCCTTTTTCGTTACTAGTACCACCGGGGCTGACCAGGGGCTCGCCGAGGGCTGAATTATGTTATCGCGAAGCATGTCCCCAACCGCCTCTTTGATCTGGGTGCGTTCGGGTGCGCCCACTCGGTATGCAGGGAGTTTGATGGGTCGGGCTGCACCGGTGTCAATTTGGTGCTTAACAAGGTCGGTCCGACCCACGTCCGAGTCGTGTTCGCTGAACACGTCGGCATACTCCCGCAGTAACTCGCGCAGCCGATCGGCCTCTCCCTTAGGTAAATCCGCCCATGGTACATGTAACGCGTCGAGCAGGGGAACGACTTCGGCTCGGGGAGTTGGGCCGACTCGCCAGGCCAGTGCCTGCTCACCCTCAGGACGACCGGGGTCCTCAGCCCAGAGTGCGAACACCGAGTCGTTAGAGTGGCGTGCGTGCAGGGGGTGTACTGTGGCTATCGGGGTGCGCCGTCGCAGTATCGCTGGGGAACTGTGGGGGTTAAACATCCGCATAAACAATCGGTCCCCATCTGCGTTTACCAACGTGGCGGATCCCACTATCCCATACCGTTTTGCCAACTCCGGGTGAGGAGTTAGCATTACCTCCCCTGATGGTCGGAGCGCGGGGTCGGTGGGGGATGTTGCCACCGGCACCAGCATCTCGGTGAGCGGCCCGATGGTGACTGCCGTCGCCAGGATAGCGGCCACAGGTGTGAAGCGGGGCCGCGTCGGTTCTCGTCCCAGGAACGGTATCCGCTCGCCGTTGCTCTCCACGGTGGCGCATCGCTGGCGGGGTTGCACGTTGAGTCCCAGCCGTTCTAAGAGGTCGGTACCTGCGATACACTCGTGACACAACGCACTCGACACGTAGAACTCCTGGGTGCACCCCTGGCTGCCTATGCGGACCTCTAAGGTGGCTCTCCCCAGCAGCCCCATTCCGGCTCCGCTCGCCGTGTGCAGCGCGCGGTCCGGTGCCTGCAGGTGACGCACGTCGACCCCGATCGTGCTGCAGTGCGCTGCGCTCACGAGCGAGGCCACCGCCCCCGTGTCCAGCAGGATTCGGGTACGCACTCCGTTTACCTCCCCTTCCACCAGCGACGTGGCCCCCGTGATCCCCGCCACCAGCTCCCGCAGCCAGTCGCCAGGAGTCACCGTTTCCGTGGGCGTTGTTGCTGGAACCTGTGTGGAGATCACTCGCTCGCCATTATTCTCATTATCGTCTATTTGTATCGGGACCGCGTCGATTGCACCCCTAGTTGGTCCGCTTTCTAGGGGGCGTTGGAGTTTAACCCCCGCGTCTGCCTAGCTCGGGTGATTTCAGGACAGTCTCTCACTAGATGCCCTCGGCGGTCGCACATATAACATGCCCGGGGAGGGGGGGCGGCTCCGTAGCGGGTCCCCTGTCCGCTCCCTCTCCCAGTACGCAGTTGTCCCACATCGGACTCTAATTGGGCTACTCTCCCGGCCAGCCCCCCTACGGTCGAGCGTAGTTCCCCCATCTCAGACTGGAGGGTCTTCATATTTTTATTCGCTTCCTCGCGTACCTGGGTTACCCTCTCACCTACTTGGGTTACCTTACCGTCCATTCGGTCTACTCGGCCAGCAATATCTCCCATGCCGGTCTGTAACCCAGCTACCCAACCCGGGGTTGTCTCGCGGGGTTTCTGGGCCTCTCTTGCCCGTCTCCCCATGGGGCTGGCGGGCTCATCCTCATCCTCGTCAGGGATCAGGCTCGCCACGGTGTACTCCTGTCCTGACCCTCGGAGCTGCGCGCGTTCGCTGGAGAGCTCCTCACACTCCAGCGCTTGCTCGACTAGGGTATCGAAAGGGAGGCCTGCGCTACTCTTTTTGGGCTGCCACCACGCGGTGCGAGCTAGGTACCTGAGTAGCTTGTCTGCAGCTAGCGCGTCAATGACCTCCTTCGAGAACTCTGGATGGGCGATCCGGGTTAGTGATCGCACGTCCTCAGCGTAGTCTCGGAAGTCCTCGCCAGTTTGGCGTCGGCGCGCCTCTAAGGCGGTCTTCGCCCGTATCGCGTTGCGCGTGCCGAAACGCAGGTCTAATCTACGCATTAGTTCTTCTAGTTGGGTTTGCGCGCTTTCGGGTAGTGCCTCTACAAAGTCGGCTGCCCGCCCGTCTAAGTTTAACGTAAGATGTCGCAACGCCTGCGCGTCCGACCAGCCATTAAGCTCTTTAGCCCCTATGATATTACGGGAAAACGCTTTCCATGTAGGGGTCCCCTGGCCGGTGAACACATGCCTTACCTTTGCGTGGAGTAGCGCGCCACCTTCCCGTGAAGATGTGAGGGTTCGTCCCACTTCTGGCACCAAGTTGTTGGGGCCGCTGGTCCCCGGAGTCCCTCCCTGCTCCGTGCCTATGGCAGGGGCTCCGCCGTGCGCCGACCCCTCGCTGCTCTGCGAGCAGCTGCTGCCGTCGCTGGGCTCATCGCCCGACGGCTCCCCTCCCTGGTCCGTCCCTCCGCGAGCTCGTGTGAGAGGCAAAGCTCGCCGCACGCCCTCGTTCACCTGCAGACGCTGCGTTGTCTCTCCACGGATCACGCGCTATTAAACGGGGGTCGGGGGCGAACGACGCTGCCCTCACACTGCGCGAGTCCCGGCGGCGACAGACGGATCGGGGACCTGCGGACGCACCGACCCCTTCACCCACACTACGAGCGCACACACCTGCACACACGCGACACCCACTCGTGCGCCGCTCTACGCAGCGCTCACTCACGTGGTGAACCACAGTGTACACACGCGCACCCACACGCTCACACTGCACGACAATATCACGCGAGACCACGCTTCGCTATTAATGATTTATTATCTGATACCTGGTAATTTAATGTTAAATCAGTGAGTCGACGAGGCTGGCCTACGCTGATACCTTTATACCTATTCCCGATTTATCTGCTATGATTCTAATTCTAATGTTAAATCAGTGAGTCGACGAGGCTGGCCTACGCTGATACCTTTATACCTATTCCCGATTTATCTGCTATGATTCTAATTCACCTACTTACTTCCTGCTGGATGCCCACGGCGGTTCGTTGATCCCGTGCTCGCAGCGTACCTCGATGCGTCTCACGGACGATCGGGTCGCTGGACTGGAGAGCGTCCTGTCGCCTGGCGCTGGAGAGAAGAGAGCGATTTCCCCTCTGCGCTCCTCTATTTATCCTCCCTACCTCAAAGGGGATGCTGCGCTGAACAATGGGCTCGTGCACCCCAAGCCCGCGCACGGCGGTTCCCGGGCGCTGTTGATATGCTAATCAGTGAGCGACGTTGGCGGCGTACATCCTAATTACTCCCTTACCCTTCCTAACAATGGGGCCTGCGCGCTCAAGCGCAATTATCCCAACCCTCCATGACTATGCGCAACAGCCCCTGTGACCCCGCTATTCATGCTGTCCCGTGCCTCCCCTGCTTGCCCCGTCGACCCGTGGGAGTGTGTGTGGGGGGAAATGCGCCTCAACCGCGGTGGCCGAATGCCCCACGCCACGACCACACCATATTAAGGCCGGCCGCAGCGCCGCGGTGCCACGTAGCACGGGGGAGGTCATCCAATTCCCTGATCGCCGGAAACCGTGAGAATTAATCCCGATAAGGGTCTCTCGGATAAAAACCGGTCGGCCAGGCGACCTCCCCTCGGAGCTCTATGGGGGGGGGGGGGGGAAATGAGTGCGGGTGTGTTCATGTGAGGTGAGGTGAGGGGGACGCGGGGTCGGCTCCGTTGCTTGGTGGTGGCGAGGTCGGGGATTTGGTGCCTGCCAACGGCTTCGTGGCGGCGGCATCACACTGAAACAGTAAAAGGAAGTGTGACGATGAAGTCGTGCTCTAGAGAGAGGCTGGGGTTTGGTGTGGGAGCTGTGGTTTGGCGTGGGAGCTGTGGTTGGAAGTGAAACCTCAGCGAGCTGTGGGTGGGATGTCGCGAACTCTTCAACTGAAGGCAGCAGCAGGAGCGACATAAAACGTGGTGCGTGCTGAGAACTGAGCAGACAGCGCCGTGGCTCTGAGCCATGGACACGGGGACGAGGAGGTGTGCGGTGTGGATGAGTGTTGTCATCTGCATCTTGTCCCGCATCAGTGAGTTATTATTCACGTGCTGTTATACACCACACTGTGTTTACGTACAGCATGTACGTTCAACTTGTTGCGCACCGTACATTTAAAAACCGTACCGGAGTGTTCAATATTTATAATTTGCCGTTTTGTCGTTTCACTTTTGAAGCGAGTGTTCATTTACAGGCATCCTCCAGAAGGTATTTTGTTGCTGTGGGACAGGAAGTCACCTTGACGTGTGACAGAAACACTCCAGGATGGACACAACACGACAATCTCAATATCAGATCTATCACCTGGTGGCGTGGTGAAGGCAGTGGAGCAACCGAGATCGATTTAACAAACTCACGAGATGTCAGGATAACATTCACTAAGGATGTTGATCAACATAGGGCTTCTATCCGAATCAAAAATGTGCAGCGCAGGGACGCTGGGTTTACAGTTGCCTGGTTGAAAGGGAATTTGGAACAGAGAGTCTCACGATGGAAATTATCACAATGGAAGGTACCGAAATGTGTTACACTATTTAGCACAAGCACCCTTCCTACACTTCAAAGTGAAATGTATGATTATTTGTTGTACATTTTTAATCGTGATATACTTTCATCACATTTTATCCGTCAAGATCAAGTTGTGGTTTAAACGCTGCAAAGAGTTGACACGAGGGTGATGCGTGGCGCTGGTACTGCACGTGACGAGCCCTTCAACTGCAATGCCAGCGGTAGATTGTCCTCGCTGCCTCACGTCCTCTGCCTCGCCGTGGCACTGCGACTCGTGGAGGTGACACGGCACAGACTTCCTATCGCTCCCACGGTGGCATTGCACCGGGAGTCCTGTTCGGCGCTCTCCTAGCGAAGCCGCGCGTTTACTTGCATGAGTGTCAGTGCAACAGGAGACGTTGGTACTGATGCAGGCCTCTCACACCGCCGCCTGTCACACAGCCCGTCAGGTCTCTGTGGTGAACGGGGACCGGTTAGGAGTCGCCCAGACTCGCTGAGCGGTGCTGCTGTGGTCTCGTCCACAAGAGGAGTAGTGCAGGAGTCTGGAGCACGGAGTCACTGCTGAGTCCTGAGTTTGTTTTACTGCTTTTGTTTTCTTTAGTTTCAGCCGACCCATCGAGCGTCGTGAGTGAAGGAGAGACTGTCATATTGACCTGTCTCATCTCAAACAGTACCTATGGAACAGGTCTGGTTTGGTATCATGGCAACACTTACATTGACCAAGGCAATCGGCTGACACTGAACAAAGTAAAACGATCTCAACAGGGAGAATGGAAATGTGTTCTATATGATCAGCACAACAGACCCTTTGCCTCGTACAAATTGGAGTTTACATCAACTGGCAAGTCTACTGTTATATTCATTAAAATGTACTGTTATTAACTCATATGTGTGGTTTTATATTGAATTTTAAAAATTTTAACGTCAAATGTAACAAATACATATTTACATTTAGTATATGTTTTGATAATTATTGTGCGTTAGTTCATTCACTGCTGTTTGTTTTATAGGAAGTGATGATGATGATGGGCAGGCACTCGCAGTGAAGAAATATTTCATACACGAGGGTGGGGAGGTTTCTTTGTCATGTGATGAATCTGATCCTGGATTTAAGTGGAAAGATCGTGCACAGCTGCTACGCGCTGTCACTTGGAAATGGAGATCGCAGAATGGCAATACAAAGCGATATGATCAAAACATACAAAATCCACCGCAATCGTCTGATTATGAAGATCAGTTTCCTTTAAAATTGTCGCAAGTTACGTTTTCACGTGGTGGGGTTTACACATGTGAGTTTACTGGCTACTATAGGACAGGCACCCTCACAATGGAACTGGTCACAATGAAAGGTAATGTGATTTTATATATATCATTAAAACACTTTCATACAATAGTGCAACTTCTATATCAAGATAAATGACACCTTCATGCAACATATCATAGTATGAAAATACGCATTTTTCCAGTAATGTTCAGGTAAAACCTGTTGCATGTTTAATGAGTACGCTTAAATGGGTATCATAGATAGTCATGCAGCATGTATTTTGAACTTCTTTCGCACCGTACGTAGCCAACCGTGCTAATCGGAGGTGCTGCACATTGGGTCCTGCCCTGGTGGAGATGTCTGACATTGGATGAGCCCCTCCTGACTCTCCCTGTCACTCCGTGCCCTCTGGTGACGTCACACGACCCGTGGTGCCACGTCAGTGCCACGGTGCCCGTGTGACGTCACCCGTGTTCCAGTGGAGCCAAGCGATTTCATGCGGAACTGTTCATGGAATGGCAATTATTGTTTCTGGACCTCGCCTGACATTGACTCCTGTCACGTGCGATACTGTTTTAGTGAAACTGCGTGTTTACTTGCAGAACTGTCAGTGCTACGTAGGCTCCTCACACCGCCCCCTGTCACACAGCCCGTCAGGTCTCTGTGGTGAACGGGGACCGGTTAGGAGTCGCCCAGACTCGCTGAGCGTCGCTGCTGTAGTCTCGTCCACAAGAGGAGTAGTGGAGGAGTCTGGAGCACGGAGTCACTGCTGATGTCTCAGTTTGTTTTACTGCTTTTTCTTTCTTTAGTTTCAGCCAACCCATCTCTCTCTGTGACAGAAGGAACGACTGTCACATTTGAGTGTGACATCTCAAACAGTACCTATGTACAAAGTATTGTTTGGACTCACGGTGGCATTGAGATGAACAAAGGCAATTCTGTGCTGACATTACACAAAGTCAAACGATGTCAAGAGGGAGCATGGACATGTGGTGTAAAAACACAAACTGACCAAGCCTCTGCTTCTAAGTATTTGACAGTCTCATCACAGAGTAAGTGTATTCAGGGATTGATTTCAGCTGGAGCTGTCTGGGGTTGATCCCTGGAAAATATGTATCCCTTCCCCTCTCTACCTTTTGCTATCCCCGTCAGTTGGGGGAAGGGGTGGGGGGTCCAGGGGTTTGGGCAGCCCCAGAAATGTTTCAAAATAAATGAAGCCCTCGGTGAATTTAATTTCACACCGGGATCTGTTAACAATGTGGTTAATTTGTGTTACCAATGCAATCAGTATCTTCTAAATGTGACGAATATGATGTATGTGATACATCCCCTGTGGAGGTGTAATAACTTAAAGTATCATTAAAATTGTCAAATATTTGTCCGTAATTTCAATGTTTAAAGTGTAATCATTTCTCGGTTTTATATTTTTGTAGATGTTTGTGAAGTAAAGGAACCTGCTCCCAGAAAGTATTTTGTTTCTGTGGGCCAGACGGCCATTTTGCCATGCGTTGAATCTGATCCAGAGTTTAAATGGAAAGATGACCCTTCCTCTGACCGGGCTGTGATCTGGAAATGGGTGAGGCAGGGTAGTGTCAGCGCAACGATTGTCCAGTATCCTAAGCAAACTGGTCAATGGACTAGATATGTATGGAAAAATACCGCTAGAATAACAGCATTGAAGTCTGCTTTTGATCAAGACAACTTCTCTATTCAAATCTCACAAGTGCAATACAGTGATGCTGGGCTCTACATTTGCCACTTTGCTGGCTACTTTAGAACAAGCAGCTTAACACGAGAACTGATCACAATGCAAGGTAAATTATATTTAACTGTTTTGCACAAGCATATGCACTTAAATATAAAAGTGGAATGCATTTCATTATTCATAGTGTACGATTTTGTATTAATAGTCCATGAATGTAAACTGCTACCAATTAAATAAAAGTATTAATGTTGATGGCTGTAATGAGTTTAGTCAAGCATAAAACACA
Source organism: Lethenteron reissneri (assembly GCF_015708825.2). Classification (NCBI taxonomy): domain Eukaryota; kingdom Metazoa; phylum Chordata; class Hyperoartia; order Petromyzontiformes; family Petromyzontidae; genus Lethenteron; species Lethenteron reissneri. Next base: position 3,350,384 of record NC_083817.1, read on the forward strand.
CTGCTGCAATTGCACATTATGAATTCTTCCAACGTGATAGCACCGCACGTCCGAGGAATCCCACGAGACTGACGATTGCCCCACGATCCATGGAGATGGCAACCCAGGCTTCCCATGGCACTCGCACTGGCGTCACATCCACAGCCATCGCCCATGACATTCTGCCTGTGGTGTAGTGCAGCCACATGTTTTCCAGCACACCTGTGAACAGAAGCGTCTCCTGCTGATGCAGACCCATCGCACTCACATGGACAGAGTTCTGTGGTGAACGGGGACAGTTTAGGAGTCGCCCAGACTCGCTGAGCGTCGCTGATGTGGCCTTGTCCACAAGAGGATTAGTGGAGGAGTCGGGAGCACGGAGTCACTGCTGATGTCTCAGTTTGTTTTACTGCTTTTGCTTGCTTTAGTTTCAGCCGACCCATCTCGCTCTGTGACAGAAGGAGAGACTGTCACATTGACCTGTTTTATCTCAAACAGTGGATATAGAACAGGTCTGCTTTGGTATCATGGTGACACTTACATTTTACAAGGCAACGAGCTGACACTGAACAAAGTAAAACGATCTCAACAGGGAGAATGGAAATGTGTTCTATATGACCAGCACAACAGTCGCTTTGCCTCGTACAAATTGCAGTTCATATCAACTGGTAAGTCTACTGTTATATACATTGAAATGTACTGCTATTAACTCATGTGTTTTGTTATTATATTGAATTTAAAACATTATAATGTCAAATGTAACAATTACATATTTACATTTAGTATATGTTTTGATAATTACTGTGCATTGGTTAATTGACTGCTGTTTTTTAGGAAGTGATGTTGGGAAGGCACCCGCAGTGAAAAAATATTTCATACACGAGGGTGGGAAGGTCTCTTTGTCATGTGATGAATCTGATTCTGGATTTAAGTGGAAAGATCATTCACAGCTGGCACGCGCTGTCACTTGGAAATGGAGATCGCATGATGGCACAACACAGGGTTCTGATCAGATAATACAATATACGCCACGATCACCTGACTTTGTTAACGATCAGTTTCCTTTAACATTGTCGCAAGTTACGTTTTCACGTGGTGGGGTTTACACATGTGAGTTTACTGGCTACTATAGGACAGGCACCCTCACAATGGAACTGGTCACAATCAAAGGTAAGATAATATTAAGTCATAAAATATAAATTTTCATAAAAAATGGTTACTAATTTCTGTTACAAAAATGTATTAACACGTTTCAGCATCCCGTTAAAATGAAATATCGGACAGTACTGTTAATGATTGTGACGTAAATGCCATAGTGAGTTTATGATCACATGAACGATTGTTACTGCTGCTGCTGCTGCACATACAAGCTGTCATTGCTGTTACATTCAGTATTGGATGCGCATCATCTGATTCTCATTGCCCATCATGCCATCGCCCTTGCAGATGAAAGCCTAAGTGTTCCATCATGTAAACGGTCGTGTCACAGCCACATTCACGGGAATATTCCCTTTGTTTTTTACTTGCGGAACTGATATCTTTTACAGTTATTGCTTTTCTCAATAAAAATTGAGTTGCACTGGTATTACATTCACTTGTTTTATTACAGTAATGTAGTCCAAATGATTGAAGAGACATCACACAATAGATAATGTATAGAGTACTTGATTATATTCACACAATATTTCATGATAATTAAAACAGGTTTACTTCCGTCAAGTTGCGGCATGGAGAGTTCACGTGAGAATTACGAGTAGCGCTGCTGCTGTTGGCCATTCAGAGTCCTGCTCTGAGTTCACGTTCACAATCAGGTTTAGGTCGAGGGATTTGGGTTTAGACAATTCCTGGGCCACTGCTTCTCGTGATCAGTGGCCACGTGGTCTCCTCTTCACCCCTTCACCATCCCCACCCTGGAGTCTCTGTGCTCTGCTGCTGTAATCACGAGTAGAGGAGCAGTGCAGGAGACATTCCATGATCTCAACTGCGCTGTGAGGACTCCAGGCTCCGATCTCATGGAATATTATCACAGTTGTGGATTCCACGTTACCAGGGATAAGCCATACCTCAAACTTCAGAATGAGTTGTACTCTAGTTTGGCTTGTGATTTTGAATCAATGAGTCGTAAATATTGATTTTTGTTTCGTGTTCTTTAGTTTTGTCCAACACATCCGACACCGTAGCAGAAGGAAAGAGCATCAGTCTGACCTGCCAGCTCTCTAACGACTCCTATGTACACATGGTCAGATGGATTCACAATGGGATTGAGATCAGCCATCAAAGCAGCCTCGTGTTGGTGAAAGTGAAGGCTGCTCAGAGTGGGTTGTGGAAGTGTTCCCTGGAAAGGGAGAGTGGAGAGATCTCAGAGGTAGCGTACAATTTGGACGTGCGAAAAATTGGTAAGTACACATCTCACCATCATAAAAAACACTGCAATCACATACTGAAAATAAATACTCTGATCAATTGTGTTACGTTTCATCCTATATATATAAACTGCAGTCACTGCAGTCATTCAAAATTGAAAATGAAATTTATACACGTGAAAGAAGACTGGCCCTTTTCTTTATCCACAAGGTAAGGTCTTTATTTCACGGCACGGGTCCACATCTTCCTTCTCGCTCTCTCTCCCGCAATGCCCCGAACTCCGCTTCCAGCTCCCTCTTTTAACCTCTTCCTGGCTCCGCACCTCGTCGCACTCCGTCTCCACCAATCGTCACCTCTCTTACCCTCACCTGGTCTAACCATCCCACCTGACGCTCACCCAACCCTCCAGTTCTTTTCCCTTTTGAACGTTCAGGACAATCCCCTTGCTCCCCGTGCCCTCACCAATCAGAGCGTGCAGTGTTTACTCCAGCCTGCTTGATTCCTCCATCCCAGGGATCGTGTGGGACTCTCACTACACACATATAACGTAAAGTTAAATTGACTAAAGTAATTTGTGAGCTGAACACAATTTCCATGCTTATACCTTCAGGTGCAAGATATGTAGCTGTATTGTGCCGTCCTGCCTGGTTGGTAATGAAACCATTGTTTTAACACGATCTGCAGGTTCAGAGCAAAACGCACCTAGGAATTACGCGGCTCAAATTGGTGAAGGAATCACGTTGCCCTGCACCGAGTCTGACCCTGGGTTTGAGTGGAGGAGCTCCTCCACTGAGTCTCGTTCGGTCACCTGGTACTGGAGGCCACGTGGTGACAGCACAGTCCGTACGATACTCGCGGCTCACCCAGCCGGACCTCACGCTGCATTCAGTTCCCACCTCAACTCCGACGTAAACATCTCGTCCTCCGCTTTTGACGACGACGACTTCTCTCTGACCATCTCAGTGGTGAATGAAAGTTCTGCAGGTGTCTACACCTGTCAGCTGACAGGATATTATCGGTCAGGGAGTCTGATGTCGGAACTGTTTACAACACAAGGTACAATACTTTCCTTTTTATAACCTAAAACAAAACACTTGACATTATTTTGTACGTTCTAAATTATGTCTCTAATTTTGAAAGATAATCTCTTGCTTTCAATGTTAACTTGCAGATCAGGAAAGTGAATTTAAACCTACAGCTCTTGTGATGTCATACTACACAGCTGTGAAACATATTTGAGTAAATGTCACCACACTACTTTAATTTTTTTCTCAACAAAACTATATTTGTTTACTTAAACCCTTTTCTCATCTCATCGGTTCTTGCATTATATATATATTTTTTATTTCGCATTAGTGCCAAAGGCATCTTCGTACGTGTCGATTGCTGTTGGAGTGGTGCTGGCTGTGCTGCTGTTTGCGGGAGCTGCTGTTGCTGCTGTGTTGGGCTACAGAAGAAGGAAACTCACTGCAGGTCATTGGCACCACCCAACTCTCTCCAACCAAACAGCATTCCTTACACTGAACCCCATTTTCCCACCACACCTTGTGTAGCTCTTACTCTGGTATAACCACCATTCACTACTTTAGCCCACCGGTGTGTTGAAGAGTGAAACCACAACATTTACAATTTTAGAGTACGACGTTTCGCTGGTAATTGCATCCAGGATCATCGGGCAATTCAACATCATCGGGCAATTCATGATTACCACTCCAACAGCAATCGACACATACGAAGATGCCTTTGGCACTGGTGCGAAATAAAAAATATATACTGCAAGAACCGAAGAGATAAGAAAAGGGTTTAAGTAAACAAATACAGTTTTGTTGTAAAATCATGATTACCCACGTGAAATTTCTCAGGTGAGCAATTTTTGCAGCTCAACCTGGGAGACTGCACTTATATTACAAGCTGTTGCACAATGTTCCAAGTTAAATTATGGCTATGTTAAAATTACCGTAAATAATTCGTTTGGGAAAATTGTGGACAATACATCTTGTGTATTAGTAATTTATCACGTGTTTACTTCTATGCCATTCATGGAATGTTTGTTGTTTTTATTAGCACATTCACTTACTGCACAAGGTTACAATTTTAGAAACCCATTCAGATTAAAGGTATTAGCATAGCTTGGCATTATTTGATATACCCACGGTGCATTACTAGCCTCACCTCTGCTCAAGCGTGTATATTGTGAATGCCCGACAGTCTGATCCCATCAGGAATTTAAACACCTTAAACATCTGTTACAGATCCACAACATGGCCAAGGAAACTCCGTTAATCTTCAAGATATGGCTGCAGGGGGTAAGGCATGTGATGGTGTGGGGTTCTCGTGACCTCTGTTTTGGCTGTCCAGGTGTCCCATAGCATTTACAGATATCGAGATTTTGTCTCAGTTTGATAGTGCTTCACTCGTGATACGGACAATGAGCAGGGTAACCTCAGTGGTGGGCGGGTTTTCAGCAAAGTGGACAGGGCTTATGATCAGTTGGTAGGGCCAACGTCAGAACAAGCTATGAGGACACTGACGGAGCGGGGGCTGATGGAGGGAGAGGCGGTCAGCTCACAATTTATACCCATTTGACCCTCCCAGAAATTTGATGGCTTTGCAGTACGAATCCCATCTGTGGTGCTTGCAAAGAGTTGGAATGTCCTGCACCAGGATGGGAGAAATATTGCCATTGCAAATAACACAGCTCAATGTGAAAGGTTGCATGTGTGCTGCAACAAGGAAGTTTGCCACAATTCATACTGAAAAGGGAAACGGAATAATTACACACGTTATATTTAAAGAATCACAAGTGGTGCTTATCCATTAGCCGCAGTGAGATGCAGTCATTTTGGAAAGTGATGACAAGGTCCTCACACAGCTGTGGTGGAGAGAAGGAAATGTATAAAGGATGGAAAGATAGAGGGCCCACAATTTACATCGCTATTTATGTCACTTTTTGGCAGACTAACATCTGGTTCTTGCAGAAACACAGCCACATTTCTCGGTAAAAAGAACACATTTTGCCGCAATTCATTTGGCAATTGCGAATTGGCTCACAGCTGGCGTGATTCGCTTGGGCTTATGACGGAGGCTATTTCTTGGCAATGTCCAGATGCTTTCTGCTATCCTATGCAGGGAGCAGTGAGAGGGCGGGGCAGCCCATTCAACCCGACATCACGGCTACCCAGAAAACATTTTTTTGATAACTCTTTATACAATGAGATTTTTACTCGTCATTATTTTTACGTCTGAAGCATTTGTTACTAAATATTCATGAATGGGTAACCGTCTATATACCAATTTAAGACTTCTGTTCATCTAGAAAAAAATTGACAAATTTAATTTCTCAAAGGTCCTCATAATATATATTTAATCTCCAACTATTATTCACTCAATCACGCTGCCCTCTATGTCTCTGCTATGAAGGAGCGACATTTGCAGAAATGTCGCCTATTATATATACACATACACTACGCACATATATATTCCCCCTCTTTAGGGCAGTGTTATGAGATGAATGCGTTTGAATATAAATATTTGGGCTTGTGTACCACGGCCAATGCAGTAATTTTCTTGTTAATTCACGTGAAAGTCCCCTTCCATTCCACAAAAATGTTGATGAAATTTTTACCAGTATGTGGAAGTCTGCTAACGAGTAAAACCAGCCTGTACAGGAATTGGGCACAGAGAGCAAGCAAAAGAGGAAACTACATCATGGGACATTTTTTGCCAGTATCAAAGTATGAAAAAATAAGAATAGGTTTACCCTTTACGGCAATAAAAAAGGTGTTAAGATGTTCAAAGACCAAATAAGATATCTTCTGCAAGGAATAAAGTCTGCATTAACTATACGTACTTATGATGAACAATGCAAACACACATGCTCGCTCTGATGTGTTATTGCCAGAAAGGGTAAAACATGTTCTTATTTTTTCATACTAAAGAGGAAACAGGTCACCAGGGTACTGTCGTCATAAGGTTGTTGGACTACAAATACACCCTTAACACACACACAGAGATGTTGAGAAGTTTAAGCAAATTGTGTATTTGTCAATCTTTAAAAATTGCTTTCAACATTTCCAATTAATTAAACTTTCGTAAAATAGTAAACATGATGAAACATGATGAATGCAACTTCGGTTAACAAAATTAGCAAAATCTGTTAAAACTGCAAATGGATCCTTGACTTAAATCAGAGTTTAACATCATCGGGTTTTTGTACTTAACAGACAGAACCACGGATGAAAACAGACAGGTAATTCTGGAACATGTGAAACAACTTCCCCCTGTTTATTCTTCATTGTAAAATGTCTTGCCTGCTGTGGATGACTTGGAAGTCCAACTTGGTGTAATCACAATTATGGCATTTTTAAAATCCACTGCTGGATGAATGCCTCCCTACACCTTGGGGGTTGTTTGACCACTCTTCATCACGCTGATCAGTGCGGGTTGTTGAAGGCGGAAGCCAGAACTGGTTCAGATATCCCTCACCACTGTTGTTATGTGTGGCTTGCGTTCAATCTTGATTCGCCAGGTTCATAATAATTATTATTTATAAAGTGCCCCTTACCAATCCTTCTATGGCACAACATGTGAACGGCTGCACCACCACTCCACCCCAACACGGTATTGCTGTTATTTGAATACCCGACTGAATATTGAACGATAAATTCAACAATGCGTTGATCATGTTTCACTAAATACTGCCTTTGGCATACAAGGTTAACGTGAATGCATACTCACATAAATGCATTCATACATTTAAAGTACTCTACATGTGACGTTGATAAATAGAAATAATTATGCAGTTGTGGGTGGAAGTTCCATAGGCACCTCCGATTAGCACAGTTGGCTATCTACGGTGCGAAAGGAGTTCAACATCCATACAAACATACAGTACATAGTGCCCACATCAAGTTGCTAAAGAGGCACATGACACCATATGGCTTGCCCCCAATTAACAAGTCGGGGGAAATCCCCCCCTTCCACCTGCCCACTGTTCTCATGCCCACAATTACAGTGGCACCGAATTAGCTGATCTATCTAATCCCTAAAGTAATCGATTGCTCTACTGATTGATAAGCATTCTCGTCAACTTCGCTCCTCTCTGGCCATTATCTTTCACACCCGGTTCTTTCGTTATTATCCGTGTCTTGTGAACCACGACACCGAGGCGACATTGTGAAAGGCACTCAATAAGTGCACATTTATATTATTATCAGTACTAGAGGTTTGACTGCTCGAAAAAAGGTTTTACCTCTGTTGCCACATGTTCCGCTTGACAGAAAGTGACGGAGCGGGGCTTTGTGATGTCACCTGCATCGTCAAGACACCTCGTTACAATAAACGCGGCTTGGAGGGGGGATTTTCCCACCTTTGGGAGACACAATGTGGGGCGCAGCAACCTTTTTTTTTTACAGGCGCCAAAGTAATCGACCATCAAAAAATTATTTGTTCATGTTTTAGTCGATTAATCCACTGAAAGTTGTCTCAGCGCTACACTGAATGGTTTCACCATGAATTTTCAGTGTTCATGTTCTCTGTGTGTTCATCAGGCCATTGAGGAGGAAGCGCTCGTATACAGCCAGATCGAGGTTTCACCGGCAAGCAGTGGGTCGCGACCTCAACATAACCAAAATGTCGGAGTCATTTACGCATCTGTAAACGCAGAGGTGATGGCGCATTCTGATTAAAACAATAACAGTAAAACACACGCGCAAGTGTTTTAGCTCTCCAGTGTGCATTTGGGTTGTTCTGGGTGTTGTTCGGCACGATGTCCGATGTTTCGCACCGCGTGCTGGGAGCTTCTTCAGCAAGAATTTCCCAGCGTGTGGAGCGAAACGTCGGACATCATGCCATATAACACCGTGGCACAACACAAACGCTTAGGAGAGCCATGAAGCACAATTGCAAAGAGCTTACACGGTAATGCCATGCAAAGTTTAACAATCATAGCAGCTTTAGTCATCTTAATGACTCCAAACATAGGCCCTTGTGTGAAAGTATCATGATAAAACGTCTGCTACTACAGTGCTTTATGCTTTCTTGTGATGGATTTGTAAGTGCATTTGTGCATTTACCATTAAGGAAAATATTTTGCAAAATAACTATGCATGACGCTCTGCTTTGTAATTCTGCATTACTTTTTCTTTGCCTGACAACTCAAGCATGAGACGAGATGTTTTTATTATTTGAACTACTAGGTCCGAGTTATTTAAGGAAAGTCACCATTTATATTTTTCATTCATGGTCAAAACCTATTTAACTTTTTGTGTGAATATATATGCAGTACTCTTACTAGAATATTTTGAGTATGACACCACGGCCATTTTATTGGGCGAGTGTAGGCTGGTAGTGGTGTGAGCTCATTGGGGTCACGAAGCTTTTGCTTTTCTAATGCCGGTGATGGGGAACCTACCGATTGTGGGCCTTATCCAGCCCTCAACTTAATTCCATACGATCCGTGTCCACAGGGGGCCCCACAAACGATGTATCCCTTACTGCGAGCATATAAGCTGCACAAATCGGGTACTAAGGGGGTCGAATATTATTGTCCTGGCAACACTGTATTTTCTAACTTTAACTTTTCTAACTTTAACATGCTAAGTTACATCTGTCGCTGCAAGGGCCTCTTTTCCACTCGGTCAGCGAACACGTTATTTTTCACATTAGTATTGGATAACAACACATAAGGAAAACGTTCCTCACCTTAAGTTCATGCCAAGTGCCACCACTGGTATAAGCAATGAGGATTCCGACCCTGATGCCTGCTGTATATTTGGAGTTTGCACGTTCTCCCCATGGTCACGTAGGTCTTTTTCTCCGGGTCCTCCGGTTTTTCCCTCCATGTTTAGAATCATGCGTTTTGACTATTTAGATTATTTTGCTGCTATAAATGTACAAATGATAAACCACTTTGTTGAGCTATCATTTGTGGCCAGGTCACTCTTGAACAATAAGTTAATACCTCAGTGGACTTTGTCTGGTAGGATGGAGATGGTTTCGTTGTATTTTTATGTGTTTGGGTGAATTATTTACCTTTCTTGTACAGTGCACTCCTATCATGTTTTTTGTATTGTTTGTTGTTGTAACGTTCTTACCCGACTGTACATGTGAAAAAGAGCTTCATAGCTCATCGGATTCCTCCTCCAGTATAAATATTCTGAATATTGTTCCTTGTGACAATGCAAGGCTATCTGGCTTTGTAACGTTGTAGCGCCGATGTAGTTGACAAGTGCTCAGTAATCCTTGTGTATTCTTTTAAGGATCAGCACAACAATGAGGTTGTTTACAGCGCAGTGCAAGCCCCAGCAGCTGATAACATGAAGCCCAAAGTCAAGCTGAAGGGAGATGGTGGTGATCCCAATGCAGTCGTTAACAGACCGGTAATACCCACACATGCAATTACAGAGTAGCAAACATATACTGTACTAGCTTTACTACCCGGGACTTGGATTCACCTTTGTCTCCCCAGTGGCGATGTTCACACACCACACCAGTTACTCGTTTAAGGCTGAGTCGACCTAGGGGAGGCCCAGGACCAGTTCAAATAATCGTCACCGGTGGTGGCCGTGAGCGGGAATCGAACTCGGGTCGTCGGGTTCGTAGCGCGGCGTAGCGCTAACCACTACACAATGCGTTACGCTTCCACATGCGCGGGTCACATGACAGATTTGACGTCACAGCTCACTTGCCGTGCAAAAAATATATGCATTATTGAGCTCCCCCCCCCAAAAAAAACCAAAAGTGTATTTTTATAATGTTTGCATGGTTTACAGTCTGGAAAGTACCCACATGGCAAATTTCCAGTTTGTTGCATGTCGGGAAGTACGCTAAACATTTTGAACACACACATATTCACAACTTTGCCTTTTATATATATGGAGATATCTCGGCCTTTAAAATGGTATCCCAATAGGAGATTTTCAAGCATGCGAGATTTTACTCAGATTTGTTGATGTTAACGTAAGGGGGGTAACCTCTTATGCCAGTGGTGCGGAAACTACAGATTGTGGGAATCCTTGTGTATTATTTTCAGGACAACAGTGAGGTTGTTTACAGCGTGGTGCAAGTTCCAGCAGCTGGCAACATGAAGCCAAAGCCTAAACCAAAGAGAGACAGTGGTGATCCCAATGCAGTCATTAACAGATCGGTAATACCCACACATGCAATTACAGAGTATCAAACATTTACTGTATATCTCGGCTTTTAAAAGGGTTTCTAAACTAAATATGAGATTTTCAAGCACGCGATATTTTACTCAGATTTGTTTGTTGATGTCTCGGCCTCGCTGTGCGCTGCGTTGCACCGCTATCCGAGTAGTTAACCTCGCATCAAATAAACCTTCAAAGCCAGGGTGAACATCCGAATCCAAACGTAATTTATTAAATTGAACGAGGTAAAACTGATGGAAAAACACAGCACAGATGCAGCATCTGTTAATACTTGGAAATATCAATACAATGAATGAACACTACAGCATCATAACATTGTCTTAGATAACCTGAAACTCAACAGTTGATCCTGGATGGACCAGGCACCCACATTAGTACTGAACAGCTATACAAGAGTATAAGCTACTGTGTTAATTAAGAACACATCGTGTATTCATCATACTACAACCTAAATGTACAGCACTAAACATAACACTGAATTGTGGATGAGATATTTCGTCATCCTTGCTCTCAAGATCGCAATGTGGTTACATGGGTACGAATCTGACTCGACTTATTCAATTACAAATAACATTCACAATAAGGCAAGTTACAGGCTTCGTTGTTAACTAGGCCTCATTTTATCATAACAATTTAACAGCATTATAAAGGCATTTACAGCATTATTACGGTCATTCTAACATTATAACAGCATTCCCAATATTATAAGAACATAAACGAACTTACAGACAATGCTTCTTAAAGTCCCACTATGTACAGTTACAGTTGTCTTCACTGGGACGCGATGTGTGCCGCCATTTTGAATTCTGTGTAATGGCAGACGCCAGCCTCGTGGTTGAAAGACTTTCAAATCGTAACTTGCTGTTCACGTGACCAAACTCAACCTCAAGACAGGAAATTCCGGTGTACTCACACCCCCACTTCTGCCGTGGAGTAAAACACCTGCCGTGAGGCAGAACAGTTGATGTTAACGTAAGGGGGTATCCTCTTATGCCAGTGCCACCTACACATTGTGGGAATCCTGGTGTATGATTTTCAGGAACATGACAACAATGAGGTTGTTTACAGCGTGGTGCAAGCTCCAGCAGCTGCCAACATAAAGCCAAAGCTTAAACCTAAACCAAAGAGAGACGGTGGTGATCCCAATGCAGTCTTTAACAGACCGGTAATACCCACACGTACAAATTACACAGTAACAAATGCATACATCTTGGTTGTGTTTCGGGTTGTATTTGTTGATATTAAAGTAGAGCCATCCTTTTATGCCAGTGGTTGGGAACCTACAGATTGTGGGAAGAATCCGGCCCCAATGCCATGCCATACGACCCTGGTCACATGAGACGCATCATTGAAAAAAGGCCCACAAATTATATATATGTACATCATTGCAAGCATATTAGCCACAATAATTGGGTGCTAGCAGGAAATATTAATGTCCTAGCAACACCGTTTCTGGTTTTAATGCACTCAGTCACATATATGACGTCAGAGTCTCTTTAAACTTAATTGGGACACATTTTTTGCCCTTATTACTGGATTATGACAAAATATGTATGTGGTCCCACAAAGGGATTTAAAGCCATATTCCACCTTCCTTAAGGAAAATATTCGCTACCTCTGGCTTATGCCTAGTGCCACCGCTGGTGTAAGCCATGAGGATCTCTGCAGTGTTTCGTCTGAGAGTATATGGCTACCTGACTTTGTAACATTCGCAAAGATGACAAGTGCTTAGTAATCCTTGTGTGTTATTTTTAAGGAACTTGACAAGAATGAGGCCGTTTACAGCATGGTGCAAGCTCCAGTGGCTGGAAACATGAATCCGAATGCAGTCGTTAACAGACCGGTAATATCAACACATACTACACAGCAATAAATATATACATTCGGACCTTTAAAAGGTCTCCAAACAAAACCTGCAATTTAAAAGCATGTGAAATTTGGATAGTTATTTTCAGAAAATAAATGTCATTGTGATCTCTGTATTGGCATCAATGTCGAGATATCCTCCATTTACTGTAAGAGTTGAGGTACAATTTGTGAATCATAGTATTTTTGGCCACGTATTTAATTAATAGTGTAAGCTGTGTTTTTTTTGCTCTTTGTACCAGAAGCCAGAAGAAAACCAAGTTGTGTACAGCCTTCTTTCAACTCCCAACACAAGCAAGCCAGCACTAAAGCCCAAACCAAACAAGGAAGTTGAGGCCCTCTATAACGTGGTTGCAAAAAAAAAATAGACATGTTTTCAAAAACTCAGCAAAAACTGTGTAATTTTGAGAAACTGCTTATTTGTCCTCAATGGCATTGTACCGTTATTTGTTTTTTTAAATCTTAACCCAAACCATTTGTTACATTTACGAAGCGTATTTTCATAATGATTTACTTGTATGTTAATTGGTTTATATTTGTTTCTTTTGTAGAATAACATTGCTTGAATTTCTAATTTTAAGTTTTAATTTAGAACTGTACTGTAGTTTATCTATGCATTGTGGTCAGCCCACACATTGTTTCCCAAGTTCTGTTTTTCACGGTTTAAATGTATTATGTAAATATCGGCTTCCTTTAAAAAAAATATTTTTTGCAAATACTGTGTGTGTGGGGCTGTCCTATACCAGTTTAAAGTTTTATTCAAATACTTTAAAATTTGCAGCTCTGAACATGGTAGTGAAATTACGACAGCATTTATCCAGTACTTTCTAATGTCACTGCAGTGATGTCACTAGAGTGCTCGTTAATGTATCTGCTCTTTTTTATCTTCAACAAAGCCTTAAACTTGTATCAGACGGCCCAGGTCAAAGAGTCTTGAGAATGATTAAAACATAATATCTGTTTTTGTTTTATAAGAAGTATAACTGAAAAAATAATGCTCATAAAAAATGTCGCTTCACTCTTAACTCTGAATCCAAAATATTTAACCTAACATGGTTATCCATGAGTATTTTAAACTTTAATGAAAGTGCCTTTTTTTGCAAGTAAAAAAGCTTTTAAAGATATATTTTTGAACAGTTGTGTTTTTTAAGATTGTGTTTTCAATGGTGGTTTTCATTATTTAACTTGCACCTCCACCCATAAGGCATTAAGTCAAAAGTTTAACATTGCCTGGTGTTGAATAATAGCAGGTGTACTTCAGGGTAAATCTACCAAATTCTTCGGATACTCTTATCAGTGATCTGGCAGCCCCCACCTCCATATTTCTGCAACTTACAGGCCCTGCCTACTCCACTGACCAACCACACTCCCCACGTACTCGGGTAGCAAGGGAATTTAAACAGGGATAAAAAGCTAAAATGTCCCAAAGACTTTAGGCTGTTGAGGTAGCCGTTCTCAAACCGTGACTCTTCCCGCAAATCCGTGACTTTTTTAAAACGTTATATTAACTTGAAATGTCAAAAACATATTTAATAATTCAATCCTTATTTGATAAAATACTGTAAATAAAATCCTCAGTTTATTTTTCCATCTCTGCGTCCTTGAAACCCCTTGTAAAGGATGTTGCAGTTTTGTAAGAAATTCAAAAAGCCCAATGATATTTGACAATTAACAACATTGGCAAAAAAAATCGATTTGCCTCTTTGTTGATGCGGTTTAGTGTGCGTGCTAAAAGAGAAGAGGAAATAAAAACTGTGCAGTGATATTGCGAAATATGCACTTGGGGATGTTTTATTAAAATTTCCAAACAAGAAGTAAAATAAAAGAAACAAGAAGTATGAGGATTAACTGTGCCAATTGGAATCCACATGTCATTGTCTAAATTTACGAACATGTGCGATGGGAATACACTCACTACAGTAGATGCATTGTTTAACAGTTTCCATTACTTATAAATGGTTGGATAAAATCCATCATGCGTAGCTTATTTTAGCAATTGAAAGGCTTAGAGGATTTCATTTGAATTCGAGCTATGTATTAAAATAATTATATGACGAATCATTTTAATACCTCCTTCCGAAAGAACGTGCAACAATGTATAGGAGGAAGGTAATAGGGTTTTAATTTTAAAGAACCCGATGCAGTAAGTGACTAAATCTATCCAATCACACGATTGCGCCTGCTGTGAAGCTGCCCGTATGACCAAATCACTCGGAAATCCGTCTCTCATCCGGTCAGATATCGGAAGCTAAGCGGGACTGAGCCTGTGTAGTGCTTGGATGGGGCAACGTGGATAGTAGAACAGATGCTGTAGGCTGCTGCGGGGCTGCTCGTCAGAAGAGGGAAGTGAAACCAAGTCCATTGCACTTGACAGTGCTGTGCCGTCACCTTCAGCAACCCTCGTTGGCTACTACAGTCAAGTATGGTCAAGTAACCATCACGACTCGCAAGGCCTGTGGATGCCTTCATGTGGCAGTGGATTGACAAGGGCCGTACGGTGTAAGAACAACGTGCAAATCACCACGTGGTGATAGGCGTGGCTGTTAAACGTTATTAGAATGAAAGGTATTAATGGTACAGCCCTGCAATTGCTCGCTTACGCCACCGTCAGCGGAAGGGTCTCCACAGAGGCTTGGTGTGTATTTGGCAGAGGTGGGACAAAGTCATTGTTATGCAAGTCCAAGTCGAGTCTGAAGTCATCAAATTCATGACTCGAGTCTGACTCGAGTCCAAGTCACATGACTCGAGTCCACACCTCAGAGGTGGGGCAAAGTCATTGTTATGCAAGTCCAAGTCGAGTCTGAAGTCATCAAATTCATGACTCGAGTCTGACTCGAGTCCAAGTCACATGACTCGAGTCCACACCTCTGGTATTTGGCCTATTCTTCCACGCCAACCGGACGTAATGGAAAAGGCGGACGTACCCACACTTTTACCCCATTCACTGTGGTGAACCCATTCATACTGTACTGTTGTACTGTTGGGTGGACCAGGTCAGGGCGGGTGCCTTCGTGATCTGCAGGGTGCCGCGGTAGCTAGGAGATGTTAACTACCTCGTCTGGTATACAGGAGGTCGTGGATTCGATCCCGACCCGACCCCTGACCCCTCACGCCTGCTGTATATATTTGGAGTTTGCGTGCCACTCTCGCTCCGTGGTCGCGTGGATTTTTCTCAGGGTCCTGCGGGTTTTACCTCCACATGTAGGATCAACATGCGGTCAGAGTATTTGGTTGCTACACATTTCCACACGCGAAGCCACTTTGTTGAGTCGTCATTTGTGGCCAGGTCACTTTTGAAAAAAAATATCTGTATCGTTCAGTGGGCCTTCAACTAGTAAAATAAAATATGGTAGTTTTATTTTTTTATTCACTTGCCGCACCAGCAGAGCTCTTTCGGATCCATCGATGTGTACTTGGGTGAAGGCCACGTCGTAGTTTTAGGCCAACATTATTGTCATCAACCCTCCACCACCCGACAGCGCCTGTCACGTTTGCAAAGACGAGAAGATGCCGAGACCCCTCTATGGTCCTGCGGAAGAGCCCTACTAGGAGGAGCCCTAGTTGCTTCAACTCGAACCTATGACGAAACCTCTCACGGAAGGTCACAACAGCCTTCATGGGTTAGAATGAGTAAAATCGAAACCTCTCTTATGACATTAATAGACAATAGCATCAAAGAATATATCCGTTTCATTTCAAGGACGACGTTTTAGCCATTTTTAATGCTATAACAATGTTTTAAAAGTCCCCGAGTGCTGTAGACATCCATAGGTCAAGAGTTCGAAGTGTCCAGTACAGGATCATGACATTTTTAAAATACCGAAATTGACACAAAGCAATGTTTTTTTAAGTCAGTGTTTAAAATAACATTTGTTTTATCTCTTCTTCTTCCTTCCTCTGCTTAAGTGACTTCGACCTTGTGAGGAAAACTAAAACTCCACTTTCTACCACGTTGCACGGCAAATGTGCCAAGAGTCTTGATGGGTGATGGGTCGTAAATAAAGTTTCTGTGCTGTAATTCTATAACATTGGTGGCCTTATATGGACGGTCGTAAAAACGCGCATCGCAAATCTGACTCGTTAACCTGTTCCTGATGACGACCGGTTGTAATGTTTAGCAAACTTTAATTCAACATTTTCAGTGACATTTAAAAAATACACAAATTTAATACGTAATTGAAAAGTGATGTTCCACGAATGTTACGCGCTAAAAAAATATGGCTTTAAAAAGCAATCCGGACGGACAGAGTAACAAACTCACACTTGCTCCAATATAGTGTGTTTTTATGAGATGATGATACTGTTTATACTTGCCAATCTATTGATAAAATTGTGACCAATAAACACTCCAGCTCAGCCGGGCGGCTCAAGACTTCTCGTAAGATCAATTCGCCATGATGATGTTTCACTCAAACGGTTTTTTTATAGTTTCATCAGCAGGTAGTGAGTTCGGTCTAACGCTTAATCAGCAGGCAGTGAGTTAGGTTTGGAGCTTCATCAGCAGGTAGTGGCTGATTTTAACGTGCTTAATACATCAAACAATTTGAATGATAAAATAAAGGCTCTATCCTTTCTGGCATAAATATAGGTGTTAAGATGTTCAAACACCAAATAGAAACCTTTTGCAAATAATCAAGTCTGTGTAATATTGTAAATTACGGCGGGAGACCACTTGACGGGTAGCACACTTTATTAACACTTTTCCTTGCCACAATAACATGTGTGGTCACTACAGCTCACGCTACACGTTCCACCCGGCTACACACCCACGGGCTCTCCAGCCCCGTAGCTTCCAGGGGAACTTACAGACCCACCCCAGCTTGGGTATGGATCACGACCACTGGGTCCCGCAGCCCGGTCCTCACACGGACGTCCGGCCGCGGGTCCCAAGGTCCCGCCTCTGAGCCACACAGGGTCCCGGCCCTTACAAGGACAGCGGGACTAGGCGTCTCAGGGCCCTATCTCTTCCTCCTCCGTCTTCCGTCTTCACTGGTTACCAACTCCCCGAGCGCCCGCGCATCGCCTTTTATAGTCCTCCGCTCCCGAGGAGACGGAGCCTATGCGGACCGCGATGTGAGCACCCATCCTAGTTGACCAATCACCACGCGCTGCCACACAATCCCTTTTTGCCAGCGCGTGTCACCACCACATAACCAATCACCACGCGCTGCCACACGATCCATCACTGTCAGCGCGCGTCACCACTACACAGCCAATCACCACGCGCTGCCACACAATCCCTACTGCCAGCGCGTATCACCCCTACATCTGCATTAACCACACGTACTTGTGGGTGAACATGCAAACAAACATGCTCTGATAATACTGGTAGGAACCTCCTGGTTACACCAGCCCACAGGGGATTATTGTGTCCGTCCGTCGTGCAGGGAGAGGCTGGGTGGGGAGGGTCTGGGAGGGGAGGGTGGGGAGGGGCTGGGTGGGGAGGGTGGGGCTGGGTGGGGAGGGGCTGTTCACCCCGTGGTGCCCTTATAAAACTCAACGTTTAACCTACTCACGCCGGCTTGTCCCCACCCTCACAGTCGGCCATATTTTCGGAATACACCACGCCGCCGTTGTCACTGGCCAACGTTCCTACCAGCTCCCTCCGCAGGAATGTGTTTATATATGGGCATTGTCTTTGAAACGGATTGGCCTACACCAGAGACAGCCTTCTTCATGGCCCAGTCTCACCACCAGTGTCTGACCAGAGAACACCAAAAGGCAAACAGTACAACAATGCCACTATGAGAGCATTTATAGATCAGGGTGGGTAGCTATGTCATGGGACTTTTTTGCCAGTATCAAAGTATGAAAAAATAAAAAGAGATTTTACGCTTTATGGCAATAAAACAGGTGTTAAGATGTTCCAGCACAAAATAGATAGCTATTATAAGGCATCGAATCTGCATTCACCACACATACAGTACACGGTGGTAAAACATTTTTTTTTTACAAATATTTGTTTGCATGCCTTGGCCTGTTACTTTAATGTTCTTGTTTAAATGAACAATTTATTAAGAGTTGCTTCTCCCATTGCTATGGAAAACGCAGCCGATGTGCAATGAAAGTTGTTCCTTTTTCCAGATAGCGTAGTGGAACAATCTGTAAGCGGAAATTATAATTTAGAGAAATGGGGCAAGTTTGTGATTTGGTTCCCTTAAATATGTCCACGCATGTGTTGTTTAATAATTTTCTTAGGATATATACCGTTTACAGTTTGCACGGTTTTTGTTATGTAATTTGGATTCAAACCGATATGTAGCCTTAAAATAATGAAAATCGATGTTTTCATTGATACGAGCTGAAAACCAATAAACATATCTTTCATTTTGCAAATTGGTCGTAACATATTCAAACCAGCACTCAATGTTCGTTTTAGTTAATCTTCAGTTTTGTTGTAAGTAAATAATAATTAAATGTCAGACTGTCCGCGATGTGGCGATACCACGATTTTGTACAAAAGAGATCGAGGATTATCGCATGGCATTTGTTTTTAATATCATCACATCGTGATCCCTGTTTCTGGTTAATAACTATTTCCCCCAATTATTTTATTTCCCGACAAAATATAGGTGAAATGACGATACTTAAAGTTCACAATAATGGTTTAAGTAAAGAAATATAAGCTCTTACTGTGTAGACGTTTTCCAGAGCAGTGGTTTCCTGTATAGATTGCAAAGATAAGCGATTAGAAGACTCATTGGAACAGTTGTGTTGGGTGACCTGTAGATGAATGACTTTTAAGTAGGTCATATTTATTCGTACTCGAAGTACTCAACATCAATATATAAAAGTAGGACAATACAACTGTGAAATACATTTACAACTGTAAGGGAAACTAATATTGCAATAATCGTCATCATTAAATGTATACAGGACTGTAATTACTCTTTGTTTTTTTCGGTAAAGTCACGTTGGTAAAAAACAAAATAAAATAGATTAAAATTAAAACAACAAAATTAAAACAAATACGACGTTTCGAAGGCAACACAAGCCTCCATCACCAGGTGGCTGCTCCAGCACAATTACTTCAAATCTAGGACTATTATTATATCGCGTGATAGAGCCCTAATGTTAGTGGGGTTCTAACGGTGTTATAGGTCAGCATAATGGACTTAAGTGGTCGCGGGGTCGATTGGATTTCCCGACGTGGCAGCTGAAATAATTGACAACAGTCTTCAATCCTATGATTGCTTTTTCATTGCTTTCATGGCTTTATTTTGGTGATTTCGAAAAGTGTATTGGTTTAGCCATGTTTGTTTGTTGTAGTACAGAGTTAGACTGATGGCCTTAATCTAAGTTGTCTTGTGGTTGTTGTTGTTGTTTGACTTGCATCCCACTGGGATTTTTGCACACAGCGTTGGTGTACGGTGTTTTTTCTGCAATATTTTTGCTGTCTTTTCTTGGATTTTCTGTTTGCACTTAGTCACATATTCACTTTAAGATGTTTTTTGTTCATGTTTTTGTTTTTTGTTTGTTGCGGTTGCACCCGATTCAAGAGCTGAATGGCTCACAGGGCTATACCTAATAAATGAACTTGAACTTGAATCCCCACGGCCGCTGATCTATCCAGCAGTCGACATGGGTTCCGCGTGCGGTGGGCGAAAGTGTGGGCAACCCGGGACCCCTCACAAGATGTTTGGCAAATGTAAGTTGAACTTCTCTCGCGCCGTACACAGCCAACCGTGTTAATACGAGGTGCGGGGCGGGAAGGACAACAAATATGGAAGAGTAGGCCAAGTACACTCTAGGGGGGGGGGGGGGGGGCTCCTAGGGGAGGCCGGTTCTTTCGCCAGCAGTGGCATACATTTCAGGGCAAACGTCTTTGGGGCAATCCGTAAATGACGTCACGCACCTGGGGGGGGGGGGTGTCAGACATTTGTGACGATGTGTGACGGGGGGGGGGAGAGATGTGACGTCACGTCAAAATGCGCAACTTTAAATAAATATGAACAACACGTTCTACTTAATTAAATAGACTTTTTATAAATGTTTGCTGCTGCAACATCAGAGTGCAGCGCCACATTAATTACCCACTACAATGACAATAGTTTAAAGCGATTTAAATGTTTTTTTTCGGGGGGGGGGGGGGCAGAGCTTTGTGACGTCATATTTGAAGGGGGGGTCTGACTTTTTGTGACGCCGTGTGACGATGGGGGGGGGGGGTCCAAAATCGTTCAAAATCGCGTGACGTCATTCATGGACGGTCCCTTTACCGTTCATCGCAGGTCCGTGTGGATGCAGTGCTCGGCTTTCTACGCACGATGACAATCTCGCTCAAGAGTTTCGAACTTAAGCCTCCAGTGACGCGATCGCAAACGCTGAATTCCGCTAATTTGGAATAAGCGCAGCGTGACACTGACTTGGAGTCTCCTTCCCATGTCTCAGGCCTTCGCTGCTGAGGCTAGCCCTGCTGTAGTTCTCTCACATCGCTCAACTATTTGCCACTCGCCTCACCCCTTTCAACAGCGACCTATTTGCAAGCCTGGCGTCTCGTTCCGACTGAACTGAAATCGATTTGTTGGCGTTCCAGACAAAGACGACAAAAACGCCGTCAATGTAGTTCACGACGCAAAACGTTGATTAGTATCTTTAAAATGCAAGTGTCGTCGTGTGTTCACATGGAACTCTCCCGCTCCGAGGTTTCACACCGCTCACCTGCTGCCCGCGTGTCACCTGTTGATCAGGTGACCTGTTGATCAGGTGACCTGTTGATCAGCTGACCTGTTGACCAGGTCACCTGTTGACCAGGTCACTTGTTGATCAGCTGACCTGTTCATCAGGTGACCTGTTGATCAGGTGACCTGTTGCTCAGTTGACCTGTTGATCAGGTGACTGACCTGTTGATCAGCTGACCTGTTGCTCAACTGACCTGTTGATCAGGTGACCTGTAGATCAGCTGACCTGTTGCTCGCGTGTCACCTGTTGCTCAGGTGTCTTGCTGGGCACATGGGGATGCTGGTTGCAAAGTCCAAGGGGGGGGGGGTGGTATGGAGGGGGGAGCTGAACATGGCCATCAGGGACCTCCTCGAAAGAGAGCATCTAGAGAGAGAGAATTGTGTGTTGAGGACACCGGCTGAAGTGAAGTAGCCTGTGTACAATGCGGTGTCAAACCCAGGGGAAGAGCAGTTTGAGAGCACTGTAGGAGCACTGCTGTTGTACTGCGAGAGTGCCTGCTGGTGGAACTACCACAGCAAACTGCTGCAGTGACTGATGGAACTCAGCTGCAGTGACTGATGGAACTCAGCTGCAGTGACTGATGGAACTCAGCTGCAGTGACTGATGGAACTCAGCTGCAGTGACTGATGGAACTCAGCTGCAGTGACTGATGGAACTCAGCTGCAGTGACTGATGGAACTCAGCTGCAGTGACTGATGGAACTCAGCTGCAGTGACTGATGGAACTCAGCTGCAGTGACTGATGGAACTCAGCTGCAGTGACTGATGGAACTCAGCTGCAGTGACTGATGGAACTCAGCTGTAGTGACTGCTGGAACTCAGCTGCAGTGACTGATGGAACTCAGCTGCAGTGACTGATGGAACTCAGCTGCAGTGACTGATGGAACTCAGCTGCAGTGACTGATGGAACTCAGCTGCAGTGACTGATGGAACTCAGCTGCAGTGACAGCTGTAGTGACTGCTGCGGTGACTGCTGCGGTGACTGTTGCAGTGACTGCTGCAGTGACTGCTGCAGTGACAGCTGTAGTGACTGATGGAACTCAGCTGTAGTGACTGCTGCAGTGACAGCTGTAGTGACTGATGGAACTCAGCTGTAGTGACTGCTGCAGTGACAGCTGTAGTGACTGATGGAACTCAGCTGTAGTGACTGCTGCAGTGACAGCTGCAGTGACTGCTGCAGTGACTGCTGCAGTGACTGATGCAGTGACAGCTGCAGTGACTGCTGCAGTGACTGCTGCAGTGACTGCTGCAGTGACTGCTGTAGTGACTGCTGCAGTGACTGCTGCAGTGACTGCTGCAGTGACTGCTGCAGTGACAGCTGTAGTGACAGCTGTAGTGACTGCTGCAGTGACAGCTGCAGTGACTGCTGCAGTGACTGCTGCAGTGACTGCTGCAGTGACAGCTGTAGTGACAGCTGTAGTGACTGCTGGGCTTGTTTCAGACGCATGAAGAGCTTGTTGCACAATCCATATGACGCATTTTTTCGGTAAATTCTTTATATGTCCTCGCAGGAGTCAATGCAGACCACGCACTTACAGCCAACAACGCGATTTCCCTGACGAATATGGTTGGCTCTGATGTCATCTGTGTTGGTGTTTGTGTGGAGGAAGGGAGCGGTAGTGTAGTGGTTAGCGCACTACGCTACGAACCCGGTAACCCGGGTTCGATTCCCGCTCACGGCAAAAACCGGGGCCTCCGGTAGGTCGACTCAGCCTCAAATGAGTACCGGGTGGGATGTGTAAGCATCGCCACTGGGGAGACAGAGGTGGTCGGGCGTGGTGCTGGCCCATCAACCCGCTCGTGTTCCGTGACGGCCTTCATAGGTGCTTGCTAACAGCACTTGCCCCAACAGTCTGCGAGGTTACACGGGGGGATCTTTGATTTTTATGTACGTGCGAGGTGGTTAAAACTTTCCTGCTCTGCTCTCTCACAGTCCGTCGTTGGTGTCTCTTGGGACACGTGCAGCTTGAGTTGGACTCACACAAGGACCCGTGGCACAGGGATATGTTTCCCCCTTCTTGCACATTCGACTGCGACCGAGTGCTTTTGAACTCAAGGGTTGGTGAATCACAGGAAGATTTGTGAAAAAATGTGCGGTGGTCAGCAGATGGCAGTACAGAAAGTGAATTGTTGAGAATCCATTTGGGCAGAACGTTGAGTATTAGCAGCGGCTTGTATGGGATTTTTCTGCGGGTACTCCGGATTCGTGCACAGCATGGAATAGGCCAAACATACCAAATGCAGGAACCTCAGAGAGGGTCTTGAGGCTTAGCAATGATTTCTTATCACATGTAAAGATCATGAATATCATTGAGAGCCATTCCCTGAGGATTAACGACTGAGTGGAAAATACGTATGGGGTTAACCATTGTACAAACGTTGGGTCTTTCAAATAATATTTCATGCTTGCTTAACACAAAGACAGTACGTAAAATAATTTGATATTAAGTCGCTACTGCAGTAAATTCACGCATAAAATAGAAGGTTAATTAACGAAATAACGGTTTTCTTTAAAGGCACAGAGAGTAGATTTAGACAAACTCAGAATTTCCTGAACCACTCCAGTCATCCAAAACATGATTTTTGCGACTTGTCAAACACGGGCACCCTGCTCACCCATGGCATACGATACCAAACAACATGGATGGTGGTGGCACAGTGGTCAGCACACTGCTCTATAGACCTGGCAACCAGAAATAATTATTTAAAAAGTATAGATTCTGAAGTAAATGATAAAAAAATGTTGGATTTAAAAAATCAAATTCATCAACGTTGTTGAAAAGACATGTATCCATCTTGGCCAGGCAGTTGAAACAATTAGCCATTGCTCCCACTCTTTCTAGCTGCGTAGACAAACATCACGACTTCTAAAAAGTAAAATTTTGATTTAAAGCTTTCGTGACTGCAGGGATTCATATTCATATTCTTGGTTCTTTCGGTAAAGTCACGTAGAAGGGAAACAATAAAATAATAAAAATATAAAACAATAAAATTCTCACGACGTTTCGACTGCAACACAAGCAATCGTCATCAGTTACTGTTTCCATTCTACGTGACTTTTCTAAAAAGTTAAGAACATTTTCCAATAAAAACCCCCCCAACCTTCGCTACAAACCCCCTAATAATAAACTTCTTTATGTAACATTTACCTGAACAGACCCTCTATAAAATGTAAAAGCGCAGCCCTGCACTACTTCCACTCACCACTGCAGGCGGAAGGGGCCTCTATTGGAGAGCGCTCTCAAGAGCCTCTTCTTTCATGTCCTTGGCCTACTCCTCCCACGCTGACCAAACGTCTTGGAAGAGGTGAGAGTAGCCACACTCTACACCCGTTGTTTCAACCGCCGCGTGGGCGGAATGAACCGGCGACCAACAAGTGTGCGAACCATTGCACCACGGCGTGTGCATCCAAAACGTCTTGAACTATAAAAGTTGTATTTCAGGGATTTGAATGAGCACGCCGAGCTGCCCTGATGGCCAAAGAATGCAGGGCAGTGTGGACGTGTCTATTGCTGTCCGCCGATGCATCGTTATTCTCAACGCTTAATTGTCCCCTCTCATGCTCCGCATGGCGTGGGCCACAAATGCCCCCTTGGCTGCATGCGCGCGCGTACGTCACATTGACCGTGCCATTGTGCACGCTCCCAATTATTTAAGTGGCCTTCTGAGTCCACAAAGCTGGGCAGCCCTGGCTCTGGGACGTAAACACTTTGCGCGCTGCGCGAACGGCTCGCTCTGTGGAATTTTTACACGCGTTCGGTCACACGCTCGGTATTTATTTGTTCTGGCACGGCCATAATGATGCCTTTCACACGACGGCGAAGAGAAAAAAGAGGAGAGTACAGCGTGCCGTGTTTTTTAGTATCACCGATCATTTCGAACGGAGTGAAATACGGCTCCGATAAATTATTCATTTTCTCGAGGCCACAGACGCTGGGCCCCCCACCCACCTAGAGAAAGTGTCTGCTAGCACTGGCCCTGGCCTTCAGTCTTAAGGACGTCGAACAGATTTTTAACCGAGCCTTGTCTTAAACCTTGACCTTAGTTATCATAGGTTACCAGGCATTGAAGCGAGGATTGTCGTGGTGCTTAACGGACCAGGATGGGATCAACTGAGTCGCGGTATTGACAACAAGATCGTTTTGGAAATGACTCTTTGGTTGCGTGTCTCTGTTGTGGCGGGATTCACATTACCACGTAATTGTGAATGCACCTGCCTTTGATGGATATCGGAATGCCAAGCAGGTTGTAACCTGCTGAGTGAGAGGGAAACTGCCGAGGAATATCACGAGTTGCAGCCTTGGGTTGGGGAGTGGCCAAGAGATAGCAGCACAGCAATGGATTCTTGACTCAGTGGCTTCTGTGCAAAGCTTTGTGTGTTTTCCTCTGGTATCCAGGGGTTTTTTCCCATGAACTCAAATAAATGGCATTGACCTTCCTGCAAAAGAGTCTTCAGACTCAGTGAGACTTTCTTGCATAAATAAAGGCTATTCTTAGTACCTGATCATAGAGGTGTTGCTGTCACGTGAACACTGAACTACTTATCCTCGACGATGATTAAACCAGAGTGCATGTCAAAGGCGCGGATGAGCACGGTTATTTTGCAACGCATATAAACTGCCCGCGGATAATTGAGAGTTAGCTACTCCTAACAAAGCTCCTAACACGTGAAGTGAAACGCCAGATATTAAGCCAAAAAAAACATGTGGTACAATCCAAAACCGCTTCGGAGAGCATATTAAATTAATGGTATTGATTATGACCATAATTCTGAAAAATATATTGTGTTTGATTAGCTTTGAAGGCATGCGTCTTATTGCATAAAACAACGATACATTTCTAAAAGTTTTTACGTCTACACTTTCAAAGCGTGTTATTTGCTTTAGCACTCAAAATATTATCCTCGCTTTGCATTTTCAGTGTATTTCACAGATTTATTTAAATAAAAAGTGATGAATTAGATATATATCGACAGCAATTTACTCGAGAATACAGGAGAAACGGCAGCGATTAGCAGAAAAATGAGGTTTGTGAACGCAGAGCGTTACGATTGTTTGCTCAGGAGGTTGAATTCTACTGAAATAAGTCCCCGAACAAATCCAAGAAAACAGCACTCCTGTTCAGACGTGATAAATGACACAACTACATTTATGAGCTGGCAATTTAGGGGCACTTGCTCAGCCAAAACGCGCTCAATTTATCAAACGTAGCGCCGACTCTAACCCTAACAGACCTTTGAATTTAATGCGTTAATCGGGGCCCTTTGATTAAGCCATAAAAGTGTCTGATGAATAATGTTGCTTTTTCTAGAGACGCGGCAGTGTAATAGAACATTTTCTTTATTTCTCGGTGCGGTTCAACTGCAAAATCTAAGAACAAAAAAAACTATGCGCCTGTTGCATGTAACCCACATGTGGATGAAATTGTTATTTTAACATCCTGCCCGCCGCCGCTACTCTTAAGAGATGTCGATTTGAGTGACCGTCTGCTCATTTAATTCAGTCCTGTTGCATAGGCAATAGCGCCAGTGTGAGCCCAAATCACAACGCTGGCTAAAGAGCACGTGTGAGCCCCGTCAATTTTCCAAATAAAAAAAATGATTTAAAAACAATTTGGGGGGGGGGGGGGTGGGGGAGGAGGAGTTCATATTTAAAAAATATTTTTATTATATATATCAAAAAAATCACACCCTTGCCAACTTAACTGGCGCGGGGCACATGCAGGTTGGCGGTGGCTTTAAACACATACATTCACCCGGGAGGTCTCCAAACAAAACAACGCTTGTTTGAGCATTTCACATTTTTTACTTTTTATTTTACAGATTTATTAACATTGTACGGCGTTGGCAACAGGCGCTCATGTGGGTGTGTGTGTGTGTTCCTGCGCGCGTGTGTGGCTCACTTACGCCGCGCTGAAAGAGAGCGCACATTTTCACAGGAGTCGCAGCTACAAAGTGGGACAAGACGGAGCTTAATTCCAAGGCGAGTGATTTGTGCAGGGGGGGGGGGGGGGGTGACGCTTTCGAAGGGGCGACCACGCGATTCGCGATGCCCGTTAACTAGCACCCTGGCTCAAACCAAGCACTGCACCACAGTCGGAATGTATTCACAAGATGCCCTGGCGACATTTTAGAATGACCGTCTTCATCATCATCAAAAAAATAAATATTTCAAGAGCCGCAATGCACGTTCATACGAAACGGTGGTCCTTAATAAATCACGTGTCACGAAGCAGTTCCTTAAAGAGCCACATGAGGCTTCGGAGCCGCAAGTTTCCGACTCCTCTTCTTGGTTCTTTCGGTAAAGTCACGCAGAATGGAAATAATAAAATAATAAAACATAATAAAATAATTCTCACGACGTTTCGGCCACAACGCAAGCAGCCGTCCTCAGGTGAAGAACAGGTCTGTCGGAAAGACAGCGTCTGAATGACCTGTTCTTCACCTGAGGACGGCTGCTTGCGTTGTGGCCGAAACGTCGTGAGAATTATTTTATTATGTTTAATTTTTATTATTTTATGATTTCCATTCTACGTGACTTTACCGAAAAAACAAAGAAGATGAATCCCTGCAGTCACGAAAGCTTTAAATCGAAATTTTCCGACTCCTGTTCATTAACATAATTGGCCATAGTTAATCCACCGTTGTATGAGGGCCTCCCCAAGCCACCGCCGTCTCCCGCGACAGTCCACACAGAACCTGCACTCCAACTGACTCTCTTCCTCCATCTCCTCAGTGGATGTCCTCTGAGATGCATTCCATTCCTTTCTGGCGATGTCATCATCATCGTCGTCGTCACTATTTGTGACCATTGTCATCCTTCGTAACGATGTACAGTCAAATCATTCCCAAGCGCAACATTTTTATATAATCGATTTTTTATTTACATCAAACGCGAACTTCTGTTTTCTTAAATGTAAAATATGCGCAGGTATTTAAAAGGTCCCTGCGTGTTTTGCGCAGAGAGGATTGTTGGTCTTGGGTGCCCCAATTGGGGGTTCTAAGGCTGTTGGGGCCCTGTGGAAATCAAGGGCAGTCTTTTCTTTAAACAGCAAAAAAAAAATCTCGGACCGTCTGTCAAATGGCAGATTTCTCAGAAATCCCAGCAGTCGTTAAGAGCAGATCTTGAAGGAGTTTTGTACTCGCACTCACCCGAATAAAAAAATTCAGACGCACACCCATCCGCAGGGAGCCGACCAATCAATCACCAACGGCCTTAGCTCGCCAGGGTATTGCAAAATGGGCCGAGGGAAAATTGGACACGTATCATCTTCTAGAAGAAGGAGCCTTACGCGTCAGTTAAGTCTGTGACCAAATCACACGGATTGCACTTGATTTTTGCCGGATCTCAGAAGCTTAGCAGAGTTGAGCCTTGGATAGTGCTTGGATGGGTGACAACTAAAGCTTACCACGTTGTTATAGGCTCTAGGGATAAGTGGTGAAGAGAAGAGAGAATTCGAGCAAAAACTCTGCTGTATTGTATTTCGTTGATACTACATGTATGCCAACGTGCACTAATTAGCATGGTGAAGTATGGTAAAATGAACCCTGTGATCCACGTGGCATGAGCAGGCCCTCGCCCGGCAGTGGATTGGCAAAACTACGGTACATGTACAGTTAAAGGTCAACTGGTAGCATATTTTCAGGATATTCACACACTTCCCCCCCGCCGTGTGTGAAAGCAATCGTTGGTAATGTATTGTGAGAGACCATATTTTAAACATTTTATTGACGCCGGGCACAAGTTTTGGAAACGTCTTATTTTCCCAAGCGTCTTATAATCTCGAGAATACAGTTTACATTTGGATTAAGCCTAAAGTCTGTCCTCGCCGAGAGAATAAACCTGCTGCTGACGAGGGCGACTCGTTAGCCCCAGTGGTGCCATGACCCCCATGACAGCAACTGGCACCACGTCCAAACCCCACCTCTTTAAGTCCACACTTAAGACCGTCATTCTCTCCGCCACCACTGCCGCTGCTGCGGCTACTGACTGGTCACTTCCTAACGAGTGTGCAGCGCGCGTGCGTTTGAGAGCGGCATTCGTAGAGTTGGAGCTCAATTTAAATTGATTCGGTCACCAATGGTTGGTTGGATCACTAGCTTCCCCGGTTGGGGGTGGCGGTCGGCCTGGGTATTGATGCGGGGGACGGGGACGTGAACGCTGAATGAGTCAGTTGCCCTATCTTCCTAAGAACGCTCTCCCTACTGCCTGCATTTGTTCGCTCGTGCTGTATGGCATTATGACGTGGTGGTCGTGGTGGCGAGTTTGACGACGCGTTTATATTTACGCGATCTAATCTCAAAAAACCTCGATTATGTATTGTGATGTGTTTCACCGTTGTGCACTTGAATCTGTCATAGGGCACAACCAAAAACATTTCCAGTGATCACTCCTCTCATTCTTGCGATGGTTTTATAGCTCGATTTTAGGTTTTTTTTTGTTCATTCCGCATGACAGTTCCGTACAATTCACCGTCTCCCCGCGTTAGTGTTGATTGACTTTTATACGCAAGTGTGTCAGGCCGCTGCTCAATCTGTACCACTCGTGTTTTTGGTTTTAATTTCATTGTTTATTTTGTCCCAATGTACCGTTTATGTTTATAAGCTTTCCTCTGCGCGGTATCTCGAGATCCTTTTTCGTGTTAGACGCTACGTAAATTCCAACTATTATTTTTGTAGTGCCCACGCCAGCACAATCTGTAGTGGTAATGAAGAGCTACATTTGCACACAAGTTGAGAGTAGCTCAAACACCGCTGCTAATTCTAGCGAGGTGTGGTTTGTGTAACGCTGCCCAGTCAATGAGTGCATGCAACTGTAGCTGCCAGAACATGGATTTGTTGGATCCACTTTCAATTTCCATTTATATTCTGTTTTAGAATTTCTGTTTTTGCTCTTAATTCTTGGGCATGACTTGGTCTGTGTACCTATTACGTAATTCACATTTTTGTTCACTGAGATTCATATCTCTGTGCGTGCCTATTTTTTCGTACCATAAAATGTTCTGTATTTACTCAGATCTGCTCAATTTGCAAGGCTAAAAACAAGTTTTGAAATATTTAGCAAATGTTCTGGTCGCAGGCTTTTGGATATGGCTTTTGCCAAGAAGCCTTCAATCCTGAAATGTTAAGGTTTACGCTGACCATTCACTCTCCTTTTCCTATGTTAATGTTTAAAACGTTTTATTTTTGGTGGCATGTAAACGCACGCACTGAGTTCATCTCTTGGAGCGTAAAGGTTCGTTCTCGCAAGTGACGCTGCGTTAAAGACGTGAAAGAAACATTTTTTTTTAAAAGAGACGTTTCCATTTGTTTTCCTGTGCAGACGTTTGGGAATACTCCTCTTCTATCAAAATATCCTGGAGGAATTTTGTTATATATATATATATATATGTAAAATTTGAATTTACAACATTGGATCGAGATATATTGCGGGCCTAATTCTGTAGGCTTTACCGATTTCAAACAAGAATTGTCCTTTGAATCGTATTTGTGAACACATGCACGTCCGTATTGTGTGCCGTATTTTTTAAACCACTTAATATCCTTTCAAAGTAAGTCCTAGGAGAAGTCTTATCATTTCCAAAATTTTAAATCGCCGAGAAATATTAAAATACTGTACTACAGAGAATCCATTGTCGAGAAAATTCTTAGATTTTTTTTTCCAAACCACCGTGTATACAGCATGACAGTGTCACGGAAAGCACTGGCAAAAAAAATAGATTTTTAGAATAAAAAAAATAACGACATTAGTCGGGACATCTTTGCCGTTTGGCGGTTGCCAAGGGGGGCAGCCTGACTCTGACATCGCCCTGGCGGTCCCCACTTCCCTCCCCCCCATCCCGCTCATCAGCTCGCCGTGCTCCTGACTCGCACCGCTCACGACCCCCGATCCGATGCTGTTGTTCTGAACGCCGCCTACACCCTGTCTGCGCGTCGTATTTTTTGCGGCACTGTACAATACCATTTGGATGCATAATTACGTCTAAATGTGACTGCGTCTCAAGGCACTGCACACACAAAAAGTGTGCCATGCTGCTCATCGTAAACATGAAAGGGAGGTGGGTCATGCTGTTCGCCAAGTTGGCGTTCTGTGGTCTGAAAGAAAGAAGAAGAAAAAAAAACCCCACATATTAAAACAAATATTTGCCTGGCCAACACAAGCACGACGTCCGTGAAATTTGGACCTCCGTTAGAGGCGAGCACTGCCAGCAGCAACATATGTGGTCAGCTTCTCCCTCTGTGGCCAGACACCTGACTACCACCACTACCAACACCAACCACCACGTCCTTCCTTCTTACGATCCATCAATTGGCCAGTCAGAGAATCTCAATGAACACCTGCCGAGAATCCCATTAGGGAGCACACGGACTCATTCCTTTTTTTTTTTCCAATTGAGACTTCTGAGTGCATGAGCCACAGCAGAAGATGGTACACAGTACTCGAGGTGGATCTAGAGTCCTGCCAATGGGAAGAGGGCGCTCCGGAAACGTTTAGGCTTAAAAAAAAATAGGGCCCTGCATTTAAAATAATATCTACGTATTTTCTCTGGTAACTAAAATAAAATACCCCTTGGATCAGCCACTGGTTGGTACAACCCGAGATGGCAGAGCTTTAATTTGTTCACATGACCAATACAAGTAACTATTATCCGATATTTTTTATTTGATTTCGATTTAAAGCTTTCGTGACTGCAGGGATTCATCTTCTTGGTTCTTTCGGTAAAGTCACGTAGAAGGGAAGTAATAAAATAATAAAAATAAAACATAATAAAACAATTCTCACGACGTTTCGGCCACAACGCAAGCAGCCGTCTTCAGGTGAAAACCAGGTCCGTCGAGGCGACAGAGTCTGAATGAAACAGCACACGAGCTTGGAGCATATATATAAGCTGGGCGCATTGACAAAGGAATTTGCATATCAAAAGGAATTTAGCATATTTATGGGAAATGCAGGAATGTGATTAGTACTGCATATGCATGTGCATTATGCAGGATTAACAGCATCAAAGGGAGCTGCAGTTACTGCTGCTGCTGCAGTTGCTGCTGCTGCAGTTTCTGCTGCTGCTGCAGTTGCTGCTGCTGCTGCAGTTGCTGCTGCTGCTGTTACTGCTGCTGCTGCACTTGCTGCTGCTGCTGCAGTTGCTGCCTTATCCATTTTAATATAACACTATGTATTATTCTACCCACCCTAATGTGTATCACACTGCTATATGTTTACTATACAATTACGACACCATACATTACTCTGCACACTGCACCATGCCAGTGAGTGGAACGCGGTCTGAAAGTCACCGTAAACGTGAACACAATCAGTTAAGATCCGAAATGGTTTATTACGTCCTTCCAATGATTGCTAAGCCAGAATCCATCTTCTCGGTTGAAATTGTCTCTGTGTTTGTATATGTGGATCGCCTCATGAACGAATCTCTCATGATAGCCAGATGGCTTGCAGAGAACCTCTGTCTTGGAGAAGTCAATATCATGTGAGCCCACTGAGTTGTAACAGTGATCTGCCACGGCTGAGGTGTTTGTCCTACCGTGTTTCAGGTCTGCCTTATGTTCACGACATGTCTCGGACCGCATCCGTGAACATAAGGCAGACCTGAAACACGGTAGGACAAACACCTCAGCCGTGGCAGATCACTGTTACAACTCAGTGGGCTCACATGATATTGACTTCTCCAAGACAGAGGTTCTCTGCAAGCCATCTGGCTATCATGAGAGATTCGTTCATGAGGCGATCCACATATACAAACACAGAGACAATTTCAACCGAGAAGATGGATTCTGGCTTAGCAATCATTGGAAGGACGTAATAAACCATTTCGGATCTTAACTGATTGTGTTCACGTTTACGGTGACTTTCAGACCGCGTTCCACTCACTGGCATGGTGCAGTGTGCAGAGTAATGTATGGTGTCGTAATTGTATAGTAAACATATAGCAGTGTGATACACATTAGGGTGGGTAGAATAATACATAGTGTTATATTAAAATGGATAAGGCAGCAACTGCAGCAGCAGCAGCAAGTGCAGCAGCAGCAGTAACAGCAGCAGCAGCAACTGCAGCAGCAGCAGCAACTGCAGCAGCAGCAGAAACTGCAGCAGCAGCAACTGCAGCAGCAGCAGTAACTGCAGCTCCCTTTGATGCTGTTAATCCTGCATAATGCACATGCATATGCAGTACTAATCACATTCCTGCATTTCCCATAAATATGCTAAATTCCTTTTGATATGCAAATTCCTTTGTCAATGCGCCCAGCTTATATATATGCTCCAAGCTCGTGTGCTGTTTCATTCAGACTCTGTCGCCTCGACGGACCTGGTTTTCACCTGAAGACGGCTGCTTGCGTTGTGGCCGAAACGTCGTGAGAATTGTTTTATTATGTTTTATTTTTATTATTTTATTACTTCCCTTCTACGTGACTTTACCGAAAGAACCAAGAAGATTTTTTATTTGATTAATCATTATGATGCTCCCCCAGCGTGACACTACTGACTATGCTCTACATTAAATAAAAATTCCATCCCAATTGTTAATTGGGCTACTCATTGCTTGTCATGAATGTTAACGTGTTTAAATGTAAGCCTACATTTACCTCTAGAGGTGTCATCTAGAGCTCGCTCTAGTGGAGTGCCCTTCCTCCAACAGTGGCGTGAGCGAGCACTTGCAGGTCTGCGCCTTTACCTTGTGCATTGCATGACGGTAATTGTCGTTGACTGGTACTCAATTGTACATTGGTATGATTAGCATTTTTTAATAAATGTGTTCACTTCGCACAACAATGTTCTCAGATTGCTTTATGTTTTAAACCTTTTTTAATATATATATAAATGTTGATTTGGTAACTAATTTCCAATTGAAATGAATTAAGTAAAATTTTTATTTTATTTGGTTTGATACTTATTTTTTATTTTGGCTACAAGTTTTGAGATCAAGGTCTACCTTAAAAATGTACTTCAAGAGAATAAGTCACAATCTTTATGACAAATATTATCCCCATATGGATCAATAAAAATGTTACCAACTGAGGTGACACTGATAGGTAAGATACCTGGTTCGGTTCCAATGGAGAAAATACAAGGGGGAGATCATGTGAACTTATAAAAACAGAAGTTTACAGACAGGCCCCACCATTACAAAAGGAAATTAGAAAGGAACTGGCAATTAGCCTCCTGGTGTGGCTACACTTCACCGTGAATGGCCTTTGGAATGATGGTCAAGAATAATGAAACAAAAGGAATTTTTGAAAGTAAAGTCAAAACACGATATGTTTTTTCACACAATAATCCGACTCAAATTTTTTAATATGAACTTGTATGAACAAATTCCCTGCGCAAATCTGTAATTAATGGGGTAAAGGTCGTGTTACATTACATATAAATGGCTCAAGGTTTAATAAGCAGAAAATAAAAATAAAATATATGAAAGTTATTTGCAAGCGGCCAGAGTTGCTGGCGAACTTCCACACCACTGCCACGCACACACGCGCGCGACACGCAAGCACGTGCGCCTCCTAATTATTGCACTCGTTATATAAGAATGCACGGATGCACGTTCAACTTTAGTCGCACCATACGTCGCCAACCGTGCCAATCGTACGATTCATCTTCTTAGTTCTTTCGGTAAAGTCACGTAGTCTTTCCGACAGCCCTGTTCTTCACCTGAGGACGGCTGCTTGCGTTGTGGCCGAAACGTCGTGAGAATTTAATTTGATTATGTTTAATTTGTATTATTTTATTATTTCCCTTCTACGTGACTTTACCAAAAGAATCAAGAAGATGAACTCCTGCATAGCAGGTGAGATAGCCAAGCTTGGTGGTGTTCATTCAGACGCTGTCTTTCCGAGAGACCTGTTCTTCACCCGAGGACGGCTGCTTGCGTTGTGGCCGAAACGTCGTGAGAATTGTATTTTATTATGTTTTTGTTTTTATTTTATTTTATTATTTCCCGTCTACGTGACTTTACCGAAATAACCAAGAAGATGAATCCCTGCAGTCACGAAAGCTTTAAATAGAAATCGTACGATTATTAAATTACAATGGCACAGCACTGGCGCGTCCATTGTGTACGCAATATGTTGCAGATACATTTTTTGTTTTATCAAAAGGAGGCAACAAAAACATCGAAATTTCAAATCGTTGGCTATCAGAAATATGGAAGGCCAAACAACCAATAGCATCTAATTTCCCCTTTCTTCTTCTTAACAAGAGTACAATACAACTCCCGTTTTAATTTTTACCCAATTGACGTAGGGTACATACTAATCACCGGAGCAGCATCTATTTGTCTCTCCCTGAGTACGATTTGTAGTCGCCGCACAGCTACGAGGCATTATAAGTATCACTCACACTGTATCACTACCAGCTTGCACGTTTCACACCCGCGACCCTCGGCAACATAACTGTAAGTCCCCCGAGGAACCACGGCGCTTACACCTGTACAAAAAAAACACAGAGCACCGCGAGAGGGATGAATTGTAAATGTTCACGCACTGCGCTGCGTAGCAACAGCATTTCCGTGCGCCCAGCCGCAGCGGTGGTGCTGGCTTACATTTTGGGGGCCCCGAAGCATCTCCGATTATCACGGTTGGCTACGTACGGTGCGAAAGAAATTCAACGTACGGTGCACACATACAAGCAGAATTTGTATGTGCGCCTCCTTTTAAATGTACAAACTCCCTGAGAGGTTTCGATTTAAAGCTTTCGTGACTGCAGGGATTCATCTTCTTGGTTCTTTCAGACTTTACCGAAAGAACCAAGAAGATGAATCCTTGAGAGGTGACAAAAGAGATATTCAGAGATAGAGATGTAGCGAGATGAGAGAAATGTGGACACACGACGGAGGTGTGGTGAGATGATAGAATACAAATATAGATGTGTAGTGAAATGAGAGATACGTGGACAAGAGGCAGTTGTCGTCGGATGAGAGATGCAGACGATATTGCATGCATCTTCTTGGTTCTTTCGGTAAAGTCACGTAGAATGGAAATAATAAAATAATGAAAATAAAACATAACAAAATAATTCTCACGACGTTTCGGCCACAACGCAAGCAGCCGTCCTCAGGCTCTCATGACGTTTCGGCCACAACGCAAGCAGCCGTCCTCAGGCTGCTTGCGTTGTGGCCCAAACGTCGTGAGAATTATTTTGTTATGTTTTATTTTTATTATTTAATTATTTCCATTCTACGTGACTTTACCGAAAGAACCAAGAAGATGAATCCCTGCAGTCACGAAAGCTTTAAATCGATATTGCATGCCTTTTTGTGTTCATCAGGATCTGAAAACGAACTGATATTCAGTGCATCCATATGTTGCAGGAATTCGGCTGTTTAGGGCCCTAAGATTTTGCTTCAGATTGCTTTTGCCCAGCGCCAGCACCAACACTGCCCAGCATCGTCGGCAAGATGACATAGGGAGCCCAATGACACCGCATTCGTACATGGTCTTGCAGTTTGGATCTCATTAAATGCGTTGTCTGTGAGGTTGTGATGAAATCGGCTGATGCGCGGGTGCGAGGTGGATTCATGATTACTTCCGAGTGATTGAGAGAGAAGGCGGTGGCTCGGGGGGAGGTCTTCATCCAGCAGTGTATTGATCACGGCTGATGATTGTGAGGATATTTCACAGCGTATGACCAATCTATGGCCTACCTTATAATGAACAAAAGTGGATTAAGATGCGGTTTTGTGGTTCGCGGTGGATTTTTGTGATTGGCAACGGTATGAAGTCGCCATCGTAATCCGATTCGCCCTCCTAATGAGACAGGGCAGTAATTACGCCGCCCAATCCAGCACTGTTATTGTGCAAACCATTAAAACTTACTGCTCGTATGTACGTACGTTGAACTTCTTTCGCACCGTACATAGGCAGCCGTGCTGATCGGGGAAGTGCGGAATGCACACAATTGCTTCGCTTGTGAATGATGATCGAGTCCGTCTGTTGGCTGTCATGGGTAGGCGCCGAAGTGAATCGACACGCGCTCTTAAACGTGACACTCGGTTCACCTGTTTCTGCGTGGCCAGGTCCGTCTTACCTGGCAGGTGAACATGATACGCGATTTTTGTCATATCGGAGAAACAGCTGGCGTAGGCTCGAATGCCTAGTTGGATAAAATGGTTACAAATGAATCTGTGTAATCTAAACACGTTATTGTGTATATATTCATGTTGACTGCTGAGACTCGTCCTGGTCTCCTGATTTCTCGCCTGGATAAATCAAAGTCAGCTCGAAAATTGACAGCGCGGGGTAGCCACATGAAGCAGAGAGTTGCATTCACCAGACACTTATCTGTCAACATCTTGCATTGGATTTAGTACTGCGTCGGTGTTTTCTGTTCTGCTGAATAGCTCTCCGATGTGTTTTTGCATTTTTTTTTCTCTCTCCAAAAAATGTGGTTCGGTATGCGCGACGTTTCACTCCAACGTGCTGGGAGCATCTTCGGTGTTGTGATGTCCAACGTTTCGCTCCACGTGCTGCCAGCTTCTTCAGGGACTGTAGCACCCAGCGCGCGGTACAACCCGACAACCCATTCATCATTCATTCCCAACTTGAATGCCCTAATTAAACTCCTACAAGTGAAGACCATCGTATTATATTCTATTGTTTCCAATCCATCTATTCGCGCTGCATAACGACACGATGCAATCGGTACGCACGCTTACGTTCAATGCGGGGCCGTAGGCATTTAGATCGAGAGTGGCTTTAAATAACCACGAAGGTGTCAGGCAATTAATGCCCGCAGGGTTTCGTGTGCAAAGATTTTAGCACACGCAGCCGATTACCGAGCTACCCGGGATCGCACAAAATTTCCCGGCTGGCGTACACGCACAGCCCGAGGAGGGCACCCTGGTAATGCACCGCCAGTGAAAGAGGTAATATGGAAGATTAAAAGCGCGCTCGTGAATGCTGAAAATTCCTGCTTTGGCTTAACGGGCGACGCTTATAATGAGTCCGTCCTGAAGAATGCGTTAAGTCCTTATTTGCTTCACCCTCAGACAAATGCGCTCTGTTTGCGAGTGGCTGGGCTCAAAGGACTGTCTTTTGTTCTGGACCAGTGGGCTGTTAAAAACGCGAAAATTGGCAGGCAAAATGGGAATTGCAAAAAAAAATTGCCGAGCACAATAACTGTGAAAAAAAATTGGCTTGCGTTCTGGTGGCCCCCACCTCTGGCCGCACTCCCCCCCCCCTCGTCCCCACACACGCCAATCCCTTCACGTCGACCACTGCCTAGGCAGTCCATCGTCATCCAATAACGTGCGACTGCTGTACAAGCTCGTTACTCGGATCGCTGTCGCATTTGGTGCTGCGATGCCTGGGCACCGCGCACCTACCCTGAAGTGGCAGTCGCCACCCGCCCATGGCAAAGTTCAATGCCGAGGGGCTTCTGTGGTCAATTCTTCCAAATCCTGTGTCTCGGTGTAGGTGCGTCGGTCACTCAGGGGACCGGGGCAGCTGGCGTTGGCTTGAATGCCTAGCTGAAAAATGGTTTAATTTAATCGGTAGAATCTAAAAGGTCATTGTGTATATATATATATTCATATTGACTGCTGAGAAACGTAAGGAGGTTTGGTTAGGACGCATCGCTCGAGGGGGTGATGGCTGATTGACAAGACGGATGAAATTGCAACCAAAGGAAAAGAGAGAAAGCACCCAAGAGGACGATGGGAGTGAGATGGATTGTGGCACCGCAGGACCAGGAGGGATGGGATGGGGAGGCCTTTATCGAACAGTTGGTAGACAACTTATGATAATTGTGGTGATGATGATGATGATCAAGAGGCCCTTCATCCAATCAGTGGGTAGACAACTTATGATAATTGTGGTGATGATGATGATGATCAAGAGGCCCTTCATCCAACAGTGGGTAGACAACTTATGATAATTGTGGTGATGATGATGATCAAGAGGCCTTTCATCCAACAGTGGGTAGACAACTTATGATTATTGTGGTGATGATGATCAAGAGGCCCTTCATCCAACAGTCGATAGAGAATGAATGTTGATACGTGTATATTGCTACTTTGTATCAGATAACTCATTCTTAGGCATGCGATTAGATGCTGCATCACTTTTCACCTGTGCACAGATTAGAACAGTCCGATGTAAGCAGAGCGGCCCACCATCACGACATCGGCGCGCGTCTCGCGCACTCCCCCTCCACCTGTTCCACATTTTACAGGAACAGCTCAGCTCTAACGACCAACAATCTGAGCTATCCGCCAACTATGACCGAGCTCAACCCCAATTCACAGAGTCACGCAACGGCGATGGCAACTTACAAATAAGGAAGCTTTGCGTAAAAATGTTGAAGACTAACGCTAAGCGAGCGTT
This sequence comes from Lethenteron reissneri, assembly GCF_015708825.2. NCBI lineage: Eukaryota > Metazoa > Chordata > Hyperoartia > Petromyzontiformes > Petromyzontidae > Lethenteron > Lethenteron reissneri. The sequence goes on from NC_083817.1 coordinate 3,389,770, forward strand.
AGTCGGCAAGTGCCGTGTTTCAGCGTATGAGCGTTTAGGAGTATCCGGCATAAAAGGGCTGACGCACACACGTGTTAGCTTTTAAAGATAGCTTTTATTTATTTTTTTGACATTTGAATGTGCAACTTAAAGAAATGTCTGGGGCACACGTGTTTACGCACACATACACACACACACAAGACTTGTTAAAAACAGCTGTTATGGAGCCTTTGGCCATGAACAATTCACCATTAAACATCTATGATGACCGTATAAAAAGCAAATACAAAACGTTACGTTACTCCAATTAGCAGTTACAGTAAATTACAAAAAAAAACAGTCACGGAATACCCGGTGAGACAAAAAATGCAAACGGCTTTAAAAAAAAAAGATTTTTTTTTTTAAAGAACCAATGTTTCGCGATATAAATACAAGAAACGGATCGACACGCGTTGGAGGAATGTGCATGTTCATTCGAAACGCTGGGCGCGGGACGAGCGGTAACCGCGGTTGAGGCTCGACCCGTTGTGTGCGTCGTTTTCTGCAAGGGGTTCTCCCAATGGGTTCACCACAGCGTGTTTATGTGTACTGCTGTGTTGAACTTCTTTCGCACCGTACGTAGCCAACCGTGCTAATCGGAGGCACGGGAAGAGGACAACAAGACAAACATAAAATGCAGTTCTAAAGAAATGAGTTTGTCAATCCAGGTGATTTAAAAGTGCATAGCTCCAGCAGCTTCCTAATATCGGGAAGGAAGAGCGTTCCAGACGGCCGCAGAAGCGCGTCTGAAAGCGACGCGCGATGCGGTGAGCGCCGTCTTTGTTCGATGGTTCAGCCGAAAGCCGCGACGAGGATGTCCACAGTTCGCGTGATGGTTTTGTGCTCCTTTGACGAGATCAGCAAGTCAATTGTGGCATGCACTTTGTGTGTAATGAGCGCGACCCTAGGCACAGAGCCCCATCCCGTACCACCCAAGCAACCCGTGTTCATTGTTCATGAGGGAGTAGAAACCAATCGGAATACGAATGCAAATTAAAGTGCGTTTGCCCACAGCATTGCGACCTAGGAATAAAATATGGAGAGCGTTTAAATGTTAACGAGACTTGTAACGGCCTAAATGAATGAGCGGGGTTAAACACATTTCTCAGGACAACGGTTTAGCTATACAAAGACAAAGATTGCCCCCGTGTAGCCTTCGCAGACTGTTGGGGCAAGAGCTGTTAGCGAGCACCTATCAAGGCCGGCCGCCTTTGTCTCCCGAGTGGCGATGTTTACACATCGCATCAGGTACACACACACACACACCCTATAACGCTGCACCAGGTTGTATCTTGGTTTTGTATTTTTGCGGAAAAAGCAAAACGAGTCATCTGCTGTTTATAATAGTTTACAAAGAGTGCCATTGACGTGAAAAAATCGGGGTCTGTTTTTTTATGGATCACAATGATTCAATTTATAAACAGTATAAAAAATACGATACACACTTTCATTTTAACAACCAGGCTTAAAAAACTAATTAAGATAAATAGTGAATGCCAAAAGGCACAATTGCTCATTATAAGACACGTGGGTATTCAAATGAGACATTTTAAAGGAGTTGTCTGTGTGTGTGTGTGGTGCGGGAAAGGGTTAAGTTGTAACGTGGCATTTATTTATTTCCAAACTTTCGTTTAGTGCCGTTTTGTTGTAATTGGAAACAGGCGTCGTGGGCCCTCAGCCCTGCTCGCTGTCAGTGGCGAGCTGAAATAGCATCGGCATCTCGTGTGCCAGTGCCACTCTTGAAACAAGCAATTTAAAACAAATGTTGGGGCATCCATCAACAAACAATATTCCTCCTAACATCAGACAGAATATATTGCAAATCATAACAACGTTACAGTAAGTAATAATATAAATGTAATGGTAATACATAATAGATCATTTACAAGCGTATACATATTTTTTTACATTTAAAGGCCTTGGCATTGACTGAACTGAACAATGTGGTAGACGTGTCGATCTTTTAACGCTTTTAAAGAGGCACCCACCCAAAAAAACTATCTATTGCATTGTCGTATAGTTTGTAAAGTTTTCATCTTAACGCATGTATCCAAAATATAAAATTTTATAAAAACATAAATTAAATATACATACTTTAAAATATGAATATATTGTTCTTGTTAGAGCCTACCCCGGAAAGGTTTCACATCAGCGCTCACATAACCATGAAGGAAGCTGCATTTATTTGATCTGATTGATGCATTACGCTATTTCAGACAAAGACCGTTTTTTTTCCTTCCGGAAACTGGCACGGTGGCACCCATCAGGGTCGTGAGTTTAGATCCTGGTCAGCCTTCAACTCGGCCTGCCATGCCATCCAGGCGGATAACATAGGTACCAGTTTGCAGTGGTTTTGCGAGGGAGATCAGACCGTTCCCGCAATAGGAATGTCAGATCTTCTTAGTTCTTTCGGTAAAGTCACGTAGAATGGAAATAATAAAATAATAAAAATAAAACATCATAAAATAATTCTCACGACGTTTCGGCCACAACACAAGCAGCCGTCCTCAGGTCGTGAGAATTATTTTATTATGTTTTATTTTTATTATTTTATTATTTTCATTCTACGTGACTTTACCGAAAGAACCAAGAAGATGAATCCCTGCAGTCACGAAAGCTTTAAATAGGAATGTCAGAGTTCCACAATCGCCTTTGACTCAGACGAACACCGCCAAATATCCATTACACCAGAAAAGGCACTTTGACGTTTCTTCGTAACAAGTTCAGTGGCAACCCACCTTACTCGGCTGAAATGTGCAGCCTGTGCTTTAGTTAGGGTCGTACCGTGCGAGGTTTGTGTATCGTTTAAGGGTGATTTTTTTTGTTTGTTACGTGGCATCGATTACCTTTGCTACTGGGAGGAGTGGCGGTGCAGCGGTTGGCGCCTCGCTCAACGAACCGGGCACGTGGCGTTCGAATCACGGCCACCACTAAATCTCGACGGGTCCTGGGCTTTAACCCTTCGCCGGCCCTTTGTACTGACCGGCGTGGGGAAGCGTAATCAAAACATCCCCGTGACTGAGGCAGCCTGCGGAGGTCTCTAACCAGCAGTGGCTTGTACGTACATATGTTGAAGATCTTTCGCACAGTACGTAGTTGACTAAAGCCTGTAATATTGCTAGTATTACCATCATTACTGTGCTTCTTGGGCGGTGTTTCCATACAGAGAACCCTTATTTAACAGTGTTTGACCACCGTTACAAAGCATAAAAAAGCCTTGTTGTGAGTGGGATTGGAGTCCGTAATAATAGGGCTTCTATGCCATTTAAATTGGGTCTACCAAATGTCACCCTATCATGTGATTAACGTGCGCGCCAGGCCTCAACGTATATTGCTTCATTTAGTTACATTGGCAAGACAGCTTAAAAGTCGCCATTACAATAAATTGTGTTTTGAATTCATCTAAACGTTTAAAATAATAATAATAATTTATACACTGCAATGTTGATTCTGAAATGTATAGTGCAATTAAGGCACCATTACGCAATCTACATCAAAAACCTCAAAAGCGTATAATATACATAATGCAATATTGAGTTCTCTTCGTGCATTTATTAAGATCTGGCAAGAGTGGATGAGCTTTAATTGAATACACAAGTGGTGAACAATTGAAACCATCTGAGAAAAATCGCCTGGTGCCGCCCTCTCTCTCTCTCCCAGCGGGCCGATTGCGTGCATCGATTCCCACTGCCCCGTGTTGAGGCAGTTCTAAAGAGGGGGTTGGTGGGGTGGGGGGGGGGTGATGGGGGGTGATGGGGGGTGTTGTCTCGGCACGGCACCTGTGGTCAGCCCTCGGGGTAGCGGCCGTGATCTGAGCTTGTTATTCCCAGCTCTCGGTGTGGAAGGACCTCTCTGTCCATCTGTCAAATTCTGTAATAAACCACACGTCCTAGATGAGATGTCCCGTTCACTGCCTCACCGCCCCCCCCCATCTCTCACCACCCACCTCTCACTGCTCACCACTCACCACCCCTTCCCCATCTCTTACCGCTCACTTCTCACTGCTCACCACCGACCGCTCAGCTCCCACCGCCGCCACATCTCACCGCCCCCACCTCTGCCACTATGGTTTTTCGGGCCGCGGGATTGGAGTCAAACCGTTCGGCCGGAGTGCGCCCACGTCGCCCAGGATGGGTCGAGCATTGTAGCGGGAAGTTGTCCGCGCCAGACTTGCTGCAAGAGGAACAACCGCCGCCGGAGATCGTAGGGCGCGCTGCAATCCTCACCTAATCCACCCACTGCGCGTCTGGCTGAAGACGCCAACAGAACCTCTGTGTGTATATATATATATTTGTGCTCTCCGGGAGCTCAATACTACAGAAGGCATTTTAGAGTTGTCCGACCGAGACCTCTACGTTACTTTTATTTTGTTGAATGTTGGGGCGACTGGGGAGCCATAGAGAAGTGTTGTATCGTCCAATAGCATTGTCCAGGAACACATAAATTGTGAGTTATACATTATTGGTTTTTAAAATATATTTATAAATGTAGGGAGACCAGAGAGACACATTGCAAAAAAAACGTGCCTGGGAATTGTGGTGCACGTCGGACCCCTTGAAGGTCTGTCGCATTAGGACACGGACGTCTCCAATGTGTCCGTGCCCACATCTCAGTGAGCGCCACAATATATATTTTTTGTGTGCCCTGGCTTACCCATCACCCTCGTCCAGTCAGGCTGCTGACTCACAGAACTCACTCGCGCAGTCGGAATTCATAGTGAAGTCCCGTCCACGTTCTCTACTGATATGATGTTTCCTTCGTGTGTGCGCATGTGTGTGTGCGTACGTGCGTGTGTGCGTGTGTGCGTTCCTACGCAATCTTTGGTTTAACTTTGGGGGGCGCGTGGGCATGGCGGGTCTTCTTGGCCCAAGCGGTTGTTTTCTTCTGGCGCAGCGACGGCGACAAATGCGGTGTGGTCTCCTCTCTGCGGATTAGCGCAGATGGAGGACATCAGCCCTCTGTGTAGATGGAGGACATCTGGCTGGGACAGCGATCCATGGCGGTGATGTGCAGGAAGCTCGACATTTCTTCCATCCCGCCTGACCTCACCGATTCGGCGAAGACCCCTGCCATGCCAGAGGAGAGATCGTAGCCTGCAGAATGCACAACGCACGAATACAGAGCGCGCGGTTATCGGGGGATCGCTCGGGTAACTTTACACGTTTCATCACATGACCCAGCAGTGTGCAATGTTCATGCAAACCACGCGTCCACGTACGTGGAACCGCGACATGGCTACTCGACGAGCATGTTGATGGTGTGTGTATTTTAGCGTGTTATTCGTAATAGGCAGGGCTATATTTAAAGTTGATGACTTCTCCAGTTCATCAACATGGTCCGAGGCTGCCTCTAATCATAGAGGATCTGTAAAAAAAATTGCAATACATTTCCGCCCTTAATCTTAGAGGCCAGGATTCAGAAAGGCATTGGAAATGTCAAAGTGGGGAGAGGGCCCTGAAATCGGTTACAGGTTACCGCTGCCCCATTAAGCTCAACTGCAGCGCTTGCACAAAATCGCACCGCGGCAGCAGACGAAATTTCGCACCGTGGCAATTTACGGCGGCGTTCAAGCTGCGCTTTATTGACCGTCGGATCTGCATCTGATCGACCCTTTTTGGCTCCCGCTCGCCGACGAACAGATGTCTTGCTCGGGGCCCTGGCTGGTACCCCGCAAACGGCGGAAGTAGCCGCTAAAAGGATGCACGTGAACGGGGCTCCGTGTTTCGCTCCGACCGGAGCCCCCCCGACGGGATGTAATGAGAACAAGGTGAGTTCAAACCCCCCCCCGCCTCCTCGCAGGTGAGGCCCGTTCGGCGAGCGCGAAGCCTCGGCTGCGAGCAAATGCGGATGATCACTTCTCACTCCTCCTCCCTTCTGTCGTCGCGTTAACTTGTTCCGGGCCGCGCGCGCTGAGCGAGATCCACTCGGGCGGCCGGGGAACCCTTTAAAGCGATTCCCATTCACCACGTTTATTGTCTTGGACGGCTCCCTCCCCCTCCCACCCCCCTCTTCCCCTCCCCTTACCCCCCCCCCTACTCCTCTGCCACCCCCTCCTCCACCCCCTCCTCCACCCCCTCCCACCTACATACTGGGCTAGCAGCACCCGTGGAGCGAGGAGGGATTGTTCGTGTCGGACTCGCTGCGCTGCATTATGGCCGGCACCGTGCCAGGTTTCCCACTTGCCCCGAGCCCCGACTGCAGCTGGGACGAGCCCAGCAAAGGGCGGCCGTGCTGGCACCGGCGGCTCGTGCGTGTGTGCGTGTGTGTGCGTGTGTGCGTGTTTGTGTGTGCGCGTGTGTGTGTGCGTGTGTGTGTGTGTGCGCGTGTGCGTGTGTGTGTGTGCGCGTGTGTGTGTGCGTGTGTGTGTGTGTTTGTCTGTGCGTGTGTGCGTGCGTGTGTGTGCGTGTGTGTGCGTGTGTGTGTGCGTGCGTGTGTGCGTGTGTGTGTGCGTGTGTGCGCGTGTGTGTGCGCGTGTGCGTGCGTGTGTGCGTGTGTGTGTGCGCGTGTGTGTGTGCGTGTGTGTGTGTGCGCAGGCCAGGGGCCAGCCGGCTCGCGCACAGCGACCGCATTAGTTTTCTCACGGCGTGCGTGGATTTGGTGGTTCTCGGAGTGGCACTGTAATTGGTTATTAGCTCACGGTTTTGTTATTCTCAGAATTACCCCGCGAGTGGGAATATTTCGGTTTTGAGCTGCGCAGATCTTTGATACGTTCCGTTCGTGCACGATTTTTGCTTTTTTGCGGCCGATACCTGATAACGCCACAGCCGAGGAATGTCAGCCTGATAGTTTGTTGCGAGCGATACGATCACGATACAATAAAACGTGGGTTCGTGTAGCACCGAACATGCGATGGGCAGCCCAAGACGCTGCACAGAAACGGTGGGAATATTTATTTTATGGAGAGAGGCAGTCAGCAGTGAGCCAAAGTAAACGGGAATGTCATGAACCTCGACTTAAGCAGGGAGTCGACAGCACGGATGGATGGGGGGAATCAGTTCCAGACCTAAGGACAGCAGAGGAGATTGAACGACCTCCCACAGAAAACAAAAGTCGATATAAAGGAAGGAGGACATACTGCTGAGAGTGCCGCGCAAAGCAATGAAAGCTCGTCACTGGGGCCCTCCAAAATTGATGTGAATCCGCAACGAAGATTTCAGAGTGAAGTCACGTAGATGGTTCAAAGAAAATAAAATAAGACTACGACGTTTTGTTTTCTTTGAACCATCTACGTGACGTTACCGAAAGACCCAAAAGAATATGAATTCCTGCAGTCACAAAAGCTTTAAGTCAAGATTTAAGATTTCAGAGCCCAAAATTAAACACATTCCTGCAGAGGGAGCTGGTAGGAACGTTAGGTTGCTCGGTCAATGGCCAGGGTCAACGGCGGCGTGGTGTATTCCGCAAATATGCCCGACTGTGAGGGCGGGCACAAGCCGGCGTGAGAAGGTTAAACGTTGAGTTTTATAAGGGCAACACGGGGTGACCAGCCCCTCCCCACCCAACCCCACCCCTCACACCCCCATCCAGCCCCACCCTCCCCACCCAGCCCCTCCCCACCCTCCCCTCCCCACCCAGCCCCTCCCTCCCCACCCAGCCCCTCCCCACCCTCCCCTCCTCACCCAGCCCCTCCCTCCCCACCCAGCCCCTCCCTCCCCTATCCACCCAGCCCCACACCTTCCATTTTTGGATGCACGACGGACGGACACAATAATCCCCTGTGGGCTGGTGTAACCTGGCGGTTCCTACCAGTACAAGGTTTTCGTCATTGGTTCTGGGGAGGTCTCTACCCAGCAATGGGTAGAAAAATAATAATCAGGCTGCTGTTGCTGATTACAATGCTGATGTAGATGCTGATGCTGATGTAGATGACATTAACAACTTAGCCAGAACACTATTCAGGAGAAATGGTGCCCAAACTGAGCGTGGATTCCCGCGAGACAATTCGAAGTTCCACGCGGGGCCACGAGCTGGGTCACCTGCGTGGGCCGACAGGGTTCGCTGGAAGACATCGAACTCTCCCGCGAGGCCACCGGGTGGCAGCTCGTCGTAGGAGAGGCTGCACGGGCTCACGCGCTGGAACGACTCGGCGAGGCCGTGCGTGGACGACATCGAGTAGATGTTGCCTCCGTAACCTGGACGGAGACAACAGCAGCAAAGAAGAGAGAGCGAGATATATATATGTGTATTTTATACCGGGGGTCACGGGCACACACACTCGGCTCCAACCATTGCAACAATACGGACACGTTTGAGGCAAAAAATTAACCCGTAAAAACAAAGTTTTTCACTATAAATCCTTTATATGCGTGGCATCGGGGCGGCTAGAGTCCTCTCGTCCTCGCTCGAGATGGCTGCCACCTATGGGTCAGATGATTGTCTGCCACCATTAAGCAATTGGTAATTTTTTTTCCCTAAACAGTATAAAAGTTGGGAACATTTTTTTCACGAAAATTAATTGTCACGCACATCGAGTCTGTGTGCAAAATGTCAGCTCGATTGGATCACGGGAAGTGGGTTAAAAAACGACCGAAAGATTTGCACGGTCGTAAGCAAGCAAGCAAGTGAACTTAATATAAAGGATTAAAAAATATCGGCCAGGGACAAAGGTCCGTAGATTCTCAGAGCTCCAGGTTGGGGAAGCAACAAACCGTGCCGTGGGTTTTTTCCCAGTCTCAATTGATGCACGCAGGTGGGATGAATATTGTAAGCTGAAGGCAACGGGCAGTGATGCTGAATTGTGATCCATTGTTACGACGATGGTGATAATGATGATGCACCAGTGCTGCGCGCCACCAGATGACTTCTCTAGAGAAGCCACGTGGGCTGCATGTGCATCGTCCCGTGGTGCAAATGTTGACCAAGAAGCCACTGCCATCACATTCCACGACCTTCTTGACAAAGGCGGCATGAGGAGGCCGTCTTTACAACAGCGAATTGTCCTAACCGCTGTAAGAAGATGTTGTATGTCAAATATCGATGGGCGGTATCCATTGCAGTGTTAAGCATGACACACAGCCTCGATTAAAAACTAATTTCTCTCGATTAAAAATGCATTTCTTGAGAACTGATTTTTGCGTTTAGTTTGTTCTCCGTCCCCCCGCACCTCCGATTAGCATGGCTGGCTACGTACGGTGCGAAATAAGTTCAACATACATACACATCCCTTCAACCGAATTGGCTGTCGCCCCCCCCCCCCCCCGTGTGTCGGGTAATTTATCTAAACTCATCCTGACCTAATTGGAGACTTGACGACCGAACATGAGAGCGATGCGACGATAATGCGGCGCTCAACTTCTGCTATTACTGAACCCGCCGAGTACTGGCCCACACAGTGACGACTGTCTAAAAAAATATATGCGCCTCCTCCGTGGAATACCCGTGCTCGTAAATGAGCGCGAATCACAGGTGCTGCTACGACTTTTATTGTCCCACGTGAAGCCGATTGTGTTTCATCGTTTAACAGCAGTAGCAGCAACAACAACAAATCTGGCAGTTAAACGTGGAACATGCCAAGGGCATCTCGGATCGCACGCAGGAATGCTGTCACAGGGACACTTGGAATCGTTAATGGCACGAATCGCATGCGCGCCCTTTAAAACGCTTTTTAAAAGATTATATTTCGACTGCAGACTTGACTGACGTCAGCGATGAAGCAATTGCTGTGGGCTTTAAGTCCCGGGCAGTGTGCAGGAATTTAATTATGTCTTAATCACACAGATACACAAATCCAGCCACGTTCTTTTGGTCGTGGCAGAGAGAAAACTTTTTAAAGTTTGCTCGAGCTGTCAGAGCTGACTGATCAACTTATTGTGCATGACCCATGACTCGAGATATTATCGCTCAGCCGAAATACATTTCGCCTGCAAGCTTGACGGAACCTGTTTTCATTATTTTATTAACTCCGCTTGCCAATATTTCTTGACGTTGTTCACATGTGAGCGCCAACGCTCTCCAGAGTGGCCCGAGGCGATAGCAAAAGACGTCCACATCAAGGATCCTGGCTTGAAGACATGCTATTAAAAAAAATGTATATCACGTAATATATAAACACCCGTGTCTAGAAATAATCTGCAAGTTAAATGATCACGCCCCTCCTGGCAATAATTTTCGCTGAAATCGGACGTTATTTATTTAACGCAGCTACAGGCTCGTCGTCGTCGTCTGCAGCGTGCGAGCGAGACACGGGGAAGTGCCCCGCGCAGATTACGGATGACGCTACTCGGGCGCTGGGGATGAGCAATGGTGATGGGTTAGGGGAGTGACGCGCCGGGGCAGGAAACGTTCGGCCGGGAATCACATCACGCTTCAAAGACTTGGGGGCGGCGATCTGCTTTAATGGAAGTCGGGGCACAAGTCCAAGGGTGTCATCTCAGCGATCGTCATTGCTCGTCGTTGTTTCAATCGAGTGACGTGACAGTGCCAAGGGTTGGCAGCGAGAACGGCGCTCGACGATTTTTTTTACTTTTTGTCCACCGTGACAAGACGAGTGGATAGCTTCGCTTGTTACCTCCCTATCGCTTTACTATCTCCGCTCCCATGGTGACTGTTTCCATGAACTTGACTCAATGATTCCTTGTGAGAAGGAGGAAAACAACCAACCCCTGTTGCCTTAACTTATTGTTTATTTTATCTACCACTTACTTTTCTTATGCTATTCGTTCAGCTCGCTGTTGCAATTTTGCTCTGCCCGGTCGTTGTTAGGCGCTGGGGTCGTGATGGTTTCGTTTGTTATTCCTGTTGCTCCGTGCCCTACCGGTACCGTTCCCGCTGCAATGTGTACTCACGCCCACTTTACGGAGGGCGATATTGAAACGTAAAAAATTAACCCGTAAAAACAAAGTTTTTCACTCTAAATCCTTTATATGCGTGGCGGCTAGAGTCCTCTCGTCCTCTGGCTTGAGATGGCTGCCACCTATGGGTCAGATAATTGTCTGCCAGCATTAAGCAATTGGTAATTAAATATTAACATTTTTTCCCTAAACAGTGTAAAATTTAGGAAAAAAAATTTCACGAAAATTTATTGTCACGCACAACGAGTCTGTGTGGAAAATGTCAGCTCGATTGGATCACGGGAAGTGGGTTAAAAACGACCGAAAGGCTTGCACGGTCGTAAGCAAGCAAGCAAGCACGCAATCACGCAAGCAAGCAAGCAAGCGAACTTAATATAAAGGGTTTAAAAATAAAGATTGATTGACTCCTCCACACACGTTGAGGACTCGGTCTCGCAGAATGATTCGTCTGGCCATCAGGTCCCAGTGCTAGGCAACAAAGATAACAAACAAACAAAAACGTGTTGCCCAAAACTGTTTAGTTTGATCACAATTACACTTGTCAATATCTTTTGCGTGTTTGGCCGCCATGCTCTGGTGGTGGTAATAGTGGTGGCCTCGGTCCCCTCATAACAAGTTTGTTTATTATTTAATTATCAGCACCCCACCCCTACTCCACGCCATCCTCTCGACGGCAGCGCTTGAAATCGTTGAACGAGCGCGCCAGAGAGAGAGAGAGAGAGCGGAGCGAGTGAGCCAGAAAGAGAGAGCAGAACAGAGTGAGCCAGAGAGAGAGAGCAGAGTAGAGCGAGTGAGCCAGAGAGAGAGAGAGAGAGTGCGGAGTGAGCGAGTGAGCCAGAGAGAGAGAGAGAGCAGAGCGAGTGAGCCAGAGAGAGAGAGCGCGGGGCGAGTGAGCTAGAAAGAGAGAGCAGAGCGAGTGAGCCAGAGAGAGAGAGAGAGCGCACGGAGCGAGCGAGCGAGCCAGAGAGCGAGCGAGCGCTCGTGGCGCACCGTGCAAGTGGGACGTGACCGGTGAGGAGGTGCTGGGTGGATGGCACGGAGGCGTTGTGTTGGCGTAGCCCTTGTGAGTGTGGCCTGCAGCCGAGATGCCCGTAAAGTCGGGCGAACCGAGGGGCGGCAGGTGATGAGGCTGCTGCTGCTGGCTGGTGGTGGTGCTGTTGCTGGTGGTGCTGGTGGTGCTGCAGGGGCTGGTGCTGATGCTGTTGCTGCTGAGGCTGCAAGCCCTGATGGGGCGTTCGCCGGTGCATCTGCGGGGGAGCGGCTGGTACCCGACCAGGGCTGATGTGGTGGGGAGACGGCGTGGGTGGGGCAAACCTGGCGGCAGAGTGGCACGGAGAAAGGCGGTGTAAGCATGCGACATTTGGGAAAACGGATGCACGTGATGTCGCTCAATTTACTGCGTTCAACATTCATGGACGCATGTTAAAGTGACAACCTTTCACTTTAATTGCTCTGTGTATGGGGTATCTACAGCATGATTTAGCAATGCAGGGACTTCCAGTGACACTACTGGAGACTCAATTCCAATGTCAAGACATTTCTCCTTCATCTAAAGCAATATATTTATTTAAAAAAACATATTTCTCCATTTCACCCCCCCCCCCCCCCCCATGAAACACGTCCCACTATACCACGCAGCACCTTGAGATTCAGTTGCCTTGTGATGCTATCCAAATCCTATTTTAGTTTTTATTTATAATGACCTCTGCTAAAACAAATGTCTCATTATTGGGTCATTGACTGGCTCACTTGCCCTCGCGGCCCACGCTGGGTCTGGCCTGCATGGCCTCTTGGCAATAATAATAATAATACACATTTATTTGTATGGCGCCTTCCACTAATGTCTCAAGGCGTGTTCAAACATCGAGGCACGTGTTGTATATGTACTGTATGTTGAACTTCTTTCGCGCCGTACGTAGCCGACCGTGCTAATCGGAGGTGCGGGGGAAGGACAACAAAACTAAACACAAATAAATTCGAAAGAATATTTTTTTCAATCTAATCAATATCATAATGTGCTGCTGGACATTAATATTTGGCGTTGCGACTTGCTGATCCGCCCATACCGGACCATCTGTTTCGTAGCTGCTTCATAGCTCATCCGGATTCCTCCAGTCTAAATAAAGATTCCGATGATGCCGAACATTCCCTCCCGCAGTCCCTCACCTGTCTCTCCGCTCATCTCGAGGGTGCAGTGCCGACACCTGCGGGTGCTGCTGCTGCTGCATGTGGTGGTGCTGCTGTTGCTGCTGCACTGCTGCTGGAGGCTGTGTCCCGGAATGCACGCCCTGTGACCGTGACCGCCGAGCTCATGTTGGACACAAACATTCCTGGGAAACGAAGCGGTCAGAGAACGCGCAGGGCAATGGGTAAAGGTGCAGCCCTGCAATTGCTTGCTCAAGCCACTGCTGGTGGAAGGGCCTCCACTAGAGGGAGCTCTAGAGGGAGATGGCAGTACTGCATAGCAATTCATGAACCCATCTGTGTGGACCTCAGTGTGTCTCCCTCCCCACAACCCCGCCCCCGGACGGTATTATGCATGGATATTTGGTACGGTATCACAGTTGTATTCCCACGTAAAGCCAAACGCTCATTACAATGGAATAGGACTAATATCCCAAGTGCAGGACCCTCCTGAAAAAGGGTCATGAGAGTCAGTGATGCCCTCCTAGATAAATAAACGGCACGAAACCGGTATAAAATGTGTCATTTTACAACAAGGCCACCCTTTAAACTTAGCAGTTCGTGATTGAATTGGCTTTTACGTGACTCCGAATAAAACGGTGGATTCGGCTGCATTCAACCACCAGAGGTGATCATCGGCGAGTGAACCCGGCAAGACTGCAATTAATTCCCCGCCCCCACCACAACACCCACCACTCGTCATCGCCCAACCATTCTTTCGCGACGACGTGGAGGCAGTGAGCACGGCGCGTGTCGTGGCGAATGGGAATGCTGGCGGGGGGCTTTTGTTGTAAATTATTTCTCTGCCCAACGCCATCACACACACACAAAGGATCAGCAAGCCGTGGCTCGAACAATGCGTACGCCCTTGTATGGACCGTATGTTGAACTTATTTCGCACCGTACGTAACCGACCGCGCTAATCGGAGGTGCGGCGAGAAGGAGAACAACACTAAATACAAAAAGTTGTTCTAAACACATGGGTTCTCAATCTGAGTGATTTAAAAGTGCACAGCTCCAGTGGCTTCCTAATATCGGAAGGAAGAACGTTCCAGACGGCCGCAGAAGCGCATCTGAAAGCGGTGGAGAACGCACGCACACACGTGCACCGCAATGTGCCCAACCACCCACGTGCACCGCAGTGTGGCCAACCACCCACGTGCACCGCAGTGTGCCCAACCACCCACGTGCACCACAGTGTACCCAACCACTCACGTGCACCACAGTGTACCCAACCACCCACGTGCACCGCAGTGTACCCAACCACCCACGTGCACCACAGCGTGCCCAACCACCCACGTGCACCGCAGTGTACCCAACCACCCACGTGCACCGCAGTGTACCCAACCACTCACGTGCACCACAGTGTACCCAACCACTCACGTGCACCACAGTGTACCCAACCACCCACGTGCACCACAGTGTACCCAACCACCCACGTGCACCGCAGTGTACCCAACCACCCACGTGCACCACAGTGTACCCAACCACTCACGTGCACCACAGTGTACCCAACCACTCACGTGCACCACAGTGTACCCAACCACCCACGTGCACCACAGTGTACCCAACCACCCACGTGCACCGCAGTGTACCCAACCACCCACGTGCACCACAGTGCATCCAACCACCCACGTGCACCGCAGTGTACCCAACCACCCACGTGCACCGCAATGTGCCCAACCACCCACGTGCACCACAGTGTACCCAACCACCCACGTGCACCGCAGTGTACCCAACCACCCACGTGCACTGCAGTGTACCCAACCACTCACGTGCACCGCAGTGTACCCAACCACCCACGTGCACCACAGTGTACCCAACCACCCACGTGCACCACAGTGTACCCAACCACCCACGTGCACCACAGTGTGCCCAACCACTCACGTGCACCACAGTGTACCCAACCACGCACGTGCACCACAGTGTACCCAACCACCCACGTGCACCACAGTGTGCCCAACCACTCACGTGCACCACAGTGTACCCAACCACGCACGTGCACCGCAGTGTACCCAACCACCCACGTGCACCACAGTGTACCCAACCACCCACGTGCACCACAGTGTACCCAACCACCCACGTGCACCACAGTGTGCCCAACCACTCACGTGCACCACAGTGTACCCAACCACGCACGTGCACCGCAGTGTGCCCAACCACTCACGTGCACCACAGTGTACCCAACCACCCACGTGCACCACAGTGTACCCAACCACCCACGTGCACCACAGTGTACCCAACCACGCACGTGCACCGCAGTGTGCCCAACCACTCACGTGCACCACAGTGTACCCAACCACGCACGTGCACCGCAGTGTACCCAACCACCCACGTGCACCACAGTGTACCCAACCACCCACGTGCACCACAGTGTACCCAACCACCCACGTGCACCGCAGTGTGCCCAACCACTCACGTGCACCACAGTGTACCCAACCACGCACGTGCACCACAGTGTACCCAACCACCCACGTGCACCACAGTGTACCCAACCACCCACGTGCACCACAGTGTACCCAACCACGCACGTGCACCGCAGTGTGCCCAACCACTCACGTGCACCACAGTGTACCCAACCACCCACGTGCACCACAGTGTACCCAACCACCCACGTGCACCACAGTGTACCCAACCACCCACGTGCACCACAGTGTACCCAACCACTCACGTGCACCGCAGTGTACCCAACCACTCACGTGCACCGCAGTGTATCCAACCACCCACGTGCACCACAGTGTACCCAACCACCCACGTGCACCGCAGTGTACCCAACCACCCACGTGCACCGCAGTGTACCCAACCACCCACGTGCACCACAGTGTACCCAACCACCCACGTGCACCGCAGTGTACCCAACCACCCACCTGCACCGCAGTGTACCCAACCACTCACGTGCACCGCAGTGTACCCAACCACTCACGTGCACCACAGTGTACCCAACCACCCACGTGCACCGCAGTGTACCCAACCACCCACGTGCACCGCAGTGTACCCAACCACTCACGTGCACCACAGTGTACCCAACCACTCACGTGCACCACAGTGTACCCAACCACCCACGTGCACCGCAGTGTACCCAACCACCCATGTGCACCCCAATGTGCCCAACCCAATGCTGCTGCTCTCCCCCAGCACGGCCGCGGAGTGGAGATCAACTTGGGGAGGGGTTTTTTTGTTGCAACGATAAATTCGTGAATTCGGCAAGTGTCTTGGCTTTTGCGGTGCCACGGATGATATCGTATGACGCGTCGCGCTGATGGCTTCAAGTGTTTTTTCGTGTGCTTTGAAACAATGTTTGTTGATTCATGTAGGCCAACCATGCTGCTGTTGTTGGAAATAGGGTAGTCACGAGATTAATTCCAGACGTGAATGCACTTTGCCTTCCAGGAACGAAAAACAACATGTGGGACGTTATGACATTGCAACATCCAGGCAGATACTTATTAGTGTTAGTTCCAATTGTTACTTTTCATTGATATTCCTGCTTTTATTGCACACACACACGTATACCGTATTGCACACACTCACACACATACCGTGTTCATATACACAGTAAATGCAATAACAGCCGAATTAAAGCATGCGTAGGATTATTGGGACGTACCCATTATAATGATTGCTTGAGGCACATTGATCCAGGCTGTGACGTCACATCTGTCACGTGACCCGAGCGTGTGGAAGCGTCACGCGTTGTAGCGTAGCGGTTAGCGCGCTGCGCTACGAACCCGGCGACCCGAGTTCGATTCCTGCTCACGGCCACCACCGGTGACGATTATCGATTATTTGAACCGGTCCTGGGCCTCCCCTAGGTCGACTCAGCATCAAACGAGTAAGTGGTGTGGTGTGTCAATATCGCCACTGGGGAGACAAAGGCGGCCGGGCGTGGTGAATCCAGGTAGTAAAGCTAGTATAATATATGTCATTGTCTTTGCAACTGATTGGCCTACGCCAGAGACAGCCATCCTTCATGGCCTTGTCTCACGACCAGTGTCCGACCAGAGAACGCCGACACAGCCAAGTTTTTATGAATTTAGAAATGCCGATGATTTATTGGAGAGCTGCATTGCATTGGAAGGCACCAAGGCTCTTGATAATGATTGTGTAGAACAGTGGTCGGGAACCTATGGCTCGCGAGCCATATATGGCTCTTCCAGTGACGGCATATGGCTCCCAGACAATTTTGAGTTGAAACAATAATTTAAAAAAATAAAAAATAAAAAATCAGTTTGGAACTAATTTTAAAATACTTGTGATATTACTTAATAATACCGTGTCATTTTAAAGTAAACAGAAATTAGTTTTGAAGATAAATTTCACGGGTCACGCCTGCATGAAGCTCAACCTCACCACGTATGAACCAGACTACAAGGCCATCAGCAAAACCATGCAGCACCAGAAGTCGCATTAAAAGTAAGACATTTAATTTATTATACGTTAAAAATACTATATGGCTCTCAATGAAATATATTTAGAAATATTTGGCTTTTATGGCTCTCCCAGTCAAAAAGGTTCCCGACCCCTGGTGTAGAACATCAGATATTCAATGCTTCGTGTAATGAGTGATAGGTGGCTGATACACTGCATTGGTCTCCTCCTCCTCCTCGCACCCGCCTCTCATCCGTTTCGCTTTCCGTGCGGTCGAGAATTCGTTTCAAGCCCGATCGCAGTAATCAACGTCACTGTAATCGAAGTCTTAAACAACAAGACTGGCCCACACTGCTTGCTCGGGCCACTGACACGGGTGATGATTAACACGGCCATTAATATTGCTAGCCTTGACAATTTACCAGCCACTCAGCCAAGCCAGCCAGCCAGACGCGTGATGGACTCACATTTGTCTTGACGTCAGCTCTCCGTTGACCCAACCCATCCATGATACATTCGTTAAGTCGTATAAATGATATTTAAACGCTACATTTGAGAGCAAACTGATTAAATGCTCTTGGCATGCAACGTTTTACTTTCTCGACGAGAAAAGAAGACTGATTTGAAACGTTTGTTAGCTCGAGGCTGACGGCAATTGTTCTGGCTGTAAAGACGTCTGTGTTATTTAGAGCATGACTTTGCTATCGTGCCCTCTGACCCGCGGAATGATGGGCTGCAATTCATCTTGTCATTTGTGCATTACATGTAAAAAAAAAAACACCGCATTTTTGGGAGACACAACCTACACATGTTCTATATTTTTAATGCCCCCAGTCCTTGCGGTTACAAAAAAAGAAAAAAAGATGTATACGGCGTACTCAAACACAACAGAGCACTCGTGATTTCCCAGTGGGGAGACAGTGGAGCGTACCGTGGTGAGAGCGCAGAAGAGATACTGTACATAACACACACAAAAAACATCTTTATAAACTTAAACAAAACAAAGATAGATGTTACAGGCACACCTCTGGGGAAGGGCAAATGCAACACAACATGATTTAAAAAAATAAAATTGCAAAGCAACGCAATTGGCAACATGCTGACGTTACTTTAAAACCAGGATATTACCGAGCGCGCGTAGAGGCACGGGCACATTTCGCTGCGTCGTCTTCGTCGTCCGCATGTTGAACGGGATCAATTTCTCCCACGCGAATCTGGGTTGGGTTAACTTTCAAGTTTCTAACCACATGCGCCGCATTTTTAACAGCTCTGCTAATTCGCCCCCCATCCATCTCGCCTTGCTGCCCATCTGGCCTCTTCCCTTCCCATTCCTCCTCGTAATTCCACAACCCTCTTGTTGGAAGTGTTCCTTTTTAATGTGAGCAATACTCATATTTTACAGCTCAAATAATGTCACCACCTTTCAACGGCTATTGGGCAGCGCTCATCCCCAATGATGGGCCACGGCTGGTGACGACATTGTGACATAATTCCGATGGCAGAGTGAAGACCACCGCTAACTCTCCATGACACAGGTTATACGCCGCGTCCGGGTACAAGCAGAGGTGCAATGGGTAGTACGCTGCAACTGCCGAACCCGAGGGGAGGCGATGGCGAGCTACGTTTCTGTATCTGCATCTGGCGTATTGTGCTTTCAAACCCGGCGACCTGAGTTCGAATCTTCAGCCATGGCAAATGATATGAGAACCGGTCTGGCCATACCTCCCCCCCCCACCTCACTCTTTCAATAACTCAAACTAACCAGCATGGTAAAGTATAGTTAAAAAAGAGATACCCATGACCGACATGGTGTGGGGGAGACTTTCCTTCATCTGTTGGCGGATTGAGAATGGCTGAAATGATATGTTTATAATTACAAATAAGTCTCGATTTGCAAAAGGGTTACAGTTTCACACGCAGTTTTTTTGGGAGGGCAGTTTTGGGAGTGAGTGCGGATCTAGATGAATAAAATGTGGGAGGGGGTTGAGGGGGCAGCCGCGGCAACTGCCATGTGGACATCTGAACCGTTTAGAATAATTCTGCCTTGCAGCCTTTGTCTGAAATGTCTCCCTTTTGACGCAGACATCTGAAAGAATATCTCCCTTTAGGCACGCATTCGCACCCAATCACCTCTTTTTTGCACGGTCAACCTCTTTCCTGGCTTTTTTTGTTAGATGCTAGCGTAGAAAAAATAATATTTTGTACGTAGGCATCTGTGTCTATATTTTATGGTCGAATCGAATTCGTTCTCTCTGCAAAAATGCCTTTTGCATTTGTAGCACCTGCAAATAATTGAGTGGAAATTGGTAGAATCGCAGCCTAGGGCAAATACTATTTATAAATTGCCTGTCAGCTCATGAGGTTATGAGTTCAATGTCTGTGGTGGTTGAGGCCAGGCAGTAAATCTGCCACCATGGCCTTCGGTTTCAGTGCCAGTGCAGTTCATCAGGAGCCAGATTTTTCTTTTAAAATGTAGCTCTGTTTTTGCTTGATGATTAATGTATCTGCCGCTAACCGTATCACAACGAGAATTGTCATGGTTTGTTTTACGATATGGTTCCTCCTTTTGTTATTGTAACCGCATGTGCTGCGAGCGTATTTTATAATTTACTGTTTGTGTTTATTTTTTGGCCAGTGTGGTGAAGTCAAAGCCCACATTCATGTCAGTAGAACACAAACGCAACAAAGAGGGTTATTTATCACCAGCCGGGCCTCAGCTGATTGATCGGTAATCATCACAGACTCCGATGAAAAACCTTAAACGTTTTGGAAATCACCATGGACATTTGGGAAATCACCAATACTCCCTGCTGCCCTCCTCACGGCTGATACCATAATGGCACCTCCTACCTTGGATTATACATTTATTTTGACCGCTTTAAGAGCTGCAACAATATCGGTCACGTGTTTTTTTTATTTATTATAACAAACGGACAAATGAAGCCTATTTCGCTAATGATCGAGGTGTGTAAATTGTTCCGTTGAGACCTAATTGGGTATAATCGCGCAATTAACGGCTCGCCCCATTTTGAAATAATTGAGTGCAGATTACGATGTGCCAGGGTTATGTTTAGAGCTCAGGTTGTTATTTTTGTTTTTTTTCTTCGAAAGACTCAGGTATGAAAGGTTAATATTTGATATACCCATTCAAATGGTGTAGGACTCAATGAGAACTCTTTAGCACACAGTAATATTGTACTGTGCCTCAACATCTATGCTCCCAGCCTTCAACCTGCACTCGCCAGCGTGGTGAAGTATGACCAATTAACTTTAAGCACTCACGTGGGGGGCACTGGATTGGCGTGTACGTACATATTTCTTCGTCCTATCAAATTCCCAGAACATTATTCGCCGTACGAATGGCACACAAACAGGCGTGTGTACTTTACATCCCCGTAGCAATCCATTTCTGTGTCAGTCGTAAAGATTGTTTGACCACACGTGACTGGTCATCTCAGTCAGTCAACCCATGGCACCTGCTGGGTCTGTTCCATGACCTCCTGCCAGCGGGCCTTCGACACTTCACGTGGCTTCAAAGTGCACCTAGCATGGCACGAGTGCCGTAGGTGACGTCACCGTGACTTCGTGGTGAACGGCGGTTGTTGTTGTTGTTGTGTTGGCCAGTGTGGGGATGGTGAAGGGAGCTGGGGGATCCGGGACCGGTTCAGATCTCATTCAACGCTGATATTTCCATGGCCAGGTATCGAACTCAGGTCATCAGATTCGTAATGCGGTTCGCTAACCATTGCACTGGCACTAAGGAGTGAAAACAATTACACCCCTATATATGCTTAATGAAATAAAAACAATATAACCCCCCCCCCCGTGGTATGATCTAAAACGCTCTACTCGTATCACGGGAAATGTGTTAAAAGAAGCCACTGGGGCTATGCACTTTTAAATCGAGATTGAAAACTAATTTCTTTGGAACTTATTTTTGTGTTTAGTTTGTTGTCCTTTCCCCGCACCTACGATTAGCACGGTTGGCTAGGTACGGTGCGAAAGCGGTTCGAGAGATGATATCCCTTCCAAAACGATACGCAACTCCAACCTCGTATGCACACAGCTGCACGGGAATAAAATAAAAAAAGTTCCACATTCGAGAAAGATAAAAAAGTAGTTCGCTGCCCAGCGTGCAACTCCGCTCACCCTGGTTGAGGTGGTGCGAGTCGCCCGGTGCCACCCCTCTTCCGTCGTAGCGCTCCGACGATGTCGCCATGCCCAGGTGCAGCCCCTGCGCGGACAGACACTCGCCCAGCGGCTCCTGCTCGTCCCCCAGCACAGACCGCAGCTGCAAGCCGGGCGGGATGGGAAACGGTTGAAACGGTGAGTGGAGGGAGGGGAGGGGAGGTGGAGTCATGGATTTTATGGTCAAGTCCTGGATTAATTGCCCAGTTCTGAAGCGATCGGTGGATCGTAGGCTGATTGCGGTTCTGTCGGTGGGGCAGAGTCTGTCCCTGGGCCTGTCCTAGCTCCGTCATCGACACGAGGACCTATTTTCTTGTTTGAATGGTGTGTTATTTCCACTCTTTCCGTCCAGTATCTCCACGTGCAGTGGCATTATATGCTCTGAAAATCCAATTGATGCTGCTGCTATTATGGAGTGGACGCTGTGTGAAAGGTCCCATCGTAGTAGCCATGCGCTCTGAGCAACAATGCTCCTCATTTGTCCGTGAAAGCCTCACCAAAAGTCTCCGTAGTCTCCTGCATGAGGGTTCTACGTCGGATGGTTTGGCCGAGTTCTGAACGAGTGTTTTTGTTTTTTTCTCTCGCAGAATCCCATACACAAGAGGGGATATTTATCTTTGCAAGCCAGCCCGGACACCATCACGTAGCGGGAGCATTCTATTTCACAGGGTTTCATTCGGGAGGCGCCGACCGTACCGCAATGTTGCAGCGCGGTACATGTGACGCAGCATGTTGAAATTACAGTATTGGAAACAAAAGACGTGCGCGCTGTGGTCAATGCACCGAGGTCCGTACTAAATAAAGCCTAGTCCACAGAGAGCTCTCGCTGTCCATGGAGATGCGATGTTACCGGCGAAGGGGGGCGGGCGGGGGGGGGGGCATCGTATCATTCACGGGTGAATAAGCGCACGCACCTGCGCCTATCGCAATTACGCAAAACGGGGTAACACTACCGCGTAGGTTTTCAGAGGTTGTGTGCTGCACAGCTCTCCGATGTGTTTTTCTGGTGGTGTTGTTTGCCACGGTGTCCGACGTTTTTCCGCTCCACGTGCTGTGGGGAGCTTCTTCAGGATCTCGAACTTAAGGATTGTGGGAAAAAAGCGTGTTCAGGAAAGAGAGGCGACTGAAAGAGCTCCCCAACGTATGGAGTGAAACGTCGGACATCGTGCCGAGCTACAGGACGGTGCAAGCTAAAAACTGATCGGAGAGGAAAATGGGGTAGTTGTGTTGGCCGACGAACGGTTTTCGCATTACTTTAAGTGACTTTTTTTTAACGGAGATTTCACTGAAATCCCCTCTCGTTTCCCTAGCAGCGGCGAGCAAGCCAGCAGTTTTGATTGAGGCAGTGAAGGGGGATTTACGGATGTAAGCAGGAAGCATTTGCTCATGAGCAGCAGCTTCTGGGTCTGTGTCTAGCTTGACATGTGGCACTGAAGGCTGGCAGCGCTGGAATTCCAGAGCCAGGAAAATATGAAAAATATTTCAACCGAAAGAGAAATATTTCATCATTAGACTCGTTTTAGCTTTGCCCACAGTGTGCCGTAAATGCTATTTAAACTTTCCCAAATGGTGTTTTGTGTGTGCTGCTTGAGCAAATTATAGTTACATGAAGTAAATAAGTGGAAACATGGGATTGGTTAATCCCTCAAATAAAGTTTAATCCAGTAGCCGGTGGGACTTGGAGATTAATGACTCCAGGTATTACTCTCAAAGGAGCTTTTGTGCACAATGTGACAATGGACATTAAATAATGTTCCTGTGAGTCGGTTTGATGGCAGGTTTTTGACAGCCAGTCAATATGGTGCAAGATTGACTCATCATCATAATCAATGATCAATCATTAATTAACGTCCTCTTAAAAAATAGGGCATTCACATGAATGAGTTTAAAAGGGACATTATATTTTTTGGGGGGGGGGGTATGATTACATTTATTTTTAAACTGGTTAATCAATATTCATCCTTGACATTTTGTTTCATTCGTCTCTAGATATGACATTATATTATCGTCTCCCTTTCCAGTGCTGCTGCACATTTAATGGGCAAGAGTCCGTTTGATTTCCTATATAAATATTAACTTCAAATTCTATAAAAAACAACGAGTCCTCTGAACCAGCGTTTTGCAGTAACGTTTGTTGAAGACAAACCACTGGGACTGGCTGATTCACAATACAGTACATATATATTTTTGGTTAGGCCACGTAATAATATGACTATATCCCCCCCACCCCGCCACCAAGCACCTGACATCGGTTGTAGCTTATTTGAAATTCCTATCTTTACGGTGTGGCCTGTAAACGCGTTCTTGCTTCGTGCACATGCTTATGAACGTAAAACCAAGGGACGGGGGCAGTGCAGGTTGAGTGCTCGGTATAGAGGGCGGAAGACTGCCCTGGGCACGTGCGACGGTGGCGGTGGCCGTGGCGGGTGGCGATGGTGGCGGCGCTACCTTTTTGTGAGTGTGATGCTCCTTGGCGGAGTGCGCCTTGACGTGCTTGCGCAGGGAGCTGGGGTCCGTGTAGCGCTTGCTGCAGCCCGGGATCTGGCAGGCGTACGGTTTCTGCAGTGACAACAGAGATGTGCGCGTGAGCGCGCGAGTCACGGCCCATACTTTTGTTGCGTTGGTGTTGTCGTGAACGCACGCGTTGACAATGATCTTGGGTTGGTTCAAATACAAATGACTGCAGTCTCTATTCAGGAATCGTTTGGAATGTTTTTTTTTGAATTCGGTTTTCAAATCGCAATCGGTTCGCTCGAACGTCCACTCCTGCTGTTTCTGGTCTTGTGTGCTGTGCTTTACGCACTGTTGTTATTATAGTAGTGTCATGATTATGAATGGATTCGGATACAATTTTTGCTGGTAGATCATTTCAACTTAAAACAAATTCACTGCATCCTAAATGCATTTATTTGGCGGTTTGCAAGTCTCCTTAACTGCAACTACTGTACAAAAAACGTCTCAAATCTTTAAATTTTTACATTTCTGGGAATATATTTGTTGGTTTGACTGCGATCTAACAAAGCATTGATTTGTAGCGGAACATTTGGAAAGTGTGCCCCCTAGTGTGTAGATGAGAAAAACAATCCCTTGAAGGAATTTCAGAAGCGGTTCTTTGATATCTCCTTCAGCGGGCTATTATCTAACACAATTACGATCCCTTGCTCTGCAGGTTACAAATTGATACTTGGTATCGGTGTCTCATTAATGATGCCCCTAGCAGAATCTTACATTTTTCCACCTATAGATTGTTTTTGTCTTCCCATTGTTCCTGCCATTCAAGTTTACGCATTCCTCGCAAGCGATAACCGACAATTAACAAAACTGAGCATTGCCATCAACTAAGGGATGGAGATACAGCTCCGTGGGCTCGTTGTCTGTCCGTGTGTGTTTGTGTGATGAGACGGCGTGGGAGTGGGGCTGTTGGCCTCATTTGACCAGTCATGGTCGCCACGCGCATCTGCGAGCGGATGTTACGGCTCAACGAATGACAAATGGGTTTTTTAAAATCATTTTTTCTCTTTTCCAGCAATTGACTGCTTCGGCCCCCACTGTATTCTAACGTGAAACATCTCACATAAAAGTCAAACTTCTCTCTGCTTAAACCAGTGGTTCTTAACCTCGGGTGCATGCACCCACTGGGGGTGCCGAAATGCCCCTTCTGGGGGTGCGAGACGTGGCCAGATGTTTTTTTTGAAGGTAAATCATCGGAAACACAAATTAAGCACAGGCACGCAAGTACAATTTACGTTGTTTCATCAAACCCTATGTATGTATTAACATTTTATATATTTTTTTACGATTGAGAACCAAAGGGGTGCAAGGCTGCACTCAAGGTTAAGAGCCGCTGCCTTAAACCGAGCGATGCGGTGCGGCGTTCTTCTCCGCGGACAACGCCCAACGCACTGAGCCTCATGTCAGCCGACCACCGCTGGGATGTTGTCGGCTGACATCAGGCTCGGCGCGTCCAGCGGTGCGTTCTTTGGGCCGAGCATCTCGGCAGCACCGCGGCTGAATCGTCCAAACGTCCGTCGCTCTCCTTCACCACGGCCGACGTTCTCGCTCTGCACCCCCCCCCCCCCGCAGCTCTACCAGTCCCTGTGACACTCCGCTCATCACCCACCCCCTCTACACAAAGTGGGACTCCACGGGGTGTCCCTGCGCCGTGACCTCACGAAGGTTCCTCACCGCTCGCAGCTGTAAAAGCGGCCGTGCGGGTATGGGCGACACTTCGCAACGCGAGCTGAAAAGGGAGGTCTCCCAGGCGCCCCGAAAAAGAAAAAAAAACCCCACACATTGGAGACCCTTACACGTGCTGCGATTACTCATTCTAAATGTGAAAGAAAGGAACACGCAGAGACAGCTCGCTTGGCATTTTCAAACAAAAAAACCCTGGAGGGTTTTATGACCAAATAAAAAAAAATGCCTTTTTGCTCGGTTTGCTTTCATTGACTCTATAAAATAACAGTTCCCCTTACACCTCTTTGTGCCGTCAGCTGTTCATTTGTAAATCTTTTTGAAGCCGCGGGTTGTTTGAAATCTCGCACACACGCGCGCGCAAGCACGCACGCGCGCTTTACTTGAAATGCACTCGCACATCCCGATCGAGAGTTTATTTCGTGTTGGTGAGGAGGAGGAGGAGGTTGCGCTACGAAAGGGATGAACGAGTTAACCGAATTGGAGGCGATGAGATGGAACGGTGAAGCAAGGGCATGCGATGTTGGCGATGGGTTTCGGCTGCAAGGGGATGGGAGGCCGATGGGAATGTCCAACACAGGGGGGTCCCTAGAATCTTAGATTGCCACGAAGCAAGAGAACAACAAAAACACGTGGTTAACAAATATCAGCCTATTCTAGATTTGAAGCTTTCGTGACTGCAAGGATTGATATTCTTAGGTTTTTTCGGTAAAGTCACGTAGGTAAAACTTTTACCTATGTGACTTTACCGAAAAAACCTAAGAATATAAATATCAGCCTCCGTCGGGCTTTTAAGTGCCCTGAGCTACGCTTAAAATGGGGACATATTCAGTTGGTGATCCCATTGCATTGGGAAATGAGGGTTGGTGGACCACGCCAGTCTGACATGCAGATCCGCAACAGGAGCTGGGAGTGAGAGGAGAGCAGGGGCAGTCCGACCGCAGGGAGCCAAGGAGGGACCCTCCTGTGGTGGGTCCCTGACAGCACCTCGCCCCTCCTGCGTCCACCGTGGGGCTTTTTAATTGCAAAGCCGTGAGCCGTGGTGCGAGTGGATCGGCGGCGGTGCAACGTGGCAGGTGTGAAAAGAGCCCCCCCTCCCCTCCCACCGGACCGATATCGAAACGTCAAAACGAAAAGTCAAAAAATTAGCTTGAGTTTGTAAAATGGGCTGGGGGTGGTGGATGGATGCCGGGGAGTTGTGTGTGGCGATGCAGCTGTTGGTGGTGGTGGAATAGCGGCGAAGGGAATCCGAGAGATTTTTGAAGGAAAAGGAAGGACAGTACCTGAGTTCGAGAGAAGGGCACTTTGCTGTGCACAAGTAGCAAAGAGAAATATAGAGTTAAGACAGAGTCAGCAGAGACTGGTAAGGCACAGCAAGGGGCAATCCACTGCTGGTCGATGCCCTCCTCACAATAAGTCAGTCATAGCGGGTTGTTTGACCACACTTCACGCTGGTTGGGGCAGGTTGGTGAGTGAGCTGGGATGCGACAGGGGAGGTTCGGATATCATTCATTCCTATTAGCTTTGGCCGTGATCGAACCTTCGTGAACTGTACACTGGCTGCCAGTCAGTCATAGAATTAATTTGAAAGTTATTTCATTGGTTTTTAAACCGTTGAATGGTTTGGCACCAGCATACACGTCTTCTATGCTTTTAATATATGAACCAACAAGATCCCTAAGAACCTCTGGTTCTGGTCTTTTAGTCGTCACAAGGGAGACGGCGCCTTGAGTGTGGACACTCCGCGCCTGTGGAGCAGCCTGCCAGGGGATCTCTGACAACTTCGCAATCATCAAGCAATTTCAAGTTCAATCTTAAAAAACTTACATTTTAAAGTTGCCTTTACTTAAATTCTTCATAGTGTCATTTTTTTAATATGCCTTCGATAGCAATTCATTATAATGCAATTTTGTTCTGTATGGAAATTGCTTTTATTAGTCTTGCGCTTTCGTCATTTAACAATGTTTCCTTTTATTTGTACAGCACTTTGAATTGCATCTTTTGCACGAAGTAGTGCTGTAGAAATAAAGGCTTGATTGATTGATAGCACAGTAGTGCGCTAACCATTCTGCCATCTCCTCCACCCCCTGACATGCACCGCAGCAAACAAATATCCATCTGTGAAAATGCTGTTCGAAAAGCAACCTGGCAGTTACTGAGTTAGTGAGTCACGGTCTTTGCCCCTGTGAATTGTCGATCCGTGCGGACCACCGCACCCCTCTCCTCGGTTTGAGAGACGTCTCACTTCGTGTGCACTGTTTTCATTAGCGTCGTGTTTTATCAGCTGTTCGACTCGTTTATTCTTCAGCCACGCCGGCTGACGGCGAGGACACGCCCGTCGCACGGTAGCCAAACGCAGAGGGGAGAGAGAGAGACATCGTAATGCTCGGTTGCTGTAAAGATGAATTCGAAACGAGCGTTCGAGAAGAGCTGTGCACACGGTTTCGATTACGGGTGGCGATGGCAAATCGTAACAAAAATATTTTGCCGTCAATATTTTTAAAATCTCCGAAACCCTGGCAGCTCTATGCGACCGGGTTACGCTTTTATTTTTGCTACTCGGTTAAACGGCGGTAGGGATTTCACGAAGGCCAGCGGGTTTTTCTTCGCCTCCCCACCAATGTTGTTAGACGACGGCTTGCTCTCGTTTCAGAGTCATAGGCGAAGTTAACATTCTACGTTGTACTTTGCCGCATTTTGACGCAACGTGTGAGTAATGCACTCCAACGTACGTAAGTAATGATCTAGTTAAGCGATTATATTTTTTCTTAAGTTCCTGAAATTAAAACGCTCGTGCCTGCTTGACCCCGGTTTTTTTTATTATTAAAACCAACTGGTCCGTGATTGATTGGAACAAATGGATTGGAAAAATGAGCCCGTAGCATGAATTAGTCAGGCGAGTGCCTAAGATATTTGTTTTAGATTATGGCCCTTGACAAGTTTCGAGTCTCTTTTTTTTCTGACAAGTCGGGGGTGGGGGGAGGGGTGTCGTTGTTGTTACGTTGTTATTAAAAGGTTCATTTTTTGAGAGCCCGTAACTGAAATTAGGCAAACCTTAACTCGGGCTATTGTGTTTGTGTATTTAAAGTGAAACGGAGAACTTATTACGACGGTACGATCGCGTAAATGATAATCGCCGACGCGAATGTCTAAAACAATAATTAACGACTATTAGAAATCGTTAAAACAACACCACCCTTCTGATGTATTAACAACTCTCTTCATTCCACAATCTTCTTTTACAGGAGAGAAGCGATCGCAGGCTTTGTCGTGAGTGTGGATTTGCAGAACGACCTTGAGGTCGAATGCCTTGCGTAATCTTCCATCTTAATCACGGTTCGATGCTGAGCTGTCGATTATTTAGTATCACTTCGCTCGCACTTGCATTTGACATTCACCCTTACTGTTTACATTGTTGTACTATGTTCACCGTCTGTTTTATTTCTCCGTAACCTAATTTGTCATCGTACTATAATCAGCCAAGGGAAAATCTGCCCGAGCCAACTTACACTTTACGAAATATTTTTGTATATTGTGCGTGATAAAAACAACTTAACATTATAGACACAAATGTGGTGCAGTGGTGGTGGTGGAATTCACACACTGCACGATGAACCCTGTGACCTTAGATGGCCAAATCGACCTGAGTCTCAATATCTGAACTGATCCCGTGCCCTTCCTTTACTCACCCGCAATGACCAGTGTGGTGAAGTATGGTCAAACAAACTCCCCAATTGTCATCCTGGCATGGGGAGAACCGTCGTCTAGCAGTGGATTGACAAAGGGGCTGTAATTGTGTTGTTTGGACACGCACTGCATCGACTCAAAACACAAGATAAACGTACAATGGGCAGAAGAAGTGAGCACGATAATTGGGGTTGCTTCTTCTCTACTGCCTGGCATTCCCTTCCTCCCTCTGGCTTTCTGCACCCGTGGCTCCATCCCTCTTTTCACGTCTCGACTTGAGATCTTCCTCTTCTGCTTCGCCTGTGTCCATCTCCGCCAAGGAAATGGGTCACTATTGAAGTCATATCTCACAGCTCCCTGCTCTCTCTAACTTCCCCGTTTCACCATAAATCATAATTATAATTCCCCTCGTCCTTCGCCCACCATCTTTCACACGCACATCTAATTTGTTCTTACATCCCGTCGCTTCTGTCTACCCAGCGATTTAAACGGGCACGCGACAATTAGTCCGCTAGCAGTGACCTCAAAAATATATTTTAGGGCAGCGCCTTTACCCATTTCTAGTAAAGGGTACAAACATGAACGTGGGTGGACAGGCGGAGAGACGGGTTGGCAGATATGGAACCGTATCCATCACAGACACAGAACTTCCAGGTTAAAAGGAGCCACATTCCAAGAATCAACGGCCAGGTCATCCAGGTGGTCTCTATAAGCCTGCAACTCAATACAGGCCCTCGCTGTGGGAAACGTAACGTAAGAATGCGTTGCGCGCGTGCGATGCATTAAAGGTCTGGTTTATTTTTCCTTCACGTGTAGTAATATTACTCATACATGTCCAATAAAAAGTAAAGCGGTGGGGGGAGAGGGAGGGCCTGGTTGGAGGAGATGGTGGTGGTGGCGTTAATCGAAACTTTGGACGCCTGCACGCACACGGCGCGTGCGTGCGGGGGGTGGTTGCGCTGTAGAAGGTGATAGCGAGGGCAACCCTCATGCACCGCCAGCCACCTGTCGCACCTGCGGCCCCACCGCAGAGGCTGGCGGCAGCGGCGGCGGTGACGCGAAAACTCAACTCGTCTTTTTTGGGAGGCTCAACCGGAGACGCGTGGTGAGCTCGCAGGCCCCTCCCTCTACCAAACAGCCCCGCCCACTTTCGCATAGACACGCCCACTGAACTCACTAGCACGCCCTTCTACCCGGCGAGTGCGTTCGCTCTCCCTGGTGTCAACTTGCTCATCAGGCTCGGCCTGCTCCCCTGGCAACCACGACTCGGGTAGCCCGCTCACCCCTTGCGCCCCTGCGCGTGTTTCGCTAGCCGAGCACGAGGTCACAGACGACTTTTAAACCGTGACGAGCATCTCGGGGGCCCAGCCTCGCCGGGGGCCCGCCGGCAGGAACGTCGCGGCTAAACGGCCTCACCGTGTCGAAGTGCGTGCGCTGGTGCTTGGCGCGATCGCTGGAGTTGCTGAAGGCCTTGTGGCAGCCGTGCTGCTGGCACAGGTAGGGCCGCTCGCCCGTGTGGCTCCGCAGGTGGATTTTGAGGTTCTCCAGCCGGGAGAACGCTTTGCTGCAGCCCTCGAACTGACAAAGGCACAGACCACACCACCCGCATGTAAAGCCTTTAACAAGCTGTTGGAGCAAAGTGCTGTTCGCGAACATCGAGATGGAGGATGACACGGCAGGCGAGTGCGTTGAGTGACCAGCACAATTCCAGGCTGCTTTTGGCTCCCCGTGGTTGATGTTTATACATCGTGCCAGGTACGCTTTTTCAGATCACCGATATTAACCGTGAGCAGGAATCATGTTTTTTTAGGGGCCTGGGAAAAAAAGAGTGC
Source organism: Lethenteron reissneri (assembly GCF_015708825.2). Classification (NCBI taxonomy): domain Eukaryota; kingdom Metazoa; phylum Chordata; class Hyperoartia; order Petromyzontiformes; family Petromyzontidae; genus Lethenteron; species Lethenteron reissneri. The sequence continues at coordinate 3,421,031 of NC_083817.1, forward strand.
AGTGGGCTAATCACTACACGACCGCTCCCTTGAAGTGAGATCCATACGGGCACCCAGGAATGAATATCAACATGAGTTGATGACCCAGAAAAACCTCCAGCAGGCCCATCACATCCAGTAGCCAATTCGCTTGGTCGTGACTACCAGTCACCCATAATAATAATATTCTAATAAGGGGCCGTCCATAAATGACGTCACGCGATTTTGGACGATTTTTTACCCCCCCTCCCCTTCGTCACGGCGTCACAAAAAGTCAGCCCCCCCCCCCCCCCCCCAAATAAAACATGCTTCAAATCGCTTTAAACTATTGTCATTGTAGTGCGTATTTAATGTGGCGCTGCACTCTGATGTTGTTAAACGTGTTGTCTATATTTATTTAAAGTTGCGCATTTTGATGTGACGTCACACATCGTCACAAATGTCTGACCCCCCCCCCTAGGTGCGTGACGTCATTTACGAACGGCCCCTAATACATCCTGTAATAAAAACCAGCTGATCAGCCCACTTTTTCAAGTGATGCCAAGGTTAAAACAAGCTTACAAAGATTCGCGTTAAATCACGGCAAATATTTGGAAGTGCGGTCTGACAAGACAAAAATAAGTAACAAAAAAAAAACCATACACATCAGAGGAATAGAAGCAAGACAACATGATTCGACATGTGCACACAAATGTTTTTTGTGAACGAGCCTATGGCTTAAATGCAAATCCTATCGTGTACTTGGAAATGAGAAGGGGAGCCATTGCTGTGTTTGAAAGATGAAATCCCGGGCATAAACATTGCCTTCAGAGACCAGAACCCGCACGGCACCATTCTTTGTCCACCCCCCTCACCCCCTTCGTTCCGTGCCTCTCACACAACCAACCCCGCTTGCATCGTCTATCTGTGAAGTCACGGAGAGCCTTTGCTTTCTCAAAGAGGCAAACCTCGCCCTTGCTGAGTTTCACCTGTCCTCTCCTTAAACCCCTTTCACGTGCACGACTCCCCGCGGCGCAGTATCTTGAGACAATGGTTGCATTAAAGACGCTTTACTCAGCCAAATAAATACACGCTGCCAAGCTCAGCAGGGTTAATTACGACGCTGTTTTGTCAGACAGCTCTGTTTTTCACCTGAGGACGGCTGCTTGCGTTATGCCCGAAACGTCGTGAGAATTTTATAATGTTAAATGTTTTATTATTTTATTATTTCCCTTCTACGTGACTTTACCGAAATAACCAAGAAGATGAATCCCTGCAGCCACGAAAGCTTTAAATCGAAATTTACCGAAAGAACCAAGAAGATGAATCCCTGCAGTCACGAAAGCTTGAAATCGAAATTCAACCGCCTCTATGGGGAGGGATTCCACACAACTTTGAGATCCTTCAACAAACTCCGGGATAAGAAGGCTCAGCTAGTCGAGTCTCTCACCTTTCTGAAGAGATGTAATACCAATCGCATTTACACTAACCTCTGTTGCTGTAACTTCCTCTATTGATATGTAAACTCCTTTGTCAAAGCACTTTGCTCCTTCCACCCAGCTTAAATACACGCTGCCAAGCTCAGCAGTGTTCATTACGACGCTGTTTTTCAGACAGCTCTGTTCTTCACCTGAGGACGGCTGCTTGTGTTGTGGCCGAAACGTCGTGAGAATTTAATTTGATTGTTTTATTTTTATTATTTTATTATTTCCCTTCTACGTGACTTTGCCGAAAGAACCAAGAAGATGAACTCCTGCATAGCAGGTGAGATAGTTAACATCTCGCCACCGCGGTATTCTCTCCACGCTGCGCCATTGATTCACCATACTTCGCTGCCGCTGCTCAGTGAGGATTTGTGAACAGGGGAGGCCCAGGACCGTTTTCGATATCACTCGCCACTGATGTCAGTGGCATTAGTGTCAATTTTGTAATAACACATATATATACAAACACCCAGCTCTGTCATTCTGTGACTGTGATTAACGCGGCACGGATTGGTTGAAGTGTGTCACGTGACCGCGAGCAAGCAGCCAACCAGAGGTACGCCCCTCCCAAACATGTGCGCCCCCGGATTGGTTGAAGTGCGTCACGTGACCGCGAGCAAGAGACGGGTGAGTGAGAGTGAGGAGACGGCTGAGTGAGAGTGAGGCAGAGCCGTGCTCTGTCCACTGCTGCCCTGAGAGAGAGCCGTGCTCGGTCCGCTGCTGCCCTGAGAGAGAGCCGTGCTCGGTCCGCTGCTGCCCTGAGGGAGACGGGTGAGTAACAGTGAGGCAGAGCCGTGCTCCGTCCACTGCTGCCCTGAGGGACCCCCGTGCTGTCCACTGCTGGCTTGAGGGAGAGCCGCGCTGTCTCCACTGCTGCCCTGAGGGAGAGCCATGCTCTGTCCACTGCTGCCCTGAGGCAGAGCCGTGCTCTGTCCACTGCTGCCCTGAGGCAGAGCCGTGCTCTGTCCATTACATTAGTACCGGAGTTTTTTGTGTGCTTAAATCCACTGCTGGATGAAGGCCCACCGCACGTTGTGCGAGTGGATCGTAAGGATTTACTTGACCAGTCTGTTGGGGTCCGCCACAGGCTGTGGTTGTGTTATATTGTAGATACGAGATACTCTGCCTGTGCTTGCTGAAGTCTTGCAAATTGTCTTGCTTTTGTGAATGCACACTCATGATGTGGCATGGGTGCACAAGGCATGGTTCCAATGCAGGATGAATGTATGTATGTCGAATTTCTTTCGCACCGTACGTAGCCAACTGTGTTAATCGGAGGTGCGAGGGAAGGACAACAAACTAAACACACAGAGCAGTTCTAAAGAAATTAGTTTTCAATCGAGATTGAAAAGTCCATGGCTCCAGTGGCTTCTTAATATCACAAGGAAATGAGGGAAGCCTTCAAATGTCGACCCCAACCCACACCCCACGTCCACCCCAACCCACACCCCACTACCACTCCACCCACACCCCACGTCCACCCCAACCCACACCCCGCGTCCACCCCAACCCACACACCACGTCCACTCCACCCACACCCCACGTCCACCCCAACCCACACCCCACTACCCCCCCACCCACACCCCACGTCCACCCCAACCCACACCCCACTACCACCCCACCCACACCCCACGTCCACCCCAACCCACACCCCACGTCCACCCCAAACCACACCCACATCCACCCCAACCCACACCCCACGTCCACCCCAACCCACATCCACCCCAACCCACACTTCTCTACCACCCCACCCCACACCCCACTACCACCCCAACCCACACCCCAAATCACGAGACGCGTACACTGTCACGCTCTGGATTTACAATCACGCGAAGCAGTGCGGATCTTTTGTGCGAGCGGTGCAAAGTTTTTGACCGAGATCGGTCCTGAAACAAAACATTTATTTTTAAATTACAAGTGGCTGTTATGAAGTGTGTAAGAAAGGAAAAGAAAATATTTGCCACATGTGAGAGGGCGTTCGAGCGCTTTAAATGAACAAAGCGTCCAAAAGCACGTGTACGGCAGGGTGCGAGGAGCCAAAAATACCAAATATTAATGACCCACTATATTCTCACGCTCTTTGAAATAGAGATGTTTATGACCATTGCGCAACTTAAGCTCAAAGTTATTTTAAAGCCACTCGATAAGTTAATTTATTTTAAAAAAGCATATATATAATATACCACGCAGCCATGAAAAAAAATCTTTCCAACGCAATCCTCCAGTGCATCGTTCTGGAAGAAAATCTCTTTAACAAATTGCTCGCAATATGAGAAGAGAGTTTAAGATCATAACACGGCGAGCTTGGAGTTTTATTTTACAAAAATAATATACGTCGGAGTGTAATTCTTTTTTTTTCATGCACACAGCCATTTGCCCAGGGGGTTGGTTTTGGTTGGAGATTCATTCCAACTGATTTTAGTCGAATAACCACACAACCAGCAAATGGGGGGGGGGGCTTTAATTCAGTATTGGGTTGACAAATTGGCTGCTTTTTCTTTAATTCTGATAGAGTATACAGAAACAAAAATCTATGTTCGGCCAGACTTTAACGGCGCAAGCCACAAAATTGCATGGGTCTCGGCTGAATGTGTCCTGTCACATTTTTGTGCGGAGGGGGGCGAGGGAGGGGGGCAGTGGGGGATTCGGTGGGGGGCACAGAGTCGCTCACTGATGGCCAAGACTAGAATCCTGCGGGTCCACTCTCTCTCGAGAGATTTAACACAGAGGGCCCCAAGGACAGACGCTTGACAGACAATTAATTTAACTTAAAAATAAAAATTATTTAAAAAAAAGTACCACATTGAGCGATTCAACAATCCCCTCTTTCGGCGCTCCCCCCCCCCGCGTGTGAAAACGTGGAGATTGGCAAGCATCATATTTGGATATGTACGGAGCATTTAAAAGCTCTGCGAGGTCATAGCTCCAACTTGTTATTCTCGTTTGTCAGCTGGTAGAACGGTCTGCGCTGCACAATAGCACATTCATGGCTCCATATTTTTTTATAATCGCACGGCTGCATTGCCACGTTTGATTATTTTTCGTATCAAGAACAATAACTATGGGCTTAGATTGAACAATAAAAAAACACACGCAAGTGAGATTAAATAAAAGCTAACCAATAAAACACATTTTCATGGTTGTGATGAACCAATCATCCCTTTGGCGTTTGTGAAATGAGTACTGCTTTGTGCAAAGTCAACTCAGTTGGTGGGATTTGAGGACTTAATAGAATGATATTTCACACAAGTGTTCCAGTGAGATTTGGGACTGTAATGGAGGCAAGCAGGCTGACCTACGCGAGCCCAGATGCTCCTCACAGGGCAATGGATTTAAACAATGAATCTTCCTCTCCGTCCCATCACATGAAATGCGAGCTTTCAGACTAATCTTAATCAAGAGAATTATTATCAAACGTGAAAACTCCGGAGCAACTTGACAAAGGGCGAAGAGTCCTCCCTGCCCTTGGCTCCAGAACGACCACAGAGCAGCTAACGCCGGTCAGAAATCAACTCGCACAGCGAGGCACATCGCCTGCCACGTGGGTGGGCAGTTTTTCAGGTTTGCCATCAAAGAGTGGGCTCCATTCTCCCTCCCCCCTCCGCCAAAGGTGATGAGACGTGAACGCCCTCACCTGGTAGCCATAGGTTCGACCCCGACCCCGACGATGCATTATATTTTTTATTAAATCCTTTATATTAAGTTCGCTTGCTTGCTTGCGTGCTTGCGTGCTTGCTTGCTTGCTTAGGACCGTGCAAATCTTTCGGTCGTTTTTTAACCCACTTCCCGTGATCCAATCGAGCTGACATTTTGCACACAGACTCGTTGTGCGTGACAATTTATTTTCGTGAAATTTTTTTTCCAAAATTTTCAACATTTTAGGGAAAAAAATATTTTTAATTACCAATTGCTTAATGGTGGCAGGCATTCATCTGACCCATAGGTGGCAGCCATCTCAAGCCAGAGGACGAGAGGACTCTAGCCGCCACGCATATAAAGGATTTATAGTGAAAAACTTTGTTTTTACGGGTTAATTTTTAAATCCTTTATATTAAGTTCGCTTGCTTGCGTGCTTGCGTGCGTGCTTGCTTGCTTACGACCGTGTAAATCTTTCGGTCGTTTTTTAAGACACTTCCCGTGATCTAATCGAGCTGACATTTTCCACACAGACTCGTTGTGCGTGACAATTAATTTTCGTGAAAATTTTTTTCCAAAATTTTACTACTGTTTAGGGAATTTTTTTTTTTAATATTTGATTACCAATTGCTTAATGCTGGCAGACAATCATCTGACCCATAGGTGGCAGCCATCTCAAGGCAGAGGACGAGAGGACTCTAGCCGCCACGCATATAAAGGATTTATAGTGAAAAACTTTGTTTTTACGGGTTACGTTTTTGGAGTTTGCATGCCTCTCTCCCCGTGATAGTTGTGTGGATTTTTCTCCGGGTCTTCCATATTTAGAATCACCGTGCGTTCAGAGTATTTGGCTGATATACATTTCCACGTGATAAGCCACCGAGTTGAGCTATTATTTGTGGCCAGGCGGTTTCTGAAAAAATAGCTATATAGCTCAGTGGGCCTTACCTGGTAAAATAAAAAAAAACGAATAGTTTAGTTTCCCACGCCGTTCAACAAATCCCCTGGCTCAGGCGTGAGTGGTTTAAGTGAGAGGGACACCCGGCCAAGTTTTGAGTTTCCTTTGTATTTCTCGGTTTTTTTGTTATCATCATCATCACCCCACACCCATTGGCTAATCTAGCACGCACTACGTGGGTTTGCAGTAAATTGTAGATCAAGAACGACCGCCCTGTTGCCTCGATGCAAATGAACGCTAAGCCGTTAACAACTCGCCAACTTCACGAGTTGATGAATTGTCGCGCAGCAATTATGGAATCGCTTGTGATGTTTACCATCGCGGTGCGCCGAAGTGACTCTTGCGGCTGCAGAGGCAACGTGACCCGATTGGACTCAACATTCATGTAAATTAAATGGTATGCAAAAGCCCTCTGAGATGACTTTACTCATGTGAAGTGCGCGATTTAAATATAGATTTCTTGGTTGAACATGTATATGCATCTAAAGCAATTTATTCTCACACGGACAATTCGGTGCACGCATCACGAGCGTAACTGATCGATTTGAATTTGACGGCCCGACGTTCCGCCGCTACACCTCCACCCACCGTGCACTTGTTGGGCTTCTCCCCCGAGTGGACGCGCATGTGTATGAGCAGCTTGTAGCGCGCGTTGAAGGGCCGGTAGCGCCTGGGGCAGCCGGTCCAGAAGCAGGTGAAGTCGTCGCTGCCCTTGCGCTGGTCCACGTGGGCCCTCTCGATGTGCCGCACCAGCTCTTCGCGCCTCTCGTGCTGCGACGCGGCGCAGTCCATCCACCGGCAGCGGAACTCCACCTCGTCCGGCTCCAGCGGCGCCGCCGCCTCGGCCCCGGGGGCGCCGGCCTCCGGGTCCCCTCCGCCGGCGCGAGCGCAAGCGCCGGCGGGACCGCGGTGAGCGCCGTACGGCGGCGGCGGCGTGAGCGGGCAGGCGTCCGGGTAGCCGTTGCTCAGCGGCTCCTGCTTGAAGGCGGCGCAGCGCCCTCGCCGCGCCGCCGCGCCGACCGCAGCCTCCCACGAGTAGTGGCGCTCGTCGTCGAGCGACGAGCGATCGGCGGCGCGGCCGGCCAGCTCCGCGTGGCACTGGCCGCCGGGGGGCGAGGGGCCCCCCGCCCTGGCGCGCAGGTGCTGCCCGTAGACGCCGGCCTGGAGCGAGACGCACGAGGGGGCGGTCCCGGGCGCCGGCGCCGATGTACGCCGCGAGAGACGTGGGCGAGGTGCGGGCGACGGCGTCGATGTCCATGTCGACGGGGAACGCTTGCGGCGCGGAGTGCGGCGCGGAGTGCGGCGCGCGCTTGCGGTGCCGGTCGAGGCGCCCGGCCCGCGCCGTCGCCGGGTCGCCGAACGGGTAGCGGCAGGCGCCAGGGGCGGGCGCCGGCTCGCTGCCGCGGCCGTGCATCTGGTCGCCGTCGCAGGCGCCGGCGGGCGACGGGGAGATGGTGCCGTAGCCGCCGGGCAGTGGCCACTCCTGCTTCAGAGCGGCGGTTTGGCTGTCGGCCAGGCCGGGGCCGATGGACGCGGTGGACTCGTGGGAAATAAGCGATCTGCTAGGAAGAGGAGTTGATAAAAACACAATGCCGATTTGAGCGCCGCGAGTTGCACGAAGGGAAAGAATTCAGTTTAGTGCGATTTAAATCAACCGTTCGTGTAAGGCCAGGTTAATTAGATTTTTTCTATAAATGTAATTATTTTTTTAAGATCATGAAACTAAGCTGGTTTATTTTGAATGTCATGTAAAAAATCATTTACAGTAATTTATCAATCCACTGCTGAATGAAGGCTTCCCTATCCAATCAGTCATGGAGGCTCGTTCACCATACTTCACCACGCTAGCCACTGCAGTATGGTAAAGGGGGTGTGGGTAGCTGTGGCTAAACGTGGCTACCGAGTCCATCGTGCAGCGCGGTAAAGACTGCCCCACCGCTCCCTCACAGGCCACGTTGGCATCTCGCACTCCCACAGGCCCCACACGTTGACAGCGACACACAATTCCGCACGAGCCCTGAATGCGGTGGTGGCCAGTTGCCTCACCTGGCGTCGGGATGAACCGCCGAGGGGGGCCCCTGGTGCATTCCGAGGAAGTGGGGGCGGCAGCCGGCGTCTGTGGCTGGGTACCCCCCCGGTGCGGCGTGCACGGTCGGTTCGAGCCGGCGAGGGGCCGGGGGTCCCTGTGCCGCCACCGCCGCCGCTGCCGCCGCCGCGCGGTGCCGTGCAATCGCGACGCACTGCAGCGCGTAGCCGTTGCTTCCTGCGAAGGCGCGGGCGCGGTGATGGTGGGAGGTGGTGACGGTGGGATGGTGGTGGTGGTGGTAACGGTGAAAGGTGGTGGTGGGAGGTGGTGACGGTGGGATGGTGGGATGGTGGTGGTGGTGGTGGTAACGGTGAAAGGTGATGGTGGGAGGTGGTGACGGTGGGATGGTGGGGTGGTGGTGGTAACGGTGAAAGGTGGTGGTGGGAGGTGGTGACGGTGGGATGGTGGGATGGTGGTGGTGGTGGTGGTAACGGTGAAAGGTGATGGTGGGAGGTGGTGACGGTGGGATGGTGGGATGGTGGTGGTGGTGGTAACAGTGAAAGGTGATGGTGGTGGTGGTGACGTTGGAAGGTGGTGGTGGTGATATTGCGAGTTCGGTGGTGGTGATGGTGGAAAGAGGAGGTGGTGGCGATGGTGGTGATGGCAGCAAGGATGAGGTGCGGTGGTTAAGGTGGGGTAGCAGGAGAAAACAACAGGGATGAGAAGAAAGTTATTCCAACAATGGTTCGTAACGTGACCAACACACCCTTTGTGCCATTTTCGAGAAAATTAATCCAAAGTGCAGATTTTCTTTTTTATTAAACGTGCCGTTGGCACAATTTGCCAACAATTGCTGCACTCTACTTGAGTCGAGTCGGTGTTTACTCTGCAGAGAGGGAGAAGTGACTCCGATCGGGATTTTTTGCATGCAAAGAAGTTTGCACTAAAATAGGTCGCAGAGGAAGGGTGGTTCGTCGGACTCGCGATGGCCACGTTCGAGCGCTGAGTCAGCGCCGCTGTGATCCTACGCTCAACCCTAGATGACCATCTGCGATAAAACTGGGCTCGTGTGTGTGTGTGCAGTGAGTTTCGCGGTCTCGTTCTGTTTGCCGGTGACTTTGGGGGAAAAGACAAAAAGACCCCACCCATAATGTGACATTTGCATGTTCTGCCAATTCATTTGACCCCGGCTCAAATGGAGAAAAGTATAAAAACGAAAATGGACACACAGCAAACAGCTCTTTATATTCTTTGGTTGAGGCGGTGTCACCGAGTGATGGGCGAGGGAGGCATAGCAGAGATACAGTGGCGTGAGCTGTAGTTGCATTTAAACGTGTTTTAAATCCACATTGAGTCATTTTGTGAATTGTTGTTTCATTGAAGTTGGTTAAGTGGTGTCATCTTGCAGGGGATTTTCATGGCATAACCTGTGACTCCTGACTTGGAAGACCTGGAAGGGCCGGTCTGGGTCTCATGATAATACGACTCCGATCGGCACACAAATGGGATTCGGATGCCAAAAAAAAATGCAGTACAACAAAATAAAAACAAATGCCCGTCAGAAATATTCATCAACTATGGTCAAGACATCGCTGGATGAAGAGCACCACCACCTCTTATGTAATATCCCATACATAGCCTGCACGTGGAACTAATTTAATCGCTCTATCTCCTCTGTGTGCAGCCTCTCGGCCACGATCCATTCCCTCGCAGCCTCATCCGCAATCCGCGCCGTGTCTTCGGAGCGGCTCCGTTCGTCGTCGCCTGCGCCTCGTCACTAACCGCCGGCTCCATGGTGGCACCGCACTGACACCGTGCCCTCGGGGCCCCCCATCTCGACAGAGGCCCCCCACCCCCCCCCAGGGGAGGCGAGGCGTGACGCTCTGTGCCCCCTGCGACGCGCTCTGCCCTAATGCTGCCCCCACTCCCCTCCCCACGACAACACCGTGCTGCTAACGAACGCTGGGGTCTACCGAACGCTCCGGTCTTTGTGTTGTTGGTGTTGTTGTTCTTGTTGTTGCCACCACATTTTTCTTCACGCTGTTTTTTGCGAAAGTGCTTACTGCAGGCGGAATGAGCGGCCACCCTCGCGCGCTTACGGGTTCAAGTTCGCTATAAGTGTGACATTAATGATGTGTCGCACGAGACAAATGACACATCTCGATTTAAAGCTTTCGTGACTGCAAGGATTCATCTTCTTGATTCTTTCGGTAAAGTCACGTAGAAGGGAAGTAATAAAATAATAAAAATATAAATATTCTATTATTATATTATTTTATTATGTTTTATTTTTATTATTTTATTACTTCCCTTCTACGTGACTTTACCGAAAGAACCAAGAAGAAAAATGACACATCTTTAATGATTTCCCACACTTCTGATTAGCACGGTGGGCTATGCACGGTACGATACAAGTTCGCCATACATACACATGTAAGCTTAATACGTAAAAAATGCACTGAATAGTGTTTTTTATTGCATTAATGTTTACTCGCGTTTTCAATGAACTCATTTTCCGCCTGATTTTCCACTCGGCGATCAATGCAAATGCAGCCGTCGCCTCTTCCTACATCATCATCGTCATCGTTGACAGGAGCCAGAGGTGACTGAACTCCTCAACACTGTCGGTTCGACAGATGCACCCATGGCAAGGCACGCAATGATGCTCTCGCTAAATAAAGACAATTTAACGTTGCGATGTGTTGTTGTTGTTGTAAGAAATAATTATTATTCGACCGTTGCCATGCCGGCTCTGACCGATCCACAAAAGCCAAACGACTTGTGGATAGCAACATGATGTCTTAATACAAGTGGGGGGGGGGGGGGGGGTTACCTTGGCCGCAGAGAATGAAACAGGGCAGGGCCGATTCCGAGCACACCAAAAAGAAAGCACTGGGCGATTGAGAAACTCCCCACCCCGTCTTTTACAATGCGCTTTACGATGTTACGCGGACGCCGGATGCTCAAAAGGAACGCTCATTAAGTGTCGCGATCATTCACGGTGGGGGTGGGGGGGGTTTATAAAGGAGGGCGCAAGCCCGCACACGAGGCAGGCAGCGATGCTCAACTAAACCTCGCGTAAAAACAAAAAAACAGTCTTTGCGCAAGCTCGTCGCCTCGCAAGTCCGCGTACGCTGACATACTGCGCTGCAAGAGACGGCGCAGATGTAGAAGGTTAGCGCTGTAACGGAGCGTTGATTAATAATAATTCGTTTATTTTCAAAATGGTACCGTTCGTTAAGAGCTCACAAAGGCCCGTACATGCAAAAATGTATTTGGTGGGGGGGGGGGGGGGGTTCATATTCTCGCATTGCAGATGCTGGAAAAGGTTGAACTTGAACTGAACCTGAACTCCTTTTTGCACCGTACGAAGCTTTCGTGACTGCAAGGATTCATACTCTTAGTTCTTTCGGTAAAGTCACGTAGGTAAAAAATGAAATTAAAATTAATTGATGCAGAAAATCTGGCTGTGACGGTCCCACCTGATGACGGAGACTTGTGTTGCCTCCGAAACGTCGTGATTTTATTGATTTATTTTATTAAATTAAATTTAATTTTTTACCTACGTGACTTCACCGAAAGAACTAAGAGTATGTAGCCAACCGTGTTCATCGGAGTGTGCGAGATGATCGCCACGACAGTTGCTCATTGTCAGCGGAGTGCACTGGGCACTGCTCTCATTCCCATTCCTCGTCGCCAGCAGCACCCACACCAGCAGCACCCACACCAGCTGCACTCACACCAGCTGCACTCACACCAGCGGCACCCACACCAGTTGCAGCCACACCAGCAGCACCTACACCAGCAGCACCCACACCAGCAGCACCCACACCAGCAGCACCCACACCAACAGCACCCACACCAGCGGCACCCAGACCAGCAGCACCCACACCAGCGGCACCCAGACCAGCAGCACCCACACCAGCAGCACCCAGACCAGCTGCACTCACACCAGCTGCAGCTACCCCAGCAGCACCCACACCAGCAGCACCCACATCAGCAGCACCCACACCAGCAGCACCCACACCAGCAGCACCCAGACCAGCTGCACTCACACCAGCAGCACCCACATCAGCAGCACCCACACCAGCAGCACCCACACCAGCAGCACCCAGACCAGCTGCAGCCACCCCAGCAGCACCCACACCAGCAGCACCCACACCAGCTGCACCCACACCAGCAGCACCCACACCAGCAGCACCCACACCAGCAGCACCCACACCAGCTGCACCCACACCAGCAGCACCCACACCAGCTGCAGCCACACCAGCTGCAGCCACACCAGCAGCACCCACACCAGCAGCACCCACACCAGCAGCACCCACACCAGCTGCAGCCACACCAGCTGCACTCACACCAGCAGCACCCAGACCAGCAGCACCCACACCAGCTGCAGCCACAGGAGCAGCACCCACACCAGCAGCACCCAGACCAGCTGCACTCACACCAGCTGCAGGCACACCAGCAGCACCCACACCAGCAGCACCCACACCAGCTGCACCCACACCAGCTACAGCCACACGAGCAGTACCCACACCAGCTGCACTCACACCAGCTGCAGCCATACGAGCAGCACCCACACCAGCTGCACCCACACCAGCTGCACCCACACCAACTACAGCCATACGAGCAGCACCCACGCCAGCTGCACTCACACCAGCTACAGCCATACGAGCAGCACCCACACCAGCTGCACTCACACCAGCTGCAGCCACACCAGCTACAGCCACACGAGCAGTACCCACACCAGCTGCACTCACACCAGCTGCACTCACACCAGCAGCACCCACACCAGCAGCACCCACACCAGCTGCACCCACACCAGCTGCAGCCACACCAGCAGCAGCAACACCAGCTGCACCCACACCAGCTGCACCCACACCAGCTGCAGCCACACTAGCAGCACCCACACCAGCTGCAGCCACACCAGCTGCACTCACACCAGCAGCACCCAGACCAGCAGCACCCACACCAGCTGCAGCCACAGGAGCAGCACCCACACCAGCTGCACCCACACCAGCTACAGCCACACGAGCAGTACCCACACCAGCTGCACTCACACCAGCTGCAGCCATACGAGCAGCACCCACACCAGCTGGACCCACACCAGCTGCACCCACACCAGCTACAGCCATACGAGCAGCACCCACGCCAGCTGCACTCACACCAGCTACAGCCATACGAGCAGCACCCACACCAGCTGCACTCACACCAGCTGCAGCCACACCAGCTACAGCCACACGAGCAGTACCCACACCAGCTGCACTCACACCAGCTGCACTCACACCAGCAGCACCCACACCAGCAGCACCCACACCAGCTGCACCCACACCAGCTGCAGCCACACCAGCAGCAGCCACACCAGCTGCACCCACACCAGCTGCACCCACACCAGCTGCAGCCACACTAGCAGCACCCACACCAGCTGCAGCCACACCAGCTGCAGCCACACCAGCAGCAGCCACACCAGCTGCACCCACACCAGCTGCACCCACACCAGCTGCAGCCACACTGGCAGCACCCACACCAGCTGCAGCCACACCAGCTGCAGCCACACTAGCAGCACCCACACCAGCAGCACCCAGACCAGCTGCACTCACACCAGCTGCAGCCACACCAGCTGCACCCACACCAGCTGCACCCACACCAGCTGCAGCCACACTAGCAGCACCATCACCAGCTGCAGCCACACCAGCTGCAGCCACACCAGCAGCACCCACACCAGCAGCACCCACACCAGCTGCACCCACACCAGCTGCAGCCACACCAGCAGCAGCCACACCAGCTGCACCCACACCAGCTGCACCCACACCAGCTGCAGCCACACTAGCAGCACCCACACCAGCTGCAGCCACACCAGCTGCAGCCACACCAGCTACAGCCATACGAGCAGCACCCACGCCAGCTGCACTCACACCAGCTACAGCCATACGAGCAGCACCCACACCAGCTGCACTCACACCAGCTGCAGCCACACCAGCTATAGCCACACGAGCAGTACCCACACCAGCTGCACTCACACCAGCTGCACTCACACCAGCAGCACCCACACCAGCAGCACCCACACCAGCTGCACCCACACCAGCTGCAGCCACACCAGCAGCAGCCACACCAGCTGCAGCCACACTAGCAGCACCCACACCAGCTGCAGCCACACTAGCAGCACCCACACCAGCTGCAGCCACACCAGCTGCAGCCACACCAGCTGCAGCCACACTAGCAGCACCCACACCAGCTGCAGCCACACTAGCAGCACCCACACCAGCTGCAGCCACACTAGCAGCACCCACGCCGGTTGCCCTGGCCGAGAGCACGAGACACGCACACTGTGAGCGGTGGCTCACAGTGTGCGTGCGTTCGTCGCTTGTCGTACGTGCGCACATTCAGAGCACGCGCGTGCAGAGTCACCAAGTACTACCCTCCACCCTGTACCGCTCTAGCCGTAGCCCTACAGCCTGTACCACGACAGTAACAGTCATGCTCCTTGTATGTACGTTGAACTTTCTTCGCACCGTACATGGTCAACCGTGCAACTTGGAGGTGCGGGCGGGTGGGCAAGAACAACCAAACTAAACACAAGGAGCAGTTCTAAACAAATTCGTTTTTCAGTTTAGATGTAAAAGCGGAAGAGCTCCAAGTGGCTTCCTTGTTGCGGAGGTTCACGGCTCTCACCCAGCGGCCGCCCTGATTAACACTGCAGGTGTATCGTATAAAATACAATTCTCGACGTCTGCTTCACAGGGCACGTTTTAAAGATCCCGTGAGGTCATTTGTAGCAAATGTCCATTGTGTGCCGGTGTCATGGCCCAAATTTTCCAAACTTCGATTTATTTTTAAAATTGCACCGCAGATTACTCAAGTTGGATCACTGCGCGGCGATCGTCACCAACCTTCCTGCGAACACTCAGCAGGACCCTCTTGGTCCATAACAATGAGACTTCGGCCGAGGCTTCGTTGGGTGAAATGAGGTTAACACAAACCTGTCCTCGTGCGCCATTTAGTTCCTGCCGGAAGCCCTCCGTTGGCGAAGGGTGGAACCGTGTCCTAATAATACCTCTTGCCCAGGGCATGATATTAGCAGCTGTCACTGGTTATTATAGCTCGCGGTGCTTAATGCGGTCATTACTTCTAATTAGCGAGATGCATCTATGATGCACCAGGGTGACGTAAACTGCAACGTATAAATAATAATACGCTCGATGTGTTTTTTTCTGCTGGGATTTTTTTTTTTAAAACAACCAAAAAAAAAATCCTGCTGCGTTTTTTTAGTTTTCCCTGCTACGGCCACGGATTCAAACGTCGCCGCAGCCGCAGCTCAGCTCTGGGCCGGGTTTTCTCGGCAGCCTCGTGTCGCTTGCCGGTGTTGTTCCCCCCTCCTCCTCCTCCCTCCCCCCGTGCGTCACCCCGACAGCACCATGGTGGCATCGTGATCCTGTCGTCCCGTGTTTATTCCCGGCTGTCCCCCCAGATGTGTTTTTTTTGTGATGGGGGAGGGAGAGGGGGAGGTGAGTGGGAGGGGGTTGCCGCCGCCCCTGCTATTGCGCGCTTTAAGCAGAGAGCGACGAGTGCCATTGCCTCGATGTCAATGGGAAGCGATGATTGCGTTGGTAATGACGGGTCTCCGCTAAGTCGATTCGGCCTCAAGTGTGTACTCGGTGCGGTGTTTAAACATCAGCACTGGGGAGACAAAGGCGGTTAGTCGTGGTTCTGGCCACAACACCCTCTCACTTGACGCGCTGGTCTTAATAGGTGATCGCTAACAGCACTTGCTCGTACAGTCTTTGCGGGATGCACGGGAGGAACTTTGTCTTTATTTGTCATCTCAAATTAGTGGCCTTTAAAAAAAAAACCTGTGCAGTACATTGTATGGTGTACGTGCCTCATGCCAGCACGATCAGCAGTGGTAGCTATAGTTAACATATCGATGGTTTCTAAATGACTGTGTCTCGAATGACACGGTCTCCCAGATCGTAAGTGAAGCAATTGTGGTTAAGTTAATCAACTCTCTTCCCTTCAAAAAGGATTCCTACCCGGCAATTAAAAAATTTCAGTTGCGTTAGTTACGAGGTCACTGACTTTAAGTGCGTTTGAACTCTGCCCTATGCAGCTAAGATGTATTTTATGGGAATTAAAGTCACCTAAAAACATTCGTTTAAATGTTTCAGTTTGTTCTGAGTGTTTTGTGATATTGTTTCAACTGTTAGTGTATGTGTTTTAGTGTAACTAAGTCTCCCTTAAAGGAGAGTGTGTCTCACGTGGTTTAAATGAAGTTACCGACTGAACAAATACAAAGGTATAGGCCAGTGAATAATAATAACAACGACAAATCACCCTCATTGCTGGAATCCGCATCATGAATTGTAATCGTGATATTAATGCAGAGAGCTGATGCGCTAAATGAATGAAATAAAACGATGAATTCATATTTCCACATTTCTCTCCATTCAACGTTTCCCCGAGGTCCCCTCCAGCCCCAGAGGAACCCCCCCCCCCCCCCCCACTAAGTTTATCCCTTACCGCTTTACCACCCACCACCAACCCACCCACCCCCGACCTTTTCCCCGGGGGTGCACGGTGCGAGCGATGTATAACACAGAGGTAGCACGACAACAAATTACCAGACACATCGCGTGTGTACGTCCATAGCTTGCAACCAACAGGGCGTGCGTGCGCGCGTGTGTGTTCGCGCGAGATTTTTCCACTCACAAAACGAACGGAGAAACGAAAAAATGCATCGGGCTGCGGGAATCTGGTGTGTGAGCGCCCAGCGGTCCAGATATTGTGGTGCGTGCATGTTGAAATGAAACGATGTCAAAGTTAACTGTGTTTTATTTGACCAGGTAAGGCTCACTGAGCTGTATAAGCTCGTTTTCAGAAGCACCCTCGCCACAATTAGATAGCCCAGCGAAGTGGCTTATGTAGAAACGTATCGCAGGCAAAAACTCTAAACGCACGTTGATTCGCGTGACGACTACGGGGGAGAAGAGACACGCAAACACGAAATATACAGCAGCAGGCATCGTCAGCGTCGGGATTGAATCCACGACCATCCTGTATAGCGGGCGAGGCAGATAACATCTCGCCACCGCAGCGTCGGCAAGAAAGGAGCGCGCTCTTTGTGAGTGAACCAGAAAAACTGGCGAGGCGTTAAAGTCGCAGTGAAACCTCGGCTACGGACGCTGTCTCATTGTGAACGCAGCGCCAAAGTGTAGCGCGCCTGTTGCCCACGTACAAACGCACGCGCACGCACGCGCACGCGCACGAACGCACGCGCACGAACGCACGCGCACGCACGCGCGCACATGCACGCACGCGCCCGCTCCCTCGCTCGCCCCCTCAACTCCCTCCACCGGTTCACGGTCCTAATTTTAAGTTATGCTTGCCTCTGGCAAAAGCTAAATGAAGGCAGATTTATAGTGGTCACTTTTGGTTTCGTTTGACAGAATTATTGTTAAAACAGTTGCAAAGGGATTTATTTCTTAAATTAGCCGGAATTAAAACAAAGTATATCTCAGATAATTGGGGTATGTGGATTTTTCCGAGCTACGGTTATGTTGTCGTTGTAGTGCTGAGCGCTTCTGCCAGGTGCTCGTTACCATTGGGCATGCGAGATCAGCTGCTACGGGATGGATTGTAATCCCAGCTGCAGCGATTGAGAGATAAATTTTAGGGTCAACCCCAAGTTTGGAGTGGAATCAGTTCAGCCATTCCTGCTTCATTTCCAGCGCTCATTTGTGCAAATATCTCACCTGGACTTCTTTCGACTGCACAGTGATTGATAAACATTTCTTCGAGTGTCAAACCTGTGGCACCACCGCCTTTAATGAAACATATATAGGTCAAGGTGTTCTTTGTTTCCAAAGCTTATCGTGATTGGCTTGTTGTATGTTCCTGTTACCCGTGTCTGGCGATTTCAATGTCACATCACGTTTACAGAGCCTCCGAAACCTGTCACGCCGGTGTGCAGCGCTCCGTCAATAACCACTGGTCCAACAACAACAAAAAAAACACTTTTTTTCTGGCCTGGACTTTTGCAGCTGTTTTAGACTAATTTCAGGGTGCTGATTCCAAATCTGATCTCAGATTTGCTCTATCAAATCTGATTTTTATGCTGTCGGCATACCCCATTTTCATTGATTTTACCCGAAATTAACTCTGTCACTTATGATTGCAAGTTGTTGCGAGTCAGTGACTGCTTTAGTGTTAAAATATGGTGTGTATTTTTAGGATAGTGTGTTTATAATATAATTTTATGTAGATATCCACATTCATTTAATATTTTTCTTCTGCAGTTTTTATTGAAAATGCAATATTTGATATCTCAAAAACCTGATGTGATAGACAAAAACTGATGCCCCCCAAAATTACCTTAGAATCGTTGGAATACCTTATGCCATAAGAAGTGTGTTGACCAGTGTATAATCGATGGTGACGATGGCGATGACGACGGAATCATTCCCCCCCGAGTGAATCGAGGAACTGGATCTTGCCACCCCCCGTTCACACCCGAGGCTTGGGCCACAGCAGAAGCAGCCACGAGGTCGCTGACTTCCCCCTCTCATACCACGCCCCCCCCCCCGCAGTACCCCCCCCCCCCATCCCAGCTGAGTCTCTACTCCAGGTCCCTCTGCCTCGCCGAGATCCCAGGTGTTACACACCGACACGAGTGCCCCTCGCTAGCGGATTCGTGCAAACGTCGGCGCCTTCAACTCCTCGCTCTTGTAACGATTTGAGCGTAAAGCGCCGTGCCAAGGATGCCCCCCCCCCCCACGCTCGCGCCCAGCGTCCGCCCCGTAACACGCAAATAAGGTCGTTGTTGTAAAACTAAAGAAAGAGCCGCCGTCGTTTGGCGTTTGAATCGTCGTGAGGCCGCTGTATAAGCGGCGTCGTTACGCGGGCAAGAACTTTTTAGGATTGGCGGGGCGGGGGCATCGGCGTTATGGGCGGTGTTGCAAACGCTGCCCCTTGACGTCTGTTAAAATAACAAACGCTCCGCATGTCGGCACACGCGCCCAGTGTGTTGTTGTTGTTTTTTAATACGGCGCAGGTGCAGCACGGTCGGTGGTTCGCACCGAGACGGGAGTCGCGAAGTGCGTGAGACTTCCATCGACAAGGCAACAACGTACCCGCAGGAGATCGTCTAGCAAGTTGCATCCTAGCCTACAACACAGGATAGAAAATTGCTTCCTAACCTACAAGATACTAAAGCGAGTATCTTCCTAATATACAAGATAGTCGAGTGAGTATCGTCCTAACCTACAAGCAGAAAGTTTGCCTATTTTTTGCGTCGGTGATTTTTTACTAAACAATAAAAATATGCAAGGAATTGTCCAAATATTGTAACAGCATCCTCTTGAAAATTAGGATTGCCATTATGTCTTTAAAACTAGAAGTTGCAAATAATACTACAAATAAACTTAGAAATGAGGATAACTTTTGCTGTCACGATTTTTCTCCGCAAGTGGCTTCAGGTGGACGTTATCTCATGGAAAATAATGTGCTCATTTAGACAAACGCCGCCTGGTTCGAATTGAATGAGGAAATTCTGCACCAATGTGAGAAATATGTCCATCGCAAAAATACCCAACCTCTTGCGCATTAAAACACATCTGCCTATATGTAAATACAAAGAGATACTTTACGTAAGAAACAGGGATGTTCGCACGGTGATGCAAACACGCAGACAAACGAACATTTACACCGATGTCTCGAATAGAAATTTCCATATTCTTGATGCAATGTTCCGTAACTCGCACGTCAAGGTTGGATCCAGGAGAATGTGGACATCCGTTGAGTCAGGATACCAAAAAGGAAGAACAGCAAAGTCTTGGAACACAGCAAAGGGGACTCCGAGTCGCAGCACTTTCCTCTCTCTCTGTGCGTTCCCTATGTCGGTGATGTGCACGTCTTCTTCGAACGCTAGGGAGCCGGAAAAGCACTCTGCACCAGCGTGGACGGCACCCTATGAAGCGCTTGCTCGTCACCGCGGCGTGCGCGATGACCACCACCACCACCACCACCACGTGACTTTTCTTTCGTGTTGTGCGCGCTGCATTTAGCGCCACAGCGCGTGGATTTATAGCGATTATGTGTTTACTGGTGACTGTGTATTTCATATCGGAATCGGCAATAAAAGTTGTTTAAAAAGTCTGTGCGCTCCCTCGGAGCAGGCACCAGTTGCTCGCTACCAAAAACAAAATGAAACGAGTTTTAACGGCGCATTTTTTTTTAATTAAAGGATATTAATTTGCTTGTTGTTGCTGTTGTTGTGACCACGTTAAACTCAGCGGCAGTCCTCCCACTGGCTGAGACTACAACGAGTGGAACGGTGGTGCTCGCATTCGAGAGGGCCCACGAGCAGCGATAGTTTTGTAAAACGGCATTTGTCCGTGGCTCCTCTCCGCCCGGCTGTCTCGTTCGAGCTCACAGCAGGGACGCCAGGGCTCGCTCGGGCGCAGGGAGCGCACTCCGAGCGGCCGCTCAACTTGCTTGCATTGACGCTTCCGGCGCGGGTTTGTCCACGCGGTTTTGTTGTTGGTGTGCTTGATGTTGTTGTTGTTGTTTTTGGGTTCACCTCCCCGACGTCCTGTCGCACGCTCGTCGCACTCATCCGACGCGACAGTCCGCGGGGCCCTTCTCGGTTCGAACTTGTTCATCGGGTTTTTTTTTCTTTCCGAGCGGCAAGTCTCAACATTCTCAAACCCCCACACTGCCCGCCCCCTTAGCTCTCATTAGCCACGGACCATTAGGCCTAATGGGATTGGTGGCACTAATTAGCGGTTAATTAGGCAAACAGCGTCCGGAGCGGATTGTGGCAAGGATCGTTGACCAAAACGGCACCCTCTGTTTGGCTGGTGGTGGTGGTCGTGGCTGTTAGGGGGCTGTCACGGGAGTGTGAACGAGGTGGGGAGTGGGGTGGGGGGGTGCCAGGCAGATGTCGAGGTTCGGTTGCTCCCTGTTGCCCCTGACCACCCCACTAGCCCACCGGTGCACGGAGGGGATTACAAATAAACAGAGCCGCCTCTGTGGCCTCTCACTCGGTTGTTTATGCGCCGGGCCTCAAGGGGAGTCTCGAAGTTTTACAGCGATGATATATATTCATTTCGCCGGCGATACATTTATTATTAAATGTCGTGTATTCGTTGTGCGCGTGTCGATGCGACACGAGTGCGCGGTGCGTTTGTGATCGTGTCGATACGTGTTCGTGCCGATACGCGTTCGTGTAGATACGCGTTCGTGCCACGCAGTGGTGATGTAGCGGTGAGTACACTGCTTAACCATCTCCGCGACCTGAGTTTAATTCTCAGTCACGGTTGGATGTATGTTGAACTTCTTTCGCACCCTACGTAGCCAGACCGTGCTAATCTGCGGCACATTAATCAGAGGTGCGGGAAATCATTGGTGAGTGATTGCTGAATTGGTGCAGAGTCTCCACTTACGTTTGTTCAGCCTTAAAAGAATGTGTGCGAGTGTGTGTTGTTTGTTTGTGTGTGTGTGTGTGAGAAAATCAGCACTGGGAAGACAAAGGTGGCCAGGCTTGAGCATGACCACACCGACCCCGAGAGTGCAGTGCAGCCCTTAATAGGTGCTCGCACACAGCAAATAGTATGTAAGGGGGATCTTTGTCTTTGTTTACATACGCCAATGTATTTATGAGTATTTCTGCCCATAAATCTTGTGCAATGTATGTGGCCGCACTGTGTGTTAACTATTCCAAAGTGCGCACGTGTGCTGCAGTGTGAACTGACTTAAACAAAACCTCGCGGCTTTCTCGAATTACACCACTAAATGAAGCTGTCAAATTGCCGAAGGCGTTACATATATTTTATTTTACATTAATACATAATGCTCCATATTATGGAGTATTGTTTACTTACTCCTTGTTATATTTAATTTGTATAAAAAAAGTAAAGAAAATTAAATTGAGTAATGGCATGTTAAGTTGTAATACTTTAATCGCGGGGGGAAACGGCGGCAGCGCTGCGCTCGATATCTCGCAGGCGAGTGATACCTGAACCGGTCTTGGACTAAGAAATATGATGACTACCACGGCATGGACAGGTCTTCGTAGAGCAGTGGGTGGATAGAGGGCTGTCAATTTAATCACAATTAGCAACCAGACAATTGAACCGCGTCCGTGTGGAAGTGTGTCATGCTGAAAAGGCCAACGGTGAAACCTCGTGGATTCGATTAAACAGTTTTTATACCACAAAGTGAGTGGCGGTGCAATTGATGACATTCTAAATAGCTCAACCAAATGAGGATAAATGAAAAGAGACATCACCCTTAACACGTTCCCCAAACGTGGGTAATATTTTGGGCATATTCACCACCGGGGCTGTGAACAGGAGAATGAGCATTGCCTCAATGCTCAGCAAATTATCACTCTGGCTTTTTTTACTTTGTGTTGTTTTGATGAAGACTCATTGAAAGCGAATGCTGTGGCACCACTGCCTTAAGTGAATTTAACTCTAGGTTAGGTAACCCACCTCGTTGACGCTTATCGTGATTATTTTTTTTTGGGGGGGGGGGTGGGTTTCCTCTTACCGCTATGTGACGATTTCGACGTCCAATCACGTTAAGGGCCTCTCAAGCTGTCGCTGCACGTGTGCGGCGCTACGTAAATAATCAACCTTGTGACGAAGACGACGATGGGATACGTCATTATATTCCCCGAGTGAATCGAGGAGCTCCGACTCGGTCCTTCCACCATCGCCTTGCGCGTCACACCGCCGAGGCTTGGGCCACAGCAGATGCAGCCACAAGGCACTGACACCACCCCACCTCCTCCCCCTACCCCCCCCCGTCCCCGCTGGGCCACCGCTCCAGGTTTCTCTGCCTCACTGAGGTGTTAAACGCCGATTGCGCAAGTGACCCTCGCTCGCAGATTTCACGCAAACGCCGGTGCCAGCCCCCTAACGCCTCGCACAAACGGAGGACATTAATGGAACGCTTCACTCGACTTAGACCTCCCTCCCACGGGTTTTCAGGTTGTTCCCGCGCGTTGCCGGGACACGATGCTCGACGTTTCGCTCTCCCCGCCTCCCCACCACGTGCCGGGGAGCTTCTGCGGGGACTTGAATAAATAAGAGGCTCTCTGTGTGACACGCGGGGCGAAACGCGGGACATCGCTGCGAACGACACGCGGCACGATCCCAAAAGCCACATCGGGCAGAGCCGGGCGGCACAACCGCGAAAAACCAACGCAGCGCTCTTTCAAGCTCTTTCCTCGTCACGGAGTAAGGGATTTCTTTAAAACGTGGAGTGGTAATAGGTTCAGCATCCTTAGCTCCCCCCCCCACCCCTCTTCACAGTCTACCACCAACCTGGCATTCCGCGAGGAATATATAATATGTAATATAGCCACTAAATAAAAGAGCGTGGGGGGAAAAAAATGACCTTTGCTTATTTTTGGCAGCACTGAATGATTTGCGGCTGTGAGTTTGGCTCGCCGCTCGTTTTTTGGGGCAATAAGGAAGGCACTGTGCTTGGGCCTGAGAGCTTTTCAGCTCGAGTGTTTGAAGCGAAAAAAAAAGAACGAGGAACGTTTTCTCTCCGCTGGGACCCGGGCGGTCCAGCTCTCTAAGCAGCCAGCGAAAAGCCATTAATTGTAAGCATTTTCCATGGGGGACCAGAGACGGTGGCGCTAATACTCTTTGGAAGTCACGGCGCGTCGAATGGCCCTCACCTTTTCAAACGCTGTCGCGCAAATTTTACACGCCGTTGGAAAATGTTAATTTCAAATAAGTGGCAGATTAACGAATATGAGGTTTGCATTTTGTATTGCACACTATTCCGCGGTGTTTTAGGAACGTGTCCAAAACCGCATTTACGTAAACAACCGCGAAAAGTGTGGAAGAACATCACGTTGAGTTTTTTTTTCCAGCGCACAAGGCCGCATTCACTCTGAGATCCCAAAACATTAAATATTTCTTTTGACTCTTTTTTTTTGCCCCCAAAAATCGAGGATTCGCTTGCATCAAGCAAATGAAAACGTGGCAAAGCAACACAGCGTCCGATCAAATTCACAGTCGTGAACCCACATTTTTTGCCGCCGTGTCGGGCTGCTCGAGAGAACGACACGGAGAGGTTGGGCCCTCCTACTCGCCTCTGCCTGTGGTGGCAGAATCCTCGTAGCCCAGCTCATCCAGGAGGTCCACAAGTTGCGGGGCTAATGAAACAGAACTCCACAATTTGCACAATCGTGTGAGCGCAACTCACGGTTTGTCATTCGGAGGCGAAATGTTTTTGGTTGTTGTTGTTTTGTTAATCATTTAGGGATTAAGCGGTGGCACAAAACACGTTTCTTTACATGTTCGAATTAAGCATTATTAGTCGCTTTGAAGGGCAGCATTTGATTATTCTACTTTGGCGATTGTCTCTCTTATTAGTGCGATTGAAAAGATGGATATGCTTAAAACGCACTACTGTATTTCACGTTTTAATAGCTTCACCCTAATTACGTCTCTCCTTTCTCCGCCGTTGTAACTGCAGGGTTCTGTCAGATCCATTCAGCCGCTTTAAGTGACGCGTTATTTCATTCCGTTGCCACGGACGATGTTCTCAGGGCAGCAGAGAGCGCTATGGTAACAGCTGCTCGGAGAGGCGTCTCTGCATTCAGGGCACACGCGTGCAGAGGCACCAAGCACTCCCCTGCCACCCTGCGCCGCTCTGGCCGTACCCCTACAGCCTGTAACCCCGACAGCCACACCCTCTTGTACGTGTGCACGTGTAACGTCTGTCGCACCCCGTACGTGGCCAACCGCGCTAATCGGAGGTGCGGAGGAAAGACAACAAACTAAACGCACAAAAGCAGTGATAAATAAATTAGTTTTCAATCGAGATGATTGGGAAGTGCAGAGCTCCAGCGCCCGTATAGTCATAACCACGACGGCCTGTAGCTGTCACGGATGTACTTCTCCAGTCCCTTCCTCTACTGCTTTTACCCATCCACCCTGTAACTCCACTCCAGTTGGATCCCAACTACAATGTATCCCTCCACCTGTACCTCAACCACATTGTATCCCTCCACCTGTACCCCAACCACCATGTATCCCTCCACCTGAACCCCAACTACATTGTATCCCTCCACCTGTACCCCAACCACAATGTATCCCTCCACCTGTACCCCAACTACAATGTATCCCTCCACCTGTACCCCAACTACAATGTATCCCTCCACCTGTACCCCAACCACAATGTATCCCTCCACCTGTACCCCAACTACAATGTAACCCTCCACCTGTACCCCAACCACCATGTAACCCTCCACCTGTACCCCAACTACAATGTATCCCTCCACCTGTACCTCAACCACATTGTATCCCTCCACCTGTACCCCAACCACCATGTATCCCTCCACCTGAACCCCAACTACATTGTATCCCTCCACCTGTACCCCAACCACAATGTATCCCTCCACCTGTACCCCAACTACAATGTATCCCTCCACCTGTACCCCAACTACAATGTAACCCTCCACCTGAACCCCAACTACATTGTATCCCTCCACCTGTACCCCAACCACAATGTATCCCTCCACCTGTACCCCAACTACAATGTATCCCTCCACCTGTACCCCAACTACAATGTAACCCTCCACCTGTACCCCAACTACATTGTATCCCCCCACCTGTACCCCAACCACAATGTAACCCTCCACCTGTACCCCAACTACCATGTATCCCTCCACCTGTAGCCCAACCACAATGTATCCCTCCACCTGTACCCCAACCACAATGTATCCCTCCACCTGTACCCCAACTACAATGTAACCCTCCACCTGTACCCCAACCACAATGTATCCCTCCACCTGTACCCCAACTACAATGTATCCCTCCACCTGTACCCCAACTACAATGTAACCCTCCACCTGTACCCCAACCACAATGTATCCCTCCACCTGTACCCCAACCACAATGTATCCCTCCACCTGTACCCCAACTACATTGTATCCCTCCACCTGTACCCCAACCACATTGTATCCCTCCACCTGACCCCCAACTACAATGTATCCCTCCACCTGTACCCCAACCACCATGTATCCCTCCACCTGACCCCCAACTACAATGTATCCCTCCACCTGTCTCCAACTACAATGTATCCCTCCACCTGTACCCCAACCACCACGTATCCCTCCACCTGTACCCCAACCACCATGTATCCCTCCACCTGTACCCCAACCACAATGTATCCCTCCACCTGTACCCCAACCACAATGTATCCCTCCACCTGTACCCCAACTACAATGTATCCCTCCACCTGTACCCCAACTACAATGTATCCCTCCACCTGTACCCCAACAACAATGTATCCCTCCACCTGTACCCCAACCACAATGTATCCCTCCACCTGTACCCCAACCACAATGTATCCCTCCACCTGTACCCCAACCACCACGTATCCCTCCACCTGTACCCCAACCACAATGTATCCCTCCACCTGTACCCCAACCACATTGTATCCCTCCACCTGTACCCCTCAACCCTATACCCCTAAACCTACCGCCCCTACCTAGCCCCCTATACCTTACCCCCCCCCCCCCACTCCATATCCCTCTTACTTGTACTCATTTCTGAATTTGTTTATAATTTTTAACAAATTTTCTTGGTAGTAGGGGCTTTCATTTGCTTGGTAGTGGCTGTACATGGGATTTAGTGCTGTTATATATAATTAATGTACAGCGTTATGGGATGCTATTAGCATGACTGACGTTGTATAAAATGAAAGTATTATTATAACACACACGGTTTCCACTTATTCTCCATCAGTCCTGCGCTCCTCTGTGGTTGGCGATCCCAAATCATAGGTTTTATTTTAATCAACAAGTAACTTTAATTTTATAATGTCCCACGTTTTAATGCAGGCACCAAAGTGCAATGTTGCTGCGTCTGGGGCACCTTTGTCAAGATAGGAATGGGCTGAATACAAAATAAATGAAACAATAATATATTTTAAATAGTTTCCAATAGATTTGAAATGTTAACTGAGATATTAAAACAAATGTAACTTTCACTTTACTGGTAACGTCGACGAGACTTAAGACCGTTAGACGTGCCCAAGCCTAGACTGACACTGAAGTGTGGGAACAGATTTCCAATTAAAGAAAATAAATCTCTAATTTTCAGCCTTGAAGACTACGGAGCAAGTGATGTTAGCGACAACCTAATTAAGGCCATTTTTGTCGTGTGGCAGGACACGCAGCTCTGGAGGCGGTCTCTGTCAACCGCTCGCGGCGATGTGGAGGGGATGGGCAGATGACGAACCTTCTTGTTGCTGACAGCATCGTCTCGTTAGATGGACCAAGGCCACCTGAAGCATGAGGGGAAGTTGATAGTGTGGCCAGCGCCAGAGGTGGGACAAAGTCATTGTTATGCAAGTCCAAGTCGAGTCTGAAGTCATCAAATTCATGACTCGAGTCTGACTCGAGTCCAAGTCACATGACTCGAGTCCACACCTCAGAGGTGGGACAAAGTCATTGTTATGCAAGTCCAAGTCGAGTCTGAAGTCATCAAATTCATGACTCGAGTCTGACTCGAGTCCAAGTCACATGACTCGAGTCCACACCTCAGAGGTGGGACAAAGTCATTGTTATGCAAGTCCAAGTCGAGTCTGAAGTCATCAAATTCATGACTCGAGTCTGACTCGAGTCCAAGTCACATGACTCGAGTCCACACCTCTGGCCAGCGCCACGCTCGGCTTGCCTCGATATCAAAACTGAGATAGATTTTTTTTTATGAACTGCACCAGGTACCCATTTGAGGTTCGATACGCCTAAATCAGTGGTTCTTAACCTGGGTTCGATCGAACCCCAGGGGTTTGGTGAGTCAGTCTCAGGGGTTCGGCGGAGGTTAAGACACACACCCGACTCATATGATTGTGCACCAGTAAAACATATACCTGTGTTTTGAATTTGAAAAAATCATATTTTATTTTTCCAATTAAGAAGGGTTTGGTGAATGCGCATACGAAACTGGTGGGGTTCGGTACCTCCAAAAAGGTCAAGAACCACTGGCCTAAATGAATCAGAATCTCTATATATACTGGTGTAAATCCGATGAGCTATAAAGCTCTTTTCTACAGATGTCCAGTATGTTTCACAGATCTCCAGCAAGCCCAATACAGCACACATTCAAGTACGACTTGCCAATGATGTACAGGCTATATGGCGAGGAATCAAACCCAAGTCTCTGAGACTGTTCCAAAATACGCTAACCTCTCTAGTGCCACTCCTCGCTGTAAGCACACACACACATACACACACGTCCTTATTGACGCATGTCATCACAATCACAAGACCAAACAAAAATATGGCGAGTAGTGGGGGCTTCCACGTGTTTCTGCTTGTCCACCCCCTTTGGTCAAGACAACAGTTGGCTGCTACGGTGTGGTTATACTTTACCCTGAAATGTCTTCTGCATTCAATCTTTCCAGCTTATTTTGGAATTAATGCAAAAAAAAACCGAATCCAACTAAGTTCGTACAATGAGCCCTTTGTCGAGAGTATATTATTCTAAATGCGTGTGCGCCTGGCGTCGCTGATTCTTTGCCCGGCGATTATTCGACGTTCGGCACAACTCTGCGTTTGCCAAACTTTGGGGCTTAATTTAAAGTGGTGGTGGTGGTGGAGAAGGCGGTTCCTCTTTTTCGTAACCCCAATGTTTCATGACGCTGTGTTTGCTTAGTGCATGTTACGCGGGCTTTGACACGCAGAATGACACGCGGCAAACGCCTGTTCCACGTGCGCGCAGCTTCTCCGGCGTGCACACGTGCGCATTTTGCGCATGGGTTGGCAGGCATTTGGCAAACAATTAAGCGTTGGGTGTAATTTTTTTCTGGCGTTTAAAGAAAAGAAGAAGTGCTCTTTCAGCAAAAGTAAGTCCTCCTCTTATCCAAGCAACCAACCAGGATAAAATCAAACTATGAAAACAATTTATTTTTATTTTAAACTATTAATCTATTTTTATTTTGCCAGGTAAGGCCCACTGAGCTAGCAGGCTGTCTTTCCGAAGTGACCTGGCCATAAATGATAGCTCAACGAAGTGGCCTATCATGTGGACATTTATACCAACCAAATACTCTAAACGCACGTTTACTCTAAACGTGGAGGGGAAAAAAAACAGAGGACCCGGAGATAAATCCACGCGACCACGGGGAGAACACGCGAACTCCAAATATAAAAGCATCGTCAGGGTCGGGATCGAACCCACGGCCTCCTGTAACACGAGTGACATTCTTCTCAAATCGACGCCACGCAGTGCTGGCTCAAAACATCGTTGCCTACAATTGACCCACAATGCAACGCTTTGTTGCTGCCCGCCCGGCACCGTGGCCACTCACTCACTGCCACGTGCGGCTGTGCGGCTGCTGCCCGGCACCACCGCCAAGGTAGCAGCCGCAGGACTTCATCCGTAAATCACGCCGGCGTTCTGCTGCAAATAATTGACTGCGATGGAAATGAGGTCGTTAACTTCCCTAAAGAGTGGCAGTGTAAGCACCGGCTGGCACTGCGTCGCCTCCTCGCGGCGCCAAACTCTCCACCTGATTTGCCAGGCGGGGTATGGGAATGTAATGCGATGCTTCGTGTGTGTACGTGTGTGTGTGTCGTCGTGGGGAGCGGTGGTCTAGTGGTTAGTGCGCTGCGCTACGAACCCAGCAACCCGAGTTCGATTCTCTTTCACGGCCAACACTAGTGACGATTATCTGAACCGGTCCTGGGCCTCTCCTAGATCGACTCAACCTCAAATGAGTACCTGGTGCGGTGTGTAAAACATCGCCACTGGGGAGACAAATGCGGTCGGGCGTGGTGCTGGCCACACACCCCCTCGTGTACCGTTCCGGCCTTCATAGGTGCTTGCTAACAGCACTTGCCCCAACAGTATTTTTCAGGTTATACGGGGGATCTTTGTCTTTGCATCCAGGCCAAACCCCTGCTGACTTTCCGGGGAAATTTGGTCATAGTCCTTGACTCTCTAATGCTTTAATTATGATAAGACTTTTTAACGATTTTAATTTATCTTCAAACAAACATTTGGTGACACAAAAAAAATATATTGAGATTCTCCCCCTGGGTGCCTCTGGAGCACGTGCCAGTCTCCTCCTGCGCGAGCTCCCCGACAAGCATTGCTTTGAAAAAAAAGTTGTGTTTTGTTATTTTAACGAGCGAATCGCTTTCTAACACAGAGCCGCACGCTCTTTGCCGATCGCGGAGACTGCGAATGCTTTATCGCCGGGGGGGAAGGGGGGGCACGGCAGAGCGCAGCCGAGCGGAGTGGCTCGGAGCGACCTGGAGCGGCGGTGCGACGGCACGGAAAGGGTTAAAATCGAAATTTGAGGACAGCGCTGCCCGACGGTAGCGCCGTGGGCGACGACTGAAGCGAGACATTGTGGGCGCTGCCAGGGGCCTGTCGCTGGCAATTTGCGCGCAGGGTTAACACGCGTCACACCGCCACGCGTCACACCGCGACGCATCACACCGCCACGCGTCACACCGCCACGCATCACACCGCCACGCGTCACATCGCCACGCGTCACACCACGTGTCACTCCACCACGCGTCACAACACCACGCGTCACACCACGTGTCACACCACCACGCGTCACATCGCCACGCGTCACAACACGTGTCACTCCACCACGCGTCACAACACCACGCGTCACATCACGTGTCATACCACCACGCGCGTCACACCACCACGCGTCACAACACGCGTCACACCACCACGCGTCACATCGCCACGCGTCACAACACGTGTCACTCCACCACGCCTCACAACACCACGCGTCACATCACGTGTCACACCACCACGCGCGTCACACCACCACGCGTCACAACACGCGTCACACCACCACGCGTCACATCGCCACGCGTCACAACACGTGTCACTCCACCACGCGTCACAACACCACGCGTCACACCACGTGTCACACCACCACGCGCGTCACACCACCACGCGTCACAACACGCGTCACACCACCACGCGTCACACCACGCACAAAGTCGCCGAGTGTTGTACGCGCACCAGAAGAGAGAGAGAAAACTAAAACATGTTTTTGTACGTGAAGGCTGTGCGGCAATGCGTGTAACGATCTGGCTGGAAAGGGCGCGAGCTAATACAAATAACATTTGCACCATTTCGAAATAAAAAGACGTCATTTGTTGTTCGTGATTTGAAGCGGTGCATACCTTTTTTTGGCTGCGAAAAGTGCAGTCGTTTCAACGGCTCGCCGCGCCTTTGATGTCGTGGCTTACGAAGTGCGATTGGAGACCGATAAATGATTTGAGCGGAAGGTGTGAAGTTGCGCCACGTTGCGCTCGCAGCGTTACCCCTTGCGGGAACGTGGCCCGCCAAACGGAACGCGTTCAGGGCGTGATAATCTTCGGGAATCGGCACGCACCGGAGTTGGAAGTCAAATCAACTCTCTGCGATTTGTTATTGAGAACGTTTGGAAATGTCTACGCGGATTATTTCCCATCCGCATTCCTCTCTACCTTTTCCTTCATCCAGAAGTGTATTGACAAAAATTATGTAATTAGTTGCATTAATATTCAAAGTGTGTTTCCACATTCCCAGTGGCATATTAGTTTCAATAAAATATATGTATTTATGTTTTTTTCTAATTATACATTTCCTAACACCTTTAAAGTTTCACTCGTGTAAAGAGCGTTTGTTGGTGCAAAGGAAGAAACTGGAAACCCAGTGCGAGTGAAATGCGCGTTGTAAATACAGCAAAGAGTGGTGGGTGGGTGATTGGGTGGATGATTGGGTGGGTGGGTGATTGGGTGGGCGGGTGGTTGTTTGGGTTGGTGGGTGATTGGGTGGGTGGGTGGTTGAGTGGGTGGCTGGGTGGTTTGGTGGGTGGGTGGGTGGTTTGGTGGGTGGGTGGGTGGTTTGGTGGGTGGGTGGATGGTGGGTGGATGGTGGGTGGATGGTGGGTGGATGGGTGGTTTGGTGGGTGGCTGGTTTTGAGGGTGGGTAGTTTAGTGGGTGGTTAAGTGGGTAAGTGGGTGGGCGGATGGGGCTAAAGACTCTAAATTGTAAGTCAAGTGAACAAACGTTGGTGCAATGTTCGTCACCGGCGGTGGTTTTCAGAGTTCCAGTTCAGCAAACACCCATGATCTTATATATATATAAAAAAATGCCCATGCGTGTGAATTCAGTTAAGTGAATCAGCATACCCTCGTAGGTTGGAGGTTGACCTACAAGCGTAGGCAGTAGCTCGCCCACAGTTTGATGCAGCCATGTGTACAATTAAGCGGCGGTGGCCGCACCGTTCACTCGAACTCACACTGCGGGTGAGAGCCAGTGCAGAACGCACGACGGGACGAAAACCGATCGCACCTCTTTCTCATTTATCTCGTGTTTAATATTTACTTAAACTTTTGTTTTAACATTGACCGTGTCCGTGCCCCATCCTGAGTTCTTGTATGCACCCCTCTCCCTTCGTCCCCTCCCCCCGCACCTCTTTAAACAAAGGTCACGTGGCAGGCCCGGCTCATGGGCTGCGTTTTCCGAGCCGCCGTTGCGTCGCAGCATTGCGAGCTGGACGGCTCTGCACCCACGGCTGCCGGCCGTCGTTTTACATCGCACGACCACCCCCCTCCCCCCAAGTTCCGAAGCCCCGCAACTTACAACCAACCAAAGAGGCAGCCACCGCCCCCCACCCCGCCTGCCCACGACCGCCGCCGGCCACGTGAAATTGAAAGGACGACTCCCTGCCGAGCTAGCCACCACCCCCCCCCCCCACTGGTTCAACAATCCCTGGATATATCGTGAGTAGTAATTGTGCCTTGTAAAAAAAATAATAGAAAACAATAAAAGAACTGCATTTATTGAGCTATTTAAGTGGAGTGTTTTACAAGAAAAAAATACAAATACCCGTTGCGTGACGCATACAAGTGTGTGATGGGGCCGGTTGTCTGGTATTGATCAGAGGTCCGATTGAAAGCAGGTGGAGAGGTCTTGCTGTGCACGTGTGTCTGTGTGTAAGTGCGTGTGAGTGGGGAGCGGTCGTGTAGCCGTTCGCGCGCTGCCCTTACGAACCAGGCATTGATTCCCGTCCACGGCGAACACAGGTGACGATTATCTGAACCGGTCCTGGGCCTCCCCTAGATCGACTCAGCCTCAACATGAGTACCTGATGCGGTGTGCAAACATCGGGCGTGGTGCTGGCCACCATCCCCCTCGTGTACCACAGTGCCGGCCTTCATAGGTGCTGCTCGCTAACAGCACTTGCCCTAACAGTCTGTTTTGTCTATAGGGGGGATATTTGGCTTTGTGTATGTGAGTGTAACAACGCCAGACAGCAGGACGCACATGGGCCCGTCTGATTGCTATACGAGATCTCGTTAACGGCACACCCCAACTCCTTTCCGTTCTCATTAAATATTTTCTGGAGCCGTTTTAAAATTAGCTTTTTCTCTCTCTCACTCTCTTGCGCCTCCACTGTTAAGCGTGAAGAGGCTGCCCGCGTTGCACTTTTCGTCGGCTTGCTCGCAACGAGAGAGACGTAGAGAGCGAGCCACGGATATCCACCGGGCGGAGCAAACTGAGCAGCGGTGCGCGGAGGAATCAGAAGTTTTTTATTTGAGAAATCCGATGAGCTGTAAAGCGTTTTGTCCACAGATGTCCAGTGGAGGCACGGGGTATGGACGTTACAACAACAAACAATTCATAAACACCCGCGACAGGAGTGTAAAGTACAAGAAAGTTACAAACAAATCACCCGAACGCAGACAAATAAAAGTAAACCATGCCCATCCTACCAGACAAAGCCCACTGAGATATTCACTTATTTTTCAAAAGCGACCTGGCCCACACGTCATGATAGCTCAACAAAGTGGTCCCATCATCATCGGGAACCGTGGCTCGATGGCACGATGCGCCACGCCTTTTGGTTTTTACTTTATTTACACTTTGTACGTATATTTTAAAAAATATATATATATAAAGCTATCTTATTCTTGGTTCTTTCGGTAAAGTCACGTAGAAGGGAAACAATAAAATAATAAAATATAAAACCAAATATAAAACAATATTTAATTTTATTGTTTTCCTTCTACGTGACTTTACCGAAAGAACCAAGAATATGAATCCCTGCAGTCACGAAAGCTTTAAATCAAAATATAGCTGTCTTGTTCGATACAAATTAATGGAAGAAAATTATCAAATTAATCATCTCTAACTTGTCCAAAATTAAACCGAGTCATCTCTTTCTCTCTCTCTCTCTGCATGCCTGGACACTTTACGTATTTACCATTGACCGAATACTTCTATAAACATACAGATTTTTTTTATTGTTTTAATTTGTGCCGTATAAATATCGCCGCAATATGCACCTTTGCTAAGCGAGAGATTGATATGACCTGGCCGTCGAAGAAACCCCTCGAGTTGCACCTTTGAGCTATGATCCCCGTTCCACGTTAAGTACGTTGAACTTCTTTCGCACCGTACGTAGCCAACCTTGCTCATCGGAGGTGCGGGGTAAGGACAACAAACTGGACGCGACCCCTCCTCATCGCCCGGTCGCCGCTCAGCAGTCACTCCACTTCGCTCACAACGCAAGCGCTCTCATATATATATATGAACTTGATCGAAGTAAATAATTGCTTAAACCTTTCCAATCATAATAAAAAAATGTTCGTACAGTCAAATCCCGGTGTACGCCGGGGATGCGTTCCTGAAAGGTGCGGCGGCAAATATCGAAACGACGTTCATCAAAGCAATTCCCCCTCCCCCCCCACGATAGAATACATCAGTGCCGACCTTATTAGAGACCAATTCACACCTCATTGGTCACCCCGTACCCGTATAAATCCCAACGTTCCTCCTACAAAGTCCCATCACAAGGGAGAAACACAAACAAATAGACACAAATAATGGTGCCCGTATTGCAACGGCTGTAAGCTGTATGGATGTTAAAACTCAATTAGCCTGTACAAGAATACGGGATAAACCCTATGCGTTGACAGGTATGCGATAGCTAAATAAAGACAACGGAGGTTGATGGTGATGCTGTGTTAATGGGCCAATCTTCATCAGCCACGTACCCACAACGCTACATTAAATCACTAAGAAAATACTGTACTCAACACTAGCGTACAGCACTAAACTTGAACACAAATTATACGAGGTACAATAAGATACGGTACACTACGTAGAAACAATCACGAATATTGTACACAAATAATATATTGTACTATACAGTACGGTACATTTCGTTGTGCGTGACGCAAAGTGGTTCGTGCACAGCGTTATGGGTTGAGGCGACGCAAATCGAGTAGCGGTGTTAATAAAGTGCCGACGTATTTGCGAAACGACGTATAACGAGGAGACGTAAATCTGGGTATTATATAAAATAATAATAATGATGTAAGAACGCTCCTGGTGCTGATGATGATGACGACGGAGCAGATACTGGCAGTGTCTAGGAAGCAAGGCGTGGGTTGAGAGTAGGTGGCTCAAGTGGACTTTTTGTTTGAATGATTAAGTTCATTTTGCAACCAATGTTGGGATAAAAGGTGGATTGTGAATGTGGTGCAATCAAGTTGGCATGGGCTGTCTTCAAAGAAAACAATAATGGTTCTAAAACTTTATCAACAAGACACTCCATATCACAGTGTATATGTTACACACGAACAGTTAATGCTGGAAATCCATGCTGTACCCACTTAGAGCAGCATGCCCTGCGAAGGACCTCTGCATCGGGACATCGTTGCATGAACCGCCCGTTCAGAATCAGAACATGTATGTAGACTGGAGGAATCCGATGAGCGAAGAAGCTCTTTTTCACAGATGTCCAGTAGGGGCAGGTCAGAACGTTACACCAACAAACAACCCGATTGGAGTGCAAACTATAGGAAAGGTAAACAAATCACTTTAAAACAAACAAATAAAAGGCAACTATATATATTTTTTATCTCCCCAGGTCAAGCCGACTGAGCTATTAGCTTCTTTTTCAGAAGCGACCTGGCTATCACAAATGATAGCTCAACGAAGTGGCTTATCATCACGTGGGAATCTAGCGCAGCAAAATCATCAAAAAAACAATAATAATCTGTTAGAAGGGATTGTCACGCGCAGGTGTGTGTGCACATCCGCATCATCAGCACGAGGAGGTGGGGGGGGGGGGTAGACGTGAATTCCACGAGGGCAAGAAGCAAGAGCACAGCTGCTTGAAGTATCCCCCCCTAGCCCCCCCCTCTAGTTCCCTCCTCTAGCCCCCCCTCTAGCCCCCCCTCTAGCCCCCCTCTAGCCCCCCCCCTTTAACTCCCCCTCTAGCCCCCTCCTCTAGCCCCCCCTCTAGCCCCCCCCTCTAGCCACCCCCTCTAGCCCCCCCCCCTCTAACCCCCCCTCTAGCCCCCCCTCTAGCCCTTCCTCTAGCCCCCCCTCTAGCCCCCCCTCTAGCCCTTCCTCTAGCCCCCCCTCTAGCCCCCCCTCTAGCCCCCCCCTCTAGCCCCCCCCTCTAACCCCCCCTCTAGCCCCCCCTCTAGCCCTTCCTCTAGCCCCCCTCTAGCCCCCTTCTCTAGCCCCCCCTCTAGCCCCCCCCTCTAGCCCCCCCCTCTATACCCACTGGGGACGAGCGTGCGCGTGGAGGTGGCGGCGTTAACCACGTGGAGCAGCCATCGCGTCAGAGGCCGCGACCGCTCGTCAGCGACATTCTTCTGGGATCGCGGAGCAAATGGGTGACGAACATCGGCGGAGGCAGGGTTACGCGTGAGCACATCCACTCCCGCGTGAGCCCATCCACTCCCGCGTGAGCCCATCCACTCCCGCGTGAGCACATCCACTCCCGCGTGAGCACATCCACTCCCGCGTGAGCACATCCACTCCCGCGCGAGCCCATGCCCTCCCGCGTGAACCCCGCTCACCGGACTGCGGGCCACGCAATTGGCTCACGCGTGTTTTATTGTTCTTTCGTGTGTGTTGTGATGTATGGGAGCACAGGACCAGTTCAGCAATCACTCGCCACTGATGGCCGTTCGCATCAAATTCAGATGGGCGCGTTGGCTGCACACTGCGCTAACCGCTGCGCCACCGCTCCACCCCCAGGCAGCACAACGACTTATATGGTGAATAAAAATGAATTACGCGATGAACTACACAATTGAAATGGCCTCCGATGTGCTGTCGGGTTAAAACCGCGTGCTGTTCGGCGTGATGTCTGACGTTTCGCCCCACGTTCTGGTGGTTTTTCCGGGAGCTGAATTGAGCGGCTTTCTCCCTCGCTTTGATTGAACAGCATTGCCGACAGCCAGCCACACGGCGGGCAACACGCCAACAGCACGCGGAACAAACTGAAAACACATCGGATGCCTTTTAAATTGTGTAGCTTATCGCGTAATGATTTTTTTTTATTGACCATGTAAATTCACAAATAAACCGTGCCACTAATGTGTTGCCTGGGGTTGGAGTGGCGGAGTGGTGGTTAGCGCAGTGCGCAATGAACCCGCCGATCTGAATTTGATGCAAAACGGCCATCAGTGGCGAGTGATTGCTGAACTGGCCATTCGCTCCCCCTTCACTAACACGTAATGACCAACGTGGTGCGGTAAGGTTAAACAACCCCCCGAATCACCAACACAGATATGTGAGGCCTTTCATTCAGCAGTCTATTGTCAAAGGACTGTACTTGTTTTTTTTGTATAACGATTATTACATCATGTACGCCTTTTGGCATCCTCTGGTCTAACACCGTTTGAGACGAGGCTCAAAAGAAAGCTGTCTCTGGTGTGGACCAATCCGTTTCAAGGACAATGCATCAATTATCAGTGTGTTTTTGTTTGCATTCTGACCACAAGCATTGTGGTTAATGTAGACATGATTCCTTGTAAAAGGTTTCAGTTTGGTGTTTTAACATCTTAACACCTGTTTTGTTGCCAGAAAAAAGGGGAAAAACCTATTATCTTATTGTTACATGTAATAATGTTTTACCTTCTCAAGTGGGTTACCGAGAAGTGCAGTTTTGGGTTCGAACTCACGGGGTTTTTTTTTGTAAAAAAACAATGTGTCGTTGCTTCTACCCATTGCATTCCAATTGCGCCACCAGCGTCACGGTTTACGATACGCAGACGTCGATCCGGGACTCTCTCGCAGCAACAACAAAAAGCGAAACGACTTTTGTCAGAACGTCACTGGAAAATGTTGTCATGGACCTGCGCTTGGAGCCACTCTGAGTGGACCTCCAAGTTCGCATTACGCGGTGCACTAAAAAAAAGTGTTTGTTGCACATTCATTAAACCATTATACGTGCGAATTAATTCCCAGAGCCGGAATTTTTGCCAAATTAGGTGATACACATTTGTATTTATTTTAAAACGATGGTTTTGTTCGTGCGGTAATTGCTGAACGGGTCCTGACACCATCAACTCGTGACGCTTGTGAACTCGGTTCAATCACAGGTGGTTGAAACCCCAGATTCTGACTCGGGCTCTCATCAGTGCTGGCTCTGTGCTGTTGTTACACAGCGCTAGCCCCCCTCGCCCCAGAGTCACTCCCGGCCACCCTCGCCCTGAGCTCTGATTTTGCGATTAGAAGGGACTGCAGCACTTCCATTTGATTGGGCGCGTTAATTGTTAACCAAGCAAAGTGACATTCCGCCTGGCACAGTGGGCACACGGTGCCCCTACGTTAATGTCACTTACATTTCAGGAATGTCCCATTAGTGCATTGCTGAGCCGTGAGAGAGTGAGAGCGAGCGAGATTCGGAGATGATGAAAAACCCCCAATGAGGGAGTGCGGGCACACAGGGTTGTTGATGCCGCCACTGCCGCTGCTGTACGAAGGTACGACGGATTTATTGCAGCGGCTGCGAAGTTGTTAAAGGGTCACGGCTCATTCTTTTGGAGAGAGAGAGAAATAACAGCGACGGTCAGCGAGAGAAGTGGCTCTTGAAAAACGCCCGTGGTTAAAACGCGCGATTGTTCAAATGTTTAAAAAACAAATTCGCACGCAGGGGATGAGTGGTGCAATAAAAACAAAGATTCGGATTATATATATAAAGACAAAGATCCCCGTATAGCCTTCACAGACTGTTAGGGCAAGTGCTGTTAGCGAGTTGCACCTATGAATGCCGAAAGGGCACACGAGGGGGGGTGTGTGGCGAGCACCATGCACGACCGCCTTTGTGTCCCTCGTGGCGATGTTTACTACACACCGCACTCGGTATTCATTCGAGGCTGAGTCGACCTAGGGGAGGCACAGGATCGGTTTAAATAATCGTCACTGGTGTTGACCGTGAACGGGAATCGAACTCGGGGTCGCCCGGTTCATAGCGCAGCGCGCTAACTACTACACGACCGCTCCCCACATATGTACACACACAAATACTGGCATCACCAACTTTCTATTGGCTTTAAAGTCACACTCCAGGAGAAGTGAATGACTCGGTTCACTGATGATGGCGACTGTGTATGTCAGTGTTCTTCACACATTTTCAGAGGAGGACACTTTCGCCGATAAGACATCATTAGTGTGAAGGCCGCCACACACTGCGAAACCATTGGGGGTTTGAAAGCAGCACGATGGTGATGACTGGGGGGGGGGGAGGGTGTCACGTGTTGTTCTATTGTCGGGGGGCCCACTAAAGCGATTGGTCCGCTGGCCTTGCAATGAAGAACACCGGTTTACGTGTTGAGCACGAGACCCAGAGCAACCTGGAGCATGAGGCTCAGCCGAGCCTACGAGTGACGCCAGTCAACCTTCGCACATCGCGTAGAGTGCGTGGAGCAGTCACGCAGTGATCTTGGTGTGACCGGAATTCAATTCCAATTCACTGCTACCATCAGTGGCGAGCGATATCTGTACGTGTGTACGTTGAACTTCTTACGCGCCGTACGTAGGCAACCGTGCCAAGCGGAATGTGCGGATATCCGAGCGGGTCCTGTGTCCGCCTTCACCAATCGGCATTGGCAAGGGTGGTGAAGTATGGACAAACAACCCCCACTGCCGACGTGGCTTGGTGAGACGTTTATCCAGCAGTCAATGGATAAAGGACTGTGAATTATTGTATTTAATTGTGCTTATTAATCGATACAAGTTTTTTTTTCCTGCGTACAGTATGAATCTATATTCTTGGGTTTTTTCCGGTAAAGTCACGTAGGTAAAAAAAATTAAATTATAAAAGTAAAATACAATTTTTACTTGATACAGCGAGCGTGCTGTGACGGTTCCACCTGAAGACGGAGGCTTGTGTTGCCTCCGAAACGTCGTGATTTTTATTTTATTTTAATTTTACTTTTATTAATTTTAATGTTTTACCTACGTGACTTTACAAAAAAACCCCAAAAATATGAATCCTTGCAGTCACGAAAGCTTCAAATCTAGAAGTATGAATCTAACACAGTTATCAGACTGTGCGGCACACAACATCCATCCAACATGAGTACACAACGAGTACACACATACCACGACTTACGAAGATGGTACACACACAGGTGATAGGTACATATACAACGGTGACAGGTATGCACAGGAGAAAGGTACACGCAGGAGATAATTGAACGCAGGTGACAGATGCTGACCGATTACACGCCGGTGACTGGCGCACGCAGGTTACAAATGCACACAGGTGACATGTACACACAGGTACACACATGTACACATAGGTGGCAGGTGCATGCAGGTATACGAGTAGGCGCGTCACGCTGCACGCAGGCGCGTGTTGGTTTAAGCGCAGTGTTTGGTGCCTCGTTCCCCACGACCACGGGGCATTTATGTTTAATGAGACGCGCTTTGATGTACTTAAGGGTTAGGGGCTCAGTTTCAGGGTTATCATCATCATCACCATCGTGATAATGTGTTTTGTTATTCAAGGCATGTATTTCAGGAGGATCCTGCTTGGGGATTGTTGTACCTATTCCACCGATTCCATCAATGGCACGTTGGGGAAAATCGGGAGTATGTACCAGGACCCCCTCCGCCCCCCCCCCCCTATACGAGGCAAATATCCGCACAGATGGATTCAATCCATTGCTATACTGCCATCACGCGGCCACCTCACAGCCTAAGAAAACAACGCACGTGGTGTTTTTTTCTCTCCCTAAGTTGGCGGTGCGTCCAAGCACCACTCACCGGGCTGAAAATCCCTGCTGAGCTTCAGACATTTAACGAGTGCGGGCGAATTCACGGTGATTTTCGACTTTTGACACCAGCTCGCGGTCGCTTCAGAGGCATCACTGTCGAAGTCTATCACACTCCTCGTTAGTATAATGGTCAGTATCCCCGCCCCCCTCCACTGCCAGATGTCTATTTTCTTGGTTCTTTCGGTAAAGCCACGTAGAAGGGAAATAAATAATAATAAAAAAATCAAACAATAAAAACTCTTTTTATTTTATTATTTCCCTTCGACGTGAAAGAACCAAGAATATGAATCCTTGCAGTCACAAAAGCTTTAAATCAAAATGTCAGATATAATTACACGTTACGAAATGAGATTTAATCAGTGCAGACAATTGCGTAACGTCTGCTCGCAATTGCAGGACATTAAATACTGCGTAGGGGTTCTCACGGAGAGCAGGCATCAGATGTGCCTCGTCACCGTATGATGAATGTTAATGTCAGTATCAAGCGTTTCACACTTCGCAACGCGTGTAGCGGGACGTGTGTGTGTGTCCGCACTGTCGAGGAGGCTCGTGAAGGAACGCTGTTGCTGCTGCTGGGCATTGGGGAGGCAGTCGCACCTTCAACAACAACGGAGGGCAGAGGAGCGACGCTCGTAACAACGAGCGGAGCGCCGGGCGGCTAAAAACACCGCAAGTTGGCATCGTAGGGAGGCACAGGTGGTGCATCTGGCGGTCATCTCAGACATTCAACCCATGGCATCTTGGGTCTGTCCCATGACCTGCCAGCACTTCATGTGGCCTGTGCACTTAGCCTGGCACAAGCGCCGTGGTGATGTCACCTCCACTTAGCCTGGATGTTGTGCGCGGACTTGCCCGCATGTTTCAATACAATCGTGTAGAGTATTATTAACAACGTTATACTATTCGGTGAGCTTGAACAATACAAAAAGGTTGATTAAATATAATTACAGGCGTTTGTTTTAAACCTTCACTGATTGTTATGAACAATCGCGTTTCAGCCAACTGGGTTTCTTCTTCTGCAGGAAATTATTTCTTCACTAAAGAGTTCCGTGGAGTACACGGTGCTAATGGATGCATTTTCAAGTCGTTCTGAACACAAATCGCTGTGTGTTGCATCACTATCTTACATTTAAAAATACTATAATGTGACTTAAAACCTGGCCGAGTCTGATAACAGTTAAGTAGTTCCCAATAATATATGACCCCCCGAGTCTTAACCTGAGCTTCTACCGTATCCTATAAAAATTACGATATCGTCGGTGTATATACAGCGTGTCGAAAGAGTCGATACATCACGAGACGCCGTAACTAGGGGCAAGGATACAAACATAAACGGTGCATTCACACAAGGTGAATCAAGTACATCGCAACAACAAGAAGAAAAAAACACGGGTTGCACGTATATACGTTGAACTTTTTTCGCACCGTACGTAAGCCAACCGTGCTAATCGGAAATGCACATATGGAACATCGAACCCAGGTCGTCAGGTTCATAGCGCAGCGCGCTAACCGCTACACTACCGCTCCCCACAAGACACACACAGACACACACAGGTACACAAAGACACACAGACACACACAGACACACACAGACACACACACACAGACACACACACACGCGCGCGCCGCCTCGAATATCGCAGCCCCGCGCGGATCGACACGGCACCGCTCTGATGATAACGAGTGGAAAGTGGTTTTCGCGGCTCGTGTAAGCGGTTTGTTCAGCTGACCGAGTGAGGATGTTCTAATTCCCTTCCACCAGTCGACGAGAGTAGCCCCCCCGTTCCATCGCTAAGATCGAACCACCTGAGCCCATTCACCTCTCCCCGTGTTCCCGGAGAACAAAAAGCGGGGCGGAGGGGGGGGAGATATATTTTTGTTTTTTAATCTTTATCTGAGCACACAACGCGCACTCGTGAGCAGTTTGAAAGCGGCTCGTTCCGTTTGCTTTGCGGAGCATGGCTCTGTTTAGTCAGCCGTCGAGGGCTCGCGCGGCACGCGCCGTGTCCTCTGTAAACAAATGCGTGCGCGGGGAAGATTATTGAAGGTGCTGTCGATTATCCATCTACACGGCAGCGGAGACCTTTATTTGCTGTGTATGTATGTACGTTGAACTTCTTTCGCACCGTACGTAGCCAACCGTGCTAATCGGAGGTGCTATGAAGAAGGGTCCTAGCCAGGAACGTCGGCGATTTATATATTTTTTGCTATCTACGTGACTTAACCGAAAGAACCAACGAGTATTTAAATATTGTTTTACTTTTAAGGCCAATGTGGCGTTGACGAATGTGAGGTTTGCTTAGATGGCTGTTGGGCCGAGTTTAATGTCTCATCGGAATATTACTGAAACGAGTAAGAATACTGGAATGATTGCACATTCTGGGTGATTTTATCACTCGCCGAATAATCATAGTAAGTTGTATTTATTATACCGTAAGATTGAGAGATATGGCAGGCGGTTTGGAAAGGTCTTCTTCATCCCGCAGTTGATATACCATGGCTGATGATGAGACCAATTATTGTTGTTGATGATGATTTATAATAAAAGTTTTTGGGTTAGATTGCGTTATTTATAAATGTGTCGTAACCCTCCACCACCCGACACGGCCTATCAGCCCACCGGTGGGCTAAAGTAGTGAACTATTTGTCTTTTGTCAACGTGAGCACTTTTTTACTGATTGGCCGTGTCGGGTGGTGGAGGGTTACGACACATTTATAAATAACGCGATCTAACCCAAAACGTTTATTATGAATAATATTGGTCTTGAAAGCCTCCGTGTTAAACTGTTGTTGTTGTTGATGTTGTCAGGATACGCCCGCTCCAGAGGTGCACGTGACAACAGCCGCAGCCGTAGCGAGATGCTGTGCGACCGGGCGTGGATTCTATTTTCGGGTAATCGATTCAGCTAACATGGAACCACGGGTAGGGCCCCCCATTGAGTACCGTAATGAATACGAGTAACCTAAACTATTTTTTATTTTACCAGGTAAGGCCCGCTGAGCTTCTATCGCTCTTTTTTTCAGAAGCGACCTGGCCACAAATGATCACTCAACGAAGCGGCTCATCGCGTGTAAATGTATAGCAGCCCAACACTCTAAACGCACGATGTTGTTTCTAAATGTGGATGGAACAAGCCGGATAACTCGGAGAAATACCCACGCGGTCACGGGGAGAGACACTCCTAAAATATACAGCAGGCGTCAGGGTCGGGATCGGATCGAACCCACGACCTCCTTGCATACCAGTGGAGGTAGTTAACATC
The DNA here is from genome assembly GCF_015708825.2 of Lethenteron reissneri. Taxonomy (NCBI): domain Eukaryota; kingdom Metazoa; phylum Chordata; class Hyperoartia; order Petromyzontiformes; family Petromyzontidae; genus Lethenteron; species Lethenteron reissneri. The sequence continues at coordinate 3,465,438 of NC_083817.1, forward strand.
TCGCGACCGTGAATATGTACCACCACCACCACCACTCCTCCCTCCCTCCTACCTTTCGATGAGCCGTGCGTACGCCTCCTCTGGTTTTCGAACTCTCCCGGTCTGGGGGCTCCTGTGGACGACGTAGCCCGGGGGGGGCCTCATCCCCTCCGCGGGGGGCTGGGACCACGACTCGCGTCGCTGCGCTTGGGGAACCCGCGCCTCCACGCCGCCCCCCGCGCTCAGCGTCCCGGCTGGGGTCCCCGTTGGGGATCCCCGTTGGGGTGCCCGCTGGGGTACCCGTCAGGGCGCCGCGGCCGAAGCCGTCACTCAGAGCTCTCTTCATCATCATTGCCGGGCGCCTACGGCTTCATTGAGGGAGACGGCGCGGGTTGGACGGGGCGGTTGTGGCGATCGGAGGAGGGAGGACCTGCCGAGGACAAGAAGCACGAGACATTGCTGGGGTTGCTACGGGGGGGGGAGGGTGGGGTGCGATGTGTGCGTGATGCGTGGCCGTGGGGTGTGATTTACACCCAACGCCCTATCATCACTATCATTACCATCGTGTTGACCGAATTGTTATCACCGTCATCGTTCTCAGAGACAGGAGTCATCGTTGTGTTTTCTTATCGGTGGCATATTTATGAAGTTAAGCATGTTTTTTACTCAGCTGAAAGTGTGTTTTTATTTAATGTGTATGCATGAAATGCACTGTAACCGTCAATGGTAATGGGTGTTATCATCATCACAATCGTCAATGCCACCTTATATTTGGAGACTGAGCGAATGGTATGAATTCTAAAGATATCCTAATGAAGGGCTATAGCACACACAAAGTCGTTTTTACGGGTACAACGAAAACCATTCTTGATACCAATTAAAACATTGTTTGTCACGATGCACATACGGTTTGGAGGTTAATTGGTTTAATTGATGGCGCAATGAGAACTCACAAGTTCGACATCGTTTCGTGGTGAACACGCGTATCCTAGCCGCATCACCATCATCATCAGTGAACCAGCAAATTCCACTCCCGTGAATGTGTGACGCTAAAGCCGAATAAAAGCTGTCCAAGCCCGATGCAGGCTGCTCGTAGCTGAGTCATACCGAGCTACTACAAAGAAGACATCAATCAGCAGTAGATTGACAACGGACGGTACATCGATGCATTTTGTATTGTATTTTCGTAAAGCAAAGACACTGCATCATCCTCATCATCATGGGGTTTGTCAAATCGTATAATTTCAACGTAGCATTTTGCCGCTCAATTAACAAAGTTTAGTTGTTTGTTCTGCTTCCGTCAACGTCTACGACTTGTGCACACACGGGCGTGTATCCGCCTCGGCTACGCATGCACGTATATTGAGTTTTTTTCGTACCGTACGTAGCCAACCGCGATGATCGGAGGCGCGGATAACGAAACACGAAATCCATTAAAGAGCACAATAAAAGTTACGACTTTGCAGCCGTGGTCACGCCTCCGATGTTAACATTTATGCCACTGGTCATTTCATAACAGGGAGAGACAGGTTTCGTGATCTTTAATACTCATCAGCTGCCACGGTTGAGCAAATAAGGGTGCGTGCGAGGTAGGTTCGGTAGGTAGGGTAGGTGCGGTAGCGCGCTGCGCTACGAACCCGGCGACGCGAGTTCAATTCCTGCTCACGGTCAATGCCAGTGACGATTATCTGACCCGGTCCTGGGCCTCCCCCAGGTCGACTCAGCCTCAAATGAGTGTGTGGTGTGTAAACATCGCCACTGGGAGACAAAGGCGGCTGGGCGTGTTGTCGGCCACCCACCCCCTCGTGTGCCGTGCCGGCCTTCGTGGGTGCTTGCAAATAGCACTTGCCCCCACAGTCTGCTCAGGCTATACGGGTAATCTTTATCTTTGTATGGTAGGTAGGGTAGGTAGGCTATGTAGGTATGTGTGGAGGGGTCGTGAGGAAACAGCAGGGGAGAAGAGATGCAGGCGACAAGAAGAAGCGAGTAGAAGTTAGCGTCAACGGATATTCACACAACGCCCCACAGTCGCCTATCACGTCTCGCGAATGTTTTTATGACGGTGAACTGAGGCAAGGAGGACCACAATATAGAGTACTTGTACGTGTGTATACTGGACTTCTTTCGCACCGTACGTAGACCAACCGGGCTAATCGGAGGCGCGGGGAAAGCACAACAAACTAAACACAACAAAAAAGCGGTTCTAAATAAATTCCTTTTTAATCGAGATTTTGTTTAGGACTTTCTTTTTTTCTATACGTTGTTGTTACGGAATCTCGAACTGCACTATTCATCTGTTATGATGATGCTGTTGTTGTTGTTAATGATGATAATAATGTTTTTTTCTCTCTCTCTATCGTCATGAGCAGATTTGACAAACGTACTGATAAGGCATTGAGTGCAAGTTCCCGTGCGCGAGCGAGGTGAGAGGTTGTCCATCTCCAAGTAACGGCGACGCTAACGCCACCTGCCTGCAACCTCCCCCGACGTTAAACCGGGGCTCGTTCCTGCGCGAAGACATCCAGCCCAGAGCGGCCCCCATATCCCATCGTCTCAAAGGGTCAGATGATGACACGGGGCGCGTTTCGCGGTGTTGAAGGAAGGGGGGTGGTGGGGATCGGACGGAATGAAACGACGCAATGTAACACGCGGGATGATGCGCCTGCATGGCGACGAGCGGGCATAACGGAGCGACGGATGGATAAATGGACATGCGGACAGATACACGGACAGACGGGCTGATGTATGAACGGGTAGGCAGACGGATACGCAGACGGATGGATAACCGAACGGGATAATATACACAGGTAGAGACTAGGACGAAGATGCACGCAGGCTGCCAGATGAACGCACGGATGGACAGACAGAAACATTGACTGAACGGACAGACAGACAGACAGAGGAGGGCTACGCTTGTCATGAGACGACACCTACCAGCGAGTCGTTTATGGGTCTTCAGATCGGCGAATCTCGGCGCTTCCGTCTCGCCGGAGACTGACCTCGCAACCCCGATGAGCCGTGCCTTGCAACGCTCGCCGCTACCGCCGCTGCCGCCGCTGCGGAGTGTGGCATGTGGCTCCGGAGTTTACGGTTGGGGAGCAGAGCTTTGAGGGAGGGAGGGAGGTGAGGGAGGAGGCGGTGTTGGTGGGGAGGGGGGGAGCCGTGTTCGCTGGTTGCTCCGGCGAGAGAGAGAGCGAGCGAGCGAGCGGGGATGAGGGGGAGGAGGAGGAGAGGGAGGAGGGCGATCTTCACCGACGGGGAGAGGGGTCGCTAGGGAGGGGAGGTCGGAGCGAGGGGACGCGAGGCGCTCCGTGCTTTGGCGGGCTTAGTGCCGCCAAGAGAGAGAGAAAGCGAGAGACGAGGGATGGGGGGTAACGGGGGCTGCCGGACCCACGGAGAGGGAGGGGTGCTGCATGGCAGCAGACAGACGGTCGCTGCTCCGGGCACCGCTGTGGTGGTGGTGGCGGCATTGCGACGATCGTTGGCAATGGGCTCGACGCGTTTTTGTTACTCACATCGCTGTGCAAAAATAAATATCTGCAGAGTCGGTGATCCGTGAACTTTAGTCGGGATAGTCCGAAAGGCTTGGCGAAGTCGCGTTATTCTCACTTACTCTGGCCTCGTTTTTTTGTGACTTTAATATAAATATATTTCTATAAGTGTGTTTCAATAAATCAGATTGTGTAGAGGCGCGCCGTGTACTCTCGTGGTAGTGCCTTACGCCGATTACCCATCCTCCAATCCAGCCCTAGCAGCGTTGCGGGTTGATCCATTTATAGATATCCCACTGATTTTAAATAAAAATGTCCCCCCCCCCCTCTTAAAAATGTTTTGAATACGGTGAAAGTGATGGGTCCATATTTTACAGAGGAACATGGTCAAATGTCTAACGCGTATGTTGACATTGGTGGGAGACATACTGAGGCATAAAATGGGCTGGTGTTTTAGGCCAAAGGTCCTTCTTCAGAGCACAGATATCAACGGTACATCGTGGAGACCTCAAACACTTGAAATAATGTTGACACAAACGTAACAATTATATTTACTTATCTCGCATTAACAGTACTGTATATAAACTTCAAAGCGCCTTTACAATACCGTGTTGCTGTACTAGTTACGAATTGGCACGTTCTGTTTACGTGACAAACCTTCCTAATTGGCTGTGTCGGGTGGTGACGGGTTTAACGACACATTTATATATTTACGCGATCTAACCCAAAAAAAACTGTATTATGGATGATATTGGTCGCGAAAGCCTCCCATGTTTTAAACCGTGTGATCGCCTTTGAATGTACGGTATGAACAGGTCATGGGACGTTTCTTGCCAGTATCAAAATATAAAAAGAGGTTTTACCCTTTCTGGCACTAAAACAGTTGTGTTAAGGTGTTAAAACACCGGACTGAAACCTTTTGCAAGGAATCATGTCTGCATCAACCACACGTACTTGTGGTGAACATGCAAAAAATAATAATTATCTGGTAAAGAAAGCTGTCTCTGGTGTGGCCCAATGAGTTCCAAAGACAATACAAATACTACCAGAGCATGTGTTTTTGTTTCCATGTTCACCACAAGTATGTGTGGTTACTGCAGACATAATTCCTTGCAAAAGGTTTCAGTTTGGTGTTTTAACATCTTAACACCCACTGTTTTATTGCCAGAAAGGGTAAAACCTATTCTTATATGGCTTGAATATGTGTTCACAGGTTTGAATTGTAACCACTGTCAGCTACGGCCCACACAGAAAGTTACATCTTTGTGCAAAAACAAATGAGTCTTTTGGGATTGTTTTTCCTTTCCAGCTGAAGAGCCGTCGCCCCTTAATGTTAGTTCGTGGCATTTCTGGTTTGAGACTGATACAGTATACCGTTTAATAATCAACCGGAGCATTTGCCATTGTGAGTATGAATGGTCTATACTTGTAAAATAACACCCAAATAATCGTAACAAATATAAATCCTCGTGCAACGCTCATTCCAATAGAATTCCAAGTGATTTTCCTTAATGTATATTTGCTGTGCAAGGTTAACGACCGGGATATATATACATATATATTTATTTATGAGTGTGTGTGTGTGTGTTTATATGTTTAAACAAAGTCACAGTGTTAATATTATTATCATCACTAATGGCCGCGGGTGAAATCGTTCAATCTCATCTCTCGTCTGGCTCTCGCCGCGCGCTCAATTGTAATCGCAGACGCGAGACTTTGCAAACGCAGCTCCAGCCACCGTGCTATCGGCACGCACGCACTCCCCTGAAACTGATGAAGTTAAACCAACCCCCACCCCCCGTCTTACCGCTCTGACATTCGTGCACAAGACACTAATAACGCAAGGTAAGCGCATTCGCCAACAGCGCTGCGCTAAAGACGAAACATGATACGGTAGCTGATCGTCTCCCTGATATCAAAGGGGCCATTGCCTGAAAAGTCGCTTATTATTATTATTGCAAATAAATATTTACGGCAGTTTTATTGACACATTGGTTGAGCCATTGTTAAGACATATATGGTACGTATATACGTGGTTGTTTCAATAAGTGAAGACTTTATATTTTTAGTAACCTATGTAAATGCGATGTTCATTAAAAAATTATAATTGCGTAGTGGACGGGGAATAATTGAGGTACTGTACTTGTCCCTCTGCTTTTCAGATCGGTCGCTAAATGGCAGAAGTATCACGTGATCAACCCTGATGGCACCCTTGCCCAATTGCACATCAGGAGAGCAGCAAAACGACCATTGTTGATTGTCCTGTGAGAGTGTAAACACATTCCTGCGGAGGGAGCTGGTAGGAACGTTGGGTTGCTCGGTCAATGGCCAGGGTCAACGGCGGCGTGGTGTATTCCGCAAATATGCCCGACTGTGAGGGCGGGCACAAGCCGGCGTGAGTAGGTTAAACGTTGAGTTTTATGAGGGCACCACGGGGTGACCAGCCCCTCCCCACCCAGCCCCCCCCCACCCAGCCCCACCCTCCCGACCCAGCCCCTCCCCACCCAGCCCCTCCCTCCCCACCCAGCCCCTCCCCACCCTCCCCTCCCCACCCAGCCCCTCCCTCCCCACCGAGCCCCTCCCTGCACGACGGACACAATAATCCCCTGTGGGCTGGTGTAACCAGGAGGTTCCTACCGGTAACTAAACACGAGTGAACATCGTCTTCAGAACATTTAGCAGTCAACCTTGCCATGCTCCATTCAGTGTGTCGCTATACCGTGGCTTCATTCTTTGATACATTTAACTTGCATATACATCATCACAGGACCAAAAAAACCTAATACTGAAGCAGTGAACTGTTCTTATAACATGTATACGTGATACGTCTGGCATCCAGCGGCAGAATCAGCGTTACAAATATTGCATTTCATTACCAGGGCCATGTTCCTCTTAGCAACTCAACCTTTACTCTGAATCGCATTCACATCGGGTTACAGCGACGTCATTGACATTTAAAGAAACACATTCGTGTAAGTATGCTTCAGTGAAGTCGCGTGCACGCAGCCTTTGTTTGTCAACGGCGGTGAGCGTTTGATTCGGAAAGATTGCTCTCCGTAGAGCAGTGGTTCTTCTTAAGCTGGGGTGAACGCCAGATCTTTCGAGAAGGTAAATAATCGAAAACACAAATTACGCACGGGCACGTCAGTTACAACTACTTTGTTTCATCAAACCTTATGTAGTTATTAACATTACACGTGTTTCAACGATGGAGAACCAACGGAGTGCAAGGCTGCAGCGAAGATGAAGAACCACTGCCGTAGAAGATTGTGGAATTTCCATGACTGGATCAGGGCCACGACGGAGCTGAGCGAGCACGTTGAGCAGTGAGGACGCACTGTGACCTTCGTGTGTATCAACGCCGTCATCATCATCACCATCGCGAGTCCCGCCTCGTTCTTTGAGTCAATCGACACGCAGCCCCCGAGCTTACAAGTACCCAGGTTCCTTACGAGGGCGACAGTCGTGGCGACCCCGGCGCGTCTCCTAGAGGGCGGTTACACGAGTGCTTCTTATCCTTGACTGCAGCCTTGGCTATCAATCGTCAACAAATATAATGTATAGTGTTAATAAATACATAGGCTTGATTAAAACAAAGTATTTACACCATTGGAACCTCATTTGCCAGTAGCAAAATATGATAATTGGTTTTTTACCCTTTTATCTGCCAGATAAAAGGGTAAAAAACCAATTATTATTATAAGACAAAGTAGTTGTACTTCCGTGCCCGTGTTTAATTTGTGCGTTTAGATGAATTACCTTCTAAGCAAATGTTTGGCCACGTCTCGCACCCCCAGAACTTGCATCTCGGCACCCCCCCCCCCCAGGGTCTGCGATGCTCCCCAGGTAAAGACGAACCACTCACTGCTCTACACGAACGGGGGTCGCGATCGGCACAGCCGGCGACGCGCGCTCGCCGAGTCTGCCGCGTTCTCGTTTGCTGGTGACTTTGTTTATTTCACATCGGAATCGCCTCCAGTGCTGTTGCTGCTGGCGGCAATAAAAGTTGTTTAAAAGGCAAAAAGTCTCGTCTCCGCGACGGCGGCACTCAAAAGAGCCCCATGATGCCCACACACAACGGCAGGAGGGCCGAGCTCCTACAGTATTCACGTGTACCGGTGTGCACGCGCGCGCGTGCGCGTGTGTAATATACTGGGGAGCGGTGGTGCAGCGGTCACCGCGCTGCGCTACGAAACCGGTGACCCGAATTCGCTTCACGCTCACGGCCACCGACACCAGTGACGATTATATGAACCGCGCCTGGGCCTCCCCTAGGTCGACTCAGCCTCTAATGAGTACCTAGTGCGGTGTGTAAACATCGCCACTAGGGAGACACAGGCGGTCGGGCGTGGTGCTGGCACACACACTCTCCACGCGTACCGTTCTGGCCTTCATAGGTGTTCGCTAACAGCACTTGCCCCAAAAAGTATGTTGAGGCTATACGGGGGATCTTTGTCTATACAATACTGGGGAGCGGTGGCGCGGCGGTTAGCGCATTGCGCTTACAAACCCGGGCGACTCGATTTCGATTCCCACCTTACCGCCAATAACAGTGGCAGTGAATATTTGAACCGGTCCCGGGCCTCTTCGAGGTCGACTCGACACCTCGTGTGCCGTGCCGGCCTTCATAGGTGCTCGCGAACAGCACTTGCCCCTAGAGTCTGTTAAATGTCAAATGCTATAGGGAGATATTTGTTCTTATTGTTATATATATACACACACACACATTGCGTGGGTGGCTCTATCAGCCCGACTACCTGAGTTGTATTCCGCGGCGAGTGATGTATAAACAGGTTACGGTTCTGCCTGGGTCGTCTCGGCTTTAAATGACTACTCGGGACGGTGCGAAAACGTCAACGCTGGGGAAACAAAGACGGCCTGCGCGTGGTGTTACTGTCAGCGCGTGCACCACAGCGAAGTCTATCACGCAGTATGCGGGGGGGTGGTGGGGGGTGGGTAATCTTGATGTATATGGTATGTTCGTACACACTCTTAGTTCTTTCGGTAAAGTCACGTAGGTAAAAAATGAAATTAAAATTAATAAAAATAAAACAATAAAATCACGACGTTTCGGAGGCAACACAAGTCTCCGTCATCAGGTGGGACCGTCACAGCCAGATTTGCTGCACCCAGGCAGAACCGTAACCTGTTTATACACTTAATGCAGCAAATATGGCTGTAATGGTCCCACCTGATGACGGAGATTTGTGTTGCCTCCGAAACGTCGTGATTTTATTGTTTTATTTTTATTAATTTTTATTTCATTTTTTACCTACGTGACTTTACCGAAAGAACTAAGAGTATGAATCCTTACAGTCACGAAAGCTTCAAATCTAGAATGTTCGTACACATTTGTGCGCATCTGTTTTACGTTTATCTTCGAGTCCGCACTCTGTGGCAACGAACCCGGCGACTCGAGTTCGAAACCCGGTCACGGCTAACCACGAGCGGCTCGTGGCATGCGACCCGCTCGGTGCGATGCAGAACGGCACCCGCGCGCGGTGCTTCGTGATGGCAGTCAATGAAAATGCAGCCTTCAAAAGGGAAAATTACGTATGATATCCAACGTTTCGGGCAACGGTCCTTCTTCACGGCAATGTCCTACGAAGATGGGCCATTGCCTGAAACGTCGCGTATTATTTATATATATCTTTCCCTTTTATGGCCACAGTGTGAATGACTTGGTGGGCTGAGGTTTTCATTTGCTGCTATTTGTGCTCGGGCACCACTGCCAACGCAGCATCAGCATCGCCACGTAACCTGTCACATGGTGCGCGTGTGTTGTGTCTTGTCTGTGTTTGCACAGCTGCGGTGTTTCATGTACAGGGCCTGCGTATACGGTATGCGTGCGTTAAAGGCGTTGCGAAGCAAGCCTTCACCAGTCTACTGCTTAGTCATCATATACATACACGTGTCATATATTAGCAGATATGTACAAACCACAAACTCAATATCAGTCACAGCAGGCCGGCACGCTGTTTCGGCAAATATTTTGGCACGCCACATCCATATTATGTTTTAAATATTCGAAACAACCTGTTAATATGCATTTAGCAATACAGGGTACAGTACAATTAACATAGTATTTATTTTGGTAGATGTTTGTTGTACTCTCGTGGCAGTGCCTTACGCCAATAATTCCTACACTCCTTAAACATGCACTGACCGAACATACCAATACAGAATAGTCGTGAAAGTGAGTCTTGAGAATCAGTGAATATTTTGCGGATACACAAGTAGCTTAAATTTCGATCAAAAGCTTTCGTGACTTCAGGGATTCATCTTCTTGGTTCTTTCGGTAAAGTCACGTAGAAGGGAAATAATAAAATAATAAAATTAAAACATAATGAAATACGATAATAAAATAATAAAAATAAAACATAAAATACAATTTTCACAATTCTGTGAGAATTGTATTTTATTATGTTTAATATTTATTATTTTATTATTTTCCTTCGACCTGACTTTACCGAAAGAACCAAGAACAAGTAGCTTAATTATTTATATTATTACTACTACTACGTAAGCTTACCAAAGTAATATCAATAATGACAAATCAATGACAACAACCGTGATGATGATGGGCCAACAAAACCATCGTTCTACGTCGCTTCTTTTCATGTGTTTATTGAAAAACTCAAAAGATGAATGTATTGGCAAGCGACCCAATCATTTATGATTGCGTTGCAGAACGACATACAAGTGGCGTGCGTGTAACCGAGAGCCGCAGCTACTCTAGACCGGTGTTCTTCGATACGACATCAACAGTGTGAGATCCTGCCACACCATTCGAAACCATCGGGGGTTTGACAGCAGCACGATGGTGATGATGGGGAGTGCGGGGGGGGGGGGGGGTGTCACGTGTTGTTTATTGTCGTGGGCCGCACGTCAGGGACCCCGATAAAGGCCACCATGGGCCCCCAGTGGCCCGCGGGCCTTGCGATGAAGAACGCCGCTCAAGACCCTTCACACGTTTCCTCCTCCTCCTGTTCGCCTGGCAGCAGAGGTCGCAAACGGGTTTTGATTCCTTACCCGTACCCGGCCGCACCAGGGTCGCAATCGGGTACCCGTACCCTACCCGATACCCGGCTACCCGTACCCGGCCGGGTATCGGGTAGAGTACGGGTACCCGATTGCGACCTCTGGGATGAAGCCACGTTGCAGGCGCGTGTGGGTTGATTCTAGGAACTTGAATTGTGAGAAGAGACAAGACGTTGGGAAATGAGTGACAAACGGTTACTCACCAGTGACTCACGGCCTACCCATACCCGGCCGCACCAGGGTAGCAAACACGTACCCGTACCCGGCCGGGTACGGGTAGCCGGGTATCGGGTAGGGTACGGGCATCGGGTACTCGGTTGCGACCTCTGCCTGGCAGGAGACACCAGACACCAGACTGCGCGCGTGAATATTGACGCAAAACCAAACATTCACCATGGAAAGCCCCGCCAAGTCTCAACAGCGTCGTCTTTGCACGCACCCTGCCCTGGTGCCCGAGCACGTACAGGCTGTTGGATGAGGGCCTCGAGACACCGAGGGGGGTAGGGGGGGAGTTATTGACCATACTTCACCACGCTGGTCGTTACGAGTTGAAGGTGGAGGAGATGTAGACGTGGGGGTATCGGCAGTGCAGGGCAACAATTGATTTGCTCCACTGCCCTCTGCTGTGCTAAATGTAACCCCGCAGCCTATAACACCTGTTATGCAAGCAATATACAAGTCTAAGAAGGGTAGTTTCCGAGATCTGACAAGTTCAGGAGTCTTATATGGCCGACTAATTAAATTTTGAGTGTTTTATTAATCTTGTCCTTTAGATTGGATTGAGGACAGACTTGGTGGAAAGTCAACGGTCGTTGCGCTATTGAATGACTCGCTCCCACCATACAAATGCGAAGTTTTCTCCACCAACTTTGGAATTTACGACTATAATGATCCAATGATGTCTGTCCCGCGCGTGACGTCACTCCACGTCGAGCAGCCCCCCTCATTAATAATCATGAAGAGGTTACGTCCTCCACATGGACCCCCCCCCCTCATTAATAATCACGAGCGGGTGACGTTACTACGCATGGAGAACCCCCCCCCTAATTAATAATCATGAGCGGGTGACGTAATTCAACATCGAACAGCCCCCCTCATTAATAATCATGAACAGGTGACGTCCTCCAAATGGATACCCCCCCTCATTAATAATAATTAGCTGCTGACGTCACTCCACATGGGGGGGCGAGGCGCCTCCTCCCCCCTCCCCGGCGTCAACTCACAACCCTCACTACAAAGGCAGAACCCTCACGTCACGCGATCTCCGTCACGCTGTTGAGACATAGAAGTAAAAAGGACGTCATGATGAACAAGGGATTATCACTTTTAAATCAAAATAAGTCTGTGTCACCGCGGCCTTACAAATTGCACACGAATGGATGCAATGAATATCACATCGCAGTCTGCTTTTGGCTTGCAAGTTTCAGAATTACTGCAATACACCCGTCCTTTGACGGCCAAAAGGCGAGTGTGGAATATTCACCATTGTCTCTGTCCTTTAAGCAGTCGATGAGCAATGGCCCCATACAGTACTTGGTTAAGCGGGAGAACTGGAATTATCAGAGAAAACTCATGAATCCAAAAGGAAACATTCAAATTCCATGCAGGTAACCAGTGAGAAGCCATTTTGTTGGCGTCATGACCAGTCCTAAATATATCCTAAATCTGGCAGCAATGCACCATTAAATGGATTGTCAAAATCAATAACCATTCATCATACGTTGCTGCAGTAACAGGTCTCCCTATACGAAATTTGGTAATCTCCGTGGGCTCACACCTAGTAGAATAAAAGGACAATTAGAATTGTTAATGATACTAATGACCCATGCGGTGTAGGCTTACAAGTGTGTCACTCTCACTTTTCACAACTTGCCTTCCATAAACCAGGGACAGAATGAAATGACTGCCAGTGCAAACGATTACTTGAGTAGAGGTGATACGCGCTGGGATTAAGGATCGTATGCACAGTGCGTGATGATTGGCTGTGTAGGTGGTGACGCGCGCTGACGGTGGAGGATCAGGGGTCAGCGCGGGGTCGTGGGTTACGGGGTACCGATTGGCTGTGGGCGGTGACGCGCTGAGAGGGAGTGATCAGGTGGCAGCGCAGTGTGATTGGTGGAGTAATGTTAACACGCGCTGGGGAAAGCGGATCGTAGAGAGAGTGCGTCGTGATTGGGTCATTAAGGAACGACGCTCACGTCGACGCCGCATCAGCTCCGTCCCTCGTGAGCAGGGGCTATAAAAGGGGATGCACACAGGCGTAAGGGCAGTGTGTAACCAGCGAAGAAGGAAGACGGGGATGAAGACCTAGAGCCCTGCGGTACCTAGCCCCGCTGTCCTAAGGGGACCGGGACTCTGTGTAACCCAGAGGCGAGTGTAGTGGGTGTAGCCATAGGTCTACACGAGCCGAATGTACTATGTGTAGCCAGGGCATAGGGCTTACACGAGTCGAGTGTATTGTGTAGCCAGAGGCATAGGGCTTACACGAGTCGAGTGTATTGTGTAGCCAGAGGCATAGGGCTTACACGAGTCGAGTGTATTGTGTAGCCAGAGGCATAGGGCTTACACGAGTCGAGTATATTGTGTGTAGCCAGAGGCATAGGGTCTACACGAGTCAAGTGTATCGGGTGTAGCCAGAGGCCTAGAGCTTACACGAGATTAGTGGAGTGTGTCGGAGGAAGAAGAGAGACCACACGTTGTATTGTGATACCTAAAGGATTTAATAAAAGTGTGTTACCCGTCAAGAAGTTCCTGCCGTCAATTCCCATACTTCAACTGGCGTCAGAAGTGAAACGGTCTTCCAAGCATGGATACAAGGGGGAGCCGTCGGACCCACGGGATTGACCACGGGGACAACCTCGACGACGCGGGCCAGCTGGCATCGGGGGGTGAGGAAGAGGAGTTGCCCACGGGGCAGGATCCGCCGACGGCGCCGGACGAGCGACGGGGGACTGACGCCGTGCTTCGCGAAGCGCTCTCCCGTCTGGCGGAGCTGCTGCTCGCCGCCGCGTCCATCCTGGCGGAGATCAGCTCGTCGGGAGGAGCGGGGACGGCGGCCGACGTTCTACAGGGTCGCCCTGCAGATTCCCGCCAAAACAATTTGGCGATTCCCGCCATTTCATCTGCACCGACTTTTGGCGGGAACGGCCATCACCACGTGGCAGCGGTTCTCCATGCGCGCCCGCTGACGTCACCAACGCGCGCGGCGGACCGCCATCACACACCCGCCGCTGGGGCCGCCATCTTACACACCGACGGGGCGGCAGAGAGGAAGCACGAGGAGGAGGACGACTTCATCTTTCAGCAGCGCCTTCCCACGTTGTCAGCATTCAAGGCGGAAGGCGGGGATTGGAGCCAATTTCAGCGCAGATTTTTGGCGCATCAAGAGATGTCCGCCTGGTCCGACGCTACGGCACTGCGGGCACTGCCTGCCATGCTGGACGACAACGCGCTCGCGGCCTTCACGTCCGCACGCAGGTCGGACCGCTCCACGCTCAAGGATGCGCTGGCTCTCATGGCAAAAGTCTACGGTCCTCCCTCGGCGTGCCGCCATCATTTCTACGCAAGACGGAAGGCGGACACGGAGACCGTGCTCGCCTACCGCACGGCGTTGCTCGCTCTCGCTGACGCCGCGTTCCCTCGTATGGACGAGGAGGGCCAAGATGCGATGGTTTTGGAGCAGCTGCTCAAGTTGGCGCAGGACCTGGGGGTCCCCATCAACACGGCCGACGAGACCGATATTTCTTCATTACGGGTCGCCACGAGCATGCAAGCGCACGAGGTCCTTCAACGAAAGCAGGGGGTCGTCTGCAACGCTGCCGTGGCCTCAACTCCGGGTCCGGTTGACACCGTGCCCCAAGTCGTCAGCCCACGAGAGGACGCGTTCATCGCGGGACGAGCGGGGGACTGGAGGTCGGGGGGTCGTTCGCCTCTGCGAGCGGCCCGCAAGCTGGAGCAACCGAGATCTCCGACTACTGTCATCACCTGCTATAACTGCGGCCTTCGTGGCCACGTGGCCTCCGGTTGCCGCGCCCCACATCAGCGCGCCATGGGACCTCGGCTGGACGACGACCAAGGCCCCAAGTCGTCCCTGCAAACCCCGGCAAGTCGCGGCACCTCACATGCTTGGCCCGCATACTCGACACATATGGGTCGTCGCGTCGCGGCGGGGGAGAGCCGAGTAGAGTTCGGGGATTCGGTTCGGCGAGGGGGGTTCGGCCGGGTCCGGGGAGACGTTAAATGGTCGGAGTTGGGGCACAGAATAGTGGCTGCCAGAGCGGGTTCATCCGTCGTTACGGGATCTATTGATGGGGTCGAGGTCAGGGTGTTAGTGGACACGGGGGCATCGGCGACTATTATATCGGATCTCATTTACAACATTCTCCCTGTACAATGTCGTCCGCTGCTTCCAGTGGATGTGCCATTTTACGCCGCTAATGGGGGATCGTTGGGCATTATCGGTCAGATTAGGGCGTCTATTTGCATTGGGGATATCAAATTGTCGGGACCCGTTTTCGTTTCGTCCTCCCTGGCGGTTCCTTGTCTATTGGGCACAGATTTTTTGGCAAAAATGCCCATCAAAATTCTCATTGATCAGCGTTGCATTGAACTACCATCGGGTCGCCGTATTTCATTTTTGACGAACCCTACTGAAATTCGGACGGCGTGCGCTACGATACAAGCGTTAGCAACACAGACCGTGCACGTGCCCCCGGGTTCACAAATGTTAATTCCCCTCCGGTTGCGGAAACCAGGGGAGAGGGAGACCTCGGATCAAGGCACGCTTTTGGGTCCTTCTAATAGGGCTGTTGGAGGTCTCGATTTGTCGGTGGCTCACACTTTGGTTGGGGCTGACAGGGATCCGGTTGTCAGGGGTTTAAACGCTGGGTCGCGGCCGGCCGTCATTCAGCAGGGCACCGTGCTAGCTCACGCGGCGCAGGTCCCTGCGGAAGAGCGGCTGGTTGCGCAGGCTGGTCCGAGCCCCACGCAAAACGTTAATCCGAAGGAGGACCTCGAATGGGTCGATTCGCTGTGCGCGCGACACACAAATGCTGATGCTCTGTCGCGATTGTTGCCTTGTCACAAATGTGCGTGCTTATCGGGATCGGCGCGCTGTAGACCGCCAGTTACGGAAGGCGAGGGGGCATTGGTTGCGACCGCGGGCACACCAATTGGGGATGGTCCCGCTACCCCAGGGGGTCACGACTCGCTGCTCTCACTGTCGCTGATTGAGTGGGGCCGTCTCCAAATGGCGGACAGCTCTCTGCTAGCATTGCGCCGAAGGACGGGGGGTTCCGAAGGCGACCATGAACGAACTGGCTCCTACGTACTTAAGCAAGGCCTGTTAATGAGATGGGACAGTTTGTCCCGGCGGCACGCGATTGTGGTGCCTTCTGCTGTGAAGGGGAAAATTGTCTTGGCCGCACACGAACGCCTCTTGCATTTGGGAGTTAGCAAAACGCTTGCCCTGCTTCAGCGTGACTATTATTGGCCGGGAATGGGGGGTGACGTGGTGATTATTCTGAAGGGTTGTGTTGAGTGCGCCAGACGGAAACCACCGCCCGTGGCAGCTAATCCACCGCTGCAATCCATCCAGGTCTCGCGCACTAACGAGCTCGTTGCACTCGATATTCTGGGGCCTTTTCCGGTCACGCCTAGGGGTAATAAGTACCTGTTGGTGGGGGTCGAATATTTTACCCGGTGGCCTATGGCGTGGCCACTCGCCAACCAGTCGGCGGCGGCTGTGACGGACGCCTTTGTCCAGGGCTACGTCCTGGACAAGGGGGCTCCCGAACGCTTGCTGACTGACCAAGGGAAAAATTTTTCGAGTAAATTACTGCAAGAGGTGTGCGACCTGTTGGGTACCAAGAAGGTGCGTACCTCCCCGTACCACCCGCAGACGGACGGGATGGTGGAGAGGCTTAACAGGACATTGACTTCTATGTTGTGCCAGCAGGTGTGTGGGGCACATGTTGATTGGGACCTGCAGGTCCCTGGGGTCCTCGCCGCGTATAGAGTGGCCCCCCATGCAGCTACGGGATTTTCCCCGTTTTATCTGATGTACGGTCGGGAAGCCGACCCGCCCATGGAAACGCAGCTGGGTCTGCCCGCACCACGAACTAATTCGAAATTGGCAGAGCATATTAAATTCAATATTCATAAGCTGACAGAGGCAAGGGAGGCCGCACGGCTTAATTCACGGGCTCGCCAAATTGCAAACGAGCGGTTGCGGGCACGGAAGGTGTCCGTGCACAATTGGGAACCAGGTGACAGGGCCTGGCTGCATTGCCCTCAGGCACCTTTGGCTACGTCACCTAAATTGTTGAAGCCGTGGCGGGGACCCGTGGAGGTCGTGCGGGTTGCACGCCCCCAGTGCGTTCAGATAAAATGGGGAAAACGCCGTTGGTACGTCCACCCCTCCCGACTGAAACCGTTCTCGCCTCCATATGGCCTCCCCTTGTGTCGTGAGGGCCGAGCATGTGACGTGACCGACGACCCTAAGGGGGAAAGGTCTTTGCTTGATCCTCACATGTCTCCGCCTGATCCGCTCCCAGGTGTCTCGGAACTGACAGCTGCCGACCACCGGCGGCCGGATCTTCGCGGCGGGGCCGGTCCTTCCAGGCCCGATCCGTGCCGTCTAGAGCTGCCGGAGACACCGGACGGTCGCCAACGTCCCATTCCATACGACGGACCGGCCAGACGGACTCGCGCTAGGTCGCGCTACTTTGTGTAACCTACCACGTGCGGAGTCGAGGCAGCCGGAGCGCCTCGGCACTGCGTGGGTCACAGTGACACTTGGCGCGTTCGTTTTACGGTGTTCGCTTTTATTGTGTTGTTCGTCGGGCTGTATATTGCTTCATATTTAAGGTTGTGTTATGTTGTTGTTGTTGTGTTACGGGGCACACTGGGATGTGGAGTTCTTTATTACTGCGTTGCGTTATGTTGTGTTGTAGGTTAACAGCCGGGCCGGCTGCAAGCTATGTGGGAGGGGGTGATGTAGAGGTGATACGCGCTGGGATTAAGGATCGTATGCACAGTGCGTGATGATTGGCTGTGTAGGTGGTGACGCGCGCTGACGGTGGAGGATCAGGGGTCAGCGCGGGGTCGTGGGTTACGGGATACCGATTGGCTGTGGGCGGTGACGCGCTGAGAGGGAGTGATCAGGTGGCAGCGCAGTGTGATTGGTGGAGTAATGTTAACACGCGCTGGGGAAAGCGGATCGTAGAGAGAGTGCGTCGTGATTGGGTCATTAAGGAACGACGCTCACGTCGACGCCGCATCAGCTCCGTCCCTCGTGAGCAGGGGCTATAAAAGGGGATGCACACAGGCGTAAGGGCAGTGTGTAACCAGCGAAGAAGGAAGACGGGGATGAAGACCTAGAGCCCTGCGGTACCTAGCCCCGCTGTCCTAAGGGGACCGGGACTCTGTGTAACCCAGAGGCGAGTGTAGTGGGTGTAGCCATAGGTCTACACGAGCCGAATGTACTATGTGTAGCCAGGGCATAGGGCTTACACGAGTCGAGTGTATTGTGTAGCCAGAGGCATAGGGCTTACACGAGTCGAGTGTATTGTGTAGCCAGAGGCATAGGGCTTACACGAGTCGAGTGTATTGTGTAGCCAGAGGCATAGGGCTTACACGAGTCGAGTATATTGTGTGTAGCCAGAGGCATAGGGTCTACACGAGTCAAGTGTATCGGGTGTAGCCAGAGGCCTAGAGCTTACACGAGATTAGTGGAGTGTGTCGGAGGAAGAAGAGAGACCACACGTTGTATTGTGATACCTAAAGGATTTAATAAAAGTGTGTTACCCGTCAAGAAGTTCCTGCCGTCAATTCCCATACTTCACTTGTACACATGCAGCCGCTTATCAATCCACCTCTGGATATGGGCCGACCAACCGTTGGGAGGGCCGTAGGCGATTACTTTACCATACTGCACGCTGGTCAATGCGGGTTGCTTAAGGTTGCTGAGCGTCGCCGTGTGACCATAGAAAGTACAGTACAACAGTGTGTGTTTTGCCGTGCTGCTCTCTGCTGCGCATAAGTGGCATGGACCCATTTGCAGGGAATTAATTTTGGGGTCGAGAGTTTGTTTTTCTTCCCACTTCGTAGCGTGGCACCTGGGTCCCGTATTGCATCAAATGTCTCATGGGTTCCAGTGCAGTTGCACCGCCTACGCACTTACGGTGGCCAGATGTTCATTCTCTCGCCTGGTATTCAGGAGGTCGTGGGTTCGATCCTCGACCCTGACGCCGCTGTATATTTGTGTCTCTCTCTTGCCCATCGGTTGCGTGGATTTTTCTCCGGATCCTCCGGATTTTCCCTCCACATTTAGAAAGGTGCGTTGCGAGTATTTGGCTGCTATAAATGCCCACGCGATAAGCCACTTCGTTGAGCTATCATGGTCGCTTCTGAAAAAAATTAGCTATATACACGCAGCGGGCCATACCTGGTAAGATATTAAAAAATAGTTGAGTCTCGTTTTATTTATTCCAGTCCTCAATGGGGGCCCTACCCATGGCTCAATATTATTCTGGGTCGGCGACCCAAAGTTATAATCCACACCCGGCACACCGCATCGAGAATACCTCCCTCTCGCTATGGCGGTGGCTATTGTCACGTGCCACATCCGGAGAGGCCGTATCTCTGCGTCACGTAGTTTAGTCTCCTTAATAGCTATGCCACTGCACAATTTACAACAACAACAACAAAAAATTAAACAACCCCACAACTTTACACGATCAAACAACGCCAAAAACACATCACCCAGAGCGGCACGGCCGTTCAGCGCCAGAGGTGGCGTCGATGTCATCGGAAACGCGGCGACGTTCTCGCTCTAGGCCAGCGGTCGGGAACCTATGGCTCGCGAGCCATATATGGCTCTTCCGGTGACGGCATATGGCTCCCAGAAAATTTTGAGTTGAAAAAAAATAATAATAAAAAATCAGTTTGGAATTTATTTTAAAATACTTGTGATATTGCTTAATAATACTGTGTCATTTTAAAGTAAACAGAAATTAGTTTTGAAGATAAATTTCACGGGTCACGCCTGCATGAAGCTCAACCTCACCACGTACGAACCAGACTACAAGGCCATCAGCAAAACCATGCAGCACCAGAAGTCGCATTAAAAGTAAGACATATTTAATTTATTATACGTTAAAAATACTATATGGCTCTCAATAAAATATATTTAGAAATATTTGGCTTTTATGGCTCTCCCAGTCAAAAAGGTTCCCGACCCCTGCTCTAGGGTCTAGGCGGACCGAGTCTTTTGTTCCACGATCGTCGCACACGGAAGCCGCACGGAGTCACCATAGGAACCGCGGGCGACGTGGAGCCGCGCGCGGCTCGGCGGGCACGCGGTGGTGGCTCGCGGTCTCCGGGGAGGCGAGAGAGAGAGAGTGGGGGGCGGGGGGGGGCTCTTCGTGCTGGGAGCAGGCGACGGGGCGAGGTGCTATGTCAGACGTTGACTGTGATTATAATAACAAAAAATTATCACAGATTAACAGGCATTTGTATAATCCACTGCTGGATGAATTACTGGCCTTCTCTCCCTCGCCCGCCCGACGACCCCCCCCCCCCCCCGCATTCCCACCTGCCGTGTTGGCCGTGGGCAGGGGTCGTGAACCTGTGGCACCGGGGCCGCATGCGGCTCTTGCAGGACCGCTTCGTGACGTTATTCACATGGCATTACGGCTCGTGAATGATTGAAAAAATGTATGTTACCAACTAAAAAATGGTTCGTATTGTTATGGGGGGGGGGGGGGGGGGTTAGTGGGGTCGTTTGATGTCCACTGAAACAAATCAACAAATTGTTCACACCCTAAATGTTGGCGCGTGTGCGATGCAGCGAAGGCTCTGCTGTGCCAAAATGCGCCCCGGGTGTCGATGTTGTTCCACTTGCGGTTCTCTGTCCCCCACCCTCAGCTCATCGTTTTTTGACACGTTCTTTCCGCAGATGTATGTACGGCGAACTTCTTTCGCACCGCACGTATACAACCGCGCTAAATCGGAGGTTGCGGCTAATGATAACTTGCAGCCCTTTGTCGTTCCACTGCCGGATGAAGGGACTCCACTTTTCCGTGTGGGTCGTGAGAGCCACTTGACCGTGCACTCTCACCACGTTTGGCCCGTGAGGGTTGATGAATGGGGAGTGGGGAGTGAGCGCACGACCGGTTCAGATTCCACTCGCCGCTGATTGTAACCGCCGTCGAAAATCGACTCCACGTGGTCAGGTTCGCAGTGCAGTGCGCTTACAGTCGCGCCAATGTCCAACCCGCCTCGCTCCGTTTGACGATAATGCGATGAATTATCACAGCCCTCTCCCACCGCACCTCAGATTAGCACGGTCGCCTACGTGCGGTGCGAAAGAAGTTCAATGTATGTACGTACAGCCGACACGCAAGCCCTCCGAGTGTGATCCTAATGAGGCATCACACCTGGGCACCTGGGCGAGGCGAGGGATCACGCGCGGGCATCGTCGACGCGCGCTCCACAGCCTGGGCCTGACACGATTTGCTCTCCTTGGGAGGAACAAAAAACAAACCAAGATCATTAGCCAGGCAGCTCCCACGTCAAGCCACAACACTCGTGCATTGCGTCATGGACGTCACCCTACGCCTCGCCCACATCACTACTTGAACACCTCACCCACATCACTACTTGAACACCTCACCCACATCACTACTTGAACACCTAACCCACATCACTACTTGAACAACTCACCCACATCACTACTTGAACACCTCATCCACATCACTACTTGAACACCTCACCACGCCACTACTTCAACATCCCAACGACGTTCTACATCTCATCACATCACTCACTCTACACCTCATCATTTTGCTGCTTTTGCAGCTTATCTACCTCGTTCCTTTCACTCCTCGCTGCTCACATCTATTCGACCTCGACAGGAAGATCTCGTTTAGATGTACAATATACATTTAAATATTTCGTAACCACAAACCATTTGAAAGAGATACGATAATCACCGCAGCGGGACAACATCCATTCGGCTTCTCACGCTGGCCTCACGGTGATTTCACGTTCGTTTGTTAAGCCAGCTCAATATGAGACGTCGCTTAATTATACTGGTCAACACACTTTTTCTGGCGTAAGGTATTCCAACGGTCTTAATGTAATTTTGAGGTGCTGATTTCAAATCTGGCATCAGTTTTTGTCTATCACATCAGGTTTTTGAGATATCAAATATTGCATTTTCAATAAAAACTGCAGAAGAAAAATATTAAATTAATATGAATATCTACATAAAATTATATTATAAACACACTAGCCTAAAAATACAGCACCATATTTTAACACTAAAGCAGTCACTCACTCGCAACAACTTGCAATCATAAGTGACAGAGTTAATTTCGGGTAAAATCAATGAAAATGGGGTATGCCGATAGCATAAAAATTAGATGTAATAGAGCAAATCTGAGATCAGATTTGGAATCAGCACCCTGAAATGAGTCTAAAACAACTGCAAAAGTCCAGGCCAGAATTTTTTTTCTTTTTGTTGACCAGTGTTACAAAACGACATTTTTAACATCAAGCGACTGAACTCGCCTTCCTCGCCAGCTCCGCTACGAACTCTCCCCCCCCCCCCCCCCACACATAAACCACCCTCACCCCTCGCCGTGCCAAATCCACGACGAGTTTCTGATCCGTGGTCAAGTTCTCCCGTCGCAGTTATTGGCAGACGGCAGCGCGCAAGAACCCTCCGCGGCCTCGTTAAATCCTCAGGCGTGCCTTAGCTCAATTGACCACAATCGCCCGCGTTGTTCCAAGCAAAATTCCCCGTCCGAGTAACCCACAATTCCACTCTCTGGCTGCCCGTCGAACACATACGGTGGTCGCTGCATTCGCGCGCCGCTTTCAGATGCGCTTCTGCGGCCGTCTGGAACGCTCTCCCCCGCCCGATATTAGGAAGCCGCTGGGGATATGCACTTTTAAATCGTCATCTAGATTGACGAACTCATTTCTTTAGAAGTGCTTTGTGTGCGTTTAGTTTGCTGTCCTTCCCACGCACCTCCGATTAGCACGGTTAGCATACGTACGGTGCGAAAGAAGTTTAAAATACATACCTATACAACTACACCGACTAAAACACACACACATCCTACGACGTGCATCTTAGGGCATGCAGCGCGTTGGTGCCGGTGGTTCATTTGCACAAGTTCGCAACGTGTCGCATGCGTTAGCGACCACTAGGAGGCCGACATGAAACCTCTCAATCTGTACGTATGTTGAGCTTCTTTCGCACCGTACGTAGCCAACCGCGCGAATCGGAGGTACCGGGGGAAGGACAACAAACTAAACACAGAAAGCAGTTCTGAATAAATGAGTCTTCAATCTAGCTTATAATTGTGCATAGCTCCAGCGGCTTCCGAATATCAGAAGAAAGAGCGTTCCAGACGGCCGCAGAAGCGCATCTGAAAGCGGCGCGCGATGCAGTGGCCCTCTTTGTTCGATGGCCAACGAAAAGCCGCTGCTGCGAGGGTCATGGGAACAATAAAAATATCTCTCTTGAACGTCTTTCCGTGAAAGGTCGTGATCCACGCTGTGGCTCCGGATTTCGTTGTTAAAATTATTT
Organism: Lethenteron reissneri; assembly: GCF_015708825.2. Classification (NCBI taxonomy): domain Eukaryota; kingdom Metazoa; phylum Chordata; class Hyperoartia; order Petromyzontiformes; family Petromyzontidae; genus Lethenteron; species Lethenteron reissneri. Next base: position 3,488,550 of record NC_083817.1, read on the forward strand.
TAATAATTATGACTATTATAACTCAATACGGCCCAGGAGACTTTTCTGGGTCAACGACGCTGCTGCCCCCATTGCGCAGTTGACAGGCGGTGGGTGCCGTGCGCGTGTCGCCACGCAGATCCCGGCGGTTCGAGCTCGGAGGATTGTGCGAGTGGTGGTTGGCGATTGGAGCTTGTGGCTTTCTCGAGTCGCGTTCAGAAGCGGGCGACAAATCTGCGCTCTTAACCGCAACCCACGGGGTTGCGTGTCTCGGTTTCGCGTCGTTATTGAAGCCACCTGGAGTAATAATGCGGTCGATTATTTGCTCGCTCGCGTTTTTTGGCCGCTGGTTTTGCACAGATCTGGTGCCTGCGAGGGGCAGTCTTGTGTGCGGAGATTAGCACTCCCCTCGCTTTTGTTTTTAAGAAAGTGTGTGGGGGGGGGGGGGGTGAGAGAAAAAAGGGCTGCGTGTTCGGATTAGTTGTAATTCTATCGTTTAAATTTTGTTTGTTAATTTGTGGGAACATCGTCGGCAAAAAAAGATTCAATTCTGCGTTGAATCGTAACCCAGCTTAGTCTAATCAACCTGGGCAGGGAATCAATCTTAGCTTATGTAGGTGACGACGTCTGTGTCTTTGTTTATTCACAACCGTACTAAATCAATTAATTATCAACAACACTCTAAATGTAATATCTGCAATGTGTCCAAATAACGTATGCATATTATAAATACAAAAATAATTTACGGCTCCTTGTCAAATCACGACTGAATGAAAGCGCCTCCCTGTGCTACATCAATCATGAGAGCTCTCTGACCATACTTCACCACGCTGGTGAGGTTAGTAAAGGATTGGGGAGGGGGGCTGTGACCAGCACAGACTCACCACTGGCACAAGCCACGGCTGGGAATTGTACTCATGTCACGTGGTTGATAGTCCAGTACGCTAACCACTGAGCCACAGCTCCTCTAACACAAATTATAATTATATCGACGGGATATATTCATTTTCGATTTAAAGCTTTCGTGACTGCAGGGATTCATCTTCTTGGTTCTTTCGGTAAAGTCACGTAGAAGGGAAATAATAAAATAATAAAAATAATAAAAATAAAACATAATAAAATAACAGACCTGTTCTTCACCTGAGGATGGCTGCTTGCATTGTGGCCGAAACGTCGTGAGAATTGTATTTTATTATGTTTTATTTTTATTATTTTATTATTTTCCTTCTACGTGACTTTGCCGAAAGAACCAAGAAGAGGGGGATATATTCAACACATAATCAGCTATAAGTAGGCGTTTAAAAAAATCTCATTTTTTCTGAACATTATAAATGACATTTCGTTAATATTACATAACACTGCTTTGGCAATTTTTTTGTTAGGATATTTTTAAGAAAATATTTACACTGTACCCAAGACTATTATGAATTCTATAACATGTCGGAGCTTACGGGCCCTCATCTCCTCGGTCCTGCGGAGGGCTTGGGGAACTTCGGGCTTCAAATCTAACCTATTAAGCCTAAGCTAGTAAAATCTAAACGTCTCTAAGTAACAAACGAAAAGACACCATTCAGGAATATATTTGTTTTATTTTATTACAAAAGCAACGTAGTAATTTTACATTTCTTTGTCGACCACATTTCGAGCCGTGCTTTCTGCATCTTTGTTCGGATACGAAGCCTTCTGAGCCACAATCTTTTCATGGCTTTGTTGGACCCGACGCGCGAGTTTGCCCACGTGTCTGATATCGGCCGTGACTCAACGCGCCAGAAGGGAGGAAAATTCTAAATTGTCTCCGGCGTTTGTCTTTGGCTTTTGAATGGCAATGACATTCCTGAACACGAGCTACAAAAAAGCTATTTTTTTTCACAACAAAGGCGAGAAATATGGGATTTGATCATATATATTAACCGGTCATTTTGGGAAGATGCGTCGTAAAATGAAGTTTCTGCGTCTTAAATCGATACACGGTGGTATTATATAAACGTCGTAAATGTGGCTCGTAAATCTGACGGTCGTAAACCGGAGACCGCCTGTAATGTTTCACAAATTGTAAATCAACATTCTTACTGACTTTTAAAAATACATTTTAAAAAGTAAGCAATATTCAATTTCATATTAATGTTTCACAAATTGTAAGCGTTGAAAAAACATCGCCTTAAAATAAATAAATTCCGGACACACAAACAGAGTATGGGGCAAAACCCACACTTGCTCCGTTATCGTATGACGATGATGCGCCATCAGCATTACATGCTCAGCGCGTTATTTACAAGGACACACACAAACACATGCACGACAATGTGTGTGTATCTTTCCCCGCTGCATATGTGCGTGTTGTTCGGTGACAACTTGCGGTGCCCATCGGCAGAGCACGTGGCTTGCTATTGCTCGTAGGGGGTGGGAGTGATAACAGGGAGACCGCAACTTTCTTTGAAAAACAAAAAGCGGTACGATTTTAATCTCACAGAAAACGGCTTGCGAGACGGACCATTGCCACTCATTGCACAGATAAACAGCTTTGCTCTTTAACAGAAGGAAACTCCAAGTGTATTTTTATAAAGCTGAACTTCGTTTTGTTTCTTCTTCTTTCGTGTAATTGACTTCTGCAAGCCAATATGTCCCGTCTTAAAACGTGCAGTTCGACAACACCATGCCCCATTCGTATCGGTTTACTCGAAGGCACGCTTACGTTCTGTCCCAGCACCAAGCCTGCTCGTATAGCGCTCTCTGGCCATTGTCCTACCCAAGTGTTTTTATTTGTTGATCGCATCGCTGCCGGTCCGTATGTGGCCCACTGCGTCAAATTTAAATTTTCGATTCGCTACCAGTGTTTGCCCGTCATCATCGCAACCACCATCGTCATCATCACACCGTCGTTATTACCAGCCATGATTTATCCACTGCTGGATGACTTTCCAAGCTGTCGTAACATCTCTCGCGATCTCGCAATGCAGCGATCGATCCATCTCGCTCCCGCTCATGCTTCGAATTTCATCGCTAAATCACCACGGTGAATGAGACCTCTTGAACTTCTTCCTTCATCTGGCCCTCTTGGTCACCAAACAGATACATTTCGAATGTTTGTCTTTGCAATGTAGTTACATTTTTTGCAAACTAAAAACTCAATTATGTATTTTTGTTACATTTCATTTTACCAGGTAAGACCCACTGAGCTAATGTAGCCCGTCACGAAAACTTCAAATCTCGACTGATACAGCTCGTTTTCAGAAGCGACCTGGCCACAAATGATCACTCAGCGAAGCGGCTTATCACGTGCGCGTGGAAATGTCTTGCAGACAAATGCTCAGGCCCCATGTTTCTAAACGTGGAGGTGAAAAACGGGAGACAAAATCCACACGACCACCATAGGGAGAGACTTGCCTTTTAAACAACTTTTATTGCCGCCAGCAGCAACAGCACTGGAGGCGATTCCGATATGAAATACACAAAGTCACCAGCAAACAAATAATCGCTACAAATCCACGCGCTGCGGCGCTAAATGCAGCGCGCACAACACGAAAGAAAAGTCACGTGGTGGTGGTGGTGGTCATCGCGCACGCCACGGTGACGAGCGAGCGCTTCAGAAGGTGAACACGAGGGTGCCGTCCACGCTGGCACAGAGGGCTTTTCCGGCTCCCCAGCCTTAAGAGAGAGAGAGAGAGTGTTTGTGTTTACGCGTATACAGGCAGAGAGAGAGAGTTCACACGACCACAGGGAGATAGAGAGTTCACACGACCACCGCAGAGAGAGAGAGAGTGCTTACGCGTATACACTACACACAGAGTCGTGGACACCACAATGCAAGGATTGACCCTCAAATGCATTTCCAGGAAGCATTCGTCGTTGTAATGCCCCTACGCTTTCTATAGATGGCGCTTTTAATCATTCCTTTGGATCGACTTGCCACTCCAACACCGCAACGCTTCGGCGTGCGAGTGACGCATCAGGGGCCGTGCCGTGAGCGAGCGAGCGAGCAAGGGCAGGGTGGGTCAGGCAGGGAGGGGGGAGTCGAGGGGCGGCCGCTCCGGGCACCATTCCAGAGTCAGCCGCAGCCCGAACGTGAAGCCGAATTGATGGAAACGAAGCAAACGGGGCAACGGGCTGGGGGCTCGCGGTGTTGGTGGGGCCGTGCTAGCACCGCAAGAGCGGTGGGTTGTGGGTGGAGGGGGTAATGGGTGTGGGGGGATTATTATCGATTATTAAGCTGAACAAAACGCACGTTAAATTTCGCGGTTGAGAATTAATGTTGTTATTTTTGTTGGTATATGTTGTAGTAGAGGCTTCGCGTGACCCCTGCAGCCACGTGAGGCAGCTGTCGTCACAGAAATGTTAATTGACAATTTAATCGAATGGGGGGGGGGGGGGGCACACACCCCTACATCATGCAAATTCATGGAATCGCCAAGGTGGGCGAATTGGGTGAGCGGTGGTTGTGAATCGATCCACGGCTATGAGCCGTATAGGAAAAAAAAGTACTCCGAATTTTAGTTTGGGGTCCCATACAACAACACGCACACAGCCTACACACGAACCACATACTTCCATACTACCCACAACGTAAAAGCACGTAAGCGACCTCAACACAAGTTCACGTGACCCATCCTTTTATTCGAGGCCATTGCAGTGACCACGATATTCAAATAGATAAATAATTCATTGCCGATTTAAATCTTCATCCTTCGGTCGTCTGAGTGTGGGTTATTGTGTGTGCCGAGGTCGCACCTCCATTCAATGGGTGACCCGGGGGGGCTTTTCCCATGTTGCCCCCCAAGTTGGAGAATTCACTTCCATCGAATATTCCATCTGCGGACTCCCTCGAGTTATTTAAATCCCGCCTGAAGACATATTTTTCTCTTAAAGGCATTTTCTCCTGATTAACTTGGTTATGTGTTTTGGAAGTGTGGTGGGGAAGGGGGAATCTGTGATTAAATCATGAGCCTGCGCGCTAAAATAAGGTTTAAGAATTTCGTGAGTTATTTACTTGTTTGCATTTCTCTCTGTGCAGCGCCTTGCGACCTCTGGGCGAAACGGACTTTATAAGTGTGAATTATTATCATTATCCTGAATCGTGACAATTGATACATTCACATTCCACCGACTATTACACAACGTGTGCTTGAGAGTGTCTGCCGATGAAGAGGGGGGGGGGGATTGTGGATTTTTATTTCGAACGAGGTACACTCCGCACACTCGGCCAAGGTGTTTGCAGATGACGTGAGCGATTCTTCAAGCAGGCAAACAGGCAGACACATTTCATCGTTATCATCACCGCCACCATCACTATGTAATGTGTAATGTCCCCCGCTCGATAAATTGCTTCCATATGCCCTGCGCTCCGGGCACGATTCGTGGAGACGCTTCCTAAGCCTTGCCAAGTGATAACTTAAACACAAGCTTTTGGGCCGTCGTATTAAAAGATGCATTTCGTAATTATTCCGCACAGGATGATGGATGTGCTTCACACAGTTCTGTCATCTTTTTGGTTCTTTCGGTAAAGTCACGTAGAAGGGAAATAATAAAATAATAAAAATAAAACATAATAAAATAATTCTCACGACGTTTCGGCCACAACGCAAGCAGACGTTGTCTTTCCGACAGACCTGTTTTTCACCTGAGGACGGCTGCTTGCGTTGTGGCCGAAACGTCGTGAGAATTATTTTATTATGTTTTATTTGTATTATTTTATTATTTCCCTTTTACGTGACTTTACCGAAAGAACCAAGAAGATGAATCCCTGCAGTCACGAAAGCTTTAAATCGACAGTTCTGTCAGTTCTACACCGAGCGGTCCGCGCGGTCCGCCGCTTCACACGGGGGGTGAGGCCCCGTACCAGTAAGCCCTCGCCGAACGCGGCGGTTACGTGCCTGGAAAACCGCGTTCGACAAACAATAGACCCTATGGGAAAGAGAGGGTTGCGTTCCTGGCTCCGATGATTATCACCGCCTCCCTCTTTTTTCTCCACTCATTCTACATCGACTGTATTTGTTGAACTAATCCTACATGCGCTGTATTCGTTTCGCTAATTCTACATGGACTGTATTTGTTAAACTAATCCTACATGCGCTGTATTCGTTTCGCTAATTCTACATGGACTCTATTTGTTGAACTAATCCTACACGCGCTGTATTCGTTTCGCTAATTCTACATGGACTGTATTTGTTGAACTAATCTAACACGCGCTGTATTCGTTTAGCTAATTCTACATGGACTGTATTTGTCGGGTTTTCACTCTGAGTTGGGGGATTGTCTGCAAGGTGCAATGGTTGTCTCCGTCACATCGACGAAAATTAGTCGGGTTGCTTGGTCCAGCACTCATCGATCCACTCCCGTCACTCGCTCGCCAGCGGTCAGTCGCCTCCTTATCACTCTTGCATCGCAACTACCGCGGTTACTGTTCGCGGAAACTTCACTCCTTAATTCGTCCACCCGTTGTCGAGGTAGGGCTCGATCTAGCCAGACTCTTTCCTCACCACTGCGTTCAATCACCACCCAGCAGGTCGCGACATTTTCCCCTTCTTTGCTCACAACTGCTTGACTGTTTTCACCCCTACTTTCTGAAATCAATGAATGGATTAGCTCTTAATGATATTGTTAGACATTCAATGGTGCTGCGTGTTGCTGGCCGCCCGGCGTGTTGGGCCTGTGCTTCAGCAACTGTGATTTGCCTTGCTCGCACAGATTCGCCCTTGTTGGTGCGACGGTGGCAGGGTTGCCACTTAAGCCATCATATTTATGGGCCACACACACACACGTGCGCGCGTGCCAGCAAAACCACACACGCAAAAAAATAATCACTCACACGTTGTCAACCCCCTGACAAAAATGTTTATGGAGATCGAGTGTAACTGGGTCTCTGGGTCTCTGTGTCCCATCACGAAGGAGTCACAAATCAAATTACTGTGGTCGACCCTTCATAACTTTTGAGTGAGCAGATGGAAATGTGCATTTGATGGAGAGAAATGTTGAGGATTTGAAACACCTTGCCCTGTTTTTACCCTTCCAGTTATGACACAATTATGGCGTCGGCATCATCGTGAGATGAAGGGTCCATTCGGATCTATTGCAAAGCAGTGCAACCATTCGGTGTTAGAGAATGCCAAACGGAAGTGGATATTACAGAGCTACCGCTCAGATCCATTTAAGTGACCTCCAATCCGCACAGTAGGAGGCAGCACTTCTCCCCACCTATGCTTGTTGAATGACAATCAAAGCCAACTATTTAATTGTCAGCGGTGGAATTGAGCCGAATTAACCACAAACCCAAATTTAACATGACCGGGACTTTTGTGTGTTTGTGTATGGGGAGCGGTAGTGTAGCGGTTAGCGCTATGCTGCGCTACGACCCTGGCCACCCGAGTTCGATTCCTTCTCACGGCCAACACCCAGTGACGATTATGTGAACCGGTCCTGGGCCTCCTCTAGGTCGACTCAGCCTCAAATGAGTACCTGGTGCGGTGTGTAAACATCGCCACTGGGGAGGAGACAAAGGCGGTTGGGCGTTGTGCTGTCCACCCGCCCCCTCGTGTATCGTTTCTGCCTTCATAGGTGCTCGCTAACAGCACTAGCCCCTACAGTCTATTAAGACTATACGGGGGGTCTTTGTCTTTGTATTTGTCTTTGTTTGCATGCAATCGTGGGTGAAGAGGGCTGAATAACGGTAAACTCACGATGCAACCCTTGCGCAGCCGGTTTAATCACAAGGGCCTGAACACCTACCGATTCAACAAACACAGCAGCTCGGCACAGCGAGCTCTAAGCCACCCGGCCCCATCTCTCGGGGGGGGGGGGGGGGGGGAGAGGCTTCATTTAAGTGACGCACCGGGGGCCACTGCGACTGCGAGGCACGCGGCCGTGTTCATTTTCCTCCAGCGGTTGAGCATGTTATGCTCGGCGTTCGCGGTCCCACCTTTTCGGGGGCGTGGGGGAAGGAGGTGCCGCAGAAACCGAACAAAGCTGGGGGGGGGGAGCTTCCCCCCCCCCGCCCGCCCCCCCCCCTATTTATTTTTCCCTGTGACCTGTGCCTGCGTTGAAAACCTGACCCCGACTCGCGAATTCAGTGAGATGAATGTATTGGGCCACGTGTGCAGTGTTCAAAAAGTGAATGTGACTTGAGTGTTTTCTACGATGACTAATAGGGCTTCAGACCCGCAGATTGCATGCGAGCTGCATTCCGCCGAATTAAATGCTCGGCGGTTGTTCATTTATTGCTTAAGTTCACAACGGCAAAGATTCCCCGTATAGCCTGTAACATACTGTTGGGGCAAGTGCTGTCAGCGAGTAGCACCCTATGAATGCCGGAACGGCACACGAATGAGTGGGTGGCCAGCACTACGCCTGACCGCCTTTGTCTCTCCAGTGGCGATGTTTACACACCGCAGAAGGTACTCATTTGAGGCCAAGCCGACCTAGGGGCGGAGGCCCAGGACCGGTGTAAATAATCGTCACTGTTATTGGCCGTGAGCGGGAATCGAACTCGGTACGGCTGGTTCGTAGCGCAGTGCACTAACCGCTACACCACCGCTCCCCACTTAAGTACACACACACACACAAAACGTTGGCGCTGTTTTAGTTGACCTTTCAGATTGTCTTGATTTGTGCTTTCTTACATCTTCTCCACCTGTGCGCCGGTCACGGCGGTTATTTGACCATTCTTCAACCCTCGCTTGTCCGTGTGGGTAGGTAAAGGCGAGAAGAGTAGATGTGGGAGCGTAGAAGTACGGTACAACAATGGATTTTGCTGAACTGCCTCCTTGCTTCCTCGCTGAGTCTCCAGGCTCTTCTTCTTTTTGCCCGGAGGTTCCTGCAATTTGGGAATCATGGCAAATACCACGAGTGCACGGTTTCGCATGTGGGAGGGAAGTTTGGCACGAGGAGAAAACCCACTCACGCAAGTGCATGGCACTGCCAGGTCCAAACGGATGGGTCAGGAACCCACTCGCCTGCCCTTCAATATGCTGGTCACTGTGCAAGCCCAATGGGTTTGGATGTATCCCACATTTCCACGTGGTCCACCAACCCTCACCTCCAAATCGCTGGATCATGTGGCGTGCGCCATCACGACGTCCTGGGCTATGCCTGGGATATCACACAGATTGTTTAAAAAAAATTTCAACTCAATGTGAGCCCGCCTCAAAGCACCGATCACAGAACGAGAAGGAGGGGGCGAGGGGGGCTGGCGAGGGGGGCGGGCGGGGGAATGAATCCCGCAAGCAAAAGCCCGAGATCGACGCGGCAGAGTTTGAGGGATATCGCGCATCGTGGCGTCTGTGCACGCCGAGGTCTCCGTAGCAAAATAATCAAAGCGTGTCGAGCAAAATAATACGAGGCAGCTCGTGTTTACGCTGCGCCGAGTGGGCGCTCGTAAACCTTTCACCTCTCCCAAGTGCGTTCTGTCACCGAGCGTTCGCGAAGCGGCTTCTGGCTAACGAACTTTGCATGTGACCCGCGATCGCTAAGCCTCGCCTCCGCTTGCCTCTCGCTCAACGCGTTTACGTGGGAGAGGAGCGGCGGGGGGGGGGGGGGGGGGGGGGCTCGAGCGTTTTGAAACCAGCAGATTTGGTCGGAGAAGACTATTAGCCCTCTCGTCGTCACGGCTTTGACGGAGAGCAGGGCAGACGCCGTATCTCATAATGCAAGCAGTGCTCCGCTAACGAGAACGCTTGATAAATTGGCTCGGGCACGTGAGCTGCGTTCACTCTCTTGTGAGGTTTTCAGGAGGGTTTTTTCCCTTTTCCTTACACTGCCTTTTGCCTGCTTTTTGACAACCCACCCACCACCCCCCCCCCAAATGGGGCTGTGAAATGAAACAGCTGCTTATTGTCAAAAGATGCATGCATAACTGATCGCACAATGCCATCATTGTTTAGTGACTGGTGAAATGCAAGGAGGGGGCACCGTTTCGGCATGGATTCATTTGGATTGGGTCAGGTAAAAAAAAAATCATTAGATGTTCATTGCAGCAATTCTATTCCTCGTTTGTACTCTGATGTTTTACGCAGTGTTGTGTATGTACGCATACATGAGCCCTTGCCAGCATTGTCAGGTATGATTTATTCACTGCTAGGTGAAGGCTTGCCCATGCAGTGGCCATCTCTCATCGCCTCGTGATGCAATGATCTGTTGAACACCGGCACGTGAACTGATTCATTCGCTCCATCTCCGCTGGGGGCGTCTTCCCTCCATTGGCCGCCACTCTGTCATTAGTCTCGACCACCGGACCTTCATACCTTCTCCCGAGGTGTCTTGTCCAAATCCCACTTTAATTTTCTTTGCGGTCAATTTGACGTCTCTAACCTATATACGTTCTCTCCTACCAAGCGTGGGTGAATTGTTACACGCATGTCGTTTATATATACGTAACCTTAAAACTAAAATACTCCCAAGCTTGCCTTCTTAAAAACCTCGCGTTTTCTGAAAACCTCACCTCACAAAATCCCCAAAACCCACCGCGAATCTGAGCTCCGTTGAGTGTCTAAAGCCGTAATGGCACGAACGCTTGTGGGACTTCGCCGTCAAACTTTTTAAATAACGTCCCACATTAATACTAAATTATACATTACAATTATTTTCTTTGGTAAATATCAACAACGTAACAATTTTGCGAGTCACAAGGGGGGGGGGGGGGAGAAGAAATCAGCCAAATTACCCCCCCCCCCCTCACTCCCCTGGATCCACCACTGGTGGTGAAAGATGGTCAAATAACCGCAGTGGCCCGCATGGCATGGGGAGGCCCTCAGCCAGAAGTTGATTCACAGAGTTACGTTCATGTCCATATCCACGTTATTTATGGTGGCTGTTGACTCATTTTTTTCTCCCTCTCTCTCTCTATCCAGCTTCTTGGGTCTCCTGGTTCAATCTGCTGCCTCTGCTGCTGCCTCTCTCTCCTCTCCCCTGCCAATAGCTGGGCGATGGGGCGGGGGGCGATGGGGGGGAGGAGATGTTGACGCCGGGCGCCCGTTGTCTCTTCTCGTCTTGGCACCGTTTGATCCGAATTTGCGCGGGGACGTTTCCTTTGTAAATTACCTTTCTGTCGAGATGGCCGTGGTGCCGCGAATGATTTTGCCCGTTGGTAAACGTGGTTTGATTTTTAGCCAAGTGGAATGCCTCCCTCCCTCCCCTCCCTCCCTGACTCCCTCCCTCCTTTTTTTCTAACGATCAGACGAGAAAGATGCTCAGTCTTTCGGCACTTTACTTCGTTCATCATGTCGTTTGTTTGTATTTTTTTCTCTTTTTTTAATCAAAAATATAACGCGGGTTTCCCGTGTAACATTAGTCCCATTGTGTGTTACTGTGTTCATAGACACCAACAAGAAACACAAATCACCCTCAAAAACCCATCACCAGATCCCCTGCTGCTGCGCTACCAGCACCATAGCGGCGAAGGCACCTTCCCCTTCCTCCCCTCCCTCCCCTCCCCTCCCTCTCTCCCTCCTTCCCTCCTCCTTGGCTTCGCAACACCGCCCCGAAGCTTTGACAAACACCAAGGCACCTCCGCCACGTGGCTCTCACGACCGTCGACCGTCGGCAATCCCCGGGCCGCCAATGAGAGGGCAATACATGAATGGCACCTATCGGTCGCACGGACGGGCCAATAACAGAATACGAACTTTGCCGGCGTCTTTCGCTGGGAAAAGTGCTCAAAACGGTGAGCAGGTGAACGTGTCTTCGAGGTAGCTTGAACAAAATTGACGAGTGAAGTCGTACACATTGTTGCGGGTGAACATGTGCTCTCGCTAAACTGTTTAATGTCTTCAAGGGGGAGTTTAAACGTTACACACTTTATGGGATTTGTAGATTTTATGTTTGTGTTTTTTTTTCAATGCTCAAAATCACTCCCCCTGGGGTGGCCGCAGCTGGAATTCATGTTGTTTGGATTTTAGGCGATTGAAATGCGATACGGCCACAATTACTCCATATTTTATACCCTGACCTCAGCGTATCGCGTGGTTCTGAACTGGCCGTGAAAGCGCACACGCCCACGTGACCGTGTTTGCGTGTCACTTGCTGTCGCTTTTTTTTTTGGTCAAGTCTGAAATGAATATAAGCGTCGCAAACGCAAAGGCGGTATGTTACCATGGGCATTCCGAATCGTATACATACGTGTGTGTGTATACCCGTGTGATGGAGAAACACATATTTGCTACGATGTGAACACTGCACGATACGCAAAATGTGTGGTATTGCCCATGAGAGAGGCACCGACACGGCTATGGAAACATCTGCTGGGGAAACTGTTCGTACCTCGAGTGAAAGCTGCTCGACTGTCAGGCTGCCGTGGCTGCGCCGTGTATCTCTCTGACGTGTCTTCGGATTTGCACCTCGGAGAGCGATTCAAAACTGTGCGTTTGTAAACTTTCCAGTGTTCTCAGGGCTGCTCGGTGGGACAAAAAGTCGTGATCTCCAGGCTATACTAAGTCACTCTCTCTGCCCTCTCTCGCCTGCCGTGGAAAAGAGACGTTGACTGGTAACTGGAGCCCGCAAAATCGCTTGCAGTTCGTCGAGGCAATGTTGAACGTTGAAAGTGGTTGATTTTGTGTGAGCTCATACGACCGAGATCGTGAGATTGATTGTGAACTTTAGCCGCCGCTGATCAATAAACCGAGCCGCGTTTCGGAAAGGGACGAGGGCGCGTGGGTGGAAATTCACAACAGTGGCAGCCAACAGACGGGAATACTCCTGAGAGGAGGACGCTCTCTGTGGAGATGGAGCGATGGAATGGGCTCCTGAGTGCGAGTGCTAAGGTGGCTTGTTCTGTCACAGGACCACGGGAGATGGAATATCGTCCCACAACTTTCGATCGTGTGGATTTGTCTGACCATACTTCACCACGTTGGTCAGTGTTGGTCGGTGAAGGAGGAACCCGGGAGTGGTTTGTATATATCACTCCCCACGGAGGGTATCCGTGATCGGGAATCGAACTCACGTAATAGGTGTAGGTTACGTAGTGCAGGCCACGAATCACTACAGGGACTCCTCTACTTACGAACACTCGACTTACGAACAAACGCCTCCGTACGTCCGGTTGGCTGTTCGGAACGAGAGTCGTAAGTTGAACCGCTGCGCAATAAATGGCGGTGGTGGCATCGACAACTGCAGAACGTGAAAGAAAAGCGGCATCTACATCTACTACGTTTAAAGTCATTCCACGTGTTTAGTGTACACGCCTTACAACGCGCGTGGGATCGACAGCGGTAAAGTTGGACTTATGAGCAAATCGACTTACGAACAGACCTCTGTATCCTAACTCGTTCGTAAGTAGAGGAGTTATTGTACTCAATTGTAGCGCCCCCATTGGGCTCTGGCCTGGTTGCAAATACATGATTTTATTCTTATCATTATCACGTCCAGGGATACTGCCGCTGTGTAAGGGTCAGAGGTCGCAAACGGGTTTTGATTCCTTACCCGTACCCGGCCGCAACAGGGTCGCAAACGGGTACCCGTACCCGGATACGGGTATCGGGTACCCGATTGCGACCTCTGGTAAGGGTTAGCACACTGGATTTCCAATCCAGAGGTTGATCTCCCCGCGGTAAGAGATACAACAATGGACGCGCTGTTTCAATCCCTCCACTTATTTCCATCCAGTGGTATAAATGGGTACGCCCCAGTTAGCCGATCGGCAGGTCGCGTGTGGTGAGGCAAAAGTGTTGGGAGCCGTCTCCGCACCTCCGATGAGCATGGATAGCTCCGTAAGGTGCGAAAGAAGTTCAATGTACACGCATACATACAAAGGTGTCTGGCCGGCATGGAAGCGTAGGCCAACACTACACATTTCTAGGAGGGCTCTCTGCGGCTGCCTTTTCCGCCAGCAGCAGCGCGAGCGAGTAGAGTCGTGTTCTCCTATAAAGCGGTAGTAGTAGTAGCAGTTGCGTTCCTGAAGAACACTGCGTCACGGAAAAATCGCGTTATAACAAATAATATAGAGGTAAAGCACAGTCCGCGATAACGCGTGAGATGCGTATGCAGGCTGAACAAAAACTGCGGCGCGCGGGTAACGTCTAGAGTCATCCAGCAGTATTCCAATGCTTTGTGTGACTCTACGCCGAGGCAGTCTTACGACTGCTTATACCTACTCGCAGCGACGTAGTTCCGCTCGGTCAATGGCGTTATATCCAATTCGCATCCGCATTATAACTAAACATGAAAACGCGTGTTCCCCGATACATTTGTAGTGACGTAAATTGAGTCACTATGGCGTTTAGCGCCAGCTGCTGTCACAAGAGTGGAACTGCGCGTCTTGAGCCTCTCTCTGGCACCAGAGTGGGGGGCATGGCATGGAAGCGGGTCCTAGGGGACATGGTCCTGGTGACGGTCAGAGAGACGGCAAGTAAGGACGTGACAGTCTGGGTGAACCCGAGTGGGCACGTGACCGGGACAGGGTAGCGAGGGGGCCCAAAGGGGGGCTTGAGGGACACGTGATGCTCGGTCGAGAACCTTCTGGTGAGATCCAGAAGGGGGCGTGGCCGAAGGCGTAGCGAGGCCACGTGCTCGGGAGCATAAAAGGGAAGTCCCTAGAGCAGTCGCGGCTGTCTGCTGAAATGGAACCCGTCGGTGCTACGTCTCTTCGGTCTTTACGCTCGGCATCGTGGGTCAGGCAGTGTGTTAGCTGACTGACCCGGTTATGTAGTTACCCCGTTGTGGTCTAGTTAACCAGTGTACGTTTACGTAGTTACCCTTTTGGGGTTGTGTAATAAACGTGTTGCCTCCAAGTTCAAGTGTGTGCCTCCATAGAACCCACGACACATTCATCGCATTATATCCAATTCGCGTTATAAAAAGAAGGGGGGAAAAAACACGGCCTGTAATTGCAGGGGTTGCCCCTCTAACCTCTGTGTGGTAGCACACACGCGAGAAGCGAGTTCGCGCTGTGCTTTGGCCGCCCGCCTCTCTCTCTCTCTCTCCTGGCGTCAACCCCCACACGCGCGTGCTTGCGGGGGCCCTGCGTGTGCCGGCGGCGGCGGCGGCAAGCGACAGGCGGCGGCGGGCTGCATGGCCCAGCGATCCCCGGCCGGGTCTGCGAAACATTAAGGCGCAACGAACGGCGACGAGCGGAGATTGTCGTGGGACCACCGCGCGCCACCGCTGTCCCGGTGACGTGCGTCATCGGCCACTCGCCGCGGGCCCGACCCTTGCCGGTCCTCTGTGTTGAGGGATCGCTGGGAAAAATAAATAAATGCCAATTCAAGTTGGTTCCACCCGCACTGCCCCCCCCACCACCCATCCCTAAGGTACTCGTTTGTAGTGGTCCAGACGGTGGAGATGCTGCTGTTGGGGCAGGCCTTGGAGGTTGCGTTGTCTACTCGCGTGCGGCAGGCAGCAGTGGCACCTGGCAGAAGGTTGATGGCCGTCGGGTAACGAGCGTGGGGGTGCCTTGTCCCCTCTCCCCCCCCGGTGGCCAAAGCTACGAGTTGGGGCCCCCTTGACAACCACCACGAGATTTGTTTTCAATATTATTGGCCCCTCCCCCTCCACCTGACCGATTGCCGCACCTCCCTGAGATGATAGTGGTGTTACAACGGTGGTGGCATTAACGGCTTTGGCTGTGTTGATTTTTTTTTATCTTGAACCTTGCTTGAGTTTTACTCAGGCACGACCTTGTATACATTATAATAATCTTCATTTGTCTCTTTGAGTCGGTCCGTCAGTCACGATGCTTGAGTAATTCCCATTGTACAGAGACAACTCAGGGCACATTCTTACCAGGTGCCTGCGGTGTTGACGATAAGCGATGTGGAAGCTTTGATCTAGGCCAAAAAAAACGACGTATAAACATTTTCACCATGTTAATCTTAACAGCTCACGCGTGGATGCTTGGTGGAACGATGCATCGCATGTCTGTGAGAGATGGCGACAGCTTAGGAGTGGATTGATCGTGGCTGATGACAATGATGGTGAATAGTGATTTTTATGAATGTCTAAACTCTCTTTACATTCGTATACTTTTCGAGCTGACAAATGAAGACAGCCCTGGGTAAAATGGAGTTACTCTAACCATAAAATGTCACGGAATTTTACAAGTGGGTTAATTTTCCAGGTAAGGAGTGATATGATAAGAGGCGGATGTTTGAGGCAGAAGCAATATCTGTGTTACTTTATGTTACAGAGAGCTGGGCTGTAACAAGCCAACTGGAAAGTAATAATTGCAGATTCTGGTCTTTGAGTAAGGGTGTATGTGAAGGAGGACACTAAACAGGTAAGGGTGGTCTTCTTGGTTCTTTCGGTAAAGTCACGTAGAAGGGAAATAATAAAATAATAAAAATTAAACATAATAAAATAATTCTCACGACGTTTCGGCCACAGACGCTGTCTTTCCGACAGACCTGTTCTGCACCTGAGGACGGCTGCTTGCGTTGTGGCCGAAACGTCGTGAGAATTGTATTTTATTATGTTTTATTTTTATTCTTTTATTATTTCCCTTCTACGTGACTTTACCGAAAGAACCAAGACGATGAACCCCTGCAGTCACGAAAGCTTTAAATCGAAAGGTAAGAGTGGAGTAAGCAATCTGCAAGAAAAAACAAAATACAAGTGTTGTAGATGTGACGCCATAAGGTGGGACATGTGTGCAGCATGGAGGAGGGCAGGTGACTGGGACGGGCATTGGAGTGGCACCCACAGAGGTCAGCGACGAATGGGGAAAGGCCTCAATCCAGCGTTGTGGGAGACTGATCGAGCAGACCCCCAGAGGGTCAGATGTCGAGCGCACGACTGTTGAGACATCTCGCCGAAAGAAGCAAACGGTGAGTTGTGTCGGCATCGACATCGCTGGCCTGTGATGGCCCCTCAACTTTCACCCCTGAGTTTCTCCTACCACTGACCCTCGCCGTTCCCTGTTGCTGAGCTGATTTGTGTTTTTTTGGTGGAAGGCGTCGGCCGCTCTGGAGGGGAACGTGGGTACGCAGGTGCAAGTGTTTAGTGGCGGGGTAGCCCGGCCAGGGCGTACCCCACCCCCTTCCTGCAGGCGAGTGGGGCACTGCCGTGTCTCCCACAAGGCAGTCGCGTTGTGGTGCGCACGCTTTTGCGTGTGCACGTGTGTGCGAGTGTGTGCGGTGGCGGAGTGGTGGTGTAGCGATTAGCTGGCTGCGCTACGAACCCAGAGGCCCGAGTTCTATTCTCGCTCACGGACAACACCAGCGACGATTGTCTGAAACGGTATTGTGCCTCCCCTAGGTCGACTCAGCCTCTAATGAGTACCTGGTTGCGGTGTGTTAACATCGCCACTGGGAAGACAAAGTTGGCCAGGGCACGTATTCATTCGTGTGTTTCACGCACACCCCATATTATTTGAGACAGCTGCACTAATTGGTCGGTTATGTTATTATAGGAAGAAGTGTTTTTTTACAGTCACAAATCTGTCAATGTGAAATTGATTAATATAGGACATTCTAATCAACGAGAGGAAGCGAACATCGCCACTGAACACAATTCGCTGTCAATTCAGTAGAGCAACGCAGGCGTTTAACATGTTGGTCTCGCCATCATACTGGCCGAGATACACTCAAAGTTGCTACGGCTCCATCTGAACTGATCCCATTCACCCACCCGCTCTGACCAGCATGGTCAAATATGGTCAATAACTCCCATGGACCCGCGCGGCGTGGGGAGGCCCTCACCCAGCATTGCGTTGACAAATTGCTCCGACGTGCACGTTATGAACAACGCTTTGTGATCCATCACTTTTGTCTTGAATACAAAGCTCACGTTTGTTGACGTTGTGCAAGGCATCTAAGCAGCGTCTGCGCGCAACAATATGATGAAGAATATAAAGAAGAATAATAAGGAAAAAAAACCAGCACCAAATTACAAACACGTGCTGATGGTGAGAGAGGCAATAGACACCTCATTGTGTTCAGGCTGGCGTGTACTTTGTGCGTACATTGGGGACAATATGGCCGGTGGCGAAACGGGGGGGAATTGAAACTAACTTATTCTCTCGTGCTGGCCAAAGCGGTGTGGCTTTTTTTTTATCTCGGCAGCGAAATGCCACAACCCCCCCCCCCCCCCCCCCCCCCCGCCGTGACTTGCGATGTCATCTGGCGAAATCGCGTTGCTAAAATTTGCTGTTGTTGGTAGTGGAGTGGATGGGGGGTGGTGTTTCTGTGCTATTGTCAGTGGGGGGTTTTGTTGGTCAAGCCACGGGAAGTCGTGAAAACAGGATGAAATGTGACAGAGGCAATTCCTCATTAAGGCTCTCGTGCATTTCCTTCGTTCGCCGTTGAGTTTTTGTTTTGTTGCTGTTGCTTTCCGAGCACACTCATTGTTTTAGAGTGCCTCTGTAAAAGTGCGGTAATGTTTCAAGACCGAGTCGAGCGTCTAAATCATTGCAACTTCGATATCCACTTGATCGGAATAATAAACCTGAGGTGGCCGTTGTTAATCACGTTCGTAGTGGCCGCGTTGGCAAATAATGAAAAGGAATAATAGCAATAACAACGAGTTTTGTTTTAAGGTCTAGCATATTGTTGAAGGGCTTCCACCGTGCAAAAGAGTGTCACAACACGCGGACCCAAACTATTTTGCAACAAGACGAATTATAAAAAATTCTAATAGAAACCTGACTGATTGAACAATCGACAAGAGGCAATGTGTCACGCATTGTGAATGTTTTTTTGTTGTTGTTATTGAGGGGACAAGGCAATGTCCCGTCCCTTTTCGCGTGGAAGGGCTTTGCGCAAAACATCTTTGGCTCACTCGGACAACCCCTGTAGAGGAATTTAAACGCTCGTAAATCAACACTAAAAGCTCCAATGCCTTAATAAATAACATTATAGAGCGTGTGTCATTGTAGCGGACCGGCCTCTGTTGGTTGGATGCAAAGTCAATGCTTGACGGTCACGGAGAATGAATATTAACTGGCGCGCATTACCAACGGTCAAAAATCTAGAACTTCTCTGACTATTATTCCACCTCCCTCCACAATCACTGAACGTGACCTGTTGGTAACATTAATTTAGTTTTCGTACCTGTCAACCATTACCCGTAATCTTGTACAGGGAAAGACAGTTTGCAGGTCCATACGGCGTACAGCCGTTTTAATACCTTGCAAAAAAATTACAAAATGTTGTCTTTTTGTTTGTGGTTCTCTCCCTTGTGATGGGACTTTGTAAGATGAAAGTTGAGATTTATAAGGGCACCGGGTGACCAATAAGGTCTGAATTGGTTTGTAATAAGATAGGCACTGATAAGGGGATTACAGGTATGCGTTAAAGTCCCAACAAGCGATCGCCGTGGCACAGGTAAAAAACTAAAATTCTAACAATAAAGAAGAATCGGCGCAAAAAAACGATTTGAAAATTCGTTCCCGTTGCTAAAACGTCACTCGTGGCATTGTCGGCGCGGAACCGTCTGAAGCGACGGGCACATTGTCACATTGTCTCATTACCACATTGCCTCATTGCCACATTGTCTCATTACCACATTGCCTCATTGACACATTGTGACATTGCCACTTTGTCTCATTGCCACATTGTGACATTGTCTCATTGTCTCATTGCCACATTGTGACATTGCCACATTGTCACACTGCCACATTGCCACGTTGCCACATTGTCTCATTGCCACGTTGCCACATTGCAACATTGTCTCATTGTCACATTGCCACATTGTCTCATTGTCTCATTGCCACATTGCCACATTGCCGCATTGCCACACTGCCACATTGCCACATTGCCGCATTGCCACATTGTCTCATTGCCACATTGCCACATTGCCGCACTGCCGCACTGCCACATTGCCACATTGTCTCATTGCCACACTGCCACACTGCCACATTGCCACGTTGCCACATTGCCACATTGCCACATTGTCACATGGCCGTTACGGCATTAACCGAGTTTGTGAAGATGACGTTGGGCGACTCGCGCCCCTGACCTCGCGTCGCTCTAAAACAGCGTGACGCAGGGCCGGCCCTGCCTAATCGTCTGATGCCGCTTAGTTGGATTCTGTTTCCAAGCCTTTCGGGAGCCGTAGCATTCCTTCGGAGGCTTTCCAGTAAAAGCGAGGCCCTGTTTTAGTGGCTCTATTGAAATGAAAGCCAGGTTTCCCGGAGTGAAAAAATGTATAATCATTTTAAGAACTCCGCGTGTTCAAGTTTCGCGCAAAAACCCAAATAAAAGTAGCGGGAACAAGCAAAAAGGTGAGATATATTTATGTTGTTGTTGTATGTAAAGCTCAGACCAAGTGAAAACATGTTTTTTTTTACACGCAGTGTTTTATGAGTGAAGCTGCGCAGACGTTAGGACAATGCGATTGTGTTTGCGTGAACCCTGACCTCGATCGAGTCGTCGGTCTTGGATTGGCGATGACGCGCGCGTGTTCCCTGTGTGTGCGTGTGTTTATCTAACGCGCGCCTTCCGCGTGCATTGAGTCGCTATGCCCACAGCCGGCGTTCGCCGTCTTTTATCCAAAATATGGAACTCTTTAAACCACGTTGTGTTCGTGGTAATAGCAGTGGACACACTTTGCCTTATGAGATGCAGGGGGAAGGCATCGCAGTTGAAATTTCGGTACCGAGCCCAAGACCCAATTTGCTTTTTTTTTTCCCCCGCCGTGGCGAAACTCATGACAGCTGTGCGGGGCACTCTGGACTCGAAACAATACGAAAGCCCCGATACGTTACTTATTAGAATCTGACATGTAATTTCCCATGGACTAGGCCTGTTTGTTTATGGGTCGTGGCACACGAGAGGCCTGTGCCAAGTCTCCAATGAAAGCCCCCCCCCCGCCCCCGAGCCAAGCGGAGGAGGCCGCAGCGGGCGCGTTCGTAGGGGCGGCCGCAGGTTCCATAGAGACCGTGCCCCCCCCTCCCCCCACGTGTTCCTGTCCCGTCATCGTCCTTGCCGTTTGTTGTATTTGGAAAGAAAAAAAACATTGTCTTTTATTTCTCTCTCCCCAACTTGGATGCGATATACCATATCCACTGGCGACTCTCGCAGAGCAAATGTGCCACGGAGAAGCCATGGGAGGTGCGACTCCCGTCTGTGGAAGCAGATGTCACAGAACTGCTTCTGAGTTCGCTTGAAGTGACTTTCAGTCCAGATATTCATTTCAAGTGATTTTCGCCATGGCTTGGACTCCAGCTCAGGTGCCCTCGTTTGTAGTGCAGTGCACCCACACACCCACACACTCATACACACACACACCCACACACTCACACACTCACACACCCACACACTCAAACACTCACACCCACACACCTACACACTCACACACTCACCCACCCACACACCCACACACTCACACCGACACACCTATACACCCACACACCCACACACCCACACACTCACACACTCACACACCCACACACTCACACACCCACACACTGACACACCCACACACTCACACACCCACAGAGCCACACAATCACACACTAACCCATACACCCACACACTCACACACCCACACACTCACACACCCACACACTGACACACCCACATACCCACACACTCACCCACCCACAAACCAACACACTCACCCACCCACACACCCATACACCCACACACTCACACACCGACACACAGTTACGCGTGTATGCAGGCACATGACAAGAGCACACCCCAGCCATGCAGAACTCAAATCTTCCTGGCACTTAAAGCTTGATTAAACTACACACGCGTAGATATTTCTCACTTTCTAAAAGTTAATTTGTATCCAGGGATTGCGTTTAGAAAATTAATGGCGTATAACACACGCCGAATAATGTTCATGGCTTCACTCGGTCTCTCGCCAGCTGAGATTGGCATTCGCTCGGAACACTAAGGCCCTGCACGATCATCTGACTCAAAATGAAACAGAGAAGGAAGAGGTGACGTTTAAGATGATGATTATTAATTATAACTCTGAGTGGTTACGTAAACACTGTGAGTTGTTATATAAAAAAAATGCACACATTCCCATTGTTTCTTTCACGTCTGTAAAAGTTGTACACTCGTTTCCTGTTCTGGCACTTTATTTTATTGCTTTTATTAGTCTCTAATTACTTTTGCATTCACGAGAGTGCTCATGCAGGTTTTAAATAATCATTTAAAATGTGGAAAGTGTACTTAGTAACGAAGTTCCCCTGTGTTGATGCGGCTTCAGTGAGGTTTATAGACACAAATTGCACGGTTCGTTCGCTGCCAAATACTGCCAAATATCTCAGCCAACACGTCTTCAAGCACGGAATTAGGCAGGATGCCTGTACGTCTTTATTCATTTTCTCACTCGCGCATCATAATTATTTGTAATGTTTGAAAATATATAAGGTGGAAAAAAACCTTCCGCAAGAACACTTTTCAAGATTTTATCCCAAAACCACAAGTGCTGCACTGCCGCTGACACCACAACCACCACCACGACCACCACCACCACGACCACCACCACCACGACCACCACCACCACCACGACCACCACCACCACCACCGCAGTGATCCCTAACTCCCCTCTCCCTCTCCAGCACTTGAAGTCAGCTCAAGTACCGAGCACGTTGGCATTCACCAGACCTTGCCCTCACTGCATTCGGGTCACGTTTGGTAATGGTGAGTCCAATGTAAATTGGGAGTCCGGGTTTTAGGAGCGGTAAACACAGGCACGCGGGCATGGACATCTGGACATCCATGCGCATCCTGTGGTAAGGTAAAAAACAACATAACAGGTGCTCACCCCATCCGCCTTTATTTTACTCCTCATCCTCTTGATTCGCGACTCTTCAGCTGACGCGCAACGAGCTGCACAACGTCCACCACGCGCGCAGCGGAGCCGCCGTGTGACGTGCGGCGTGCCAGGGCCGCCGAAGACCTCTCGGTCTCTCTTTAGAGGGAGATAGGGAGGGTCACGGTCGAGGCAGCGGATCGCGCACCCCCAGCCCTGTACGCCCCCCCCCCCTGTACCCCCAGCCGGGCCTCCGCTGGGCAGCCGGAAAAGCCCTCTGCACCAGCGTGGACGGCACCCTCGTGTTCCCCTTCTGAAGCGCTCGCTCGTCACCGTGGCGTGCGCGATGACCACCAGCACCACCAGCACCACCACGTGACTTTTCTTTCGTGTTGTGCGCGCTCTGCATTTAGCGCCGCAGCGCGTGGATTAATAGCGATTATTTGTGTTGCTGGTAACTTTGTGTATTTCATATCGGAATCGCCTCCAGTGCTGTTGCTGCTGGCGGCAACAAAAGTTGTTTAAAAGTCAAGTCTGTCGCGCGCATATTTCGCGGAGTGGACATGAGAGAGAGGGAGAGAGAGAGGCGCCGTCGGCCGCTCTGACAAAGTCGCTGGTTGCCGAGTGATGTCCTTGACGTGCGCAGTAAAGCGGACCGCCTACAAAGCCGGCATTGTTCGCCGGGTGATTGGAACTTTTTTTTATTTGAATTTTTTTTTGTGTTGCTCACCCGGCCTTGGCATTTCACAAAAAAACTGAGTGAGCGTGCGCTTGGCAGAGAGGAGCAGGTGTGTTTACGCACTGTCGCCGCGAGGGCTTACCGAGTGTTGGTGTCACTCCGGGAACACGAAAGTATAAATGTGAGGCCAAGATTGGACTTTTTTTTCTTCTTCTTATTCTTCCAACTTTACAGCCCTGAAAAACCACAAAGCGTGTCTCGGACCGCGACTCTTAGTCTGTGGCACTCTGACAAGTTCGTTCGGGGTCCAGTGTGATGCGGGAGATCCACGTTGCTGCCAGGCATGAGTGTTCACACACCAGTTGCAGTATCTCTCGTGTCAACATTCAAGCCAATGGAGTGCATTGGAACTACCGGGGAAATCGAGGTGTACAGAAGAATAAACTAATGGAGTACTGATGATTATTTACCCATGAACGCCCCACTGAACCTCAAGGCTCTTATTCAGGAGGGTGCTACATTGGAATGCTTGGCCAGTCACATTAATGAGTGGTTGACATGTGTGAGGGTCTCAGAGTAAACCCATAAAAATAGGGAGGTGTGACCCTTAGCACTGTCACCTCATGGCCACCTCCCAGCTCCACGCCTCTAGCACCTGGAAATTCATTAAGGTCGCCCATTCAAGTTACTCACAGGGGTCAACTAAGCTTAGCTCTCAAGTTCTGATGACACTTGCCTAATTTGGGGTGATCTGTTTGTAACAATTCATCGAACTTACAAAGAGCCTTCTGTTCCAATACCACGCTCGTGCGCCTCATTGAGGAAACATGCACATCCTTATCGCAACTTTCGTACGGTGCTAAAGAAGTTCAACACACATACATGAGAGACTCGAGCACAGAAACGCCCCAAGGTGATACATGTAAAACCGCTCACTCTTCATTACATCTTAATGTTTTATTTCAAGCTTTCGTGACTGCAGGGATTCATATTCGTGGTTCTTTCGAAAGAACCAAGAATATACATCTTAATTGCTCCTAAAGTCGCCACTAAATCGCCACGTTGTAGAGTGGCGACTTAAATCCAAGCGTCGAAATGCACGTCACAGCAGGGAGTACGTCCCTCCGGCGTTCGAGCAAAGCAACGTGAAATGTGCACGTATTTGAGAGAGAGAGAGAGAGAACAAAACTAGAGTAATATCTTAAAGCTGTACTAATATTTGTAAAAAATATTTTTTTTTGTTACAAATTACATCACGTTGAGATGTTGCTTGAGAGAATGTGGCTTTAAGAAAGTGTCTGGCCTGTGTGCGTGCGTCCGTATGTGTCGCTACACTTGCAGGGAGCGGTGGTGTAGCGGTTAGCGCGCTGCGCTACAAACCCGGCGACCCGAGTTCGATTCCCGCTTACGGCAAACACCGGTGACGATTATTTGAACCGATCCTGGGCCTCCCCTAGGTCGACTCAGCCCCCAATTAGTACCTTGTGCGGTGTGTAAACATCGCTAGGAGAGAGACAAAGGCGGTCGGGCGTGGTGTTTCCCCCCCCTCTTCGTGTGCTCGCTAGCAGGGCTTGCCCCGAGAGTCTGTTAAGGCTATACGGGTGATCTTTGTCTTTTGTCCCCAAATGTACCTGTGCACTCCGTTTCACCCCCTCACGATGCACCACTGAGCATGGAGAATTTGTGAACTCGAAATAAATTTAACTGCTGGCAGGGCAAGGGACCCAAATAGTTGATAGACACCACAGGAGCTGGTGTTGATTGCAAGGTGATACGGTCCTCACACATTTTTGGAGTGTTTTTGAATGACCACTTCTGTAATGGAATATTTACAACAATCGATGTTTGCGTTTGTCGTACGTGTACATGCATGAGTGACTGCAAATGCTTTACAATGAAATGGTATTCTCATGTTGCGAGACAGCTTAATACCTGGTTCCTGTGTCAAGGGGCATGTGCTTTCAAAATAATAATTATAATTTGTGTGTATTAGCATAGTGCTATAATAATAACAATTATTATGATTGCATTGGTGTCACGCCTAGGTCACCACATGCATATTCATATAATTTGCAATCATTGCTTGATTTGCCTAATTTAAATTAGTTACGAGCCAATCTGGGGTAGTGGTGGTGCAGTGGTTATCTCGCTGTGCTCTGAACCTGGCCATCTGAGTTGAATCCCTACCCACTGCAGACATCAGGGATGAGTTATATCTGAATTAGTGCTGGCCACTCCATCTTAAGGAACCAGCATGGTGAAGTATGGAAAAACAACCCCCCTATGATGCGCTGTTTGTGCTGAGTGTGTTGTCCTTCCCGACGCACTTTCGATTAGCACGATTTGTTACATACGGTGAACAAAAATAATCCATAATACTAGTACAGCACACCGGCGCGTTGGAAAGTAAATGTTATGGATTCAGCACGCCGGTGTGCTATACTTGTAGCAAATTGGCATGTTCTGTTTACGTGACAAACCTTACTAATTGGCTGTGTCGCGTGGTAGCTGGTTTATTTATGCAATTTACGCGATCTAACCTCCCCCCCTCCAAAAAAAATCGTATTACGGATGATATTGGTCGCGAAAGCCTACGTGTTTAACTGGTGCAAAATAAGTTCAACGTACATAAATGATCGAAATGGCATGGTAGTGGATTGATGAAGGGGCCGTGCGTGAAGAGCCTATTGCTATTTTTTTGTAACAAAGAACTTCGATCGGCATATTGCCCTTGTACCAAGGCCTGCGCGGTGCACGTTCCCATCCACACGTGATCCGATAACCCCTGCTCCTTTGACTGCCACCTGGCACGGCTTGTTGCGCAACACCCGCCTGGCAACCGCAATGCACAGTGGCCCCACGAGTTCATTCCAAGCATTGCGGTGACAACTGATACCCATAACAGGGTCCACAGAAGGTGCACGTAAATGCACCTTTGATAATAATAGCACGCTCCTTAGCATTAATTCTCCCACTTAGTGAGGCTCCCCCAACATAATGTGGCTTTGAACTGCACATTAAACTCGTGAAAGCGGCGATTAATTCACAATCTGGTCGCGCCTTTCAAAAAAAAAAGAGAGAGATGCTCCGGCCAGGGCTGTCGGCACCGGATTAACATTCCAGTCGCGGCTTTTGATCGACACCATTAAGATTCCTGCCCGACGCGAACACCTGCCGCTTAGGAGACTTTACATCTGCACGACACATGCTGCCAAGGTGGCCCCTCCCGCCTTCCCACCCCCCCCCCCTTTGGGCCCCCTCCTCCTGCCCACCTTGGGCCCCCACCTTCTCACGAGCCACCTCTCTCGCAGAATTCCACCCCTATCACTCCCGCGAGCGAAAAGGTGAAGTGGCTTCAGCACCGCTTCCCGTAATCGACGCCCCGTGTCCCCCGGAGGCTGCTGGACTATCGACCCCCCCCCCCCCACCACATCACCACCAGCCTGGGCCCGGTAGCGATCGCTCTGTGTGTGTGTCCGTCTGTGAAAACTACCGGACGTCTGTGAACGAAGAGATTTCTTGCTCATCGGATTCCTCCAGTATAAATACATATTCTAGATTCTGTGTGCCGGTTGCATTGGAGGCAGTGAGTGGGCTGCGCGTTAATATCCCCGTCAGCGTAGCAGCAGTTGCTGCTGCTGCTCGAGGACAAACACGCACGATGCATGTATGTAGAACTTCTTTCGCGCCGTACGTAGCCAACAGTGCTAATCAGAGCTGCGGGGGACGACAACGACATATTTCTGTGTATCAGTACGGGTAGTAGAAGCAAGCATACGCAGAGTTTCACGTGTCGATAAATACGAGTGAGTCCATAGGAGCGTCAATAGGGCGATGGACTCAAAAGCATTGTCCTGATATAAATGTGGAAACAAAACGGAGGTCAGCTTGCATGTGCTTCGCTGGAGGAAGGAGTGAGTGGCTGTGTGTCTGCCCATGGCTGCCCGCCTCTTCTGTCAACAAGAAAAAACAATACCGGGTTCCCAATTAGAATGGGAAGTAATGTGCTCTCTCATAATTCAATAGTGCTCGTATCAGTTGAAGCTCGAACTACTTTCCGGTAAGGAATTGTTTATCTTTAAAGGTCGTGCCACTGGTGCGGTGAGATGGCGATGCATGGCTTGTTTTATAGTTGTGTAGCTGGTTATGGCTGCCTGTGTTTGGATAGCATCTGTCACTTGTAGCTTATTTCAAAATAAAACTTATTAATTGCATTTAGGGTGCATTTCATTCACGAATGACTTATACGTTATCGCCAGTACGTTTTCTTTGGAAGGGTTTACAAAGTCCCCACCCGTCGTATCAATTTTCCAAACAGTTTATGTTCAAACAAATGGTACTCATTCCAATAAAAGATTCATTTACAAAAACCTGGTTCGTATATTCGCAATTTCAGTGATTTCCCACTCTGCACATGTCCTGATTTCTGTACAGCGTGTTGAGATGCAGCAACATTAATAAGCCATGCGCTTGTAAAGTCATTTCTGCCCATCCACTGCTGGATGAGGGCCTTGCCATGTCGTTGGGGTTGTGGGTATTTCTTGTTTCTACTTCTCAACGCTGGCCACTGCGGGTTGGTGAAGGCATGCGGCACAGATGTGGGAACATAGCAGTATAGTACAACGATTGATTTCGCTGCACACCCTTCTGCTGTCCACCACGTAACGACGCTAAATGATGTGTACTGGAAGGCCAAATTGAACAAAGCTGTAACGTGACGGCGGCTTTGAACTTCGCGTAAAAAACCCAGTGAATACTGTATTATTTAATTAGGTAATTACAAAAGATAAGGTTATGATACTAATTATTTCTTGCTGGATTGTTGTATTTCGGGACCATGAGAGATGGCGACAGCTTTGGGGGGGCATTCATCCAGCAGTGGATTCACCAGAATCTTCACTTTAGATAAATATTTAAAATAAAATTTTGCAATTACGTGATTTTTTGCCTTTTTCCCCCTTCATTATGTATTTCGTTTGGGTTTATTATTTTTCTGGCGCCCCCTGTTATGTTACGTTGCGTTTACCAAGGAACCGAAGCTTTGGTTGATGAAACCCGATGCCGGAGTTTCTTATCTCAAAGGGCACTTCAAAATAAACTGAATTGAATGACTGACGGTGATTTCTTATTGTTAGATAAATGGCGGCGGGGGGACATACAGTTGAGCAGTGATTAGCGAGTTACCCTACGAACCTGATGTCCCGAGTTTGATTCCTGATCACCATTTCATCGCTGAAGAATAACTTGGGTAGCGAGCGATGTATGAACCGGTTCTAGCCACGTGACCAAGGGACACGTGGAGTCCTTCATCCAGCAGTAGACTAACATATGGCTGTACATTATTGTTATTATCCTCATATTATTTAAACGAGGTGTGTAGGTCATTGAAATGACGACTTGCTGGCAGGTCTCATACATTGGACATCTGTGAAAAAAGAGCTTTATAACTCATCGGATTCCTCAAGTATAAATACAGATTCTGATTGGAGGAGGGGTCGAAGTGATACCCCCAACTAGTTTTGCCGCACAGCAGAGAGGGCCCCCCTTGTCCCTTAATAAATGCGTCTACATTGTGACGATTGGTCAATTGTTTAAAGCGGGGCTATCGAATTAAGATGTAAAAAAACCCCACGAACAAAATCGAATTCTTAGCGCTGCAGAGCCACGTTGGACGGTGGCAACACATTGGACGTACAACAGCCGATTGCATATTCTTGGTTCTTTCGGTAAAGTCACCTAGAAGGGAAATAATAATATAATAAAAATAAAACATAATAAAATAATTCTCACGACGTTTCGGCCACAACGCAAGCAGCCGTCCTCAGGTGAAGAACAGGTCTGTCGAGAAGACAGCGTCTGAATGAAACACCCCAGGCTTGGAGCGTCTATTTAAGCTGGGTTGGAGGGGGGGAGAGCGCCCCTTGAAACGTCGTGAGAATTATTTTATAATGTTTTATTTTTATTATTTTATTATTTCCATTCTACGTACCTTTACCGAAAGAACCAAGAAGATGAATCCCTGCAGTCACGAAAGCTTTAAATCGAAATTTAGCCGATTGCTTGTTCACCTCTTTGATTATTTACGCGCAAACCAAAAACCACACCAATGCGCTCTGCAAAGTGCGCTCAGCCTCGAGCGCCCTCGCTGATTCAACTCAATTATTTGTATCGCCGCCTAATGGGGGGCGGGGGGGGGTAGGGGGCTAGGGGGCTACTCGCGCCGCGTTCTCACAAATTGACGCGGCCGTAACCCGCTGGTCGCTTTAATGGGGATCGACTTCGCAGAGCGAGCGAACGAGCCGAGCGCCGTCGACGAGGAGCCTGCGAGAGTCGAAGGAAGTTTGAGGCGAGCGGAGTGATCCCCTTTGTAGTTCCCCTCTCCGCTTTACCTCTCCGTATTTTTGTTTTTTAATGTGGACGTGACCTCTCCGACCTTGGCGTTGGCCCCTGCAGCACAGGCGTCGCAATGTGAACCAGCTGTGCATCCCTCCCTCTCTCGATCTCTCTCGATCCCTCTCTCGATCTCTCTCTCGATCTCTCTCTCGATCTCTCTCTCGTGCGCGCGCTCCTATTGTTGCGCGCTCGAACTAACGTAGAGGCGCGTGAACCAGCGGGTGATGGTAGAGCACCTGATTCCCTCCCCCCACCCTCCCCCCCACCAACCCACCCACCCTCCTTCCTTGGTGAAGTATGGTCAAACAACCCCCAAGATGCGATACGGCATGGGGATGCCTTCATCCAGCAGTGGATTGAGAACTGGCTTGTACGTGGCGTGACGTTTCATAGCACGTGAGCGAGATACACTGATGTGTGCTCCAACGCACACACGTGCACGTGTGATGGACATGGCGGGGGAGGGTGCATTTTTTAAAACCCAGAATGTCTCTTTTATTTGCTCACGGGGAATTGCCAACTGCATCCAAAACAATTCAGGATGAATTGAAATTAACGACCGTTCCTGCTTTGAAAGGTATCCAGCTCACGTCTCGAAGCTTTTATCTGCCATTGTTCTTGTTGTCTCAGATGGACGCCCGCGTTTACAATTGCCGACTCTTAGTGACGATCTTGATGCGTTCGACTATCGTCCTCTCTCTCTCCCTCCCTCGCCCTCTCTAAGTAATTCCCACGTTGCAGTGATCAACGCGGTAGCGAGCCGGGTGGGAATTTTCGTTCCGGTTCTTTTTTCCGTGAGCTCTTTGGGCTTTTGACTTCACGAGCGAACAAATGCTTCGTACTCACGGCCCCCCCCCCCTCCCGTGATTGCCGGCAAACGTGGCGCTGTAGCACAATTACCACATGGCGTTTACAAAGTAACATGATGTATGTTTGTTGAGCTAGGTGAAGCGGTAGTGTAGCGGTTAGCGCGCTGTGCCATGAACGCGGCCACCCGAGTTCGATTCCCGCTCACCATCAACACCAGTGACGATTATCCGAATCTGTCCTAGCCCACCCCTAGGTCGACTCAGCCTAAAATGAGTACCTGGTGCGTTGTGTACACGTCGCAACTAGGAAGACAAAGGCGGCCGGGCGTGGTGTTGGCCACCCACCCCCTCGTGTACCGTTCCGGCCTTCATAGGTGCTCGCTAACAGCACCTGCCCCAACAGTCTGTTAAGGCTACACGGGGGATCTTTGTCTTTGCATGGTGACCTTCTTTCGCACCGTACCAACCCTCCATCGCACGCCCCAAACACCGCGATGTAACGTGCCCTTTCGAATTCATTATACACCCAAATATATACCGGCATCACAAGATTTGGAACTTTGTACAAGTGGGGGGAAGGGGGTGGGGGTGGGGGGATTTGACGTTTGGAATACCAGGTACATTGGGCCAGTTGTCAAGAGTAAATATATATAAATAATGGAATTATAAGCAAACTCATTTTTTTAAACACACCATATGCTACCGATTAATAGCGATAATGGATCGAAGTTCAAAGCGCAGATATGCACTTTAGACTCATGTGCGGGGATCGTGTTACCTTTAATGTCCCGTGGAATGCTGGGCCGCTAGGACAGGCTGTCACATTACGCTCATATTTGCCAAACGTAACCATTTAATCGCTGAAGCCTGGACGTTGGGTCAGTCCAACTTTGAAAATGTATCGCGGACCCAAAGCCACGCGTCACTCGCATTGCCCACGAGAGTGTGACGGTGACAGCGCGCGCCTACACACACACACGCACACACACACGCTCACATACACACACACACGCACACACGCACTCACACACACACACGCACACACACACATACATACACGCACACACACGCACACACACACATACACACACACACACTCATACACGCACACACACACACTCACTCACACACGCACTCACATTCACTCACACATACTCACTCACACACTCACTCACGCTCATTCACTCACTCACACACACTCACACACACGCACACACACGCACACACACACTCACATACACATACTCACACAGACACTCACATGCACACACACACATTCACACATACACACACTCACACAAACACACACGCACACACACACGCATTCACACTCACATGCACACACAAGTACACACACACACACGCACATACACATACACACACATACTCACACACACACTCACATGCACACACACACATTCACACACACACACTCACACATACACACACTCACACAAACACACACGCATACATGCACACGCACACACTCACATGCACACACACACGCACACACTCACATGCACACACACGCACTCACACACACACGTACATGCACACACACACTCACACACACGCACACACACGCACACACGCACACACACACTCACGCACACACACACTCACATGCACACACACACTCATACGCACTCACACACACATACACACACACACACGCACACTCACACACGCACACACACACGCACACACACACGCACATGCACACACACGCACACACACACTCGCACGCACACACGCACACACACGCACACACACACGCACACACACAGACACTCGCACACTCGCACGCACACACACACGCACTCACACACACACGCACACACACGCACTCACTCACACACACTCACACACACGCATTCCCACTCACTCACACACACACTCACTCACACACACGCACGCACTCACACGCACTCACACACACTCACACACACGCACTCTATCACACTCACTCACACACGCACTCCCTCACACTCACTCACACACGCACGCCGCACTGCTCTGCACGATTTTTTTTCTCCCCCTCCCCCCCTTTCCAAAAGAGCCTTTCCCGTTAACCTGCCAGATCACTCAGAAATTCTTGCTGAGGCCACTTGTCGAGTGCAGAGAAGCAGTTTTCTGAAACACGAGTCGGGGGGCGCCCCCCACCCCCTTGAAATCCGAATTTCTACACGCCTGTCAGAGTTACCATTAACACATCGCTTTGAACAGCTGACCTGGTTAGTACAACGTTGTTACAGCTCCGTCCTGGCCCACGCAGTCGTGAGGATTTTTTTTGAGAGGGTTGGGGGGGGGGTCTGGGTTCGGCCGCCTCCCCCGCTAATAAGAGGCACTGTTGCCACTTTGCTGCACAGATCGTCTCGTTCGCCTCTCTCGATGGGCCACTCCGTTTGGTTGTAGCGACGTGTTCTTTGGAGCTCCCGACCACGTGGAGCGAAACGTCGGACATCTTTCCAAAACAACGCGGGGGTGGCGAAACCATAAAACAGAACGGAGAGGCGCACGGGGCAATCGTTGTTCGCTGGCGCGCTGCTGCACTAACCGCCGTGCCACCACTCCACCCTATCAGTGGCGTGAGATTAGTCCGATCATTTTCAGCCCCATGGCAATCCACTGCTGCAGCAAGGACTTCTCGTGCTGTATCGGTGACGTTGGTTCTTTCGTCAAACTTCACCACGCCGAGTGAAAGTAGGTTGCTGAAGGACGCGGGCTCAGGACCGGTTCAAATATTCGTCATTCAGCGATGTTAGCCATGGCCAGGAATCGAACTCGTGTTGCTGGGTTCGTAGCGCAGTTGTTCATGGCAGTGTTTAAACTGCTGCTTTAATTAAAGTGCATGAGCTAATTGATTGACTTTTGAAAAGGGGTTTGATGTGAACGCGTACGGCACACACACACAGAGGTCTTGTAGGTGCACATAAGTCAAAGGTGGATTTTGGGGTGGGTGGTGAGAGTGGGGGGGGGGCATGAACCAAACTGGTTTCAGCCACGGTTTTCGAGAGCTCCCCAAGTAGCACTGGCCGTGTTCTGCAGGGAGAGGGGGGAATGAGAGAGCAGGAGAGAGAGAGAGAAAGAGGCGGAGGGGGGGTGACGGTGTCTCCCCAAGAAGCAGGGAGCGAGCGGCCGGGCGTGGCGCAACGGCTTCGGCCTGAAGGAGGAGGGGGAGTAGAGGGGGGGGGGTTGGTGCCGTCTGGAAGCGTTTAGGAGCTGTGTACGAGTGGCGCCGCACAACGAGAATTAATCGCCGCTACGGCAGCCAACGTTTCGAATAAAATGTAGCAAATAAAGAAGAAGAAGAAAAAAAGGTTGAAGCAAATAAATAAATATCTGAGTTTGTATCATTCGTCCTTGGGGAGTGGGTGGAGCGGTGACACCGCGGTTAGCACACTGCGCGATGAGCTTTGCGACCCGAATTTGATTCCTGGCCACGGCTAAACATCAGTCGCGATGAATAGCTGAACTGGTCCTGCCCCCTCCTCTCCTCCCCTTCCCTCCCCCGTGAACCCACACCGAGCAGCACAAAGTCCCCGCGACCGCCGTGATGCGGGGAGGCACTTTTCGTCCAGCAGTGGACAGACAAACGCGGCTGTCCGTCCGTGGCGGACGTGGGTACATTTTTCGGCCGAACGCTCGCGAGTTCCTGGCTCCAAGGGTAGGAAAACGTGCTCTGAGCGTATAAGCCATCACCTCGAGTTTCTGCGAGCCCTCTGTCTCTAAGACGTTGCTCCATGCTGAACGTTCCTGCCCAAAGCATTACCGCGTCACGTCGCGACTCTCGCGTGTGTAACGCAATACGCGCGAAGGCTGAGGTTTTATTTGGAGTAGTCTAAGTGTTTATTTGTAAAATTGCCGATGTCATTTTTTTTTTCAAACTTTACTTTTGACGTTAACCACGAAAACGTCCTTTTGAGAATACCGTGCGCGCAGCGCGGCGTTGCCTGTTTCATGCGATCAAGTCTTTAAAATTACACCCCGAGAGCGACGACGGCTCGCGTGAGTGCGTGAGTGAGGAGGGTTCTGTGTTGCAGCCCTGAGCCACGTGGCTCCTCGGGCCCAGCAGCCGTGGGACGAGGCTGTGAAGACCCAGGAAGAAAACAACAATCAGAAGCTAATCGGCCACAGATATTTACACGTACGCCTAAAGATGGGATGCCATATTAAACTATTTCAATATATTTTTTTCTACCAAGTAAGGCCCACAAAGCTATGTAGCTCTTTTTCAAAAGCGACCTGGGCCGCAACGTATGGTTGGGGTGCTTTTTATTTCTAAAATTTAATCGCTAATCACTCACCAGACTCTGACGACTCACCACATTCGCCACGCACCACTCATCAGCGTATGCTCTTATATTATTCAGTCAAAATATATTAAAATGGCATGGTGTTGTGTTTGAGCTAAAATAGTGGCAACGTAGATTGTTCACGAAAAATGTAATGCATGCAGATTTCTAATATTTTAAAATACCCGATGCCATCTGAGACAAACACACGTCTTGCGTTACGTGACTTTTTTTAGTTTTAAGAAGTTTAAAGGACCCGCACGTGACGCAATCACCCTCGTGCGTAATTTTTATTTGACAGCTGAAATATACCAACAAATAAAAGTCTTTTTGTAAATTGCGCAAAGATTGATGGTGCGTGGGTGCTTGGGTAATCCGAGCCCATGAATGGCTCCGCTTGTACTCACAAGGACTCCGTTTGCATCAAGACGCCCAAAACATTGGCACCTCAAATGCTGCCTGCCACTCTGAGACAAGCCTTTTTAACTCATTAGCTGTCACACATCACCACGTGAGTATGAACACTTCTTCCACGATGAAAGAAAAATAAGGAGGACGGGAGGAAAGAAAAATAAAATAAAATAAAAACCGCACCTCGGATAATCGCGGTGATCTCAACAAATTCAACAGAGTGACCTGAAATCCACACCGCGTGCTTTGCTCAACATTTTAGCCCCCGACTTGCATCGGGGTCCGTTTTCAATGTGAAACGCGAGACGGACTTTCAGTCGATTGCTGTGGAGCAATTTCCCACCACGCGAAAAGCACAGACGGGGGGGAGGGGGGGGGGTTCTGTGGCGAGGAGCTGAGTTTCACACCTTGAGCGTTCGGCCGACCTGCATCTACCCTCTCCTCCCCTCCCGGGCCATCCCCTGCGCCCCTGGCGTCAAAACCCGCGCACACAATCAATGGTCAAAGCTTCGCCTGCCTGAGAATGCGGTCACCCCCAAGTTTGTTGTTGTCGTTGTTGAAGAGTGGATGATGTCCCGAAACAGCAGAGGGACACCTGATTGTTGTGGATTTTATGGTGTTTCAAGAAATAAAGATGATATTTTTTTATTATCGTGCTCTAACTTAGCTGTCAGCGTGAATTTGGTAAAAAAAAAGGCTTAGTATATGAATTTAATAATTTTAGTTACGTGCAATATTTATATATATATTTTTCCCATATGATAGATGTGACACGTTATCAAAGATGGCTGTGCCTTTGTACAAAAGTCACCACAAAGATGACTTGACCATTGTACCCATTTATAAACGTTGCCAAGATGCATTCAATGTTGCTCCACGTCAGCTTCAACTTTCAACAACAGTCACTCCTCTTTACAACCCAAGAGGACAAACAAAACAATAAATAACACTGCTCTGCTAATGTGCAGTTGTGCAAGAGCACTCCCATTTTTGAGCACATAATACGTGTGGCATCTAAAAAGTAAGATACATTTTGGAAAGAGAAAACATTTCATACGTGTACCAAGGGTCTATTCACTCGTTTTTATTTTACCAAAATCAAACAAAATAATCCCAATACAGTACTGAAAAAAATACCTGAAAATAACTCAATTGGGGAATTATACATCGCAACCCCGACTGGAAAATCTTGTAAGGATCCTCCTGAAACAGACCTTCCCAGCTACACAAGCACGCTAGGATTGTGTGCCAAGACTGCCGAATTAAAATCGATTCCAGCGCGCTCCAAAGCCAGCGTCGACCCAGCTTGTTCTGGGAACATACTCTCTGCCACGTGTGCCAAGCACGTGTTGTGAAGGCTCCGTTTTCGGAAGGCGGGTACCGGTCCCAAAATATTGAAGATGTAACCCTGCTAGAAGAGAGGTCAGTGTGTATAGCAATGCTGTACCCAGATTGCGCAGAGGTGGAGTATATTCATCAGTTAGTCTTGATTTGAAGCTTTCGTGACTGCAGGAATCCATACTCTTTGGTTCTTTCGGTAAAGTCACGTAGGAATGAGTCGAACAACTAACGGTAGAGTTCCGTACACATGTAGGAGATGTCCTATGCCTGTTCGCCATGTCAGGATTATTAACAATTACGGTATAGCCCTCAGTCCTTTGTTTTGTATGATTGCATTTTTAAGTTCTTTCTCGCCGTACGTAGCCAATAGTACTAATCGGAGGTGCGGCAAAATCCACGCAACGACGGGGAGAGAACACGCACACTCCAAATATACAGCAGCAGGCGCCACGGGCGGGTTCGAACCCACGACCTCTTGTATACCAGGCGAGGAAGTTAGCATCTCGCCACACAGCTATTGTTCATTAGTAAAAACACAGCAATTGTTCATGGGTAAAAACACAGCAATTGTTCATTGCTGTGTTGTTCATTGCTGTGTTTTTAACCGTGAGTTTTAGAGGAAATAGGTGCAGGTATGGGGTGCGTAGGGCCAATGGGGTGGGGGTGGAGGTCGTAGGAAAATAAGCGAGTTTATGAACTGATGAGTCAAAAACGAATGTAATGGCTGTGTCTTAGATCTCATGCCAAACGAGAGGCAGTGGCCAAAAAAAATTCCTTCGTCTCGACAGATTAAGCATCTTTTTTTTCTCCTTCGTTATTAAATTACTTCCAGTTATAGGCTACCACAGCTGCACTGTGCACGTAATTTGGACTTCCATGCGAAGTGTACGGTGACTTTTCCTTGTGTTGATTACTATTCATTCTCTGAGCTCCAAGTTGAATTTCCCCGGAATATGACACTTATGGATGTGCCAAATCCAGTGTGTTTTTTCGTACTCTGTTAAAGTATAACATTGCATTGCACTATACCACAAAAATTACAATTAACTTTTCATTGGTAATTTTGGCAATGTGGCAAAAAATCTACGCGAGAGTGGTGGCGCGATGGTTGTCACAAAGGGGTTCAGATTCCAAAGAACACAGGATGAGATGTTACTATCCTTTGTGCAAGCACTTCCAAGAGTTCATGAACAGTGAGCCTGGTGAAATTTGGGGAGCGCATCGTCAGTAGTGAACCTTTGGTTCCTAGGGTGTTTCGGCCTTTCATACTATACACCCTCCCCAAAGGCGGCCAGCGACAGGGTGATCAATCCTACGCTTGCGTCCCATTCCCAATTAGTCATAGGAGTTGCCTTGTTGTTGATAGCCAACATCCCATGGGACTATGCATGGCAGGGGCGTCCTCCTCCCTGAGTCAAGCATTGTTGACTGCATACCTCCTGGCCCTCTCACTTTGGGGCCCAGCTGGAGTCTTTCCTCTTCATCCAGAGACACTGACGCCTCCGATACAGATCTGATTGCGGAACGCTGGCTCTGGCCCTTAATTCCCAGGTCTCTAAGCAGTCTGGTTGTAGATGTTGCCACAAAACCTCTGCAGCCCACCTCCACTGGTCGGACTTCTGTGTTCCAGCCATGATGCCGTGCTTCGGCAGCTAGATCGGCATAGAAGAACAGGTCTGTCGGAAAGACAGCGTCAGACCAACACCGACAGACCTGTTCTTCACCTGAGGACGGATGCTTGCGCTGTGGCCGAAACGTCGTGAGAATTATTTGATTATGTTTTATTTTTATTATTTTATTATTTCCCTTCTGCGTGACTTTACCGAAAGAACCAAGACGATAACTTCAACATGCTAAGCTTGAGTCGAAACATCACATCTACTTCGTGCGTACCTTTAATTACACCGGTGTCGTACCGCAGCTGATAACGACTGCAAGATAATCTCGGCCACGCGAGTTGATTTCCGTCCAATGCTGACATCGGTGGCGAGTGAATATCTGAACCAGTTCTGTGCCCTCCTCTGCACTCACCCGCAGTTTCCAGTATGGTGAAGTACGGCAAAAAAACAAAGACGTGTAGGACCTAAACAGCATTAGCTAGGTCTTCATCCAGCAGTGAATTGACAACAATGGTAGAAAACTACTATTATATACTGTATAAGCAAACCTTCTGGCTACCATCAAAGGTTTGTACACGAAGCCATCCAGATATACAAACACAGACTAACTTCAACCGTGATGATGGGTACAAACTGAGTAATCATTGGAAAGATGTTATTAACCATGTGAAAAAGATTTAACTACACATATTTGGACCATCTTATTTGACAGGTACTATTCTACTTTACCGAGTGTTCACATCCCCAGCGTTTAACAGCACTCTCCTTTTTGCAGTTGGATTGTCAACCAACACCGGGTACAACAACATGTGCACCTATTGTTCTCTTTTAGCCCCGCCCACCCCCCAACACGTTCCATTCATTGGCTACCACATTCAGATAAGCCCCTCCCCCTCCTCCCCCCTTAACTTGTATTTAAGAGCTTGTCTCTTGGAATTTTGCCTCCCTTGATACAGTAAATCTAGTTGTGACGGTCCCACCTGATGACGGAGACTTGTGTTGCCTCCGAAACGTCGTGATTTATTATTTTATTTCTATTATTATTTCTATTATGTTTATTGTTATTATTTTTATTATTTATTCTTATCTACGTGACTTTACCGAAAAAACCTAAGAGTACTGTATAAGCAATTCACTATTAGTTGCAACGTGACCACATTCCTGTATAACGTGGGGAGGTTAAAACATCGTCCTAGCATTTTGGGCATTGAAGCGATGCCTGTTAGCTATGACAATCGTAGAGAAAACACAGCACGTTATTATCGTGCCCAAAAAAAACCCACATGTTTATTCAATGTTAAATCTTGAAGCGTTACTGCAAAAACAAACTACAAAGACACATATTCTTGGTTCTTTCGGTAAAGTCACGTAGAATGGAAATAATAAAATAATGAAATAAAACATAATAAAATAATTCTCACGACGTTTCGGCCACAACGCAAGCAGCCATCCTCAGGTGAAGACCAGGTTATTCAGACTCTGTCTCCTCGACAGACCTGCTCTCCACCTGAGGACGGCTGCTTGTGTTGTGGCCGAAACGTCGTGAGAATTATTTGATTATGTTTTATTTTATTATTTTATTATTTCCATTCTACATGACTTTACCGAAAGAACCAAGAAGATTAATCCCTGCAGTCACGAAAGCTTTAAATCGAAATACAAAGACACAGGGGACTAATTTGGGTGTTGTGTTCTATATCGATTGTCTTGCCAAACCACATTCGCTTGTGACAATGAGTATTGTCCAAACATGTTCTAATTTGAAAGGCAAAAGGCCGTGCTCGTGGATATGCGACCTCGTAAATACACTGCGCTATGATCCCGGTAACCTGGGTTCGATTCCCGGCCAAGGGCAACAGTATTGGCAAGTGGCAACTGAACTTGGCCTTGACCTGGGCAGGTTGACTGCATTAATTGAGTAGTTAATCTCGTGTATAAGCATCTACATTTGAGAGACAGAGCTAGCTGGATATGATCCTGGCTACACCACCTTACGTGTGCCATTCTCTTTCTTAATAGATGCTCGCTAACAGCACTTACCCCAACGGCCTATAGGACGATATGGGGAATCTTTGAGTGCGTATAGCACAGAAAATGTAAAAAAAGCACTTAACGATCTCAGAAGCTAAGCAGATCTGATATTACTTTACAGCAGCCCATGCAAAATAGGTCATAGGGCTGCAGAAGTACATGTTGGACAGCACAGAAATATTAATTATTGTGCTATACTTCTATGCTCCCAATCTATATTCCTCCACCTTCACAAACCTTCTCTGACCAGTGCAGTGCAGCGTGACGATCAAATAACCCCCACAATACGTACGGCATGGGGAGGCCCTCATCCAGCAGTGGATGTATCTAAAGGGGCCGTACATGCACCCGCAATATTTTTTTGTTGAATGCGCTCGCGTCTCAGCGCAAAACGCCGAGACGCTCTTCGTCCAGACTTCTCGCACTTTCAAATCACAATGACCATTGCAAGACCTGAAGCTGTTTTATTATTAAGGCAAAGGGAGCGACGACGCGTGGCCCTACTGGCATCCCCACGACTCCCCATGAGGAGACCGGGATCGCAGGTCGC
Source organism: Lethenteron reissneri (assembly GCF_015708825.2). NCBI lineage: Eukaryota > Metazoa > Chordata > Hyperoartia > Petromyzontiformes > Petromyzontidae > Lethenteron > Lethenteron reissneri. The sequence goes on from NC_083817.1 coordinate 3,529,286, forward strand.
ATCTTGGCGAACGTGCCGCGCCAAACGGAGGGCGTCTTAGCGCAACGCCCCCAGCTGCTGTAACTCACCGCGAAGATTGAGTGGCACTTTCCCCGTCCTCAGCTGTTGCCGCTGTTGCCAAGAGCTGCCAGCTCATCCGTATCGATGCTACGGCAAGGGGGATAGCGAGCCTCACGTTTGCCGGCTTGCCAAGGAGAGGCTTCATTTGACGCGGAGAGTGGGGGGGGGGGGGTCTGTTCTGGGTCAGCGATCCCGGGGAAATATTTCCACACATCTGGCACACCGCATCCGGTATTCCTCTCTCACTATCACCGTCTTCATCATCATCACGATCCATGGGCAGATAGCCCGTCGAGGTGTCCACTGCACATTTCATCATTTGTTTACACTTTGCCCCGCCTTGTGCCAATATAATCAAGTCTTGCCTGTCTCACGTATGCCTGTGGGTTTCTAGTCACGTGCCACTCACTCCAGTCTGACAGCGACCCAGAGAAAGTGTTCAGTGAGAAGGTGAGCCCCTCTGCCCGCGGGGCCTTCGGACAAACCGCCCCCCCCCCCCCCCCCCCGCTTTGCGCCCTCGTAATTTTCCCGAGGAGCACGTCAACTTGAAGGATAGAACAATCTTGTCGGATCTTGAACGGATAGACAGCGCTTGAAACGGATACGCGGCTGATGTCCGGCACACTTACAATTGAATGTTAAGCGTTAAACTCGAAGAATTTGAACATTTTCTCATTAAATCCACACACCCCCCCCCTCCCAAAATACGACCCATCAAGTAGGTTCAGCTCATACTTCTAAACTGCTTTAAGTCTCAGACTAAACACTGAGTAAAGATCAGTGGTTCTTCTTAACTTGGGGTGCACGCACCCCATGGGGGTTATAGATGCCCTTTCCGGAGGTGCGAGACATTGCCAGATGCTGGATTTGAAGCTTTCGTGACTGCAAGGATTCATACTCTTAGGTTTTTTTCGGTAAAGTCACGTAGGTAAAATTTTAAATAAAAAAATTACTAGGTAATAATAGAAATAAAATAAAATAATAAATCACGACGTTTCGAAGGCAACGTAAGTCTCCATCATCAGGTGGGACCGTCACAGCTAGATTTGCTGTATCAAGTGAGGCAGAGATTCCAAGATACAAGTTCTTAAATACAAGTTAAGGGGGGAGGAGGGAGGGAGGGGCTTATCTGAATGTGGTTTATTATTTTATTCTATTTCTATTATTCCTTTTAGTAATTTTTAATTTAATTTGTTACCTACGTGACTTTACCGAAAAAACCTAAGAGTACTGCCAGATTATTTTCATCGAAGGTAAATAATCTAAAACACAAATTAAACACGGGCTCGTAAGTACAACTACTTTGTTTCATAAATCCGATATATTTATTAACATTACACATTTTCTTGGTTCTCTCGGTAAAGTCACGTAGAAGGGAACCAATAAAATAATAAAAATATAAAAAATAAAATTCTCACGACGTTTCGATTGTTTTATATTTTTATTATTTTATTGTTTCCCTTCTACGTGACTTTACCGAAAGAACCAAGAATATGAATTCCTGCAGTCACGAAAACTTTAAATCAAAATTACACATTTTGTTTTACGATTGAGAACCAAAGGGCTGCAGTTACGGTTAAGAACCACTGCGAGAGTTGGTCCATATCTTTAGCGAACCGAGTCTTTAGCCTCCCAGAGAGTTTGACAATAAACACAAAAACTACGTGAAGCCCCATGACAGTCACTGTGTGAAATGCGACCTTGTCTCAACCCCAACTTGGCTACAAAAAGGTGCAGTTTTTCAAAGTAAAACTGCTGAAATAGTAAAAATCCCGAAAATAACGTTAAAATATTCAAGTTATAAAACTGTTAATGTAAAAACTACTTGATGAACACCAGTCTGATCCAGCGTTCTCAGAAACACTGTTTCTGATTAGCGCAGTTGGCTCCGTAAGGTGCTAAAGCAGCTCAACATACAGACATACGTACTGTGATATAAAGTTTCCAATCTCGCTGCACTTATTTGGACCCAGATGCCCATTAGATAAACGTACTTCTGGTCTCAATGGGCTCTTGTACATTTATAGCCCTCGCTCATTCCACTGCTGGATGAGATTTTGGATGTTAGTTGTCCAAATAAATGTTTTTTAAATTCTTTATATTAAGTTCACTTGCTTGCGTGCTTGCTTGCTTACGACCGTGCAAATCTTTCGGTCGTTTTTTAACACACTTCCCGTGATCCAATCGAGCTGACATTTTCCACACAGACTCGTTGTGCGTGACAATTAATTTTCATGAAATTTTTTTCCCAAAATTTTACACTGTTTAGGGAATATTTTTTAAATATTTAATTACCAATTGCTTAATGCTGGCAGACAATCATCTGACCCATAGGTAGCAGCCATCTCAAGCCAGAGGACGAGAGGACTCTAGCCGCCACGCATATAAAGGATTTAGAGTGAAACACTTTGTTTTTATGGGTTAATTTTTTTTGTTCTGCATTAGTCTCTATATCCCAATTGCTGATAAGATCTGTTCTGCATGGTGGTTGCCCATCCAGGCACTATCCAGTCTCAAGCCCAGCTTAGCTTTAGATCTGACAAGATATATGCATTGTAGGTGATAAGGCAATGGACTCTAACCCAGTCATAAATCAAGGTAATCTGTCTCCCAAATATGTATATATATTAAATAACTTGTTGGAGGGATACAGCTGGAAAACACAGCATAGCACGTATATATAGCGCTGGCAGTTATTGAAAGCAGACCAGCCTCAAACTATTTAATAAAGAGGTGAATGAGAGCATGATGGAGTGCTTTGGGAGAAATTGAATTTGATAACGAAAAGCAGCTTCACCATTGTGCCCGAAGATAGATATATTTTTATTAGATTTTTTTTCTGTCCACAAGAAGATTGAAGTTGTATAATCAGCGCCCAATGCCGGCCACGATGCCAGGAGTCAGAAAGAAAACGACGTGGCTGTGAATTTTGTTTTACGTGTAATTCTTATTGTGGTCTCATATTTTTTACGTGCTATGACGAAGAACCTTTGTGCAAAAAAAACGTCACCTGTTATAGATTTATTTTTTTCCATTGAATGCCACGGTGTCATCGACGAATGTGTTAAACTTTTATTTTATTTGTGCTTGTACAACCACTTCCAACCCAGCAGCAGCAGCAGTAGGATCACCAAACCATTTTGCCTAATTGTTAGAAGAAGAAAAAAATAATCGGGCGTTTGCAGAAAATATGACTTGAAGGCAGAACTGCTTCCGAGCCATGCTGTGTTGGTCACCGCCGCTGTTGGAGCGACAACTCCAATTGTGTCTAGGCTGGCGACCAGGGAAAATATGTCTGAACCCAGCACACCGCATCCAGTATACATTTCGCGATGACTGCGGTTACTCGTCACGCTTTGGCTACTAATCCCGGTTATAACAGCGACCCAGACAAATACTCTGGGTGAGTTATTAAGCCCTAGGAATGCAACATACAAGACACACACACACACACGTACAGAAAGAAGGACACGTGGACGAGTAAACAAACGCGAGGTAGAGACACCGTTCAAACGGTTGATAACAAACACGTTGGCTTCGGCAGGACACATCGTGTGGCTCGAGTAGACGATGATCCGAGAGAGATAAGCCTTCCGCCGAGGAGATGGAGCGACGAAAGAAACGTGTTGGCAGGTGCTTGGCGGATCGTTACATTGTTCATAATACAGGTTTTTTTTTACCTGGTTAGATCGCGTCAATATAAATGTGTCGTTAAACCCGCCACCACCCTACACACTACACAGACAATTAGTAAGGGTTGTCACGTAAACAGAACGTGCCAAATCGTCACTACAGCACACCCGTGTGTTGGAGAGCCAAGCCATAGCATTTGCCATCTGAGTACGACGTTTCGCCAGTAATTACAACTAGCTTCATTAGGCGACAGCCAGATTCGGCGGGTTTAACGGCAAATGTGTGCATTTACGCGATTTAACCCAAAAAAACCGGTATTATGGATGATATTGGTCGCGAAAGTCCTACGCGTTACATTCTTGATTGCAGTATTATGACGGCTTGCGTAGAGGGAGGCCTTCATCCATCTAGCAGTGGATTGAATCGTTCGCCGTGGTCGACGGCGATGGCGTGACAGCGAGCAGAGACCAAATCAACGCGCACTGCATTACCAGCTCTGCGCGTCCGGCAGTGCGACGAGACCTTGAACACACAACGTTTTTCCCAGCACAAAGACAAAAATCCCCCGTATAGCCTTAACAGACTGTAGGGGCAAGTGCTGTTAACGAGCACCTATGAAGGCCGGAACGGGTACACGAGGGGGTTGGGTGGCCAGCACCACGCCCGACCACCTTTGTCTCTCCAGTGGCGATTTTTATACACCGCACCAGGTACTCGTTTGAGGCTGAGTCGACCTAGGGGAGGCCCACGACCGGTTCAGATAATCATCACTGGTGCTGGCCGTGAGCGGGAATCGAACCCAGGTCGCCGGGTTCATAGCGCAGCGCGCTAACCGCTAAACCACCGCTCCCCATGCGCACACACAAACACACACGCACACAAAAAGCCACAGGGTAGAACAACATCGCCCGCAAGTGTGCTCGCAGCAGCAGCAGCAGCTCGCAGCAGCAGCAGCAGCAGCTCGCAGCAGAAATAACGTCATGGGAAGAGAACGCGGAATGTGGGGAGAGCGCTGCATTGAATGCGCTGGGCACAATTAATGCTTAATGGATATAACTTTCCGAGCAGCGTCGCCCGGCTTGGCATTCGACACACGCAGGGTGCCATTGGCGCTTGCCAAGTGGTAATTACATTAATGCTCAGGTTTGGTAATGAGCCAGGTGCATACAACCCGAGAAGGCGTAGTGTGGTGGTGGTGGTGGTAGTGGTGGTACGCAATGTGCGTTCTGCGGTGTGTGCGCTCTCGCTCGCTGGCTGGCTGGGAAAAATGTCACTCGAGCTGACGAGGGTGCTCAGGGTCGAGGCGCTGATGTCACACGCGCGGGCGCATTGCGGCAAGACAACTCATCGTAGTTTACTGCCGCTTAATTGGCCGAAACCCGTCAATATGTAGAGGACCGCAGAGCTTGGGAAATTGTTGGCGCCTGCTCATCGCGTGGCTGTGGGTGCTCCTCACGCCTCTCAGGCAGTTCGAGAGCGAACGAGTGCTGTGCGGTCCGTTAGAAGTTGAAATGATCAGCGCCATCAGCATCGTGAACTTTGTTAGCAGCTGTATAATCATCATCATCATCAGTAACAGCAGCGTTATCATCATAATCATCTGCTGCACTCTATATGATCATCATCAGCAGTCGCAATGTCATCCGTCAGCATGAGCAACTAGTTTGCCAGCGGCAGCAAAAACACCACTGGTTGGAGATGGTGACGATGATGCAGCTGCTGCTACTGACAACGGCGATGATGATGATGATGCCGCTGCTGATGATGATTCAAGCTGCAGTGCACCTACGGTAGCAGCATTCTTGGCAAAGTGCCTACAGCGATCACCAGCAGCAGAAGCAACTGCTGACATCTCCACCATCACCACCATCAGTATCAAACCAATCTCTCTTAACAGACTTTTGGGGCAAGTGCTCTTCACCCAGAACGCGGCACACGAGGAGATGGGTGGCCAGCACCACGCTGAGCCGCCTTTGTCTCCCTCGTGGTGATGTTTACACCACACCAGATACTCACTTGAGACTGAGTTTACCTCGGGGAGGTGTAGGGGAGGCCCAGACCGATTGGTCACGAGCGGGAATCAAACCCAGGGAGTCGGGCTCGTAGCGCAGCGCGCTAATCACGACACTATCGCTCCCAACATCAGTACCGCCATCACCACCAGTAACACCATTGCCACTTAATTCTACTTTGGTTCTTTCGGTTAAGTCACGTCTAAAGATAAAATAATAAATTAAAATAAAATAAAAGCAATATGCTTTTATTTTATTTTAATTTATTAACCGAAAGAACCAAAGAATAATTCCTGCAGTCACGAAAGCTCCATAATTAACACTTAATTCTAGATTTGAAGCTTTCGTGACTGCAAGGATTCATATACTCTTAGTTCTTTCGGTAAAGTCACGTAGGTTAAAAAATGAAATTAATAAAAATAAAATTAAAATAAAACAATAGATTTTTATTTTTATATATTTTTTTATTTTTATATAACAATAGATTTATATTTTTACATTTTATAGATTTTAATTGTTTTATTTTTATTAATTTCATTTTTTACCTACGTGACTTTACCGAAAGAACTAAGAGTATGAACCATTTTCACTACAGCAACCACATAATTCACCCAATTAACATGTAACATTGGGCCAAAGATGACGTGTAGCTGAGACCGCTGGAACAACAATGAACCCGACGTCGACCCAACATTCCATGCTTAGCTTTACTGGGTAGCTGAATCACAATATGTAAAATTAGTGGGTTGCTGTGGGAGGAGGAGGAGGGGGGGGAGCTGTGAACAACACGAAATAGTTAAAAGCACGGCGACTCACAACTTAAAAAAAAACGCTTACGCATCGGAATGCGAAAAAAAAACCACCCCCTACCCCCATCGAGGATTTCTCTGACCGCGAGCGTTGGGACACAAATCCCACGCGGAATCCTTCCGGGAACATCCGCACTTCTGTGCGAGCAATTCAATGGGGACCTGACCGCAGTCGTCCGGGCGACAGGGAGGAGGTGACGCAGCACTGAGCGCCGGTGAGACGCTGGTGAGACGCTGGCGAGAAGCGCTTTGGTGGCCATGGCCGACGTGGCGTGGTTAACTCGGCAGGAACACATTTTTTTGGTTTGTATTGTATATATATATAAATTATAATTATGAAGTCACTCAAACACTTCTTCTCTTTTTATGGGCGCGTGGGGCGAATGTTTGAGCGCTCCAACGGATGGAAAATTTGGGGGGAGTGGAGGGGGATTTTAAAAATTTGCTTCGGTTTTTATTAAACAGCTTTATTTTATATAAAAAAAAACACACAAAGAATACTGGGACCACATTTGTGACCGCGACACTGCCTTGTAAAGGAATTATATTTAATAGTAGAACCCTTTGCTCACCCCGTCGGTAGGCTGCCGAGTTTAAAAAAAATATTATTGATCTCACACCGGTTTTAAAACAAATATTAGTTGTTGTGTTTCTAATCGGTCTGTTGAGCTTGGCATATCCCCTGTGCGGTAGAGTTCGTTAACAAATTGTCAGCCCACCACTCCAAAACAGTAGGGTTAGCAATGATGTAGTACGCTGACGTTTTGGACCATGTCCCTTCTTCAGAGCAGAGAGAGAGTGAGCTAAGACTTGTATCAAATTACACTTTATACTCTGGGATGGTTCAAGGAGGTTGAACGGTTCTGAGCTCACAAATGAGCGCCCTCTATGAGTAGACACCAACTACTGCATCACGGACGCCACTAGAGTTCGCCTCTTTTCCCCGATGATGCAGTTGAACAATCGCATTGTACTTGATATGTTAATTGAACTTTATATCTTATTGGTTCTTTCGGTAAAGTCACGTAGAAGGGAAGTAATAAAATAATACAAATAAAACATAATAAAATAATTCTCACGACGTTTCGGCCACAACGCAAGCAGCCGTCCTCAGGTGAAGAATGAAACACCACCAAGCTTGGAGCTTTCGTAAGGGTTTTATTGTCAATCAATGTAGGGCGATATAAACTTGCTCGTACGTCCTTTCATCATGCAAGCAGCTTCATTTTGCCCAGTTGTATTTTCCTAGGATATCGGCAATGTGAAGAAGTGCAAATCTAAAAAAAAATCCCCCACAATCATCTTTGCCCTCTCCGCTCATAAGCAGAGGCCATAGCCCGAAACGTTTACCATACCATATGTGCTGTCCATTGTAAGGCAGCGTTCATGACAAATGAATGTTTCTTTTGAGTTGTGAATGTGCACCACCTACTACGGTTCGATGTTCCAGGTTGCCGTAGCGCAGAGCTTGCTTTGCATCCTTGCCAACTGGAATCGGGACGTTTTTATTGTCATGTATTTTTTTAAACGTTTGTATTTGTTAATGGGCAAGAAAACCCCCGTTTTGTGTTTTGTTTTGCTTCTCCGCGTGAAAGCGCAATTGAAAGAAAGAAAACCCATACTGGGGATAGACACACGAAAAAACTACAGAGGGAAGAGAGAGAGAAAGAACATCACTTTAGAATCATGTGGCTTGAGTTTGCGATGTTAAAACGCGGAGGTGGTGTCCCCTCGGATTTAAACGCTTTTTTATCAGCAGCTGCGCGTCATCCCCTTCCCATCCATCCCTTCCATCCCTCCCATCCCCATCTCCTCCCGGACATCTCATCCATCTCAGTGAAGACCCAACACCCCGTACACAACCTCCCCGCCTACCCTCCTTCTCTCCCCCGCCGCCGCCCCACAACAACCAACATTAAACAAAAAAATCCTCCCCACCCCTCTGAAACACGGCCACTCGAGTTCTGCCCAGTGTAGGGATTAAGGGCTCCGAACGGAGCCGCGGTTTGAAATTCACCATGAAGCCAAGGGTAACAGAGCAGCACTCCAGACTCACGAACGAGGAGGCCGCGCTCTCTGTGATGTGGGGGTGGTGGGGGTGGGAGGCTCAGGAACGTCCGTGGAGAGAAGAGGACGGATCGTCTGTGATCGTCTGTGTTCTTGCCGAGACCTGGCTGGGGTTCTGCGTCCACAGCCGAAGCGAGACGGTCCGAGTAGTACTGCTGTGGTTTGTTTTTATCACGTACTACGGTACAGTGTAGAGCCTATTTTCCTCTGGATTATAAGGCGCTCTGGGAAGTGGGACGCATGCCACATGCGTGCCCGGTGTCGATTAGGTTGTGCAGATCTTGTCACACGCACACACAGAGACACATACAGAGACACACACACACACAGACGCACACACAGAGACACACACGCACCTACCTATGGGATTATACGACGCATCAACAAAAGTTGCTTTAAAAGACAGGGAAACGTGCGCTTTATGATGCAGAGAATACGGTAAATGACACGATACGTTCTATTGCGATTTTATTATCCGTTTGATTATGAACAAATATCATGCTATACATCATATATACTACACTGCGTTCTAATTGTACTTTCACTGCAAATGATGGTTCATGAATGGCGTGCAATCCCAACTCAATCTCTTTGCGTGTTGCCTCTTACGACCAATGTCTATTGCTTTGCCCCTCGCAGACGGCAGTGAGGCGGTGGTCGCTGAGATATTTCCTCCACGATAGATGTGTGACCACTCTCCAGCTCAGGCCACGTGGCCGGGGGAGCGTGTAAAACTTTTTTTTATTTATCTTCTCAACTTAAACAATCCTGGAATTATAATGAAAACGACAACATGTTTTTTTATCACCTAATAATTCGTAAAATTGAGATTCCGTGCATCAAACATGTTACGAAACATTTTTTAAAGTTTATATCACCCTTAATTACAGAATGCAAAACTTGAAATTTTGTGTGACAATTAAATGTTTAATATTCACTCTACTTTGTAAACTCTCTCTGTCTCTAGTAATAGGTTTTTACCGTTTCAACTGGTACAAAAACTGACACCTTTATACAAGGCATCATATTTGCAATAACCACAACACAAGCAGTCAAAATGTAAACAAAAAGAAACAACTCTGATAATGATATGCACTGCCTTTAGGCGTCATCTGGTCCAACGCCAATGGAGAATAGGCTCTAAGAAAAGCTGTCTCGGGTGTGGACCAATCAACTTCAAGGACAGTGCATATGATTATCATTATCAGAGTTGTTTTTTTTGCTTGCATTTTGACTGCTTGTGTTGTGGTTATTGCAAACATGATGCCTTGTATAAAGGTGTCAGTTTTTGTACCAGTTGAAAGGGTAAAAACCTATTACTATATTTTGCCACTGGTAAAGGAGATGTCTCATAGTCTCTCTCTATTCCTCCACCACCCTAGGGCTACGTTGGCAGGCGTGGGCAGTGCAGCACAATTCCCCGTCTGTGCCCCCTCACCTTTTGACCAACCCGCACTGTGACCCGCGCGATGACTGTTGGGTCACGTAACCCACGAGGCGCAATGAGGCACTCATACATCCAGCAGTGGATTGCTCGCAAAGTGCCGCGCGCGTTGTCACCGGCCCGGGTGGAACGGACGTGGAGACTTAGCGCCCCCGTGTGGACTCCGGTGGGAACGATCTTTAATTTTGACTTAAAACTTTCGTGGCTGCAGGAATTCATGTTCTGTGGTTTTTTCCCGGTAAAGTCACGTAGATAGAAAAAAATAATAACAATGAAAAAAATGAAAATAAAGTGAATAAAATATGATAAATTTCACGACGTTTCGATCGCAACACAAGCAATCGTCGTCACATCAGAAGAAAAAAAAATCCTTTTTTTTCGAAACGTCGTAATATTTTTTTACATTAATTTTCTATCTACGTAGCTTTACCGAAAGACCCAAATAATAGAATGCATTGTTCTTCATACATTTTCAAAGGGGGCCACTTTCACCGACAACACATCATCAGTGTGAGGGCCGCCTCACCGTTTGAAACCATTGGGGGTTTAACAGCAGCACGATGGTGATGATGATGGGGGTGTTGTCACGTGTAGTCTATTGTCGGGGTCCCGCACGTCAAAGGCCCCACTAAAGGCCACCAGGGGCCTGCCATTGGGCCGCGGGCCTTGCAAGAAAGAAAGTGCTCATAAAATAAACCCAGTCTCGATGGTGAGCTTCTCACATCTGTAGTAAGACATCCTGAGTCTAAGGCAATGGCTAACATCAGTAGCGAGTGATTTCCGAACAGGTTATGCCCCCTTTCCACCTTTCCCCAAACCGCACTCACCAGCGCAGTAAAGTATACGCAGGAAACCACCGTGGCCGACACGGAGTGGAGAGGCATTCGGCCAGCCATAAGCCTGACCAAGAGCGAACACAAATATGTTTTCAAAGAAGTTCAATGATGGAGGAAGTTTCTCTTCAAATGCGTGCGGTGTCTTAGTAACACTGGCATTTCTTTTCTCCGTGGGGGAGAGTGGGAATCTAAATGTAGTGGATTGTTGAAATAATATGCAATTATTTTAAATTGCCCGTCTGAGTGGAAAGTATTTATTGGATGAGAAAACAGCAAAACGTACAAATCAGGGAAGGGGATTGCATTGGAAGCGGTATTCGTGCACAGATGATTGCATGTACTTGTAGGGCCTGGTTAGCGTGCTGGCAACTGTCACCTATCGTCCCATTTTTGGTGAAAAGCGATGCCTCCATCATTGGGGAAAATCGCCAAAGCGATGCTGCGCTTTGGCTGTTTTCATGAACACGTCATCACGGCTCATTGAGTGAACGCGTCGTACATTATCGCGGCTGCCTACGTGACTGCTTGTAATATAACTCCTGTTATCCGCTTTTATATGGAGGGACGAACATTTCGGATTTTGTTATCAGGTGACGCAATCGTCAAATTGACTCCGCCCACAAATAAAAAAATATAGCTTTAACCGCAAATCATCGGATTCATTTGCTGGTGAACTATTATCTGTGAAGAAATGTGCACGTCAGAGGAGTTATGGTGTAAATTCCCAGGGTGCATGCCAGAACAAAGGGTCGGTCAAAACTCGAGGATAATTCACGAATAATAGGATTCATTTGCCACGTGACTCCACTTATCCTTGAAGATGTTTTGTGTCGACCCTACAACTCCCGCTGATAATAGGAGTCATCGAAAAGAGGAGTTGCACTATAAATGCAGTCTTGGAACAAATCGCAACTCAAAACACTTTAGGTGTATGCTTAAAAAAAAATCTGCTAATACACGGATATTCAAATTGACATTTAAAAAGTAGGGCTCCAATGGAAACAGTTATGAAAATGTAGTGTCCATGTCCTTTTTGGATTGTCCCAACATGTGTTTGTTATCCGCCTCTGCGTGTCATCGGGGAAGTTTAAAACTTGTTCTCCGGAGCAACAGAAATCCCGTTCCTCTGCCCATGTGGCTTTCAAATGTAAGCACTTTCTGATCTCCTCTAATGCACTTCAGATGCCAAGGGGCCTGGTCCTTCTGAACAAAACCACGGCGCAGTTTTATTTGCGTATATCTTAATTATAGCCTTCGAGTGCGGTATATTATCCCAATAAAATACCCCATTACGGTTAATATGTTGTGATACCGGGATGATCTTGCTCTATTTCTCCTTGTACGCGTACACACATGTGCATGTATCATCACCCCTTGTCAAATCCGCTGTTCAATGAAGGGCCTCCCCGTGCTGTGTGGGGTCGTGGAGGTTATTCGCACATACTTTACCACGCTTGTCACTGTGGGTTGGTTGAGGCAGGAGGCGGAGACACATTAAAGTGGTGATTATGTTTTGGTTTTAATGTCTGATACAGAAGCTGTGCATTTATTGAAGCGATCTCCTTGTCATGTTCGTCTCTTCCGCGGCTGTATTCCGGTCGTGCTCTCGGCATCCTGTCCTGAGACCAGGTGTCCGATCGGAATTCTCAGTGAGCAGTGCATCACCCTGTGGTGGATTTTTGTGTGTTAGTTTGCTATCCTTTCTCCGCACCGATTAGCGCGGTTGGCTACGTACGGTGCGAAAGAAGTTCAACATACTTACAGTACATACATACACAAAGGGATGTTAATTATTCTTATTATTTCAAGAAATCGCAACTGTTATTGTCATTACAATAAAATGTATAAGGTTGTGGTACACATTTCAAAAAGTGACACTGTACTCGATCGATTTTGGGTTGTTTTAGACATTCCACGTTTGTATAATCATCAGCAGCAGCCATGGTCAATCCACTGCTGAATGAAGAACTCCCAAAGCCACCTCCATCCCTCACAGTCATCCTGCATTGCAACAATCCACTCAGGGCCCACGCCTGAGCCAACATTTGGACATTTGTATCGAGTTAAAGAGATCGGTTAAAGAATGCATAAAGAAAGAAAAAGAACAGAGTGCACTGAAGTTATTGAAGCAATATAAATATTTTAGAAACGGGCAGGAATCGTCTTGAGAACAACTGATGAAAGGCGGATACCATTCACTCCAGAATACCGAAAAGGCATAAACAAACAACAACAAAAACACAGAGAAAGACAGCGGAAGAGATGGCGAGATGAAATCAAAGATTTCGGAGGCCACTACCTACTTGAACCAGGAGGAACTTAGGGCCTTTGCTCGGTTGTGGGAAGTCACCGGCTGACGGGAGGAGGCCATACTAATAATAATAAAAGCAGGACAAAATGTCCATTTAAAGCTTTCGTGACTGCAGGGATTCATCTTCTTGGTTTTTTCGGTAAAGTCACGTAGAAGGGAAATAATAAAATAATAAAAATAAAACATAATAAAATAATTCTCATGACGTTTCGGCCACAACGCAAGCAGCCGTCCTCAGGTGAAGAACAGGTCTGTCGGAAAGACAGCGTCTGAAGAACAGGTCTGTCGGAAAGACAGTGTCTGACCGCTGTCTTTCCGACAGACCTGTTCTTCACCTGAGGATGGCTGCTTGCGTTGTGGCCGAAACGTCGTGAGAATTATTGTATTATGTTTTATTTTTATTATTTTATTATTTCCCTTCTACGTGACTTTACCGAAAGAACCAAGAAGAAAAAAGCAAGACTCACAATGCCAGCAGTGCACATAACAAGACGATAACTCTCCCCGCGCAAACACGACGTGGTCTCCACGGGGCTGGTGTGGAACGGGGTCTCGCTGCCCCTCGGGCGGCGGGGGGTGGGGGGGGGGAATCCCACTCGGCCCCTCACCCCTGCCCCCCCCCCCGCCGATACAGCGGGGAGATTGACTCCAGATTTCTTATCACATTGGCAATGGCCTCTCGGGGCGAAGCCACATTGAAGTCAGATGTGCGAGCATGTTTTATGAACGTTTGTAAAAAAAAAAGTCTACAAAATTAGCCCATAATTATGGCTTTCATATTTGGTGGGGTCAATACACACGTTAAAAAAAGAATGTTGCTGTTAATCGCTTCATGGTAAACATTTGGAAAGCGTGGGGTTTTTCGCGGTCGAAGAACGAACAAAGAGCTCCAAGTTTTCACGGAGGATTGCTTTAACTTATTCACGAAGGGTTTTTTCCAGCTGAGATGATGAGTGAGTTTTTGTTGTGTGTTTTTGCTATCATATAATTTAAAAAAGCAACTCAAGAAAGGAAAATTTGCAGCCTAAAGAATAAGAATGGGGGTCAGGAGTGCAGATGACTAGAAGGAAGGAATTTCAGACCTTAGGAGCATAAGGAACGACCTCCCACAGATTGAGGGTTTGTTTTTCACCCAGAGGACTTGGTTGTTGAAGCGGAAGATACGGCTAGTGGGGTGTATTAAGTTGACACTGTTCTGGTCCCTGTCATAAGAATGTGGAATGCACATTATTCACTTATGGCCGCCAAACATGTGCGTTAAGAAATCAATAATGGCGAGAATTATCGAGATTGAAAACTCATTTATTTCGAAGTGCTTGTTGTGCTTAGTCGGTTGTCCTTCCCCCGCACCTCCGATTAGTTGTGGCCGGCTACGTACGGTGCGAAAGATGTTCAGCATACTTATGTAGAGAAGTTCCCAGGGACGCACTCGTAGACGGAGGTAAGTTAAGGGCTTCCGCCAGGGTTTATTAAAGCTGTTACAATAACACACAGCAGGGTACACAACTCCCAGGGGCTAGGGGTCCTACTCTGAGTCCGGGTCCCTGCCGGCTAGCTCCGGTCTCTCTCTCTCGTGGCGGATCGGGGACTCTGCCGACTCCACCGAGCGGAGAGAGAAGCACCTCTACGGCTACCACCGGCTTCTCCCCAGACTCCCAATTCGATCCCTCTCTCTACCCCTGGTTCCCTCTTCACCCTGCTTACTCTACCCGTTCCCACAGTCACCCCGCCTACGTCACGGGGGTCTGCCTTAAGTACCCTAGGAGACGTGACGTCATCGCACTGAACGGCACACCTGACGTCACGTCCCCATTTTACTCCTCTACACTTACATATGTAATTCGTTCAGGATTGAAATGAGAGCCAGTGTTAGCATCTGAGGATTGGAGACAAGTCATCTAATCTTTAGGGGCACGTCTTAATCGCATCAAACGCTTGCGTTCACCGTTTTGTCTTTAATCAATAATTTGTTGAGTCACATAATGTTGAGGTTTTCGCTGTTTAGTGATCGCACGGTTGCGAAACTTTGTAAGTCGGCAACGGAGCCAAACTGCCACATGTTAGATGCAAGGGCCATCTCTTGAAGATACGGATCCTAGTTTAACGCAATATTGTACAACACAAAACTCAAAATTACCATCACGATATCAACCGCTGCAAGTATTTCTAGATTTGAAGCTTTCGTGACTGCAAGGATTCATACTCTTAGGTCTTTTCGGCAAAGTCACGTCGGTAAAAAAATAATAAAAATAAAATAATAATAAATGAAAATAAATCAATTAAATCACGACGTTTCGGAGGCAACACAAGCTTCCTTCATCAGGTGTAAAAAAGGCACAATAACTGTAGACCTGTTGAAGGAAGCTTGTGTTGCCTCCGAAACGTCGTGATTTAATTGATTTATTTTCATTTATTATTATTTTATTTTTATTATTTTTTACCTACGTGACTTTACCGAAAAAAACCTAAGAGTACGCTGCAAGTATCTTTGCCGCGCAGCATACATAGTTTTTGTGTATCGATTGTTGTCCTTCTCCCGCACCTCTGATGAGCACCGTTGGCTACGTACGGTGCGAAAGAAGTCCAACACACAAACCGGACTTGCGATGCATAGGTCGCCAGTTCAACTCCCGTCTCGCCAGTTGAAGCAGTGGCTAAGTTTCTAAAATCCCTGTGTTGTTCATTCAGCAGGATAAATGGGTACGGCGGTTAGTCTGCAGTGGTTAGTGCGGGAAATGCCACCGATTCCAAGCGTGTTGGACGACAGTAGTCAACCAATAGGCACTCGAGGCGTGCTCGAGAGCTGCCTCTACTTTCCACTAGAGGGAGGAATTACGACAGAAGTGGCGTGAGCAAGTACAGGTAGTCCTCGACTTACGACGGAGATGCGTTACGACGACCCCATCATCGTAAGTCGAAAATATCGTAAGTCGAAAATGGCCTAGCCTACCCAGGAGTCTTAAAGAATGGTGATAATTTAGCAAAACAGAGCAATTTACAGTACCGTACTGTATAAACTATATACTGTATGTATTTATTAATTACAACACTGTATTGCACAGTAAAATGTTAAGTAAAAAAACAATGTAAATTCTTAGCCTACCTATATGAACTGAAATTTCATAGAAAGTTTTTTCAGGAAACAATCCTATCCGATATAAAAACTTTTAACATGCATTGAACAACGAGACAACTTAACTCCGTCGACCGCTGGTGAGAGTGAGGCATCACACAAGGCGGGAGATGCGTTCAGTACATCCCGGCAGTGTCCCAACATACAGTATCGTACCTCGTGCGCTGCTGCGTTTGTCTGCCGCGCGAAATGTAAAATATTTTTCAATTTTGTCTTATCGCTATCGCCATCGTAAGATCGAAATATCGCAAGTGGGACCATCGTAAGTCGGGGACTACCTGTCATTGCAAGGCTGCGCCTTGTGCCTAGTACAGGGTTCCTTCGCTTTATGCGTTCCGTAAAACAGGGCGCACAAAGCGAATCCGCCTGAGACAGCTGCCTGCCGAGCATCACACACGGTGCACACAACTAACCAGGAGTAGACGCTGTTCATCACGCGAAAAATGTTGATTAAAATATCCGATTCGATGCAAATGTCAAAATTTAAATTTGTTTGTGCGATCTCACGTTTGATTTGTGTCTCGTGTGCGAAGTTTCGTTCGCTTTATCAACCTAACTATGACATACGCGTATTGTTTTGCGGGCAATATAAAGGAATCGTGGATAATTTAATCGATATCGCTCAAATCGGATTTCTTATGTTGTGAGACGAATACGAATAATCAATTTAAAGAATCGATACATCGTCACAAAACCTCGTATCGTACACACGCCACGCCTCCGTGCAGCTGTCAATGATCGTCATTTTAATGTACATCATACTGGTAGGAACCTCCTGGTTACACCAGCCCACAGGGGATTATTGTGTCCGTCCGTCGTGCAGGGAGAGGCTGGGTGGGGAGGGAGGGGCTGGGTGGGGAGGGTGGGGAGGGTGAGGAGGGGCTGGGTGGGGAGGGGCTGGTCACCCCGTGGTGCCCTCATAAAACTCAACGTTTAACCTACTCACGCCGGCTTGTGCCCGCCCTCACAGTCGGCCATATTTGCGGAATACACCACGCCGCCGTTGACCCTGGCCATTGACCGAGCAACCCAACGTTCCTACCAGCTCCCTCCGCAGGAATGTGTTTCAGTTAGGGCCGCCAAGAATGTATTTGGGAAGTCAATAATGGCGATAATGATCTCGATTGAAATCTCATTTCTTATGTTGAGTTTGTTGTTCTTCCCCCGCACATCCGATTAGCGGCGGTCGGCTGCGTACGGTGCATAAGAAGTTCAACATACTTAAATAGGATTGCAATGGGAGCCAGTGGCAGCCTCTGATGATTGGAGGCACGTGGTCTAATTTTCAGGGGCACGTAAGTGTTTTCGTCAATGTGTAATTTTCACCACCTAGGACCATCAACACAGAGTATTGGTCCCCGTTTAAGCTTCGGAATTTTGACTCTGTGTGTGTTCACCCCATAGACTCGAATTATCTTCAAAAAAACCCACGTTGTGTTGCTATCGTATTGAAATATTGTCTGTCCACCAAATTAGTTGTGCATTCGACAAGAAGGTCGGGAAGTCCCTATACCTCTTTATCTGTATGAGCCATGCGGGGTGCTATGGAGACAAGGTATATTGACTTCCCGCCCACCTCGTACATCCACCGCGAGAGGCCGACGACGGGATTGCGAGGAGTAATGATGTTGGGTGATTGCAATTTTCCACAGTGAACAGCAGGGGGCAGAAGTGGACCACGTGGGTCCGATTTAAGCTGCCCGCGTGGAGAAGCAGGGTTTGTTGTTTTATCGTTTTGCTCGATTAAGTTCCATTTAGAAATCGAGGAGCGCCTCGCTGAGGCTCAGTACTCGTATTCAGGAGGGTCCTGCTACATTGAGACCTTTGACCAATGACACTTAATAGTGTGTCATGTATTTGAATGAACGCAAAGTACCCGGAAAAATATATTCAGCCACACGCCGACATACAACACATGGCAAGCCATGCCCGTCACCAATTCAAGTGCTGTATTGAGGATGATTTGGAACGCGTGAGTAAAGATTGTCTATCACTGCTTTTGTTGAATAACTATGATAGATGCTGTCCACTCTGAAGATGGGCTGTTACCCCAAACGTTAGGCTGCTACACATTTTCTATAAAAAAAAGCTAATGTTAATGATTAATGGTGTGAGCTGTTTATTGGAAACATTGATGTAAAACATAATCACGCGTCGGTGAAAACTGCCCCATGTGCTCATTGGCATTCGATACTTGTATTGATTTACTGTAACCCATAAACTATAACTCCTACCTCATGCCGTGCCCTCTGCCGTAGTTTAACCAAGGTCACATTCTCATGCAGTGGTACTTCGTAGTGATGAATGCCCATAAGAGGCAATAAAACTTTGGCATGCACTGCTTTTGAGTTGTGGCATAATGGAGGCAGGTACAATCCAGCAGGACTCCATCTTGGAGTCAACATGGGTCACCTTGTGGGTCTTCAACCCACGTGACTTTTGTACTTTACATCATCACACGAGCTGCTACAATAGATCATCATCATCATCACCTGCCATTGTCGACTGCTGTTTGAAGGCCTCAACATCTCCACGTGCCATTGCTAGGTGAAGGCCTCGGTGTACCCTCACGATCCTTCACGTAAACTGCGATGCCGCAATCTATCCCACTTTTCCTAACAGTAAATATGTTATCATTGATTTGCGTCTGTTCCCCTGATTCGTGATGGGTTGCTCTTTCTGTCTCTCATTGCAAATTCCAGCCTGCATATCTCCACGCGTTTCGGCTTGTGTTCTTGTCAGCGTCCATATTACTGACCCATATGTGATATTGCTGGCATTATGCACCAATCGAAACTCTTATTCGGAGGTGCATTGATAATTTCACAAATCCGCGTGCGATCCGCCTACCCGATCGACCAAACCTCACCACCGACGTTCCCGATCACGGGGAAAAATCTGATTGGAAATAGATGATTCATTATTACTTGTTTGTAGAAACCTCGTGGGTAAATTATTGGCTCGAACGGATCCAATAATTCACTCTGTGCCATGATCGCGTATCTCGGAAGCTGAGCAGGCTTGAGCCTGATAACTAGTTGGATGGGTGATCATCAGTGCCTGCCAGGTGTTGTAGGCGTGGCGTTGTGAGGTCTGGCCAGGAGGTGACAGTGTCTAGTATCACCCTGTCATATAGAGCCCATGTAGTAGGGTCAAGTTCTCGCCTGATAAAATAAACCGCATTTTGGGCTTTCTCCATGAGCTCCGATGGCCTCCCCGCACGCACACAAATGGTGCTGCTACATGCAAATCCATTATCGTACACAGCAAAACACAGCACGAATCACAGCATAAGGTGTGTGCCAAGGGGACATCACGAACCTTGCCCACAGTATTGTGACAGCGACGTCTTAAACCGTCGCCATAGTGGCACTTATCACACCGACCTGCGCGCATTTTCTCCTCTTGCCTCTCAAATTGCCTCCTGATCTGAACGGTTCTCGAATTCGATTACTCACGAAATGGCGCTGGCCAAACCTCCCAATGCAGGAGGACACTCTCCTGTCAAGCGATTCAGCGAGCATAGAGACTCGGGCGAGCCTCTCCCGGGCAAATAACTGGGGGCTGGCATCTCCATTTGCGACTCGCAGTGGCAGGCGTGAGACGGGCGGGGTAGCAGCACTTGAAGGATGGCGACCACGTGGCAGGCTTTCATCCAGCAGTGGATAGAGAATGGCTGTACTGCTGATGATGAGTGGAACTAAGTCAGTGGGAGATTTGAAGTTTTCGTGACTGTAAAGATTCATACTCTTTGGTTTTTTCGGTAAAGTCACGTAGGTAAAAATTTTTAATTTATTAAATCACGACGTTTCGGAAGCAACACAAGCTTCCGTCATCAGGTGTAACCGCTCCAATAAAATTGCTTCATACGCTAAAGCATTTTTAGTGGTGCGGTTACACGTGACGACGGAGGCTTGTGTTGCTTCCTAAACGTCGTGATTTAATTCATTTAATTTTTTTACCCACGTGACTTTACCGAAGAAAAACCAAAGAGTAAGTCAGTGGGAATCAATTGCATTTTGAACGCATGTCACGCTCTGTAACCCCGTAGCGTGACCTCGATTAAAGGAGTTGAGGGGGTGGTGGTGGGTGCGTACAAAAACAAACTCAGGGCGGGCACGACAGTCAATGTGAAACGAACTTTAAACAAATATTAAACGCAAAACAGAATTATTTTACCCGCCACGCAATCTCCTCTGGCTCTCGGCCCCTATGCATAAGGTGCAAGACTCCGATGCCCGTTGGTAAATGGTACACTCCTCATTTTTGCACCAACATATGTTGACTTGCGCTGGGGGAGGAATTCAGTTAACGTGCAGGTCCCGAGGGTGGATTGTTACATCGGTCAACCTACGGCACCTAGGTGTGCTCCGTAACCTCCTGCCAGCGACACTTCACGTGGCCTCAATGTGTTTCTCGGCTCGGAACAAGCGCCGTGGAGACGTTACCACCACCACCGCCGCTGTGGTGGCGAACGGCGGTTCTTGTTATTTCTGTGCTTAACGTTTCAGGATGTAGAGCCATGGCGGCGGCTTGGGGAGATCTTCATCCAGCAGTGGATTGACCATGTGCGCTGATGATGAACAAGTTAGGAGGGTCGAGCCTTCGAACGAGGGTTTGGCGGTCGGGTGGGGGGGCAGCTACGGGACTGACGTTCTGCTAATAGTTTGCACGCATGAATGAAAGATCTCTGTGGTGTGTGGTCTCTCTATGGGTGTTTGGTCTCTCTGTGGGTGTCCGTTCTCTCTAAGCAGACCGAGGAGAGAGAGGCACAGAGAGAGACAAGGCGAGAGAGACAGAGAGAGAGAGACACAGAGAGAGAGTGAGAGACAGAGAGAGACACATAGAGAGACAAAGCGAGAGAGACACACAGAGAGACAGAGAGACACAGAGAGAGAGAGAGGGACAGAGAGAGAGAGACACACAGAGAGACACAGAGAGAGAGACAGAGAGAGAGAGAGACAGAGACACACAGAGAGACATAGAGACACAGCGAGACAGAGACAGATACACAGCGAGACAGAGTGAGACACAGAGACACAGAGCGAGAGGGCTTCTCTGAGCGACGTCTCCTAACGTCTCAGCTCTCCCTCTCGACCCATCAGTAGCGGCATCAGCAGCAGCAGCAGCTCCCTCGCTGCTCCCGCTGCGACTGAGCACGAAGCGAGCCACGTCACGTCCGGAGCCTCCTGGCGTGTCGCGCCTCCATCCCACCCCTCAACGTGCTACGTGATGAGAGTGGTGGACCCACGGGGGTGGGGGGGAGAGCAGTGTCCAAGGGGGCCCCGCTCGTGTGGCGTTTGGGGTGTTTGCTTGGGGGCAGGGTTAGTGGCGGGGAGTTTCGGGGGTAGGCGCGCCTCGACTTGGCTCGCAGCCCTCTTACTGCGTAGCGAACACGGCCAACTCGCTCTCGCTCTCTCTCTCGCTCGCCACTCACTCCTCCGCTCTCGCAAACTCCGCTGTCTTCATTCCACCCTCGCTCAAGCATCCGAGCCACGGCTAAACATCTGCGGCGGCGGTGGTGGAGAAGGAGGAGGAGGCAGTAGCCATATGAGAGCTGAAAGAGTGAGTAAAGAGTTCTCCCCGTACCACCCCTGTTCCTCTCCCCTCCCCACCTCCTGTTTCACCCCCCCCGCGTAAGCCGCAACTTAAAGACGAAACTTTTAATTCATCATCGATGTTGCAATCGCCTCCGTTGCGCGGAGTTTGGGGAGCGGTGGTGCAGCGGTTGCGCGTGACGCCGCGTTCCTCCTAATCCGGCGACCCGAGTTCGATTCCACGCGACGCGGGCCAAGGCTACGACGGCGCCGGTTTTCGGAACCGTGTCCCGGGCCACCCCCCCCCTCGGTCGACTCGGCCTTAAATGAGTTCCAGGCGCGCGGTGTGTAGCCAACATCGCCACTGGGGAGAGACAAAGGCGGCCGGGCGGCGGTGCTGGCACCTCGTGTGCATTCATCGGCGCTGCTCGCGAACAGCGCTTGACCCAACAGTCTTAAAGGCTACACGGGGGATCTTTACCTTTGTGTTTTAATTCGTTGTTACACGACGGATGTTGTAATTGCTGCTGCTGCTGATGTGTAGTCGTGGTTATGCGGATGCGATGGTGATGATGATATGTCGTCGTATGTTGCTTGAATTCGTTGTGGTTACTTTCTTTTCGGATACTTTCCTCCCCAAGCGAACCCCGGGCCTGCTGTTTAGCGGCAAACTTTGGTTGCAATGGGTTAGAGACACACGGATGCTTATATACACGTCGGCCCGTTCACGCGCCTCTGTTCACAAACCGATGCATATATATACACAGTCCGTAGATGCGATGATTTAGTTGTGATCCAAGAGGTTTCCCAGGTACAAGTCGATCTCCCCGGCGCGGCAGTTGTAACAATGGGAGCAAAGGTTTTGTTTTAAATCACCCCCCCTCCCACCCCCTCTTTCTCCCACCCCCTCTTTCTCCCCCCCCCCCCCCCCTCTTTCTCCCCCCCCCCTCTTTCTCCCCCCCCCTCTTTCTCCCCCCCCCCTCTTTCTCCCCCCCCCCCTCTTTCTCCCCCCCCCCCCTCTTTCTCCCCCCCCCCCCTCTTTCTCCCCCCCCCCCCCTCTTTCTTCTCCCCCCCCCCCCCCTCTTTCTCCCCCCCCCCCCCTCTTTCTCCCCCCCCCTCTTTCTCCCCCCCCCTCTTCCCCCCCCCCCTCTTTCTCCCCCCCCCTCTTTCTCCCCCCTTTCCCCCCCTCCCCCCTCTTTTTCCCCCCCTCACCCCCTCCCCCCTCTTCTCTCCCCTCACCCCCTCCCCCCTCTTCCCCCCCTCCCTCCCCCTCTTACCCCCTCTTACCCGCTCTTTCCCCCCCTCCCAACCCCCCTTTCCCCCCCCCCCTTTCCCCCCTTCCCCCCCCCTTTCCTTCCTTTCCCCCCCTCCCCCCCCTTCCCCCCCCTCCCCCCTTTCGCCCCCTCCCCCCTTTCCCCCCTCCCCCCCTTTCCCCCCCTCCCCCCCCTTTTCCCCCCCTCCCCCCCCTTTTCCCCCACTTCCCCCCTCCCACTCCCCCCCCCTCTTTCCCCCCCTCTTTCCCCCCCCCCCTCTTTCCCCCTCCCCTCTTTCTCCCTCCCCCTCCCCCCTCCTCCCCTCCCCCCTCCCCCCTCCTCCCCTCCCCCTCGTCCGAATCCCCACCGCCACCCCTGTCCACCCAGCAGTGGAAGGGGAGTGAACTGTGACATTGCTGGTTGCAACCGCTTTGGGGTTGGTGGGCTGGTCGCGTGAGGCGGGGTAAAGCGTCGTGAGTGCATCCCACACTCCCTCCTCCTCTTCCTCCTCTTCCTCTTCTTCACCTCACTTGCTGCGTGGTGGTGCCCTCCCGAGTTTACATTCACAGTGAACCATCCAACAACAACTAAAACATTATCTCCTCCGTAACGGTTCGAAATGCGTCGGTGACAAGTGGCATTCCCGAATGCGAACAGACGGATTGCATCCCACGCCTTGACCATAATCATAATGGATTGCATCCTGCCTGCGTTGGTTTGCAGAAGTTGTTTCCGAAATAATTTAATGAATAGTTTCCGCTTTTGTGCAGCGTTTGCAGGATCGCTGCCGGGACAGCGTTGTTGCTGCTGCTGCTGCTCTGTGCGTTGTATACCGTGGGTGCGTGCAGGCCCTTCTGCCAATCCACTGCTGGATGAATGGCCTGTCTCCTCGTTCCGTGCGGTGGTAGATGGCATTTCAGTGGAGGCGGCGATCATTTTTAAATCCTTTATATTAAGTTCACTTGCTTGCTTGCTTGCGTGCTTACGACCGTGCAAATCTTTCGGTCGTTTTTTAACCCACTTCCCGTGATCCAATCGAGCTGACATTTTGCACACAGACTCGTTGTGCGTGACAATTTATTTTCGTGAATTTTTTTTCCCAAAATGTTCCACTTTTTAGGACAACATTTTTTCATGTTTAATTTAAAATACCAATGTGATAAAAATGAAACTCTTACTCAAGAAAAATGAATAACAAAATAAAACCGATGCCACGCATATAAAGGATTTATAGTGAAAAACTTTGTTTTTACGGGTTAATTTTTTTTACTTACCTGTGAACGGACCCTCCAGAATGATGGCAACAGATTTACGTTGGTATTTTATTTGGCAATTGAGCGGTGTTAAGCCATTGCCTGCCAGTTATTCCAACGTCTGGATTTGTCATCCAGAGCTTGATTTTGTTTAGCAACTGCCTTTTGTTTTTAGTTTGTTGGCCTTCAACCCGGCACCTCCGATTAGCGCGGTAGGCTACGTACGGTGCGAAAGAAGTTCAACGTACATTAACACAATGTGTACGCATTTGAGAGGTGGTGGTATGTGTCCTTCAAAGCACTAGAATAACCGATGAGTTTAAATTTGTTCAGTTATAGAGGTTTATTCCTGTCACTTAAAGGACAGGAACCTGGCCTTTCTCGGGAAGGCCAGGCTGCCGAGACGCCGAGATCATATTTTCAGTTTTCGTATAAAAAAAAACACTTTTTTAAATGAGCTTATTATAGATTTAATAATAATGTACACCTACTGTACTTCCGTTTTGTATCTGTACTGTGATGACCCAAACGAAGTATGCAGTTCCTCAATTTTAGCCTCGGGGCCTCTTTCACAGTAGAAATCACAATAACCGTCGGCATTTGTTCCAGCAAAATTCTGGGCCGTGTTTTCAACCTTCGGGGCTTGTGACCTGCAGTTACGCTCGTTTGGCACACACTGCTGACTTGTGCCGTGTATGTCATTGGTGAGAAGACTCCCTCAAGACGTTGAGGGGGAAAATCTGTCGACGCAACAAACATTAACAATACTGTATTGTGTAAAATAAAACAAACTCGTGTTCTGCTATGTAGCATTGTGGCTAACCAAATAAACTAGCTGCCCTATTTAATTAATGACACCGACTGCTGCACGACACTAAGCAATACATTTTAAAATTGTATGCAGTTACAGGACATGCAAGGTATTTCATTATACGCTGCGATAAACACACATTTTGTTGTTGTTGCATTGTATTACATTGAAGCAACAGCTTCATACTTGTCACGTTGAGGCTTGGGTGTGAATGTGAACAACCGAGTTGTGTATAAGCCCTCTACCAACACAACATGCCGCTGGTACACGTCGCTGTTCCTGACAACAAGCGGTTGATTCACGTCGTATAAAGTGATCAGCAGACACTCAACAGACTGGTGGTGGCATGCGGAGCCACAGTTTAATACGTGGGCTTTCACAACCAATATCATCCATAATATAGGGTTTTTTTGTTTAGTTAGATCGCGTAAATATAAATGTGTCGTTAAACCTGCCACCACCTGACACAGCCAATGAGTGAGGGTTGTCACGTAAACAGACCATGCCAATTCGTCACTAGTCCAGCACGCCGGTGTGTTTTGTAGAGCAAATCCACAACATTTGCAATCTGAGTACGACGTTTCGCCAGTAATTACAAACCTTCATCAGGCGGCAGTCAGATTTGTGGAGGGTTTAACGACACATTTATATTTACGCAATCTAACCCCCCAAAAAACCTTTATTACGTATCACATTTTGTTGTCGAGTTTTCACCACGGAGGGCTCAGATTTTTTTTCATTTATTACTACGAGTGTCTCGTGTTTGTTTTACGTGATTTTTTTGTTGTTGAAATATTTCATAACCGTGATATTTGTTCCGAGAATCACATACCGATCTCTGGGCCAGTGAACTTCCGTTCAGGAATAGAAACCCGTTTTGAGCTCCCCTGAGTTCCCTGTTTATCGGCGTTGATATCTCAAATCGTCGTGACCATTATCGTATTCGGAGTAATTTGGTCATCTTATCTGGAATTGTTCTCGTGTTTTTGCGGCATCGTTTTGTGATCGTGACAACTCGTCTGCCAAATAGTTCCTCGGCAAAGCTTCACTGAATCTCAACATCCCTCTTCAGGAGGTTCCTGTGCGCGCTGGGGATGCACAGGCAACTCCGCCAATGAGTTTTTGTTATCGTTTGTGAAAGGAAACCAGCGTACCTGGAGAGAAACTCGCCACGCGTGTGAGCAGGTCACACTCAACCCCGCCATCTCCTGCCCCCACTTCTATGGCACAACGCCTGATGTTTGTGATCCACCCATCCAAGTACTAACCAGGCTCAAGTCTGCTTAGCTTGAAAGATCCGACGACAGAGTCGCTTATTGTATTCGGTGTAATTGGGTCACAGACAAATCTGAGTTCTTATTCATCGCTTTTACCATAGTTCTTCATTTTATTGTAATTTCGAGAGTAGTCATTGCTATTGTTATTATCAGCTTTCTGTTTCGCTTAGATTGTATCTTTTGCTTGTGAGTTTAGTTTTATATTTACGTACGGCGCTCTGAGATACTTGAACATGAAATGCGTTTTGTAAAAATAGAGGTTATTACTATCACGTAAATATGTTTTGTCTGGGAGCAGTTGTGAGGCGTCTCTGGAGGGCTGGGTGCTCGCTATTGCTCAGCGGTTCCTTCAGCGCTGCCGTCTAACGGGAAGCAATTTGAGGCAGCGGATTTCCTTTGAGTAACTTCACCACCACCACCACCCCCCTCCACCCATCCACCTCAGCCTGCCGCAGTCTCGTTTTTTTTTGGCCCTGGCCGACAACGAAATCCACGCGCTCGCTCGCTCTGTCGCATCGAGGGGGCTGGAGTGACGCCAACCCCCCCCCCCTCCCCACCTGCTCAGCCCCCCTTTAAAATGCGTCAAGTCAAGTCTACGTGTTGGTATAATAATAGTCGGACAATGAAGCAATAGGCATCACAGCCCTTCCTCATACACGCGGTGAAAGCCAAAGAAGAATGCAGGATAGACAAAAACTCCTGATTCTGGGTTAGATCCCGACCCTGACGCCTGCTGCTGTATATTTTGAGTTTCCTTGTCTCTCTTTCCTTGGTCAGGTGGATTATTTTTCCAGGTCCGCCGGGTTTTCCCTCCAAATAATCGATGAATGCGTTTCGCGCATTTGGCTGCTATAAATTTCCACATGATGATAAGTCACTTCGTTGAGCTATCATTAGCTGGTAAAAACAATCCAAAGTTTAGTTTAATAGATATATTTTTTTAGTTTAATTGGCTGCAATTGTCAAGTGGGGAGAGTGACGAGAGTTAGGGCAAGCACGATCAGTTGGAGGAGCACAATTCTAATTCCAATCATCGGTTGAAGTCACCTCTGCATGGAGAATAATAATAGCATTGCCAATTTGGGGAAACTTTAAAGGGCACATAGGTATGACTGTAATACTGCATCGGCGGTGGGGGGAAATGCCAATAAGAATAACTGTGGCTCTTTAGGCCCAATTACCCATTCCTCACAGCCGTGAATAAAGTGTGGAGGTTTCGATTTAAAGCTTCTTTCGTGACTGCAGGGATTCATCTTCTTGGTTATTTCGGTAAAGTCACGTAGAAGGGAAATAATAAAATAATAAAAATAAAACATAAGAAAATCATTCTCACGACGTTTCGGCCACAACGCAAGCAGCCGTCCTCAGGTCAAGAACAGGTCTGTCTGACACTGTCTTCCCGACAGACCTGTTTTTCACCTGAGGACGGCTGCTTGCGTTGTGGCCGAAACGCCGTGAGAATTATTTTATTATGTTTTATTTTTGTTATTTTATTATTTCCCTTCTACGTGACTTTACCGAGAGAACCAAGAAGAAAAAGTGTGGAGGTTCAACATAAATAAAGGCATCCGATTCTACCGAGCACGCAGCTCGTTAAAAACCTTCCCTTCACACCCTGGACCAAATTCCCAGTCGCTTAAACCATTAATTGTGCTTTTGCTCACTTTAAATTAATTACATTTACCTTTCCCACGAGTGAGACGAAACAAGAAAGACACCCACACACAGACTCACGCGGCAATGTGCTGGGGCCGCAATCAAACTGTGGCAGTTTGTTCATCCCGTACTTTGTTCCGGATAAGAGGAGTTCTGCTGGAGTATAATTTCCATATTCTCTGGATAATAAGATGGACTTGTTCCCACTGTAACTTGATGCAAAAGTTGGAGTTATGTCTTACAATCTGGTGTATGTGTGTGACCAGATTGTATAACTTTATTGACACTGGAGTGAAACTAAATTTGGGATGTATTTTACTTTCTGGAATGTCCTATAGACTGGAAAATATAGTATATTCACTCCGCGCAGCTTCAGGTTACTGACTCAGTACTGAACCTATTGTTGGGCCACTCCTGTGTATTTACAGTTTCCATCATCAGTATAATCGACAATTCAAGTTCAGGTTGTCAAGTTTATTTTGTTTAGCGAGGTGAGAACTTGGGAGACCAGAGAGACCTAGGTCACCATAATAATAAAAGCAAAACAAACAAAAGAAAGTTCGGCAATGAAGTAAACAACAGTTAGGAGCTGCGTCACGTGAGACTTTGTGTGTCACCTTGTTGAAGGGAGAGAACAACGCACACCCGAAAAAACCCCCATTAATTTTGTCAAAAGTTTCGATTTAAAGCTTTCGTGACTGCAGGGATTCATCTTCTTGGTTCTTTCGGTAAAGTCACGTAGAATGGAAATAATAAAAATAATTCTATTATTATACTATTATATTATAATAAAAATAATTATATTAGTGTAATATATTAGTTATATTATATATATTTAATAATGTTGTGGTTTTTATTATTTTATTATTTCCATTCTACGTGACTTTACCGACAGAACCAAGAAGATTTGTCAAAAGTGTTGTGCGTGCCCTTGAGCGTGCAAGAGACCCACGGTCACCCACAGCGGCAGTGGGCCCCTGTCGTGCCGCACTCCGACGATGAGTTACGTCCGCGCACAGCGCAAGAGAGCGCGAGAGAGCGAGCAAGGGTTGGCCACCTTTTTTCTGTAGATTTTGGCCGGACAAAAGGAAGCCAGAGGGGGAATCGCTGGGAACAGCTCCACTCCCGACTGCCCCCTTTCATCCGGCGCTCACCCCCTCGTGCCACTGAGCCAATTCCCCGCGCGACAGATGGCCGCTCGGCCTGCACATGGGGCAGTTAGTGCCGCACCGGAATGAGCGGCTTTGGGATTCCCTCGCAGCAAGTTTCGACGTCTGAACGTCATTAGCCTCCACGCCCCCCCCCCCCTTTCCGATGTGTTTTCGTGTTGTCCTGGGTGTTTATTTGGGCATGATGTCCGACGTTTCACTCCGCGCGCCGAGGGCTTTTTTAGGAACTGAAAAATAAATCCACTTCGGAAACCCAAGCTTGAATTAATTGTGGGATAGACAACAGCTCCTAATACTGTTTTGCATGTAAACATGTGTTTGATTGCTATGTACTTTTTAAAACATTATGTCATGCCCCCCTGAGCGTGTGCGTTCACGTCACGTGATCTCAGTAGCATTTGTTTATCATTTGGCGCACATGCTAAGGTGGAGAGATGTTAACTACCTCGCCTGGTATATAGGAGGTCGTAGGTTAGATCTCGACCCTGACGCCTGTATATTTTGGGGTTTGCATTTTCTCTCCTCGTGGTCTTGTGGATTTTCCTCCAGGTCCTCCGGTTTTTCCCGCCAAATGCTCGAAACATGTGGGCATGATGTCCGACGTTTTACTCCGCACGCCGAGGTCTTGCTCAGAAACTGAAAAAAAATACACTTCGGACATTGTGCTGAATAAAATGCAGTACAACCTGAAGGGCCCATCGGCACAACCGCGAATATCTGCGCAGTGGTCTTCATCCTATCACTGTGTTGTTAACATCTATCCTGCAGGTGTCACGAGACGTGGCTCTCTGGATTTTTTTTAAAACAATCCTGCCTCGTCACAACGCAGAGCTGAATTTAGTTTTTCACATTTCATTGCAGAGTTCAGGATATTTGCATATGCCGCCTTTGTTTTACGATTACGTGAGGGCCATTCGAGACAGAAGGGCCTTTTGCAAATGAGAATCGCTTGTGCACAACAAAGGACGTACAGGAGAGAAAACAAATTCAGCGCAGGAAAATGAACAATGCGGTAAAAATAGAACAATACAATGAAACAAACGCTGCCGACGAAAATAAATGCGGCAGATTCTCAACGAAACCTGTAAGAACACTCGTACACCAACAACCCATACCACTCGACATTGTACGCACAATCACATACCACAAGCGGCCAAAGGCGATTATATAATTTACGAGGCGATGAAAGTTTGCTTTTGGTGGAGGGGGGGGGGGAATACTTTGGCACATGGTGCGAATAGCTAATTAGGAATAGTTAATTCGGAATATTTAATGAGGAATAGTTAATTTGGCCGCGACTCACATTGGCCAACTCGTGCTAGGGCGGCAGCGGCAGTCGTAGCGGGCACTTTGAGCGTTCACGCTCTGGGCTGTCGAGCTTGAGGGCTGTCTGTTTCGTCGGGAGGCGCGCGCGCGCGTGCGTGTGATGCCGTGCCAGCCACTTCTCTACCCACACCCGGATTGTGTATGGAAGCGGAGAGCATTGCGGTTAGCGGTAGTGTAGCAGTTAGCGCTACGCTGCGCTAGAAATTTGCCGACCCGAGTTCGATTTCCCGCTCACAGACAAAACCAGTGACGATTATCTGAACTGGTCCTGGGCCTCCCCTAGGTCGACTCAGTCTCAAATTAGTACCTGGTGCGGTGCGTAAACATCGCCGCTAGGGAGACTAAGGTGGCCGTGCGTAGTTTCTGGCCACCCACCCCCTCGTGTGCCATTCTGGCCTTCATAGGTGATCGCTAACAGCACTTGCCCCAACAGCCTGTTAAGGCTACATGGGGGATCTTTGTCTTTGGGCTTATAATGGTGAGACTGTCGCTTCTGTCCCGCACCCGCATTGTGTATGGAATCAGAGAGCATCGCAGCTTGGGAGCAATGGGGCAGTGATATCATCCCCGTACTGTTGGCAGTGTTTGTTATAGTTCCGTAACAATGATGATAACTAAAGGGTCAAGAATAGTGACGGAAATACGGCCAAGGAATGCAATGTGTCGAAGAGCACCTCTACCGGGGAGATGGAGCGTGGTATGTTGCTGCATCCTCGAACTGTGAAGGATATCAATGACTTGGGGAGGTGTTCATCCTTGCAGTGGATGTATCATGACTGAAGATACTAATTAGTTGCCAGTAAACATTGTTTGCATGTGAATCAAATTGAGTTCTGCTTCAGTTACTGACGAAAGTGTAAATAAAGTTAAACTTAGATCATTAAATTGTTCTCATTTCCCTACATCGTTAAGACTAAACGACAAAATAATAATTGTGTGCGGAACTTCAGGGGGCACACGTTTTGTTAACTGCAGACCAAATGCGAGTGGGCCCACCTACATTTATTTGCGAGACAATAATGAGACGAGTTTTGTACGTATGCCAGAATATGAGCTTCATAATTACAGTCGTAGGATTATGTACGCACGTGTACCGATAACTCAAATGCTGAGCTTGTGTTTCGAGGTAAAAATTCAGGGTGGCAGCAGTAGTGCCGATCGCCGATGCTGCTGCTGCTGCCTGGTCGTGACGTGTTCCTGTGCAGTGGTTTGTATGCGGCTGTCGGGAGTGGCCTTGGTTTTCCGTTATCATATTCGCTTTTTGTTGGCCGTGTGGGAAAGCAAGCAATTGAAATACCAAAGAGGAGCGCTTCAAGTAATTGGCTCGGATGGCGTAGTTTTCTCCGTCGCTGGGGAATTAAAAATAAATAAATGATCGAGTGGAGGAATGTGAACAGCGAGTGCTGTGTAAAGTGCTTCCTGAGAAAAAGAGATGTCCCTTGGTTTTTTTTCCCTCCCCACCCCAGCCCCAGCCCCCCGTCCTTCAACAAATTGAGTTAATACGAATAAAAAGCAAAACACATGTGGGTTTTAATCAACAAAGAAAGTCTCCACGTTAAAACTCAAACACGTGTTTCTGCCGTTGGGAATTCAGAGATTGATGTTTCCCAGTAGGCTCTGTTTCACCATCACGATGTGGCTCTCTTTGAGCTTGTTAAAATGCTGATATTTTAATTTCTGGCATGTGAGCATTCATGTTTGTGACCAACTGCTCTGAGTTATGGATCAAAAAACAAAAACCACGGGGCATTCGTGAGGAAACTGGAGCAAAAGCCTGTGGAGTCCTCAAAGAAGCGTACAAAGGTTTGCGCTCCGAGACAGCAAGGGAACATGGACTAGGTAGTGAAGGTCAGTTCAAGACGTCGTATCGATGTTGGGTAGCCGAGACCAGCGGTGTGAGTGGCAGTCGCAGGAGGGAACAGACCCGGGTGGACGTCCGCCGCGGAGGTGGAGTGACGAAATCTGCTCGTGTGCAGCGGCTACGTGGATTTTTACATCGCTTGAGAGATTGCGATGGCTTTTGGTGGGGAGGTGTGGGGGGGGGCGTGGAGGCTTTCATCCAGGAGTGGATTGATGAAGGCTGCTGATGATGAGGACATGTAGCTGGCCTGGGGTGGAAAGGCCAAAGTGGCAGAGATGGTAAAAGTAAAAAGATAATCGGGAAGTACAGTTATATTTGACCAAATTCCCTAAAATAACGTTATCTTTGGTGATCGATGAGTGTGTTCGGGTACACGCAGTACACATATCTCTGTTTTTAACCCAGTGAGAGCCCATTGAGTCAAAAGTCTCTTTGACAAGTGGGGGTTGGGGGGCGGTACAAAGTACGATGCAGATAAACAATTCACGCAGTAAATAGAGTTGGATTTTGTTTTACATATTTCTATTTTCAACAACAAACGTTAAAAAACCTATGTGTCAATGTGTGCGATGACGATCACGAGAAGAGACGAAAGAAAAGCACCTGAGTTATAGATTTGGCTCGAAGAATTTTTTTAGCAAAAAACGGTTCAGGGCCCTGGATGGTAACGCCAGGCGACGACCACGTGACAGCACTCGACGATCACGTGACAGCTCTCGACGACCACGTGGCAGCACTCGACGGCCACGTGGATGTTATTATGTTCGGGGTAGGCGATAGGGTTACCCTCGTTATGAATTGCTCAAAAAACGTTTATGCTGCTGATTGCCAATAAAGCGATTCGCTCTGCGGGGTGAAACGTGATGAGAGACTTTTTTTTTTACGCATCAGATGAGAAAGTGGGGGGGGGGGGGCATGTGTTGGTTGCAAATGCCAAGCGCTGCGTGCTCGTGACCACGACTTGCCTGTCTCCAGCAGGGCGAAGATGCATGTGTTGTTTGCGGTGGGCGTGTGCGGTGTCGTGCGTTTTCTCTCCTCATTGAGTTCGATACTTTGGTATTTTTTCTTCATGCATTTGGTCTGCTCCGTAGTCGTCGGAGCACACCCTAGGATGTGTACACAGCGGCTGAGAGTTAGAATCTATAGGTGAAACCGAGTCCAGCCGAGACTTCCAATTGCTCGATCTGCATCGGCGCTGATTGAGATTTGCCACGATCAAGAGAGCTCTTTAAATTGCCCGCGAAATTTAGACATCCTCCAGACACTGTCCGGACCTCTTCAGACAACTGATTGTACGTCAGAGAATAATTGCGTGATAACGATACCAATACAACACACGTGTGTGGGAGTGTGTGTGTGTGTGAGTGTGTGTGGGGAGCGGCGGTGTAGCGGTTAGCGCGCTGCGCCACGAACCTGGTGACGATTATCTGAACCAGTCTGAACCAGTCCTGGGCCTCCCCTAGGTCGACTCAGCCTCAAATGAGTACCTGGTGCGGTGTTTAAACATCGCCACTGGGAATACAAAGGCGGCCTTTCGTGGTGCTGGCCATCCACCCCCTCGTGTGCCGTGACGGTCTTCAAAGTCTGTTAAGACTATACGGGGGATCTTTGTCTTTGTGTGTATGTGTGTACTGAGAGTGGGAGGGGAAGTAGTTAGGGCGCTGCGAACCCGGTGACCCTAGTTTGCATTCCGCTCACGGCCAACACCAGTGACGATTATCTGAACCAGTCCTGGAGCTCCTCTAGGTCGACTCGGCCTCAAATGAGTACCCAAGCTCGTCGGCTTCAAGGCACGGCGCAATCACCGTCCGACGCCACCGGCTCTCAATCCGTTGACGATTTACACTCGGTACACCCACCGCATCATCATGTTATTTGTTATTTCAATTGACAAACACCGCATTTTGTTGACTTCCGACCACCCGGGATTACACAAGTCTTGCTTGAGCAGGTAGTCCTTGCAAACACTCCCTGCCCCCCCCCCACTCCTAGCTCCCCCCCCCCACTTCCCCATGCTCCACCCCTGCACAACGACAAGCCAGTCCTTTCTTTAGCTCGAGGAAGGAATGTCCTTTGAGCATCAGGGATCAAAGGGCTGAGCGTGGAGGGGGGGGGAGCAGGCTGGGTAGTGGGTACACCCCGCCCTGCTTTGTCACTGCGCTGGCAATTTGATCAGCAGCGCCTTTGTCACCGCAGCCACGCGGCAGGGGCAGGTAGTTCCCTTCAGGAAACCTCCATCCCCCCTCCCTCGCCTCCCTCGCTCGTTCCCCGTACCAGTGATGACAACTCATTCTGCTCCCGCACGTGGTGTGGTCTGCGTTGCGTGCCGTGGTCCGTGCTGTGCGTGTGTGGGGAGCGGTGGTGCAGCGGTTAGCGCGCTGCCGCTCACGGCCATCACCAGTGACGATTATCTGAACCGGTACTGAGCCTCCCCTAGGTCGACTCAGCCTCAAATTAGTACCTGGTGCGGTGTGTAAACATCGCCACTGGGCAGACAAAGGTGGCTGGGCGTGGTGTTGGCCACCCACCCTTTCGTGTGCCGTGCCGGCCTTTATAGGTGCTCGCTAACAGCTCTTGCC
Organism: Lethenteron reissneri; assembly: GCF_015708825.2. Classification (NCBI taxonomy): domain Eukaryota; kingdom Metazoa; phylum Chordata; class Hyperoartia; order Petromyzontiformes; family Petromyzontidae; genus Lethenteron; species Lethenteron reissneri. The sequence continues at coordinate 3,564,313 of NC_083817.1, forward strand.
CCTTACAGTCTGTTAAGGCTATACGGGCGATCTTTGTCTTTTTTTTGCATGCAGCGCGGCGCTACGAACCCGGCGACCCGAGTTCGATTCCCGCTCACGGCCAACACCGGTGACGATATACTGAACCGGTTCCTGGGTCTCCCTTAGGTTGACTTGGCCTCAAATGAGTACCTGGTGCGATGTGTAAACATCGCCACTTGGGGAGACAAAGGCGGTCGGGCGTGGTGCTGGCCACCCACCCCGTCGTGTGCCGGACTGGTGCTTGCTAACAGCACTTGCCCCAACGGTTTGTTAAAGGCTATACGGGCGATCTTTGTCTTTGTTTTGCATGAAGCACACAGGTGGTCTGGTGAAACATTGGCATGGGTGGCCAGCAATAATAATAATAAGCACATGTGGTATTCACGCCGTTCTTATAGCAACAGGGGCTATCAACCGACGGGGGATATGTTTATTATGCCGAGTGAGATGTACAAAACATTTCCAACTTGAGTCAACTGCAAGAAGTGGCCGACAGTGACAAATACCGGAGATGGATGGTCTGGCGCCACAAATCTGTCTTGGGGAGCAGCGTGAAGAGGAGAAGGTCTCCTCCCTCCTGCGTTGTGCACATTGTCAACAGCCAAAAGGTTAAAATATCCTTCACTTTCAGCGGATAATTTCTCCCTTTTGTGCGTTAACTATTATGTGCACGTCTTGGCTATCTGTGGGTTATACTTATTTTGTAAACTACACGTTTTAATGGAGTCATCAGGTTTCAGTGGCGGGCGTGAGTGGCTGGAAGGCGGTTTGGAGGATTGTCGTCAACACCCACGCATTTGTACGTGCGCAGGAATTGAACATTTGTCAAGAGTGGCAATGAGTCAAACACTTTAAACGAGCGGCCGTGGCTGCGGTGACATAGCACAGACCCACGGCCTGGTTGGAGGTTAGAGGTCAAAGGTGGTAGGCCGGCCTGCGCCTAGATTATCTAAACACGACCTGCGATGATTCATCCACTGGCCTAGAATCCATTCAGTTGCTACAGGAGCAAGGGTAGCATACGTGCCACGTGACGCGTGTGTGGAACCTTTGGGCCATGTGTGCACTCCAGACAATTCTGAAATTAAATTAAGGTCTGTAAATGTTGCCCTGGGAATGAGAGCCAATTGTGTGCTGCGTGGACCCTCCAGCTCACAGCCGTCTCCACACGGCCCTGGCTCTCGCTGCATGTCAGATCCCTTCCTGTTTCATTTTCACTCTTGTTTGTCGGCAGGTGTTCATTGAATTAAGAGCCTCCTTAATTAAGCAGGGGATTTGGATAATAAAGTTGTTCAGCTGAAATGTAACACCTTTTCGTATTTTTAGTAATATTTTCATTAAGACACATTTTTTTTAACTTATGGCTTGCACGGTGGTGTGTGCGCTTGCGATCCGGAACATTCGAGTCTCAAGGCTCGGCACGGTTATTTTCTGGATAACCAAAGAGCAACAGTTTTCTGCGGCGAGTACAATGTCAATGGAGATGAGGCTCTAAGAAAAGCTGTCTCGGGTGTGGACCAATCAACTTCAAGGACAGTACATATCATTATCATTATCAGAGTTGTTTCTTTTTGTTTGCATTTTGACTTCTTGTGTTGTGGTTAGTGTAAACATGATCCCTTGTATAAAGGTGTCAGTTTTTGTACCAGTTGAAAGGGTAAAAACCTATTACTATATTTTGCCACTGGTAAAGGGGAGGTCTCATAGTGAGTACAATGTCTTTAAATACATCGGCGCTACACCTCTCTAAATAAAATTAACTCTGAACCGCTCGTGCGTTCCGAGATTCAGCGGTGAACGGCGGCCACCCTGCAACTTGAAGACGTCTCGGAACGGGAGAGTGTGAAGTTGTGAAGATGATATTCAGCCTTAATTATGGAGCTTTCGTGACTGCAGGAATTATTCTTTGGTTCTTTCGGTTAAGTCACGTCTAAAGATAAAATAATTTTATTTTAATTTATTATTTTATCTTTAGACGTGACTTAACCGAAAGAACCAAAGAATGATATTCAGCGTCGTCATTTTTAGTCGAGCAGAAGTTACCCCAGAGCGCCATAGGCTTTCGCGGTTGCGCCGTACAGCTGTCCGATGTGTTTCCGCGTCGTACCGCGCGCTTATTTGGCTCGACGTCCCGTGGTTTAACTTCAGCGCACGGAGCGAAACAGTCGGCACGTCGCACCAAACACCGCGCGGCACAAACCCGCAAGTGAATCGTAGAGCTGGGAGCGGAAGTTGCCCTCGAGGGTTGAGGCCCTCTCCCCCCGGGCCCTGTGTGTGCTTTCGTGGCAGCAGGAGCAGTAGCGGCAGGTGTTGATCGGCCTCGTTATGCCTGCACATTCACACCGTTCCTCGAAGTGACTTATTTACCCAAAGCGTTCACAGGTGTTGTCGTTACACAGTGACCTTTTAAATGTTAGCACCAAACCCCCCGTCACCACCCAGCCACTGTGGTAAGATGTTGACTACCTCGCTTGGTATACAGGAGGTCGTGGCGTCGATCCCGACCCTGATGCGTTTAGAGTTTTTGCCTGCCATAAATGTCTACGTGATAAGCCACTTCGTTGAGCTATCATTTGTGGCCAGGTCGCTTCTGAAAAAGAGCTACACAGCTCAGTGGGCCTTACCCGGTTTTATATTTAAAAAAAACTGTTGAGCAGTAAACATTTTTTAGTTAAACCTCCGTGTTTTTTATCAGGAATATTTCGCCAGGTGGGGGGAGCGATGGCGCTGACAGCGGCAACTGCATCGAGAGGAGCGAACGGCGACGTTTCCCACCCTTTCTTCCACGCCGCTTGGCTCGTTGCGAAATTACAAACGAGCAAGTGGAGACTCTTAAGATTGCGAATTCGCGCATTTTGATGGTCCCTGCTCATGGTTGCGGTGGAGTCCTTTGAGTGCGTGAGATTTGTGCGTTTTTTGGCGGATTTGCGAAATAAAAACGATCAGCTAGAGTCTGACATTGCGAACACGTGCTCGGCGGGTCCGTTTGATTGTGTGACGCACGCGTACATTGTAGTCCCGTGGTGTGGAGCCGTGAGCGCGTGGGATCGGCACTGCTTGGTATGCATCGCTGTGATGCCCCGCTCGAGTGAGCTATGGCCATGAATGTAGCGACGGCTTGCGGCCAAGTGTAGCCCTTGTCGTGAGACAGTGCCCTGTTCTCTCTGTAAACACTACTGCACTATTTCACAATTCCCCCTGCTGACGCGAGCTCTCATTTACAGTGTGTTGTCACATGTGCGTCGACGAAACTAAATTATCACCGCATTTTTGTATTTCTTCCTGCCCCCCCCCCTCCTCCTCCTCCCATTTTCTCTTTCACTTTCCCAGACTACTGCATGATTACAGAGCCCAGCACGCTCTTCCCTCCCTGGGGAACCACAGGGTTGTGCTGCTGCTGCTCTTGATAACAATTAGCCCTGCTGCGTCGGCTCTCTTGATCGTGGCGTAGGGCTCTTCGACGTATTTTTTTGGGTTGTTGCCGGGTGCCATTGGGCACGATGTTCTGACGTTTCACTCCGTGCCGGTACAACCTGATAACACATTATAGGAGGGCAATAATTAGCCCATCCGGTGCGATTGGGAGGAGGTGATTGAACTTTGACCCGAGGTATGGCCTAGGCATGGGGGGAGGGGAGCGCAGGGGGAGGGTGGACACTTGACCCTTGCCCCTCCCCCACCCCCTCATGCGTGCCCAGAACACACCTTCAGGAGGAATCGCAGGTGCGCACGGGGAGATAGCGCTTGAAACGTTCCACGCTCAGAGCTGCCTTCCCGACGTGCTCACCTCCCGTCTTGATATTCCGTCCGCCGAAGCCGTGGGTCTCTCTGCGAGTCTGCGCGCTGTCGTGTCTCTGCGCGAGTCTCTAAAACGCGACGTGCAGTTGTACAGCTTCTAAACACAAGCGCACGCGAAGACGTCGTGCGCAAACATTGTGACGTGAGCATCTTGTAGGCGGTGATATCTGCACATGGGATGTACATTCCCGAAGAGAGGCAGTCGGTCACAGGCAAAAGAGAAGGAAAAGGTCTTGAGTCTGGACTTGAACAGGGAGTTGACAGCACAGATGGCTGGGGCGAGATGGGGGGGGGGGGTAGTTTGTGTGTTGTGGGATCGGCAGAAAAGAGAAGGGCGACTTCCCACCAAGTGCAGGGTGCCTGGGGGTTCTGACAGAAGGCCTTGGGAGTAGAGTGAGATGAGTGAGATGAGTGAGATGAGGGGGGGGGGGGTGCACAGAGGGGAGTAAGCGTGAGACGAGAGGGGAGAGGTTTGCGAGTCCGCGGAGGGTCTTGAACAACGGAATCTGATGAATGCCGAGTTCGTTTGGCTGCGGCGCGTGGCAGATGTTGCGGTGGATGAGTGCCAGGAAGAGAGAAAGGGTGGTGGAATTGCAATATGTTAGAGAACAATTAGAAGAGTAGAAATAATGTCACCTCATTAGCGGAGGAGAAGCGTCTCGGCAGAGCCTCCAGATTCATATTTCCACGAGGGGTTTGCCTGGGAATTCCTTAAAACAAGGGATGAAGATCGAGGGCCCAAAAAATATTCAAGCATATGGGGAGCAAACCTCTCAAGCCGCCGTCTCGAGTTTCAGTCGGAAACCTAACCTTGTTGTACTTCCACGCTGCAGGCACAACCTCACTGACCTGCTGGTGGGTCTACAGCAAAGGGAAGGCCCTCCGTATAGCAGAGGTCGCAGTCGGGTACCCGATACCCGTACCCTACCCGATACCCGGCTACCCGTACCCGGCCGGGTACGGGTACCCGTTTGCGACCCTGGTGCGGCCGGGTACGGGTAGACCGTGAGTCACTGGTGAATAACCGTTTGTCACTCATTTCCCAACGTCTTGTCTCTTCTCACAATTCAAGTTCCTAGAATCAACCCACCCGCGCCTGCAACATGGCTTCATCCCAGAGGTCGCAATCGGGTACCCGATACCCGTACCCTACCCGTACCCGGCCGGGTACGGGTAGGGTACGGGTACGGCCGGGTACGAGTACCCGTTTGCGACCCTGGTGCGGCCGGGTACGGGTAAGGAATCAAAACCCGTTTGCGACCTCTGCCGTATAGCCTCTACACAGGCTCTTGGGGAGCACGCGATTCGTAGGCACTTGTGAGGGCCAGCACTGCACGAGGGCGTGGTGGCCCCAACGCCCGGCCACCTTTGTCTCCCCCACTGGTGATATTTACCAGAGGTGTGGACTCGAGTCATGTGACTTGGAGTCGAGTCAGACTCGAGTCATGAATTTGATGACTTCAGACTCGACTTGGACTTGCATAACAATGACTTTGTCCCACCTCTGAGGTGTGGACTCGAGTCATGTGACTTGGACTCGAGTCAGACTCGAGTCATGAATTTGATGACTTCAGACTCGACTTGGACTTGCATAACAATGACTTTGTCCCACCTCTGAGGTGTGGACTCGAGTCATGTGACTTGGACTCGAGTCAGACTCGAGTCATGAATTTTATGACTTCAGACTCGACTTGGACTTGCATAACAATGACTTTGTCCCACCTCTGAGGTGTGGACTCGAGTCATGTGACTTGGACTCGAGTCAGACTCGAGTCATGAATTTGATGACTTCAGACTCGACTTGGACTTGCATAACAATGACTTTGTCCCACCTCTGATATTTACACACCACAAAGGTATATTTTTAAGGCCGAGTTGACCTCGGGGAGGCCCAACGCCTGTTCAGACAATCACCACTGATGTTAGCCGTTGCGGGGAATCAAACTCTCGGGAAGCTGGGTTTTTAACGCAAGGCGCTACGAAAGCCTCGCACGCACACACGGTGCCCCCATCTCCTTGTGATCCACCAACACCCCTCTTCACCGCCACTACATTAAGAGGCACGCACGGACGCGCAGGAGGGGGGGGGGGGGCGTGTGGGAATGTGGGCTTGAGCGTCACGAGAGCGGTGTGCGGGGATGGTGGCGGTCTCCGGTGGTGTGGTTGATTTGTGGCAGTGGCGGTGGTGGCGGTGGTGGCGGTGGTGGCGGTGGTGGCGGTGGTGGCGGTGGTGGTGGGTGGCGTGTGGTGGTAGTTTGTGGCAGTGGTGGTGGTGATGGGTGGTTTCCGGTGGTGGTGGTGGTGGTGGTGGTGATGGGTGGTGGTGGTGATGGGTGGCGTGTGGCAGTGGTGGTGGTGATGGGTGGTTTCCGGCGGTGGTGGTGGTGATGGGTGGTGGTGGTGATGGGTGGCGTGTGGCAGTGGTGGTGGTGATGGGTGGTTTCCGGTGGTGGTGATGGGTGGTGGTGGTGATGGGTGGCGTGTGGCGGTGGTGGTGGCGATTGGTGGCTTGTAGCGGTGGTGGTGGAGATTGGTGGCTTGTGGCGGTGGTGGGGGTGGCTTGTTATGGTGTGGCAGTTCGTGATGGGAACTTTTTCGAGCATCTCCGATGGGAACCACGTGCTCTGGAGGGCCTGGCGAGGACTTGCCCCCCCCCCCTCTCCCAAACAAGTTGTTTTTGAACCCCCCCCCCTCCCCCCGTTTGTCACCCAGCACAGATGGTTTGAGGTGTTGGAATTTCCCGCTCGAGGGCTTGTTCACACACCGCATCGAAATGTTATGTCACCCCCCCCCCCCCTTTCTCCTCCGTGTTACCACCGGTGTCTGAATGAGGCTTGTGGACAGCAGCATCACAGCAGCCTCCTTAACAGGCCGATTGTGATAGAGGGGCTTGTAGTCTGTGAGCAACGGCGACATAAAAAACAAGCCACTTTATATATACGGCCGTTGTTTATTCTCATCGGCCGGTCGGCGCTGTTGTTTTTGCCTCTCTATCGATTGTGTTTTTTTTCGGTTTCTGTTGGAGTTGATTGAGAAAACAACAAACGAGTGAGATGAATGAGATGCCAGAGATCACAAAAGGTGGAAAGCATGGACGGTCAACTCTTGAGTTATGAGGATGGCACAAGGGAGCGAGATAGATTACCCAATAATTGTACTATAACCAGGTGACAGACCATGCATGCAAAACAGTATTAAATATACCAGGGTAACACAGCAACATTTAGTAAACAACTTGGAACAATTGATTGCAACTTCGAGCATCCAATTACAAGTTCTTGAAGAATATGAAGAGCGAGCTAAATGGAAGGCCACGGTCGCCGACGTGTTTGAGAAATCCATAATATAGATCTTCTTGGTTCTTTCGGTAAAGTCACGTAGAATGGAAATAATAAAATAATAAAAATAAAACATAATAAAATAATTCTCACGACGTTTCAGCCACAACGCAAGCAGCCGTCCTCAGGTGAAGAACAGATCTGTCGAGAAGAGGATGGCTGCTTGCGTTGTGGCCGAAACGTCGTCATAATTATTTTATCATGTAAATTGTATTATGATTATTTTATTATTTACATTCTACGTGACTTTACCGAAAGAACCAAGAAGATGAATCCCTGCAGTCACGAAAGCTTTAAATCGAAATACAGATCTTGTTTTGGGAGGATAGATCGTGATCGTGATCTAACCCCAAAATAAATCTGTATCATGGATAATATTGGTCACGGAAGCCTACGTGTTTGAGGAAGCACGCGGCTCACAGAGAGAGGGGGAATGTCAGATGATGAAGCTCAATGCTTAGTCAAGTGGGATTCTTGTCGGTCGTGCGCCAGGTTTGTTATTAATTTACTGCGGGGGAAATGGACCCGTTGAGTCTTCCAAAGTGTGTCGGGCAGACCACCACAACCGCTTGGCTGTCTGCCCGCCACATGTCTTCCGCAGCTCGTAAGGCAATTAGCCGTTCGGTTCTTCTTGGTTCTTTCGGTAAAGTCACGTAGAAAGGAAATAATAAAATAATAAAAATAAAACATAATAAAATACAATTCTCACGACGTTTCGGCCACAACGCAAGCAGCCGTCCTCAGGTGAAGAACAGGTCTGTCGGAAAGACAGCGTCTGAATGAACGATTATTATGTTTTATTTTTATTATTTTATTATTTCCCTTCTACGTGACTTTACCGAAAGAGCCAAGAAGATGAATCCCTGCAGTCACGAAAGCTTTAAATCGAAATTTTGCCGTTCGGTGTTACACCTACGAGAGTCATCGGGTACCATCCTGAGAATGTCCACTTTGAAACGGTGAATCCTGCGGTTGTACCTCTGAATGTTTCGTGATTAGATAACGGTGAAAAAAACACCCCACAGCTACTCACGGAGGATGTGTTCTCAGAGCATTAAGTGGCTGTCAAGGTCATGGCAGCCGCTCAGTAGAAATATTTTGGTTTAATAATTTATACGGGAGAGGTCTGTTTTCTGCTCGTGAAGTGTTTACCCAAAGCGCGAGTTTGAGCATCTGCAGGACTAGCCTTGCAACTGTCGTTACGTTTTTTTTAATGATCGAATCAGGCAATTTCCTATCCCCCGACTGATAGTATGGAAATTACAATGTTGTTTGTTCGTTTTTACACTTGATGTTGCATTGGCAGCGGTGCACAAGCGCAAATAATGACACTGCTCTAAAGAAGACAAAATAAATTAAAAAGGTGGCGTTCTACGTAGCAGAGCGATGGTTTTGTCACTTTTACTGTGGGCTCTCGCTTCTACTCGAACCAGAGTAAAAAAATAAATCCATCTCTCCGTACTTTATCAGTAATTTTTTTTGTATACAATTGACACGTTTCGTGACAAAGGTTTTTTTTTTTATCTCTACTCCACTCTGAACATTTCAAAGGTCAACAAAGGCAGTTACAAAGTTATGTATTAACTGAAACAAAAACGCTGCACCGTTTAACCAGAAATGTGTTTACATAACACAGGAAAGTCCACACACTTCTTACACCCAACCAGCTCACCATCACTGCCCTCACCTGCACATCTGGAAAGGTACAGAAATCAGTTTGTTTTTACATCAGGAACGTGGATAGTGATGAAGTGACATGGAACAAAAACTCTAAATTTCTGACAGAAGCATGAAGAGATGTATGCTTGGCAGGCGGAATGAGGAATACGTGAATTGATAACATCAAGAAAAGTAAGCGGGTCTCAGGCATGACATCGTCACCATGGATGATGGCCAGTGAAGCAAGAATAATAACTGAGTGATCAGCGCAAAGAGGGAAGGCGCTGAATAGGCCTTCTACCGCAGAGATGGAGCGATGGGATCAGATCGGATTGTGCAGGTGGATTGCTGCGTTGCGCGATCACGAGGGATGACGACGATGACCTGGGGATACCTCATCCAGCAGTGGATTGATCGTTTGCTAATGATGGTTCTGGTCACGGACAACTGAGACACCCCCTCCTGACCCACGGGAACAACCAGGGAATGCCCGCGCTGGCGAGTGCGCAAATGTCAATCAGTGCCCGTCCGCTCTGCACCGCCGCTTTTCACAAATCTCCACCGATGCCAACGAACCTTTGCCTTGAGCAGCAGACCTTGGAGAATTCCGTCCAGACACTTGTTTTTTTTTGTATGTTTTATTTTCATCTGGCCAATAACCTCTCTCTTGCCGCACTGCGTGCATCGCCACAGCGTGAGGCCCCCCACCCCCCGGATTCATGGCAGCCGGGCCCCCCCCCCCCCCGTGTCGTCTTGTGCGGGCCACGGCGGCGGACGGGCGGCACACGTTTTAAAAGGAGGAAGGACGGCTTTATTTATACAGGTGTGAAAGGAACTGACCTTTGGAGCCCAATGGATAATAAACGTGGAATGTGGTGGGTTAAGAGCGGCAAAGTGTGAATTCGCGCAGGTGTTTGCTGCGAGCGAGTTTGCCGGCCTCTTTAACGCGTTGCGCAAACGCGGGTGACTTGCCGCTCGGCCCGTGGACTCGTTGAGTCGCGTTTTAACGGCGTGCCGTATATCGATGAGTCCGCAACGGCGATGGCCTTGTAAATGTTGCACGGTTGCCCAGGTGAAACCAAAGCGAGTGAGGCAGGAAGTGAAAACAACCAGGCGCTCGGGTGTCTTGGTTATAGCCAGTCGTCGTCGTCATCATCATCATCAGTCATTGTTCACCCGCTAGCTGGTTGAAGACCGTCCCACGCAGTTGCCATCATTCGTAGCCCAGTGCTGCTACCATCCATCTCGCTCCCTGCACCTGGACTTATTCTCACTGCTCCACATCTGGATTGGCCGTCCTCTTGGAGACACTCCGCCCTTTCGACTGCCACTCCGTCGCCAGTCTCGTTCCATTGGCTACCATGCGATGTGTCTCCGCCGAAGCCGTTCACTTGACTCGGCTGTCGACACGATGCCTCTCTCTGCGTGTGGTTCCCTTTTTCGCCGTCTCTCTCGGTGCCACCTCTCCACGCGTCTCTGTGCAACTTTCACATCATGTGTTCCATCATCTTGTTCAATGTCATGGGGGGGGGGGGGGTAACGTAATAATAATTCACTCTATTTACCCAGGTAAGCCTCGATGAGTCTGAACTATTTTTTTGTTTCAGTAGAGTCCTGCAGCATTGAGATGTTTGACCAATGTCCACGCGCGAGTGTTTGGCTTGTGGGAGGAAGCAGGGGGTTGGTTCCTTCCTCGTCGATAACGACCAAAGTTCCGCACAGCTAGATTCAAGAATCCATTGCTGCAATGCCGCCATTTCGGACACCTCACAGACGAAGCTTACACATACCTGGAACTCCCAGGCAGTGTCCCATGCGAGTACGAACCAAACCCGTCCCTTCCGAGCTTCGGGTATCCGACGAACTCGGGCACATTCAGGCCGACGCTGTCCTAGAATCTCTGTCGCTGTGCTTGCGGAGATTGCTGTGTGTGTGTGAGATAGACAGACGGGGAGTAGAATCTAAAAAGCCTTGCTGTCCTGGTAATTGCCTGTTGTTTTATAAGAGGCTGTTGTTGTCGCTTGCCGATATAAAGCTGTCAAAGTGGGGGCGGGGGGGGGGCGAACGGCGTACGTGTGTCACTAAAACTCAAAACGGGTCCAAAATCCACCCTCAATGCCGATGCTTATCTTTGTGCATACCGGGCTGCCAGGGCACTCGACACAAACACAACAAAAGCCACATTCAGGGCCAATTATCGAAGTCCCCGGCGACGCAAACAGCCTTCTCGTCCGAGGGCACCTTCACCGCGGGGTCACGAACCACGGGAACTCATCATCACCATCACGGCGATCGCGACGGGAATTCAAACGCGCGTTGCCTCGAGGCGTTGCTGCCGCCGCAGTTGTACAGATGGCGGGCGTGGGGGGGGGGGGCAGGTGAGGTTTTGAGGGGGGGAGTGCGGGAAGAATGAACGAATCGCGAGGGTCACGCCGGAGCACGTTGGCGGGATCGCTCTTGCAGCTCCACCTGTATCAGTGGCGCGAGCCGCCGCCTCCTCCTCCTCCTCCCACCGCCGCCGCCACCGCCGGAGGGCACCGCTGGTGCTGCTCCATTGGGGCTGCCCCGCATTCCCCTCCCCCCCCCGTTCATTAATCACCCACGGGGTAGGAGCAGCAGCAGCAGCAGCGGTGGGGGTGGCGGCAGCGCCCCCGTACCTCTGCCTCCCCCCCCCCCGCTCGACGCCATGGTCGCTCTCAGCCGCTCTAGCCGGGACCCCCCCACCACCAGCGCTGCGTTCATTTATATCGGTAAACACTTTTTTTTTAATTCCTGGCCGAGGAGTATCCCCTTGCCCGGGCAAGTTTCGGGGGCTACTTTTTTTTCTTTAAAACGGCGAAAAGCGAGAGCCGCCAGGGAAGAGAAAACGAGAGCAAAACACAAGAGGCAAAGCTTCGATTGAAAGTTTTCGTGACTGCAGGGATTCATCTTCTTGGTTCTTTCGGTAAAGTCACGTAGAAGGGAAATAATAAAATAATAAAAATACAAATTATAATATAATAAAATATTATTTTATTATGTTTTATTTTTATTATTAAATAATACAATAATAAAAATAACACATCATAATATAATAAAATTTTATTTTATAATGTTTTATTTTTATTATTTTATTATTTCCCTTCTACGTGACTTTACCGAAAGAACCAAGAAAAAGAGGCAAAGCGGTGAAATTCCAGAGCCCCCCCCCCCCACCACTCGCGTGTGACTGCTGGTCTCGCGTGAAGCGATCCTCGTTGTTTATCGTGCGGTCGACGCAGCGATGCCCCCCCCCCTACCTCCCCCCCTACCTCCCCCCCACACCTTTGCCTGCGCCCCGGGACAGCGTGCGTGGCTTCACCGGGAGGGGGGGGGGGGCGCACGAGGTGAGCTCCAGTCCGGCGAGCGTGGCGCTCGGTCGGCAGGCGCTGTGGCCGCCACGGGGATGATGAATTGCCGTGAGCGACGCTGCGTGAGTTTCGTTGAACGAGTCGTGGGATTTTTTTTGATGTCGTCGTTGTTGTTTTTCTGTTCCACTTCCTTCTAGACTCGCGTATTGACCTTCTAGACTCGCGTAACACCGGCAGCATTTGTTTGACTCTGCGCGGGAAAAATAAATTCTGGTCCAGTTTTGAAGAACCTTTTGTGTTTGTGGTTGCTGCAGTGAGGAGGAGCCCCCCCCCCCCCTTACCATGGACAAACAAGGGAGGGCCCTTGATTTTGAGTGGCCAATCGGTTCAAATTTAATAGGGCCGGGTGAGAGTCGTGTATTGTGGCAGGCAGCTGGGTTACGTGGCTTCAACAAGCATCATGGGCTTTACTCGTGAAGGGCTCAGGGTAAGCACTTGTAGAGAGCAAGGGAGGGAAAAATAAGTCAGACCCAGGTGTAGATGAGTCTTTACCCCCCTCCCCTTCCTTCCTCACCCACCTCTGTCGCATGCCATGGATTGTTCATCAGATCCTATTCGCGAGTTTGAGAGAAACTCGACGTTGCTTCCGCCAACGGAGATTCCTCTACGAGCTGCATCGCAAAGGGCGGTCTGGCGTTTTGTCTGTCAAATACATTCTAGATTTGAAGCTTTCGTGACTGCAATGATTCATATTCTTAGGTTTTTTTTCGGTAAAGTCACGTAGGTAAAAAAATTAAATTAAAATCATTAAGTAAGATACAGCTATCGTGCTGTGACGGTTCCACCTGAAGACGGAAGCTTGTGTTGCCTCCGAAACGTCGTGATTTTTATTTTATTTTATTAATTTTAATTTACATTTTTTACCTACGTGACTTTACCGAAAAAACCCTAAGAATATGTCCAATACATTGCCACGATTTTCAAACGTCTTACGTCTCAGCTGGCTTTTGGAGGTTGGGGAGGTGCGGGCGAAATCCGCCACGACAAAATCTTCCTGTTGATCTCCCACAACGCATCGAGGAGCAGGAGGAGGGAGGGGAGGAGCAGGAGGAAGGAGGGGAGGAGAAGGAGGACGGAGGGGAGGAGGAGGAGGGAGGGGAGGAGGAGGAGGGAGGGAGGGGAGGAGGAGGAGGGAGGGGAGGAGGAGGAGGTGGAGGGAGGGGAGGAGGAGGAGGGAGGGGAGGAGGAGGAGGGAGGGGAGGAGGAGGAGGGAGGGGAGGAGGAGGAGGGAGGGGAGGAGGAGGAGGGAGGGGAGGAGGAGGAGGAGGGAGGGGAGGAGGAGGGAGGGGAGGAGGAGGAGGAGGGAGGGGAGGAGGAGGAGGAGGGAGGAGGGGAGGAGGAGGAGGAGGGAGGGGAGGAGGAGGAGGAGGGAGGGGAGGAGGAGGAGGAGGGAGGGGAGGAGGAGGAGGAGGGAGGGGAGGAGGAGGAGGAGGGAGGGGAGGAGGAGGAGGAGGGAGGGGAGGAGGAGGAGGAGGGAGGGGAGGAGGAGGAGGGAGGGGAGGAGGAGGAGGGAGGGGAGGAGGAGGAGGGAGGGGAGGAGGAGGAGGGAGGGGAGGAGGAGGAGGGAGGGGAGGAGGAGGAGGGAGGGGAGGAGGAGGAGGGAGGGGAGGAGGAGGAGGGAGGGGAGGAGGAGGAGGGAGGGGAGGAGGAGGAGGGAGGGGAGGAGGAGGAGGGAGAGAGAGCACGCACGCGCGTAGCCCCCCTCCAAAAAAACATTCCTGATCATTGGATGAAAGACACAGACGAGAGGAATGCAGGCAAACGAGTCCGGAAGGAAGGCCCGTGGCACTTAAACACACGGGAGCAAAAAAAAAAGCGATCAACTCAGAATAGACAAACTCGCTATTGTTTTTAGTCGCATGGGTTTTTTTTGGTGGGCTTTAGTTGGCTTTGTACGAATGTTTCCCCTCACCCCCACCTCCCCCCCGCTGTTAAGAAGTTTATAAAAAAAAACTCGGAAGATGTCTTCTCCGGAGAACATAAAAATGTCATCCGTTTTGTTCAGCGGTTGCTCCTGATGCGTTGAAGCCGTAATTTGTCAGCGGTAATTGAATTAAATGTTTCGAGGGGAACCGCTTTGAATCCATTTGCACCTTTTTTTTCAATGTGTTCGCCCTCTCATACCTCCTACGTGAGAGTTTGGAGCTTAGTACTTCAACGGGAGATATACTCTCTGCAAGCCGGCACTGTGTGCGTGCAAGTGATGTAAAACCCAGGCGTCTTGACATGAGCCTATTAACAGATGGTTACTCTGCATTTGTCAACGTTAACCGCCAGATGGTTTTTGCACGTTGTAGAATTAGCTTTCCGCTGACGCCAGCGGTTTCACTTGTAACGCCGCGTGCTAAAAATGTCCTAAAAAACGGATTCGCTTGCAAGGTAATAACGCTAAACCTTTCGCTTGGCGCCGTCATATTGAATTGATGGCGCCGTAAGGGGTAAGGGTGTTCGTCTGCGTTTGGTTTTTTCACGAACTGAATTCCCCTTTCCCGAAGAAGAAGAAGATCCCCCCAAACAAACAACACGCGCTCCAACACCGAGAGCACATCGGAGATCTGTACAGGGCACAACCGCGATGATGCTTAAAAATAGACGTGCTGGTGTGTGTGCGTGTGCGCTCGTGGAAGCGTTATCTGCAAGCATAACATGTGCAGCCACAATTGTTGACATTGTGTGGGTCTTTGGCAGCTGAAGACAAAAGGTTGGATTGGCAGTAAATATTCTACCTGTGGCCGCACTTGGTCGTAAATAAATCTTGACTGCTCTTGGGGGAGATGAGATTCAATTTGTTTGAGCCGTGAGCAATCCTTAATCAGACGGAGGGGGTGGGGGGGGAGTTGACGGTTTTATTTATCGCAGTGCTTGACTTCTCCCGTTTATAAATCTGCGTTCACCCTGGCCACTTCCAAATTGCTGACCTTGTTTCAGCGCGAGGACTGGAAGCCACTCGAGTCGGCTTGCAGCCTATATTTTGACCTCGCCGTACATTTTGACCTCTCCGTACATGCGGCCGAGACAAATCATATTCTGTTGCTCAGCTCAGATGTTCGAGTTTATTGCTTCACGTGTGTGTTCTGTCCATCAAATCCGTTGCTGTTCCATCGCAACCGTTGTCCATCGGTATGTCACCGTCTACCAGCGACATGTCCCTGCCCAAATTATTATTTAAGAAAAAAAAAACTGTTCATGCTTAGTTTGGCATTCAGACGGCTTGCTTAGTCTTCGTTACATGCGCTCATTTTCACGCCTCTCTGAATGATGCACACTCGCAACTACGCGGACCTAGATGAGCTGCCCCCTTGTTCGTCGTTGTTGTTGTTGTTTCTGTCTGTCAGCTTCTGTGACTATTTCATTGCCAACGATGGCCGCCGCCAGGTGCTCATACTCTCATCCGGACCGTTTTGTTGATTTGTTTTTGGCCGAAAAGATGTAACTCTAAATTATTTACAACTCGTAAATAGAACTCCTTAGCTTGCCGCCAGAATCCCTCATTTGGGGCACTGTGTATGCTGCCGGGGGCACTGCATCAACGTTCACTGGCGAGGCTGGATAATAAAAGTGGGTCAGAAATGTAGCCAAGTGAAGGGGGGAGCCCGTTGGCAGATGCGCGTGGCCCCACTCAGATAGGAACCCATGGGGGAGACTCTCACAACACTGTGATGGAAATGTTGTAGTACAGCTAAATAGGTCGGCGCCAAGATCCACTACTACTGCTCTAGAAACAGAAACTTTTTTTTCTTTGAAAGAAAAATGAAAGCCTGGCAATTTTTTCTTTTTAAACTGATGTGTTCTGCATGTGGGTGACCGTTTGCACTGGATTTATGCACACGTTTGTGTTTTTTTTATTCACCATGGGAAAGGATCATGTCAGTAGGCATTACATTTCACCAAAATGGAAATGTAGGTTTCAAATGGTCAATTGAACAGGGGATGGGAATGATCCTTTTAGTCGTAAATATTCATACGCATTAAAAATGTACGGATATGAAAATGCTCTGGTACTTATAGTTGATCTAGCCAGGTCAGTCGATGAACTAACTGGCCGGAGGGTGGGAGGCAGGGTCCGTGTACCCAGCACGCCCGTCCGTGCCGTGCCCACCACCAGCTAAAAAGTATTCTCTCACTCGCAACCGGACAAGGGGAGGCGCTAGCAAAATGTGTTCGTCCGGAATTTATTCCGGAGTGGCAAGAAAACAGTCAGGTGCATGCGGAATAAGCCAGCACCTTTGAAACGCCAAACTCCGAGAGAGAGTTGACTGCCACTCGCACTTGGTGGAGAAGCCAATGGTTGTCCTGGGGAAAAACCTGCTGCCATAGAAATGTGGAGTTTACGCAACCGGCTTCGGGCTGTAAGCTGGAGATGAGCACCCCCCTCCCATGCTCAATAGAGTGGGAAACCACTTTTGAATCGAATTGCCTGCTGCCGATTGCCACATTGGCAGTCCTCCATTTGTTTGAAGCCACATACGAAATGTATTCACGCAGATGCGTAAAGCCAGTATAGTGAACCAGTGCACACCCTTCGGCCGCGTCTCGTACTCTTGTCATTTGCCACTACACAAAGCACCACTGCCAGCTCACCTCTTGCAAGCTTGAATGCGTCCTAGCATTTGTTTGCAGCTCTAAACAAAATAAGCACACGCAGGCTCGAGAAAACAGATCGCCATTGGCGGTGGCGGTGTCTCTGTGTGTGTGCATTGCGGGGACAGAGGTATTCGTTTATGTTGCGAGGCTCGGATTCACAACAGCACCACCGGGCGAGCGTGGTAGCAGCTGAGTGACTTTCATCTTCTCCCATCCAGCCTCTTCATGAAGACACCCCGGGATTCATGAAAGTCCTCCTTTCTCCACTGCTGGCGATCGCCATCATCATCATCATATCTCATCATCTTTCGCTGTTGTTTTCAAGTCTATTGCTCTTCACTCTAGTGGCTCCTCCTCCACGCCGTCGGTCCATCTTGTTCACGCTCGTCGTCTGCCTCCGTCACCTTCCACGAACCGTCGCGTTTGCTTGGTGGTGTTCTTCCGACGTCACCAAATCATAGCGGGCCTGCGTCGCTGCTGTTGTTCGTGACACTCTTCAAAATCTTTCTAACGTCTCCGTTAGACGGAGCGCGCGCTGCACAGGTCGTCGTCTTTTTTTTGGAGGAGGCCGTTGCAGGCGACACTCTTGACCTGCTGGCCCCTGTCTGTTTGAAGTCCCCCCCCAACCGCCCTGTTTGTGCTGTGGCCGTGGCTGTTTGTGTTCTATCGCAGCAGCAGCAGCAGCAGCGGCAGATAAACCTGGATCCAGGGAAACTGTCCGTTGAGAGAGCGAGAGAGAGCAAAGGTTGTGTTGCGGCAGGCAGATGAGGGCTCGCTAACACGGCTAGAATTCGGATCTGTTTCCCCCGTTGAAATGTGTATTTAAAATGTCTGGTAAAGTCCAGGCTTATGATGGGTTGCTGTTAAGAAATACGCACAGGGGAACTCTGATCGTTTACATGGAGATTTTGTTTGAAAAAGATTAACTTACCGGTTTCTGAAACTATTTGGTTTCTCCCCCGGCGGCCACAACCGATGCCGTGCACTTTGGCGAATGCGTTGCAGTAGCGTCCGAATCTTCGATGGAATTTGGCACGTTTAGCTGATTTTAACGTAAAACCCATTTACTACTGCTGGTCCTAAATGCATGAATGTGACAAATTAAGGGATTTATACATCATTTAGGAGGATGTGTGTTTTTGGAAGTGCGTATACATTTTGGTCTCTACCACTGATTTGTCCAACATTTTTTCTAATTCAATAAACTTCTGCAATACAAAAGAAAAGTGAATGAATTACGGGAACGAGTGTTTGGCTTCACGTGGGAGGAAACCAGAGAAAACCTGTGAATGTGGGGATGGGTGTGGTGTTTGTTGGGACTTGTTGTTGTTGTTGTTGTTTTGCTGCCTTGCCCGAGCTTGCGTTTAGTATTGAAAAATCGGCAGGAATGTTTGTGCTTATGCAGTTTGTACTTATACACTTTGTTTATGTATAGTTATTTTTCGATTTGAAGCTTTCGTGACTGCAGGGATTCATCTTCTTGGTTCTTTCGGTAAAGTCACGTAGAAGGGAAAAAATAAAAAAAATAAAAATAAAACATAATACAATTTTATTATGTTTTATTTTTATTATTTTATAGTTATTTTCTTTTGTGACTTGCTTACCTTATCTATATTTTAAACTCCTATCGTTGTTTTTTTTCCGGATTGTTTGTTGTTGTGACTTGCTGACCTGCCCCGACTGGACAAATTCATTCTTCTTTGCCTTGTCTAAAAGTATGAGTTGCTGTGGCAGGCTGAACCAGTGAATCTCCAAGTGTCCGATCAGTGTCCTCATCGGCTTTCATGTGCATCAGCCACACACTCGGGTCGCGATGCTCGCGGCTCGTCAATGGTGATCACAGCCATTCTCAGTCCACTGCTGGCTGCAAAGTGCCCCCTGATTTCGCGGTTCCACCTCCTGCTTGGTCGTCCCATCGTGGGTGTATTCCCCCTTTTTCCCATCACTCCATGCCTAGCAACGTGGAACGGCGAGCGACGTTTAAACACAACGTGTGCACTTGGCCACAGCAAATTCCCTATTTGCATAATTGACTGTGCAGGGATATGGTGGGAATGATTAATTAACATAATTGGCTTCATTATAATGGAATATAACGTCCATAATAAACTCGGTAATCCATTCTCTGGGCTCATTTATTGCGCAGTGCATTTCACTGTGGTAATGTGAATACATTACAAATGGCCCAGACGAGAAATTCTAAACGTTATAAAACTCCTCCACCGTGTGGACGCAGTGAATTGGGAAAGATGGCATTAACGACGGGGTTTGTTTTCGCCGTCGTGCGGTCTGGCTCGGTGATGCGCTTGCAGTTTGTGCCGCGCGTCACATCGGCACGACGTCCGACACTTCGCCGTGGGAGCGAAACGTCTCGAGTCCGTGCCCAAGCAACTCGCGGTGCCTCCGATTTGGCGTTGGTTGGCTCCGTGCGTTGCGAACCAAGTTCAACGTACGTACGGTACAAACCCCAAAAAAGTGCGAGAGAGAAAGATGGAATTTGTCGAGCATGTGGCCCACCGGTGACGGGGAATCGGTGGTGGTGGGGGGGGTTTCACGGTAAATAATTGACGAACCGCTCAAACGTGCACAGATTGTTCCCAATCGTTGCGCCAGCACTGTGGTAGGGCGGTGAACCCAAGTGCCTCCAGACGGGGCCCCCCATTTGAGGGCGATATTGTTGCGGGTTCGACCACATGCTTGTAATTTGTATCTCCCTCTGTGATGTCCGTGCACTGGGTTTCTTGAATAATAATAATAATACGACGGGTACAGATTGCGACCGGATACATTTCCCTCTTCTGGGAATTATAGAGTAATAGTAAAAATAAATAATAATGTTTGTTTGCGCGAGGGGTGGGTGCGGGGAGGGGATAAAATCAGACTTGCATTCCTGAAACGTGGCGATAGGGTGCATACTTTTGCGCCACGGTTTTGTTCAAATGAGGTTTTCTATTTCACACAAAAAAAAACTACGAGAAATGAGTCCGCCTGTTTTTGTCGAGAATAATGTGAGAAGAAGCTTGTTTAAAAAATACAAATTCTCTCCCCTTCCACTACAACGAGGCGTCGCTGAGTGAAGCGCGGCCTCGCGGCGTGCCCTGGGCCCCCCCCTGCTGTGAAGAGGCGCGCGGTGAGCGTGGCCATGAGGGGAGGCCACCACATTATCATTCGCAGAGTCCTTGAGTCTGTCTTCCCATCCACCCCCCCACCCCCGATGCCTTGCATCTCCGTCCAAATAGCAAACTCCCACTCTCTCAAGGTCACCGTTTTCTCATGCGCAATCTTGTGAATGTGTGTCGCGTCTTTTAGACGAGCGTGCGCGCGCCTCACCCCCAACGGACTGTGTGGCTGTGTGGCTCTCTTTTTTCGTTACGTGTGATTGTGTGCATGTGTATGATTGTGTATGTGTGTGTGTGATTGTGTCCGTGTGGGTAACGGAAACGGTAGCGCAGTGGTTCGCACGCTGCGTGACAAACCCGGTGAGCTGAGTTCGATTCCTGACCCATGGCCAAACAGCAGTCAGCTGGGCCTGGGCCTCCTCTAGGTCGACTCGGCTTCAAATAAGTGCCTGATATGGTGCATAAACATGAGCACGAGGGACAAGGGTAGCAGGGCTTGGGGCAGACCACGCCACGTGGGTCACGTGACTCATGCCGGCCTGAATAAGTATAGGTTAACAGTTCGCGTTCCAATAGCCGTGATTTTTGTAATTTGGTCTGCGTGCGTGATTGTCTTTGTTTGTGCATGGTTCTCTGCCGATGGAACTTGCTAACACCACTTTCCCCTGCCGTCTGTTTAGGCCGGGAAAGGTCGATGTTTGTGTGGTTGTTACTTAAACAATTTCGATCACGTTTTTATTTCCACTCGTATCTCGGGAGTGTGTTTGGTTACTAAAGTGTCCACGAGTAACTCTGTACTCGGTATACAATTGCACATTCATAATGTCGCTGAAATGAGATTGGATTGATGGCCTCGGGAGGCAATAAATGGCATCGTCCTTGATAATTGTTTTTTTACCCTTTTATCTGCCAACAAAACTGACACCTTTTGTTACAAAGAGTCATGTTTGCATAGACCACAATACCTGCAGTCGTAATGCAAACAAAAAACATAACTCTGATAATGTATGCACTGTCCTTGAAGTTGATTAGTCCACACCCGAGACAGCTTTCCTTAGAGCCTAGTCTCACATGGTGTTGGGACCAGATGACGCCAAAAGGCACATACATTATCAGAGTTATGTTTTTTGTTTGCATTACGACTGCAGGTATTGTGGTCTATGCAAACATGACTCCTTGTAAAAAAATGTGTCAGTTTTGTTGCCAGATAAAAGGGTAAAAAAAACAATTATCATATTTTTCTACTGGTAAATGAGGTTCCAATGGTGCATCGTTCTTGTTGATGACAGCCACCTTCATCACGGCCAGTGATGCAACTCACGAAGAGAACCCTCTGGGTGGTGTCCCCTCTGCACTGGCACCGAGATAAGTGCAATACCCTTATCCCAGTGCCAGGGCTGGCATAGGGTTTCAAACCCAAAGAGCCGTGGTGCACGTGTGTGTTCCCATAGAAACCCACCGCTGGTTTTCAAACTGCCGAGTTTCTTTGGTATCTCGAGAAACGTTGAGAGAGAGAGAGATATGTAAACCCAAGGAAATGCCGCTTGAACATAACGTCGCAAAGATTATTTTCGTTGTGAACTCACTGCAATAACACGGTGAAGAATTAGGCCAAAATAAAGAATGATCCAAGCCACGCTGATAACGCTGGGGCCTTTGTTTTGAAGAGAAGATTATGAGATAATACGTGGCAGGACACATTTTTGGGATTCCAGGCTCTGAGTTTACTTTGTGCAGCTTTTGCTTTACTTTAAACATTGTAAATTGTGACACAAACAGATTATAGCCACGTGAGATCGGTATCTTAGTTCGGAGAAAACATATTTGTGATATTCCTACCCCCGCCCCCCCCATCTTCTCTTTTGGATGAAAATTTTATATTCAGACTTTTTTTTTACACACTCCCTGTCAAAAGAGATAAAGCAGCGACGTTATCAGTCCTGGCCCTGTTTAGGTCCAGGTGTTTTCGGCAGCCATGCTTGTTTGGTTTGCTCGACTTTGCAAGCAAGCCCAGCCGACGACATTGCGCCAGCAAAGTAATGTTTGCGGAAATGTTATTTAAACAACGCGCGATTTTGTTCCGCGAGGCATGCAGTTATGCACGTCCACAGTGATTTTTGGTCCTATTTTTTCTTATTCATGACTCGTGAGAGATGCGTTATCTCCGGCGTACGCAGGACAGACCTGTGAAGCCATGCAGGGAAAGAGACCGTTATATATATATTTTTTTTATTTAGGTATGGTGTCGGTGCTTTGAGCCTTGGGCTGTGGTGATGACATGCATGCTGTTTATTGTGCGCTTTGCAGAAAATGGTGCATTGTGGGTAGCTAATGCTTCACTCGCCTTCGCCCAGTATTCTGATGAATCGTCACAATTTATGGTCGCAACTTGATACGATAATTTATTGTTTTTTCTTGTTTTTAGCACAGAATTTGGAAATGTTGCTTGTTTTTCCCCAACTAGTTTACGTATTTTTTTTTACCCTTATCACCAAAATATAACTTCTGTTGTCTAACATACATATAGTTTGTATTTTTATTGAAATAATATTTCTCCACATGCACAAGATTCGATGCATGTATTGTGAGCAGAAGTATAGATCTTTATCACCGAATTGATGCATTCTTACCCCCTTAACTGTGAACAGTGTGGCAGAGCTATCGATTATGCAGGCAGTGTAATTGCACCAAGGCCCCATGGTGCCTGATGTGCCCATGGGGCATCGGGCTATGAAGAGGACAGGAATTGGACAGGGGCAGCCTGTTTCATTCAGTGCACCAAGGGGGCCCATGCCAAATACGCGATGCCACCGGTTGTGATTGTAACTGCGGGCAAGCCAAAACATTTGATCCATTCAACACCGAATGAAACCACTGACACCCACTGTAGTCTGGTACAGATGAACGGTGATTCATTTACTGGTCGTACATTTACAAGCTTAAACAGATTTTGGTAACGTGATAATTCAATGACTCGTAGAAAATCTGACTCTCAGCGCCCGTTCATTCGGATGTTTGGCCAAATTCCATTAATAACCATTTGGCTTCATGTTGAGGACAGCGGAGAACTCGCAGACGACCCATCATGCATTGGGGGGGGGAGGGGAGGGGTGACACTTCACCGACCTCGCTGCACCACGTCTACAACACCTGGGGGGAGACCTGGTGGTCACACATCCAAGTGCTAACCAGGTGCAAACCCCTCTTAGCTTCTGTGAGATTTGGCGTGTTCAGGGTTGCTTGATCAAGATTTCTCCTGTTGCTCGTCAGGTTTTAGGTGACTTGGGTAAATAACTTTCGGTTTTTTGACAACTTGGTGCAATTGTCTTTGCTTGGACGGTTCCCTTTTGCAGCGTTGAATTCGTGCTCAGAGCCGCGAGCCGCAGAACTTGCAGCTTCTCGTGCACTTCCTGCCGAGCAGCGGTGGGGGGGGAGGGGAAGAAGCAAAGTTGGGAGGGAAACATAAAAAAATATCGACGTCAAAAGTTTGCGAGCGGTCAACATTTGCGAGCGAGCACGGTAACCGGAGGTGGTGTGATGCGTCGGCTGTCAAACGGCGACTTAGATTTCACAAAACGTTCGGCCATTGCGCTTAATGAGGCATTTGGAGGCAGTGACTCGCGCATAAACCTGGGCTTAGTCCAACTTTTTTGGCCACGTTGCACGCGCAGCATATTTGACCCCTTTCTACATATCGCTCCACTTGCCCTGTGTTTTTGCCGATGAACCAACGGGGCGAGTTTTTTTTGATAATTCTGCCTGGGCGGGAGTTGCGGTTACTTTTCAGTTCCAGATGCGTACTCGGTTTTTTTTAGGTGAAGGTGTTAATAAATAATGAACGGCCCCTTGGTGTCAATCAACTACTGGATGAAGGTCTTCCCCATGCCCTGTCGGTCACGGGGATTGTTTAACCATACTTCACCACGCTGGTCAGTTGCAGATTGGTGGAGCACCGGGAACCAGATGTTACTCGCTCATCACCGGTGTTATCCGTGGCTGAGCATCGAACTCGGTTCATGTGGTTCAGAGTGCAGTGCGCTAACCGCTGCACCACCGCTCCGACCCCCAGAGGTGGATATGGAAGACTTTCTCGGGAATTGATTTGAAGCTTTCGTGACTGCAGGAATCCATACTCGTTGGTTCTTTCGGTAAAGTCACGTAGTTAGAAATCAAATAAATCATACGTTTCGATCGCAACACAAACGGTCGTCATCAGGCACGACCACTTGTGCTGCGGTCGAAACGTCGTGATTTGATTTATTTTATTTATAACCAACGAGTATACTTTCTCGGTACATTTGCCATTCAGAATTTTTCCATCCCGGTTTCTCTCCCCATCGTACCTGTTTTCCCCACATCTGACCACTGCCTCGTGAGGTGGAGTTCATGATGTTAGGATGGAAAACACTAGATGGCACCATGAACTGGCTACCTTGTAATTAATAATAATAGAAATACATTTTTTAAAATAAAAACAAGCGTATGGTGTGTTTCGGGTTTCGACGCGTGTTGTTTAGCACGGTGTCCGACGTTTCGCTCCATGTGCCGGGAGCTTCTTTCGTAACGTCTGCTGGGAAAATAACGTCGGGCATCGTGCCGGGCGACACAAAAAACATCGGAAAGGCGTACCGCACAGTCGCGAAAACCTACGCAGTGGTGAAAAATATATCTGCAGTCATCCTTGCGCGTACGTCCCTTACGTGTATTGTAATCATAAATTATAAGTTAGGTTGACGACCGCCGAAATATTTGAGTCTAAATCTTTTGACGTGTCTAAACAGCGTGTTTAAAAAGAACAACTACGGCACAAAACATGGGTACTTAGCTCGAGCCTTGAGGTTTTTTTGTTGTTTGCGCGCAGCCTAAACACCGGGCGCGCTGTCCAACACCAACATTCTTTCAAATGCCATAATCCGCTCAAAAACCACACGGGAGGCTTCATTTGGCCTTTCAGAGGTGTCTGCCGCTCATCCCGGCAAAGCCCAAGAAGACCGGGGCTGCATTCCGCTCATTCTCCGTGCGGACGCCCTCCCACGGACCAATCCACGCGCGCGGTCGAGACTCAGTGGGACTCGGTGGAGCCTTAGTGAGGCTGCTCGGTGAGGTTCAGCGAGTCTCTTTGTGGCTCGGGGGAGAATCACCGAAGCTCCGTGAGTCTCATACGACTCTTCCGAGACTTCGGTAAGTCTTGGCGAGCGTTAGGGAGTCTTAGTCGGTCTTATTGAGGCTCCGGTGATGCTCAGTGAGGAGATGAGATAAGTACCCGTGGTTGAGCTATTTTTTCAAATTGTTGTAATTATTCCGTAGAGTCAAGGGTATTTGTTAACCTGCCTGCCCTCTCTTCATGCTCAGAGCAAACATTAGATATTTTTACATATTCTTAGGTTTTTTCGATAAAGTCACGTAGGTAAAAATTTTAAATTTAAATTAATAAAAGTAAAATAAAAATAAAATAAAAATCACGACGTTTCGGAGGCAACACAAGCTTCCGTCTTCAGGTGGAACCGTCACAGCACGATAGCTGTATCAAGTAAGAGAAATTCCAAGAAAACAGTCCTTGTATATATACCCACCCTCAAACAGTATATATACAAGGACTGTTTTCTTGGAATTTTTCTTACTTGATACAGCAATCGTGCTGTGACGGTTCCACCTGAAGACGAAAGCTTGTGTCACCTCCGAAACGTCGTGATTTTTATTTTATTTTAATTTTACTTTTATTAATTTTTATTATTATTATTTTACCTACGTGACTTTACCGAAAAAACCTAAGAATATGATTCCTTGCAGTCACGAAAGCTTCAAATCTAGAATTAAGTCTTAGCTCTCTCTCTCTCTCTGCTCTGCTCTGAAGAAGGGACATGTTTAATTAGTCCTCCAGCTCCGAGAGTGTGTACGAACATATATAACTTAACAAGCTGCCTCGGGGTATTCGTTAGCACACTGGACTTGCAATTCAGAGATCGCCGGATCGATTCTATATCCCGTATGGCAGTTGAAACAATTTAGCAAGTTTCTTAAATACCCCCCCCCCACCCACCTCTTTTCTCCTTCCCAGTGGTGTAAATGGACACACCAAAGTTAGTCGATCGGCAAGTCGCATACGATGGTGTAAAGTGTGGAGTACTCTTACATCTTCCAAAACGTCTGGCCAGTGTGGAGGAGTAGGCCAAATGCCCTCTAGAGTGGCTCTCTAGAGCATCTTCTAGTGGAGACACCCTTCTTCCAGCAGTGACGAACGCGTTAACAAAGTACTTGACATGACATGCCGTCATGTGATGCAGTTACAACGCTTTCATATTGCGCACTTATTGCTTTTGTAATAAACACCGTTATCCGCTGGCGAATGTGAACGCGTAGATCTATTTTTTTGGCAGAGCGTTTATCGTCTCGGCACCACGGCGCCTCCTTTTCAATTTAGAAATGACGTCACTGCAATGCATCGGCCCGTTGCCAATATCCGACCTCACGATGAACTCCGGCGGCAAAGCCCTCGACAAATCACGTTTACGTAATGCTCGCGGTGCCACCGTGACCACAAATCCCGGGGCCGTCGGCTGCCAAAATTCTCCGGCTGCAAATCCGCCGCGCTGACAGGATTGCAGGCCCCAGGGCGTCACCTTCGTGGCCTGCCGGCACCACCAAGGGGACCTGACCCAAAGGAATCAATTTTAATCTAACCTCCTCCTGACCTCCCGCAGATTGGATCAAAAAATGTTGCACTATAGGTGGGCCATAACGATGGGGGGGTTTAGTTGAACCCTGTCACCATGGGGATCATTATTAGCCAAGGCTTAATTTCACCTGGGTTCGGTGATCCCACAAATATTTTTCCCATCCAGCACACCACCTCCGGCACACCACGTGCAGTGCACGTCCTGCTACGGTTGTGGCTGGAAGCGACCTGGAAAATAACGCGAGATGGCTTCAAAAGATTCTGCCGAAGCCACTGATCAATGTTTTCAATCAAACTCTTTTCGTGTCTCCATACTTACCATTTGTGGTGTGTGACGTTGGCAGCTGGTAGTCCTGAGCCAATGGGGGGGAATTCCACATTTCTCTGCCGTCCAAGCCACTACCCCGGCGGAAATTCAAACAAATACAATGGCAGGACCTGGTCTCTGACAATCATTGTTGACACTCACCAGGTGGTGTTCATTTTACGGACTCCCGTTAAACAGCAATGATTGGCTGTTGTGACCCTCTGTCGACCCCAATCACCATCACCAAACTCTTTGCTCTCCCAACTGAGCCGTGAGCTGTCTCTTGTGTTTAGCACTAGGTCTTGTTGCCGCGAACAATTTTACCTTTTTCCAGGTAGAGTCTCAAATCAAGACAGACGTGGGTTTTTTTTTTTTGCAGAAGTAACGCATCCAACAATTCGGTAATCCCTGGTAAATTGAGGCACTTGCACAAGCAGTGCTGCAGGAAGACCACGAGGAAATATAAACTGACTTGGAGGTGGCCAGGTGGTGCAGAGGTCAGAGAGCTGAGATGGTAACTGCCTGAAATCCCGGGTTCGAAATTTGGGTTTTCACCGTCTCCTCGTTACGAGTTCTCCAGAGTAGCGTGTCGACGGCCTACTCAGCCCAGTGACAAATGACCGTGCAAGAATACCATTCCGTAAAATTTAGTTTCCCCCCCCCCCCCACTTGATTTTGGCTAAATTCTAGCTCTTGAGAGCTAACAAAAATATTTGAACAACCTATTTGAACACCCTTAGAAAATAGAATCCGATTTGAAGGGGATCGTGGGGAGCGCTGTTGGGCTGTATAGCTCTTTTTCAAAAGTGACCTGGCCACAAATGATAGCTCAACGAAGCGGCTTTTATCATGTGGGAATTTATAGCAGCCAAATACTAGAAAAGCATGTTTCCAAATGTGAAGGGGAAAGCCGGAGGACCCGAAGAAAAATCGACGCGACTACAGAGAGAACATGCAAACTACAATCATACAGCAGGCATCAGGGTCTGGATCGAAACCACGACCTTCTGTATGCCAGACGAGGTAGTTAACATCTTGCCACCGCGGGGCCATGGAACATCTACTTTGCAAATGTGTTTAAGGTTATTCCAGGCTAAAACGCACATGTTAACAGAACTCAGTTGTGTGTCTCCAGTAAAAACTCTGGACCGGTTTAGACCTTCACGGTAAGCAGAGTCAGACTTGTTAAACAAATGCACTCTGGGTAAAAAAGATCCGTAAAAAGTAGAAACCATTGTCTTGCCAATAACATCTGCTAATCTAGCAGCATATGTTTAACAATCCTGACTCTACTGATGAGACCCAACAAGTTGGACACTGGTTTAGAGTTTTCCTTCTCACACAAGTCCTGCTTGACAATAATATTTGTCTGGAAAGCCAAATAGGCTCACGGACTACAATATGCGTAGAATGTGTAACGTATACGTGGAGACTCGCAACTGAACTGCGTGTCTCCCACATATTGCAGAGTGGAGGTGAGGGGGCGGCTGGGGTGGCGTGGTGGGGGTGAACGGTTGGGATGATGGAGGGGTTGAGAAGGTGGAGGGTTGAGATGGTGGAGGGTTTGAGACGGTGGAGAAGTCAGAGCGAGCGGTAGCGTGGGGGGGCAGGGGAGGGGCCACCTGCCCAGACTTGCACTGTACAAGTTCACCTGTCGTCGTCACGTGCGCGCAGGAATGCGCCGACACATTTCGCTCAGGTGCCGTGTTCTCTCGCCCTGCCGCTCCGCACGCAACCTCCCCTCCACGCGAGGAGGGTGGGGGGCTCGGAGCTGGTAGTGTAAATTGTCGGTCCACTCCTGAGATGCAACCAACACAACCCAGCACCTCCCACCCTATTGCCACCACCGTCCAGGAAAGCATCACGCACTTTTCTTTACCTCCCTTTATTTTGAATACCGCTGAGCAGAGGCCCAAAGGCCCCCCCCTACCCCAGCAAGATAAACAATGCCAAGAGAGTTATCGTGCCCCCACCCCGCTTACGGATGGACAGAGCCGACGCACTAATGCTTTCAACGTGAGCTGGAAAGCGTTGTGAAATGTGCAGGAGGGCGATGCGGGTGAGCTGAGCGTAAAAGCCAAACGATGTTTGATGCGGCGATCGTAGGCTTTTCATCGTAGAGCCA
Organism: Lethenteron reissneri; assembly: GCF_015708825.2. Classification (NCBI taxonomy): domain Eukaryota; kingdom Metazoa; phylum Chordata; class Hyperoartia; order Petromyzontiformes; family Petromyzontidae; genus Lethenteron; species Lethenteron reissneri. The sequence goes on from NC_083817.1 coordinate 3,593,329, forward strand.
GGCCAAGGCCGACTCGTGCTGGAATAAATATTTAATCGAGTGATTTCACAAAGCAATTTAATGGTGGTAATTTTTGCCGACTGAAAAAGCGTCCGATGAATTGTCAGCTTTAATGAAATGCTTTTATTTTATTTTACTAACTGCCAGCGTCTTCTGATGCATGAGCGATGAATGCGCAATAAGTGAACCCACGAAGAATGAAATGCAAGCTTGTTGCAAAGCTGCTGACAATTTCTGCTTCTATTTTACTCCTTTTTTATTTTACCAGGTAAGGCCCCACTGAGCTACGTAGCTCTTTTTTAGAAGTGACCTGGCCACAAATGATAGCTCAACAAAGTGGCTTATCACGTGGGCATTTATGGCAGCCAAAAACTCTTGAACGCATGTTTCTAAATGTGGAGGGAGAATAATCCACTCGACCACGGGGAGAACATGCAAACTTCAAATATACAGCAGGTGTCCAGGGGGGCGATTCGAACCCACGACTTCGAACCCACGACTTCCTGCATACCAGGCGAGGGAGTTAACATCTCGCCACCACAGCATCGACGGCGGGGCTGTCGACTTTGCTTGTTTGCGTTGGCTCCGCATTATTTGTGCGTTGAAACGTTCTGAGTTGCACTTCTGTTTGCACTGCGGTCTTGGCACAGGGGCATGCGTGTGGTCACACCATTCACATGCCACTGCGGCGAGGGGAATAGGCAGTACATTAAGATGACACTTGGACTAAATTACAGGTTCTTGTTCCAAGCAGACGCCGTACATACAAACAACCCTTTCTGAAAGGGCATTGGCGGGTCTGGCAGTGGCGCGTTGTGTTTTTGCGGTTTGCTCGGGCCGTGCCGATCTTCGGCGCAGCGACGTCGTCCCGGTGTTGTTGCACGAGCCACGGTTTCACCGGCAGATGAATGAGTTTCTGTTTTCCATCGTGAAGGTTTTTGTTGGGTTAGATCGCGTAAATATGAATTTCGTGAATTCCGCCACCAGCCGACGTGTAAACAACACGTGCCAATTAGTGACACGTTCAGCACACGGGGGTGTTGGAGAGTAAACCCACAACATTTACAATTCGCGTGCGATCTTGTCACCGGAATTTACAACCGGCCTCATCGGACGACAACAGTTTCTGTTTTAATGCTGGAGGGGGGGGGGGGGGCGTAGAGGTAAGGAGTTTACAGCGGGGATTTAATTGCTCTGCAAACTTCTTTACCCCCCCCCCCCCCCCCATTCAAACGAAAACTGATTGTAGAAACGGGTCACTTTTAACGTTGCCATGTCGGCTGGAATGATAATTCATCCGATACAATTTATTTTAAGTCTGTTTTGAAAATCTGGAATGCGTTAGTTGTTTTTTTTGTCTACTGTCCTCGAAGTTGTTTTTCTCTCTCGCCCCCCCCACCCCCCACCCCCGATCTGGCAATGCTGCTGATCAGTCACCGAGCATCTAACAAAGGCTGTCTGGGCGACGGGGTTCGCTCCCATGCTCGCCCGTTCGTCCGCATGTTTAATTAGCAGCTGCTTTTCTCACGAACGTGCCCCGGAGACGCCGTGACAGCTCTCTCTCTCTCTCCCTCCCGTCTCTTTACCCCCTTTGCCGCATCCTCGAAGACCATTGATGGCGCTGCGACATTCCGCTGGCGCTAAACGCTTCGGATTTAATAATCTCCGGCAGATGCCGCCAGGATGCACTCGTCCGGGGAATGGCTGAGAGAGGCTCGGGTCGAGGTTGGAGGTGGTGGGGGTGTGGAATTGGTGGGATGTTGAAGACAATGCCTGATTCTTCCCAATGTTTGTGTTGCGCTAAATCAATCGCCTTCCAGTTAATGGTAAGTTTGTCCTCGCTGACAAAAAAAGTCAAACCCACCATTGTTTCCTGCTGTGGCCTAAAATCTCTCCCTTCTTTCTCCAAACAATGACTTTCCCCATGGCTCTTTTTTTTCAATGGGGGGGGGGGGGGGGGAATCTGCACTTTTGAAATTTAGAATAACTGAATTACGGTCAGTCGCCACTGAATAAAAGTACTTTTTTGGGAATGTTGTGCAAAAGAAACCCGTACGGGGGAGTGAGTGAACACGACACCCGAGCCAAAAGAGAGACGTTACATCTGAGATTGTCTTCGTCAATGGCTATCATTCCCTCCCCGCTCATTGGGTCGTCCGCTCGCGTGGTGCAGAAGGGAACGGCGGTGGTGGTGGTGGCTGTTTCATGCCCGGCGCACGGTCGTGTTAAACGCGGCGCTGTTTGCCGAGCTGCTCCTCGCGCTCGGCTGGCTGCAATCATAGCGAGGTGCCAACAAACTCCACGTCAGATCTGTCTCCGGGGGAGGAGTTGGGTTGGGGGGGTGGGGCGAGGCACCATTAACTTAATGAACTCAAGGTGATGACACCTGATGATGATGATGGTCAACTTTGACACATTCAGCGCGAGCCATCCGTGCCGGAATGTGAGTTTTGGGGCGGTGTGTGAAAAGCAAACGGCAGTTACGGAGTGAGCGAGATTTGATGATTCAACACGTGCAAACGTCCATTGTATTACTGACGGTAATCATTATAGCGGGATCGACTTCATGTCGCCTGCTTACGAGGAGCACATCAAGACGCTGTTCACGGGGGACAAGCATATTAACATTAACGGTACATTCGGACAAGTGATTTAATAAAATCAACGACGAATCGTAACATTTGCTGCGAAAGACAAAATAGCCCAAAACGTCTCTAGTTTATGCAACCAGGGTAAGAGCCGAAGAGGTGAGGCTATATGAGTAGAGGCAGAGGGACGATTGGATAGAAAACATTGTTGAGATAATTTCTCCAAAGTAACTCACGAATGGCAGAGAGAATGAAAATGGTTCGTCTTGACTTTTAACGGGGGGGGGGGGGGGGGGGGGGGAGGAAAATCGGCCACTAGATCACTCCGAGGACGCACTTTTTATATTCATGCAATCGTCAGAGGGCAGCGCAGTAAAATCCTTCATTGTAATGTATCTGTACATTTCCGTTGCTTTGCTCCCCGCCTTTACCAAACTTGCACCGACCGGTATGGTGAAGTATGGTCATTTTTGCCACTCACGACCTGCATGGGGGGTGGGGGGGGGGGCCCCCCCTCCTCCAGCAGTCGATGTTAGACCACTGTCGGTAGTGGAGTGATGAGCGCGCCGCGCTACGAACCCGGCCACCTGAGTTCGATTCCCGTTCACGGCCAACACCAGTGGCGATTATCTGAACTTGTCATGGGCCTCCCCAAGATAAACATCGCCACTAGGGGAGATAAAGGCGGCCGGGCGTGGTGCTGGTCACCCACACCCCCTCCTGTGCCATGCTGGCTTTCATAGGTGCTACTCGCTAACAGCACTTGCCCCAAACAGTCTGTTAAGGCTATACGGGGGGGGGGGTATCTTTGTCTTTGTGTGCCTGGTACGTGGCGTGGTGCATTTTGCATAATTTGTATTCACCAGCATTGTTTCACCACTTTCAAATGTAAAACGTGCGTGGTTTTTTTGGTGTGTGTTGCCCCAACCCCCCCCCACCCCACTGTAAGTAACACGCGTCAGTGCTGATGGAGGGTTACACACGAAGGTGATGTAATGCTTTATGTAATTAGCGATGTTCGGCTCGGCACCTCCCCCCCCACAAAGAAAATCCTTCGCAAATGTACCAATGGGTCGGTGTGTCTCTCTCTGTCTGTGTCTGTGGGGGGGGGGGGGGTGAAACATCTCCCGAGCGAGCCTCAGTGTCGGCAGAGTGGTGCCGTCCTGACGGGGATGACGCGCAGAATTGGGCGCGGCAGACTCACGGAAACAGCACCGTGAATGCGTCGCTCGCTCATCTCGCTCGACTTTCTCGCTCGTCCCGTCTCTCTTGCTCCCTCACCTCTCTCGCTCGTCTCCCTCTCGCTGCGGCTGCTGGCCTGGGTGCTGCCTTCATTAAGTGCGGGGTTTTTTGTTGTTATTGAGGGCGTCCTTGTGCGCAGTTTTGCCTTCTTTTGTGTACAAAACAGTGGGATATCCCAAGGATTATTGGGTAGGATGGGCACGAAAGAAGGACCCCCACTCACACCAACCGTCCCCTCACTGCGCTTATGTGTGGCAGTGCTGGTCCACTGTTGGGGCCTGAAGCTAAATTATTCTGGGAGCTCCCCCACCACCACCGCCACCACCACGACCCCCTTTTCGATGTATAAGCCCCGAGAGTGATTTGACATGAGCGATAAGCGAAAAGAGAGATGCAGGCTGTGGACAGGGATGTGAGTGAAATGAGAGGGATGTTTGCACAAGAGACAGAGCTGTGGTCAAACGAGAGTTAGGGAGCTGCAGACAAGTTAGGGACGAGAGAGATTAGTGAGAGTTTTGACGTTATTTGGTGACATTTGCTTCACGCATATTTTGCTCATGTATTCGGTGCCTCTTAAGCCACTTGGGGGCCCTAAGCTTTTACTTAGTTTGATTAGGTTTCGCAGTCACCATTACTCATCCTCAGCCATCCTCCTTCAAAGCGCCACTGCCAAGATACGCGTATGACAGGGCCTCTTTTTAATATGAACACGTATGTTTGTTTTTTTTGCATGGTATGAGTTCATGTTTTGGTAAAAAATTTGACTCGCAGGAAGTTTACGCGGTCAAACCGAGCTCGCACAAAAAGAGGCGTAAAACAAACTATAAACATTCATAAGTTATGTAAAAAAAACTACTTCCCAAAGCGGAACGGAGAAAATTGAGATCGCGTAACGAAAGTAAGAAAAAAATACGTGTTAGGAGGCAACACGCATTTGCGAACATTGGTATGTTTTCCAAATTTTCCATTGATATACAATTGCAGAAAATAACTGATTACACAAGAAATATTCTTAAATAAATATTATTACATATTCTTGTCTTATAAATGTTCTTATATTTATTGTGCATGATGGGCTGAATCGATCGTGGATCGGAATATGCCCTCGATATTTACTTCAGCAGGCGAGAGAGAAACCTCTTTTTGAGACCGCGGGCCTCATTTGCGTGGGTGACCTGGGCCAAAAAAGTGACGACGCAAACCGCGGACATGACATTGTTCGTGCGAACGGCCGCACGTACCGGAGCCGAAAACAAAAAGTAACATAATAAAGAGAGGGGGGGGGGAGAGTAGAGAGACGAGGGTGGAAGATTCCAGCTGAATATGAGCCGTGTGCTAAAACTTTACGGTCACATCTTCATCATCACCATGCTCTGTTCACTGCTTTGATGAAACCCCGTCTCTTTAAAGCGGCCTTCCCTCTTTAGTTTGGTCGGTTGCCCCTGGTTCTGTTTTTGTTTCGCACTTTTCATGCGTTGCGAATTGGGATCCGAGCATGGAATGCGCATTGTACATTTGAATTATTATTATTATTGCTGCTGGATGCATGAAACCTCCGCAGTGGCTCGAACCGTCTCGCTCTTGCACCCGAGTGGATCTAGTCTCGCGGCGCCGATGAGATAAACGCGGTGGACCTGGCGGCTCTGTACACGTCCCCGTAACGTTGCCTCTCGGTTCACCCACTGCGGGCGATATTAATTGACCCGTGGAGACGAGCAAGTCCGCTGCGATGAGAGAAGACTGCACAGATGGGTACTTGTCCACCCCCCCCCCTCGTGGCCCCCCATGCGTCCCCAGCGAGAGGGTGATCGGATTAGGTTTCAGCGCAGGTCTTTCTAGGAAATAGGCTAACGGGTCGCAATATTTTGAAATCGTTTCGCTGCAAGACGCGCACTTTGGCGTGGCTTTTGATGACAGGAGGAATGAGGGTCCGCTTCGCTCGTCAAGCTGCATTCTTTGACGTTTGACCTAACCCCATCACTCGGGATGCTTTCGTAATCGACGGTCATTTTTCTCAGTCGAGGCAAGAGGTGGCTTGGAAAACTCACTTTTTTGGAGATCGTCCTTTGAGTTTGCAGGGCCCCGGGTGATTGCGTGTATTCTATTGCTATCAGAGAAAAAATAAATTTCGTGACCAGGCCTCGGCATCCGTTTAATGCCTGTAGGTCCCTGAAGCACTTGAGATCATTGTGAGATGCTGAGTGGATCGTCTGTTTCTGTTATCTTTGTTTAAATGTGAGTGGTGGTATTTAAACTCACTCGGGTTTTCCCTACAGTCAATACAGTGGGAGCCGTCGCTGTAGCGGCAGCAGCCACTGGTGTCATCAGGCACGTGTGTGATGCCTGAAACCAAGTACAGCTCAGTGACTCGATTGGCTCTGGGTGATTGTAACGCGTGAAATGTTTCCCGAGCGAAATAAAGATTCTGGATTTTAAATTGTCTGCTCTCGTGGGCACAGTCACATGTCAGTGACGGTCGCTCGGGTCTGGCCGGCGTGGAAGAGTAGGCCAAAAAGCCTTCTCGTTGGAAGGCTCTCGTGGAACTGCTGGTGGATAGAGAGACCTATCTGCCGACAGTGGCACGAGAATGAAATTTCAGGGCTGCACCTTTATTCTTTTATTTGTTCTTGTGAGTTGCAATGAAACGCTTCCCATGCAGAAGCGCCCTCTCACACAAACGTGACCAAACACATTTTAACGACCACCACACAAATCTACCGGACATTTGTGAAATAAAGAGCTTCATATCTCATCGGATTCCCCCATATTTACAAATATTCGGATTCTGAACGATCTGCTAATTTCTGCATATGTCGCCGCGGGTCTCGTTGACGAGGGAGAGAGAGAGAGACTCCCCGTCTCGCCGCACACTCGCCTGCTTTTATAAAGGGCTCATTCATTCCGTGGCTTCAGCACACGTCGTGGGCATTTTGCCACCGACTGACAGATTGATTGGCCACACCTGGGGGCTATAAAAGTCTGTATCTGTTGAGCATCCGCCGCGGTGCGCGCGCGGCCTGCGTGCATCTCGTGCCATCTCGGCCCGTTCCTCGCGTCGTTTGCCTCCGTCGTGTGCCCCCCCCATCGAACGCATCCCTCCCGTGGGGTCGCTGACCCCTCCTCCTGAAACCAAGCACGCAGAGTAAACTTACCCCCAATCGCAGGAAGTCATGTACTTAGTTGGTATTTTTTTTTTTAAACACCGGAGCTGTGTGTGCGGGGGGGGGGGGGATTTGTTTTTGGTGGAAGTTCTTCAAACACAGGGTGTAATTAAAAAATACTTTAGGAGGAGACTAAACGGAGAGACTTGGTTTTTTTTTGTGCCCATCACAGAGATGAGCGTGTGTGCGTGCGTGTGTGCGTGTGCATGTGTGCGTGAGACGTTCGCGAGCGGAGAGGATTAAAAGTTTAAAAAACCCAATTCCCAGAAAGAATGGCCGCACGCACCGTTTTCACCATCGTCTTGAGGACCCATTGTCCCAGGCTCGGGTGGACCCGTGGAGGAGACTCGTCCAAACGTCCCCAAGCTCCCCCCCCACCGCACCCCCACCAACCCTTATCACCCACCTTGCTCCCTTGTGGAGGGGGGGGGGCACTGAGCCACCCTCAACCTCCCTCTCCTCTTCCCCACGCGCGCGCGCCTCGCGTCTTGCGCGTCTCACGCGTGCCATTCACCCTCCGCGCTGGCGATCCTGCCCCGGGGACCGCCTACGCTCACAGACGGTCCCTCGATGATGCCTCGCCCGCGCCCCCCTCGAGGCGCGCGTCCTCCTTCTTTGCCGCGCAGGCAGGCGGGCAAGTGGGCAGGCAGGCGGGCAGGTGGGCAGGCAGGCAGGTGGGCAGGCGGGTGGGCAGGCAGGTGGGCAGGCGGGCAGGCAGACAGGCGGGCGGGCAGGCGGGCAGGCAGGCGGGCGGGCAGGCTGGCGGGCGGGCAGGTGGGTGGGCAGGCGGTCGCTCCGTCGCCCTCGCTCTGCAACGCGACGGGGAAGCTCTCCCAGGTTGCGTGCCGGCGAGAATAGAATCCTCGCCACAAGCGATGGACAGGTGAGGAAGCGTTACATTTAGTTGGCGCTTTTTCATTTAATTTTAACGGCTGAATGAAATCTGGCAGAAGTTTAACTTGGACTCACGATTCCGCAGGTTTGATGTCGATCAGGCGAATGCTGAAAGGCTGACACGGATTGCCACTGGTCAGCGGCAATGACGAAAAAAAACAAGCGTAGGAAGAGTGACTGAGAGTTTCGTTTGTTTGTGCCGATGGAATGGATTGAGGCGGTCTTCGCCGTAGGCTATGATAACCCCCCGGCGGCGGTGTCACGTCTTGCTAGTGCTGATTACTCACCGGCGTGGTGCCAGAACTTAATTGTTGAGAGGCTACCGGTCGCCAAAGTTGCGCACTAAAAATATACGAAGAGCGCGGGCGGGCCTGTGCGAGCGCTCTTCTTTAGTGTGGTTCATTTCCAGCGTTGCGGTATTTTGTGAACGCCTCGCAGTTCATTGCTCACGGTGGATGGACACGCAGCACTTGGCTGTGTTCCTTCTCAAGACCCTCTGTGTGTTGGGGCACGCAGATGACGATGATGATTACTCAAGATAATATCTTAAGTCATTCGAACCGCGTGCCCCTTCGTCTGCCTCTAGTGCTAGCTTTTATAATGTTGACTTATTATCATATATTCCTGTAACTCTTAAACAGTTCATAGATCAAACAAACAATCTTGAATAACTCTTGCGTGTTTGCGCGCCAAGGTACATTTGCACTTCTTGGGACCAACAAACACAGTCCCGCCTATAAACCCCTGCGTATCCGTTTTCTGTGCCTCTACGCTGTGCAATAGTGGACTTACCCCGCTTCACAGCATGTAAGTATCTCCAAAGAAGACTTTGGCGACAAACCGGATGCTTTGCTTGCCAAGTTTGAGGGCAGTTTCCTCCGAACGATGTTTCTCCCTCATTGGAAAATGTGACTTGCATATTCTCTTTTTACGAAAGCGTTGTTGTGAGTAATGACATTCGTTGTCTTGATGTGCTTCAACTTGTATGGTTAGCGTTGTTCGTGTAACGGCCCGTGCAGTGTGTAGGCACAGCCCTTATCTATCCACTGCTGGATTGAGGCCTCCCTCCGCGCCGCCGAGGATCGTGGGTTGCTCTTTGACCATACTTCACCGCGCTGGTTAGCGCGGCTTTGGCGGGGAGCATAGACGTGGGAGCGTATATGTACAGCACAACAATGGGTTTTACTACAATGCCCTCTGCTGCCCACAACACATCACAACTCCGCAGCTATAACAGCTGCTTTGCACGGTGGTTGCCCATCCAAGTATTATTCAGCCTCAAGCCTGATTCGCTTCTGAGATGTGGTGATATTGGGCACATTCCATGGGTAATTTAAGTCATCGGCTTTTAGGCCCTGTATACATGCCTCTATATTGGGCGCTACGGTGGCGAGATGTTCACTACCTCGCCTGGTATACAAGAGGTCGTGGGTTCAATCCTGACCCTGATTAATGTATATTTGGAGTTTGGATGTTCTCCCCGCAGTCGTGTGGATTTTTCTCCAGGTCCTCCGGTTTTTCCCTCCACATTTTAGAAACACGCGTTTCAGAGTATTTGGCTGCTATACATTTCCACGTGATAAGCCACTTCATTGAGCTATCATTTGTGGCCAGGTCGCTTCTGAAAAAGAGCTATATAGCATAGTGGGCCTCACCTGGTAAAAGAAAAATAGTTCAGTATAGTGTGCCTATGTGTGTGTCTCTCTCTCTGTGTTATCTCTCTCTATTTATGCGTCTGTCTATGTGTCTCCGTGTCTGTGTTTTGTCTCTCTCTCCAATTTAGCAATCTTTGGAAGAACGTAATCAACCAGGTAGGGTGTTGACTGTAATGTTAGCCGACTCTCTGTGTTGTATTGCATTATATTTCTAAGTTTACGAGGTTTGTTTTCTCTTTCATTTGTACCTGACGATGATTGCTTGTGTTGCAATCGAAACGTCGTATGCTATTATTTAATTTATTTTTCTTTCTACGTGACTTTACCGAAAGAACCAAAGAGTGGTTCAGTATAATTTTAGTATTAGCTGTCACTTGTTGACCCAGGACATTGAACAAGAGAGAGGTGAATTCTCAATGGATCCTCACCTCGTTTAAACAAAGCCCCTCGACCCAGTCACTCACTACGCAGTGTACACATAGTTGTGCTCGTGCCCAGCATGGATATAACTGGAGCATGCTCTTAGGTTTTTTCGGTAAAGTCACGTAGGTAAAAAATTTAAATTAACAAAAGTAAAATAAAACAAATTAAAAAATTCACGACGTTTCGGAAGCAACACAAGCCTCCGTATCAAGTACAGCTGTCATGGCTGTGACGGTTCCACCTGAAGACGGAGGCTTGTGTTGCTTCTGAAACGTCGTGAATTTTTTAATTTGTTTTATTTCACTTTTGTTAATTTAAATTTTTTACCTACGTGACTTTACCGAAAAACCCTAAGAGTATGAATCCTTGCAGTCACGAAAGCTTCAAATCTAGAAATAACTGGAGCAGTGCGTGATTAACAGCATTGGCACACGCGCACACACGCGTGGAAATGTATTTCTGGTCATCGCGCTCACTGCATCGTCCACAAAGGCCTCCCTCGCACCTCCGCGTCTTAAAAAGGCGTGCGGAGGGAACGGCGCCCGGTAATCGAGCATCTTCCGAGCGTTCTCGGGTGTCGCCGGGGCCGACCGACCGCCTACGCGATGGCGCCGTAAACAAGTCTATGTTGGGACCGCTCTCTGCCATCAGTCGAGATGAAATATCTTATCGGGCAAAGCGGCTAAAATAACTTCCAGCCTTGGGGCAACGGCCAGAGCCAAATTTTTTTTTGTTATCCGGCAAGTAGGATCACATCTCTTGCTTATGACAACAACAAAACTTCGCATGTTCGTCATTAACGACCACCCTGAAAGGAAAACATCAAATATTTGATAATTCTGGCAATTGCCATTCTTCACAGCAAAGGAGTCGTATCCGTGCAAGGAGAATGTGCCGTTGCAAACTGATACAAATAAGGCCCATTCCACAATAAAGTCACCCACAATACAACCATTTTTTATTTTTAGGGGGCAGCGTTATTGACCGATGTGTTCCGTTTTCGTCCGCGCTTCTGCACCACCGCCAATGTACGATCACCTTTTTATTTTAGTCTTCATCTTCTAAGTGGACACCCCCACTGCCTTGTGATGCCCCTCCTCCCACTGTCTTCTCAAGAGGCGATTGAACTCTGTGAAAGCGATAGCTCCACGTCGTACAGGGCAGAGTGCTGAACGATTGACGTCGTGTTTGCTGTACAATTTCCGTACATTACATTAGTGGTTGTCTATAAATGGATCATCCTATATATACATAGAGGGGCTGTTTAGGAATGTTTTATTTCCAAGCGTGGTAACTGTACTTAATCTTTCTTATCGCCTATTATTAGATTTCTTGGAGGCCTTTTGGTCGGAATGAAAGAGCGGTGTTTGTCGCCAAGTAAGACCTGCGCGTTTAATAGACCTTGCTGAATCAGCGTTTGACGTCATTTTCTGTTTGCTGATTAAGTTCAAATGCGGCTCCGGTGATTCGGCAGCAGGGTTCCTGGCTCGCAGCCGGGGTCAGTGAAGATGAGTACCACTTCGTGGGAAGGTGTTGTCCTATGGAAGGAGACCCACCCCTGCCATAGGAATGTCGAATTTCCACCACTGGCTTAGTGGCCGTAAGCAGGAGATGGGCACAGCACTGCATTCACTTGAGCAGGAATGCACTTGTGATAAGTGAAAAGTATTTTGGCTGTCGCCTGATGAATCTCGCTGTCGCCTGATGAAGCTGTAATTACTGGCGAAACATCATACTCGGATTATAAATGTTGTGGCTTTGCCCTCCTACACACCGGTGTGCTGTACTGGTAAAGAATTGGCATGTTTTGTTTACGTGGCAAACCTTACCTAGTTGGCTGTGTCAGGTGGTGTCAGGTCTCACGACACATGCGATCTAACCCAAGAAAACCTGTATTATGGAAAAGTATATTTCGATTTAAAGCTTTCGTGACTGCAGGGATTCATTTTCTTGGTTCTTTCGGTAAAGTCACGTAGAAGGGAAGTAATAAAATAATAAAAATAAAACATAATAAAATAATTCTCACGACGTTTCGGCCACAACGCAAGCAGCCGAAACGTCGTGAGAATTATTTTATTATGTTTTATTTTTATTATTTTATTACTTCCCTTCTATGGAAAAGTATTGTGTTTCTGTCTGCACTGTCAATCGCTTGGTGTTGATGTGAAGGCGTTCTCACAAGCAGGGTGACGGTATGCATGAACAACGCTTTGTCAGTCCACGTCAGGATGGAGGCCTTCCTCACGCTGTGCACATCCCGTGGGGTATTTGACCATACTTCACCATGCTGCTACGTAGGTGTCTTCCAGTTGCGCTCAATAGCTCTCCGCTCTCCGCCGTGAGTGTGCGGGTTGTACAACTCAAACGCATCGCCACACTGGTCAGGCGCCGGTTGGTCAAGGTGGGCAGTGTGCGAAATGGTAAACGTTTGTTTTTTGAAAAAAAATTTTGGTACGGTCAATTTTCTGCATCGCGTATCACTGCAAGTCATCATCATCGTCGTCAGATGACTTTTCCGGGCAATTATTGTGTCATAGCCTGCTGCTGATTAGTCCAACTTAAAAAAAAAGGTATCAAGTGGCATTTGAGTGGTTATGGATAAATCATGTTTGGAAAACCCCCCTCCTGCCCCCTCCGCACGGCGCAGCAGTTCTGGTATGTGAGGAATTTAATTAGCTGCCAGCTTTAATTGAAGATTTTCTGGCCGGGCAGGCACAGAGGGCCCTCTGGCCTGGCTTTCTCGGTGACCTCTCAATGCCCCCTGATCCCCCCCCCCCCTCTCTCTCTTCTCCCCACCGGGTCACTTCTCTCCTTGTCCTCTCATTCCCTCCATAGGCCTCCCACCCAGATAAAAAAACACGTAAAATAACAACATGATCATTGCTTTCTTCCAAAATAACAACCATCACTGTGGCTTGCCATCAACATTTCCCATTCTGCAACCTCCACCCCTACAACACCCCAAATATGCCCCCCCCCAACTCCCCCCCCCCCCCCACCTGCTGATTGGCAGGCAGGCCTGATTGACAGGCACCGCCTTATTAGCGTGTTAAGTATGCACGGGGTCGCGACCTGACCTTGTGATTTACCCAGGGGTCGATTCTTCCCGTTCCACGTTGCCGCAGCCTCATTGTTGAGCAGAGCGATCGCTCGAGACGCACGGGGTCACGAACCCGGCCCCCATCGCCTGTAGGGCCACATCGGCACGCCAACAACACACGGCAACCTCCATTACTTACAAATGAATCAACAGAGGCCGCTTCATCGTCAAAACATCATCTAAAATAAATAAAACTCAGGCCCATAGACCCTGCCCGTCGGCATTCTGGACTTGAAAACATTCAACGGGCGACACGATGTTGTCTTCTCCGTACGCGTCCACTGTACGTTGTTTATTACCCACATTCCAGTCTTGGATACGTCATCGTTAATTACGAAATGGAACAAAAACAACTGAGAACGTCGCAGAGACTCGCGTGCGTGGTAAGAGGGTTCGCGTTTGGAAGAATTGTGACCGAGGGACCGAAAGGGGAGCGCTTGGGTTGGAGAACAAAACGTCAGCGAGCAGGCACGAGCCGCGAGAAGGGATGGTGGCGATGGCTGAGTCTACGGATGGAGTTTGCAAGTTTGTGTGTGGGGTTTATTTTTTGTTGTTGCGAGGGTGTGGACTGACCCCCGGAGAGTTGAAATATAAACTTTTATAGGCGACGACCGCGGTGACCACCGCCTACTTGACCACCTGTGAGTCACAAAGCAATTGACTTTTGAGCAAACGCCAGAAAGAAGTGAGCAACGGTGCGTGTTTGAAACAAGGCGAAGATAGCGGGGATTTTAATGCCATTCATCATCATCATCATTGTCGTCATTCCTTTCGGTGAACCGGACAAGAGTCGTGGTAGCAAGACCGTGCTGCCAAGGCTGTAATAGCCAGGGCCCCTCCGGTGTGTGTGTTTTCAGGTTGTTTGGCACGATGTCTCCAATATTTGACTCTGCGCACTTGGGAACAAAATCACGGGACGTCATCCTGAACAGCGTGCGGTACGACCGCCCGCAAACACGTCGATGAGCCGTAGAGCGCAGCGTTAAAAAAATCACCGTGGCGTCAAAAACACAACTGTCGATTAACTGAAGCCGTTATATCTTTAGGACCTTTTTGCCAGTATACAAAATGATGTCTGTTTGCATGTTTTTCCACAAGTAGGTGTGGTTAATTCAGACTTTTGATGCCTTGCAAAAGGTCTCTCTTTGGTGTTTGAACATCTTAACACCTCGTGATTTATTGACAGAAAGGGTAAAACCTGTTATTATTATTTTGTTCATCATGACCGAAGCAGTTGACTCCTCGTGTTCAAACCTTGCATTAGGCTGCACCTGACCCCCTATATTCGATTTAAACTATTAAACAGTTTTTATTTTATTTTACCAGGTAAGGCCCACTGAGCTCTGTAGCTCTTTTTCAGAAATGACCTGGCCACAAATGATAGCCCAACGAAGTGGCTTTTCATCATCACGTGGAAATTCATAGCAGGGGCCAAATATTCTAAATGCACGTTGATTTTAAATGCGGAGGGAAAAAATCGGAGAGCCCGGAGAAAAAAGCCACGCGACCACGGGGAGAGAGAGAGAAACACCCAAACTCCAAATATACAACAGCAGGCGTCACAGTAGTGTGGGGGGGGGCTTGGCATTACCCCCCCCCCCCACGGCAGGTGGGGCTGCACAAGAGCCGGGGTCAAGAGGTCACCCCCCCTTGGGGAGCTGGGGCGATCGGCCTTTGAAGCTCGGCCCTCCCCCGAGGAGTGCATCGTCGTCGTCTTCATCGTCGTCGGTTCTCCCGGCAAAAAGGCTGTGCCGGGGAGAAAAGAAACCCTCTCCCCAGCACCGAATGGGGCACTAACAGTGGCGGATTGGAGTGGGGGTACGATGGGGGTACGATGGGGGTGATCGCATACCACTTGAGACCCCCAAATATTCTAGATTTGAAGTTTTCGTGACTGCAGGGATTTTATACCTACGTGACTTTACCGAAAGAACCAAAGAGTATGGACCCCCAAATATTGGTTTTTTATCGATTTTTTTTTCACCAGCGGAAATACATTGAATGTTTTTGTTTGTTGGTTGAACGTAGGGCCCTGTTTAAAAAAAGTTTGAACGTTCAGAACTGCTGCTCATCCCCAACCCCCGCCACCCTCCCTTCTGGGAAGTTTCTCGATCTGCCTCCGAGCAACTATTTAGCTGGGCAAAGGTGCTGCCACCCCCTGTACCCTGCCGACTGCTCGTTTGTGAACCCCGCAAATACGACCTGGCGCGACGTTTAATTTCGCGACGAGGGCGAGGTTCTGAACGACGGATGAACGTTCGCACGTACGTTCGTTGAGCTTCTTTCACACCGTACGTAGCCAGCGATGCGACAGAGGCGTGGGGGTGGGGGGGAGAGTGACGGGAGCCTGTGGAGAGAGAGGGCAGTGGGGTGCATCTCCGTGGAGTCGTGGTTTTATAATCCAATCAAGCGTGAAGTGGCAATGAACTCTCCTTTTGAGGTTTTATTTTCTCTAGTGCAGAGGGCCTCGGTGGCTTTGGACAAAACCACGCGGCGCTGACGATCGCCCGTGCGCCCACAGCGCGTTTGCTTATACAGTTGCGCAATAAATGCAACGAACGGCTCTCTCCCGCGTGTGTCCGGGTTGCGCCGCGTGTTGTTCGGCACGGTGTCCGACGTTTCGCACGACGGGCCGTGCCGCAATCCGCAAACGCACATCGGAGAAGCCTGCCGCGGCACAACCGCGACGACCTCGGCGGCGATTGTATCTAACGGCGGTCGGCTGGGGCACTTTCCAGTTGAGTGAGTCCTGCGGCGGACCTCCCCTCGTACTTCACGCAACTTGGATTGTCGGCCAGCTGATAGAAGTTGTGGTCTTTTTCACGCACAGCAGCGTCAGATAGATAATAATTTTAATTTAAAAGCATAATATAGAAAAAAAATGTTTTATCTCCATCATGAGTTACGGTTTAATCTTTCTCCCTAAGGTCTACCATCATCATCAACCACCTATTTGCTGCTTTCTTGCTCCAGCATTTTCATTTGTGTTTTTTAAATATAATTTTCATTTCTTTTACAGAGTTTTTCGATCCGTAGTTCAGCGTCTCTTGTTGTACCTCTCTTCCTCCTCAGAATGTCGCATACAATCCGAGGTGTTGCACCACACAACCATATCAACATCATCAGTGCATGGTGAATATAAAAGCTAAATAAAAAAACTGAAAGTCGCGGAAGGCAGATTGAGCAGTGGAGCAGCATCTCAAACCAAGCAAATGCTGAATATTCTGTCGTGCTCAAATTTATATTTGTGTTAACCAAGTGAGCATATGCTCTTTGGTTCTTTCGGTAAAGTCACGGTGACTTTACCGAAAGAACCAAAGAGTATGGATCCCTGCAGTCACGAAAATTTAAAATCTAGATTCAGGTGAGGATACAAGGGACCAGGATCGTGCTCATTTGCAAGAGTGACCGGGGGCATGAGGCTGCCAGTAGCGGCCAATGATTGCCGCTTTGTATAATCCTCGCTGAGTAATGTTGAGTGTGTGTTAAGATATTGAAGCAGCAAGCAGCAGGCAGGGGAGGAGAGGGAAGGGCCTGGTGATTATTTGGATGGAGGTGGAAGGGTGGAGCGGTAGAATAACTGGGGAGAGAGTTCATAGGTCGATCTCACAGAGAATGAGCCCCGGGTGCCCGGCAGGGCAGCCTCAACCAGATTTTGACCCAGTGATGTGGCCTGGCCCCTGTGCCCAGGGTTGAAACGAAGTCACCAGGCAACTGCCCATTTCTCCCCCACCCAGGGTTGCGATTTCCGCATGGAAAATGCGGAAGGAGGGTTCAAATTTTTCCGCATTTTTGCTAAAGTCAACCGCAAACGGTGGAAAGACTACTCCTATGACCGCGCGCTTTTAACAACACGTTAATGCGTTCTATTGGAAAGGATACATGCAAGGCCCAGCATCACGTAGGGCTTTGAGTTACTGATTGGAATGAATATATGATTTCCGCATTTCCGCACAAGAACCACATACTTTATTGAAATGCGGAGCCGTGATTACGAGCACATGTACATGATGTATCATTTCCAATAGAACGCATTAACGTGTTGTTAAAAGCGCGCGGTCATAGGAGTTGTCTTTCCACCGTTTGCGGTTGACTTTAGCAAAAATGCGGGAAAATTTGAACCCTCCTTCCGCATTTTCCATGCGGAAATCGCAACCCTGCCCCCACCCCCTTGCCCCCCTGCGTTGAGCCATTTCACTCGGCTCGGCTTAAATATAAACTCCAATGGGCCAGCAGGTTTTGTATAAACACAGTTCTCTATTTAATCAGAGGTTCCAGGTCTCAATTGGCTCATATTGGACAAAAATAAAGGTCATATATATATATCTCTCGTTGGGTCTCTATACAAGTATATGAGTCTGTAAATCTATTTAAGTCTCTGGGTCTCTATGTAATCCTAAGGGTATCTTTGTTAAGGCAGTGACTGTCTATGCAAATGTCCATAATTGCATCGGTCTCTGTTAGTCTATGGGTCTTTTATGTCTATTTAATGTCAGCCTATGTAAGCCATTTCTGGACTCTTATTGCAATAAGGGGGCAATGCTACTATGTATAATCCCAGTTGAGTTCCTTGCAATTGATTTATCAGCGTTTGGGATGTTTTGGCCAATGGCAGTTACATCTTCTTACGTTTTGCTTCATAGCTGTGGGAGGAAACCGAAGAACCCAGAGGAAATCCGTGCGGAATGGGGGGACGAACATACAAGCTTCACACAGAAAGGTGGCCCGAGTCGGGAATCGAACCCAGGCCTTCTTGCTGTGAAGTGCGAGTGACACCGCCGCGTCCCGCCCCAATTAAGCTCTGGTTCCAGAACGCGTGCGCACGCGGCGGCTTGGAGGCTCGTTAATCACGTTCCACCCCAAGGCAGCGGCGAGGTTTGCGCGCGCGGCTGTGGTGTGTGCACTCCACCGCCATCCGCGTGTAATTACGCACCGCTAATCGCCGTTCGGATGAGAATCTTCGTGGTGGAATGGAGCCATAACCCCGTAAATTTTTATTTAGTCTTCCGGCTGGTGGGGGGTGCGGGGAAATATTCTGTGGGGGAATTTTATTTTTTTGCATGACTACTCCGATTGAGTCCGTACTACACAATCTTTTCTATTATAAAAGCACGGCGTTCAGTTTTTTTCCGTTTGTCCGGCAACTAAATTAAGGCATGAGTGAAAAAGTTGTGGGGGTAAAAAGTTGATCCAACAGGTTTTTAAAAATTGTCAAACCCCTCCCCTCCTCCACAAAAAAAGATGCATTTTGTAGGCATATAAACCTACACGCCCTACATACAATTGAGTCGGTAGTATCTGCACACATTGGGGGGAGGGGGGGGGGCAACGGCCGAAATTCTAGTAGGGACAAAACTGCCACCTTTCTTTCTCTTGTATTGTTTTAGTGGACGGGGTGTATTGATGCATACATGCATTGTCTAACATCAATTGTCGTGCTCGCCATACACGGATCTAATTATGCACGTAATAAGCAATGTTTATTGATTTTAATATTTCGTGTGTAATGGGGTGAGGTAACCCCTCCGGCTACCACAGGCTAATAAAATCACCGCAAATAATGTTTTTTCATTTTAAATTGTGACCAGGAATTGTGATGTCTGCTGTGTAGACATACTTTACTTCTAATTGGGCAAGTGCCCTTGTGATTTAAAAGTCTTCCTCGTGTCAATGTGGATCAGGGGTACTGATCTCTGCTGCCGTACGACGTGGCTTTCACGACGCACGACCCTTAATGTAGCAAACCGAGCTCCGTTTAATTTTGCCTACGGACAGGAAAACCCCCGAGATTGTGCCCAGTCTCAACATATCTTGAAAGCTGAGCGGGGTTGAGCCTGGATAGAGATTGGATGGGTGACCACGACGATGACGTGCCGGCTGTTGCGAGCGTGGGGTTGCGTTGTGGCCAGCGTATGGCACTATCGAGCGTCACCCCCTCCTGCGAGTGGCCTGTTGCCTGCCTTCTCCGGGTTCCTGCCATTTGCCAAAAACCCACGAGTGGAATTGGCCAGACATCTCAATGCCCCCCCCCCCCCCCTCGTGCCCTTCTGAGAAAGTTGCGAGAGTCCACGGTGCTTTAACGGTGAAACGAAATGGCACGATCGTTCTAATTAGTGGAACATAAAATGAAATCTGAAGAGTAACGTGATGCATCGAACACAGATCCCGATTTGAATGCGGCGAGGGAGCCAAAATGTCAGGTTCAATTGAGCCCGCTCGAATGCCGCTTTGGCCTGCCTTGTAGGCTGGGGCCAGGTGGAGCTGAGACCCATTTGTACCACGTTATTGTGGTCTGGCATGCAGCAAATTGGTTTGCTGTCGTGCGTTAAGCTCCCCTGCACAAACCTCCTCTCTCTCTCTCTTTGTGCTCTGAAGCAACTCTTTCTTCTTTCTCCCATTGCTCAGATGTACTGTAACTCGACACATTTGTCAATAACACTGCCCCTAAGACTAGGATCATGAATATAATAACACTGCCCCTAAGACTAGGATCATGAATATATAGTTCGGTGACATTTCGGGCAACAGCCCTTCTGCATAGCAGGGCCGATGAGGAATCGTCCCCTCTTCTTTTCCCAATTTTACTAAAAAAAATCGAGTTTAAGCGGATCTTTTTGACTTTTTAACAATTTGTCTGTTGCTGCTGTCTACGAATGGGTGACTATCCACATATATGTATCTATTCATTTAGAAATGTACAAAAAAAAATTATCAGGGCCCCATGGTGTGCATATTGCAGTCTATTATAATTCACTCAAAGTTCTGGTGGGTCCATCTCCGTGGAATTAAGAAGGGCTTCGGCCCATAACGTGCGACAATGTATGTTCGTATCGTACGTAGCCAACCGTGCTAATCGGAGGTGCTGGGGGAAGGACAACAAACTAAACATGAAAAGCAGTTGTCAAGAAATTAGTTTGTCAATCGGAAGGAAGAGTGATCCAGACGGCCGCCGGAGCGCATCTGCAAGCGTGCTGCGATGCAGTGACCACATTCGTTGTTCGATGGTCAGCCAAAAGCCTCTGCTGCAAGCGTGGACCGTCTTATCGGCGAACGCGTTGCGCTTTGGTGACTTCGGTGCCCTGTTGCTTGCGCTTTGGCGGCTCGACACCCGCGAGCCCCCCCCCCGCCCCCACCCCCAAATTTGCGTGCTGCCCTCGCCAGCGCCGCTGTTTGTGGGCCGGCCTCCCGCTGGCACGGGGGGGGGGGAGCATTCCTGCCGACTTGTCGCTGCACGCCGTCGGCATTTGTGGGCTTGACACAGTTCAGGGTTTGTCTCGGCACTGACAGCGGCGGCGAGAATTTATGATTCGTAAAAATGCAAACAAAATATGAACGCCCGATTGTTTGGCAGTAATGATGGCAATTATTTTCGTGGGAAAGCCTCGCCGAGTCTTAAGACGCTGGGGGGTGGGGTGAGGTTACCTGGAGGGTACCCGGAGGATACCCACTATGCACGTGAGGAGGTGAGATCTCCTGGGTACATCATAGCCCTTTAGCTCCGTCGCCCTATTGGCGTCAAGCTGTGAGATCAAGTGCCCGTCGGAAAACGCTCTCGAAGCGGCGCATCTTCCCGTCCTGTAAGATGAGCTGCGGACGCAGATGTCGCGCAACTGCTTTGGGGCGGCAGGCAGGGTGGTGGCGCAGTGGTTGTGCTCGTGCCTCGCAGCAAGAAGCGTGGAGCGTGTATGTACTCCCCCTGTTTTATGCGTTGGTTATTGGACTCCCTCCCATAGCATACAATGTTGGCCAGACTTCCCAAAGTCTAAAATCTCCACGGCCCATTGCCTCAATTGGGATTACGCGCAGCAATATCGCTCCCCTACTGCCGAAACTTGGGGGGGGATCTTCTTGAAAAAGTCTAGAGTGAGGCTCTCTTGGGTTGTAAAAAAAAAAAAAAGCTACGTAATAATATAAGATTGCTTTAAGTGACCTTTTACAATCCGTACACCAATTGGAGCCGACGCACTTTCGCACGCGCCCTGCTGCGTAGTAATGTCCGCCGCGTTATGCCGCCCTCGCGTTTTCGAGTTCGTCCGCGCGGTGTTTGGCCGTGCGCCGGTGACGACGCGTGGACAACGGAGAAAGTGAAGGGCGTCGTGTCGGGCTGCTCAACGGAGCGTCGCTGTTTGTTACCTGCGCTACAGTTGCGTTTACTCTGAAGCTTCACCACAAAAGGGAAGTGTGTTGTGTTAGGGCTGCGTGCAGGGCTTGCGCCTACCCTCCCCCCCCCCTCTCTCGCTCGCGGATGCGAATAATAATAATCCCTGCCAATCTGTACGGGGCGCGTGATGCATGCCACGCTGGGGGGTCGTGTCGCTCAACCCCCAGGGGCAGTTTTAGTTCGCCGGCCGTCCCGTGGCACCTGCGTGTTTTCCAGGTGTGTCTCCACCACAGGTAAACGCGTGCGTTGCGGGGCGGCGCACCTCGGCAAAATTTGTATTTTTCTTTTTTACTTGCATATGATGCCGACGATGTTTTCAACGAAGGTGGACAGTGGCCCTCGTGTTGTCTACGGCTGCGATCGAAGCTGACTGCCGCTCGTGACATCTCCACGATATTATTCACACGAACGTAACTGAACAAACGTCTGCTGATCTGTTAACGAATGTGGCAAACATTTCCGCTGTTGGTGTGCGTGTGTATGTAGTAGTGTGTATATGTGTGTGTGTGCGCACGAGGCGTATAACCACCCATAGAAGTGGCAGTTGTCTTCTTGGACACCTGTGACTGCCATTCCATCTACAGACTCGTCCGTCGGGCATTATCCGTCCTCGTGATGTGTTGTGTCCCCATGCTCCCCCATGCGCAATATATTGGTCGCGAAAGCCTACGTGTCAAACATATTTAATGCTGTATATATTTTAAGTAGAGGGTGGACAACGTTCCGCTCTGGCTATATGTCTATGTTGAACTTCTTTCGCACCATACGTAGCCAACCGTGCTAATTGGAGCTGTGCGGGGGAAGGACAACAAACTTAAGACCGGCTTCGCATAATTCACCGTGTCTCACGTCCCCACCCCCAGGTCTCCCGTTTGGCTGTGAGCGAGCGACGAGGTGACTGACGCTCCTCCGCCGTGGACGAACGCGAGGCTCCGGCCCAGGGCGACCGCGACTCCCCCTCACCCCCCCATCCCCCCCCTACCCCCCCCTATCCCCCCACCCCCCGTCCCTGCGCCGCCCGCGATGGCTCAGGCGCCGCCGATGAACCACGACCTCCCGGGTGAGCACAGGAGCGGCGTTGCCGCGCGACACAACGCAAGAGGGGGCCCTACCTGGCATTGGGCAGGGAGGTGTGAAACTGCGGGGCTGCACAGCACGTCGCCGCCGTTGCGACGACGGTCAGGATGTTTGTTGATGTCGTATGGAGGAACGGCCACGTTTTACAGTCCGATGTTAAGTCCTGATATTCGTTCGAGAGCTTCGGGGAGATTTTTTTTCTGGGGAAACGAATAAACGTGGATGCTTGCTCAGTAGTTGCTCCGTTGATCGTATTATGAGTAAAAGTACACGTTGTATGTGTGTGTGTATGAGTAAAGGTGTAAAAGCCGCACGATGGTGGGGTTGGAGAAAGCGTACAGCCCTTTCATTAATCCACTGCTGCTGGAATGGTGGGACTCATGCAGTGCTAGGTGGTGGGGATTGTTTGACCTTACTTCACTACTACGCTGGTCCGTGTGGGTTCGTAAAGACGTGGGAGCAAGAGTGCATTACGGCAGATGTCGCTCCAGGCCTTGCTGAGGCTCCGAGATCCGATGAACTTTGGGCGCATTCCGTGCGATTTGGTCACAGGTGATGATAATAATGATCATTATACCGGTCGTGATGCCGGCTGTTATATTCGGACCCTGATTCAAGAGGGTCCTCCACCGTGTGTTGAGAGTTCAATGTTCATGTGCCATTCTATTGAGGGACTGCTCCTGTGTGGTGTTGTCGTGGTGTGGTCTGGGACTGTTGTTGTTGTTGTTGCTGCTGCCTCGCCCAAACTTGATAAATCAGTCTTGTACAATGAGGGCATGCATTAATTATTCATGTTTAGTGACTTTACAACCATTTTCTCTGCTTTTTTGTATTGTTTGCTGCTGTAACTCGCCGGCCCGCTCCTACTTGGACGTCAGTGAAAACAAGAGCTTCGTAGATCATCAGATTCCTCCTCTGGTCGAAACAAAGATTCCGATTCTGATCTGTTATTATGGCAACGATGATGACGACGACGATGAAAGTGATTGAGATGGCAAAGATGATCACGGTTGTGATGATGATGATGACAGTGACGATGTTGACGACGACGACGATGATAATGATGTTGATGATGTTGTTGTTGGTGGTGGTGATGTTTTAGAGGGCGGGGCGACCCTTCCCACCAACGAGAACGAGGAGGAGGAGGCGGAGGAGCAGAGCGGCGGTTACTTCGTGGAGACCCCCTACGGGTTCCAGCTGGACCTCGACTTCCTCAAGTACGTCGACGACATCGAGAAGGGCAACACCATCAGGAAGATCTCCATCCAGAAAAAGGGCGCCAAGGTGCTGAGGAACGCCAGCAGCGCGTCGCTCCGGAGCTGGGGCACGCCGGGCGAGGCGTGGACCTCCTCCGAGTCTCTCTCCTCGTCGACGAGCGAGGAGAGCCGCCTGTCGCTGCGAGCGGGGAGCTTGCCCAAACGGGGCACCGCGGACGCCGAGGTGGGCGACTGCGCTCCCGAGAGCTCCCCGGGATGCCCGCGGCTCGCCTCTCCCGTTCCGGCTCGGGCCGCCGAGACGATGGTGACGACGATGGCGACGACAATGGCGACGACGATGGCGACGACGATGGTGACGACGATGACGACGACGATGGCGACGACCGGGCTGCCGGACCCACCCGCGCTGTCCCCGCGGTCGCTGTCCGGGCGGGACCTGCGCGTGGAGAAGACGCTCATAGAGACGAAGCTGAGGCTGGAGCGCGAACAGAGGATCATTCGCAGCCAGGAGGAGCAGACGGTCACGTTTTGCAGCCACATGATGACGACCGTTGCTCCGCCTGCTCAGCAGCGGCAGGATGAGGACCATCGACAAGCCTCGAAGGTTTCGGGAGAATCGGACTCTCGGCCTGAGCCCTCTGACTTCACCAAACACGAGCAGGAGGAGCCTCAGCCGGAGCAGCTGTACATGGACCGCTCCACGGGCTCGGTGAGCTCCGAGTCGTCGGCGACCGAGGTGAGGTCGCGGAGCCAGGCGTCCTCGCTGGCGAACGGCCTCTCGGCTCACGGCGACGGCAGCGCGTCGCTCAGCCCCTCTGGCACGTCCACGCCATCGCTGAGCGGCCTCAACCAGGCGCACCTGCAGACGATCCGCGAGCAGATGGTGCTGGCGCTGCGCAGGATGCGGGTGCTCGAGGACCAGGTGAAGGTCATCCCGAGCCTGCGCGACGAGATCGAGCGGCTCCGCGCGGAGAGGGGGCTGCTGATCCGCGGAGCCGGCGAGCGGGCGGGCGACCGCGGGGAGCCCGGCGGGGCGTCGCGCGGCCGCTACGAGACGCTCGAGAATCTGGCGGAGAGGAGACAAGATTGCACCGTGAACTTCGTGACCTCGACGCAGTACGACGCGACGCAGTTCGCCGCGGACGCTCAGGGAGTGGCGGAGCCGACGCGGGAACTGCAGGCGGATTTTCCGAGCGAGGGCGAATTCCCCGATCCTCGCTGCGACGGCGGCGAGGTGTGCGGCGAGGCGTCCGCCAGGTCGTCGCGAGTCAACGGGAGTCCGCAGCTGACGTCGCCGCATTCTCCGTGGAGCGCTCGCTCGAAGGTCTTGGTGCGAAGCGTAGGGGTCGGGGTCACCGAGGGGCAGCTGCCCGGAGGGGCCTCCCCGTCCGCTTGGGAGCTCGAGTCCCAACAGGAGGCGGTCCGCGGGCTTCGGGAGAAGGTCCTCGTTCTGGAGAAGCAGCTGCGGGAGACGACGCACGAGCTGGACATGACGCGCATCAAGCTCGAGCTGTCGGGCGGTCCCGGGAAGAGCGCGGCTGAGCGAAACGTCCGAGTCCTCGCGGCCCAGACCGCGGGCACGGCCGCCGGACCGCGGACAGAGCCGGTGAGGGCGGAGGCTGCTGCGTCGCGCCAATCTGTGTCGTGCCAAACGGAAGACATTGAAGGTGGCGGCGATGGAGCCGAGTCCAGCGCGGCAGCAGCAGCGGCTGCAGCGGCGGCTGCAGCGGCGGCGGCAGAGGCCGCGGCGGAGAGCGAGCGAGCGTTGAGGGTGGAGCTGAGGAGCGTTGCCTGCGGGGAGTGCTCAGTGGACGTGCTTGTTGTGCCGCTGGGGGAGCACGCGTCGCGCGGGACGATGACGGACGCCGTCGGCAAGACGGACGCCGTGACGATGGCCTCCCCGAGCACGGAGAGCCGGGGAGCGGGCAACGAGCACCCGGAGAGGAGCGACCGATGCGTGGGCACCACCGCGCCGTGCCTGGCGGAGGCGTCCACCTCCACCGCCGTCTCCTGCCGCGATGCCCAGAGTGGCACGGTGGCCGTGGAGGTCAGGACGGTGTCTGTGGGGAATTGCGAGCGCTACGAGGACACCCGCCGCTCGGTGGGCGTGAACACGACCGGCGTCGGTGCCGCGATCCGGCTGAGCCGCAGGGAGGCCGCCGTCGGCTCCGTCGATTTCTCCGAGAACTTTTTGGTCGGCGCGGAGGTGAGGAGCGTTTCCTGCGACACGGAGGAGCTGGAGAACGAGGCGGAGGGAAACGAAGGTAGGTTCACGCAGACTGCGACTCAAAATGAGATTCGGCGCTCCCGAGAGCTTTCCTTTTTTAAAATCCTTTATATTAAGTTAACGTGCTTGCTTGCTTGCTTAGGACCGTGCAAATCTTTTGGTCGTTTTTTAACCCACTTCCCGTGATCCAATCGAGCTGACATTTTCCACACAGACTCGTTGTGTGTGACAATTAATTTTCGTGAAATTTTTTTTCCAAAATTTTACACTGTTTAGGGAAAACAAATTAAATATTTAATTACCAATTGCTTAATGGTGCAATGCAATCATCTGACCCATAGATTGCAGCCATCTCAAGCCAGAGGACGAGAGAACTCTAGCCGCCACGCACATAAAGGATTTAGAGTGAAAAACTTTGTTTTTACGGGTTTACTTGTTAAATCCTTTATATTAAGTTCGCTTGCTTGCTTAGGACCGTGCAAATCTTTCGGTCGTTTTTTAACTCACTTCCCGTGATCCAATCGAGCTGACATTTTCCACACAGACTCGTTGTGCGTGACAATTAATGTTCGTGAAATTTTTTTTCCAAAATTGTACACTTTTTAGGACAAAAATATTATATTTAATTACCAATTGCTTAATGCTGCCATGCAATCATCTGACCCATAGGTGGCAGTCATCTCAAGCCAGAGGACGAGAGGACTCTAGCCGCCACGCATATAAAGGATTTATAGTGAAAAACTTTGTTTTTACGGGTTATACTTGTCTCAAGCTGGGTCTCGAATCAGGGACGGAGACGATTTCTGTCGCGGCTGAAGGCGCGGCATGTGATTCCGCGGGGGCGCGCGCAGGGTCGGAGGTCGCGAGGGGCGCGGAGCTATCGCGCTACATCGAGCGCGTGCAGCGTCTCCTGCACGAGCAGCAGGCGCTGCTCACCGACAACTACGCCGAGCTGGCGGACGCCTTCGCCGAGCCGGCCACGGAGCTGGGCTCGCTGAGCTCGCGCCTGCTCACGACCGTCACCGCACTCTCCTCGCTGCAGCGGCCCGCCCCGACGCCGCCCGCAACGCAGGCCGCAACGCAGGCCGCAACACCGTCCGCAATGCAGGCCGCAACGCAGGCCGCAATGCGGCCCGTCGCCCCGGGTATGGGCCGCCCACTCGCATCCCCCGCTGACCTCTGCATAGCCCATGTGGGCCCTCTGTGCCCCCTGTGCCCATGTGTGGTTACTTTCTTGGGTTGTCTCTACTACTACTAATGTTGCCACATCACTCTTGTGTATCGTGAACTGCCGTGGAGCAGTGGTGCATTGGTTGGTGGACTAACCTCCCTCTCTGAGCTTGATTCCTTGTGATGGCTAACATCATTGCCGAGTAAACTAAAACTATAAACTATGAACCTTAAAATATTTTTTTATTTTACCACTGAGCTGCATAGCTCTGTTTCAGAAGCGACCTGGCCACAATTGATGGCTCAACGTAGTGGCCTATCGTGTGGAAATGTACAGCAGCCAAATGCTCTAAACCCGTGTTAATTCTAAATGTCAAGGGAAAAACCGGTGGACCCAGAGAAACATCCAACGTGACCACTGGGAGAACATACACACTCCAAATATACAGACATCGTCAGGGTCAGGATCGAACCCACGACCTGTGTACAAGGTGAGTTAGTTTACATCTCGCCACCGTGGCTAGATGATCATCCAGATCTTCCCTGAAGGTGGCACGGTCAGCCTCGATGAGCTCCCTCCTACCGCCTGGTGTATGAATGGAAAAAAAGTAACCGTTAAATGAATTACTATATTTCGATTTAAAGCTTTCGTGACTGTAGGGATTCGTCTTCTTGGTTCTTTCGGTAAAGTCACGTAGAAGGGAAATAATAAAATAATAAAAATGAAACATAATAAAATAATTCTCACGAGGTTTCGGCCACAACGCAAGCAGCCGTCCTCAGACGCTGTCTCCCCGACAGACCTGGTCTTCACCAGAGGACGGCTGCTTGCATTGTGGCCGAAACGTCGTGAGAATTATTTTATTATGTTTTATTTTTATTATTTTATTATTTCCATTCTACGTGACTTTACCGAAAGAACCAAGAAGATGAATTACTATATTTTAAATGTGTGACCCCGCGCGTCCGTCTCATTGTGCACCCGCTTATAGACGCAGCTGAGGGTGAGATAGCGGACCCCACCGACACGATCCGCCGGGGGCCCTCCGAGTCGGCCAGCGATGACGTGTTCGAGACGGAAGGGCAGGCGGCCCCACCGGTAGCGGAGGCGGAAGCGGAGCAGCGGGGCACGGGTCACGTCAACGCACACTTTCTGTCGCCGGTGCAGGTTGCTTCCGTGTCGGGTACGTCACAATGCTCCACCGTTCACACACCCACCCATCGTGTGCCGTGCTGCCCTTAACCGTTTCCCGTTCCAAATGACGTACGTGGACGTCATCAGTTTCTCTTCCGATGATGTATGTGTACGACATCAGAAGGACGTCTGGCACAGTTTTTGGCGCCAGCTGCCGTAGAGTTTGGTCGTGTCGCTACAGTTCTCTGCGGTGATTACAATGTCTTTAAAAACAAAGGCGCTATGGCTCTCTTTATAAAATTAACGCTAATCGCTTGCGCGTTCCGAGATTGAGCGGTGAACGGGACACCCACCCTGCAACTTGCAGACGTCTTGGAACGGGAAAGGGTTAATACGGGCTCGCTTGCTGCACTATGTGTCCCTCCCTCCAGCCATCCATATGCTTTTGACTGCCCGGGCCAATTCCGTTGTAGACTTCTGCCAATGACCGACCCCTTGAATATAAAAATGGGTTCATCTCCATGTTTTATTAGCGGTTTCCTGCAACACCGCATGCCCTACTCTTAGTGCAGCATCTTGAGATGCTCGTGATCATTAATCTTCATCAGCCATGATCTATCCACTGCTGGACGAAGGCCTCCCCAAGCCGACGCCACCTCTCATGGTCCTGCCATGCAACAATCCGTGTCGCTCCTGCACACGAGCTCATCTCGTCGCTCCATCTCCACGGTGGACGTACTTCCCTCCTCTGGCTTCCGCTCCGCCGTTAGCCTCGACTAACGGCCACCCGTCCCTCCTGGCCACGTGCCCTGCGATGGTTTTTCTAACTTGCTGAATAAAATGTCGATATCGATACAAATATTGCAGCACGCCAAAGGGGGTAGGGAGAAGTGCGCCAGAATGCGCTGTGAGCGATCGTGCTTGCGTGCGTGCGTGCGTGCGTTCGTGCGAGTGGTGCCGCGTGCCGTGCGCTCACCATGCGCTCGCGTCCCCTGCAGACGCGGGATCTTCGTCCGTGTCACCCACGCTCAAGTCCATCATGAAGAAGAAGGACGGCGCCGGCTCCGCTGGCGGCGATCCCAGCAGTGGCACCAAGAAGAGCCTCCAGTTCGTGGGTGTCAACGGCGGGTGAGGGGACACTGCCCAGCGTCGTTACTAACGTCTCTCCGTCATTGTCATCTCTCCGTCATTATCATCTCTCCGTCATTGTCATCTCTCCGTCTTCATTATTATCATCAACTTCAGCCATGGATCTATCTATCCATGGCTGAAGGCCTTTCAAAGCCGTCCCCATCTTCTCATGGTCTCGCAAAGAACCATCTAGCGCCCGGCACGCGAGCTGATGTCATACCGGTCAACTCATACGGTATTCTTGTACAGGGAAATTGAGTTTTCAGGTCCATACGGCGCACGGCCGTTACAGAACGGGCTTTGTAGGATGAACGTTGAGATTTATAAGGGCACGGGGTGAACAATAAGGTCTGAATTTGTCTGTAACAAGGTAGGCACTGATAAGGAGTTGACAGGTATGTGATGTCAGCCGCTCCTCGTCTGCGGTGGATTTCTCCGCGGGCGTCTCTGCTCCTTTGGCTGCCACTCCGTCGTCAGCCTCTACCACTGCACATGCCCGGCAGCGACGTGATCCACGTGTTCCTCTTCCCCTCCACGCTCGGTGTAATTCCAAGCGGTGCACCTCTTCAGGGTTGTTTAAAAAAGTTGAGTACAACTTGAAGTGGGCCGGGTGGCGCAGGGGTCAGCGATGACCTCCCGCGTGGAGTTCGGAT
The DNA here is from genome assembly GCF_015708825.2 of Lethenteron reissneri. NCBI lineage: Eukaryota > Metazoa > Chordata > Hyperoartia > Petromyzontiformes > Petromyzontidae > Lethenteron > Lethenteron reissneri. The sequence continues at coordinate 3,623,163 of NC_083817.1, forward strand.
CTGGGATTCAGCCGCTTGTGGTGAAACTGGAGTTCCAATTGTAGCAAGTTGATGGGAGATATTTTTTGTTGTACGGCAAGCGGCACCACTCGCACGCACGATCGCTCACAGCGCATTCGGACGCACTTCTCCCCACCCCCTTTGGCGTGCGGCATGATTTGTATTGAAATCGACATTTTATTCAGAAAGTTAGAAAAATCATCGCAGGAGGGGGTATTAATAAGCGGGCTCCCCTAGCACGCGGGACGAGGTCTACCGAAGTGGCCTCGGAAATTGGTTCCAGGACGTGATCCTTTGGGACCGTTCTTTGGCACGGGGGGGGGGGGGGGGGGTGATGTGCACTGCGTGCCGCAGAGCGTTCAATGTCGCGTCTTTCATCTCACGGGACGATGTCGGTCGCTCAACCCGAATATATTTGGTAAAAAAAAAAACGATTTGGTAAAACAAAAATGGGCGAACCGCTTTGTCCGCGCTGACACCAAGCGGCTGCCGCCGATGTGACCGCTCGTCGGCTCAGGTACGAGACGACGTCGAGCGAAGAGTCGAGCTCCGAGAGCTCATCCTCTGGATCGGAGGACGAGGACGATGACGATGACGAGGAGGAGGAAGAAGAGGAGGAGGACGACGAGGGGCTCGGGGAAGTCATCCACATGCAGCCCAATGGCGGAGCGGCGGGGAGGAGCGAGGCGGAGCGGCAAGACGGAGACGCGCAGGAGGTCGGAAGGGAAGAGCCGGTGGCTGAAGCCAAGCAGGAGGAGCAAGAGGCTCCGACGGAGAGGTGAGTCGAAAAGTCGGCCAAGCCCTGCGCTGCGCTAGTGACAGAGCCAATGACGAGAGAGAGGGACGGTTCCTGTGGGCTGTCGGGGATTTATTACTGGGACAATAAAAATGTACCTCACTTTAGATTGCCACGGTAGAAACCTGACTATCCTGAACTATTTTTATTTTACCAAGTAAGACTCATTGAGCTATATATCGCAAATGACGGCTCAACCACGTGGCTTGTCGCGTGGGAATTCATAGCAGCCAAGTAGTTATTTCTGAGCAGCACGTAATTGCGACCGCCACTCGAGTTCACATTGCACCCCCTGGTGGCCAGGCTAGGAAAGGCACTGAGAGCGTGGGTCCTGAACCTTGCAGATTTCTGACTTTTTATTTTTGATGCTCCGATGTCCTTTTTCTTTCATTGTAATTCTTTCTAAGAACCAAAGGGGGGTGCAGGCTGCAGTAAAGGTGAACCACTTGAAAGTCTGTTTGGGAATTCTGTCATTTTCCACGCAGAGCAGATGGCCCACGTAGGTCCATCTTGGCTTTTGTGCTCGAGCAACAGCTGGTATCTCCACTGCTCTTTGATAATATCCCTTCTGTTGGTACGGAATTGACTTTCACCTGGTTTTTAATCATCCTATCTCTATCTATATCCACATATCCCGCTCCATGCCTGCAGTAGATTACTGCATGGCAGGACAAACGAGTGATGGCGACGACTTGGGAGGAGGGAGGCTTTCATCCAGCAGTGGATTGATGACGATGTCCGTAGTGTGTCGGAGAGAAGCTTGTGTCTTCCCAGTAAGCCTCGTAGTAGTCGGGGTGGCCCAGCCCCAGGGCTCACCACGAACTCACCTGTGTCATTGCAGGTACGAGATGAGCGAGAGCATGCACACGGCCTGCTCCACGCTCAAGGCTCACCTGGAGGATCACAAGTCCCTCAACACCAAGGAAGTGGTGGGTAGAAGTTTGCCTTCTTTCGTGAAAGTGCAATGTGTGTGATGTTGTATAACGACGTAGTGAGGTTTGCCACGTGAACAAAACATGTTAATTATTTTGAACAAAACATGGTAATTATTTTTGCCATGTTTTGTATACGTGACAAACCTTTTACTAATTGTCTGTGTCGGGTGGTGGCGGTATTTATATTTACGTGATCTAACCCAAAAGCCTCCATTATGATGTGATGTTGTTATTAACCCTTTCCCCTACCCAGACGACTGGAAGTTGCAGGGTGGGTGTCCCGTTCGCCGCTGAATCTCGGAACGCGCGCGAATGGTTCAGCGTTCAATTTATTTGGGAAGGCGTAGGAGCCACCGTTGTTTCTAAAGACATCGTACTCACCGCAGAGAACCGCAGCAACACGAACGCACTCCACGATAGCTTAAGCCAAAATATTTTATTTCACTTTTTCTTCTGGTTCCGTTCCGAACAGAATCTGAACGGGAAAGGGTTCATTTAAGATAATGATTTCTGTTCGTGCATTACTTGGTTTATGTTCACATTGACACTGATGTGTCGGTTTTCACGTGCGCGACGCAGTGCGTGTACCCTGTGCCCTCATAAGTTGGTCATCTGCTCAAGCGATGCTCGCATCAATTTTGACACCGCGACGCTTGCTGTATAGCCGCTATATGCGTAACGGCGAGCTTATGCACCCCGCATTGAACGTGCGCGCGTGTCTGTGCGAGAGGGGAGCGGTCATGTCGTGGTCAGTGCATCGAACCCGAGTTCGATTCCCGCTCACGGCCAACACCGGTGACGATCATCTGAACCGGTTCTGGGCGTCCCCTAGGTCGACTCAGCCTTAAATGAGTACCTGGTGCGCTTTATTAAAAATCGCAACTGGGGGGGGGGGGATAGCTGGTGCCGGCCGGCCTTCGTCGGTGCTACTTCCTAACAACCACTCGTGCTGCAGCTCCAACAAGCCAAAAACCTTTATTATGAATAACAGCACTTGCCACAAAAATGTCCCTCGAGGCTATACGGGGGATCTTTGTCTCCGCGTGCGTGCGTGCGTGCAGCGCGCCAGCATGTCGGAGCTGCAGCACGAGTGGTTCCGCGTGTCGAGCCAGAAGGTGAGCGCGGCGACGCTCGTCGGCGGCCTCCTCGCCGAGCTGCGCCGCCTCTCCCCGCCCGTGCTGCGCCTCGTCGCCAACATGGCCGACGGCAACGGCAACACGGCGCTGCACTACAGCGTGTCGCACTCCAACTTCGCCATCGTGCAGATGCTGCTAGACACAGGTGGGCGGGGGGGGGGGGCGACGGGGTGGCTTGTGGGAGTGGCTGCCAACTGTTGGCCCGGTTGCCGTTATCTTCTGCTTATTTCGAGGCGACCCCTATTTTCCAACGCGAATTGGCTGAAGAGTGGTTGGAGAATTCACGGCGGTGACTCGCTGTAGGTTGCAGGGTCTCGCTTCAGTTGGTTCTTGTTTCAATGCCGATGCAATGAGCCCACCGTTGCTCGCCACCACAATCGCGCGGCGTTTCAAAAGGAATTCGTTTAACGTTTAATAGCAGTCAGCTGTGGTTTTTACATCGGTCCTATTTAATTTGAATGTTAACGTTAAACACGGTTTGCAAAGCCTGAAACGTTCGGGAAACATTGTCCACAGAGTAGGTCACATGACTTACTTGAGTGTGTTTTGTCGTACGCAGTAGAGCCACGGCTCATTCCGACTGGAAGGAACCCGAGAGACCGATGGTATTAGACGATGAGCCAACCTTAACCTGTGACCTTCGAGTTGGGTCAAAACACGTGGCATCAAAATGTTTGCAAGTGCTCATCGCGACGAGCAGTGGCGCCACCTGGCAGACAGAGTGTGCTATTGCACTTCATCTAAACTGTGAATGGGTGGTGGACGTGTGTATGTTGAACTTCTTTCGCGCACCGTACGTAATCAACCGTGCTAATTGGAGGTGCAAGGAAGAAGCCTATCGAGGCTTCAGGTCAAGTCGCAGAGCTGTCAACCCCCTATCAGTGCCCTACCTTATTACAGACAAATTCAAACCTTATCAGTCACCCCGTGCCCTTATAAATCTCAACGTTCAACTATAAAGTACCATCACAAGGAAGAAACACAAATCGACGAAAAAAATGTTGCCCGCATTGAAACGGCTGTACACTGTATGGACCTGAAAACGAAATTTTCCTGGACAAGAATACGGGTAAACCGTGTGGGGTTGACAGCTTTGCAATCGCACGAATGCAGCGTGCTTAAGAAGTTAGCTGTGGCCGGGATTCATCCTCAGCTGTCCGGGTTCGTAGGGCAGTGTGCTAACCACTGCCCCACCGCTCCATGAACGTAGCTACACTGTGGAAATGGAGCCGGCGTGTCATACGGCTCGCCCCTCTCGGTTTGCAGTGTCGGCGAGTTTTATTTCTCTTTCTCACTGTTGCTGGGTACAGGCCCAGTCGGTCACAAAAGCCAATCGGGCCGCCACCAAACGGCACTAGCGAGGGCATAACCGACGAGAGGGCATAACGCTACTTGTACGTATGTCGAATTTCTTTCGCACACAGCAAGGATGACGAACTGAACACAAAAAAGCAGCTCGAAAGGAACGAGTTCTCAATCCAGGTTTAATAACTAAAATTAACCCGTAAAAACTAAGTTTTTCACTATAAATCCTTTATATGCGTGGCGGCTAGAGTCCTCTCGTCCTCTGGCTTGAGATGGCTGCCACCTATGGGTCAGATGATTGCCTGCCACCTTTAAGCAATTGGTAATTAATTAAATATAAAAAAAATCCTAAAAAGTGTAAAGTTATGGAAAAAAATTTTCACGAAAATAAATTGTCACGCACAACGAGTCTGTGTGCAAAATGTCAGCTCGATTGGATCACGGGAAGTGGGTTAAAAAACGACCGAAGGATTTGCACGGTCGTAAGCGCGCAAGCAAGCAAGTGAACTTAATATAAAGGATTTAATAAGTATAACCCGTAAAAACAAAGTTTTTCACTATAAATCCTTTATATGCGTGGCAGCGAACTTAATATAAAGGATGTAAAAATATATTCGCCTGTGGAGGACGCGGGGATCGATCCCGCGACCTTTGGCATGGGAAGCGAGGGCGCTACCAACTGCGCTACTCCGCCACGGCCTGTGGAGGGGTTACGCTTTGGGCTCCTATACTGTGACGTTCAGCCAAAGACATGAATGAGTTCTATTTGAATAAATGTAAAATAATTTTGTTTTGCCTGAAAGTGTAAAATTTTGGGAATTTTTTTTTTTCTGGCACAACGAGTCTGTGTGGAAAATGTCAGCTCGATTGGATCAAGGGAAGTGGGTTAAAAAACGACCGAAAGATTTGCACGGTCGTAAGCAAGCAAGCAAGCACGCAAGCAAGCAAGCGAACTTAATATAAAGGATTTAAAAAGAGCACAGCTTCCTAATACTTTGACTGGCGCCTCCCCTTGCCCAGGCGAGTGCAACGTGGACGCGCAGAACAAGGCCGGCTACACGGCCATCATGCTGGCGTCGCTCGCCGCCATCAACTCGGAGCGCGACATGGCCGTCGTGCAGAAGCTGCTGAGCCTGGGCGATGTCAATGCTCGCGCCAGCCAGGTGAGAGTGCATGCGCCCCCCCCCCCCCCGATCCCGCCAGCGTGTTCGTTCACAGGCCGCGTGGCCGCGTTGTCGTTCGGCAGGTACGTTCGCAACCACGTCGCTCCTTGTGCCCTGGGAGCTAGTTTGCGGGGGTGCCGTGGTGGCGATATGTTAACTACCTCGCCCTGGTATGCAGGAGTACTTGGATTTGAGCCCGACCCAGATGCCTGCTGTATATATGGAGTGTGCGTGTTCTCTCCCCGTGGTCACGTGCATTTTTTTCTGGGTCCTCTGGCTTTTCCCTCCACAGTTAGAAACATGCGTTTAGACCAGGGGTCGGCAACCTACGGCTCCGGAGCCGCATGCGGCTCTTTACGGGCTGCTTCTTGACGATATGTACGTATGTACATAGATGCATTGCGGCTCTTGAAATACTGAATTTTGTACCGAATTGGAAAGAAATGGCTCTTCTTGTTATTTTGGTTGCCGACCCCTGGTTTAGACTATTTGGCTGCTATACATTTCCGCATAAGCCACTTTGTTGAGCTATCATTTGTGGCCAGGTCGCTTCTGAAAAAAATTAGCTATATTGCTCAGTGGGCCTTACCTGGTAAAATAAAGAGTAGCAATCGTAAATAGTAAAATGTGAAGCGTGAAATTGGCTCGTGCGTAAGAACTGCATAGATCGTTGCGTTGTAGGCTCCGCAATTGCATTGATCATGGCTGTTTGATGATGATGACGTTCGTCGTGACGGTGATTGTGCCGCAGGCGGGCCAGACGGCGCTGATGCTGGCCGTGAGTCATGGCCGCAAGGACATGGTGCGCGCTCTGCTCGCGTGCGGTGCCGACGTCAACGTCCAGGACGACGACGGCTCGACGGCGCTCATGTGCGCCAGCGAGCACGGCCATGTGGACATCGTCCGCCTGCTGCTCGGCCAGGCGGGCTGCAACGCGGCCATCGCCGACAATGTGAGGCTCTCGCGAGGCCGCAGCCGTTTGGGGGGCTCTCTCTCTCTCTCCTCCTCCGCTCACTTGGGGGCGAACGTTAACTCATCGTGAAATACGTGTCGTCTGCTTCACAGTGGATGTCAAAGATCCTATGGCATGTTGTTACGAAGAGTGGTGCCGGCGTTACATCCTCATTGTACGGTGTGTTTATGAAGCATGTTTATTACTCAAATTCTTCCCCTGTCTCTGGACTCACCTGGGATGCGTTTGTGCTCAGGATGGAAGCACAGCGCTGTCGATAGCGCTCGAGGCTGGACACAACGACATAGCCGTGCTGCTCTACGCACATGTGAACTACGCGAAGCCACCCTCGCCCGTGAGTACAAGCGGCTGACGCGCCGGTGCCCTCACGGGGCACGCGGGTCGATTCGTAGCTTTTGTGCAGGCTGTCAAGTGTGCAGGCGGTGCCACTGCACTGACCGATCACAGGCTAGGCAGGCGGGGCCAAATTGGACTAGGGGGTTAAATTTCATTACTTGCAACCGGGCCCAGTGCCAATTACGCAATGCCACTGGTAGTGAGAGTGAGATGCTCTCTGACTAAATCATCGTGTTAAACTGGTAGGAACCACCTGGTTCCACCAGCCCACAGGGGATTATTTTGTTCGTCCGTCGTGCATCCAAAAATGGGGGGGGGGGGGGTGGGGCTGGGTGGGGAGGGTGGGGAGGGGCTGGGTGAGGAGGGTGGGGAGGGGCTGGGTGGGGAGGGGCTGGTCACCCCGTGGTGCCCTTATACAACTCAACGTTTAACCTACTCACGCCGGCTTGTGCCCGCCCTCACAGTCGGCCATATTTGCGGAATACACCACGCCGCCGTTGACCCTGGCCATTGACCGAGCAACCCAACGTTCCTAACAGCTCCCTCTGCAGGAATGTGTTACCTAAACAGGTGCACTAATTTTCAGAGGGCGGGGGGGGGAAACTTTCGTTTATAAGACATCAGTGTGAGGGTCACCAGAGGATTGAAACCGGTGGGAGTTTGACAGCATGATGGGGGTGTTATCACTTTTTGTGTATTGTCGCGGGCCACACGTCAGGAGCCGCACGAAAGGCCACCAGGTGTCGCCAGCGGCCCGCGGACCTTGCAATGAAGAACACTGCCCCAAGCTGATGTCAGAATTGTTTTTTTGTTTTACAGGGAACTCCTGTGCTGGGTCGTAAGATGCCCCAAAGCCCGACTCACAGGATAAAAGCGGAGTAGGCCTCTCCCGAGACGTGCCCTTAAGTTTCCTCCATAACAATAGGCAGGGAGGCGTCGAGACCAAGATTACGCAAGTCCGCCTTCTCACGCGTCCACTCGTTCAGCAGTGTCCTCACGGCGACAAAACTTTTTGTAAAAGCTTCACGTGCCGGGAAAATCAAGAGGTGTCTCAAATGTGTATTTGAGGGAAGAGTGCCGATGTCTTTAAGCTATTACCCACCTTTTGCCGAGTAACAGGGCAACTAAATCAACAATCAGGTAGTGTTCACATGGATTTCAAGCGAAATGTTTTAAAAGTGCCTCTTCCCAATTTACTTTTCTTTTTATAGCCTCACTTGGCGAATAATTGAACGACACTGCAGTGCCTTACTCGGCTGCAATGTAAGTAGGTATGAACTTCTTTCGCACCGTACGTAGCCAACCGTGCGAATCAGAGGTGTGGGGCATAGTATTCCATAAAGGATTCAAGTTTCCAAGTACGAATTGAATTCCTCTTGATTAGTTTTAAAAAAATCAATCACCGTAGGTTGGTCAAGGTATGGCCGAAAACAGATAAGTTATATATTTTTGCAAATCTTAGCAGGGCTCGGTGTCTTACATTAAATGAGGCATTCTTCCTGACTCAATGCATTAGCATCACGCAAAGCCACACTGTACAAATGAATGAGCTGTGATTCTTTTTTGGGCTCAGGGATTCACGATTAACGTTTAGGAAAACTGCCAGTCGGGCACTGTACACTTACTAACATTCTATACGCTTTTATTCACAACACTAAAAGTATAAGACATTTTGAAGGCTGGGTAAATAAACGGAGTCTGTCCAATGCCTCTAAATCCCTTAGTTGTCATTTGTTGTTTTGGTAAATGTTCAGGCTTGAAATTGGTAACTGCTAAAGCTGGATATTTCATGCACATCTGGTACTCAACGCATATGTCAAACACGCAAGCAACGCTTCTCCACAAATTACATTTCCATTACGTTATTGAACCAAAATGTAATTTTTTATTTTAGTGTATATTCACGGTAACGGTTATAAATCTTTGTTGTACAGTTAAAAGTGTGGAAGGTCGGCGCATAAAAGCAATGTTGGTACCGTCTTTGAAAATGTATTTCAAGCATTTGAACATGTACAGAAACTTACCCAAGCATGTTTTTTTCAATGTTAATGGGTTATTTTTACTGGCCCTTGACCATGGTTACTTGTATTTTAAACCTTGAAGCAACCTTCTATATATGGTATGTAATCATTTATTTACGAGCATGCGATTGTACTGTCCTGCCAGCTTTTAGTGACCTAATATTTAACAAACCTTCAGCAACATTTCCACATTCGAGATGGTAATTACTAGGTATGATCATTAAACTACGGCTAACGGCCTTGTCTTGAAGTTGTAGATATGCCACTGTGAGGTGTTGCCATGTTAATAACTAAAGTGCCTTAGGCTACCAATTAATCCCGTAGCCATTCCTGTACATAAACGTTATTGCCATGGATAGTGGCGACTGTTTTCTGGAAGTGGCCCTCTGTGTAATTGTTCCCTTTTGAGAAGTATTTTATATACAAGTGTTTAAAATGTGTATGCAGATTAGGTGTTTAAATGCTACACTTGGCCATTATTGCCACCATACGAAAAAACCCCACTGTTGATGTGAAACCCAGCGTCAGTTGAAAACCTCATTCTTGCCAGTTGTATTCAAATAAAGAAATTTTAACTTGTATATTGCCAGTTTTAGTAATGACTGTTACGAGTGAAATATCTAATCCATTGTTTTTCATGTACATTTAACTCTCGATTATCCGTGGGTGGATTATCCGGGTCGTGGATTAACCGGGTCGAGGATTAACCGTGCTTTCAGACAAAATATATATTTTTACGTGCGCGCTGATTATCTACTCCTCACACGTGACTCTGTGCTCAAGTGACTGCAAACAGATTACTTTAACAAACAATAAAAACATATGACAAATTCTATGTCTTCACACCCCCCCCCCCCCTATTCTGTGGGTAAGTAAACAAAAAATGCAATTATCCTAACTTATGTGTTTTATATTATCTGTGTGAAAGTTGACGATTAGTTTCAGAAAAACATGTTTGACTGTTTGAAATATCTTGCCATCCGAGGATATTGCAAATTGGTAAACAGCAACTTTAAGTGTGCCGGAGAATTTATTATTATGAAAAAAAATGAAATTGTTCACACCCACACAATGAAGCCTACAAATAACTATAAATGTATTACAAAGACGAATATGTTCAGGATAGATTTATTACATGTGCATGTTATACAGCAAGCACGTTTTATAACACATTGTCCAATGTAGGCACCAGAAACTTTTACTGCATTCTAGTACGATACTTGGACACTTTTTAAAACGAAAACATTGAAACGAATGATTCTGGGTGGCATTGTACGTCACGTGCATTGTCTACAAGTATGGCTGGTCAGTTGATATTTTCCACACCGGTAGCTCTCCAGGTCTCACGGGTTTCTTCTCGACTTTTTCCACTGCCGACTCACCGCTGTAAACAGAGGACAACTCTGATATATAACACGTATGCAAGAGTTAGACTTCCGTGCACAAATGAAGAGCAGCAGGTGGGTATGGACACACTGCACATTTGAGTGCCTCATTAACAGAATAACACAGTCCAAATCAGCAGTGGTTTTCTACTCAATTGACTAAGGGGATATGCTCACCTCGTTTTCACAGCTCTGAGAGTGGTGGTGGAACTTCAACACTTCTATTTTCCATAAGACAGCAAATGTCGACTTCCTAATGTTTTCATGGCTGCACATAATAGCACGTTGAGCACTGACGGTACCTTTTAATAATCTGCCCTATTTAGGTATTCTGCAAATCTGAATTTGAAGCCGAATAATAATGTTTATATGTATCTTTTAATAAACTAGCAAATATGTCGCCTGCTGTCGTTGTTTTCCTCCATCTTTTGTCAATCTCCCAGTCTCTTAGGCAATGTGTTTCTGTCTCCCTTTGTCTGACTGTCAAGTCTAACTGGTTTGTCTCCCTCTATATTGTCTCTCCCTGGCCATGTGCTTATGAGGGTGGCTGTTGCCATTGCAGTGGGGGGAGCGGTAGTGTAGCGGTTAGCGCGCTGCCCTACGAAACCGGCGACCTGAGTTCGATGCCTGCTCACGGACAACACCAGTGACAATTATCTGGTGGGGTGTGGAGACAAAGGCAGTCGGGTGTGGTGATGGCCACCCACCCCCTTGAGTACCGTTCCGGCCTTCATAGGCCGGAACAGTACACAACCTAACAGCACTTGCCCCGACAGTCTTTTCAAGGCGAAAGAGGATATTTGTATTTGTCTTGGTATTGCAGCTCTTATCTCTTGGGCTCCCTCTCTTTTTGTCACACCCCAACCACACATTGTGCTGATCATGTGACTACGCTGGCCTGCAGAGCTCAAAGATAATATCCAACTTGATTGTTGTTGCTCTATTGATGATGTGTAGGTCAAAGATAAAACGTTCCTGGCTACTTTCAACCTTTATCAATATTGCCACCTTGTGGATAACTCAGCAAAAGTGTGATTCGTCACGGACTATCACAAGCTGCTACCGATCTATACACCAAAAATGAAGTGACGAAGGAGTTACAAGCTGGAAATTCGTAGCTACTCTGAAACCCGTAATGTAGGCATGTATGAATTCAACGCTCCAGCAATGTGAATGATCACAGTTTTACATCCTAATTCAATCCGGCAATAGTTTATTTTTTAATCTTGTTTCTTCCATTTCATGTGTATTCTCAACTGGCCGTCTGTTCACTCCATTTGCCTACATATAGAATGTCCAAATAATTTTCATAAAAAATAAATAATCACTTACTGCACAATTGTGCATATATGTAGCGAGTAAGCAAATATTTAAATGCGTAAATGCATGCATCGTGACATTCGTAAGTCATTCAACTGAAAATTATGCCTACCCTTTTTTCATCCAGTTCCTTCTTGCCTAAGGAATATCAGATCTCAGCGAGTGCTCATCTGAATTATCAATAAGCCAATTGGATATGCCTGATTTGGCAGCCCTATCCTGTCATAGGTCTTCCCAAAGGCTGCTTTACCTCTGTAGAGCGGTGCCAGCTTGCAGGGCTTTCTGCGATGACATGAGGACCGTTGGAGGGACGGTCAGTCTCCGGCCATCCCTAAGGCAGTAACTATTGTTGGCGAATTTGTGGCTGGGCCCCACTGGAAGTTTCGGGGGTGGCTGCGTCCTGAAACACAGAAACTTTTTGTAAAATAAACACAGTACCAGGATTCCGTGTAAAAAAAATTTTCCAGCAAAGTACAACATTGTAATGGGCCACTTCAAGGAAAGTTATGTAAAAGGTGCACAGATGAGATGATTTGTAAATTTGGTACAAGAGTAAAGAATGAGAGAGAACATCTACTTGAGTTTGCAATCAGCAAGGACATGAAGATAATGAAAATATTTTCAAAAAAGGGTCTTGAAAATGGACATGAGTCCAAAAACAAATAAGACATGTCATTCACTTAAATCGTTAAAAAAGCCCTGATTCACACATTTCTGTCTATAGAAAATTAAACATTGCCAAAGGGAGAACAAAGCAAATTAAGACAGTTAACAGAAGCAACAAATAGATAACTAAGATTGTAATAATGCACTGAAAGTGGGGGGCAAAACTAAATTTAAACAATGTTGAATACTGTGCTAGACGGCAATCACTTTGGACCAGTTAACTGATGCTCTGTTGAAATTAACAATCAAACTAAAGGTCTGGATTTTGCACAATTCTGAAAAAAAGACTTTAGCTAGTATGTCCTTGTTGGGATTAAATACGGAATTCACTGACCCATTAATATTTCGACCAAACAGGCAAAATGGTGATGTGCCAACTTGTTGGTTACGACACATTTACATAAACAAATTCAGACAAAAGCATTCGCCAAAACAAGACAAGTCTCACCTTTTGGCTATTTCTGTATAACGCAGTTGTAACTTGCTTTGAAGGTCTTGCTGCAATGACACGAGCATAAAAACTCAGTTATGCATCTACCTGCATCGCCAAACAAGCCAACCGCGATGTGCATTTTGTGTTGCTAAATGCAATTAAAACGTTAACATGCCTACAACAACCAGGACAGTTATATTTAGAAATGTACCAATTTTCAATGAGGAAACGTGTGCATTTGTGTCTTTCGTTCACATAAAGTCCTGGTCACAAAAGAAAAGTTTGTGGGGAAGTCATTTTCTATACTTTTTAGGCATAAGCAATGGAAAAATAACACTTGGTACCCAGGAACAAAAATTATGTTGCATCGTGTATAATTAAATGCACGAGTTCATTTGGCATTTACGACATCCCTGCACAAAGATATAAAAGGTAAGGTTCACAGTATGGGGAAATGTTGCTATGTGTAACCTATAACGAGTACATTATTTGCCAAGGTAAAATAACAAATTTGGAACACGACCCCAAATGTCTACCTTTTGAAAATGACGTCACTGGATCTTTAATATCTCCAGTAAAGCAGATGTGTATTTTGCTGTTAAATAGACAGCATTAACCAGGCGGCGTGCCATATTCGAATCCTTAAGAGGGGAACCACGCTACTCCTGGGCCATGTCATCACTGTGAACATCAAACACCGACCACCTTCCAAAAACGTAAAGATCGCAGGTTTCAAAGAAGGGGAAAAGTTCGGGGATTGAGCACACTCGCAAAGAGAATGGAGCCTTACCCTGACATTGAGCCATACCGTTTTCATATAGTAAACAAATGTTAAACACTAAAAATAAACATGCACAACACCTTAAAATAATGTTGTGCAAGACGTGCCAAAATAAGCTATTTAAAAAAAAAATTCCGGCGTTTTTGAAAGTCCAGTGGCCCCTTCCCCCGAAGCTGCCGAATAATCGACTATCTACTGATGATCGTTTAAGTTTCCAAGCGGTATTAACCGCGGTATAGTGACACAGTGATGATAAACATGATGCGATAATCAGACGTGGCATTGACAAATCCAATAACGCCAATGTTATAGAACTACCTTGTTCTACCCGCTACCGTTATTACCTGCCATGTAAATTGCCCACGCCACGTTCAAACACGCGACAGCAAACGTTAACCAACGCAGCTTTAAACAACAACAAAAAACCTTAAACAGTAAACAAATAAACAGCGCCTACTCGTAGCAACTAGGTTACGCAGGCTTCGGCCTGGCGTCACCTTGACACCGCGATGGGGCATTGCGAGTTTAGAGCGCTGCGACAGCCCCGCACCTGCGACGTTTTATTGCTGATTTCCCCGTGCTGTGTGCCTGGGTGTCTCGGCGAGGGATTGATTAATTGTCGCTAATTGCTTAAATTGTAAATACCCCGCTTAAGAAGTTCCTCAGTCGCTGGATGATTCTGCTGGCGGTCGCCATGACGGTTGTGCGCGTCACGGGAGCGCGTGACGTCACGAGACACTACGATATATCGCGGTGACGTCAGGCGATATCACGATATATCGCGGTGACGTCAGGCGATATCACGATATATCGCGGTGACGTCAGGCGATATCACGATATATCGCGGTGACGTCAGGCGATATCACGATATATCGCGGTGACGTCAGGCGATATCACGATATATCGCGGTGACGTCAGGCGATATCACGATATATCGCGGTGACGTCAGGCGATATCACGATATATCGCGGTGACGTCAGACGATATCACGATATATCGCAGTGACGTCAGACAATATCACGATATATCGCAGTGACGTCAGGCGATATCACGATATATCGCGGTGACGTCAGGCGATATCACGATATATCGCGGTGACGTCAGGCGATATCACGATATATCGCGGTGACGTCAGGCGATATCACGATATATCGTAGAATATGAGATTCACGATAATCGTATCGTCCGTTTTGCACAACGCTGTATTATATAGCGAATGCTGTTTTTCGTTCATACCATTCCTCGCCAAATGTTTATGGGCAACAAACGACGTTACTGTATATACTAATCAGAGTTCACAATGCCACTTGGGGCGGTGGTGGCCCATACGCACGTATGCGCTGTGAGTGTTCGTATTGTTGTTGGAAAGTTCTGACCAGGCACCTCCTGACTGGACGCCTGTGAAAAAAAAGAGAGATTTCATAGCTCGTCGGATTCCTCTCAGTGTGAATACACATTCTGTATAATCCAGCACTGCTCATGTGAAGGCAGCGAGAGATTTGGTGGATCACGGAAATGTTGTGGACATCCCTTCCCCCCTGTTCCCTCGCCCTGGCTTGCCGGCAGAATGCAGCAGAGTTCATGCGGACTCCATCTGTTCCTTCTCTCGTGAATAGAGCAGTTGTAACGTCACTCAGGGGAGTGGGGGGGGGCACTTTCGCCGATAAGTCATCATCAGTGTGAGGTCCGCCACACATTTGAAATCATTGTTAGGTTTGACAGCAGCAGCAGCATGATGATGATGAGGGTTGTTGTCACGTGTTGCCTATTGTCGGGGGGCCGCACGTCACGGGCCGCACTAAAGGCCACCAGGGGGCCTACAGTGGCCCGCGGGCCTTGCAATAAAGAACACTGGGATCGAGTGTTGCCCCCTCGCACACGCGGGAGTTTCTCTGGGATGCTCCGGTTTGACTACTCCCACACGTAAAACAAAAAAACCCCGCTTATTTAAATGTCAGAACTAATGGTCTGGTTTATCTATTTCGTTCCTACATTAATCGGTACGGTACTAGGCTGTTCCGGGGCTGACAGCGCACGCTGCCAAGTGGTCGTGGAAACGAGGTAGCGAATCGTTAACACGGGGACGCGGTGGGGGGGGGGGAGGACGCGGTCCAGGTACGCGCTCACGTGAGGCCAGACTCACGTGCTGAGAGGCGAAGTTCGCTCGCGGCCGCGATAAATCTGTGCGGGGACTCAGGACGTCTGCTCCTCTGTCTCGTGATGCCGGGGTGCGATTTGGGGGTCAAGAGGAAGAAAGGGAGGAGTGAGAGACGGGTTTGATAGGGCGGATAAACCAGGTATGGGGGGCACGCATGTGCTCCAGTGCTTTGGAGGCAAGGATTGGTGGATCACGTAGGAATTTATGACAACTCCCGAAACCGCCAGGCTGTGAGGTGGTGGCAAGGGCATGAGCATCGATATTGATCGATGTAATCGTTACATACGATTGAGCGGTGGCGTATTGGTGATCACACCGGGTTGTAAAAACGTGGTCACCTTGGTTCTATTCCTAGCCATGACTTAACATGAGTGGCGAGTAGAATCTCAACGCGACTTGGCTCTCACGCCCTTCAACAACTCTCACCGACCAGCGTCGCAACAATCTATGGTCAAACAAACCGCCGTGACCTACACGGCGTTGGGGGGGGGGAGTCCGTCATCCAGCAGTGAATTTCCATAGGTCTGTGATTACTACATAGTCGTTACGTGCCTACCACCCGGTCCTCTTGGACCAGATTCACGCCTTGACCAAGGCAGGTGAAACGCATCGCCTTGTTTTTTTTTTATTGAGGACAAAAAAATCAAAGGGTTCGTTAACAAAACACGCATTCGAAATTTCCATCCTTTGACCGAGTGAGGCTTTCTTTGGTAAATAATTACCATCGTAATATATTTTCGCACACACACGCGCATACGTGCCAGTCAGTGTGCCTGTGCGTTTATTGGGCGTCATTCCCCTCCGGTCGCGTGGCATACGTACGCCGGCGAGACATCAAAGTCTCGTTTCCTCCCTCGTTCCGTCTCATTCTTCCCCATCCTTCTTCCAACCCCTCCTCTTCAATCTCCTCCTCCTCCAGCTGCTGCTCCCTCCGTATTTTTTTTTGTTGAGACCCTGTCTCTCGCGCCAGCAAGGAGCGGCTCTCGCTTCGCTCTGCTTCTTCCGTTGAATCTTCCTCGGTTTCGTGGGTCGCCGCAGGAGGTGCTGCTGCTGCCGCTGTTGTTGTTGTTGTTGGAGGCCAGTGACGGGAGAACGGAGGAGGAGGAGGTCACAGCCATGGCCGAGGAGACGCCCGAGATCAAGGACTCCTCTCGAAAGTCTAAAAAGAGAGGTGAAGGTGGGGGGGGGGGGCATCTTGGGGACGCTTGGAGCGCGCAGGACACTGGGATGATTAAATTAGTCGTGGGTTCGATCCCGACCTTGACGCCTGTATTTTTGGAGTTTGCGTGTCTCTCTCTCCCTGTGGTCGAGTGGGATTTTCTCCGGGTCCTCTGTTTTTTCCCCCTCCCCATTTAGAAACAACGTGCGTTTAGGGTATTTGGCTGCTATATATTTCCACATGATAAGCCACTTCGTCGAGCCATCCATTGTGGCCAGGTTGTTTCTGAAAAAGAGCTATACAGCTCAGTGGGCCTTACTTGGCAAAATAAAAACAAGAGTTTAGTTTTTAGTTTATGTTTGCTATGTATCTGAATTTTGCGTGTGTCTGTGTCGATGAACAATCATAATTGCCCTCATTGTAAAGTCTCAGATTCTTGAGCAGACTCATCGTGTGCATGTGCATTCGTGTACACGCGTTTGTTGTATTTCTGTCTTTGCAATGTGCGTGGGTGGGAGCGGTGGCGTCTGCGATTCGCGTTACGAATTTGACCAGTGCAGTTCGATGCCCGGCCGCGGGCAACATCAGTGGCCGATGCCTGAACCGGGTCGTGTCTCTCCGCAGGTAAAGACCGCAGCGAAGATGAGCTCACGCGTCTCTTCTCTGGAGACGGCGTGAGCTACCGAGCCAAGATCATCGGCTCTGACCCAGTGCCTGGTCCCTCCGGACACAAGATCTGCCAGGATGCCATGATGAAGCTCAAGGTACACGACCTCACCTCCCACACGAGCCGGCCAGCTCTCTCTCTCTCCCTCCTCCCTCTGCCCTGTCGACTCTGCCCTCGACCACCATCCATCTCCCCCGTGCATCCCCCACTCCCCCTTGAGTGAGGACCCAGTGCGTGTGCAGTCAACGGCAGTACTGCCGTAACGTGGTTGTTGCCTACCCTACCCGTGGTTGTGGCCTGCACTGCCTTAATAGGTGTTCGCTAACTCGCCTCTACTGTCTATGAGAAAAGGCAGAATGATGAGAACAACGATGATATAAAAGCTGTTGGTACTAACCCGATCATGAAATGTTGAAGATGATGAGAATGATTCGAATGCCTGTAATGTTAACGAGTGACACTACTTCCGTGACTGAGAACATGTATATGTAAGCTGATGATACATCTTAAGATAACGATGGTAATGATTATGATGGTGTAAGCAATAATAATATTATTGAACTTCCCACTGATGCTGACGATGATGTACATTCCGATTCTGATATTTATACATATAATGCATATAACGATAATGATTATGTTACTGATGATTCTGATACGTCTTCGATTTGTCATAAATCTGATAATGGAAATGATGACATTATCAGATTCATGACTTCACAGTACAAAATCATCACGAACGCCGTTGTGGAAAAATAAAAGTAAAACACTCAATAGGCAGACAATAGGCCTCCTGGTAGCGATATCGAACAGTGAGGGGTCCTTGCCTGTACCGTATATATCTGCCAGGTCACCACCACTGGTTCGAGTAAGCCTGACTGCTGATGAGACACTGCATGCAGAAACCTGTCCAGTGTTGTCGTGTATTGAAAACCAATGCCTCTGAAATTATTACTATTATTACTATTACTATGATGCGCTCCAAGGAGTCTGTGCGGCCGATGGGAGGCGGATGGATAGGTATGGGAAGGGGGCTCATTGCCGGCTGATTTACTCTTGGCGGTGGTGATGATTATGATGGCGATACGGCGGTGGTGATGATGATGATGGCGATACGGCGGTGGTGATGATGATGATGGCGACGGTGATGATGATGATGGCGATGCCGACGACGCCCGTTGCAGGCAGTGGCGTCGGCCTCGCGTTCCCGGGGCCAGCACAAGCAGCGCGTGCTTCTCAGCGTCTCCTTCAAGGGCATCCGCATCTCTGATGAGAAGAGTGGAGTGCGTGTCTCACCCCCCCCCCCCCCACACACACACCACACAATTCGCCTGCTGCCTGATGCCCTATCCTGTATTCGTAATGCGTCCTGCACGGTATCCATGCCGCATCCTCAACGACCCACGAGGGCAGCTGACAACCGGCAGTTTAGGGAATGATTAATTTTAAATGTTGTGATGAATGTAGTGGCTTGTATTATCAGCAGGGGTTACATGAACTCATTACATACAGGGTACACATATACATTCCACCGTGCTCTCCTCGCCCCCCCCCAATAGCCGTCACGGCTAACATCAGTGGCGAGTTGTAGCATAACTCTTGTTCTGGAACTCCCCCGAGATCGACTCAGCTTTAACATTGAACACGGACACCAGACAGAGATGGAGATCGCGTGTGTGTGTGTACATGCGTGTCGCATGTAACGTACAGGGACGGTGCAGCGAGTGTTGGGGCACCGTGCTCCACGCTCGGCCGTCGGAGTTTGATTCTTGGTCACAGCTAACATTAGTGGGCATCTCTGAAAGAGAGCTTTATGGCTCATCGGATTTCTCCAGTATACATAAATATTCCGATTCTGATGGTGGCGAGTAATAGCTGAACCGTTTCGGAGCCCCCTCCCCCTCGATCGATTCAGCCTTAAAATATCGCCTGATGGGCGGTGTGTTAAACATCAGCACTGGGGAGACAAAGGCGGACGGTATCGGTGCTGGTCACGCCACATCACCTTGTGGGCTGCGCCGGCTTCAGTGGGCGCTCACCAACAGCGCTCACAACCAGGGCCGGATTCAGCTTGTGCGGGGCCTGTAGCGTATGTTATAAAGGGGCCCTAAATAAATAAAAAACACGTGAATATTAAAACACGTAAATTTTTAACTTACATCGTCAAGTTAATGTATGTTTTCATTTGCTATACAGCCAGATAATACGACAAATCGCTAACCTTCGTTTATAAAAGTTGAAGGCAATATAGAACTATAGTAATAGAGCAAGTGCAGAATCACTGAACTAGAATTGATAGCTTGAAAGCATTTAGCGCGGGGCCCTTGAAAATGCGGGGCCCACAGCATATGTAGCTACTTTAGCTACTCGGATAATCCGGCACCGCTCATAACAAACAAATAGTATGTATGGCTCAACAGGGGACAAATGTCTCCGTGTGCTTGGGTGACCGCCGGCCCCTGGGCTCAGCAAGGAGCTCTCCGTTCCCGACTCCTGGTGGCGGGGTGGGGGGGGGGTGACCACAAATGACTCCTTGACCCCCACAGACCACCGAGTACGAGCACCCAATTGGCTTCATCTCTTACATCGCCCGCGACGTCTCGGATCCGCGCGCCTTCGGCTACGTGTGCGGAGCGTCCGGAGCCCACTGTTTCTACGCCGTCAAAACTGTGCAGCAGGTGAGTGCTGGGGTGTGTGGGGGGGGGGCCTACACCCCCACCCCTAACCCCTACAACGTTTCCATCAGCTAATTAATGTAATGAATCTATCGTCTTGGTGTCTCGATCAATGTTCATTGATCCTCTGCCGTTCACAAGTCAAGGGTCATATATACTCACCCAGTAGCATATCTTGAAAACTAGAGCCACACAACAATTATAAGCAGAATTTTCATTCTCAGTGACCCAGAATTAGTCAAGTTTGGACTACATTTATTTCGGAAGCGTTTTGGCTGTAGACCGGTGTTATCGAGAGAGAGAGATTGTCATTGTTGTGAAATTGAAAATCCCATACGGGCTCGTAGCACAAAAGAGTGTGTGGACCACGTGTCATTATTGTAATTGTTATCGCCGATAATCGCTAAGCATCACCGTCGTCATCATCCATTGTGTACCTTCATCAATCGGTGTAATGGACGATCAGAAGCGATCCTTAATTATCAACATGTTAATTAATAGTTACATATTTTATTTATACATCAACATGGTACAATAGTGACTCATCATCGCTATGACCATCATCATATTCAATCGATATCATAATCAGTCATCAATCGTTAATGATTACCATCATCAATTGTTATTCATTACCATCATAAACCTTATCATTGTTTCTAGATTTGAAGCTTTCGTGACTGCAAGGATTCATACTCTTAGGTTTTTTCGGTAAAGTCACTTAGGTAAAAAATAAAATTAAAAGTGAAATAAAAGTAATAATGGAGATTTATTATTTTCTTATATTATTTGATTTTATTTCCACTATTACTTTTATTAACTTTTAATTTTATTTTTTACCTACGTGACTTTACCGAAAAAAGTTATCATTGTTGATCACTTTAATAAATAGTGATATATTATCATCATCAGCATCAGCCCCTTCGCTTGCAGTATCACATCCCACGCCATTGTTGACTCTTGATGGACGGGGCTGACTTGTTCCTTCCCCCTCGCTGCCCTTTGGCTGCCCCCCCCCTCCCCATGCAGGCCGAGCCCCTGATCATGGACATTCACGACGTCTTCCAGCTGCTGGGCAGCAGGAAAGGGCAGCAGCCCCAGGTAGCTGGGGGAGACGCGACCTCGCAACTCGACGAACAGGTGAAGGCCCGGGGACATTCTGGGGATGGTGATGCCTCGGTGGGTTTGGGGCAGGGGGTCCCAGTCAAGGTGATCCTTGAACCCCACAATTACCCTCTTAACCCCCCCCCCCCCATCTACCCACAACTCGCAATATCCTTCAATGCCACCGCTGTAGGCGTATCCGGGTTTACATTTGTAGGGCGCGTACATGCCTCACTGATTCAAAGCGCCGTTAATATCACGTCACAACTCGGCCAATCTAACCAAGTGGTTAGCTGTCCCTGTGTGGCACAAGATGGTATACGCAGCACTCGCCTACAAATGGGCATAATTATATCTGCCAGTTGGGAGGGAAGGGGGGGGGTATTCCAAGGAGGCGCTGTGATCGGAAGGGTTGCTCTCAATATTCATTGTACGAGTCATAATTCTCATCGGGAGTCAACTTAGCCAGATAAAGTGGTCGCGCCACGGATAGACTCGATCCCGGCTCTAGTAATATGGAATTGTTACGACTGACTCACGGCTTGTATTGACTCTTGATGTAATATCCTCACAGCACAGAGTTGCCTGAAAACATCATACACGTGAAAAGTACGTGTTTATAAATTAGCTTAAGCTTACAGATAACCCCAACCAGCTCCCTTCCCTGCTCATTTGCCACCGCCAAAACAGGAGGAAAACTTAGAACGAACCGCAATCACAATGCAAGAGACCGCGCACCTGTTCTGCGCATCAAAGTCCGGGGCGATGATCAAACGCGGCCGCGCGAGCACGTGGCCTCGGCGTTAATCACTGACGCGTTCACGTGGGACGAGCACTCATATACGGGGGGGAGGGGGGCACACCAACAACGGTGAGCAAAGAAATGAATGTGTTTCTTGCGTTGTGGATACGCACTTCAGCAGTGTTCTTCACGAATTTTCAGAGGATGGGGATGGCACTTTCGCCGATAAGACATCATCAGTGTGAGTGCCGGCACACATTTTAAACCATTGTTGGGTTTGACAGCAGCGCGATGATGATGGGGGGGGGGGGGGGGTGTTGTCACGTGTTGTTTATTGTCGGGGGCCACACGTCACGGGCCGCACTAAAGGCCACCAGGGGCCGCCAGGGGCCCACGGGCCTTGCAATGAAGAACACTCCACTCCAGTAGAGATATGTACAGGCGTGAACTTCTCACTGAGTATTTGGTGCGTGACCAGTACCCACAACCGTAGCAAGAGGCATGCTGCTGGATGTGCTGAGCCGGGCTCGCAAATGCGTTGCGGGTTGCTGACCGGGTACCTACTCAGCTAAGATTAAGCCCTGAGTGCATCTCTCTCTACCTCGTGGCCAATTCACTGGAAACGCGCACGATTTCGTCACGATGCAGAAGCGTAGCAGAGGTGAGCTTGGTTCGTGCTTGGTTGGATGAACAACCACCATGAGAGCTCGTGGGCAACCCATGTGCTATACCACCATCTACAGACATAGCTGGCAGGTGGGGTTATCCATCTCTGCATGATTAACCATGCAAAAAATATTTAACTACACTTATTTGCCAATCTTATTTGACAGACAACCATTACTGTTTTACCATGTTTAGTGGTGGTCTCCGTGTTACAGGTTGAGTCACAAACCGCACCTCTCCATAAGGCTCAGCCTTTGTTATGCAGTCTATGCTTAGTCTCAAGCCTCACCTTACCATATTAATAATAAAGATGCGGCCCATGCCCCACCACCTTCTCCAACCATTATATAAACGCAGTGGTAACTCCTGAAATCTTCTTGGTTCTTTCGGTAAAGTCACGTAGAAGAATTGTTTTATTATGTTTTATTTTTTATTATTTTATTACTTCCCTTCTACGTGACTTCACCGAAAGAACCAAGAAGATGAATCCCTGCAGTCACGAAATCTTTAAATCGAAACTCCTGAAATCTCTCATTCACTTGATACAGCTGTCGTGGCTGTGACGGTACCACCTGAAGACGGAAGCTTGTGTTGCCTCCGAAACGTCGTGATTTTTATTTTATTTTACTTTTTAATGTTTTTTACCTACGTGACTTTACCGAAAAAACCTAAGGATACCACATCGTGTTGTTCGATCACCGGCCACCACTTGAGCTTCTTTTGCACCGTGCGTAGCCAACTGTGCTAATCGGAGGTGCGGGTACGGACAACGAAAAATTACGAGAGGCATTGACATCGGGGCGTCTGGAGAAACCGCCTAGCGTGCAGGGGCAGCCAATTCAAACACAGCTGTACAGATGTGATAGCCATCAGACCCCATGGGCTGGCGTGTTGAGGCTGCGCTGTGTAATCGCCGTGGCATCTACAGCTGGATCAAAGTTTCAGTGCCATGCCTCGCTGGGCGCCTGTGTCAAAGTGCGTGCGTTGTGTTTTCTTGCAGAATAACTTTGAGCAAGTGGCTTTGTTTGGGGAGATCAGCACCTCCGTTGAGCCCCACTCTCCCATGGTACCACATCACCCCCCCTCCCCCCTCCCAGCCACTGGTTACACCAATTACATCGACAGGAGCCAACACCAGGACCAGGCACAACGGTGTAACGATGCATTGATTCGACAATATCGATTGTTAAGGTCACGGTACAGTCATCACATTGTGTGTAAGAACTGACGCTCTTCAATTTGTACATTTTACTTGTAATGGATTCGTATAACAGTAAAAAAAAAACGGGGACCGTAATTGAATAACCGTGGGAATCAATTTAACATTACCTACTTTAATAGACGCTCACTAAGGACGATCTCGATATGTCGTTGTGCGCGCGCCTATGTCGGCACTCAGACCCCCGCTGAAGAAGGGTGGTCGAACCCCACCTGGGGGTCGCCGTGCAACATCCCAGTGCTCATCGGGGACCCCGCGAGACTCCGGAGTGAGTGCCCCCCCGGGGGCCCTGGCTCAGTGGCTCACGCGGGAGGCAGCACGGCCGGGAATGTCACAATGTTTCTGGACGGGACGTGCGGAGGCGAGACCGACACAGACGACCCCGATCCTGCGTCTGTCCAGGTACAGGATCTCCTGGTCCCATGCGCCTTGAGGGTTCCAAGCAGTGGTAAGCCCGCCGTGGCTTGAGGTCGAGGAGTGTGTTTTCCAGCCTCGGCTGTTGCGTGCAGAGAAATTAGTTGGGACAGCTGAAAATGTGATGGCAGTGGCTATTTCATCAATGCATTCTCCACCAAGATGCAGCTCACGTGGCTTCCCAGGAGAACTGGTCTGGTGGGAACCCAACACTGCTGAGCTATCATCGTCATCATTATTATGATTATCGATTGTAATAGAACATCATCAACATCACCACCAACACTATTGCATGCAGTTTCACATTCAATGTCACTTCTGGCTCCCAGAAGAATGGATCTGGTAGGAGGCCAGCACTGGTGTAGCATCATCATCGCAGGCTGCCTCATTCTTCCAATCAATTAATCCATCTGAACAAGTGACTTGAGACTGATGCAACCAGAGGCAGAGTTTGTTGTTTTTTCAAACTTAAACGAGGAGTGAACAATGGGTTCGCGTGAGGGTTCCTATGGTCCCCAGCACCTTGGCCAGATGTCAGGCTTAAATGTGCACATCATGTTTTTTTGCATGCGGTTTCGGGATATAATTATTCTGAATCGTCCACTTGATATTTAATCTCCATGTAAATATATGCTCTGAGAAACATGCCTCTGTTGTGCGTCGTTGATCCGGATTAAATGTGTGCATGGTCAGTGGGCCAGATACACGCCGTGACTAAATGGCCAAAACGCATCACCTTGCACATTTGTAATTGTCGGTGATGTACGGATTGGCGTGTTTTTCTCAAACGAATCGGACATAAAGAACATCAACCATCACCGAATTATTTTAAAATGCTGCACCATGACAATTTGTTGGATCAATTGGTCTTCTTATGCACGCACCACCTCTGCTTTACAAGGCTGAAGATGACAAGGTAGCAGCTGTCTACAGCATGCCACCTTCCTCTTACGTTCTTCTCAAGCAAATCCTTTACATCACCTTCTGCTGGATCTGATCATCAGATGCGTTCAGCTAAGGCGTATTGCACGTGTACTCGCATGTCCGGATGTTGAACTTCTTTCGCACCGTACACAGCTAATCGTGCTAATCGCAGGTAATGTACTGTATGCATGCGTGCTAGCAGGCCCTGGACAACATGGATATATACGCAACCGTCTCCAAGCCCTCCCAACCACAGGTGCAGCAGGGTGGCGATCCCTTCACTCTTCCGCCGCTCTCCTTCGACGATGATTTCGCAGCCTCCGTGGGGCATGCATTGCCGGCGGCTTCGGCGGGGCCACCCGGCGGTCCCGAGTCGGGCAGGGCCCCACTGAGCATCACGATTCCCGCACCTCGGGGAGCCGGGCTTCCTGTGTCGGCCACGGTGAACAGCCCAACTTCTCTGGCTGGAACTCCTCAAGCTGTGCCACCTTCAGGTGTACTAGGATTGCAGCAGCAGCAGCAGCAGCGACAACAGCAGCGGCAGCAGAAGCAGCATACAGCGCCCTGGATGCCGCAGATGACCCAAGCAGCTGCTGTTCTGGCGAGCATGGCCAGTCAAGCGACCGCGCAGCAACACTCGGCGTCGTCGCAGGCCGCACGAGCCGACGTCTACAGGGAGGCGTTTGCAGGCCTCGAGCAGCCGGCGGCGCCTGTCTCTCAAGCGGCGTGGCCGTCGCCAGGTCAAACTGGCCAGCAAGCGTGGCCATCGCCGGGTCAGGCTCCCCAGCCAGCGTGGCCCTCACCGGGTCAAACTGGCCAGCAAGCGTGGCCCTCTCCACACCAAGCATTTCAGCCAGAGTGGCCCTCACCGGGTCAAACTGGCCAGCAAGCGTGGCCGTCGCCGGCTCAGGCTGCCCAGCAAGCGTGGCCCTTCTCCACACCAAGCATTTCAGCCAGAGTGGCCTCAAGACCAAGCCTTTCGGCCCGTGTGGCCATCCCAAGAGCAGGCCTTTCAGCAGCCCAGCTGGCCGGCCCACCACGTGGGGCCCGGCAGTGGCGGCGGCGGCGGCGGCACCCAGCCATTCGGCGTGGGCGCGACGCCAGAGCTGGAGTTGGAGCTGGCCCTGGGCGGGGATCCCGTGGTGAGCGTCTTCCCGGTGGCCGCCCCCCGACCGCAAGCCGCCCCCCAAGCCGGGCCCGCGCGGCCCCCCGCAAGTGCGGGGCCGGACCCGTTCAGCGGCCTCATGGGAGGTGTGCAGGCCACCGCCAAGGTGCTCATCTTGTGAGGCTGTTCTCGTCTGCACGCTGTGACTCGACTGCCTCTTACTCTTAGTTCTTTCGGTAAAGTCACGTAGGTAAAAAATGAAATTAAAATTAATACAAATAATTTCATTTTTTTACCTACGTGACTTTACCGAAAGAACTAAGAGTACGAATCCTAGCAGTCACGAAAGCTTCAAATCTAGAATCGACTGCCTCTCCCTGTCAAGTGTCTATTGCGTCTTGGCTTCGTCTTTCGGCCTCGACACGCTACGTCCTCTAGCTCTGTTTTAAAACCGAATAATTGTTTATATCAGAAACCTCGCCGCTTCATGCTCTGTGGATATGCACGTTGACTTGAATTCGGACAGCACCGTGAGATGTGGTGGCGCGACATGGTGGGCAGTAGAGGATGGTACTAAATCCATTATTGTACTGTACTTCTATGCTCCCACATGTATGCTCCTTGTCTTCATTAACCCACAGTGAGCAGCCCGATGAAGTATGGCCAATTAACCCCCCTCCCACTCCACTCACAACCGCCACGACGTGGGAAGGGCCATCATCCAATCGTCGATTGACAAACGGTGCAATGGGGGTCGCGTGGCACCTCCAGCCACTAGAGGTCGCTACGTTAATCACAATTGTAAAAATACAAATTCGAATCGGATCACAACTGTGAATGGTGACAATTCACTCGCTGGGGGTGTGGGGGGGTGAATTGTCACAGCCATACGTATTGGACGGGGTGGTAATAACATCTCTGTTTATTAGTTGTGTGTCTATATATGCGAATGCAAATGCGGTAGTGTAGCGGTTAGCGCACTGCGCTACAAACCCGGCCACCCGGGTTCGATTCCCGCTCACGGTCAATACCAATGACGATTATCTGAACGGGTCTTGGGCTTACTCCCCTAGGTCGACTCAGCCTCAAACGAGTACCTGCTGCGGTCAGCATCGCCACTAGGGAGACAAAGGCGGCCGGGCGTGGTGCTGGTCACCCTTCCCTTCGTGTGCTGTGCCGGCCTTGATAGGGGCTCGTTATCAGCACTTGCCCCAACAGTCTGATCGAGGCTCTTCAGAGGGATCTTTGGTTTTGTCTTTTGCGTATGCCGTGCCCGCCTGAGTGAGGGTGCTCACGAACGCCACTTGCCCTGCAGTCTCCAAGCCTAACCGGGGGATCTTTGTCTTTGTGCGTGTGTGTGTGTTGCAGTGAGTGGCCACCCTTTGGATATGGAGTGAACAGAGCATCGCGGCGTGACCACGCGCATACAACTTCTCTCCGTTTTCGCGAACACCTTCCCACACACCTGTACTGCTCGGCCCTGGATTGAGACCATCCATCGCTCCCTCGGCGTTTCCAACATGATGTGTTCATCTTCGCCGGCCAAATACACAAACATGCTTGACGATTGCTGAACACGGCACGTGGACTCTCTTAATGTCCACCGGTGCCCTCTCCAAGTCGCGCGGTACAAGATCTTTGGTAGTTGGAATCAGGCTCTGCAGACAAAGCCCCTTCCATACAATATAGCCGCCACAAACTTTCGAGGCAAGTGCTGTTCACACGGGGGGCGGGATGCCAGCAACCGCTCCCGGCCGCCTTTGTCTCCCCCGTGGAAAACCACGACCGCCACCGTCACCAGCAGCATCACTCTCACGTAGCTATGGAAACACACGTTCACACCTACACACACGCAAACCAACATCTCCCCGTTTCAATCAGCTCTCTGTTTCACGTGGGAAGTGTTTGTTTAGCATCTGACGCGCGAAGCGTGGAAAGACTTCCGTTTATGTTTGGATGGAAAATATTGGTCAATGTTGAGAAGGTGGGCCGTTGTGAGCGGCGACTGCTGGAGTCAGAACATCCTGCTTTCGATTTCCACAGATGTTCAGACCCTTGACTTTGTACGCTATGTTACCTGTACCAGTGATACAGTGCCAATCCACGATTACAAATGCACTTACAAAAATCCAGAATTGCACGTGAAAATTGTACTTAGATTAGTCAATAGATTGAAAACTCATTTCTTTCGAACTGCTTTTTGTGTTTAGTTTGTTGTCCTTCCCCCCGCACCTCCGATTCAGCACGGTTGGCTACGTACGGTGCGAAAGAAGTTCAACAACACGCATTCGACACATGCAGCGTACATCAACTTTGTCTCGTTTTGCGCAACTGTCAGTACATTTCAACACGTGTGGGTTCAGAATAAACTTCTTGGTAAATGCTAAGTTTCTGTATTTTACGTAAAAAAAACTTACAACAATAATAAAATACTTTAATAATATGAAATCATCATAGCGTTCGACTGTTGCCATGTCACTGACGTCTATCACCTGCATTGTAAACTTCCGTGGAGCGGTGGTGCATTGGTTGGTGCACTAACCACTGAACCAGCCTTTCTGAGTGCGATTTCTGGCGACGGCCAACGTCACTTGCCGAGATGTGAACCGTGGAACCGCGGATCTGCTGTTCCACTCTTTCCTTGTTGCGGTTTGCGCTTTGTACCGGGCACGTGTTCAATGGAAGGGTGGAAAACGATATGTTTAAAAACAACCGATATGTATTGTAGTGTCAGCGATTCGGAGACGTTTCCAGGAGGCACCTTCTTCTTTATGAACACCACCACACTTCACAGGATCGCCCTCGCACTCTCTCGAGTCGTCTAGCCTCGCCTAAACACAACCCTGACCGTGTAACACCGACGGGGCTGACCGAGACAGCCAACAACTATCCAGCCTGCCAACATCTCGCGAAGACGGCAGCGACGAAGGCGACGACAGCGACGATGAGACGAGTCCACTCCCAAATCCGGCAGCCCCGAGCTCCCGCTCTCAGCTGCTTTTATGCCACCCAGCGCGGCCTGGCTCCGCCCTGGCCACGCCTCCCTTCTCGAACCCACTAGCGGGTTCCAGGGGCTTCCAGACGGGGTCTTCCACGACCCTTGCTCCCGTTCCTCCGCCCTGCTGACACACAGCCGTGTATGTTCGAGATGTGAAGCTTTCGTGACTGCAAGGATTCATACTCGTAGGGTTTTTCGGTAAAGTCACGGAGGTAAAAAATAAAATTAATAAAAGTAAAAAAAAATCACGTCGTTTCGGAGGCAACACAAGCTTCCGTCTTCAGGTGGAACCGTCACAGCACGATTGCTGTATCAATCGTGCTGTGACGGTTGCTGTATCAATCTTGCTGTGACGGTTCCACCTGAAGACGTGACTTTACCGAAAAAACCTAAGAGTATGAAGCCGTGTATGTGCTCAACGGCGTGTGTACGATTTGTCCACCGCAGTTGCCGCTGCTGTACAGCAGCCGGCGCGATTACACTACAATATAAAAAAACGACATGCATTAAAAAAACGATACGTTTCAAAAACGATGTATATAAAAATACACATCATTGGCGAGTAATATCTGAACTGGTCCTGCCCCAGATCCTCTCACCAATTCACACTGACCAATTCGCACTGACCAGAGTAGTGAAGTATGGTCGAACAGCCGTGATGGACTGACAGTGCGTGTGGGGAGGAGATCTGCATCCAGTGGTGTATTGGACAAACGGCTGTCATTAAATGTCGTTGTTGGACTTGTTTCCCGCTGCTCTGTTATGTCAGACTGTGTATTATACTCGTATATTATCGTAATACCATCATTATCATCTCTTTTCATATCTGTGATCAACGGTATACATTGTTGAAACATCGTCAGCTGCAACAGCGTCTGCAACCTCAACCAGCGCTCTGTTTACGCGTGGGAGATTCTTCTTTGCAACGTGTCCCTGTTGCGACGCCAAATGCGCACAGGACGGGTCTGCAAGGGTCGGTGGATCACGTAAAGATCTGTGAAATTCCCGTGGCAGTACAGCAACTGGGTTTGTGAATCGGTCTTGCGTGATATCCCGTCGTATGCGTGGTGGGTTTTCTCGAGGGAATCCCGTTTCCCGGCACATGCAATGCACCCCTTATTACAAGAGTAATTGGCCAAACATTCCCAGGATTTTTCCGACAAGGTATTTGGGGGTCAATGAGATTTTCCTGTTTTAACGACAACAACAACAAACAACACAGCAACAGAACAACAGCAGCAGCAGCAGGCTTAGGAGTCTTGTTGGCAATAGTCGGATCAGCAATAGTCGCATCAGCAATAGTCGCATCAGCAATAGTCGCATCAGCAATTGCAGCATCGACAACAGCGCCATCATCAGCAGCCGCAACCAACGTAGCATCGGTATTGCTTAGGGGTCGTCAATCCGCGGCTCTTTAAGCACGACTTCGTGACGTTATGTACGAAGGACCACCACCGCCTCGTATTCACCAGCACGGTCCATTGTGGCTCTTGGAACGTTGAGAGGTTTTCTTTTTTATATATACCGAATTCGAAAAAATGCACTTTTCTTATTTTGATTGCCGACCCCTGGGCTAGGCAACAGCAGAAGCGAATACTGAAACAGCAGCAACGCTGTAGCCGTAAAAGTATTATAATCATTCAACCTGACCAGTCATCATCAGCATCAGCAGCAATAGCATAGGCCACAGCAGCATCAGCAGCAATAGCATAAGCTACATCAGCAGCAGCAACAGCATAAGCTACATCATCAGCAGCAATAGCATAAGCTACAGCAGCATCAGCAGCAGTAATAGCATAGGCCACAGCAGCAATAGCATAAGCTACAGCAGCATCAGCAGCAGCAGCAATAGCAGAGGCCACAGCATCAGCAGCAGCAATAGCATAAGCTACATCAGCAATAGCATAAGCTACATCAGCAATAGCATAAGCTACATCCACAGCAGCAATAGCATAAGCTACAGCAGCATCAGCAATAGCAGAGGCCACAGCATCAGCAATAGCAAAAGCTACATCAGCAGCAGCAATAGCATAGGCCACAGGAGCAGCAATAGCATAAGCTACATCAGCAGCAGCAATAGCATAAGCTACATCAGCAATAGCATAAGCTACATCAGCAATAGCATAAGCTACATCCACAGCAGCAATAGCATAAGCTACATCAGCATCAGCAATAGCAGAGGCCACAGCATCATCATCAGCAATAGCATAAGCTACATCAGCAGCAGCAGCAATAGCAGAGGCCACAGCATCAGCAGCATCATCATCAGCAGCACAAGGAAGAGACGCTTTGCTGCGCTGGCGTGGGCGGCGCTACGCACCCCCCAATCTCCTGGCCCAGTCCCTTCACATCCTCCACTCGGGCTGTAAGCGACTCGGTGAGAGAGCGAGAGAGAGAGAGCGAGAGAGAGAGATCGCCTACATTTTTGGTTGGACGAGGGAGCGCGCAAGCTCTAAGAGCTACAACTTCAACAGAGAGAGGAGACGAGGGAGCGAGAGAGAACGAGAAGAGAAAGCCTTTGAGCGCTTCGGAAGTGAAGACTCAAGGACACCCCGGGATCGGCCATGGCGGTAAGTAAGGAACGAAGGATGGCGATGTTTGGAGCAGTGGTTCTTCCTTAAACTTTACTGTAGCCCTGCACCCCTTTGGTTCTTGATGAAACAGAGTAGTTGTGCGTACGGGCCCGTGCTTAACTTGTCTTTTCGATTATTTACCTTCTATTAAAAAAAAATCAGGCCATGTCTCGCCCACCGCCTAGAAAGAGCATCTCGCACCCCCAGGTTCAGAAGGACCGCTGGTCTCGAGCCAAAGAGATGTTGCGGAAGTTGATTCAGCGCGTGCGTGTTTTTTTTGATCGGATCTTACGAGTTACATCAGCGGTGGGCGATTTGTAACTCAGATGCCCTCCGAGATTCCGTTAATAATGATACACGAAAGCCTTACCGAGTCTCAATACCCCTTTGAAGGAGGGTCGTGGTACATTGGAATGTTTGGACAAATTTTGTTTTGCCGAACGAGAGTTTTGGAGGAAATCGGAAGACGCGGAAAACAATAAAGTAATAAAAAGTAAAAAATATGTAGCAGACATAAAAGGCCACAGGTTAATTTAAGAATCAATCGCTGGAACTGCTGCTACCTTTTAGCCCAAACCTCTAACGCAGTAGTCGGGAACCTTTTTGACTGGGAGAGCCATAAAAGCCAAATATTTCTAAATATATTTCATTGAGAGCCTTATAGTATTTTTAACGTATAATAAATTTAAAATGTCTTACTTTTAATGCGACTTCTGGTGCTGCGTGGTTTTGCTGATGGCCTTGTAGTCTGGTTCATACGTGGTGAGGTTGAGCTTCATGCAGGCGTGACCCGTGAAATTTATCTTCAAAACTAATTTCTGTTTACTTTAAAATGACACAGTATTATTAAGCAATATCACAAGTATTTTAAAATCAGTTCCAAACTGATTTTTTCATTTTATTTTTTTCAACTGGAAATTGTCTGGGAGCCATATGCCGTCACCGGAAGAGCCATATATGGCTCGCGAGCCATAGGTTCCCGACCGCTGCTCTAACGCCACCTGGTACTACAGCACTCCCAGTCCCGCTCCTGTGGAGGTGCGAGGCAGACTCGTGGCTTGTTGGGCTTCCGAGATCCAACGAGACGAGGCCATTCCGGGCGAACCGGCGTGAGCCGTGCGCGACAAAAGGTTGGGAAACAAGACGGTCGGCGCTTAATTATAAATGGATCAATAAATACGTAAAAATAGTTTTTATGTAATTTTTAGTGGCAGAGTCCGTATTACTATGTTCGTGATGAAATCCGAATTGTTGCTTACAGACGCAGTGGGATTTTAGTTCTCTATTTTTTATAATATTAATTCACATTTTCTGGTTCGGGCGCGTCCATATTTACAGAGGTCGTTCGGAATGTTTGTTTCAACTTTTTTTAAAATCCAAAATAAACACGCGAGGGATGGGGGGGAAAAGATGAGGGGTGAGGGTTGGTAATCCCTAATGAATGAACTTCAAATGTTGTGCCATGGCCCAGATATTAATATACAATACCATACCTCGCAACGTAGAAGCACAGGACAGCACACCAAGCAATGTTGCTATCCTCGGCTGGCCGGCAACCGTAGCCTCCCCCCGCACATATTGGATTGAATCATTGCTGCTTATCAAATAATGATGAATTATTTTTGCTCACAGACAAAGATCCCCATTTAGCCTTAACAGACTGTTGGGGTAAGTGCTGTTAGCGCGCACCTATGAAGGTCCGGCATTGGGGAACACGATGGGGTACGTGGCCAACACCACGCCTTTGTTTACACATCACACCAGGTACTCATTTGACTTACGAGGGACAAACGGTAGTAATAGAGAGATGCATCTGGCACGCATGACACGAGCCACGACACATTGCTAAGACTGTATGCGATTTTACTTCCAACTACAAATTTTAAACACGGTAAATGCCACACCTCTACTCGCAGCTGCCGGGGTATATGGACACAACGAATCATTGACTCTCACACGCACAATGTGACGGATGCCTCTTCAGTGTCACAATCGATCTACGGTGGCGAGATGTTGGGCGCCACGGTGGCGAGATGTTAACTACCTCGCCTGGTATACAGGAGGTCGTGGGCTTGATCCCGACCCAGACGCCTGCTGTATATTTGGATTCTTAGGTTTTTTCGGTAAAGTCACGTAGGTAAAAATTTGTAATTAAAATTAACTAAAGTAAAATAAAAATTAAATAAAAATATATATATACGGAGTGGTATCTCTTGTAATCTCTCATTTACTTGATACAGCTATCGTGCTGTGACGGTTCCACCTGAATACGGAAGCTTGTGTTGCCTCCGAAACGTCGTGATTTTTATTTTTATTTTACTTTTATTAATTTAATTTTTTACCTACGTGTCTTTACCGAAAAAACCTAAGAATATGAATCCTTGGAGTCACGAAAGCTTCAAATCTAGAATGTATATTTGGAGTTTGTGTGTCTCTCTCCGCGTGGTCACGTGGATTTTTTTCCAGGTCCTCCGGTTTTTCCCTCCACATTTGTTAACGTGTTTAGAGTATTTTGCCGCTATAAATGTCCACGTGATGAGCCGCTCAGTTGAGCTATCATTTGTGGCCAGGTCGCTTCTGAAAAACAGCTACACAACTCAGTGGGCCTTGCCTGCCGAAATAAAACTAGTTGGCTAGATAGTTCGTTAGTTCGATCCTCATCACTTGGTTGCTGTAGCACCGAATTCCGACTAATGACGTCCACGGTGTCTGTTGTTTGTGCTTATTTTTGGTGGGCACGCGCGGAACCCGAATTCAAGGACTTCCGCAACATTCGCAACATCTTCAACGCCCCGCCTTCCGTGCCCCCCAAAGCCTCCCCCAAGGTAAACCCAGGCCCGGGGGGGGGCAACTCTGCCGCCCTCCGGAGCCCGCGCCCCGCGAACCACTCCATCCCCTCCCAGGCGAAGGGACTCGGTGAGAACGGCGGCTGCTCCAAGGCGTTGGACCGGACCAAGAAGCCGGAGGAGCTCATCAGCACCTATGACCACGGCGTGATGCACCACGATGTCGGCGCGGGCAAGGTGAGGAAGAACACCTACGTTTTTCAAGGCGCTGTCGCCGACGCCGCATCTCCCAGCTCGGCAATACCCAAGCCCCCTCAGCTGCCAAAACGCCCGTCGGTGCGCCACCACTCCCCGTGCCCGCTTCCGCCGGAGCCGACCTCGCAGCGCGCCTGGCGACCCGGTGCGGGACAGGCGCCGCTCGTCAATCGTCCCTCCCTCAGCTCCCCGTGTCCTCCCGAGGTCGCCAGAACATCGAGCGAGTCTCCGAACCCCGGGAGCAGAGGGGAAGGGACGCCCCAGAGGAGGAAGCTGCCCTCGAAGGCCCAGCTGGGACCGCCGCCCGCCAAGCCCCCGCGACCGCCCGGCGGACTCAACTATACAGGTTCGAGTCCAGCGGATGTTGGTGCGCACGGTATTCGCGACGTTCTTATAGCGCGGGGATACCGTGGAGGTGATGTTGCACCCGTGGGTTTTTTCCCCAATGAGGTTATTTTCAAGTGAGTTTCAAGCACGGCGAATTTGGACCATGATGCCGGCACGCACGGCTTACTCTCTTTCGATTAACTCGCGGGATCTCTCGCGTCCTCTGTGAAGCAGACGGCTTTTATATATTTGCTCAATACAGCGGCAGCAATCGCAATCAGGGTGGTAGCTGGCTCAAACCGTGCACCCCCGCTGCAAGCATCTTACAATCTTCATAATCTGTTAAAAGGCAACCCAACGTCTCACTCTGTGCTTGAATAAGTCTTCGGCAGTTGTTGCGATTCTGTCAAGTGGGCTCCATCTCTATGTGCGTGGCGCTGGCGACCCACCCCCTCGTACGCCATCCTGGCCTTCATAGTTGCTGCTCGCTAACAGCACTTGCCCCAACAGTTTGTTAAGGCTATACGGGGGGGGGGGGGTCTTTGTCTTTGTGTGACCATGCAGTGTCCCCGGTGGTACATGTCCCCGTGTCGGCGCGGCCACCACGTCAGGATGCCGCGGTGGAGCATCCGGAGCTGTACGTAGATGTGGTGTGAGTATGCGTGCAGCCATCAAAGAAGATCCCCCGTGTAGCCTTAACAGACTGTAGGGGCAAGTGCTGTTAGCGAGCACCTATGAAGGCCGGCACGGCACACGAGGGGGTGGGTGGACAACACCACGCCCGGCCGCCTTTGTCTCCCCAGCGGCGATGTTTACACACCGCACCAGGTACACATTTGAGGCCGAGTCGACCTAGGGGATGCCCAGGACCGGTTCAGATAATCGTCACTGGTGTTGGCCGTGAGCGTGAATCGAACTCGTGTCGGCAGATTCGTAGCGCAGCGCGCTAACCGCTACACCACGGCTCCCCACTACCAGCCATTAATGAACACATACACAGACGCAATGTTTATTTGCTATCAAAAGTGAGAAACCCCATGGGCATTTTACCAAATCAACTTTAATGCGCCCGATTCCGTGAGCGCTGAGAAGCTAATGGTGCATTGTGGCAAATAAATGTGCCTGCGATTCTTTCTTTTTAACTCGAGAGCTAAGAGGAGCAGTACAGGAATGATCACCCGTACTAACGATCACCTTTTATAGTTCACGGCCATGATGGCGAAACGACACCAAAGGTGCCCCTCAAAGCTGGTATTGTACTTGGAGTGATCGTCGTGCGTGTACTGTTGTATGTTTTTGAATTCCGAACGGTGCAGTGCGGTGGAGTGGCCTTTTACTGAAGTGACCCTCAATGATGTTGGCGATTAAAGTTGTGAAACCTGTGGCTGCATGGAGGGGTTTTTTTTTTCTCACGGAAATTGGGGAAAAAACTAATGTTGCTTCCTTGTTTTTATTGAAGCACCCCGGACTTTCCGCATTCTTATTTCAAGACACCGCCAAACTCGTTTTATAATCTATATAATCTGTAACACGTAGGCTTTTGCGACCAATATCATCCATTATACAAGTTTTCTTTTTGCGTTAGATCGCGTAAATATGATTACTGGAGAAACGTCGTACTCGGATTGTAAATATTGTGAATTTGCTCTCCAACACACCGGTGTGCTGTACTAGTAACGAATTGCCATGTTCAGTTTATGTGACAAACCTTACCAATTGGCTGTGTCGGGTGGTGGCGGGTTTAACGACACATTTATATTGGCTTATGTGTGATTGAATCGTTCACGCCATCTGCCCGAGTTTCATATTCTCACGTGTACATGAACAAACGTGCCGCGGTTAGACAGATGGAACAGAAGACGGTATTTATATTTATTAAGCGAGAGCTTAAATGCGACAGACCAATGCAGGTGAGTGGAAATCATTATTTGTTTTTAAAAGTCTCTAATTGTCTTCCGATTGTACGCTCGTTGCTATGTAATGATACAAGGAGACAGTGTTATTCTGTAAACCGTGAAACGAAATTGAAGTTAGTAGGGGAGTTTGAGTGGCACGTACGGTGTGAAATAAGTTATACTTGCATACATGGGGTGCGTGGGTGGGGGAGGATTTTCGAGATGAGTTGAGTGGGACCAGCGTATGAGCTGACTCTCTTGAGAGCAACAGTTGCCCCCCACCTGCCAACCCCTATGATAATAAGGAATAATAGTCATACTCGTAATAAATCTTGACTTAAAGCTTTCGTGACTGCAGGAATTCATATTATATTGTATTTTGGTAAAGTCACAGGAGTTAGGTTCTAAAACAAATACAAAAAACTACGACCTTTCGATCGCAACACAAGCGGTCGTCACCTGATGACAATCGATTGTATTTTTTTGAACCTATCTACGTGACTTTACCGAAAGACCCAAGAATACTTATTCCTAATGTCAATTATTCACCAAGGAGTGCCTTCCCTCAAACATCTCAAGACTCGGTTGCTCAGTAGGCTCCTGCATTCAAATGTGGCGACGAGACCAGTTCGGCTCATGAGAGTTTGGCATGGGAGATTTAAACAAGTATAACCCGTAAAAACAAAGTTTTTCACTATAAATCCTTTATATGCGTGGCGGCTAGAGTCCTCTCGTCCTCTGGCTTGAGATGGCTGCCACCTATGGGTCAGATGATTGCATGGCAGCATTAAGCAATTGGTAATTAAATATAATATTTTTGTCCTAAAAAGTGTAAAATTTTGGAACAAAAAATTTCACGAACATTAATTGTCACGCACAACGAGTCTGTGTGGAAAATGTCAGCTCGATTGGATCACGGGAAGTGGGTTAAAAAACGACCGAAATATTTGCACGGTCCTAAGCAAGCAAGCAAGTGAACTTAATATAAAGGATTTAAAAACAACTGCAGCGTCCCGAGAAAACCCACGGGAGCAAACGAGGACAGGAGGCGATGCGCGGAACTGAAATCTCCTGGTCACATTTTGCAGCCTCGGCACCTGGGAAATCTATTGTGGTCGCCCGTTCGAGTATGAACCAGGCTTCACAATTCCCCCCACCCCCCGAAATCTTGACGAGATCGGGCCTGCATTTTGAGCGATTCCGTAAAAAACGTTCTTGAAATCCACGCTCGCAGGCGTGTACATTACAGTATGCGCCAATTGCACTGGAAAAATCCCGCAGCATAAACACCACCCCCGTTGAGGTGTTCTGCGATGTAATACTGGCCATTCCGCGCGTTAAATTATTTCTGTGCGGTCAAGCGGTTCGACTACAGCCTTGCCGCGTTGAAGAGAAGCCGCCGGTGGCATTGGCCAGCCTTCGCAAGGTTGAGCGGAGTTTTTTTTTCTGCTGCAGAATTAACGCTGCGGCTTTTAACACCCCAAAAGGGTGTCGAGTCAATGAGCGTTAAGGTGATTTTCCGCTCAAATGAGCATTGAGGCAGTGCTCATGTCCTTCTTTACAGCCGAGGTGGGTTGGTAGAAACTCCACATTCAAACTGTTGACTTCCCCACAAAATCATACTCGTTTTATTGACCCCTCCGAGGGGCTGAGTCAAAGCACCCCCCTCCACCCCACCAGGATTTGAACTCGCAACTTTCTCATTTGCGAGCGGCTCTGCTCCGCCGCTGAGCCAGTGTCACCATGATTTCTATCGGTTGCTGTTCTATTACTCGACTCATCGGGGTAACATGAAAAGAGTTTGAGAAGGGAAAAAAAGTAGACTCAACTCCGTTTCCCCCGTGCGCCGCTGGACTGGAGGTGATGGGTGGGGGAGGGGCTTGGTGACATCGACATCGCCAGCTACGTCACTATGGGCGTGGCTTGTCGAGGGGTTTCCTGCCTTCAGGAGGCAGGGTGTGGTGGGGGGCAGCTTCCTTTTTTTTTCTAAACGCCCTGACTAATCGTCCACGACTCCACCGTCTGTGTGCTATGACGAAGGGCCATTGCCCGAAACGTTGCCTATTGCGTACTTGTTATTTTTAAGGCAGCGCTAATGACAAATTCGTTGAGGTTTTTCACGAAAGAAATTCGTTAAGAGTTTTTTGTCAATCGGCTTAATGGAGTAATCGTCCCAGCTATCGTTGTGAGTGCCTCGCCCCCCTCCCCCCCAAGCTAAGTGTGTCACTGAAGTCGTGACCGCTGTTTGAGCTGCAGATTTTAATCATTCACAGCCTGGATATTACAATAACAGGGCATAACCGTAACATTTTTTTGGATGAGCGTAGGCGTGTGCAGGTGTGTGGGTAGTGGTAGAGCGATGGTTAGCGCACTGTGCTTGGTATATAACAACCTTGGTTTGATTTCCTGCTCAAGATAACATCGGGGGTGAGTAATACATGAAAACTCTGGATCTCTCCCCAAGGTCGATGACCTTGTGTGGTGTGTAAATATGAGCACTGGAGAGACAAAGGCAGTCGCGCATGGGTGCTGGCCACCACCACTGCCTTGTGAGCTGTGCCAGTCTTAATAGGTGCTCGCTAACAGCACTAGCTCTGACAGTCCATTAAAGACAGCGTGGGGGATCTTGATCTTGTAGATGTGCATGTAATTCGTCAGTTTGTGTATGGAGGTGAGTTTATATTATATGGGTTGAATTTCTCACTCTGGTGGGCTGGTCAATTGGAGTAGGGACGTAACTCGTAGTCACAGCCATAGAGAAATGTATTTCTGGACGTGGCACCTGGCGAGGAAATCTTTTCCGAGTCATAGGACCGGATAGATCTGGCTGAAATTAGCCCCCTGGGTGTAAATGTAGGTGCGCGTCTGTGTATATTCGCATGCACGCACACAAACGTGTCAACATTGATGTCTGCGCCAATTTCCTCCGTAGGCCGCCGAATGACGAGGAGATCTACGACGACGTGGCACCGACAGGGCATGAAGAGGAAAAGGAGGACAACGAGGTGGTGAGCATCTGCACGTTATCATCATCAGCTACGATCAATTCACTGCTGGATGAACGCCTCCCCAAGTCCGTGCTGCCTCCAACAGTTTCGGGAAATGACGTTCCACCCAGCACCCGCGCGCGGGCTGATTTTGATCTCTCCGTCTTCGCTGTTGATGTCCTCTTGGGCACTTTCCCTCCCTTTGGTTTGCCATTCTGTTGTCAGTCTTGTCCACGAGCCATCATAGATTCTCACGACTTGTACTGTCCCAAGTCCACTTGACTGTTGTTGTGGTCGAGACTGACGATCGGCAGTTGCA
Organism: Lethenteron reissneri; assembly: GCF_015708825.2. Lineage (NCBI taxonomy): Eukaryota > Metazoa > Chordata > Hyperoartia > Petromyzontiformes > Petromyzontidae > Lethenteron > Lethenteron reissneri. Next base: position 3,663,383 of record NC_083817.1, read on the forward strand.
GGACACTTTGGTGAAGTTTAGTAAAAAAATAAAACGTGAATCACCCGGCATGAGATGGCATCCATCCATCAGTGGGTAACAGAGAGGCCTGTACGGTTTTTTTTTAGTTTATAATTTAGAGACCATTTTCGGGGGACACCTGGGTTTAAATTAAAATGAAACGATAAACCCTGAAACTGTGTGTAATGAAGCATAAGTCTTGTGTGGGCGGAAAGAATGTGGCCGGACTGGAATACCGATATGAAATTGTCGTACACCGTTTTGCATATCGTGTGCTCGTGCGTGGAGATTAGAAGAAAAGTGCAGAATACTGCACAGCTTTTTTCATGGATCTCCACGTGTACATGAAATGCGTTTAAAAGTGTGAGTGCCTCGCTATAGCTCGCGTGAGGGGGTTTTTAAACACAGCTGCCGCTTTGCTCTCTGAAAGAGAAAGAATCGTCTGACTTTCAGTCGAGAACCTGTAAAAAAGAAAAATCAATGTTTTCCACGTGCAAATCAGTAACGCGGTTGGACGGGTTTATCTCTTGGTGGCCTCTCCAGTGCGTCAATGTGAAACGTCTAACCTGAGTTGCACGCAGAATTTGTGGATATATCGGTCGTGTTTCACCGTCGTCACGATCCTATGAATTGCCATGATTAAAGAATAGTTTCGATTTAAAGCTTTCGTGACTGCAGGGATTCATCTTCTTGGTTCTTTCGGTAAAGTCGCCTCGACAGACCTGGTTTTCACCTGAGGACGGCTACTTGCGTTGTGGCCGAAACGTCGTGAGAATAATTTTATTATGTTTTATTTTTATTATTTATAACTTCCCTTCTACGTGACTTTACCGAAAGAACCAAGAAGATAAAGAATAGTTGTTTTTAATGGTGAATGTAATGCCTCTGGTGGCTGCAGATTTCACTTGAACTACTAATGACAATTGGAAGTAACGTGCAGTATTATCACATGCACAGTTAAAAGGCGTGTATCGGGATGAATATCTACATGAGTGTGCGTGCGTGATGTGAGCTGATGCGGTGTGTAAACATCAGCACCATGAGAGACAAAGGCGGCTGGAGGTAGTGTTAGCCACCCCATCCCCGAGTGCACTTATTCCAGCCTTAATAGATGCTCGCGTCCCGCACTTGCACCCGCAGTCGATGTCGGCTACATGGAGGATTCTTGTATTTGCTTGTCGCAGGTGCCAAGTGATAAATATTTCCGGAGGCGTGAGGGGAGCGGGGATTACGATGACATCGTGAGTCCTAGCAGAGGGTAAGGGCAAGGCATGGGGTCCGGACCCCTGTGCATATAATACACGTATGCACTCACCCAATTGACAGCTGTGAAGTGACATAAAATGACATTGAATAACTAGCGGTTACTATTGTTGTGATTATTTTGGGGAAGGCACGACCGTACACACCGTTAAGAGTTAGGAGACCTCTCGACTCGAAACACAGTTGGAAAATTATGGTGGGTCGCTGCACACGTGCGTTTATCGGTAAAACACTAAAACATTACCCTTTGGTTTTTTTGGTAAAGTCACGTAGGTAGGAAAATAATAGATCACGACGTTTCGATCGCAACACAAGCAATCGTCATCAGGTGGGACAACCACAGCAAGAAAAAACTGCTGCCTAATTCAGCAGTTTTTTCTGAGAAAAAAAAAACTGCTGCATAATTCAGCAGTTTTTTCTGCTACTTCAGCAGATTTGTCTTGCTGTGGTTGTCCCACCTGATGACGATTGCTTGTGTTGCGATCGAAACGTCGTGATCCATTATTGTTTTACCCACGTGACTTTACCGAAAGAACCAAGGAGTATGGATTCCTGCAGTCACGAAAGCTTAAAATCAAGAACGAAAACAGTTTTGCGGTGGCAATTCTTGGACCATTAGCAGGTGGCATCAAGGGGGATATCACTTAGATTACTATTAAGACTAAACTATGTTCTATTTTACCAGGTAAGGCCCACTGAGCTATATAGCTCTTTTTTTACAAGCGACCTGGTCATAAATGACCGCTGAACGAAGTGGCTTATCACGTGGACATGTATAGCAATAGCCAAGTACTCTAAACGCGTGATGTTGATTCTAAATATGGAGGGAAAAAACCAGAGGACCTGGAGAAAAATACACGCGACCACGTGGAGAACATGCAAACTCCAGATATACAGCAGCAGGCGTCAGGATCAGGATCAAGCCAACGACCTCCTGTATACCAGGCGAGGTAGTTAACATCTCGCCACCGCGGCGACCAACATCTCTCCACCGTGGATCGATTGTGACACTGAAGGGGCATCCGTCACATTGTGCGTGTGGGAGTCAATTATTCGTTTTTACTCATACCCTTTGAAAATCTGTCTCTGATTGGGGGGGGGGGGGGCACTGATGTTCATTATGGGGGCACTGTCACCCGTAGATTTTCCTATAGAATCCCTAACGGTGTGTAGTTAGGATAGTTAGAAGAACCTCCAATGTGCAAATGAGCAACTTGGCACCTGGGTGTTTAAATAATAATGTCTTTTATTGACCCAGTAAAGCCCAGACTCTTATTTAGGACTGCCGTGTTACATCGGGATGTTTGGGCAATTCCACTTAGGAGTGTTTGGCACGAGGGAAGAAACCAGGGAATGTGGAGACAAACATGAACACACCGGAGGGGAACCACTCGAATGGATTCACGATACCATCACTGCACTGCCATCTCCTGGCCAACTCGCAGCCCACACCTACATTCCAGTGCAGCCTCTCATCCCAATAGTTACTAGGCCCAAACCTCCGGCTTAGCTTTCGATTGCCAAACCGATCAATGATCGTTGTCTCTGCCCACAGGCCTGCAATGTGCGGTGACAGCAAGGACTCTGCGCGAGGTGGGTGATACCAATCGTCTGCTTACAGCACCATCTTTGTCAGATAGCAGCAAATGTGTAATAATGATGATGATGATTATACGTGGTGATCAGTGTTACAAATTAAACAACAACATATTCAAAGCTGGTAATCAAATACAATTTATGCTGAGGTTTGTTTTTTCTCTCCACACACATGATTGTTTACAGTGGTAATTATATAGATGTATTGAAGACCTTATCCAGTTAAATTTACTGGTTTGTGTTTTGTTTATTGTTATTAGTCATCAATGGCAAAGAGTTCCCGTCACTGTTCCAATGAGGTGACCCTGTATCAGTGGTAGAAATTCCGCGTTACTCTGGCGGGAGCTAGGCAATCGGATATTAAAACGACCCAGGTAACTAAATATGGTAGGGACCACCTAAATGGATATCACACCAAGAATATGGAAGCGGGAATTTCACCCATTAAATTCTTGATCTTTGATGAGTCGCTTACAGCGAGTTTAGCATAATTGGGCTTTAGGACAGAGCTGTTGGGATGCACCGATTTTTTTTTTAAAACCGCTTTCTTGCTCTGCTGGTGACCTTAAATATGCACTTGTTTTTCCTAACGAAAATAAAAGGCCACCCTGCTCACCGGGAGAGTGGGGAATACGATGATGTTATGCTGCCGGAAAGCACTGGGTATGATGAATCATCAACATCACTCGCATCCTGTGTGTGCAAACGACTTACTATCGGTTATTTATAAGATTCGAGGGTTGCCGAGGAATCGCAATACGACAACATATCGTACGATATAGGGTCCACAATAACGCTATGAACTGTTTTTGCTAAATATTGTTACGGAGTTTCTCTCTTTTAATCGTCTTATTTTTATAGGTAATTATTTGGGAAATAATCACAATTCAAAAGAAATATGTTATATACACTTACACCTGATGATGATTGCTTGTGCTGCAGTCGAAAAGTCGTGAGAATTTTATTGTTTTATATTTTTATTATTTTATTGTTTCCCTTCTACGTGACTTTACCGAAAGAACCAAGAATATGAATCCATGCAGTCACGAAAGCTTTAAACCGTGGTATCTACTTAAGGACCCGATTCAGGAAGCGCTTCACTCGAGATCTAAGCTTCTGTAAACGACCTGGTGATGCTGAATGCAATTGCCAGCAAAACGTTGTAAGATCACTCTCCAACAACAACAACACCGGCGGTGGTGCTGCTGCTGTTGAAGCAGTAATACATCACGCTCGTTCAATCCACGTGACACTTTTATTAATTGGCTGTGTCCTGTGGAGGAGGGTTTTACAACACATTTTTACTCATTGGTTTTTTCGGAAAAGTCACGTATGTAGAAATAAAATAAAATAAATAAAATTAAAATATAATTTCTGCAGTCACGAAAGCTTCAATCCTAGATAATAACATACAGTATTTTTATTTACGCGACCTAACCCCCCCCCCCCCCCACAGCTCCATGGATAACAATGACGGTTACTTCACCGTGGGAGGTGGGTGGGTATCTTAACATCTCACTCACCTGAACCTATTCTCGTTCTGAGACGTCTGCAAGTTGCAGGTTGGGTGCCGTTCACCACTGAACCTCAGAATGCACAAGCAGTTAGCATTAATACTCTTTGGTTTTTTCGGTAAAGTCACGTAGGTAAAAATTGTAAATAAATTAAATCACGACGTTTCGGGCACAACACAAGCGTCCTTCAGGTGTCCACAACTTAGCGAAAGCACACCGCTTAAGTGTGGACACAATTTAGCGAAAGCACACCGCTTAAGTGTGGACACAATTTAGCGAAAGCACACCGCTTAAGTGTGGACACATACGCTAAGTTGTGGACACACTTAAGCGATTGTGCTTTCGCTAAGTTGTCCCCACCTGAAGATGGACGCTTGTGTTGTGCCCGAAACGTCGTGATTTAATTTATTTTAATTTTTCACCTACGTGACTTTACAGAAAAAAAGCAAAGAGTATGAATCCTTGCAGTCACGAAAACTTCAAATCTAGAATTAGTTAGCATTTACTTTATTCAGAGGCATAGCGCCGCTGTTTTTAAAAGTGATTTTGCTCACCACAGAGAACCGGAGCGGAACACGACCGCACTCTATGATAGCTGGTGCCAAACTGTGCCGCACAGCCTCCCCCATTGCCTTGTGAGTGCTTCGGTACCGATCAAGTTATTTGATTTTAGTTTTCCTTCCGATTCCGTTCCAATCGGAAGAAAAACTCATGACGTATGTGATCGTACACGTATGTCATCGGAATGGGAAAGGGTTAAAACGACATGCAGGGTCCATCAGATATCAGTGAGCCAGTAAGGTTTGTCACGTAAACAAAACGTGGCAATTAGTTACCAAATGCACAATTGCAAAAATAAAGATATGAAAGTACTTTTATATTGTGCACAGTATGCGACACATGCAGACGTGAGCTCGCTTCTTTTCTGTGCACGGTCCTTCCTTGTGTTAGCAGAGTGCAATGAGGAAATCTACGATGACATTGACAACTACTGTTCCACGGAAGAGAGGTGAGGGCCACGCATCGCAAGTTCGCGCACGTACGATTTGTCTGCGTAGGTCTCGATGCCCTGTCGGTGGCAACCAAGTTATGAAAGGTTAGCTCCATGTTTTTCTTCGAGCCGATGTCGCATTCCTCGTTAGGTGGCAGGACTTTGCAGTGAAAAACACTGAACAGGCATCGCGATTGGCATTCCAGTCACTCCATAGAATGTGTGCATGCCATTTTGCCAATCCATTGCCGGATGAGGGCCCTCCCAATGCCATGTGGGTCGTGGAGATGATTTTACGATATTCCACCATGATGCCCAGCGTGGGTTGGTAAAGGTGGGGAGCATAGACAGTACAGTACAATTGATTTGCTGTACTGCCTTGTTGGTGCCCTGCAGTAACCTACGTGTACCGTAATGCAGGTAGGAACAACAGGTTCCAGACTGCACACCAGGGATTATTTGTCTGTCTGTCGTGAATATTTGCCTGTCGTGCACGAATGCGCTGTCCAACCAAGTTCTTACCTGCCGACTCCGAAGGAACGTGTTCGCCCGTCCAAGTCTGAAACCTGCTTAGCTCGATGTTATCGGGCACATTAGGTAACTTGGTCATAGGCCAACACCGATTACTTATTAATATCGCTTTGAATGACTGTTTATTTTGTGTTGTTTCTTCCTCGTGTCTTTTCACTCCACGATTCCCCCAACAGTGACTCTCATCCAGACTGTGGTATGATGTACTGGCCTGATGGAGCAGGTAATCAAATACATTTTAATATTTGAATGCCTCACAAGAGTTCCAATACTATTTTCTTAACGAGTGTAATGTATCAGGATATCCGGCCCAATTAATTTCCAAGGTGTGTGTAGAAGGAAAAAGAGAGAAACCTGTGGACAGCCTGTATACACAGTGGTGAGATGTTCTCACCTGGGATACAGGTCGTGGGTTCGATCCCGACTGTATATTTGGAGTTTGCGTGTTCTCCCTGTGGTCGCGTGGACCTTTTCTCCGGTGTCCTCCGGTATATCCCCGCCACATTTAGTATCGACACGCGGTTGAGAGTATTTGGCTGCTATACATTTCCACGCGATAAGCCACTTCGTAGAGGCATCATTTGTGGCCAGGTCGCTGCTGAAAAAGAAAACTATATAGCTCGGTGGGCCTTAACCGGGTAAAAAAAATAAGTTAAGTTCGTAGTTTTTAGTTCGACCATGAGGGGACAACACTCAAAAATCGGTTCATGGACCCGCTTGCTTTAACAATCATTGTCTAACTCGAGCACGCAGTTGGTTGGGGGGAGGCCTTTACGAAATTGGTATCTTTACGGTTAAGCGCTGGATATGACAGGGTTACTGGCTCCAATCCATCGGGCATGGAGGGAAATGAGAATATTTCTATCGAGAGCACTCCTGCAGCAGTGCGACCGTGCCTATATCAACCAATACACGATTGCACACTGGGTCTTTTCGTTTATTTCCATGCTGTAATTTGAGGTTTCCCTTATACTTTGTTTACACATTTGCGTTTTTTTTTGCTTAACTTGTTCAAACGCTGGTCTACAACCCCAGCACTTTTCAAAAGGTTCACCACTTGTTTGTCTCGACAGGCGCCGATGCTCATGCGCCAACGAACTCGGCTCACTCCCAGGGGTACGTACGTACCCACACTAGAATCACCTGTGTAACGCAGCAAGCACCGAGGCATAAACAATTAATCCCGTGGACATACTGCTTGTTGTAGGCGTTTCAGGTTGTGCTGTATATCTGGTTTTGGGACGTTACCGTCTTTTGGTTTGGCATGATGTCCAACGTCCCACACCACGTGCCAAGAGCTTCTCAAGGAACATGGAGTGAAACGTCAGATATCCTGAATCAGAATCGGTGTCTTTTAGACTGGAGGAATCCGATGAGCTATGCAGCTTTTTGACAGATGTCCAGTACATCACTGGTACAAACTGAAAATACAGCATAGTTGTACAATGCATTTGTACAGCCTTTGGTCAATCCACTGCTTCATTGACGAGGGTCTTCTCCCGCCCTGTGGGACGGACACGTTTTAAATAGCCATTCTGGAACATGGGTGGACGTGACTGCACAGGGCACGTGACAAACCCATGGCTGACTGGAGGAAGGCCAAGGAACGACAACCGGATAAGAGCAAGACTAGGAACAAGGAGTTGCTGCAGCTACAGAAAAAGTTCAACGTAAGCTCACCCATGCTATCAGTGCTTGAATTATTTTTATTCTGGTTCCGTTCCCATGACGTAGGAAAAACTAATGATGTACGCTTTAATTTCTCACGGACAGGTGCATCTGAGCGAGGACAGTCCCGTGATGTGTTGCGCCGAGGTGATCCAGCCCAAGTCACGCGCCCTCAAGAAACTCGAGCTCGCCGTAGCCATAACAGACGCAATAGAGATCCTGCACGTGACAGACGAGTACGCGATCTGCCGGAACCAGCACGGAAAGTGTACGTGTATGCGCTTTCATGGCCAGTGACAATTAGGTACCATCTCGGTGCATTGTTCACCCACCCCTTAATAGGCATTATTGGTTTAGTATGCTTGGTAATATTGCTTATTCTTACACAGGACTCAACATCTCAAAACTAAGGGCATGTGAATATTGATCTATGGAAGCAGCGAGCCAACAGCAGCATGAGATACTGCTGTGGAAATGGCTTCTCCTACAATTAATGCTGCAAACTCCTTGCCAGCATTTTACATTTTTTTCATCCTTTTCCAGTGCCTCTCATATACAAGTTTCTGTAGAGTATTGTGATGCAGCTGCAGGTTAAGATGCCATATAATTCCAAATTGCTTGTTCATTTATCCTTGCCCAACTTGAAAATGGTCACTGTACAATCACAAATGTGGTAAATTAAAATCTTTACTCACCCCGGAATATTTTTTTTGCATTCTGACCACCAGCATTATGGAGAAGCGTTAATGATACCTTTCCTTTTCAGATGGCTATGTGCGCACTTGTCAACTGCACACGAGCAACGTGCAAGAATTTCAGTAAGTATCCTGTACTCGTGACGAATTGGCACGTTCTGTTTACGTGACAACCCTTACTAGTTGGCTGTCAGGTAGTACCGGGTTTTAACGACAATTACACGATCCAACCCAAAAAAATCTCTATGGAGTATCATTGGACAGTATATTCATTGGATAGCAAGTCGTCAATGGGTGTAGCCTAGCAGTGCTTTTAACATACTTTGTTTTACAGGTCCAGTGAATTGTATGCGGATGTTGGCACATCACGTACGTACTATTCCCTTAACATTAAAAACCAATTAGACATGCAGAGCATATACTGGGAGATGTTCACCACAATCAGCGTTTCAAGTAAACATGGCACGATGTAACCGAGTAAAATACACCTTGTGATAAAGAAATATGGGAGACATTTAATTCTCCAGTGATCAAATAGTATGTCATCTTTATCATACACGTCATTCATTCCGATGTCTATGCTATTTGATTTCAGTGTATGATGTATGAACTTGGACTGAAGAACCAACTGGATGGATGAGCACTTTGTTACAATGCCGCTTGCCTCTAAAACGTATTTTCACAGCTTTAAACAGTTTTAATAAGTGTATACGTTTTAAAACACCATCCGAATATTTTTAGATTAAAGTTTTGCAAGTGTTATATTTATGCAATTTATTTTAACTTGCCCCTTAGAACTTAAATGAGGAATGTTTTTAAATAGAATTTCCCAACTCATTAAATTCACTATAAACTGCAATTTGGAACCATGTTCTTGTACTGTGGGGTGTAATAGAAAATTCCGCGCATGTTAAACTTTAAATATGCTTTATGTTCCCAGGAACATTCACAACTCCCACTTGGAATATTGGATTTACTCCAACACTTGTTAAGACTTAAGGTTGTGGTGAGAATTTTTGGGAGAGTTTTGCTACCATCACACATTATGCTTGAAATTGAATGTTTTTGGTGATGGCAAGTTATTTGTAATTATATATTATACCAACTTGGGTAACAATTATTTAAGTATTGTAAACATATGTATATGCATTTACAGATATGAAAATGTAAACCACAGTAATGTAAAATAAAAAAATACAACACAACTTGCAGTTGTATGCAAAGGATCAGACGTGAGTCAGGATTGTTTGTGTACATCACAATGCTTTATTTCCCACTATCACAGCAGCAGGCGTTACCAACAGGCCACGTTTACGAAGATGTGGTCTGAGCAGCAACGGACCTGCGCGGCTTCGGGGTGGTGCCCTCGCGGAATCCATTCCTGAAACAGACAACATTAAGTTAGAAACTGGGCGTGTAATGATGCATCAATTGGCTAAAAGCGATTATTCAGTGGTTCTCAGAACGTATGATTATTTGCGTACCATGTACGCAAATAATATAAATTACATGTATTGCATTCAATCTAATGAGAATGAAAACTTCTAAGCAAATAAGCAGTACAAATTAGAATGCAAAAGAAAAAAAAATCCATGATTTCATCACGACCCCAAATTGTAGATATTTCCGATTCTAAAATATTGCTCAAATTAACGGATTTTTAAACTAACCAGGCAAATTGTTATACTTTTGTACCAAGGATCCTAAAGATGAAACTCCCAAAAGAATCCTCTTTGAATATAAATCCCTATGTATATTAAAAAACAGATACAAATGACAAAAGGAAAAAATTGCCACATCTCCAATTAGTCACTTAAAGTTCAACAAAGATACTAGGTTGTGTTGACAGGATGAGTGTCAATGATTAAGCGCACCGTTGCTACCACATTAGTGAAATCACAGATATTTAGATACCTCACTTCTGTAACACAAGTACAGCACCCCTAACATTCAATACAAATGGTTTTCTTAATTACAAGGTGTCAGGTTCAGGTGAGACAACGCAAGACACGGGCTAGGTACATGTGTACAAGGATTGAGTTTGCTTTGTTTTAAAGTGGTGCATGATATATACTGCGAGCTGTACCTGAACCTGCGGAAGACCACCTTCAGGTGCCTCATGCGGCCAGTTCCAGTGGTGTTACGCCTCTTGGCCTTCACACTCCAGTTGTCTGTGAATTCACACACAGGTCAACCAATGCTGCAAACGGAATAAAAGAACTACACTTGTGAAAGCATGGGTACAGGAAATCGTGGTATTTTAATCAAGCTGCTAAATTACACGCATATGAACATGTCTTTGATCCTCGCATCAATAAGGTCAGTCTCCAGCATATCTCAATCAATTCCTTGACCTACCACAGTACATTTGAGCTTACAATTGATCTGCCACCAAGCACACAAATGAGAGTATGAGTACACACATGAAAGCTTTAACACGTATGCACCTACAAGACATGGCCTGCATGATATATGCATCAGATAATGAATTATAACTACGATCTAATACATCAAAATTTTACCACTCGAGACACGAAATCTCAATATCTCTACCAAGTCACATAAGATGTGTAAACACTTAGGCTCTCGTGACTTATATCCACAATGATGCTAATCACCAGCAAAAAATCGTACTCAATTTGCAAATGTAATTTTACTCTCCAACACACTTGTGTGCGTTAATTTGCAGTGTTTTACGTGACAAACCTGACTAATTGGCTGTGTCGGGTGGTGGCGGGTTAAGGACATTTATATTTATGTATGCATTTAACCCAAATAAACTTTTATGAATCACATGATTGGCTATTAAGAGGCACAGCATTTAATGACTCAATTTGTATTTGAAAATTATAAACTCAAAGTATTGTTCGTACAGCATAATTAAACAGCACAATGGTCAAATTCAGAAAAATAGCATTAAATAACAATATGTTTGAGGGCCTCGATCTCCCTAAGCCTTTTCAAGCACGCCTTGATACAAAAAACTCCAATGATAAACACTTTTATAACGGCCGAATTATTCGCATGCGTTCATAGGGAATGCATTTGAGAAGACAAACAACACTTTAAATTTTACCAGCTATGTAACTCTTTCAGAAGCGACCTGGCCACAAATGATAGCTCAACAAAGTGGCTTGTGTGGAAATGTATAGCAGCCAAACACTCTTAAGAGACTCGTGTTTCTAAATGTGGAGATGAAAAAAAACCGATAGGGTTCGGAGAAAAATCTCACGCGACCACGGTGAGAGGACACGTGCAAACTCGACATATATAGGCGTCCAGGGTCGTGATGCTGCCGATGTTGGGGGCAAACGTGTGGAATGGGGGGGGCCCGTGAACTCACAGCTTCTCTTCCTCTTGTACGGGTATCCGCACTTGGCGCAGAGCGACTTCTGGATGTGGTAGGCCTTGGCACCGCAGCGGCGACACAGCGTGTGTGTCTTGTTGCGGCGCTTGCCGAACGAGGACGTCCCCTTGGTCTACACAGAAAAAGATCGCCACACATGCAAACGCGGTGCACTTAACGTACAGTACACAAAGCAGGGCAGAGGCATCAATCGCAAACGCACGGAACACGCACCGACTGATTGGGGGCACGGTTCAGCATGGACTGAGCGTACACCTTAGGGTGAGAAAATGTAACCAGCCAATGTAACCAATCATTATCAGAGTGGTTTATTTTTGTTCGCATTTTGACTGCTTGTGTTGTGGTTATTGCAAACATGACCCCTTGTATAAAGGTGTCAGTTGTTGTACCAGTTGAAAGGGTAAAAACCTATTACTATATTTTGCCACTGGTAAAGGAGGTCTCATAATGTAACCAGCCCTTTCCTCGATTCACTTGCCCAAGGATTTACCCGTGTCGATTGTTGAACGTTGACTGTACTACTTTCAGCGTTGGGGTGGTCAAATCGGGTTGGCCAGGCCCGGTGTAAATATCACTCGCCACCCATGCTGTGGCTGGGAAGTTTCACCCCCGTCAATGACGAGGGCCGAAACACACACACACACAAGCACGTGGCCATTCACACGCAATCCATGTGCTGCTGCGAGGCTCTACATAAACATCTTAAGACTAGTGGGACAAGGCCGCAACATCAATAACCCATACAGTATCGAGGGCGAGCGTCCTCGTGTTTTATCAGCCCACGCTCCAGAGGTTACGGCTCAAGTCTTCATAACCCATGCTCCCCAAGCCTTTCAACCCCGAGAACCAAACGCGATCATCCCAAACCCGAAGTTACGACTTACCCACCACACGCCTGTCCCATCAGCAGCAATATCGCTTGAGGTGCCAATAAGCCATTGGCGAAGCAAGCACGCCCCGGTGTACACGACAATTATCAAACACCGATCAAGCTACGTTGCCCCGGAGGGACCGACTCGATCGCCAGCGATGACCCGAGGTGCATGGCTCAAGCCGAGACGCAATTCCTCGCTTTCCTCATCCGCCTCGCTTAACACGGAGGGCCCACCCGCGACCATACATCCCAAATGGCGGCCTCATTCAATGGCTTCGCTAATCGTGGTGCACCCAAAACTGATTACCGTCAACGCAATACGGCGTTGACAAAATCGGCGATAAAATTCGCAAACGCGGACGCAAAGTCGGTTAAAATGTTGCTGTTACAGCGAAGTACAGGAGCTATATAATCGCGGCGAACGGGGCCGCCATCGCCTAAAAAGTTGACTTAAGCAGTCGCACAAACATCGGACTTATGCCGCACGTTCCCAAATTCACAGACGCCCGAAATCCTCGGCGGATGAAAGCGACGTCGCTTGGGCACAGTCCTGTAACGGATGCGTTTAGCGGAGGCGAAGATCCGAGGCGGATGACGAGGGATGGTGGCAGGGTGCGGAGGCCACACTTACCATGTTGCCTGGGATCCCGAGCGGAAAAGACGGAGCGCTCGACCTTCGACCCGGAAGAGCTTCCCCCTCCCCCTGTACCGCCTCTGCGCATGCGTGCTACGGAATCTGATACCCCCTCCCCCACACCCGTGACGTCAGGGGCAATACGCTTATGTGAGCTGCGAATTATAGTCTCTACCTTTTAATAAACCAATTATTTTAAAACGTGTAGACTGGAGGTATCCGTTGAGCTATAAAGCTCTTTTTCACAGATGTCCAGTTGGGCAGGTCAGAACGTTACAACAACAAACAATACAAAAGTTTAGGAAAGGTAAACAATTCACTTAAAAATATACACAAATAAAACAACTACAGGGAACTTTAAAAAACATGTTAACACTTTTTGAGACTATCGTTTTTAATGGAAAAAAGAACGGCCAAATACACTGCAACATGATAACAAATGTGATGTTAATAGCTTCAAAGAGTCCCCACTTGTTCGCCATCATTGTCAACGCGTGCCTGGAATCTTCTCCAGGTGGTCTCCAGAGCTCGGAGGCTGCACATTTCTCGTGTTGTTGAAAATTATCAGGAGTGTTCACATTTTTTTGAAGCACCCTGCATTTCTATCTTCCCAGGTAAAACCCACTGAGCAATTGGCTTCATTTCCAGAAGCGACCTGGCCACAAATAATAGCAAAACAAAGTGGATGATTAACTTTATAATTGGTCGTGTCTTATTTTGAACACGGATGGTATGAAGTGCTTGTGGAGCAACCACACGCAACAAAATATACGAATACAATTGGTTAAATAATAACAGAATATTTCTATTGTACTTTTGAGTGACTTTTTTGGTAAATCCACTGGCGTATGAGGCCATTACCACGCCATAAAGGGTCGTGGGGATTATTTGACCATACTTCACCACGCTGGTCAATGCGGGTTATGAGGGAGCATTGAGGTTAGTAGCCTGGCAAAGAGCCTATAACACCTGTTTTGCATGCTGGTCGCCCATCCAAGAACTATCCACACCCAATTAATCTTCTTGGGCTTCAGAGATCCAAAATTGTCAACCCCTTATCAGTGCCCTCTCTTATTACAGACCAATTCACACCTCATTGGTCACCCCGTGCCCTTACAAATATCAACGTTCATCACAAGGGAGAAACACAAATAGACAAAAAAACATGTTGCCCGTATTGAAACGCCTTTTGAACCTGAAACTCAATTTCCCTGTACAAGAATATGGGTATACCGTATGGGTTGACAGATATGGAGATCCGTTGCATGCCGGATGATTTGCTCACGCGATAATTTGTATGCTTTGTATTGTAACCGTCAAGGAATGTGAACGATTTACAAATGCAGGTGCATGCGCAAAAACATAACACTGCAGATAAACTTATCCCACTTTTACGCGTTGGTGTCTGGAGCGCTATTGTGCATGTGTAATGTGAGGATATATCCGGCTCAATGACGTCTCACAACTCGTTATGATGATTGGCTTTGCCAGTCCTGGTTTATAGCCAATGGGGGGAAACCTAGGGGCGTGGCCCTGACGTAATGGAAAGGTGACAGCTGTAAGTAGGGGATTTGTTCTGCTGGCTTTGGCCACAGCCAATGGGGAGATGAGTCAGGGGCGTGGTCCCGGCAGCTTACGAGGGAGCCTGGAATATTCCATGGAGGCTAACCAGGATTGGTGGAAACGTACCACGTGACCCGGGTATTAAATAGGGGTGGAGACGAACGACACGGGGTCAGAACAGGAACGAACAGAGGAAGGGGGCTACGCTGCCTGCCAGCAGTGTGAAGGAAAGCTGTAATACAGGTTGAATAAAAGACGGATTCCAGAAGTCGCCTCAACGACCTTTATTACACATGTATCACACCAGTGTATGCGTAACAACACAAATTCGATTTCAGTCAAAGTAAAGCTGGAGTACAAAAAAAAGTACTGTGGATGAATCACATTAAAGTATTACAGACACTGGAGATGTATTTTAGATGATTATGGTATTCGGGGTCAAACAATTAACCTCCCTCAAGATTCAATGAATTTTGCTTCAGGGTGGTATAATTACGTTCAAGAATATAGGGACTCCTCTACTTACGAACATCTGATTGACGAACTTTCAGATATACGAAAAAACCTGTCCGTATGTTCAGTTGCCTGTTCCGACTGAGAGTCGTAAGTTCAACTGCCGCGCAATAGATGGTGGTGGTTGTTCGGTGTCATTATCCAGCATTTCTGCCTGGGCCGCCGCCATTGTCTGTTGTTGTTTTGTCGCTGTACGGTTCACTACCACGTTCTCGGTGCCTTTCACGAACATTGTCAACCCCCATCAGAACATTATCAACCCATATCTGCAGAACATGAAGAACCAGTGGCATCTTCATCTACAAGGAGATTATACAACTTTTAAAGCCATTCCCAGTGTTTAGTGTACATGCCGTACAACATGTTTGGAATTGACAGGAGTAAAGTTGGACTTATGAATAGATCGTCATACGAACAGACCTCTGCAACCTAACTCGTTCGTAAGTAGAGAAGTCCCAGTATTTGTTTATCTCTCTCAACATTGTGGCGAATGTTATAACGGCCTTTAGGGGATGGAACGATCACATTAACCAATACCTGTACAGACATCCCTCACACAACGTTCCACTTGCGTTCCTGAAAAACTGCACATAAAACGAATCGCACTGTATGAAGCCTATTTTCCCATAGACATGCATGTTATAAGGGGGGGTTGCATCACCGAAGAAAAATAAAGTAGCATTTCATTATTTCAGCCCTGGATCTGAGATGGCTAAGTCCAGCACGTGGCACTGGGAATTGCCAATGATGCCATCAGAAATATATATTTTGTTATTAGAATTTTTACCATTGAAAATCATGTTTTATCTAGAAATGTTTTTCTTGAGCGTGTAACTGTGGAAAACATAGCGTAGGTGTGAAGTATGAAGTATGTCCCGAAAATATGACTACACAATCCGCAAAGCCATCATCCCAACCGTGAGGAAGGAGCCATCTGAAGATCCAATCAAAACCATCACCTTACCTAACATAGCAGGGATAACCAAAAAGATTTACAAAATCTTGAATAATACAAGATCCAGGTTCGATTTAACACAATGCACAAAATTCGTGACCTGATCCCATCTGTACATGTAATATGCCGGCAGCTACAAACTAAGCTGTATCTGTGGCAGCAGTTACATTGGGGAAACCAAACGACATGTCTCGGACCGTGTTCGTGAACATAAGGTAGAACTGAAACACGGCAGGACCAATACTTCTGCCGTGGCTGATCATTACTTTAATGCGGCTGGCTCACATGAAATGTATTTCTCTAAGACGATGGTACTTTGCAAGCCGACTGGCTATCAACAAAGATTCGTTCACGAAGCCATCCATCTATGCAGACACAGACACAATTTCAACCGAGACGACGGTTTTAAACTCAGCAATCATTGGAAAAATGTCATCAACCACTTTGGGTCATGACTTGATTTGTGTTTTCTTGTCAACCTCTACCGTCAGCAGTGTGGATGGGTGTAGCGAGGTGCAATGCCCCCCCCCCCATCTCTGCCCCACCCCCTCTCTCTGCCCCCTCCCCATTGTCTGCTCCTACATTTACGCTGGCTGACTGGCTGCCCCACCCATGCTGTTTGCGCTGCACAAGCTCACCTCTGCCCAACTCCCCCTTTGTTTTGCTCCTGCATTCGCGTGCTTCTTGCACAGCTCTTTCCCCTGCCCACTCACTTTGGAACCCTTAGCAGCAGCTACATTTGGAGGCTTGCCCCCTCTTTTCTCTGTCCCTGATGAAGACCGCTTGTGTTGCGATCGAAAACGTCGTGGATTTTTTTGCTTTTATATTATTTTCAATTTATTTGTATTTTTAACTTGTAATTTTAATTTTATTTTACTAGTTGCATTTTTTATTGTGGGTTTTTTGCTTTTATTATTTTAAATTTATAATTTTATTTTTGTTATTAAATTGTTTAAATTGCATTTTATTTTACGTTTTGTCTTTTAATTAAGTGACTTTATCGAAAGAACCAAGAATATTAATTGAGTAACTACAAATTCACACGATGGTGGGGCGGGGAGGCCAAATAAAAAAAAAAAACATGACATATTATACAAGCAATGAATTGCGTGTATTGTTTAGCTTGGGAAAAGTAATCGATGAATTGATGCATTGTTACCCTCTTAGCAATTATGCAATGCATGAAAATAACATTAGTCAGGTCTATACAGGACAGCGACACGGGATGGCTCTGGCTGCTAATCACAAGCCGAGTCTACCAGTGACCCAGCAAATGTTCAGTGTGAAATTAGGGCCTGTGCAGATTCGAGCACAGGTGGTACAGAAGTTTTGGATTTTCACGTGGTCTTGGATGCCACCCATTGTGAATGGATGACACCTCAGTGGCTTGCTCGCACTTCTTTAAGCCATCCCAGTCCAGACACCGTGCTCTCTGCACAAGTGAGAATTCACAAAGTCAGATATACAATACGACAACATCTGAATAAGGGACGCTGCCATGGTGTCTCCTCAACATTTGATCATTTAAAGTTGGGCAGGGTACTAATAGGGGTTTTCCCCTTTTTTCTGGCAACAAAACTGACACCTTTTGCAAGGAATCATGCTTACATTAACCAGAATACTTGCAGTCAAATGCAAACAAAAAACAATACTCTGATAATTTATGCAGTCTTTGAAACTGATTGGTTCACACCAGAGACAGCTTTCTTTGGAGCCTAGTCTCATATGGTGTTCGACCAGATGGGCAGGGTAATTAAAGTAGCCATCATAGATGGCTATTGTGGAGGGAGGGAACTCTTTATGGCCTGATTCCCCATCAGTAAGTCGGTCGGATCTTTCCTCCTCTGTTTTGTAGTCACGCCGTGTTTATAGCAGTATTATTTTGAAATGCCCTAAGCACGCACAAAGTCTGGGCAGCGAGTACTCACCTCGTGGCGTGTACTCGCAGCCCACGTATCCCTGGTAGCCGAGTCCCTGGAGGAGGTTGAAGATGTAGGAGTAGTTGATCTCCCCTTGGCTGCTTGGCTCATGTCGGTTAGGAACCTGAGCCACCTGAATATGACCTGGATGATGAATGAATGAATGGGGAACTTAAAACACATATTCATGCCTGTAAAGCTCAAGGAGAGACAGCGTGGCAAGCCTCTATCTAGCAGTCGATAGACAATGGCTAATTGCAATGACATTCAAAGTCAAGGACACAAATCCAGAGGGAAAAAAATGTTTGAAAGCAAAATGTTCTTAGAAAATAAGTGGAGTAAAACGGGTGATATATCAGGCAAATGCCGAAAAGCAAGTCACCCGTAACGCACCAAATCTCATCAGATCTCGGAATCAAAGCAGAGTTGAGCCTGGATTGTGCTTGGGTGGGTGACCAACATGCATTCAACAGGTGCTGTAGGCTGCTGTGGCGACTCTTTGTCAACAAAAGGCAGTGCAAAAAAATTCGTAGTTTTTCGGCATTTTCCACGCTGACACATATATGCTTCCTCCCTCCACCAACCTGCACAGTTCAGCATGGTCAAGTATGGTCGACCAGCACATGCATTTGAGACCCTCCTCATCCAGCAGTGGATTGTGCATGTATATCATGCAACTACATTCGTGCTTTCATTAGTCTACAAACCGATGTGCAGAGATTCATCGAACTTCATTGCCTATACAGACATTCCCTGTGCACGTGCACATTCACGGAATACATAGGAGCTAAGTTATATTAAATGTAGCCGTGTCTGAACAAATCAACGAGGATTTGAAAAGTGCAAGGCGTGCGAAAGAGCATGACCTATTGTATAATGTTGCTAGTTAGGTGCCGGGGTCAAAATATGAAAAGCTGATGTCTTCAACCCGAGTGCCATAATGCATTCACATCGCCATTGCGAATAATTCGGGCACACAAGACATGTATAATGAAAAGGTGAGTTAGGATGTCACGAACGTTCCATTTTTGCACACCTTAGATGTACAGGATACTGTTTTTTTTAGTTCGCAGACATTTTCATGGGCGCGCGCATGTCTAATGATTAATCAACATGAAGGAGACCAACGGTTATTGGAATATCTCTTACACAGTTGTAGGAGCAAGTGATAATTGCTTGTGTGCACAGTCACACATTTGAGTATGACTCAAATGAGCTCAGTTACATCTTGGCAATTTTATATTCCTCCCACTAATTACTGCAATTCATACCGATCGTTTTGCACTCATGTTTCATCTAAAAATAGCAGAGGACGTATTTTTTTTTGTTAGGGGTTGAATGTAAGGTCTTTCTTCAAAAGAGGCGGCGTGTTTTTTTTTAATGCAAAGCAGCCAATCTGCACGGGCAAACATTTGACACCATAATAATAGCGAAAGTATAGGCCAATATATACATTAACATAGTGCGCACTCAGGTCAGCCAATTAACACAACGCGCAGTGGGGAAGCGCGCATCATTACCTCATGTGGAATAGGTTACATATTGAAATTATGGCTTTCATTTTCGTATAAACCGCATGCCCACACAGGCCGCGTGATTGCAGCACCGCATTATGAATGTAGGAGTGCAGGGGAGCGGAGAGCAGCTGATTTATACCGATGAGCGGGAAGAGTGCACGGATGTTGCCCGTGAGATTTCCGTCCATGACTTGGCAGTGGAAGATGTCCTGCAGAGAAAGAGGCCAACGGCTCAGACAAGTTAAGCCTTCATGTCTGTCACTGTGGTTGAAAGATGCGCTAGTTACCAGCTTGTGCATTTTGTACAATGTTGCCGGCAGCGACACCTCAACAATGCCCGCCCCCAAGGTCCGTATTATCCAGGGCTTACGAAAAAAAATTATTCTGAGCCTGTTTTTTGTTTGGATGATAAAAAATGTAAGCAAGATATCTTCTGGAATAAACATATTTATATGGCAAGAATAGGCACGGTGTATTTACAATGAGAAAGAGTCATGTCAATGCCAATAGTTTTTTTTTCTCATAAGGTGAGAGAAATTAACACCGGAGATGAAATTTTAGAGATTTTTTTTCATTGCAAAATTAGCAAATAACATCCTCAAATGGTGGCTTTCGTACAATATCATTCACAACACAGAGTATTAGCGCAAGGGGAGACAAGGCAGCGTTCTTGTCCTACGCGTGAAACAAGCAAAGTGACAGCAGCGATAGTAACATGGGCCAGCATCAGTACCCATTGTAGAAAATGATCACTGAAGGCCTATGAAACAGAAGTGCCTAGGGCCTACAAGAACCTTAATCCGGCCCTACCAATCGTAGAAAGTACCAACAAAAGTAGGCATGCACCGAGCGAAGTGACAGCGGTGGTAGTAGTAGTAAGATGAGCAGCAGTACCATCCTGTAGGAAGTTATTATTTTTATTTTTTTTTATTATAATTTTTTTATTTTACTTTTATTAATTTTAATGTTTTACCTACGTGACTTTACCGAAAACACCTAAGAATATGAATCCTTGCAGTCACGAAAGCTTCAAATCTTGAATTATCACTGAAGGCCTACGAAATAGAAGTGCTGAAGGCCTACAAGAATGTTAATCCGGCCCTGCCCGCCCCATCATGTTTTAAGGCATTACAAGTTTCTTTCGGCAGTGAACACATAAGAGGCACAGAAGTATAATGTTATGAAATGTTTCATATGTTTTCTTTTTAGAAAAATCAATGCAAACAGATTCCCAACAAACAAGGGCTTATACCACACACTGAATACAAGAACAGTATTATGTGTATGAGATGGACATGATTATTATGGCTGTGACGATGCATCAATTCATATTTAATATTAATGTTAAAATATTAAGTTATCAAGACATTCGTTAAATTGCATGTGGAGGAATCGATTATTTTGGTTTCATATAGAATACCTCGTAATAGGTTCACATCACCCTTGCTGCTACTCGTGGCCACGACATTCATTCTATCAATAAAAATAATACATTCTTTGTACTCTGTGAATCATGACAATCCATTGCATTGAGAGAGGCATGAATCGTCACAGCCCTATAATGAGGGTATTTTGTTGGCAATGGTGTGCATATGCGGTGTGTCGTAAAGCCACACACACAAACCGTACACGCACCAGCTGAAGCTTGATGTTGGGTTTATCGACTTTTTCCAGGATGCGCGCGGCTAGGAAAATACCACAATGTGGAGAAAGATTTAGAGTGTATGAGCCCCCCGGCCACATGATTTGTATTTGACACTTGAAATGAATACCACCCTATCTTATTATTGTAGTATTGATGATTTAGCGTCGGGTATTGGATACCATATCCCCCACACTTCCCTTTCTTTCATCTCCTCCTTCATCCCCCCCACTTTGGCTCTGCAGACCGAATTGAGGAACAACATTTATTTGATCATGCATTAAGCAACTGTATACCGTATAATATAGCTTCACAGTGTCTTACGATTGCGTTATTTTTGTGTACTACACATTCAATATCTGTGACCAAATTGCAGAGAATTTGTCGGATCTCAGCAAATCTTGGATGCTTAACAGGCTTGAGCCTGGATTGTACTTTGATGCGGGCCCACCATGCATAAGTCAGGTGTTATAGGCTGCTCATAGGCTATGTGCAGTAGAGAGCAGTGTCAGTTCACAAAAACCCATTTTGCTGCTGAACTACGCTCCCCGCATTCACCACTCGCATGGATCAATATGGTCAAATAACCCCCACGACCCACAAGGCCCTCATCCAGCAGTGGATTGATAAAATGGGCTGTTCCACGTACGGCTAAATATGTAATCTCCATACAAGGCATGCATGCCCACTCTACAACACAGCCACTCTGCTGTGAGCACAGTCGGCCCTCACCCTGACCAGGCGTGTCCAGGAAGTAGCGAGGGTCGGTGAGCCTGCTGTTGATTGGCTCAATGAGTCCAGTCATTCCTTCCTGGCCATTCAGTACAGGCGGGAACAACGCACACCAAAACACACACACACACACACCAACCAATGTATCGGGAGAAAAACGTGCAGTAACGTTATTGTGATGGAGATTTATGCAATGCCATGCAAAAAACACATGCAAGATACGAGTGTCGCAAGACGAGCAGCTACAACATTACTGAAAGGTATACAAAGAGCCTCTGACAACATCAGAGGGAATGTGCCCATCAGATATTTCACACATTCAAAAGTCGAATTCCTGAGTAAAGCCTATTGAGCGATATAACTATTTTCCAACTGCGGCTAGGCATATAGTAAGTGAGCCTGGATAGTGCTTGTATGGTTGACCGCCATGCACAAACAGGTTGTCATAGGGCTGCGGGGTCAAGGTGGGGACGGAAGAGGACAGTGCTGCAAAATCTATTGTTGTACTTCATATTCTCCCACATCTATGCTCCCTGCCTTTACAAACCCTCACCGAGCATCTGGGTGAAGGGTAGTCAAAATGCCCCACTACTCGCACGGTATGTGAAGACCCTCATCTAGTAGTGGACTGACAAAACGGCTGTCACAATTGTGCAGACGCACTGCTTCAAATGTGTAGCCCGAGAGGGAATATACACGGGGATGGAGCTGCGAATGGTCGCGCGGATTGCCCACAGTCGCGCAGCGCTTTCGTAAACGTGGTGTGTAAATGATCGTTCGGGAAGGGGCACACACCACTGCGAGCAGGTCAGAGGCTGTGAGAAGGTTGCGCACGAGCGTCGCCTCCATGGCAGGGCCCTGGGCCTCGCGAGTCACTCCGGGCGGCAGACGGCCCGACAACAGGTGGACCCTGCGGAGGATGCACGCCGCACGCAAGGCGCGTGTCGTGTGGGGTTAAAGGCATCGGACGTTTAGTTTCCGCGTGCCGGGAGAGCGCCTTCGCGATCGTCCGTTCCGTGTTCTCGAAGAGGCTCCCGGGCAAAGCAGAGGAACTCGGGTCACCGTGTTCACAGTTTGAGAACCACATACACGCACACGAAAATTGGGCTCATTGATTTGCGTGCAACCCATTGGGATGCTTGTGTCAACTCAAGTGTGCGAATTGTTGCCAGGCTTGACAGGCGGAAACCAATCTACACGGGGCTCAGAACACTTGCAGAACCTGTGACTAGTGAAAGGGCTCCTGGGTGTTTCCTAGCGACGGATACTAAGAAATAATCATTTATTGGGCAGTGACGACGCACAGCATTGTGGCTCTAAGGCTTTGCGGAGTGAATGGAGCGACTATGCGGCAGAGCTTTCGGGGTCATTGGGCCCAGCACCTGTCGCACTTCAGAGCTTTGGCGTGAGCGATCGCGGTCTGGAGGGAGTCCAAGAAGTCTGCCTCACGGCCCGGGAGGGCTCCCAGACCCATCTCGCCCGCCGCCACGTCCCCTGCACACACCCAGGGTGTTAAGTTCAGGTGTCAGAGGTAAGAGTGGCGTTCCACCTGTCGAGGCGTCAAACACCATTCACCTTCTCCAAAATGTTCAATTTAGACCTGGGATTATGAACGAGTGAATCGAGTCAATTAATCGACCGTCAGAGTAGACTTCGTTTTTTTTCTGGCCGTTTTCTCTGGCCCCTTCAAAAATGGCGGCATCCTATCTCCTGAAGGCGGGAAACCCCCTACAAGCCACGCCCAGCATGGCATGCCTGATGATGCCGATGACATTACCGTCACTTTCCATCGAATAGCACACACGTAGGTGGAGACGTGTTCCCCCTAATTTATTACATTCGTGTTATCTGATTCATCAAGTAATCGAACTGATAATCAGCACTGTAATTACTTAACAAATCAGACATCCCTGCAATAGAGTATTGTAATTCACTTTGTATGCCCCCCACCCCCACGAATTGGCCAATCTTAACTCTCAACCCCCAGCAGGGGGCGATGCGTCCAAGCAACTTGGTAACTCCCGTGCTCACCTCTGCGCGTCAAAGCGCCCTGGGGGCATTACCATTAAACACCACGCCTCCTCTAAAAGCGCCCTGGGAGCATTCACCATCACCTACCACGCCTCCTCTAAAAGCGCCCTCGAGGCATTAACCATCACCCACCACGCCTCCTCTAAAAGCGCCCTCGAGGCATTAACCATCACCCACCACGCCTCCTCTAAAAGCGCCCTGGGGGCATTAACCATCACCCACCAAGCCTCCTCTAAAAGCGCCCTGGGGGCATTAACTATCACCAACCACGCCTCCTCTAAAAACGCCCTGGGGGCATTAACCATCACCCACCACGACTTCTCTAAAAGCGCCCTGGGGGCATTAACCATCACCCACCACGACTTCTCTAAAAACGCCCTGGGGGCATTAACCATCACCCACCACGACTTCTCTAAAAACGCCCTGGGGGCATTAACCATCACCCACCACGCCTCCTCTAAAAGCGCCCTGGGGGCATTAACCATCACCCACCACGACTTCTCTAAAAGCGCCCTCGAGGCATTAACCATCACCCACCACGCCTCCTCTAAAAGCGCCCTCGAGGCATTAACCATCACCCACCACGCCTCCTCTAAAAGCGCCCTGGGGGCATTAACCATCACCCACCACGCCTCATCTAAAAGCGCCCTGAGGGCATCAACCATCACTCACCACGCCAACTCTAAAAGCGCCCTGGGGGCATTAACCATCACCCACCATGCCTCCTCTAAAAGCGCCCTGGGGGCATTAACCATCATCCACCACGCCTCCTCTATAAGCGCCCTGGGGTCATTAACCATCACCCACAACGCTTCCTCAAAAAGCTTTACGCAATGTGGCAAACCGTGGCTTGAAACAACAGCCTCGACATCAACTTTCCAACCTTCCACCACCATCCGAACCACGGCTCAGATAAAAAAAAACCACAGGCGCGTGGATGCGGGATTTCGTATTTGCATCGGTCGACCATCATCAACTTCCCGTCGTCCCGAGCCACAAATTCCGCACCTCGCGGGCTGTTGATGAGCGCTACGGGCAGGGCAGGCAGCGGCGGTCGGGGTGTCTCCTCTGGGCCGCCTGCTCGCCCCCAGTAGCCGTAAGGGTCGGGAATCTCCACGGCATCGAAGCCAGCCGCCTTGGCCGCCTCGCACCGAGCCCAGATGTCGGCCTCCCCCTCCGTGAAGAGCCAGCCCACGTTGGCGGCGAAGCGCAGAGGTGGTGGAGGCATGACGGACGGGCGGGCGGGAGAAGGATGGATCGGAGTGGCCGTTAGGGGGCGCAGGGTCGAGTGTGGTGTTTCTGTTGGGAGGAGCAAGATAGAGTGACAGCTGGCAAGCGAGTCGAGAAAGTGAGCCACAAACAATGACGGATTAAGCTAGTTCAGGGCCTGTAGCATCTGTTATAGAGTCCCTAAATATATAAAATATTAAAACACAAATGTTTTACTCGCATAGTAAAGTAATTGTATTTTTCATTTGCTATACAGCCATATAATAAGACAAATCGCTAACCTTAAACACCCAGTCATTCATAAAAGTTGAAGGCAGTATAGTACTATAGTAAAAGAGCAAGTGCAGAATCACCGAACGGGAATTGATAGCTTGAAAGCATTTAGCGGGGGGCATTTGAAAGTGTGGGGCCCGTTGCAAATGTAGCTAATGTACTTTTGCTGCTACTCGGATAATCCGACACTGGCCACAAGCGAAAATAATTAAACGGCGGGCCGGTATACTGGAGTTCATAGTTCATGGCCTCGCATGGGCCATTAACGAATATATTTCACCGTGCCGCACTGGCCACATTGAATCGCACGGGATGCGTTCGATCTCGTGAGATGTTGGAAGCTAAAGCAGGCTTGAGCCTGGATAGTGCTTAGATGAGTCGACCACCATGCATGTTGCGAGGCTACATTGCGAGCAGCAGAGGGCAGTGCGAAAAATAAGGTGTACTCTTCTTCTGTGCTTCTTCCAACGTCTATGTTCCCTTCACAGCCCGCAGTGAGTGATGCGGTGAGGTATGGTCAAAGTAAAATCAGAATCACTGGGTAAATGAAATTAATATTATTGACAGTAACCATTTCACAATAATTCACAGTCATTTGTCCAATCACTGCTGAATGAAGAACTTCCCACGCCATGTCGGCTATGTTGCGTAGCGGTCAACACCAGTGATGAGCTCTAAAGCTCTCTTTCACAGATGTCCAGGAGGGGCGATTAAGAACATTACAACCACAAACAATACAATAATATGATAGTAGTGCCAAGTACAAGAAATGTAAACAAATCACCCAAACGCATCCAAATAAAACTAAACCATCCCCATACTACCAGGTATTAACTTATTTTTCAACTTATTTTTCAGAAGCAACCTGGCCACGCATGATAGCTCAACAAAGTGGCCCATCATTTGGACATTTAGAGCAGCAGCATTATCATCATTTTCAACAAACGTTTCACGAGACGTTTATCCTCTCTGCAGGAATTGTATTTTTTTAAATTGTACATTCTCCTACGCGATTAAACATGTGCCTGAGCAGTGGTATGGCTATCAATTGTGTAAGGCGATGCAATTGTACTTAGGCCCTTACGATCAGAGGGGTTCAGATGCTGGGGGGAGATTGGACCCATGTCATGCACGCTACACTGCTGTCTGTGAGGCAGTGTTTGTTAATAACACAATATATCATGTATATTTATAGCCTGATTTTAAGCTGCATTCCCCAGAATCTTACGTAAAGTGTGGCCCTGGTTTTATGTTGCGTCGCTGAATGAATCGCATCTGAATCGCATCACATTGTGCTCAGGGTCGACTCAAGGTACCCTTGAAACCACAGTTACCGAAGGGGTTCTTGTGAGCAAATGCGTCATCCTTTCCCCTCCCAAAGCCACCCTCCCTCCGCTCCTACAAGCTCCACTCATCATAAACCCTGGGGCCCATTAGGGCCCTCTTTTTTCTTTCACCCCCGGCGGGTGGTGGGGGGAGGGCTGAAATTGCTTCTGCTTACCCTACGTGGGGGTCTTCCAGACAATTTTTGAGAGAAGGAATGGGTTAATAGTGGAATACAAAAAGAACAGAGGTCACTTCGTCGTGGAATCGATTCGATTTCCTTTATTTAACTAAGAGAGGGGGGGGGGGAATTGAAATTCATTTCCCCATTTTTAAAGGGAGACCTCTTCACACGCATCCTTTTGTGTGCTCATTTAATAACGTAAGAATGATTTGTACAAAAAAAAGTTTTTTTGTAAGGACCTACTCACATGCATTGCTCACGATCCTATTTGAAAGAAAATTGAACGAGACCTTATAAGTATAACAAATGACGCATTCTGGAGGAGCGCCTGCGACACTGGTGACAGTTGCCTACACCAAAGGCGACCTCGCATGAGACCAGCTGGCCTAGAAATCTGTGCAACCAGACATTCATCCTACCCAAATTATAGTAATTTGCACCCAAAACTGAATTAATATGCTTTTTAAAATCTGGCATTAAAAGGGTTTTTTTTATTTTCGTATCGTTCACAGTTAATTAGAAAAAAATTATTCACAGTATGTTTATGTGCTTTAACATAAATTCACTCGAAGCTGCGTATATTTCTGATGTTTTCCTTTCCAGGATGAATCATCATTTGCCACCACGACATGTATGATTTGCCACAAACCCAAAGCACATTCTCGAGAGCGTTCTGTAAGACCTGATTTCATACAAATTTCCTTGGTTCAATTAGCCCATTCGGCTACTGACCTCCCATGCATGCGGGAGTGAGTTGAAATGTTAGCTTTTACTCGTGGCTTATTTCCAGCCCGAGGTGTCGGGGGCTCAGTCCCGAATATATATTTCCCTCCCTACCCACCCCGAACACCGGGTAAGCATCGGGTGAGATTCTATTTTCATGGAGAACTGCCTGCAAATTCAAGCAGTAGATCTGATGTTATTGTGTTTTCAGCACGCGTGAGTTAATTGAAGGCAGAGCTAACACCTACAGGCAGGTGCGTGCCAGATAACTCATAGGATGTCCTACAGGGGTTTTGCAATGCGCGCCAAGTGTGAATTTCCAACTCAAAGGAGTGAAACCGGATTGCTGTATTTTACAGATTATAACATGCTCTGGAAAATAAGACGCAAACCTAAAACATTTGCATGGTGTCGCACAAACACACACCTATCAGATTACAAGTCACTCACAACTACGTCTTAGAATACATGAACAAATGGGTGTTTTAATCAGGAGAATACGGTAATACCTGTGAGAATAAATATGTATGTTCAGTGCAGCGTGGGTCACGTATGCGACGCCTTATGAAATCTATTTGCGCGCATATAAAAATCTACGACTGTGTATTTGCGGTTGCATATGCCTTCCTCGCCTGGTCTGCTTTTACGTGTTTACAGGATATAAATGGGAATTGTCTTATTTAGATGTTGGGTTAAAAGCGAGATCTGCATACGCAATGGTAGTTCGTGCATAGAGACAAGATTTGTAAAAAAAAAAAGCAGTAATATAATTTTAACATCATACTTTTTTAGATTATCAAATTAATTCACACGTATTTGCCATATAGACTAATAGGGTGATATGGAGGTTGTGCATAATCTTCATCATTCATTGTCTATCCACTGCTAAATGAAGTCATCATTATTATCAATTGTCTATCCACTCCCGGATAAAGCCCCCCCCCCCCCCACGCGCCATCACCATCCATGCTGAACGCCGCAATCCACCTCGCCCCCGCACAGGAGCTGGTGTCGTGGTTCCATCTCTCTGCTGGTGTTCGTCCATTTCGGCCGCGTTCTTCTCCCCTCGCTGCCACTGCCGTCGCCAGCCTCACCCAGCGCCGGCCACCATCCCCTCTCCCCCTCCTCCCCTTCTCCCCTTCTTAGCAACGAATGCATTCCTGGCCCGGGCGCCCCATTGCTACTTTGGACGGGGCAAGCGACGGCGCAGCCGAGCGTAACTCGGTGGCGAGTCAAAGCAAAGTACAGCTCGCTCGCTCGTTCGCTCGTGGGCCTCCGAACCGCCGGCATCTTGCACGCAGAGAGCCCCAAGCGAGCGGCACGTCCCGCATCGCGATGCGACGCGGGGACATGGAGGCTCTGCGAGCCACGCGACCACTTTCCAGGACGGTAGTGCAGCCCCATGCAGGGCCAAGCGGGTTGGGTCGGTATGTTGTAGTACAGAGTTAGACTGATGGCCTTAATCTAAGTTGTCTTGTGGTTGTTGTTGGTTAGTTGACTTGCATCCCACTGGGATTTTTGCACACAGCGTTGGTGTACGGTGGTTTTTTTCTGCAATATTTTGCTGTCTTTTCTTGGATTTTCTGTTTGCACTCAGTCACATATTTACTTTAAGATGTTTTTTTGTTCATGTTTTTGTTTTTTGTTTGTTGCGGTTTCACCCGATTCAAGAGCCGAATGGCTCACAGGGCTATACCTAATAAATGAACTTGAAACTTGAAACCAACGAGGGTGGCAAATGAAACTCGTATCCAAAGGGGGCGTCCATAAATGACGTCACGCGATTTTGGATGATTTTTGACCCCCCCTCCCCATCGACACACGGCGTCACAAAAAGTCAGACCCCCCCCCTCAAATATGACGTCACAAAGCTGTGCCCCCCCCCCCAAATAAAACATGCTTCAAATCGCTTTAAACTATTGTCATTGTAGTGCGTAATTAATGTACCGCTGCACTCTGATGTTGTAGGCGAAAACATGTATTAAAAAGTCTAGTTCATTAAGTAGAACGTGTTGTCTATATTTATTTAAAGTTGCGCATTTTGATGTGACGTCACATTTCTCAACCCCCCCACCCTCGTCACATATCGTCACAAATGTCTAACCCCCCCCCCCTATGTGCGTGACGTCATTTATGGACGGCCCCAAAGTGTCTACCATGGGCAGGAAGCATAGCGTTTTATAGCCACAATTGCCATCTATGTTCATATGACGTACATGTTTCATATGACATTCGTTTTTTCTTCATCTTCCGAGACCGATGTTTTATATCCAATATATCCACCGTGCCCTCCCATAACGTTATTTTCTTCACGGAAAGCTGCCACTACGGCCTTGCAATGATACATAGTCGAGGTGCAGATGATAACACTCGTCCTGAGATGTATTTGTAGCATTTGCTACAATGGGGTGTACCAATCGGCCCAACGCTTCATATCTTTGGCCGATGGGAGCGAGAGGAGGCACCGTGAATACAAACAAACGAAATCCGACTAATGCATCTCGAGACACGTTCAACCTACGCCAGTCTGCCAGCGACCCGGACGTCTCCAGTGAGAAATTAAGCCCCGAGTGTAATGAGGCATTGATTCATTAAGTCGCATCGATTCTTAGGGGACGTCCATAAATGACGTCACGCGATTTTGGACGATTTTTGACCCCACCCCCTCCTCGTCACACGGCGTCACAAAAAGTCAGACCCCCCCCCTAAAATATGACGTCACAAAGCTCTGCACCCCCCCCCCCCAAATAAAACATGCTTCAAATCGCTAAACTATTGTCATTGTAGTGCGTATTTAATGTGGCGCTGGATTCTGATGTTGTAGGAGAAAGCATTTATTAAAAAGTCTATTTAATTAAGTAGAACGTCTTCTTGGTTCTTTCGGTAAAGTCACGTAGAAGGGAAATAATAAAAAAATTAAACATAATAAAATACAATTCTTACGACGTTTCAGGCCACAACGCAAGCAGCCGTCCTCAGGTGAAG
Source organism: Lethenteron reissneri (assembly GCF_015708825.2). NCBI lineage: Eukaryota > Metazoa > Chordata > Hyperoartia > Petromyzontiformes > Petromyzontidae > Lethenteron > Lethenteron reissneri. Next base: position 3,694,106 of record NC_083817.1, read on the forward strand.
AACAGGTCTGTCAGAAAGACAGCGTCCGACAGACCTGGAAAGACAATGATTGAGTGTTTATAAGTGGTGGGAGGGAGGGGGGAACAGGAGCACCCATTAAAAAAAACCTTGCGCTCAACGGAGCTAACACGAAATCTCCATACGGATGGAAACAGACAGCGATTAGTCCACTTGCTGTATTTCGATCTCCTGGCGAGCCAGGATCGTGGCATCTCGACGCCCACGGGAACGGAGTTTCGCAACATTTGTTCGATCCATCAACGCTCGCCTCCGCACCTCCGATTATCACGGTTGGCTATGAAAGAAGTTAGCTGGGCGGGGCTTGTGATTGAGTGGGCGTGGTGACATTAAAGGAGGCGGGGTTTGTGTAGAGAGGGCCTTGCCATTTCAGCACGTGTCCCAGTTGAGCCTGCCAAAAGAGTGGACTATGAGCCCTAATTTCCGATTTACATTCCAACTGGCCACGAGTACTAACTCTACCCCTATAGCAGGGTAGAGTAGCTCTAGGCCTATCAACATTCAAACAAGCCACTCATGCTAACGCTCTCATCAGGATCCAAGTCCACGCGTCGTCAGGTGCTGTTCGTTGTGTGTGTATAATGTAATTGCAATTAATCACGCGAGTTTGTGGATGAATACATAAATAAGCAAACTATTATTATTAATCAGAGTTCGCCGAAAAGTGAAATTCATCAACCGCAGGCTGACTTTGGAGCCGCACCTGGGGCTCGGAAAGATACAAATTAAAGCGGAACATTACGGATCATAATTACACGAATGAATTCGAATGCTATGAATATGAATGCGTGAATGATAATTACATAACGCCATAGCAACACTTTGGTATTTCATTACTTTGATGAGTTTCAGCCGGAGCAATCGACGCCGCGCGTGCGATAATATAATAGAGGGCACGGTTATTCCATCGCCGTCATTTGTTGCTGCACGACCCACTTCTGGACGAAGGCTGCCCCAGGCCACCCGCCATCTCTCGAGATCTGACGGTGTAATTAATCCGCACATCATCGTTTCTCCGAAACGTTCTAACTACAAATGTGTTCGCGAGATGTTGCGAAAGAAACTTGAATTGGGATGGGTCACGATCCCCCCCTCCCGCACAATCTCGCGATTCACCGAGTTATCCGCGATGCAGTCAGGGTCATGATTAGATCCCAATTATTGATTTATAACACATTATTTGGTGATGCTGCGTTGGCAGCCTTGGACAGATAACACATTTGTTAATATAACACTGCCACACATAAAAAAAATGGCACAATAAGTGACGTTTTGGGAAATAACCCTTTCTCATAGCACACGACAGCATGGTGATGGGGTATTACCCGAAACGTCGCCTATTGTTTTTTTCTCTTTTTGGGTTAGTGTTATTGACGAATTTATTGAGTTTTCCAAAATAAATTATATTTTGTTTGCCATTGTGGTTGAATGTAGCGGCCTCTAGTGGCTGGGGTTGTCACGTGAACCAAAAAGATTGATTCTTACACACGATAATGGTCCCTTCTATGGATTTATCTGTGACGAATCGATATCAGTAGCAGAATTGAATCGAGTATCTTACTGGGTTTGGGCTCTATAACCTTGAAGCAATGAAATCAACCGGCGCGTCCGTAGGCAGTAGATAATAGACGGATTATTGCATCGCATGGTCGTGTGAGATGTCTGCGGATTCGGGAGGCCTTCATCCAGCCGTGGATTGACCATGGCTGATGATGTCGATGCTTGCATCGTGTATTGTATATTGTGTGTTGTTCCGGTCCGATAGGCCAAACTGCTCGTTGTTCCGTGTCCACCCAAGATGAGATTCCCGGGCGCAGCGCTAATGTTGGAAATTCATCTCGCTTTTTGTGCGACTGCTCGCCTCTCCCCGCCACTAACATTCCCCATTACCGCCTCTGCATCACCATCATTGCTATTGTTGTCGTCACACGTGTTCCTATTATCATCATCATCATCACTACTACAGTAAGATTACACTGGTCAACACACTTTTTCTGGCATAAGGTATTCCAACGGTTTTAAGGTAATTTTGGGGTGCTGATTCCAAATCTGGCATCACATCAGGTTTTTGAGATATCAAATATTGCATTTTCAATAAAAACTGCAGAAGAAAAATATTAAATAAATGTGGATATCTACATAAAATGATATTATAAACACACTATCCTAAAAATACAGCACCATATTTTAACACTAAAGCAGTCACTGACTCGCAACAACTTGCAATCACAAGTAACAGAGTTAATTTCAGGTAAAATCAATGAAAATGGGGTATGCCGATAGCATAAAAATGAGATGTGATAGAGCAAATTTGAGATCAGATTTGGAATCAACACCCTGAAATCAGTCTAAAACAGCTGCAAAAGTCCAGGCCAGAAATTTTTTTTTTTGTTGACCAGTGTTATTGGAAAGGGGGGGGGGGGGGAGAGCGGTGGTGCAGTGGCGAGCGCACTGCGCTCCGAATCCGCCCACCCGAGTTCCATTACGGGCCACGAATAACATCAGTGGCAAGTGTTATCAGAACCGGCCCTACCTATCCCCCTTCACCAACTCGCTTAGATCAGCGTGAAGTATAGTAAAAAAAACAACAACCCATGACCGACACGTGCAGAGAAAAGCTTTCATTCATTCATTCGCGTGCTGAGGATGGCTGGAATTAAATTTGTATTGCACTGCTACCCGCCTTCCCGGCAGCAGTGGCATCAGCAAGCAATCGCAAGGCTGCGATTTTAGATGAAATAAAATACGCCTATGGCTACATTCTCACGAGCGCTCGTGGCGCCACGCTCACCTCGTCCTCCTCCTCGCCATTCAAACAACATCGACGCCGGCTCGGTTCATCTGGGTCTGTAGAGGTCGTGCGAGAAGCGCGGGACGAGAAGGGGAGGAGACGTGTGGGACGTCGGAGAAGGGATGGAGAGAGGAGGGGGGGAGGAGGAGGAGTGGTGATGAATATAAGTGTGCGATAAATAGGCCGGGGAGCGAGAGCGGGGGAGAGAGAAAGGGGAGAAGGGAGAGAGAGGGGAGAGAGAGGGGAGGGGCAGGGGGGAGCGCCATGTGTGCACGCTTCAAACACCTCGGGAGAGACAACGCGCGACGCGTCTCCTCCGCTGCACCGATATCGACGGCGTCTCGTCGGGTTCCCTCTCCGCACCTCATCAGACGAGCGCTTCACTCCTTCCTTATAGAGGGTCTCCGGACCACGACCTCAAACTCTCCAAGCCGACTTCTCTGAATTCCTTGTGGAACTTCTGGAGAGGGCGCGGTGGGGCCTCTTCCGAATTTCAAGGTTCTCCTGACCCCCCCCCCAACCAAATCCGCACCCCACCCCAAACCCGGCCCACCATCAAAGTCTCACTGGGACCTCCCCGCCGGGATTCAACTCTTTAGAGCGACGTTCCTGGTTAGGTGTTCTCTGGAGGAGGACGGAGGAGAGAGAGAGAGGGGGGGGGGGGGAGAGCGCTGTTCGTGAGGATCACGCCAAAAGCCTTCTGGGGGACCCCGTTCAGCACCTGCATACATTCTCCAGGTGAGCTGTAGGTGAATGCAAGGGCGGCAGAGGAGGAAGGTGGTTAACACGCAGCCGTTTGATTAATTATTCGCCTATGCAGCTGTATAGCATTTTTTTGAAGTGTGGGGGTGAGGTGGGGAACCACGACACAGACAACGTTGACCAATATTGGGGAGCGGTGGTGCAGCGGTTAGCGCGCTGCACTACCGTCCCGGCGACCCGGGATCGATTCCCGCTCACAGCCAACACTCATTGACGATCATCTCAACCGACCCTGGGCCTCCCCTAGGTCGACTCGGCCTCAGGTAAGTACTAAGTGCGGTGTGTAAATATCGCCACTCGGGAGACAAAGGCGGCCGGGCGAGGTGCTGGCCACCCACCCCCTCGTGTGCCGTACAGGCCTTCAGATTACCGTACTTTGCTCACAGCACTTGCCCCAACAGTTTGGTCAGGCTATATGGGGGATCTTTGTCATTTTTTTGGGGGGGGGGGGGATCACGGCACCGACGATATTGAAGACACTTTAAATGAATGTCAAACGATAAACAGAATGAGCAGTCGTGTGATCGGATTTTGTCTAGCGAGCATTCTGCGCTGGGTCTCAAAGCGCTCCCCATGTGAGCCAACGCCGCTACGGCCGTTGATTGCATTTTGCCCAGACACCCTTCAACAACTGCGGGCAGTTTGTGTGTGTGTGTATATAATCACACGAAGCTTGCAATTTATTAAAAGGATACCACCACAGCAGGACCAGTCTGCGCATGTGTGAGAGCAGGCATCGTTACCACGTGCGGAGTCATCACCCCCTCCACGCCCGTCACGGGAAATGCCACCCCCCCCCCGTGATACGCACAGCACCCACTGTTGCTCTCTTATCCAAGGGCGAGTAATCAATATATTACATTAAAATTAATAAAACGAATTAGCAGCTTCGTGGTGAAGGCACGGGGGGGAGGGAGGGAAACTCACCACGTCCGTTCGTCAACGCGGCGTTGCGTAATCTTCATGTTTTATTCATGACAGGTGAGAAAGAGAGAGAAATAGCCTTTGCAGCGACACAAGAACGTACCATTGGCCAGCGTTTCGGGAAATGATTGATGCTCGTGATATCGTACCACGTATACATACATATATAAGGCGTCTCCAGACTCCACATGTTTGTTCTGGAGGGTGTTGCCACATTGGGATGTTTGGTCAGATCAATCGCCCTGCCAGTCGCCAGAAACGTTGACTCATATCCATCATGAGCCATGATCCATCCACTGCTGGGTCATGAACTCTTCCCCAAATCGTCACCATCTCTTACTGTTGTGAGATATCACAGTCCATCGAGAGCATCTGCACACGAGTTCGCTCCATCTCCCTCGGTGTGCAATACAGTACGTACTTTCTGTACTCGCAGTATATGACTTTTTGTATAGAACGTTTTTAAAAATAAAGCTAATATTTCTAATTTGACGTTACTTTTTTTTAAAGGTAGCATTAACGGCCTATTCGGCTGCATGCTAATTCATGAATGAACACTCCCGGTTGAGGCTGCGGTTGCCATCAGTAGCTTTGAGCGAGGGCCCGGCTATGCTTATACCATGGATCCCTAATTGATGACTGCTTAATTTACCGAAACGTGAAACCTGGCGAGAATCAATTAATTGTACCCCTCCCCCCACCACCCCCCCCTCTAAAGCTTCGCGTGCATGGTAACATGGTAACGATATTTCGCTCCCTCGGCCTGCGACAGCTGTGGTGAAGGCATGGCTGTGTTAATGGATATGAACGCACGTGGCCAGAGTGAATTCTATGAACTCCCACGTTGGATCTGTGATGCAAGGTGGGTGGAGGGCAGGTGGCGAGTGCCTATTATGCACTGCCCCTGGTTCAGTTCAGCCGGAGCTGTCCAGGGTTCAGCTACGGAACATGTTTTTTCACGCACCCCACCCAGCTCCCTGCCACTAGAGGCGCATCCATTAATCGCAATAATGAACGAATGGTAACAAAAGAATAAATACTCCATGAAATAAGTTTATGGGTGAGATGGCATTAATATAAACGTGTCGTAAACACCTCCATCACCCTATTATGGATAACATTGTTGGCGAAAGTCTACGTGTTAAAGTAAATAAATACTCAACATATTTGTCAAAAACACAACAAGCATATAACAGGTGACGTTTCGCAAAATGTATAGTGCCCCCACAGCACATAAGAGAGGTTAAGAATCGATGTTTTCGTATCTACCTATTGGGACAATGGCACCAAGAACGATGCGAATATTTGCACTATTAGTAGGGACTATATGTTATGGATTCGTTATGTAAATCATTGCAATGTAGTGCATAGACTTATCGTATGTGCACGTGGTGATTTCTAGGGCACCGTAAGACAGAGCACCGCGCCGCAGAATTGTGATTTAAACGGTGAGCGGTTCTAGTCGATTGTCTCAGCCTGGTCACAAATGACCGCACCACCACCACCACAACATCATAACATTGGATTTAACATCTCCAGCGCCGAGAATTTAGTCACATTTTAGTTTTGACTGCCGTCAAAAATAGCGCTTTGTAATAGGGCAAGTGGGAAACTGCAGCGTATCTCATCAGCAGCTCTGCGTTATCTCCTTACTGTTCTCTCCAATGTCGGGGTGACGCACAGCTCAGGGAAGAGTTCTGAATGAACATTCCAGCTCGTGACATGACCCGGATAACGCAAATTGGAATAAAAGCGGGGGGGGGGGGGGACAGACTACACGTAGATGAAAGCCCTTAAGCGAGGCAGGGAAGAGTCGGGTGTCGGGGATACCCATATCCGCAGCCTTCGTGTGATGATACTTCACACGTGCATGGGGATACGACTCTCTAAGAGCAAAACCTTGGAGTTCAGGTTGTGTAACTGCTGTGGGATCTGGCTGAATGAAGCGATGGCGAGGTGCGGTCGAATCACTGGCCACGGTGACTTTGGTGACCCCTTGAACTTGAGCATGACCCGGATAATGATACACCGGTTATCGTGAATTCCTGTATCGTGCAAGTGTGTAGAGAGGTTAGCGAGGTGCACTACGAACCCGGCGACCCGAGTTCAATTCCCGCTCGCGGCCAACACCAGTGACGATTATCTGAACCGGTCTTGGGCCTCCTCTAGGTCGACTCAGCCTCAAATGAGTATCTGGTGCGGTGTGTAAATATCACCGCTCGGGAGACAAAGGAGGCTGGGCGTGGTGCAGTCTATACGGCTTTGTCTTTGTGAGATGAGATGTGAAGTTCTCCGAGACGCCCTGGCATATTTCGCGCAGTATCAAACAACAAATGGTTGCAATGATAATCGCGAGCATGTATTCCAGCTACGACGTCACGCCCAATGGCAGGAAAATTACTCGGTTTCAGTGACGATGTGGATTCGTCTATTTTAAGTATTTTAACATGAGACCTGAAACAATGTGGAGCTGTGTGCTGATCCTGTCCTGTGAAGGCAAAACAATAATCCGTCTGGCCAAAAATGCGGGTTTCTTCTGGGGATGTATTCTTTTTGCTAGACGTTGACTCGACCACGTGACGCATCCGAGCTGTCTCGTCCTTCGAAGAATACGAGATTAGAATTGTCATCGGTCGCTCGAGTCGACATTGTCCTTGCGGATTACACTTGCATTATTATCCGTGAGAGCGTGTTGCATTGTGTGCTGCGTTATTGCCCTCGTGGAACTTTTACACAAAAGCACCAAAGATTTGCCTGTCTCGGCGTATAACGCTCTCGAGCTCGGTACTTTGAATACAGAGCAGCCCAGGGGCATGTCCCAGTGTTGACTCGCTAACTTGTATACACATCACGACCTTACTTACCAGCTTTCGCCTAATGTTGTTGCCTGCCGGGAGGCATTAACCTTTAGCTCCGCTGTGATGGAAAAACAACAATAATATGTTTTGCAGTCATTATAAATCAGATATTTGCTTTTCTTACTTGCAGGCACGGGCCCTTTAAAGTTTTAACTCGCTCAGCTGTAAAGTTTTGTCGGTCCTTAAAAGTGTGCTGCAGAAACGCGAAGTGGATAAGGGACCTGCATGTTTTATTCGCACAGCGGCTTGACATTAATTCGTCATCCTTTTTACGAGTGTGAATAAATGGTAAAGGTGCAGCCCTGAAATTTCTCGCTCACCACCTGCTGCTGGAAGAGCCTCCTCGAGACGGTACTTGGCCTCCTCTTCCATGTTGGCCAGACATCCCGGAAAGAGGCAAGAACACCCACATTTTCTGTCTCACAGAATTCCACCGACTGATCGACTGACCGTTGTGCACCCATTTATATATCGCCGGGTGGTAGATCGAGGAGGGGATATTTGAGGCATTTTATAAACCTACCCCTATAGTTGATATTGCCACGCCGAGAGATAAGACCAGCAACAACATCTGGGTTGCAGTAGAGGGGGGGGGGGGAGTCAAAACGGTAAATACTTTTCTTTCCACGAAGCGGTTATATAACAGCATTCAATATATGTTTTTCTCCATTGAAAACCTTAATCGAAGTTGAGAGAAAAGCCCACTTTTAAAACTTGAATTGCTTGAAAATTGACTGAGCGTTTTTTTATCAACCTAACTTCTAAAAGGGTTTAATTGCATAACCCAGATACAACATTAACCATCAAGGTAATATGATGACGGTGGTGATAATCAAGCCTGGCAGACATTGCAGTTTTGAATGCGGTCCATGACTAAGTGAAATAATTACTTTGCTTTAACTGTGAAAAGCTGTTGGCTTTAGTCTTAGTCTCATTCATTTTTAGAGTGTGGGGGGTCAACCCCCCTCCTTTTTTAAACTGCTTTTCGTATAGAAAAAAACCCTTATCTTTTCCGCTGTACGTTTTTTTCTGTTTCTCTCAAAACGTTCGCATTAACCGCAACGAAGATGTAGCGTGTGTGTGTGCTCTGCGAGCTCATTTAGCAACGAGCAGGCATTTTAATTTGGTGTGCCTGGCAGGTATCCAGCGAGAGATAAACTCACAAGGCTGGGCTCATTGCTGGAGAAGGCGGCGTATCTTTGGGCCCTTTCGAAACATTGCCACTTTGACTGGACAGCATTCATGTGTGTTCTATACTCGAGCAGTAAATTAAATGTTTTTAATGTGTGGTGGGGAACCCAGACATTCTTCAGCCGCCTTGGGGGGTCCAGTAAAATGACAGTCAATTTAAGAACGTAGGCTTTCGCGACCAATGTTTTTCACGATGAGTTTTTTTTTTATGTTTGCCAGCGCTGAGTCTCTACATAGATAATTTATTTGAAGGATTTAATTGACCGCGCGGTGAAATTTCACGGTAATTGGACAACATTTTACCGTTTTTGCAGAGCTGATGAGAATTACGCTTCGCCAAAACAGGCGAAGTTTCATCGAATGCAAAACTGTTACCCAATGATTACACCTAAAATGAGTTACCTGCCGATCTTGTCCACAACAATGGTATAACGCTAAATTTTAATTTAAAGCTGTTGTGACTGCAGGGATTTATATTCTTGGTTCTTTCGGAAAAGCCACGTCGAAGGGAAATAATAAAATAATAAAATATAAAACATACAATTCTCACGACGTTTCGACTGCAACACAAGCAATCATCATCAGGTGGTCATCAGGTGATGATGATTGCTTGTGTTGCAGTCGAAACGTCGTGAGAATTTTATTGTTTTATATTTTTATTATTTTATTATTTCCCTTCTACGTGACTTTACCGAAAGAACCAAGGGTATAACGCTAGTTATATTATATATATAAAAATCCACACTTGACATGAACACATTAATGGGTTGAAATCAAATACACTGCAACTGCATTACACGTTCACGGTGTATATATATATATTAAAACAATACAAATTGATGGTTCACTCCGCGTTGCATGGGGAACAGCATTTTGCCACCGTCTATTGATTGGGCGGCGCGTGTTCTGGGCTGTGTCCTGCGGTCGGCTGCAAGGGTCAACGGGAAGCCCCATACGACTTGGTCGCAGAGCCCACAACAAGACACAATTCGCAGGTCTGCGCACTACGTCATTTGTTTCCTTTGCGAACGATCTAACGTGAGTAATGGTCTGCCTAAGTTAAGGGGAGAGTGGGTGGGGGTGTCTAATTTGTATTTCATTGTGCAAGTGTTTTGTACAGCTGATATGCGTGGGTATGAGCGGACCGTGAGCTCATCTCCGCTATCCCTCGCCAGCAAAATAATTTCTTTTTAAATTACCCCCTTCTGACGTCATCCGTGTTTACGTCCCCGTGTGCCATGGGCATATTTCATTTTGCATTGCCTGTGGACGAACAAAAGGCGGACATGAATGCACGTGTTAATTGATGCGTGGACTTGGCAAATGGCTTGGTTGCAACAGTAATAATTACATATTATAGAATGGTCATTTACAGCATCTCGCCAGTCCACTGCTGGATAAAGGTTTACTCTTCGCCACTATACCGAAGAGTAAACCCCACGAATGGTAGCCGTGGCCGGGTATAACGCGCAGATCGTTGGGTTCACACTGCGCCACTGTTCTCCCCCCAAATAATAATAATTATCGGAGCAATACCAATACTCGCAAGAGTTTTAACCTCCACATGACCAACACGATTTAGTGTGGCAATTCAGGCATGCCCAAACAAGTAGCAACTCTTGCTTATCTCCGTACTTCGTACAAAGCACGTTAGGGCTTGCTGTCAGCTGGCCATTGTGTCGTTCATGCCAGGGGAAGGAGGCACATTATAACCGGGCTGCAAACTCAAAATGAGGCTCTTCCATTAAGCTGACCAGAAGTCAATACGTGGTGATGCTGCCCCAGAAACAATCTACGGAAAAATGGTATGGGAAAACTCCGTTCCAATACCAGTCGGGGCCCAACGCTCATGAATTCAGTGCGCCCAGATGCAGGAGCGTGCTTCTATTCAGAAGAGAAATTCACCCCAGGCAAATGAAAAATAAATAAAGGAAATCCATTTGCTGGTTCTCCGCACGTAGAACGTTTTCACAGTGTAAAATAGTGCGTGTAGATGTTTACTGCACGAAAATAAATAAAGAAGAAAAATCCGCCGGTGGCTTTTGATGGATGATTTAATTAACACTTTGTGTATGTTTATTTGTATCATTAATTCAGCCGGGGAGAACGTACGCTCTTCATATGGGACGGCTTTTTTAACACAACAGTCGTATCCGGTCTCTTAAGTCACGAAATACAATGAATTTGACTTCTGTGTCCATTTTTACGTCGCAATCTGCAGTTATGTTAGTTCTACAAATTCCGCAAATGCGTGGCCTGTTGTAAGATGTGTAGCGCATGCCAGGAACGTATGCAAAGTCCTGCATTTAACGCAAACGCCACCATGGTTCTAATCATATTGAATGGTACATTCCATTCCATGACCCTGTTTGTTTTGAATGTGGCCAATATGTCTAATGCCAAATGTTGATTCCAAATTCAGGCCTTTACAATGACATCTGAAACTTTCTATGCCACTCGGTAGGAACCCCCCCCCCTTCTGAAACGTGTAAAAATAATAGCACCGAGCCCTCTGTTAATCCAGTACGGGATGAAGTATTTTTCCGACAGACCTGTTCTTCACCTGATGACGGCTGCTTGCGTTGTGGCCGAAACGTCGTGATAATTATTTTATTATGTTTTATTTTTATTATTTTATTATTTCCCTTCTATGGTGACCTTACCGAAAGAACCAAGAAGAAGTATTATATATATGCATTGTGTTGGTCGTGGATGGTTGCGTGGTCAGCATGGGTTGGTGAAAGGTTTCTGAGTCACAAATTCTTCAAAAGTCAAACAGAATTTGTTTTAGACTTCAGCTTTTTCCACCCCGCTCGGAGGACATGGATGAAATGACGTTACATCTCATATTAGCTATACATTGGGCATTTTCTTCATTTGTAATAGGGGTGTAATGACATATCGATTCATCTGATAATGTTGTTTGTCCAAAGCAAATCATACATACATCGAATTGCATTTTTGTTTTCAATCTACGCAAATTATATGCTCAAGTGGTGCAGTGATGCAGTGATTCGTTCATTGTGCTATTAATCTGCTCACTCGAGTTTAATTCCTGGTCATGGCTAGAGTCAGTGACGAGTGATATCTGAAGTCCTGGGCTCCCCTGCACCAACCTGCTCTGACCAGGGTGGTGAAGTATGGTCTAACGTCCCCCATGACAGACACGCTTTGGGGAGGCATTCATCCAGCAGTGGACTTACACGAGCTGTACAAAACACAAGCTAACATATTTAAGATGCATGGAGCGAACAAAACTGCACAATTGAGACGGGAGTAAGAATTTTTAAAATCCATTCTCGAATCAAACCTGGCCAAGAATCGAGACGATGAATCAAATTGGTGATGGGGAGTGCATCCTTACATCCATAATAATATCACAGTGGCATTGTGTGCATTGAAGGGAAGTGTAAACATTTAAGTAGGCAGATTGTTTGTGGCGGGTATTTACGCATGAATAGCTTGGATCGACAGGTAAATGGGTGGGTATTTTTTTGGGAAGGAACACACACATTTGCATTTGCCACGGTCCATTTAGAGTCCCAGTGAGCGTTAACTCTCTCAGAATTGTTTTGGCTGAGTTCAAATGTTAATTGTGTGTAGGCGGGTGAGACCCTAATTTCACGGAACCTAGCTTCCAACTACGCTGGCACTGCAGCAGATAAGTCCCTTAGAGCAAAGGAGTAGGATCTTTAAATATAGCGTCTGCAAATTATCTTACAAGCTAAACAAGGATTTTTTTTCTGACTGTGCAAATGTTCCAAGACTACTGTGTACACACGAGTGCCACGCCACTTCCGGTTCTTATGCTGAGATTGTCGCGGATTTCCATTTGCCGATTTTAAAATAAATGTTATTTAATTAGGGGTCTAACTCACCTCCCCACCGATTCCCCATTCCAGCGTATTGATGAATAGTCACAGTTGGGGTTTGCGATTCCATTGAAGGATTAACAATGCGGTGAAAGTAGTGACCTCTAGTGGTTGCAAGGGTCACGTTGGCCCCACTCTGTACAAAGCATGCACGCATAGGAAAAAAAACACACGTGGAATGTTACCACTCACATTTCGATTAAGTTAAATGATCAATATTAATTGATGAATCAATTAATCGTTAAACCCTCGTCGAGAACGTGGAAACGCCACCATAGGCAATTACACACGGGGGGGAAGTTTTTGGTAGCCAGTGCAAGCAGTGCACAGAAGTGTAATTGAACTCGCTCGCTGGAACATTGGTCAAATAATCATCCGAGGCAGGGATGTGGAAACAATTTTGAAGTTTGAGGGTGGGGGCGAGAAGGAAGGAAGGGGGGGTATAGACCCATACGGGGTGCATACCGAGTGGCTCAAGGAGGCCCCTGTGAAGGCTGTTGATGGGGGGTGGGCCTCACAGGATTGAACTTGGCACCCAGTGTCTTGGTGGTGGCGCTTATGCGTTAGTGGGGAGCGGTGGTGCAATGGTTCACACGCTGCGCAGCGAACGCGGCGGTCCGAGTTCGAGTACTGTTCACGGTCAGCGACAGCGATGATGATCTGAATCGGTCCTGGGCCTCCCCTAGGTCGACTCGGCCTCAAATGCGTACCTGGTGGCGGTGTGTTAAACATCGCAAAGGCAGCCGGGCGTGGTGCTGGCCACCCACCCCCCTCGTGTGCTGTGCCGGCCTTCGTTGGGTGTTACTCGTTACCGGCACTTGCCTCAACAGTCTATTAAGGCTATGTGGGGGAACTTTGTCTTTGTTTAGGTTGTTGTGTTTAGTTTGTTATCCTTCCTCCGATACCACGGTTGGTTACGTACGGTGCGAAAGAAGTTCAACATACAGTGTTTGTGTTTGTGCTATTGGTGGTGTTTGTGGTGCTGTTGGTCATGCTGTTAAGTGTTAAGGATATTTGTGGTGATGGTGGTGGTGGTAGTTGTGACGATACACTCCTGGCGCGCTCGTCTGGGCTTGAGCACCGAAATGTAAAATTGTAGTTGTTGCTCGTGCATCTGCATAAATCCAGCGACACGAAATGATGAAGATTGCTTTGATTTGTCCTTTGTGTAACCGGCATTCCGCCAATAGGTGGCGCTAGTAGTTTGATGGGTGGAGGAGGGTGTGGCCCCGTTGGCGATGCTACATTTGAATATTCATTGCGTCTTTGGAAAGAACGCTGTGTGATGATGGGGCGCGTAAGATGGAAAAGTAAACAGGAAAACATTTGTGAACATGAAACTTAAGACCAACTCACTAAACTTGCCAACCAAATATCTCGCTCGCTTTATCATTCCACGCATAATCGAACTAGTACGATTTACATTAGATGGGGGGTGGGGGGGTTTAGTTAAACGAAATTCTGCAAAACTACATAACCCTGTCTTTGGCATGTATTATGAACATCCAGGGCTTTCAAATGTTTCTAATCGAGATGTAGGCCGGGTTAATCCCCCCCCCCCCCCTCTACGTCACTTCTCTTCATTCTTATTCCTTTTGATGTGTACGTGTCTACGCCATTCCCTCCGAGGCGGATTAGCGAGGCTCAGGCTCCTGCGGTACCACGTGCTCACGTGCTCGCGTGCACACTCCACACTGGAAACGATTTTGCAAAAATAAAAATGTCACGAGGCCCTGTTGTGTGCTCCGCGCAGTGCCTTTTATTTCGGCGCAATGCTAATAAGGAAGGGGGGGGGGGCAGAGGTGGGACAAAGTCATTGTTATGCAAGTCCAAGTCGAGTCTGAAGTCATCAAATTCATGACTCGAGTCTGACTCGAGTCCAAGTCACATGACTCGAGTCCACACCTCTGGGGGGGGGGGGGGGGGGGTAATGTCAATTCCTGCCAATGCGTGTGTGGTTGCATTTTGTTGGTTGTTGTTGTTGTATCACATCCCGTGATGCATTAATAAACAGCTTTTGTCACCTTCGCTTTGTGTCGCCATATTTTTGCTCGTGTTCTGGCGTACAGTCTACGCGATTGTCATGATTATACTCGCTCTAATTTTTACGAATGAAACATTTTTTTTGGTTAAACGATACAAATGTTACGCAAATTTAATTTAAATGCTCGAGTATTCTCTTCATTATGAATTCAGCCCTCTGGTTAAGATCAACGCCTCCTTTCGCTGGTGAAAGCAAACTCGTGTGACATCGTAAGAGACGAGCTCAAGCACACAGACAAAGCTCCCCCGCACAGCCTCAACAGACTGTTGTGGCAAGTGCTGTTAGCGAGCACCTATGAAGGCCGCACGGCACACGAAGTTGGTGGGTAGCCAGCACCACGCCCGTCCGCCTTTGTCGTTCGAAGTGGCGATGCCAACACACCGGGTTTTCATTCAAGGCCGAGTCGACCGAGGGGAGGACCCAGAACCGGTCGCTGGTGTTGTCCGTGAGCGGGAATCGAACCCGGTCGGCTCGCATCCACGCACACCCAAACAACCGCAGATAAAAGCCTCTGCGTGTAAGTACGCCGTTGAGCCCACAGGTGAAAACGTCTTGATCTGAACGCGCGCGCACCCCGCAATGACACTCGCGGGCTGGGGTTAATGGTAGCTAATGCACCTTGGGGTTCTCCCTTCGACGCATTTGTGAACATATGGGTGGAGGCCTCCTAAAGTGTGCCGTCTCATTCAGGACCATGTTGGTTCCCCCACACACCCCCCCCCCCCCGCCTTTTCAAGTATACGATTTGTCAAAGCTAATTTGTTTAGGGTCACTGAGCACGGTTCGCCCCATGGGGCGCATTTCAGCCCCACCACCCCCCCCCCCCCCATGGTGCTCTTTGTAATAACCCCCAGCAGTAGAAATGCTCAGAAAACCCCGTTTCTTCGATGTGTGTTTTCTTTTCTTCACACTGTTACGTTTCGGCTCTAAGAGGGGGCCCCGCGTTTTGGCGAAAACGAAAAAAATTGGGGCCCGGGTATTCGCGCTCTCTCTCCCATTCTCTCTCCTTTCTTTGCGCGAAACCTGAGCGAAATGCGTCATTTGTCGGAGGCAGAGCGGGTGCCGTGAATTTCCAAAGCGGCTGGTAATAGCCCACACTTAGCCGTACACCCCTGCATTAACATAACGAGAACATCCACAGGCTTGCAGAGGAACCGAGGATTAATTGCTTAAATGGGAAAAATGTACAACTGCAATTACGAGCATTAACCTCTGTGTCCGCCAACGAGTGTTATTACGTGGAGGGATTTAATATTATGGCACAGTTTATTTGCGCCCAAATTGTAAACTCCAAAAAAAAACCCGCCGCGCTCCTTGGTAAGCGAATAAATGTGAAAAGTGCCAGAGCCCCTCTGCTCCTTGGTATGATGCAGTGATTCAGTCCGCACTGATTCTATAGAGCGAGGGGGTGGGGGGGGGTGAAAATACTTTTAACAAATGGCTCAATGAACCTTTGATCCCTGTAATGTGAATTATGATTTATAGTTCAAAGTTGTATCCAGTCTGAGGCCGACAGCCAGCGCTGGTGTTTGTAGCCAAGCTGGGAGTAGGATTAATGTCGTGTGGACCCAAGCCAGTCCATAACGTATAGCTCTATCGAGGTGGGAATGGTGTTATGGCTGCACTACCCTGATAAAGCTCTGTGTCCCTCGCCAGCGCTCGCGATGTGACGAGAGGATTAGGTGCAGATCTCGTGACGTCACGCGGCTGGCCTTGGCGTCTTGGATGTGAGGTCTGGATTTGTTATCAATCCGCTGGCCGCGACATCTCATCGTTGCACGCCTCACTCCTCTCGGGCCTCTGCCATCCCTCAACTCCATTTTTTAAAACTCCTCGGTACCTATCCACGGGGGGGGGGGGGGGGGGATCTCATTTTCCAAACTCCTCAAGAAAATAGAAGTTTGAAAACGTGTGCGTGTTGTGTTTTTCTTTTTTAAAGGGTGAGTGTGAAAACTTCTGTTTGGAGAGATCTCGATAAAATACGGTGTTATAAATGTGTTTCCAAGACATTCTACTTGTGGGGACGTGAAATATGGTGTCTGGTCAAATTCATCATCATCATCAGCAGCAGCAGCAATGATATATGCACCGCAAGATAAAGGACTGTCCAAGCTGTTACCATATTTCATGTTCTCACGATGCAAATATTTGTCGAGCTGTTGCACACCGACTGACATTTCACTGCTTCCGTCTCCACGGCATCTCGTCCTTGGGCTCGTCCCCTTTCTTTGGCGCAAAGCGGGCTGTACAAAACAAATATCAAGGCGTCAGGAGATATCTAATGGGGGTAACATTGATGCCGAAATAAGATTCAAAGCCGAGCCTCAGTCTACATGATTCGTCAACCCTTTTTGGGGTTGAAAGACCGCCACCGCTTCATGATGGGGGGTCAACAGTTGTTCTCGAGGGAGACCGGGCCCTGCCCTTAATTCTAGATTTGAAGCTTTCGTGACTGCAATGATTCATATTCTTAGGTTTTTGATATAGCTACCGTGCTGTGACGGTTCCACCTGAAGACGGAAGCTTGTGTTGCCTCCGAAACGTCGTGATTTTTATATATTTTACTTTTATTAATTAATTTTTTTACCAACGTGACTTTACCGAAACAACCTAAGAACCTGCCCTTAATAACAGGTAAAGTTGAGTGCGCACGGGCATGGGGGTGTGTTGCTCATACCCTGTGTGCACAGCCACCGATTGGAAACTCCACATTCCTATGGTGCTTGTCGTGCAGCATTTCCCTGCACGACCACCGGTGGCCAATGGTGGGCCGAATTGACCTCACTCCGGGCATTTGAAATCGCAAATCTTTCGCTGCTGTTCTGTTTTAATCACAATTGGTGGGTACACCCCCCCCCCCATCTTCCCCGCCAAAAAAATATGCCGGGTGTCCGGCAACGAACAGCACAATTGATGGTATTATTAGACGAGAGTTTAACACCGGTTTGAATTGATAAAATAAACGTGGCAAAAGAGACTCTTTGCAAGAATTCCACAGCTGAGCAGTGCCATTTGAAGAAGCAAAACAAGAGAGAGAGAGATGCTGTTTTCCTTGCAGTGTCGTGTCAGGAGACAGCGTGGATAGAGACGAAACGGTCCATGTCTAGTAGACCCCGAGTCATCCACAAAGGTGGAGGAATGAATGAATGAGTGATCGTAAAACATGCCTCGTCTGGTTTGGCCTTGCAGTAGGAATGGGAAATTTCATCTTCTTTAGTTCTAGGTTGCCAATACAGACCCTTTCCCAAGATATGATATATGCAAAGGACACCGACCTTTGCATATGTGTTCTATACAGTGCAGAATGTTAGCATATTTATAATGCATGCATGTGTGCATCGTGCACGTTTAAGCGCACGCGCCGTTGAGGAGTTGAGTCACATAAGTTCACCGCACGGGTTCGTACGTGCTGTTACAGCGACCTTTGGAGGGTGTACAGATGCCAATGGGGGACAGCTGCTCACTTTGGCTCAACTCTGGCAAGCTGGGGAGGCTAAAGCACTGGGGAGTGAAAGGGCCGCACGGATGAGCACGTTTGGGGTTGTGGCAAGGGGCGTGCAGTGTGGCTGCAAAGCATGTATAACGATCAACGCTGTGTGGCTGCAAAGCATGTATAACGGCTCAGTCCTTTGTTATGTAGACTAGCCGTAGTCTCAAGCCGCACCTTACCATAATAATAAAAAGGGGGCCTGCCCTGGCCCATCCCCCCCCCCTCAACCAGTATATATACGGGGTAGTAGCTCTTGGAATCTCTCATTTACTTGATACAGTAAGCGTGCTGTGACGGTTCCACCTGAAGACGGAAGCTTGTGTTGCCTCCGAAACGTCGTGATTTTTATTTTATTTTTATTTTACTTTTATTAATTTTAAATTTTTACCTACGTGACTTTACCGAAAAAACCTAAGAATATGCATGTATGACGATCAACGCTCTGTGGCCGCTAGGCATGTATAAAGGTTAACCCAGTGTGGCCGATAGGCATGTGTAACGATGAACTCTCCCGACGATTTAACGATTGATCATGATTCGGGGTCATGATGTGTAATGGTTAGCACACATGGATTTGCAATTGTAAAGTTCACCAAATCTATCTCCTGGTGCGGAAGTTCAAAGAATGAGCAAGTTCTCGAGATAACCGAGTCTGCGTCCACCCAGCAAAATGAGTGGGTACACCACAATCAGTTGACCGGCTTTTTGCGTGTGGTGGAGGTCAAGTTTGGGTACTAACCACGTCAGCTGAGAAGAGCCAAACACCCTCGATATGGGCTCCGTAGAGCTCCCTCTAGTGGAGTCAATTCTGCCAGCAGTAGTCATAAGCAGGTAACGACAGGGTGGCACATTTTCCTTTGCCATGATTCGGGGTCATGATTCCATTCAAGAATGTATAACTTTTTTTCCTCTATTTTTTCTTGACATTGTCTGTCTCAATAATACAGTTTGTCTTCCCACATTTAGCCTAATTGTAATATTGGAATATCATTCGCGTGTAAATATCACACATCGTCTATTCTTGCACAAAATTCGATGCATGTATTGTGAGCTTAAAAATGGATGTTAATTCATGGATTGGAGCACCGTTACATGCGGAGTGGCTACGACAACCATGTAGCGCTAACTCATCAAGATTTTAACTTTTAATACTCCTTGCTCTGTGCATGCTGACTGTTGCGTTTATACCGATAGTGAAATTAACGGCTCAAATTTTGAATTTGATTTTGAATATTCATTTAAATATGGAATCCGTTGCAAAGGTGTAATTTTTAAATACCTTCTTTGGATTCGCCTAATTTGGGAAACACGTAAATCAATTAAAGGAATTCTTGATGAGACCCCTGCTGTTTTTTTCAATGACAATCAGAAATTAGACCCATGGCGTGCTGGGCCCTTCCTGGAGCAGCCCAGTCAGGATCGTTTCTTGCACCAATGCTCAGCTCTTTGGATTGGCCCCTTAACCCTTTCCCATTCCTTTTGTGTAGGTCATCAGTTTATCTTCCGATTCTGTACCGATGACGTACATGTGCGTACGTCATCGGTACGTTATAATCAGGAGAAAAACTTAAATAAAATAATATTGATTTGAAGCGTTCGTGACTGCAGGAATCCATACTCTTTGGTTCTTTCGGTAAAGTCACGTAGGTATAACGTGACTTCACACGTAGGGTACCTACGTGACTTTACCGAAATAACCAAAGAGTATAAAATAAAATAACCTAATCGGTACGTCTACAGGTCGAAAGACATACCGAGGCTGCCACAAGGCCATCCGGGAGGGCGTGTGTCACAATTTGGCACTAGCTATCATACAGTGCGGTCGTGTCGCTGCAGTTCTATGCGTTGAGTACAATACAGTGTCTTTAAAAATAACGGTGCCATGCCTCTAAATAAAATTAACGCTAACCGTTTGCACGTTCTGTGCTTCAGCAGTAAACGGGACCCACACTGCAACTTGCAGACATCTCGGACCGGGAAAGGGTTAATCTCTGGGCCCCCTACTCTTTCCCTTCTACTGCCAGAGGGAAGTGATTGCAATAACATAACACATTAAGGTGTTTAAATCATAAATACTGCCCCTGAAGGTGCTATGCGGCACTTTTCCACATCCGGCCTGTGAAGTCGTGAAGGTCGTGAGGGTATTTGTACACTTGGGCTGAAAGGAAGTGAAGAACAGGCCGTGCATCTGTGTGGGCCCGCCCTGTAAGGAAACTGTGGAAACAATACGGGCCAATCCAACTTGCTATGCATACCGGCCAGCTCGCTTTCCTGTGTTTCTGGGAACGTGGGCCATATTTTGACATTCATCAATGTTCGCTGGAAGAAGGGTGTAGATTGCCTTTGTTGGTAAGACTTTAGAACTGCCCATGACTATCTATTTCTATCATCGAGGAAATATAGAGAAGAAGAAGAAGAGAGTTCTTGAAATTTTAGTTATTTATTTATGTGTAATGAGTGACTTCCAAAACACGTTGTGTAGAGGGCTTCTTATTTATTCTCACACTGGTCACAACACAGGCCGATACATATCTACACATCTCCTCTCACTGGGCACAACACTGGGTAATATATATACACGCGTCGACTTTAGCTACGTACAGCCGACCTCTCTAAATAGTCTCATCGCCTACATCCAACCACACCGCTGACTGACTGGTGTGACGATGACGGCGATGGGAGCCGTGCGGAGGATCTTCCACGTGGCCAGACGCGGAGAGAGATGACAGCGAGCGGCGACGCAGCCAGGACCCGGGACCCTGCAACAACCCTGAACCTGCGGTTCCATCCCCCTTATATACCTCTCGGCATGGGCAGGCCCCGTCTCTGGCCACGCCCCTTCTAGAACCTTCGAGCAGGTTCCCAGAGCTTCCCGACTAACCCCACCTTTGACCTTTAACTCAGATACGCCCCCTTCTGATTAGTTGTTACATAACCTTGCCCATACCCGTGATTACCCTTCCAGGCCGATAGGTGGCACCCTGTCATTACATTCTGTATATACAATTCATTAAATTTTTTTAAAGTGGCACTTTTGAAGGCTTTTGGAAGGTGCGTTTTGACATTTACCATTCATCAGAAGCTCGACTCAATTTATTTCCAATGATTTTGTTACGTTAGATAAGTGTTGCGCGTTAAAATTACCGTTTTGGGAATTGTATCAAATTCATTCTCTAAAATGACAGGTCCCACACAATAAAATGGACAGTGCTTGTAAAATAATGTCTCGTATCACGTGCACAGTCCTAACATGTCTGCAAATTAATTATACATTGCCTAAAAATTATTTCGATGAAATTGTCTTTGTACTTCACCTGAGGACGGCTGCTTGCGTTGTGGCCGAAACGTCGTGAGAATTGTTTTATTATGTTTTATTTTTATTATTTTATTACTTCCCTTCTACGTGACTTTACCGAAAGAACCAAGAAGATGTCTTTGTACTATTGAGGGTATAGTTAGTACATTTCAGTATTTTAATTAGAGAGACTACGTTAAGCAAGCCCCTTTTACTTCTGTCTGTACCAGTGTTCGGCAATTTGTATGGTAATGTTACATGCAGTTGGCAAATTGTTTTGGATAATAATAATCTGTGTTCGAGGCTGTTTTCCAGTAATGTGCAATGTTTGGAAAGGAGGAATGTGGATTGAATTACGCAAACGGCACTAAAAAAGTTCAGTTAATATTAAAAATCCTGCAACAATGCGGTGATGAAGATGGTTTTTATTTGTGTGACTGTTTCTATCAAATGCTACAACCAATATTATTGTGACTAATTAAAGCAATTATCCATAACATTGAAACAACTTTGTCATAATTTGAAATTGTAATTTCTGGCGATGAACTTTTACTGAACGTGTGAATGCTGTATTAGATTAACACATGCGCTACTGGCGATGGATCAGCACTGTTCACAAAACTACGGAACGCTTTTGTCCAGATGTCGTGCATCTCAGCCGAACTGGGATATTTTGCATCTCAACAAAATGTGTATTGGGTCAAGGAGAAAGGATCACTTTTGGCAGTTTTCAATTTTGCACAAAGAACATTTCTGATACCACAGTATAATCCAGGCACAGACAATTTTTACTTTATCTGTGACTGCTGTTTTGTGAATAAAAGCAGTAGATTGCTAATGTTTCAACTGTATGTGTGTTTCTGTTTGGTATATATATAAAATGAAATGTATAAAAAGTTGTCTAATATTGCAAACAGTGGCTCATAAAAAAACTACTTTTTCTTCAGCAAGTGCACTATCCTGTTATTTTCCATTTGCCAGTCATGGCCACATTGCAAGCATCAGTATTGCCTACCATGGTCAATCCACTGCTGGATGAAGGTTTCCCTAATCCACCACCACCTCTCATGTTCCCGTGATGCAGCAATGTAGCACCTGTACTCCATGATACAAGTTTTTTTGGGTTAACCTATATTATGGGTAATGGTCACGAAAGCCTACGTGTGCATTTTCCGTGCTCCATCTTTGTAATGGAGACCCTCTTGGGAATGTTGGCTTCTTTGGTTGCCGCTTGGTGGCGAGATGTTAACTACCTAGCCCCGTATACAGGAGGTCGTGGGTTATATCCCGACCCTGACGCCAGAATATTTGGAGTTTGTGTGTTCTCCCCGTGGGCACTTGGGTTTGTATCCAGGTCCTCCGAATTTTCCCTCCACATTTAGAAATATTCATTTCGAGTATATCGCTGCTATCAATTTCTACACAATAAGCCACTTCAGGCAGATATTGTTTGTGGCCAGGTCGCTTCTGAAAAAGAGCTATATAGCTCAATATAAAAAAAAGTTTATAGTTTCGTTTTTATAGTTTATAGTTAGTTTTCAACATCAGCCATGATCCCACCATGACTTGTCTTGCCCAAGACCGCTTGATTTTCTTCACAGTGGAAATAAATCCACGTTGATCCAAAATTAGTCAGTAGAATTAAAGTGCAATCCCTGTAATAACCTGATAAGAGCTTTAAAACAAGTGATGAATTTAGAATCCCTATTTCAATAACTTCAGTGATGACATCGCATGCTATGAAAATAAATCCCAAAGCGTAGTCCAAAATTTTACACCTTGCTTTGTGATATGTTTGTTTTGTTATGAGGGGCGGCCAATGTTAGCTGTATGCTCATGTTATATTAAACTAGACAATAGAAAGAATACTCTTTGGTTCTTTCGGTAAAGTCACGTAGGTATAAAATAAAATGAATCACATTTTGCAAACAGTGGCTCATGAAAACCTACTTTTTCTTCAGCAAGTGCACTATCCTCTTATTTTCCATTTGCCAGTCATGGCCACATTGCATTTATGTGTGATTTATTAGAGTATGGATTCCTGCAGTCACGAAAGCTTCAAATCAAAATACAAAGAATTAAAGTGCTCCGCAGAATGCTCGCCACTGGTTGTGGTAGTGTTATATAATAATTTGGTCACTGCCAAAAAAACAATCAGTCGTTTCCCTTTCACTTGAGCAGAACGTGGGGGCTCATCTTCTGATTACAGCCCTGAAAAAGTGGTAGAAATTCCACATTCCTATGGCAGGGGTAAGTCTATCCAGAGGACAATCATTCTTGACTTTCCCCATAAAGCGGCACTTGACTTTTACCCCCCTTGAGATATGAAGGGCGGCGATGTCAACACCAGACCTGAAATTTAACTCATGCCCTTCAAGTTGCAAGCCTCGTGCCATCCAGATGGATATACTAATCCAGTAACGTCACTTAAATATCCAGTGGGACCCCAAGGCATTTACCTACTTTTATAATGTTCTCATGAAAAGTGATATATAAATAATTTATATACTGTATATAAATGATGAAGCATTTCACAAAGCTCTTTGCCCTGTGGTCTCAGAATGTGAACCTGGCCCGCGTTTGGGGTGCGAGGGCTCAAACCTACGATCTGCCGAGATTACCAAGTATGGGTCATCAGATCATTATGTTTAACCTACTCAGCTTCGGGGTATACAATAGGTGGCTGTATCCTGCCATACCACACTGGACATGCAATCCAGAAGTGGGCAGGTCGATCTCCCAGCGGAAGCCATTTTTCTTAAATCTCCCACACGCCTCTGGCCCCTCCCAGCAAAATCAATAGGCACACGGCAGCCAGTCGAATGGAAAATTACGCGTGGTGGGGTTAAGTGTGGGTGCTCTCACCTCGAGCCAGCATGGAAGAGTGGTGCAGAATACCAGCATATGTAGTACTAATCACATTCCTGCATTTCCCATAAATATGCTAAATTCCTCTTGATATGTAAATTATTTTGTCGAAGCGCCCTTTCCCCCCTTCCAACCCAGCTTATATATATGCTCCAAGCTCGTGTGCTGTCTCCCCGACAGACCTGGTTTTCACCTGAGGACGGCTGCTTGCGTTGTGGCCGAAACGTCGTGAGAATTATTTTATTATGTTTTATTTTTATTATTTTATTACTTCCCTTCTACGTGACTTTACCGAAAGAACCAAGAAGATGAATACCAGCAGTGGCATGAGCAAGAAAATCCAGGGTTGTCCCATTGCCCTCTTTAGTTTTTACTACTGCACATATTTTTAAATCCTTTATATTAAGTTCGCGTGCTTGCGTGCTTGCTTGCTTGCTTGCTTACGACCGTGCAAATCTTTCGGTCGTTTTTTAACCCACTTCCCGTGATCCAATCGAGCTGACATTTTGCACACAGACTCGTTGTGCGTGACAATTAATTTTCGTGAAAAAAATTTCCAACATTTTACACTTTTTAGGAAATAATAAATTATTATTAATTACCAATTGCTTAATGGTGCCAGGCAATCATCTGACCCATAGGTGGCAGCCATCTCAAGCCAGAGGACGAGAGGACTCTAGCCGCCACGCATGTAAAGGATTTATAGTAAAAAACTTAGTTTTTACGGGTTATACTTGCTATTACTACGCAAGCCTTTTCACCAATATGAGCGCGGCACTTAAACACACAAGACTCAATAGCTGGCAATTTAGAAAGAGACATTTTTTTTACGTGCAATAAATCAACACTGATATTTTATTTTACCAGACAAGGCCCATGCGAAATATGCATATCTTTTTCAGGAGCGATCTGGCCACAAATGTTAGCCCAATGAAGTGGCTTGTCATGTGGCAATTTATAGCAGCCAAATACTCGAAGCATATGTTTCTAAATGTGGACCGGGAGACAAATCCACGCGACCACGGGGAGAACAGGCACACTCCAAATATACAGGCGTGAGGGTCGGCATCGAACCCACCTCCTTTATAGCAGGCGAGGTAGTTAACATCTCGGCACCGCGAGATGTTTACCGTTAAGAACAGCATCACTATAACCCCACAACGCCTATGAAGAAATCGCCTAGACTTGGAATGCACACGATGTGGTGGGAAGTCAAAAGCCAAGCAGATCTGAGCTTGGACAGTGCCTGGATGGGTACACACCATGCACGAACAGGTTGTCACATTGTGTTTATATCCACTTGTACTGTACGTCTATGCTTCCCGCCTTTACCAATCCGCACTGACCAGACGGGGTGAAGTATGGTCAAACGGCCTCCACAACCAGCACGGCGTGGGGAAGCTCTCATCCAACAGTGGATTGACAAAATGTCTCTATGCTCCGAAGGACATTTTGCGGCACTCATCTCAAACAGTGGAAATTCCACATTCCCGTGGCAGGGACCATGTTTAACAACCACTGACGACTTCGCACAAAGTGGTACCTATTTTATGACCCTGTAGAGATGACAATGATGGCTTGCCAATGTCAACCCCTGACCCGACAATAAATGAAAAGCATGCGCATTGCTGTACAACAGTCTACGTAATGAAAGGTTGATAGCACTCAGCACGGCTATTACAATTAGAATAACAATCACCCTGATTGCAACATAGTGAAATGACATTTAAAACCACACGATACATTTAACGCGTTTCATTGTATTTGTGAGTATTAAGTACTGTACTGTATGAAAGACGTTAAGACACATAGAGACTGCAATGTTATAACAATGCGCGCATATGCACAAGAGTGCATATTGCAAGATCATATTCAACGTGCACAGATTTAGCACTTTCATTAAGAGCATTTATACCAACAATCAACATTCGAACATTTTGCCAATCAAACTAGGGATAAGATTCCGGAATTTAATTTTAAAACGTGATTGTTCTCGCCTGCTCGCTCAACTGGAGCATAAACGTGTTGCGCTCAGCGCATCGGAGCGTGCGTGACAAGGCAAGCGATAAGACAATTTTTTGACGATTCTAACTATGTAATTATTGCTACTATAATGAGCCAAGAACGTCTGTGTGTAACGCGCGTGACGTCACTTCACATGCCGCACCCACAAGTCATGAATATTCATGAGTGGGTGGATTTTTACACTCACGCAGAAGGTCGAGCGGAAATAATGTTTTTCGCAAATGCGCTTTAAGTTTGAAGTTTATTGAAAGTGAATCTAAGAAATAATTCTAAGCAGCAACGAAGTGGATTTGGTGTCTTTATTTCTTCAGCATTTCTACATTATGGTAAAATAGACATTTCTCGGTGATTTTCCAAATATTGTATCGAATTCCCATTTATTTCAACCCCAGTGGCCGTAAGCAGAAGAGAATAAAGCATCAGAGCGGTGAATTTGAACAAATGGAAGGTCAGTTATATACAGTGCTACAGTGACATGGAGGTGTTTTATGACGTAGTTTTGTACAATAACCACTGCCATTAAATTGACACAAGATACAATTATACTCGGCTCAATTTTTTCGTAAATATTACAACTTCTGTTCAAGGACGGGCAAAGAAGCTAGTTTTAACAATAGTGGCAATAACAATTATTGTTTAACACAATAATGAAGAATGATTGTAATTGTTGGTCTCACGCTAAGGAAGTAGGGGACCACAGCGGGCAGCTCCGGCGCCATAAACGCGGCATCTCATTGGTCAGAGTCTCCACGAGGCAGCCGCTGTGATTGGACGAGACGTTTCCCCGCCCCCCCCACCCCCGCGTACCTGGGCGCGACCATTCTAGATTTGAAATGTGGAGGGAGGGGGAGGCAGATTGTGAGTGTTTAATTATGATTATTATGATTAAGATTTATTAAAATTAAGTCATAAACACGAATAGGGTCAGGATAGGCGGGACCTGGACCGGTTATTTTAAAAAAATTAAATCTTGAATTGTAGAAAATTTCAGCTCGGTTGGCTTCGTAGATCCGAATATGTTAAGCGTTAAATATTTGAAAGGATATAAACAGACACAAAAATGTTCAATAAAAGTGTGTAATATTAATTAAAAAAACGGTGTCACCAAAGTTTAAAATGTTTAATTTTCTCCTAAGCCCCTTTTTAAACAATACCTATTCATCATCGTCATTTATTTGGTTGATTTCTATTACAAAAAATACAATGTTTACAATCCCCAATCAGTGGCTCATGAAAATGTTCTTTGGCTACCATGAACGCTATTGTAAGTGTGACAAGAACATCATCATCATCAGCCGCGGCGAATCCACTGCTAGACGAGGCCTCCCCAAGCGGCCGCGATCTCTTGACCATCCTGGGATGTTAATAATCCATCCAAGCGCAGCGAACGCACGTTTTATAAAACTACGTCACGTGTTCCAATATGTTCTGGGTTGTTGGTAACCGATATCTTGTGTTTGAAGTCCACGTGGACTTGCACCCGTGGCACCCGCTGAAGCCAAATACGTGAGCGGCGCGATTAACCCCAGTCAGGATTGATGATGAGTCGTGTGAAAGCAAGAACGGGTGTGCAGAATTAACGGCGATAAATGCACATCAGTGGCCTGAGCGATAATTCCGCGGCATCACGCAATGTTTTAATCAAACATTTACCAAGTCGTGATTTGATCTTGCACTGGACTCCAAGGAAATTAATATAGCGTATCTTGCAATGCATATACTCGGCCCACATATATGAGGTGATGTGGGACAGTGGTTATCGCAATGCACGATGAGTTTAATATTTGGACGTTCTAATACGCCCCCCCCTGGCACGCACCGACGAGCGTGGTGAAGTATGGTCAAACAACCACGACCACCGACACGGCGAAACCGGCAAAGGGCTGTTCATTAATAATATTCAATTACACTGGTCAACAAAAAAAAACATTTTTTTTCTGGCATAGACTTTTGCAGCTGTTTTAGACTATTTTCAGGGTGCTGATTCTCAGATTTGCTCTATGACATCTCATTTTAATGCTATCGGCATACCCCATTTTCATTCATTTTACCCGAAATTAACTCTGTCACTTATGATTGCAAGTTGTTGCGAGTCAGTGACTGCTTTAGTGTTAAAATATGGTGCTGTATTTTTAGGATAGTGTATTTATAATATCATTTTATGTAGCTATCCACATTTATTTAATATTTTCCTTCTGCAGTTTTTATTGAAAATGCAATATTTGATATCTCAAAAACCTGATGTGATAGACAAAAACCCCAAAATTACCTTACAACCGTTGGAATGAATACCTTATGCCAGAAAAAGTGTGTTGACCAGTGTTATTATCTTTAAAAGGAATTGGTTGTGTTCGATATCTGCAACTGAGCGTCAAACCACACTTTTCTAGCCTACGTCACCTAATGCCGAAATGGGGGGGGGGGGGGTGGGGCTACTTGGACATCTGTGAAAAAGAGTTTCATAGCTAATTTGTATTTTTCCAGGAGTAATAAAGATTCTGATTCTGAGTGAGCACAGAGCCAAACGCATCGGCCGCGTGTGTTTTCTTCTCGTTTCCACCCCTCTCCCCACGTTTTAAATAAAATAGCAGCAGCGCCTTTGACGTGCACACTCGCCCTGTAAGAGGACGGAATGAATCCG
Source organism: Lethenteron reissneri (assembly GCF_015708825.2). Taxonomy (NCBI): domain Eukaryota; kingdom Metazoa; phylum Chordata; class Hyperoartia; order Petromyzontiformes; family Petromyzontidae; genus Lethenteron; species Lethenteron reissneri. The sequence goes on from NC_083817.1 coordinate 3,722,885, forward strand.
CGACAGAATGAATTATACATTATGTTAAATTCACATTCCCATATATGGAGTAATTTGGCGTAGCTTTATCGACAATTTCAGCGGTCATCCCTCCACATTGACGGGCCATTGACTGCCCTGAACATTACGAAACAAAAAACTACAACAATAACTATTGTTTGATTTTACCAGGTAAGACCACGCTGAGTCAAATAGCTCTTTTTTTCAGATGCGACCTGGCCACAAAAATAATGGTCCAACGACAAGTGGCTTATCGTCAAATGGAAATGTTCAGCGGCCAAATACTCTGGACATTCATTGCGTTACATTCCGACCACAATTTTCCGTCGCTTACGTGGCGGATGCATTTCTGCCCCGCTACAGCGCCACACCGCAGCAGCGTGCAGCCCAAGCTGGGCCCTCTGCGACGTTCCAAAACCTGCCGATGTTCCTGGAGCGCAGCCTCGCTGACAACCACTTTAGGCAGATCAAACGCACGCCCGCACATTAGCCGCTTGCAACGAGGCTCCTTTCATCTTGACGCACGCGACTGCGATGTAATTGTCGTGTAAGGTCACGGTGTAAGGTCATTGCGATTTATCCCATGATGATATGTTTGTTTTGCGGCCATCCCCCCCCGCCCACTCTCCCCAGGTATCCAGTAATTATGTTTAAATGTTGAGTGTTTATGATAGCTTTGTTGTAGTGGCCAATAGAATGGTCTTGATCGTGAAAGGTGCTCTATATCTGTAATGTTTTTGCATCATCATACGTTTTCTACCAATCGCTGGGCGAAGGTCATTCTACCCCTTCCAGCGCCGTCCATTACCGTCCATCAATGTCCTGCGATGCCACAACCCATCTCGCTCCTGGCACACGAACCGATATCATTGTTCCATCCACGCGGTCTGCGTGTTCCATCTATATTGAGCATGATCTCTCCACCCCCTTTTGGTTTCCGTTCCATTACCAGTCTCCTTCATCGGCCATAACGAACACATCATTCGGTCGCACACATTACAGGTAAAGTGCTTGCCGCAAATGAACCACGATACCTTTGGTGATCTCGTCAAGGAGCATGAACTATCACGTCAACTCCGGTCATACTCGCGGCGGCTTTTGACTGGCCATCGAACAAAGACGGTCACCGCATCGCGCGCTTTTAGATGCGCTTCTGCGGCCGTCTGGAATGCTCTTCCTTCCGATATTAGGAAGTCGCAGGAGCTATACACTTTTAATTAATCAATATTGACAAACTCGTTTGTTTAGAACAGCTTTTTGTGTTTAGTTGTCCTTCCCCCGCACCTCAGATTCACACAGTTGGCTACTTACGGTGCGAAAGAAGTGCAACATACGGCACATACGTCTGCTTTATATTCGTTCCCTGATCCACGGGTTCCTCTTTGTGTGTGTCTCAGTGTAATTCCAAGCGTGCATCTCTTAATGCTTCTCTGTGAACTTTTCAACCTTCGTTTAAGTTTCTTTACCGGATGGATGTCCGTATTGCTGATCCATATACTGTCGCGGTAATGCGCACCGTTTGAAAAACATTGTAAAGAGCCCAAATGTCCACATACTAGTGGAATGAATTAAAAGTAATTAACACCCACCGCGAATGGTAAGCATCTGGAGTTTATGGTCGTTATGTTTCATTAATTGATTAAAACGTTTCAAATGGATGCACCCCGTTGAGGTGGAACATCCCATTTGCGAGGGGGGTGTCCATGATGTCAATCGACTCGTAAGTAAAGTATATATACAGGGACTCATCTACTTACGAACGAGGTAGAATCGGGCAAATCGATGTGTATAAGCCGGTTGCTCCGCTGCGGTGCGCAGTAACGATAGGACGGCGTCAATGAATCGATGAATGTTCATTCTGAAGCTCGCGAGGCATTCACTTAACTGCATTTCAAAGAAGGAATCGATGTTTTTTGCAATTTACTGTACGGTATTGTAATAGATTCACGTGACCCCTTCAGCCACTGTATTGTCAAAATAATATTTATAATTGATTCTTGTAACACAGTTCTTTTGAAACGTCGGGGAAGTTGAATCATCCGAGATGTGATGCGCGCACGTGTTTCAGTATCTCAGTCACTGTGTGGCAGTGGCGAGGAGGTGACGACGCCACTCCGATGTGAAAGCCCAGTTGTCGCATCTCATCACACGACGTGCTCATATCATTTATAAAATTGCAGGTGAATATGTAATCGAGGCCCCGCCACTCCTCAACCCACAGCGCGCGCTCTCTCGTTCTCTCCGTGCCTATAAATGGATTGCTGCTCTCTGCACGCGAGGCTTTAAACTCGCATGGGGATGACAAATTGGAGCTTGGAGCTCTGAGACGTCGCGGTTGACCACTCCCCTGCTCCCTTGTTACATAAATCAGCAACTTTACGGCGTCTTGAGATGCGTTCACCTTTGGACGCGATTTAAATCCTATCGTGAGCCGTCCACCCCATGCATTAGCAACGTGTGCAAATGCATGGTGGGTTGGGGGCTTGGAATTCTTATCGGTCCCATCCATTGAGTTTCCAGAGAGTTGTAGATCCCAATAAAATATTTGGATGGACTCCTAAAGCCACAGCTGCTAACCCACCCCCTCCGTATGATCACTGTGTTCCTATGATCACTGTTTCATTGCTTTAATGGCTTTATTTTGGTGATTTTTGAAAAGTTTTTCGGTTTGGCCATGTTTGTTGTAGTACAGTTAGACTGATGGCCTTAATCTAAGTTGTCTTGTGGTTGTTGTTGTTTGACTTGCATCCCACTGGGATTTTTGCACACAGCGTTGGTGTACGGTGCTTTTTCTGCAATATTTTGCTGTCTTTTCTTGGATTTTCTGTTTGCACATAGTCACCTTAAGATATTTTCTTGTTCATGTTTTTGTTTTTTTGTTTGTTTGTTGCGGTTGCACCCGATTCAAGAGCCGAATGGCTCACAGGGCCATAGCTAAAAAATAAAACTTGAAAAAAACTTGAAACCTCCGATTGATACGTGCACAACTTGGCCGCCTGTTAGAGACAATGTGCCGCTGTCCACATACAGGTGTGCGCCAGGAAACTTCACCTGGAAAGTGTGTCCATGCCTATGCACCGGGCATATATGCAGCGACGCGTGCGGTTTACCCGCCCGTGATGGCAACGCTTACTGCATTTCGTCTGCACGATGCATCTCCTGCGATGGCTAAAATGAAAAGATGCCGTTGGCAGCAAGTTTTGCAAGCCGAGGAGAGAGAGAGAGAGACGTTTGTCCCCAGTAAATTGTATGTATGTACACGTATGTTGAACTTCTTTCGCACCGTACATAGTCAACCGTGCTCATTGGAGGTGCGGGCGAAGGGCGACAAACGTTGAACACGGGAAGCGCTTAGAAGGTTTGTGCGATGGAAGTCAAATCTTTAAATATTGGCAAAGAGAGAGCAAAAATAATTACCGGCAAAACCAAGGATGTTGACATGAAATAGCTACTTGAGGAGGTGGGCTGCTTGCGAGCAGCAGATTCTAATCCCTTTCGAAGCAAAATGATGAAATGGACGTCAGCACTATATATAATGAAATAACTGGCATTGTAATGGATAGCATTGTAATGGGGAAATCGCTAAATATATTTATTTAACCAGACGCACGAAGCAGGTGTGAAAACATGATTTATACGACATTACAAGCTGCATTTGTGAACTCCATAGCAAGAGAAATAATGATCTCGATAATAATACAGTAATAATGACAAGTCTATAATCCCCTCTATTTGATAACGTAGTGTATACGTAATGTTTTATGAAAACCCTAGTGTATAAAACAAGGACTGTGTCAGGTCACTTAAGGACAAGTGTGACATACGATGCACCGTAAGCTAGCATTAGTCTCAATCATAACCCACAAAGCACCCATTCGTTGACGAGGCATAACGACTGCAAAATGTATTGCTGCTGTGTGCGAGGGGGCTTTCTAGACGTGACTATGGGACGCTAAATGCGAGTGGGCAGACCAAGATTTATTTTCTCACCGCAAAGGAGAGAGCTTCACTTGCACTAGATTACGCTTAGGTATGCTCGATCCTGGGGTTAACTAAATCTCCTGCGCATGAATAACAACAATGATAATGATGCCATTTATTTATCCAGAAAAGCCTCGCTGAGTTTCAGGATCCTTTTTTTCTGGAGGGTTCTGAATTGGGATTTTTGGCCGATGCCACGATATGTGGCTTCATGTGAGAGGAAGTCAGGGGTTCATGCCTTGCGAAGGGATGACACTGAAAGTTCAGCTTGAATAGATTTCAGAATATTTTTCTGTTCTGCAATTTCCTGGTTATGTCACAGCCGAAGCGGGTTAGACCCCGACCCTGACGCCGATATATTTGGAGTTTGCACGTTCTCTCTGTGGTCGCGTGCATTTTTTCTCTGATTGCTCTGGTTTTTTTCCTCCACAATTAGAATCAACGTGCTTTTCGAAGTATTTGGCTGCTCTACATTTCCACGTGATAAGCCACCTGGTTGAACAATTATTTGTGGCCAGGTCACTTCTGAAAGAATAGCAATGTAGCTTCGTGGGTCTTACCTGGTAAAATAAAAATTAATTTTATATTTTATAGTTCTCCCAAGAGGTCTCCCATCGAAACACTAATTAGGCTCAACTCTGCTTTGCTTCTGAGGCGCGACAATAAATAATGCATTCATGGCAATTTGGCCGTAAATCTAGTAAAACTTAACTTTTAGGAACAACCCTCTGCCTTCTTACATTTATTGTTGGTCTACTTCGAGTTGCGTTTTAACGCACGCGGCGCGAGGGGGTCACATCTATTCCCGTTCGTTTGGTGAGACTTGAAGCGTAATGGGGGGGCCCGTAAGAGGGTCCGTTCTGATTGTGGACGGTTGAGAAAGTCGTGTATTGAAAGGTTAATTGCAGAGTCGTCCGCTCCGCGAGCGAGGTGAGACATCGTGGAGGAAACGGTGTCAGAGCGAGACGAAGTCAAAGAAGCTGGTTTAGCACGTGTCCCAGATTTGTCGCGCTAATCCCTGACAGGTTACATCCAGGAATTCATCTTTGGCCGGGTTTGTCTGGGTCGCCAACCCCGTCAAATATTTCTGCAACCCGGCACACGACATCCACTATACTTCTCTCGCTGTGGCTGTTGGTTACGGGTCGCGTTCCCCCTACCCTAGTCGTGAGAAGTGAAGCCTTGGTGAGGAGGTCCGGCCATGGCTCAAGGTCAAAGCGATCAGAGTGCTGAGGCTGGCACCGCTAAGATCCTGGGTTAGAATCCAAGCAGCGAACAGTGGTTAAACCAGGATCTCAAGTGCCTTAAGTTGCTGGTGCCTACGGCACGACAAAATTAAAATCATGTAGAATTTAATCTTAATTTTAGAACTTTCGTGACTGCAGTAAATGATTATTTTGTTCTTTCGGTTAAGTCACGTCTAAAGATAAAATAATAAATTAAATTAAATAATAGCAAGATTAAATAATACCAAGATACATTGGTGATATCTGTCTGCTAATATGTCTGTCTATAGTTTTCTGGTTAGATTTTATGTCGCTATTTCATTATACCTGATGATGATTGCTTGTGTTGCAATCGAAACGTCGTATGCTATTATTTAATTTAATTTATTATTTTATCTTTAGACGTGACTTAACCGAAAGAACCAAATAATCATGTAGAATTTAGTTTTGTACTTAATTTGACCAAATGCCAGCACTGAGAATAAAAAATATCAGTCTGACTGTCATGCGACTAATAATTACTCACATACGCAGAGAACGGTGGGAAAGTGCCGTCCTCTTTTTTACGTGGACCAGAGGTCACTTGAAGAGCTCTCAAGGGGTAGCTCTGTCATATCAATTTCGGTGGGGACGTTCCCCAAATACGATGGGGAAAAAAGAATAAGCCCTGGTTGTCTTTTTGTTGTTGTTGTTGTTGTTGTCTTAAATTAGGCTGGCGCTGATGGGTTGCCCCCCCCCACGACCACCAGCCTGATGGGGCGGGCCCCCCTCTCGCCTTTGGGAAAAGCGGTGCTGCAATCGGGGAGATTGATGGAGCCCCCCACCCCCCCCAGTGGTGATTCGCACAGAATTTCCATTTGTCAGTTTAGCACCATTTCCCAATGGCGCTTAATCACTTTACTTTTCATTATGATCATTAAGCGTCTGAATTGTGTGGAGTCGTGAATCTCTCATGCTCGGAAAAGAATTGTCAGACCCTGTGTGGTTTGTAATGATCACATTTTTTTTTTAAATGGTGGGCTGATTTTCTAGAAAAAATAACCTCTACAGACGCAAATGTACACTATTTTAGGATTTAACAGAGAGCTATGAAATACAACCGCAAAACACATCCGCAGTTATTTTAGGATATCACGTACGTTATTTTTTACTTTCGAGTAAAAAGTCGCATTTTTATTAAAAATGTTGACGGCAAATCTAAGCAAAATTACAGATGCCAGGCATTGGTGCGGTTTAACATCTATTCTCGTGCATGAACTACATGTCATGATGCATTTTGGCCGAGGACGCACATTTTAAAGGGAGTTTGATTAAATACATTCAATGCCATCTGTCACTGCCTGGGCAACAGAATGCTGTGCCAATTTGTATGTCCATAGGCGCGCAGCCACACACACACATTGCGCGGTGGATCTCGGTGGCACTGCAAACCCCTCTAAGCCCACTTTGGGAAATGCCTTCCCGCCAGGATTACGACCTGGAGTGAAACACGAGGGTGCCTTTTTTCCTGCCACGTTCTCCGAAAAGCCAATATATCTGTATAAATATGTTCAGCCGTCCGCTTGCCTGCATGCCCGAGATCGCTGCCAGCCACTCCGTTTGAAACATTACGCGACGCCGTGCCTTCCGACTCGACGAAGTTTAAAACTAAAAGTTATTTCACGTGCCACGACTCGGCTGCGCGACGCCGCGTGCGGTCGGATCGACGCTGCTTCCTTCTGGACCGGTGACATCGCCATCGCGGTGATCGCCCGCATCACGAGAGCAGCGGGTTCCAGGTGCAGATGATGAAGAGATGGTGCATGTCGAAGCCCTATTACATCAGCCCGTGCTGCACCGATGGTGCTGATGAAGGGGCCCGGATTCGGGTGGACTCCAATCAGCGGCTCTGCTGCCCTGAGCAGCAAGTCGAGGTGGCGTTGTCCAAGCTCCGCGCTGTCAGCAAGCACTTCCCCGTACGTAGCGGATGCAAACACTCGTTGAGCGCGTACACGGGCGTACAGAACCTCGCAGGTGGGGCGTACAATGGAGCAGCCAGAAGAACACGAGGTCCAGTGGATTAGTTGACCACGCGCTGTGCTCCAGCTCGCAGGTGGGGGGAAGACACGTGACCGTTTTCAGCGATTGATCACTCCTCGAAAGGCAGCGAGGCGCAGCTCCTGCAATCGCTTTGCTCGCACCGCTGCCGGCAGGAGAGTCTCCACTCGAGGGAGCTCCTAGAAAAGCTCCTCCAGAGAGTCTAGTTGACATACTCCTCCACGCTGGTCAGGCATCTTGGTAGACGTGTGAGTACCCACATTTTATCCTACCACCGCTTGACGTGCTGATTGACTGCGGCGTTCCCATCGATACCGTTGAGGGGTGGATATTTAAGATGCTCCATTCAGACGCTGTCTCCCCGACAGACCTGGTCTTCACCTGAGGACGGCTGCTTGCGTTGTGGCCGAAACGTCGTGAGAATTATTTTATTATGTTTTATTTTTATTCTTTTATTACTTCCCTTCTACGTGACTTTACCGAAAGAACCAAGAAGATGAATCCCTGCAGTCACGAAAGCTTTAAATCGAAATTTATGCTCCAGCGCCTCTCGGATGGGGAGGGGGCACTACAGCTGATGAGTGGGGGGGTGATATGTCACGAGTGATGAGTGAACTTGTGTGGGCCAAAGTTGAACACCCCAGCCCCAGCCCCCTGCTGACGCTGGTTGCGAGCCGTTACACCGCGGTAGCAACTTCCCCGAGCTCTGCTCGCGAGGGGTTAAATTATCCGGAGCCAGTAGGGAGTGCGCTTGACATACATAGCCACGGGGCATAGTCACCGAGGCGGCTGTCATGCACGCACACACAGGCAGACAGGCCGGCTGACTCACCAGGGGGGATTTAAGTCGGTGGCTACATAACATTGCCAAGCAACTGTGTCTCCTTCTTAGCCTGCAGCGCACATGTGCTCTCTCTCTCTCTCTCTGAGTCGCTGTGCACTCCGTCACAAACGATCACGCCTTGCTGTGCTGCTATGGAGAACGTGGCTCAGCTGTGCGAGCAGTGATTTCCCCCCCCCCCGTGTGGCATTGGTGCGCGGTTCGAGCCTGGAGGCCGCCGTGATTAATACTGGCGGGAGTGTTGAACAAAGGCACGCGCCGGCTGCCTTGACGGGAGATGTTAAAGGGCGCCGTGATGGTCGTCCAGAAATCGTCGGCGTCATGGTTCAAATTTGTCACCATTTAAATCACTCGCAAAAGTGATGACGTGCGTTTCTGAGAATCATCGTATTATCGTATTGTGATTATTCAGCTGGTTTACTCAGGAAAGGGCTTGCTGAGTCTCAGGAATGTCGCGTTTTTACAGTCGGCGACAATGATTGCTATATTTATTCCAAGTGAGTCATTTGGTGGAATTTTTTTTAAAGTTGGCAAACTTGGCTCATGATGCCAACACGCAATGGACTAAACTTGTGAATGATGTCACGGGACATTTGAACGTTTAGCGTTGCATTTTATGGTTAATACGCCCGCAGTATTAACCAGGGCGGACACTCGAATCGAACCGTGATACCGTGTCACAAGCGGTGAACGAGCTTCTGCAATGCCTTGATACCACACGAATATCCTTTGATAGCCTTTTGTGCTATAAGAATTGCATGAATACTAAATGTATCAAATGTGTTTATCTATGCAATCTGTATTTTGCCTGGTGGTGGTTGAAAAGTTTAGGTGGTTTTTCTTCTTACGATGGGATTTTTATTGAATTAGGCAGTTGAAAACTGCAATACTTGAAAAGAAAATTGCGAGCGTGGCATCTAGAAGTATTTTTTTTCAATAATAAAAATAATGTAAACAAAAAACTGCTGAACCATGGTTTTGGTCATTGAATTATTATTTTACTTATTTTAAAAGCATATTTATGTCTGGTGTTTCATATTGATTTGCTAGGCTGATCTACACTGGCTGCCGTTCAGATTCTCAATCTCGCTACATTTATCTCCCGCGTGAATGGGTGGCAGATAAGAGTTTCTTTAAAGCACTTACACGGGGCCTGAAAAAAGACAAAAGTGTGTTTGGTACATTTACAGTTCCAGTATTAAAGCAAATACACTTTGTATTCCCTACGGCCCTGAGCAGCAATCGATTCATGAATTACTGTAATATTAGACAATTACCCGCAAATCACAGTACTTGTGTATATAGCGATCACCGTCTCCTACCTGGCAGACGAATGCCTGTTTGCAGGTTAGGCGCTGAGTCACGTTGCGCCCACAGAGATAGCTGCCACTGGGGGTGCCCTTTCAAATGTGTTGAGATCTGAGTTTGATTGAAAAGCAGCGTGAATCACCCCGACGTATAAGGGCACAATATATATTAAAAAAAAATCAGTGATATCATGAGACCTCCCTTGCCAGTGGAGTGAGCGACTTCTGAGACGTGACTTGCAGAGGGCTTCATCTTCTTGGTTCTTTCGGTAAAATCGCGTGACTTTACCGAAAGAACCAAGAAGATGAATCCCTGCAGTCACGAAAGCTTTAAATCGAAATTGTAGAGGACTCCTTGTTTATTTCATCACACTTTACAGGCAGAGTCACAGAGCTACATCTACACTGGGCTACGTATAGCTGATCCACTCATACAGCCACATCGCCGGCGTCTAACTCTATCGCTGGCTGGCTAATACAGCGACGACGACGACGATGGGGACCGTACAGCGGATCGGCCATACGGCCGGACGAAGGATGAAGAGATGACGGGAAAGACAGCGTCGGCAGCCAGGACCTGAACCCCCACGACAGCCCCGAACCTCCGGCTACCTCTCCTCTTTTATCCTCCTCAGCGTGGCCAAGCCCCGCCTCTGGCCATGCCCCCCTTCCAGAACTCTCGTGCAGGTTCCAGAAGCTTCCCGACTGATCCCCGCCTCTGACCCTTGGCCCAGTTATGCCCCCCTTGTGGTTGGCTGTTATATAGCACACCCATACCCATAGTTACTCCATCATTGTCAACAGATGGCACCCTGTCAATACACCAGTATATCAACATATGATAATAGGGTTTACCCTTTCTGGCAACAAAACAGGTGTTAATATGTTAAAGAACCAAACAGAAACCTTTTGCAAGGAATCATGTCTGCAGTAACCACATGTACTTGTGGTGAACATGCAAAGAAAAACATGCTTGTTAATGTCGGTCATTACACGTGTGATGGTTACACGTGTGATGGTTACACGTGTGATGGTTACACGTGTAATGGTTACACGTGTAATGGTTACACGTGTAATGGTTACACGTGTAATGGTTACACGTGTAATGGTTACACGTGGTCCCTTGAGCCAACTAAACTTCTACATTCACCACCAAGGGGGCACCGCAATGGCGAGATGTTAACTACCTCTCCTGGTATACGGGAGGTCGTGGGTTCGATCCCCTGACGCCTGTGTATTTGGAGTTTGCGTGTCTCTCTTCCCCCAGTGGTCGCGTGGAGGCCTCAACGCGCACATAGCTTGGCACAAGCGCCATGGTAACGTCACTCGCCACTTAGTGGCGAATTGCGGTTGTCGTTGTTGGTCGCGTGGATTTCCCTCCGGGTCCTCTGAAATTTCCTTTCCAACTTATAAACACAAAGTATTTGGCTGCTATAAGTTTCCATGTGATAACCCGTTTCTTTGCGCTATCATGTGTGGCCAGGTCGCTTCTGAAAACTAAACAAATGCTATATGGCTCGGTGGGGCTTATCTGGTGGAAATAAAACATAGCTGAGTCATTTCGTAGTCTAGTTTAAAATGCGTATTCTTCAATGGAATCGTGAGGCTAAATTGTGACATATTCTTAGGTTTTTTCGGTAAAGTCACGTAGGCAATTTTTTTTTATATAAAAGTAAAATAATAAAAAACCTAAGAATATGAATCCTTGCAGTCACGAAAGCTTCAAATCTAGAATAAATTGTGACAGTTTCATTGACTCGTGAGAGGGGGAGAATCGTTGCACCCCCGACATCTGGGCTGCGCGTGGTCGCGTGGATTTTTTTTAGAATAAGTTGAGCTGGGCGAGTCGAGTCGAGTACAGGCGTTCAACTTTTTGCCGAATCAGCGGGGGGTGAAGGAGGAAAGTGTTGTGGGCTCTCATCTCGCCAGAGACTGTGCCAACTCACTTGAAGGCATCTCCTCCGTCCTGGGATTTCGTGTTCTTCCACGGGGGGTGATGTGCTCTTCTCGCTGCGGGAGTTCGGGATGAACGTGTCCACATCTCGGTACAAATGGTATCGATGGCACACCGGCAAAGACAATTATGGATAAATGACAACGACAACACAGAAGATCGCGCACCACCTGTCGCAGTTGAAGGTTACTCAATTTACCCTCCGCTTTGAACTGTTTACAATAGCTTAATTAGCATGCGAGCTTTTTTTTCTTTTCCCATCGCACGCACAGCTGTGAATAGCAGCATCGTCGCGAAACCGACAAGAGGCGCCAGTCCCCGAGACCAGCGCAGCCGCGTGGCTCTGCAATTCAGCATCAAGCCGCACTTTACCTTGGCTGACATTAATTAGACGCGGGCATGCAGATTGAAGGTGGCTGTTGGGCGTCACGCCCCTGCATTGGTTGCAAGATTAAACTAATGCTTCCGCGGTGAAAATTTTGGTTTGTCTCCATGGGAACAGGAGGCCTGCGTATCCTCCCGTGTGTGTGTGTCAGCATGAAAGGCGGTGTAATAATAGCCGTGCACGTTTTTTTTTAAAGGTCGCGCGGGGTGCCATTTCCCTACCCCGAACATTGCGTCGTCGATATATTGACTTGATTAAAGACTCCATCTGTGCCTGTCAAATTTCATCGCCGCTGCAAGTTTTTTTTTTTAAACTTGCCTGCTTCTCCGAAAATATATCCTGTCGACAATTGTGTGTGTGTATGTGTGTTTATTTTTTCAAATATATTTTACGCTCGCAAAGCGTTTGGCAATACGAAGAGACAGAGAGAGAGAGAGAGGTTTATCATGACTGAAAAAGTGAAGCAGAATTATATGCAGAACGGCACACGCGTGCCTAACCACGTTTCACTCAATCTTGCATTCTGCTCCCTATGATATCTGAAAGTTACAATGTCTTCATCGGTAACCCGCCGAAGTGGGAGGCGTCTTCTTCCTCCTCCTCTTATGCATCGTCTCTTCTCGTTGTTGTCTCGACAAGCAAATGACGTTTCCGAGATGCTGGAGAAGCCACGCGAAAGCCCCCCCTTTTCCCCCTCCTCCCGGTGTGAACTATCGTTGGCACGATAGCGCTCCGCTGGGAAGTGGCCGCATTCATTGTCGTTGATTTACCAACGAAATAACCGTCCCGTGCCACCATTGTCTCCCTGCATGGGGTGAGTCGGTGCTGACGTCTCTCGGCGGATGAGCACGATTTATCTCAAAGAGCTTCCCCACCAAAACCCAACCCCTCCCTCCCTCCTGGAATGCATGGAAGAGCCGATAACAAAAAAAAATGGGATAAAACTCTCATCGCATTGAAATTGTGTAAGAATATTATTTATTAAGGCAAAACAATGCATTGGGGGGAGAGGGGGCCAGGAAAAAAAAATCTCATTCTGTCATCGGAAATTGAATCGAATGCAAGTGGCGTAGAAAAAGGAAGCACAACCATCCGTCCAGGGTGGCCAGGACGTCCTGTCCACGCCGAGGATCCACTCCGTGACAGATTGCCTGTTTATTATGCAGGTCCGCGTGCGACTGCATTATTCAAAAGCCACTGGGCTTCATTCCTATTAAGGCTGATTCTGTTTTCTATTATTAATCAGCCCCCGTGCATTCCAAAAATGCCACGAAAGGGCAATTTTTTGTCCCCATGTTTAGCGTTGCCCCGTTGACTGATCTGCGCTGCCACTTGAAAGTGACCCTCAAATTTCGATTTAAAGCTTTCGTGACTGCAGGGAAGACAGAATCTGGGTCTGTCGAGAAGACAGACACACTCTGTCTTCTCGACATACCTGTTCTTCACCTGAGGACGGCTGCTTGCGTTGTGGCCGAAACGTCGTGAGAATTATTTGATTATGTTTTATTTTTATTATTTTATTATTTCCATTCTACGTGACTTTACCGAAAGAACCAAGAAGATGACCCTCAAATTGTTTTTTTTCCCCATCGCAGCGATCTGTCCAGCTCGATGCCTTACAACTTGCCCAGGTACGAAAGCACGCAGATGCTGAGAGTGAAGCTCATCTTATGGCCCTGGGTGTTGTCCTTGTTCGCGGGGGGGGGGGGGGGGGGCAACAGGTTTTTAAATCCTTTATATTAAGTTCACTTGCTTGCTTGCTTGCGCGCTTACGACCGTGCAAATCTTTCGGTCGTTTTTTAACCCACTTCCCGTGATCCAATCGAGCTGACATTTTGCACACAGACTCGTCCACTTTTTAGGGAATTTTTTCTTCATATTTAATTTAAAATACCAATGTGATAAAAATGAAACTCTTACTCAGGAAAAAACAGAAATGAATAATAAAATAAAACCGATGCCACGCATATAAAGGATTTATAGTGAAAAACGTTGTTTTTACGGCTTAATTCTTTTTTGAAGTCCAGGACCCCACTGGAAATCCTTTTTTTCAGTTGCGTCTGCGGAAGAGTGTAGGTGTGCTGCGTTCGTTGTCGAATGTGTCACCCTCCCGTGTTGGATTCTAAGAACAATTTTTGGCTACCTGGGCAATTATGGGGCTCCTTTTACATCAATTATTCTTTCATTCTAAGGGATTCTGATTCGGGAAATCAAATGGCGGGTTTAAAATAAAAATACATCCGCTGTGCATACAAAACAACAATGAAACCATTTGTGTTTATTGTATACAGCAACCGCAGTCACACGAAGTGGTACGCTGTGGGATGCGCATAATGGGGATAAAATGAGGTAGATATGCATATACATTTGTGTAAATTATTTTGAGAAGACAGTCATGGGCAGATATGAAGAGACATTTCTTGAGGTTAGACTTTTCATTTTGCAAGACACAATAAGAGCAATTACAGATTCACGTGTAAGTGATTTAGCCAACTGATCGCTGTCAGGGAGCTCGTGAATTGCAAATACACAGCCTTCAAATGTATATCTGGGACAATGAAAAATTGTTGTCCACCGTTTGGAGTTCGTAGCCACAGTGACACAGGAGGGGGCCTTTGATTTCCACTTCCGTGGTTTGTGTGCATCCAGTCTTTCGGAATTGCTGCTCTGTTTCTGAAGTCCCCTTACCCACTCATCGACAGCTTCGTTCCCTCCCGTCGCTCACTCTCTTTATGACCACATTTAACCAAAACACAGCTTCCTCGCACCTGCACACAACTTGTTCAAGCGCCTGTTGCACTCGAATTATGCTACGCTGTTCTTTTCCCGACTTGCGTGTATTGATGTCCCTATTAGACTCGAGTATAGAGCTTGTTTGCAATCTGGACCTCACCTTTTATCCCGGCTCCTCTTTCTATCACGCTATGCTTGCATTCATTTGAGTCGCGTGTGTTTTTGGTCATGACCATTAAATCCCTCGTCAGATGTGCGGTGTTGCTGAAGGACCCCTGCTCCACTCGCTCGCTCTCTGCGATGTCGATGTTTTTTTTAAATCCTTTATATTAAGTTCGCTTGCTTGCTTGCTTACGACCGTGCAAATCTTTCGGTCGTTTTTTAACCCACTTCCCGTGATCCAATCGAGCTGACATTTTGCACACAGACTCGTTGTGCGTGACAATTTATTTTCGTGAATTTTTTTTTCCAAAATTTTCCACTTTTTAGGGGAAAAAAATTTCACTAACACAATCATACATTTTTCCTAAACACAGAAAATTATTCAAGAAAACAACAAAAATGTACAATATAAACAATCATACAAAAACCGAAAACCTTATCATCCTTATATACGACTTTCCTTATATTTAATTTAAAATACCAATGTGATAAAAATGAAACTCTTACTCAAGAAAAACAGAAATGAATAATAAAATAAAACCGATGCCACGCATATAAAGGATTTATAGTGAAAAACTTTGTTTTTACGGGTACATTTTTTGTGTTTTTTTTGTTACTGCTGCTGTGCTCACGTGCAACGGCTCTCCCTCGGAAAGTGGCTGAACGGGATCATTCGTGCTGGAAGCCGGGCGATGTGATTGGGTAGGGTTGCTGATGAGGCGTCTATTCGGAAAATTGCTTGAAGCCCCACCAGTTTCACGTGTAGAGAGGCAACGAATTGCCTGTGTGTGCGTACGTATGTTGAACTCATTTCGCGCGGCGCTAATCGGACGTGGCTGATGACTGGTTGCAATCTCTTGCCATGGGTGGCAGCGAAGTTGGCTTCGTACGGTGCGAAAGAAGTTCAAGGCTCAACGCAGTTCAAGGAAGAGAAGCGAGCTCCCAATGGAACCAAAAAGTTCCACTGGGGAGAAGGAGGGGGGGGGGGGGCTTTAACGGCGGGCCTTGATATCTGGAGAGCAGAGAGCACATGAAGGGCAGTAGAGCGAGACATGCGTGGGGAGAAGACTGGGCAAGGGCGAGTCGATAAAGGATCTTGAAGATGGCGAGAGATGCGGCGGTTGATCTGGGTGTGGATTGGGAGCCAGTGGAGGCATTGTAGCTATCACAAGGATAATGAGGTGGTGATTAACAGTGTCTGTAAATCTCATTTGATGCAGGGATTGACCTCACTTTTACAAAACTTTGCTGGAGTCACATTGCTAATTGAGATAAAGTTACGTTTGTAACGCAATGATCACGGTTGGTCTCTCGATGTTCTCGCTCTTAATCAAGGGTAGTAGAGTTCTGTGGTAACACCGAATTTATACAATCTACAAAGTAGCAGATGGTAAATTCCACAGTAGTGTTGTTGATTATAACTTGAACATTATTTTTGGCTTTCGTACCCATGTATGTTGATGTTCTCACAGTAAGTTGCTGTGCTACGAAGCACATGCCTGCATTTTTGCTGCAATAATTTCATAGCCATGGAATCACCCATGCACATAGCATAAGTAGGAACATTTGTTTCTGCGCACTCCTATGAGTCCAGCCCATCACGAATGCGCATCGATCACACATTGAAGTGGGCTCTCTGAAACAACAACAACAACAAAACACCGTTCTGAGTCTGCTACAGAACTGGCACAAACTCAAGGATGGATGCGGAACGTGAGCTGATAGCGTGTTCCAGGTCTTTGTGCCGGAGACCTCGAAACTGTGCCGGCCGTATTGCACGAAGCATGGCGTCGAGCAGTGGTGCAGTGGTTAGCTCACTGGTGCCATGAAGCCGGTGACGTGAATGATTCTAGATTTGAAGCTTTCGTGACTGCAAGGATTCATATTTTTAGGTTTTTTCGGTAAAGTCACGTAGATAAAAAAATTTAATTAATAAAAGTAAAAATAAATTCACGACGTTTCGGAGGCAACACAAGCTTCCGTCTTCAGGTGGAACCGTCACAGCACGATAGCTGTATCAAGTAAGTGATACAGCTTATTTGATACAGCTATCGTGGAACCGTCACAGCACGATAGCTGTATCAAGTAAGTGATACAGCTTACTTGATACAGCTATCGTGCTGTCACGGTTCCACCTGAAGACGGAAGCTTGTGTTGCCTCCGAAACGTCGTGATTTTTATTTTACTTTTATTAATTTAATGTTTTTATCTACGTGACTTTACCGAAAAAACCTAAGGACGTGAATGATGTTCATCGCCGTGGTTACCGTCGGCGGTGAGTGACACCTCAAGCGCCCTCTCCCTCCCTCGTCAACGTTCTGCACCGAGCCAGCGATGGTGGCGTGCCGATGTGGGAGTAAAACATGTCGGAGCAATCGTGCGAACGGAATGGATTGACGTCCGACGTGCACATGGCCCCTCGCAAGTATTTAACGAGCGGCACGGAAGCCAACGAAACAGAATCAGAACATCTTCTTGGTTATTTCGGTAAAGTCACGTAGAAGGGAAATAATAAAATAATACAAATAAAACATTATAAAATAATTCTCACGACGTTTCGGCCACAACGCAAGCAGCCGTCCTCAGGTGAAAAATGAAACACCACCAAGCTTGGAGCGTATATTTAAGCTGGGTTGGAGGGGGAAAAATATACGCTCCAAGCTTGGTGGTGTTTCATTCTTCACCTGACGACGGCTGCTTGCGTTGTGGCCGAAACGTCGTGAGAATTATTTTATAATGTTTTATTTTTATTATTTTATTATTTCCCTTCTACGTGACTTTACCGAAAGAACCAAGAAGATGAATCCCTGCAGTCACGAAAGCTTTAAATCGAAATAGAATCAGAACATTTATTCACACTGGAGGAATCCGATGAGCTATTAAGCTCTTTTGATTTGGAGTTTTCGTGACTGCAGAAATCCATAATCTTTGGTTCTTTCGGTAAAGTCACGTAGTTAGAAATAGCAATCATCATCAGGCTGATGACGACCGCTTGTGTTGCGATCGAAACGTCGTGATTTGTTTAATTTTATTTCTAACTACGTGACTTTACCGAAAGAACCAAAGAGTATTAAGCGCTTTTTCACAGATCTCCAGTAGGGGCGGGTCAGAGAGGGGTAGCGGTTGAGTACAAACGCGTTTGCATATTTGCAAATGTTCCCTTTTGGCAACGCTTCAATTAATTTGCCCGGCTTTCTCCAGGGCGGTTCCTTGTTGGCAACGCAACTTGATATCGGCATTATATCCACATTCCAATGATCTTCACGAGAGTTATCACGAAGCCCACCTCACAGACAGACATACAGACAGACGGACGGACAGACAGAGCTAAGACGTGAACCTTAGTTGGGAAGCATTACAAAATATTTTTTTGGGGGGTGGGGGGGGGGTGGGAGACAATTTGTATGCGTAAATATGTGATGTATCAGCCAAGACACGACTGTGGCAGGCCAGCCCATCCCAGCATTTGTCATGCCGCCACGGGGCTTCCACACCACCGCATTTGCCTGCAGTTCTTGCAGCGGCGCGGTCACACTTTGTTAACTCGTGTCATTTTGTTCTCATTCCCACTAATTCCCCCCTCTCATTTTTCTCCGTTTGCCAGGTCGTTGACGCTCGCGTGCGACGGCGCACCCTTCGTCACCCTCCATTTGAAATATTTTCCACATTTGTGCGAGCACATTAGCCGGTAAGATGCATCAAAGTCAATCTCTCCCCCACCCCCCAACCCGCCCAGTTATTTTCAATCGCACGGAAATGATTTTGTCCCCTTCCCCGTATATTAATCCTGGCAGATATTAGCTATTTAGATAGCCTATCTGTGAATTGTCCCGATTAGGGTAATACACCAACCATTCATTCTGCCAAGCCGAGATATGCTAGAGGTCATACGAGAAGTATTCCCTGATGCAAAGGGGCACACTGTATTAGAACTGATAACAGATGTATCGCATTGGTGAATTGCTGAAGCGTACAGCATCGCTGCTCGGAAATTCACATAGCTGGCAAAAGCTACTGAAACTAAGAGATTTCAAATCAGTGGAACGCTTTCCAGTGTTTACACAATTTCTATAAACTATTAGCACTTCACAGCATTTAGTAGTGCTGAAAATACAGGCTGATTTTATGCCGTGCGGAGCGGCGGTACAGTGGTTAGCGCACTGCGCTATTAAACCTGGAAAGCTGAGTTCGATTCCTGGCTCACGTCGGTTTTGCGAGTGACAGAACCAGGCGGGCACCGGCACTGCTTGGGGAGGTCTTCAGAAGTGGCTTTACAAATGCCTGTACATTTAAAAAAAAGTGTTTTTTCAATCATTTCTGTGCTAAAGTTCAAATGCTGTATTCTTACAAAAGCCTTAACGCACAACAAATAAAACAAATCAGTGTAATTTTCCAGTGTGTGCAATTTTCATAAGCTATTAACACTTGACAATGTTTAATAGCACATTTAAATACAGACTGATACCGTGCAGTGCGTGCAATAGGGGTATAAAATAGCCAATCTCTTGGTCTCATTTCAGATACAACTCGCTGTGTGCGCGCGCATGCGCGCGCGCGCGCGGGAGAGAGAGAGAGAAAAATAAAATGGAACAAGTAGCGGCACTTACTTGGTGTGACACAAAGCCATTTGGGTTTGCATTTAAACATTACCATCATAATGGCTTGCGTGCCACATTTTCACAAATCTTTACCGGGAACCAGGCACCTCGCTCGGAGCTTGTGTTTTTTTTTCGTTGCACGCATTACCACAAATATAACAGCAGTAAATAGTTGTGTGTAAGTAAAACAGCCATGAAAATCTCCCTTTCCATCATTCGCTGCGTTAAACATCTTTCCCCCCCCACCCACCACCACACACAAGCCTCCCTGCACCGCCGGGTGTTTAAGACGTATCGAATCAGCCCTTAACTCAAGGGGCGTTTGTGTGCCATAGACGCACGCGTTGTTATTTACGTACGGCACTTGATTCCTGTTTATTTACATTTGCCACAAGCGAGCGCCGGGCACGAGTGTAAACTTCACGTCGACGCCGCCGCAATTTGCAGACGCACACGCAGACACATCATCCGCTTCTCAATTTTCTCGCACGAAATCACTTTTTGGGCAAAAAAAAAGACGTCACGGCAAGCGATGGTTTAATTGGCCGCAATCCGTCGGCGCAAAAGCGTGCGCTTTATTTACTATTATTATTAGGTTTTTTCGGTGAAGTCACGGAGGTAAAACATTAAAAAAGTAAAATAAAATAAAAATAAAAAATCACGACGTTTCGGAGGCAACACAAGCTTCCGTCTTCAGGTGGAACCGTCACTGAGTAATTATTGGAAAGATGTGATTAGTCATTGGAAAGATGTGATTAACCATGCAAAAAAGATTTAACTACACTTATTTGCCAATCTTATTTGACAGACAAGCATTACTGTTTTACCATGTTTAGTGGTTGTCTCCCTGTCACAGGTTGATTCACAAACCGTACCTCTCCATAACAAAGGCTCACCCTCTTAATAAAAAGTATGCGGCCCTTGCCTCACCACCTTCTCCAACCATTATATAAACGGAGTGGTAGCTCCTGCAATCTCTCATTTACTTGATGGAGCTGTCGTGGCTGTGACGGTTCCACCTGAAGACGGAAGCTTGTGTTGCCTCCGAAACGTCGTGATTTTTATTTTATTTTACTTTTTTAATGTTTTATCTACGTGACTTTACCTAAAAAACCCAAGAATATGAATCCTTGCAGTCACGAAAGCTTCAAATCTAGAATTGTATTTACTACTTAAGGTCGCAGATTTGACCTCGGGCTGCGGCAGTCTGAACGACGACGTTCAAAGTTATTCAATAGCCACAGTTAGTCGATCGGTCGGGTAACACGTGGTGGCTTAAAGCGTGCCTGCTGTCATCCCTGTTCCAAAACGTCTTGCTTGCGTGGGATATTCGGCCAAACATCGACTGAAGAGCTCCCTCTAGCGGAGGCCCTTCTGCCAACAGCGCCTGGAGCAAAGTAGTTGCAGGGCTGCGCCTCTGTATCTTATTATTTTTTAAATCCTTTATATTAAGTTCACTTGCTTGCTTAGGACCGTGCAAATCTTTCGGTCGTTTTTTAACCCACTTCCCGTGATCCAATCGAGCTGACATTTTCCACACAGACTCGTTGTGCGTGACAATTAATGTTCGTGAATTTTTTTTCCAAAATTTTACACTTTTTAGGACAAAAATATTATATTTAAATACCAATTGCTTAATGCTGCCATGCAATCATCTGACCCATAGGTGGCAGCCATCTCAAGCCAGAGGACGAGAGGACTCTAGCCGCCACGCATATAAAGGTTTTATAGTGAAAAACTTTGTTTTTACGGGTTATACTTGTTTACCATTCGCTTCAAGGTCCAACACTCCTCGAGCCTGGCCTGTTTTACTTTGCGTACGTCTAATTATCAGGGGACCAAGATAGCGGGCCTGAACCGACAGGTAAGCCATAGAGCAGCCTTGATCGGGCGGTCACAGATGACAGGCAAGGAACCCTCTTTTTTGCCTACTGGCATTTTCCACAACCGAACAATAAATGACATTTCGTGATTTTGGTGCTTGACTTGAAAGGGGGGAAAAATCCCACCTACAAATGGTACTGTTGAGAGAATAGCGAGGGATCGGAACGATGCATGTTTTGCATGTACCATATGTTGAACTTTTTTTGCACCGTACGCAGTCAACTTCGCTAATCGGAGGTGCTAATATTTAGACGCCAAGTCGTTTAATCGCCGGGTGGATCCGCACTTTTGTCTGCTGGGTGGCACGCTTTGCCCTATGGCTATTCTTGCCTGAGATGGTGGCACGGGGGGGGGGGGGGTGGCATTTCGGGTGTGTGGCGAGTCTCTCTTGGGACACGCAGTGAAAGGAAAAATACGGGGGAGTGTTCAGAAAGCTGCCTTTTCTCTTTTGCATCGAGTAACTGTATCCCCAGAGTTGGTTTTCCGTGGATTCATCGGTTGGATAATTTGCGAGTAAATGCTTTTGAACATTGTTTTCGATCGCATCTACTCAATATATTGTCTTTGAGCATTTTCCTAGTTTTTGTTGTATAACTGTTAATTGTTTAAATTGATCTCGCGTATAACCAGCTCGTGTTCAAATCGGCTCACGTGCAGATTTTGGGTGGTTCATTACATCGCAAGGATCATGAGAGATGGTGATGGCTTGGGGAAGCCTTCATCCAGCAGTGGATTGATCGTGGATGATGATGATTAGGATATAAGTTAAGAATTTTTTTTTTTTATAAAAGTAAAATAAAAAATCTAAACGTTCGGAGACAACACAAGCTTCCGTCTTCAGGTGTAACCGTCACAGCACGATTGCTGTATCAAGTAACGAAACGTCGTGATTTTTTTTATTTAACTTTAATTAATTTAAATTTATTTTTTTACCTAAGTGACTTTACCGAAAAAACCTAAGAGTATGAATCCGTGCAGTCACGAAAGCTTCAAATCTAGAATATAAGTTAAGGTTTGGTTTATGGCATTTAACATTCTTAATTTGTACTGTTGTTGATTCATGTGCCTGTGAGTCTGCCACTGCGAGCCGATTAGTCACAGCCATCATCAACCCTTTCTCATTCCGATGACACGCGTGTACGTCATCAGTAACTTTATCAGTACGTCTTCAGGTCAGAAGACGTACCGAGGCTCCCACAAGGCCATGTTGGAGGGCGTGTGGTACAGTTTGGCGCCAGCTTAAATAGGGTGCGGTCGTGTCGCTACAGTTGTCTGCGGTGAGTACAGTGTCTTTAAAATCAAGAGCGCAATGCCTCTCTAAATAAACTTAACGGCAACTGTTTGCGCGTTCCGAGATTCATCTGTGAACGAGACCCACCTGCAACTTGCAGATTCTCGAAAGGGTTTAGAACTCGTGCACGACTTCTCACCCTGTCGAGATCTCGTTCTCATTGCAGTGTGCGGACAACTTGGGTTGAAAGTTTGTGTCGCCTGTTCAATGCCTTTCGTGTAACGGCTTTGCCATGTTACTGTGCGATGTAAATTGTCGTTGCCATTGTTATTTGCAAGTCTTGTATTTGTTAACTCGGGTGTTGAAAACAATACAAATGTCTAGTTTCAATGGAATTGTTGTTGTCGCCCTGTAACTTTCCACTGTTGGGCATGGGCTTCCTCAGTTATATTCCATTCCTTCATTTCCTTCGATATTCTTGTCCAGCAGCGGCCTCCAGATGATTACATTCCGTCTCGCTGCCACCGTCTGGCTCCGTTATTTTGCTCTGCCTTTTTTGTCGCTCATCCTTCATCAGTTGTTCTCTGGACGTGGCATGCCTCATCACATGTAAAGGTAGCGATTCGCATTTTGATAGCTTTGCATATTAATAGGGGTTTTCCCCTTTTTTCTGGCAACACAACTGACACCTTTTGCAAGGAATCATGCTTACATTAACCACAATACCTGCAGTCAAATGCAAACAAAAAACAATACTCTCATAATGTATGCATTGTCTTTGAAACTGATTGGTCCACACCAGAGACAGCTTTCTTTGGAGCCTAGTCTCATATGGTGTTCGACCAGATGACGCCAAAAGGCAATGCATAAATTATCAGAGTATTGTTTTTTGTTTGCACTTGACTGCAGGTATTGTGGTTAATGTTAGCATGATTCCTTGCAAAAGGTGTCAGTTTTGTTGCCAGAAAAAAGGGGAAAAACCCTATTAGTATATTTTGGTACTGGCAAAGGAGATCCCATGATGTAGCTTTGCATATTTACAAACATCTGCGGAAAGTAAGAGGTGATGCAGCTCTTAAACGTAACCCGCAGTAACGGTGTAATTTGTAAACATATTTGTGTTCCTCATGAATCCCTCCTGAATTAAATGCCTTGTAATTGTCAAAGTGCAGGCATTCCACCATTGCCAGTTAAATCTTAATAATTAAAGGAAAGAAAATGAAATCGGTGTGGGTGGAATCATTAGCAATGCCACGGAGTTGGATTTGGCGCACACGAACAATAAAGCCATGCGAGAGCACGTATGTGTTTGGAAAATTAATGTGATTGCGGTGTTCCTTTTTGTTTTGCAAGCGAGCGGATTACGAACACATGCAGAGGTCTGGTGAATTTCACGAGCTTTCGGGGATCGGCGAACTCCCTGACCCTGTCGAAAGTAACGCGCAATTAACATAATCTCTTGGCCACGGGGGTGCTGCTGTATGTTTTGCGCGGGGGGTAAGAAAAGGGTACTCACCCACAGCTGCGTCGTTTTAATTATCTGACAACATCCGTATAAGGGGAATTTACTGGGAGTCAAGCCTTTGTTGGATGGGATGTAACGCCACCCACCCCCCCCCCTGTTGTGTTGGTCACGTGGGCTGTTTGCATATGTAGAGAAGTTCCGACGGACGCACTCGGAGACGGAGGTAAGTTAATGGCTTCCGCCAGGGTTTATTAAAGCTGTTACAATAACACACAGCAGGGTACACAACTCCCAGGGGCTAGGGGGGGTCCTACTCTGAGTCCGGGTCCCTGCCGGCTAGCTCCGGTCTCTCTCTCTCGTGTCGGATCGTGGACTCTGCCGACTCCACCGAGCGGAGAGAGAAGCACCTCTACGGCTACCACCGGCTTCTCCCCAGGCTCACCATTCGATCCCTCTCTCTACCCCTGGTTCCCTCTTCACCCTGCTTACTCTACCCGTTCCCACAGTGACCCCGCTTACGTCACGGGGTACCCCTTAAGTACCCTACGAGACGTGACGTCATCGCACTGAACGGCACACCTGACGTCACGTCCCCATTTTACTCCTCTACACATATATGTGGCCACGCCGGTGAGTGCACGTTGGTGAAGGGTGGGGTGGCCAGAACCCCTTCGGAAATATTCAAACGCCACCTGATGTTAGCCTGGGATGTGAATCGAACTCTGTTATCGCCGAGTTTTGCTCGAACCATTGCACCAACGGCTTTGTGGAACAACAACAAAAAATATTTCAAGTCGAAGCAGACCTCGCCCCGGACGCAGTGGGGGGGGGGGGGGGGGGTTACGTTCCTGGGAAATGCCGCGTTGAGCAAAACCGCGTTCGACAAATAATAGACCTCGTGGTAAAAAAAAAAAACTGGTTTGCGTTCCTGGGTCCGAAATGATCACCCCCTTCCCTAATTTGTTGAACTAATTCTTACAACGATTCCCACCCTTGTTATTGTACTGACGGATTTCGAGTCGCTCTCGATCTCTCCTGTGTGTGTGTGCGCGTGTACACTTTAAATTTTTAAATTTTACCTCGCACACAAACGCCCCCACCTCCGTTCCTCCCCACGGCACTCGCTCTCAGTGCTCGCCCCAAACATCGAATTCCCAGCCTGACGCTCGTTCCAAACAACCGTTGCAAGGAACGTGAACGGTTCGACATCTAGGCGTCCGTACGACTTGCGTCCTTGAAGATGTACGCGGCAATTTGTGAAAGTTTGCGTTGTGCCGCTGTCTGCGAGCGTGTTGACGATTCAGTAGGGGGGTGGGGGGCACAGCTGATGCATCTGCCAGTCATCTCGGTCGGTCAACCCCAGCAGCACCTGGGTCTGTCCCGTAACCTCCTCCTGTCAGTGAGCCTTCGACACTTCACGTGGACTCAATGTGCACCTGGCCTGGCACAGGCGCCGTGGTGACATCGCCGTCACTTAGTGGCGAATGTCGGGACTTGGTTGATGATTCGTCACCGAGGCATCTGTCTGACTGACGACCTCAATGAGTGGACGTCTCGATGCATGCAAGCAATGTGTGAACATTTGCATTGCGCGTGTTGACTGAGTGTGTTACATTATCATGTGAAACAAAAAAAAATCATGCACATAAAAATAGCATACACGGTCAATAAATCCTTCTTATAGTCGATTCATTCACACTTTCCAATGATTGCAGCACACTCACGGCGTTACTTGTCGACGCAGAGATGAGAATCGTAGCAACATGAATCTGCGTCGTGGCCGCAACATCACACCCCGTGCTCCCGGAAAACTGGCCTCCTTCGGTACAACCATGCAGGGCTAAAACATCGTTCAAGAAAGCCGCGTTGGGCAAGGGTTTTCCTGTGTTTGTTATCTGTTGCACGTTCGTGTGTAAAAAGTTACATTATTGAAATGTAATGAATGGACTTGCGATCCTAAATTGTGAGAAATAAAATAAAATGGAGTTACAGTGCCCTGCAAGTCAGGACAAGGAATAATACCGCTTGCAATTCTCTATTGTCTATGGAGCTATATAGTTTTTAATTATTTACAATTTGATTAAAATGTTAATACTTTTATATTTCAAACAATTTACCGTTTGATGCCCAATGCATTTCATAAGGCTTTATCTGTCTCGGAGCACGTTACAATCGATTAATGCAATTTTTTTGGTTTTAAAGATCGTACACAATCCATTGCAATGATTTTTGACGATACGATTTTCATTGGAGTCGATTCCAATTGTCGGGATGTTAACTCATTCAACTCGGCCAGCTCGGCTCATGCAGTTTTTGTTCATGGCCCAATCTGATGGTATACCACCCCCTGTCGTTTACGTCCGATTGTTAACGTGTTTAGGGAGGTGTTTTTTTTTCTCATGAAAATTTCTTTCTTTCTTTTGGAGACGTTGTCTAATGTGCCCGACAGCATCGCCAGCAACGCACCCGATCTTGTTGGTTCTCAGTAGGTAAGCAGAGCCAAGCATCTTCTTGGTTCTTTCGGTAAAGTCACGTAGAAGGGAAGTAATAAAATAATAAAAATAAAACATAATAAAATAATTCTCACGACGCTTCGGCCACAACGCAAGCAGCCGTCCTCAGGTGAAGAACATGTCTGTCGATAAGACAGAGTCTGAATGACACGTCCTAGGCTTGGAGCGTCTATTTAAGCTGGGAGGGAGGAGGAAGAGCGCCTTAACAAAATAATCTGCATATGAAGAGGAATTTAGCATATGTATGGGAAATGCAGGAAAGCTAAGCATGTCTAAGCCTGGTTCGTGCCTCGGTGGGGAGTGGCTGGGGGTGACGACCAGGTCATGTAGGCGTGAGGCTTGTGGGTTGCCAAGGTAGCCTGGAGACGCCAGTACATCAATAGATATGGAAGTACAGAATTGGGCTCGGTCCGACTCGAAGATTGCCTTTATTGGTTCTGTCTGTGGATTGAATCGATCCGTGTGAATATTTGAGTGTTACACTGCTCGTCTCGTGTGGCCTTCCTCCAGCTCCTCCGCTTTCCCTACCAAATGTTAAACACACCAATGCAATTGGTCAAATGTCCCATTGCAGGCAGGGCCCTACCGAACAAGGGATTTTCTAGGCGAAGCAATTGCCATTAGTATCATTGGCAATTACAACGGTGACTTTACCAAACGAATAATACAACATTTGTTTGGTAAAGCCACTGCCAAACAGTGCTCTGTTTAAAAAAAAGCAATTGATCGTGAGAATAGTAGACGAGTCAACATTATGATGGACACTTTCTGTGATTGTCTTTATAAGAGTGGCTTGCTTGGCTTCTCCTGTAACAAATATAACCACAGTCATCTGACAGAAGAATGACTGTGATGGAAAAACCGTGCCTGCCTTTTGTGAACACGGCTCCACAGCCATTCAAAGCATACAAATCGTCATGAATTGGCCTCGCTATGTGCGCAGGTGCTATATTTTGAATTGTGGTGGAAGGCCATTTCCACGTAGTTTCATTACTCATGGACACACTGTTCCCCATTTACAATCAGCTCTGTGATGGTAATACAAAAACAACATTTGGGGAAGAAAAGTGGACGATATCACCATCATCAGCTCATGATCTACCCACTGCTGGATGACGCCCTCAAAAAGCCATTCACGATCCTGCGATGTAATAATCCACCCAGCACGAGCTGATTCCATTGCTCCATCTCTTCGGTAGAATTCCTTGGCTTCCGTTCCTTCACTCTTGACCATCGGCCATCATCATCCTTTTTGGCCACGACGTCTCCTGCCCAAGCCCGCTCGCTTTTCGTAACAATTTGAACGATATTCTTGGTTCTTTCGGTAAAGTCACGTAGAAGGGAAACAATTACATAATACAAATATAAAACAATACAATTCTCACGACTTTTCGACTGCAACACAAGCAATCATCATCAGGTGTGAAATCCACAGCAAGAATTTTTTCTTTTTTTTGCTGCGGATTATTGCTGTGGATCTTGCTGTGGATTTCACACCTGATGATGATTGCTCGTGTTGCAGTCGAAACGTCGTGAGAATTGTATTGTTTTATATTTTTATTATTTTATTGTTTCCCTTCTACGTGACTTTACCGAAAGAGCCAAGAATATGAATCCCTGCAGTCACGAAAGCTTTAAATCCAAATTTGAACGATGTGATTAACTTGCGTATGTTCACCAATCTGTGTGTTCTTATTTTTGTCGATCGGTCTCGACCAAGGCACACAACACCTATGTGCGTTTTTTTGCACACTTTGAAGCTTTCGTTTGATTTTTCCTTGTCGTTTTCATGACCGTGTTCCTGAATCATGCCACAGCAGGTCGTACACAACTGATAAATAACGGGTTTCTTTAAGGCACGTTGGTATGGCAATGATGCGAAAAAAATGATGGAGTTTCATATGAGCATACGACATTCCATTCGTGCTGCCATTTTGCACGCGAACACCGGCCACGTTGTCTGAGTCATGTTTACCTCGCTGTCTGTTGTGCATTAACAGATCAGAAAGATGAAAAGAGGCAAAAAAAAGCCACAGCAGGGGTAGGTAGCAGACAAACATTGGCCTCCCTCCCACCAGCTATTGAGCTCTCCCCTAATAGGTGCTTGCACCCACATCGGAAAATGTTTTTTGGAAACGCGTACACAATCTTGTTTGACCCTTACTGTGCACGGAATGGCTTTGCAAGTGAGTGGCCCCGGGATGAGCGCATGCATTTTGTGTTGCCCGTCATTTTTTTCGTGGTCTTACTCCAGGAGCCAGTCGTCAAAGAGAATTATTATTTAAATGAACATAAAAATAGCAAAACATTGCGGGAACAGATGCATGCAACACTCTTCCCCTTCGTGCAACATTTTCCCAAGGAGCCGCATTGGCGTAATGGTCGGCACACTTGAACAGCACTTGCAATCGAGAGGTTACCGGTTAGATTCCTTCCTTCCTCCGGTGCGGCAATTGAACCTCATGGCGGGACCCCGGGGTCCCATAAGCCCCCGGCTCTCGCATAAACATTACATTATAATACTCTTTGGTTCTTTCGGTAAAGTCACGTAGGTAGAAAAATAATAGACCACGACGTTTCGATCGCAACACAAGCAATCGTCATCAGGTGGGACAACCACAGCAAGAAAAAACTGCTGCCTACTTCAGCAGTTTTTTTAGTCACGAAAGCTTCAACATAAACATTATATATTATAATGTAAACAAAAACTTTGCTCTTTTTCACCAATGGGTTTGAAGGATGGTGGCAAGTGTTGTCTTGTTAAACTATGCCTTTAAAACTGAAAACTACTTACCTGCAGTACCTATATTTAAATACACTATCGAAAAAATAATTTACACCCCTCTGTCAATCTTCGTGTTTCTCAGTGTGGATTTGTGAACACACTTTGTAAACAGTACATAAAATAGTACGCGTTTTCAATGCGCTGATCATATTGTAACAAGCGTTTTTACCAATGTTACTCTATACAAAGTAGTATGTGGGGACTATGGCTTAACCGCAAAGCAAAAACTATCTGCACAGATTCATACAGACAAGAGAAGTATTAGCAAATAGGAGGAATTAACGGTGCAATGCATCTCATCTGTTAAATATCTGCAGGTAATAGACATTGGTAGGTCACAAATAATAATGTATATAAGAGAGCAGTTTCACTGTATTATGCATACGGTTATGAAAAATAAAGGACTTAAGTCATGTAGGCAGTTTGAGCAGCTTTGTATAAGACAGGGGTCGGCAACCTACGGCTCCGGAGCCGCATGCGGCTCTTTACGGGCTGCTTCTTGACAATGAGTACGTATGTACTCAGATGCATTGCGGCTCTTGAAATACTGAATTTTGTACCGAATTGGAAAGAAATGGCTCTTTTTGTTATTTTGGTTGCCGACCCCTGGTATAAGACGTATGATCCTGCCCATACCCGAGCATGGAGTGAGCATGGAGTGCAGCATTCGCTTGTTCAGCTCTTCTGCGCATTCGTCCTCGCTGCTGCGCTTGGACACGACACGACACAACAGAATGATCTGCGCCAGGCGGGTCGCGGCGTTTATGTTGCGCGGTGGGACGGAATCGCCATAAAATAATTAATTAAATTACATAATTACGATTTTGACTTCCGTTTATTCGAGACCCCGGGGTCCCGCCTTAAGGTTCAATTGTAACGGCGGCGTAAAAATGGGTGCACCACAGTCAGTTGATCGGCACGTCACGTGTGGAGGGGTAATGTTTGGGGGGTTATCCCACCTCTTCCAAGACGTGAAAGAGTTTGCCAACATCCCTCGAGAGCGGCGTTCTTCATTGCAAGGCCCGTGGGGCCCTGGCGACCCCCGGTGACCTTTAGTGCAGCCTGTGACGTGCGGCCCCCGACAATAGACGACAACACGTGACAACAACCCCATCATCATCATCGCGCCGCTGTCAAACCCAACAACG
Organism: Lethenteron reissneri; assembly: GCF_015708825.2. Lineage (NCBI taxonomy): Eukaryota > Metazoa > Chordata > Hyperoartia > Petromyzontiformes > Petromyzontidae > Lethenteron > Lethenteron reissneri. The sequence continues at coordinate 3,753,135 of NC_083817.1, forward strand.
GTTTCAAATGTGTGCCGGCACTCACACTGATGATGTCTTATCGGCGAAAGTGCCACTCCCTCCCCCCCTTCTGAAAATGAGTGACGAACACTGCTCTAGAGGGACTCGTTCGAGCTCCCTCGAGTGGGAGAGGCCCTCCAGCCAGTGGTGGTGTGAGCAGGAGATTGCAGTGATGCGCCTTTACAATTAGCGTTGCGGTTACGGTTAGGTCTGTAGCCTTTGTATGTAGGGCTTCTAGAAACATCGAAGCTGCGTGTGCAGCATTTTGAGATAAGAGTTGAGGCTGGCCTTATCATTATAGCCAGGGATCGGATGACTCAACTAGAAATGAGAACCTTGTGTTACCTTGTCAGCAGCGAGAATAAGACTTGCAACGGTGGCTGACACTTGAAGAAGCAAGTGGCAGCTGTCACCTGTGTGAACTGCGAACCCGCGACCCCTTTTGTCGCTTGAGATTTCGCGATGTGTAATTGCAATCGTTTGCACGAATGCCAAAAAAACACTGACACCCCCCCCACCCCCCTAATGCATTCCGAGCGCGGTTTTCCGTGTTCAGCTGCGTCCTGAGCGGTTGCTCTCGCGAGCTTCCCACCATGCGCGACTTGAAGGTGTCTTCTACTCCCATGTGCAGGGCTGCAAACCGCGGGTCAACTCTCGAAGGCGCCCGCGGCAGTGCGTCGAGGAAGTTTGAGAAGTCAACACGGAAAAGCCGCGCTCGGGCAAACGGAGCGTCTGCGAGGACCTTGGCGCCGCTTGGAATAGCCAAATGCATTTCTCCCCACCTCTCACCGGTACGTCGGCCGCGTTTCGCAAAGTTTTCAACGCACGTTCGCGCCGTTGAGTCGGTGCTGCTCGAAGGTAATCACGCACAACATAATTGAATATCACCTTCCCTGTTGAAGGGGATTGTCAATTAAAGGGTTAATGCAGGTAATTAGCTGTGGCAAATGCAAAGCATTGCCGCTGTCCACGAGAGGGTACAACACTGATTGCGGTGCACACTTAGCCGTTGACTGACTCTGGATGCAAATTGGCAGATTTGTATTCCGCGCAGAGAGAGAGAGAGGGCTCACCGTTAAATATTTCCTGTCCGACTCGAGAGAATCCGGCGCATGTAATTGATCCACACAAAGCGTCTCAAAAAAAAAAAACGGCAGGTGTGCTGAAAGTGTAGAAGTCTTTTGAATGAAAATCGTGCCCTTCATTTCACACTTGACATCGGCTTCAGAGGAATCTGATAGGCTGCCAGTCACCATTTACAGTGTCTCATTAACCTATTTTGTTATCTTGCTCAAATTTGCATGACGCTGCGTTAAAAGCGGCTTCCGGTGGCAAAAAAAAAGACGTGGGGACCCCATTCCTTAAATTGTCGAGCGGTTGTTTGAGCAAAAAAAAAAAAATCTGTCGTGCAAAAGGTCAGGGTTAAAAGAAAAAATTATCTGCAGATATTTCAGTGGAATTCAAGATCAAGGCAGCCCAGGAGTGTGTGCTCCTTGTGGGTCTCTTGAGGTGTCGTTTGTGTGGCGGGCTATGAGTGCACCATCCAAAGACAGGCATCTGCCTAGAGCTGAACTCATAATTAGCACAAAATCAATTAAGAGGGCTATTATGTGAACCTCTGGCAAGGACCTCGCTGCTTCCCAGAACAGTACACGCTGTCGCGTACCAAGAAGTATATTGCCCATTCAGTGAAGATTGCCCTTAACTGTTTAACCTTCGGAACAGTTTTGTTGAAATGTGGGGTGGAATTTTGTACGAATGAGCTTTTGTGAAGGTCGTCTCACCGTGTTTGGGTTTCTTTTAATGTTCTGGTCGGTGGCTCCTTTAATGTAATTCCTTTTTTGAGTCATGCGGAACCAGAATGTCTCTTTATTAACTCGGAAATCGTTGCGGTTGAAGGTGAACAGCGATGCGGTCGCGTCAACTTCATTTCTTGTTGTTCGCTGCGTACGGGTGACAACGGCATGCAAATAACTCTTTGACCCCCAGCGGAAGAGAAAAAAAAACCGGTGATTCTTGCAAACATTTTTTTTTCTCCTTCCAATTGCTTTTGCTAAATTCGCCCAAAAATATGACGGGTACAGATGGCACAGGTGGTGGATAGGAAAGTAATGACATCGGTAATGCAGAGAAACGTATTGCCACTGTGATATCGCCCCGCCATTTGTATGCTACATGCGTACGTGCCGGGCCACGTTGCAATTATCCGCGTGCAATGGGAACAACAAAAAAGATCATCGTCAAACCCACCGCGCTTGGATGAAGGTTGATTAGAGAGTGCGCCACTCCACGTGGACATTGCTTCAGCAAGCTTTTCGATGCAACCCCCCCCCCCCCAATCCTCTAACATCTGCAACATCTGCAACCGGCAAAGCCCGCACCACCAAGTCACCACCCCCCCTACAACCCTCTACCTTCATTGCCCCCATGAGTTTTGTGCATCGTCTGATGGGTAACATTGCCATGACCTCAGAACAGGAGGATATTCGGAGGCTATTCATTTAACTTCCGAAAAATGGTCTGAATCTACCCCAAACCCGAAGCTCAAATAAGCCAGTATAGCCAATGCTAGGGAGGCAGGGAAGTATTTTATTTTTGTGTTATGATTTCTGCATTTCCATTACCTTTTCTATTCCCTCTGCCCGACTGGTGTCAATCTTTAAAAGTGTGCGCGTGCCTCACTTGGCAATTCATCGCGGCTGTATGAATGCACGATCTAATATGATCCGTGCTGGAAACTTGAGCAATTGATTCCAAAGCTATCTATATTTCTTGCATGTAAATTTATTTTGAGCCGAAGCTGGAATTGGGATTTCAATTGGATTCGTGTTGAAGAGGCTCGAAAGCATCGATTGCAGAGCCCCAATTGTGGGGCCCCCATGTCTTCATCGGAGCAGAGTTTCTGTCGGAGTTCAGAGTCACTAGCATACACATGAACAGACTCATGAACAAAACACATATATACAAAGATCCCCCGTATAGCCTTAACAGACTGTCGAGGCAAGTGCTGTTAGCGAGGGATTGGGCGGCAAGCACCACGCCCTGCTAACAAGTCGACCTAGGGGCAGGCCCAGGAGCGGTTCAGATAATCGTCACCGGTGTTGGCCGTGAGCGGGAATGGAACCCGGGTCAGCGGGTTCACAGCGCGGCGCGCTAACCGCTGCGCTACCGCTCCCCACACACAAACAGCGACACACCGCACGCGCAGAGGGGCGGCCGTGGCAAGTTGCCATGCCCTTTGCCTGTCTCTAAGCTCGTGGCCGCGTAGGCGCCGGACGTACATAATGATCAGGTTCAAAAAGCCGATTCTCCACACGAGTCACGGTAACCTGGCCACCGCCGTTTAGCTCGATAATCTGATGCACGTGACCAACCGCCGCCACGTGGCTTTCGTTCTCTTGCAGCTGCATCGGCTTCAAAGGAATCGATGTCTGGTCTATGTAAAGATAGCGCAATGGTTATTCGTTGTGCGGTATTTACTGGCGATTCCATCAACTGCGATGAACCCATTCACACTGCCGGCTGATACGGAACCGGGGGGGGGGGGGGTGGATTTAAGAAACTCGCTCCATTGTTTCAACTGCCGTGCCAGGAGATCGAATGGAAGCGGCGACCTCTGAATTGCGATTTCAGTGTGCTGACCATTTCAACACAGTGGCAGCATCCCCTGATATAACTATTATTTATATTTGTTATATTTGTTATATTTCCTGCTTTCATTTATAATATTACGATTTCTCAGATGAGTGTCCCGCTTTGTGCTCTGCTGACCATATTTTATTTGGGCGTTTCTGCCTTGCAGCAAATCACGGGTGGGCAAAAAAAAAACGAAATTGATTGGAATTTTCCACGGCGGAGCGGCACGTTCCGTGTGAAAATGCGACTAATTTACGTCGCGCGCGCCGTGGATTTTAAATATTTTACGACCTTGCAAATAGAACGCTCCATCAATGGCAACTCGGGGTTCACTTGTGGGTATCGTCGAGTTGGTTAAAACGCGGGGCTCGCCGTAAATATTGCGCCGGGGCCTCAACCACGGCCTGAAAAATTACCCATGACCCAAGGTGGTGACATCCGTGAGCTTGGGATTATGGCTTCGGGTGACGGTCAGGATTATGGATGGCTTCGGTGACTTACGTGGCCGCGATCGCTTTTCCATTTTTGTTCCTCGTGGAATAATTTGAAATGCTGTTGCTGCGGGAGCCCAAGTTAGGAGAATTCTGGTGTGCTCTATGTAAAGTGGTAATCATGACCTTTACAGCAATTCAGAGTTGAAAAGGAAGCTAATTGTGTGTAATCAGATTTCCACGGAGGGGAATGGCTCTTTCGCTCTGTGATTGCAGATAACGGCGAGTGAGGATAAAAGGTTCTGCTGCGCTGATATGGCCAATCTAAGGGGTATTATGCAGCGGCAGGGGTTGACTCTGCTTAAATTGACAACTCAGCCCAACCCCACCATCACCCTCGCACCACGTGCCCCCTTAATTGTGTCCATGCATGTATAATAGATAAGGGAGTGCTTATCAGTGGAGGCAAGTCGACTTTTAGCATTTACGAAGCTTATGTAATTATTAAAATAAAATGAAACCTTGCTTATCGGTATACCAACCAGCTTCTCTTTTGTGCGTAAGGGATTTGTTCTGTATCTTTTTTTCTTTGATGCTAAATTCTAAATATAGAAGAAGAAAAAAACAGCAATGATATTTTCCATTTCACATGGGCAGTTTGCATTGGAAATCAATGAAGTCCCGTATTGAACTAAAATAACGTATTTTTCGTTAAGTGGAAAAAATTTTGGGGGACTCTGGAGTTGTTCCCGTGCGTTATGCTGACACATGAGGACATCGTGCGAAGTGTCTCACCCAAAGGTTCTCTCTTGTTATTCGAAGCTTGTTAGTTTACACCCGTTAACACGAGCGTGAATTCTTCCTATTACGCCCGTTGTCCATCGACTTCCTAAAGATACCTTGGAGAGCTTTGGAAATCACAATAACCTGCTCCCTCTCTCTCTTCCTCCGTGCCGTTCAGCGCGCCGCTCGGCGCTCTCGATATGCGCTCAGTTCCGGGTGCAGCGAAGAAGCGAAGTCGGGGGTACATTTATGTTTAGTTCCTCCCTCCAGGGAGACACTGTCATAGTTCTTCAAATAGATAAACAAAAATTTTCCAGTAGTAGGTTTTTACCCTTTAAACTGGTACAAAACTGACACCGTTATACAAGGCATCATGTTTGCAATAACCGCAACACAAGCAGTCAAAATGCAAACAAAAAGAAACAACTCTGATAATGGTAATGATATGCACTGTCCTTGAAGTTGATTGGTCCACACCCGAGACAGCTTTCCTTAGAGCCTAGTCTCCATTGGTGTTGGACCAGATGACGCCAAAAGGCGTACAACTCAAAAACAGTGCACTATCAGAGTATTGAGAGCTCGGGGTAAGCATTTACACTATGAGACCTCCTTTACCAGTGGCAAAATATAATAGTAGGTTTTTACCCTTTAAACTGGTACAAAACTGACTGTCTACTTGACAGACCTGTTCTCCACCTGAGGACGGCTGCTTGCGTTGTGGCCGAAACGTCGTGAGAATTATTTGATTATGTTTTATTTTATATTATTTTATTATTTTCCTTCTACGTGACTTTACCGAAAGAACCAAGAAGACAAGGCATCACGTTTGCAATAACCGCAAAAATTGTCCAACTCGCTATGCGGATCCGGAGTGAGCGCTCGCGTTTTGGTGAGCGACAGTGTCCTCCCACATCCTCGGAGCTCGTCTGTACGAAATATAAATTTTTGACACGAGGTCAGCTTTGTCCGGGATGACTGAGACTACTTCCGCCTACCTGGAGATGAACTTAAGAGCGGGTTTAAATCATTAATAAGTAAACAATCGTCGTGTTTTTTTTTCCCAATTTCATTCCGATTGTACGTCGTGAGCCGTAGACTCGACTCGGATCTCTCGCACAGCATTGCGACCCCTTTGTGCTAGAGAACCGGCCCACGGAAGTGGATGTCACAGAGCTACACCTGAGATCCCTTCAAGTAACCTCTGTCCACGCAGAACCTCTCCACTCACTCTGCGTATCATCTACCGTACTATATTACACAATTTTCATTTTCTTTGCTGCAATTTAGCCAAAGCAAGTTCAAATTTGAATGTGGTGATTTCCTCGTGCTGTCATTGGTGACTAGGCTGAGACGATCAACTAATTACGCTGAAGAAGCCAGATTTTAATCACAGGCTGGGCTGGATTGCAACCCAGGAATCCAGCGATGCCAGGCTCGCTGCTCTGACCCCGGAATAACCCGGCCTCCTTAAACGTTTTTTTTCTTTTCCCACGACGATCTCAGAGGCAAACGCTTCACGAAAAGAGACACCACACGGCGATGGCGTGAGCGATAGCGAAAGGAATTGCGGTTTGCATCCAAGGAAAATAGAGCTAACCGCGCATGGACATGGCAATCAGCAGTGGACGAGAGCGACGAATCTGCTGAGCGTTACTCCCAGCCAAGTATTAGCGGTTTCCCTTTTGGCAGTGTTCTCTTTTTAGTGTTTTTACCAACGGCATAAGTGCACGCTTTGGAAGAGCAAATGTCTCATTGGGGGGAATGTTGCAAAGTGACGTGCGTTATTTATCCCCCCCTCCCACCCGCTCACCACACCTGGCCTCACTACTCTCGCCCTGCACTGAATGCCCATGGTATAGAGCCCTAGAGGCGAAGCGTCACTCAAAATCTGCTTCGGACACCGAAGAGCTCGAACTGGTTCTCTGCTGTCGCCTCCCATCGGTGTGGAACTCTTTCCCGTTGCACATCCGCGACATCAAGTGCACTTTGACTTTCAAGAAGCATCCAAAGGCCTCCTCTCTCTTTGGTCAGGCTTTCGAGCAGCGCTGAGCTTGGCTTCGCAACCTCCGAGTTGTTGACTTGTCTGCAAAGTCTGGCACGTCATCAATGTTATTATTGTAATACATTCAGAGTCGATTTTTTTTGGTGAGGTCATGATCCGGCCGACACAGCCAAACAAATAAAATTGTCGCACGTGGAGCAACAAGCGATTCACGCGACAACGATCGCCGTTTCAGCATTTCAACGGAAAAGTGCAAGGGGCACATTTCTCACGGCCAATTTCAACGATCGGAGACTTCGTCAAGCATCGTCGGGCCAAGATCGAAGCGGTGTCAGAATAAAAATCCGACGTTTTGAGTTAACAACGATACAAATGTTTACCGAGATGTACTTTCGCACAAGCAAAGGGCGCTCTCCCGAGTCGCGAGTGAATATCCTTCTCACGAGCTCAAGCTCCGCCTCGGCCGCGTACGCACAGCAATGCAGGTTAGCAACCCTTTAGTGACAGATCACCTTGAGGGAGACCCGCAGCTTATTTATGTATGAGCGGAGAGCTCCACTGTCAAAAGATAAGCACATCCCTGGGGCTGTCGCCTAACTTTGTAAGCGTCCGTGATGAAGTCGGTTTGTGCGGTTATGTTTCTCTCAGCGTGGCTGGACGCCAGGCAACTTGGATAGCGCGACCCGTGTGCATTGTGCCGTGTGCGCTTCATACTCACCGAGGGGTTTGAAACAAAATATCGTGGTTTCATGCGAAACCTTAAAAAGTGCTTCCCGTGGACATCAGCGCAAAGTCCTTTTCGCAAGCGCATTCATGTTATTATTGTGATTATTTGGCTGTAATTTTGTCACGATTGCCGAATCGGTTAATTTTTCTTGTTGAACTGCAGTCACTTTTTTTAGTTCGATTTTTTTATTTATCGGAAAGTGTGGATTTTCACGGGTGAGCACCTGCATTAAGCAGGTGATGCAGCAAACATGGGACAGTTTTATATTTTTTACACTTGAAAACAAGGGCTCGTAAAAGCAAAAAAACTCAACGAATTGTTAACCAGCATCATCTCGTGTGACTGTGGGTAGACGGTGACATTGCAGCAGCGTGAGAGATGGCGTGTGACCTGGGGGTGCCCTTCATCTAGCAGTGGATTGACCACGGCTGATGATAGCCAGATTTTGTGAAGGCTAAAATAGCTTTCTCTTGTTGTGCTGGGATTGATGTTAAACTAGTCGCATTTACTAATAGGGGTTTTCCCCTTTTTTCTGGCAACAAAACTGACACCTTTTGCAAGGAATCATGTTAACATTAACCACAATACTTGCAGTGAAATGTAAACAAAAAACAATACTGTGATAATTGATGCATTGTCCTTGAAACTGATTGGTCCACACCAGAGACAGCTTTTCTTAGAGCCTAGTCTCACATGGTGTTCGACCAGATGACGGCAAAAGGCGCACAGTTCAAACACTGTTAACATGATTCCTTGCAAAAGGTGTCAGATTTGTTGCCAGAAAAAAGGGAAAAACCCCTGTTAGTATATTTTGGTACTGGCAAAGGAGGCCTCATGATGTAGTCGCATTTAATAAATACTTTACAATGAGCCACGAGGGGTGATGGTATATTTAGTCTGATCTGCCCAGTGAACGTGCTTTGTACGTTGTCGAAGCCTGTTTTTGCCTTTAATTGGGAGATATCAATTTGTGGAGTGGATATAACGAACAGGGATGGGGAACCTTTTTCATGCCAAGGCCCATTTGCATATTTATAACATAATTCGCGGGCCATACAAAATTATCAACTAAAAAAATTAGCCTGGTATATTTGGTCAAACATTTAATTAACTCACCCCTAATGTTGCTATTCGCAACTGCTTTTCCAGGTTTGCTCCTAGATTTATTGAATTTCGAGTTCTGCCTGCGTTTGCCTTGGCAGGGCCAGACCAAATGATTTCGCGGGCCTTATATGGCCCGCGGGCCGGACGTTCCCCGCCCCTGCTTTAGAGGGTTCAAGTTCATTTATTAGGCATAGCCCTGTGAGCCATTCGGCTCTTGAATCGGGTGCAACCGCAACAAACAAAAAACAAAAACACGAACAAAAACCATCTTAAAGTGAATATGTGACTAAGTGCAAACAAAAAATCCAAGAAAAGACAGCAAAATATTGCAGAAAAAAAACACCGTACACCAACGCTGTGTGCAAAAATCCCAGTGAGATGCAAGTCAAACAACAACAACCACAAGACAACTTAGATTAAGGCCATCAGTCTAACTCTGTAATACAATAAACAAACATGGCTAAACCAATACACTTTTCGAAATCACCAAAATAAAGCCATGAAAGCAATGAAAAAGCAATCATTGGAACTGTGACGGAATTTTCACAATAAATGGCATAAACAACATGTACTACCAAAACCCTGCAGCCATAGCTGGCTGCATGAGTCACTCCACAACAGCAGGAGCATCAATCGGAGTATTATAATTTTTCAATGCACCTTTAATAGGGACAGCATTGTTGAAAGCGAGCAATTGCAGCCCTACCCCTTCACCTTTTTTGCAGTCGCAATGTATAAAGTTGTTTACCGCAAGACACGTAGCATGATGTATATTTTGTACTATCTGCCACGTGCATTAGGGGAGCTTTCAAAACCTTTCACTTTAATGAGAGATTTCATTTTGCTGGAGTGAACATAACAACTATGTTTGCATCGTTCATAACAGGATATTGAGAATGCATAATATTGATTGTGCGGTTCTAAATCCCCCACCACCACCACAGAAATATATACAGATGTCTACAGCCTCAACATAATTGCAATGCACATTTTGGTCAAAGAACGTTATTTTTTTGGGAGAATATATTGGTCCAAATTAATCGAGTTAAACCATTTGAAACCTGTGTCTGGGTAAATAAGAGCCTTTATATTGTGCTTGATGGAATAAATGATTCTGAAATGCGTAGCGAGTCATAGTCACATGAGTGGTTCACAAAAGCAGCATATATCGGCGGCGTTCTTGGTGTGTAATTAAACCAAAGTTGAAGTCAAATATTTGTATAAATCGGAACCCAAGGCTTTCAATCTACATCCACTTTCAATTAACTTTCGTTTCAACGTTGCATTTTGTCAGCAGATACTCCACAAAGCCACCTGAAATGTCAGCTTCTGTTCCTGTTCATAAACAAGAAACTGAGCACGTGAGGCGAAAGGTCAGACATTGTGCCAAACAACACGTTGTACAACTCAAAAACATGTCGGAGAGCTGTAAAGCTCAACTTCAAAAAACTACAAAGTAGTAAAACGTGTTCCCAGTTGCTTTTGTGTGGCCTAAGGGTCCGGAAGAATTTTGGTGAGAACACACACACTCACTCAGCTTCCTTAGCGAGATTACCACTCAAAAGTTTTTAAAAAGTAATTGCACTTGTGCACAGGAAGCTTAGACCATCACCCAGGAGATAAATTGATTAAGATTTCTTATTCTACTCCCAATTCTTTTATCCGTGGGCTCAAGTCATGGCAGAGAGAATTATGACATTTCACGAGAAATTAAATCAAAGTAAGGCAGCCCAGGGGCAATTTGGGATAATTCATAACCTATTCCCAATAATATCAACCATGCCATCATTTAGTCCAACATACTATATTTCAAGTTAAAAAAATGCAGAAAGTTTTATAATTGGCTTTATGTGGTGTGTAGAAGACGTCTTTTGTACAAAAGGAAGTTCATACAGTTTTTAATGAGAAACCAGTATATAAGTGTCGACAGATCACGTTGCATTAATTTTTAAGCTTCATCTTCTTGTTTTAACGATATCACGTAGAATGTTCATATGTGAGCAATATTTCTATGTCGTTTTTACTTTCCCATTGTTTCAGCTTATCAAGGCAGGAGATGGGATTGAACCGACAACCTCTGGATGTGGAGCTCCCCCTCCACGTATCTGTGTTTTTATTTCATCACTTTGAGTAAATATAAAAAGACACACACACCTTCTTGGTTCTTTCGGTAAAGTCACGTAGAAAGGAAATATTATTTTATTATTTTCATTCTACGTGACTTTACCGAAAGAACCAAGAAGATGAATCCCTGCAGTCACGAAAGCTTTAAATCGAAAACACACACACACATTCACACACTGTAATATAGATTGTGTAAAGTGCATACACCGTGTTGATTTTTGCTGAATGTCGGTTTGCAATGGAGTGATAAGAAAAATCAACAATTCATAATAATTACTCGAGTAATAATGTTACTTAAGGCGTTATTTTTCAAACTGGATTTGATACCTCGCCACCGCTAACAGCAGACGTGACTTATAACTGACCTAGTACTGGACACATCCTTCATCAGCCAGCGTGGTGAAGTATGGTCAAACAACTCCTGTTGCCCACACAGCGTTGAGAAGGGCTTCATTCAGCCGTGGGATGACAATGGGCTATACATTTCTAATATTTCAAGCAACTTCATAATGTGCTCCAACTCGATACTGGACCATATGTATTTAATATTATGAGTGCATATCGGAGATTTATGTTTGATAAAAAAAAAATTCAGTCCTGATCCTTTACCAGTCCCTCCAGAAAAACGCGATTATGCGATCGCAAGATTCCATGCAAAATCAGCCAAAGTCCGCATATTTATGCGGGGGGCGCGTTTTTTCAAATACGCCGCACTTTCGCCGCATAAATTGCAGATTTCCGCGCGCAAAATATGCGGGCTTGCATGATTTCATAATCCCCGCATTTTCGTTGCAAAAAGTCACATATATCTTAGCAGAAAGTTGAAAAATGTTGCGTTTACTTCACACAAGCGCAGCCATTTCCCCTGTTGCCATGGGAACGTTATGAAGTGTTAGAGGCTACGTAGTTAGTTTATTCAGGAGTTTATGCAACTTACAGTTGTAAGATTGCACTTTTTTGTTAGTAGTATGTAAATTTACATTACTGTAAGACTGTACTGTTACTGTATTGCTTACGTTACTGTGCACTGAAAACACTTATTTTAACAGAAGATGTCTGTTTTGTATAGCTACCTCTGTAAAACAGGAAGCACACATTTTATTTTTTAATATTTTATTTATTCATTTTTACAGAAGTTGTAGCATATTCATTTTGTAAAGCTACAGAACTTGTTCGACTCAATGTTTTGTAAGTTTGAGCCATCTGTTTGTTAAGGTCTGAAATAAAACAAGATGAGAACTTAAATATTCCCAGCACTTTCTGTGATGTAGTATGCTTGCTTATCATAGGAAGTAATAAGAAATTACTCTTTACATTAAAGTAGTAGCCTAGTGAATAGGGTGTTGGGGGAATCACTTTTTTTTCTCTTTTTCATCAAACCGCAGTTTTTGCAAGTTTTCGCAATTTAATCGCATAAAATTGCATAAATATCCCGCATATTCCATCGCATTTTTTAAGAAAACGTGCCGCATAATCAACGATTTTTGCCCGCAACAATCACCAAAAAACTCCGCGTTTTTCTGGAGGGACTGCTTTACCGTTCAACCATGTCATAACCCATTTAGACTCGGGGTAATTTTTGTTTTAATTGCAACTGGGTTTCCAAAGGAAATTTCTTGCACTTTATGTCCTCACAAAGAGAAGAGTATCGGAGAAATAGTTGACAAGGCTGTGTTGATGTCCTGCTTGATGGCCTGAATTATAGTCGATGAGTATTGCATTTGAGGGGTTTGCGTAAATCTCATTTACCAATCCACTAATGAATGAAGGCCTCCGCTGAAAAGAACACTGGTCAACACACTTTTTCTGGCATAAGGTATTCCAACGGGTTTAAGGTCATTTTGGGGTGCTGATTACAAATCTGGCATCAGTTTTTTGTCTATCACATCAGGTTTTTGAGATATCAAATATTGCATTTTCAATAAAAACTGCAGAAGAAAAATATTAAATAAATGTGGATATCTACATAAAATGATATTATAAACACACTATCCTAAAAATACAGCACCATATTTTAACACTAAAGCAGTCACTGACTCGCAACAACTTGCAATCATAAGTGACAGAGTTAATTTCGGGTAAAATCAATGAAAATGGGGAATGCCGATAGCATAAAAATGAGATATGATAGAGCAAATCTGAGATCAGATGTGGAATCAGCACCCTGAAATTAGTCTAAAACAGCTGCAAAAGTCCAGGCCGGAAATAAATGTTTTTTGTTTGTTGACCAGTGGAATGTTTCTCCATGCCGAGCGGGAAGTGAGGGTAATTTCTCCCATAGTTCGCCACACTGGTCAGTGCTGGTTGGTGAAGGTGGTGGTGGTGGGGGAGAAGTACAGAGCAAGAATGGATTTAACGGCACTGCCCTCTACTGCCCACAATGCCTACTGCACCTGTTGTTCGAGAGGGTGGGTCACCCACCCAAGCGCTCCCAGGGTCTGATGGGATTGGGCGCATCCTGGTTGACTTAGTCACAAGGGGAATGACGACAAAGGGGATGGCCATCACAGGCTTCCCACGTGGTGGGCTAACCACGTGTTAAACCCCCCTGCGTGAATAATGATTTACACATCATTAGTTTTTTTCCCCTGACTCTTGCAGTACAGATTTATGAGGCAGAGGTTACTTTTGCACCTGGTCTTCATGACAAATAGACCCAACTGTAAATGAACGCACAGCTTTGTTTTGGCACTGCCAATGAAATGTTTGAGTTATGCTTCTTTCTTATCACTGGGGTGTTTATATTGCTTTTTTCCCTTTGTAGAGTATTTACAGTGGTTCTTGGATCTACCAAATTTAAAACTTTGTTTGTATTGAACCGTTATAAGGGGGGTAAGCCATAATTGCTCCAGATTTCATTTTTTTTATATGCGGGCTGTATAGTTTTTCTTGCGTGAAGGACACCGCTTGCTGTGGTTATGCACGTCTACCATAAACAGCAACGATAATTATGGTAAATAACAAAATGGCAAATCATTCACAAAGGTCACATTGTCGACAGGTTAACCACTGGCAAATTTACAAGCAGCTTTGCTTTTTTGCAACAGGGTCAGCGCCGTTCTGAGCGATGACAATGTTGCGGATAATGGAAACGGGGAGTGGATCTGATCATAAAAAATAACTGTGCCTGCTTGTGCGGATGGACGGCACTTTAAGGGGTTGTGCTAATTAATTTAACATTCATTCTCAGCTGTGCCAGAATTATTCAATTTTTCTTTAGCTCCCTGAAACATAAAAAAAAACGCTTACAGTCTTTTGGAATGATGCAAACATATGTCATAATTAAATGTAATCCCTGTAATTCGGGGAACTGCAGGTGAGAAGGTTAATAGGAGTGTGCGGCTTTGGGGCTAATTTTTGCCAGAACGTCATTTCAAAGGTAGCCCATTGGCTGCAGGGCTCGGGGTGTGTAATGAGCACAGGGCCCAGACATTAAATAGCAAGTGACAAGGACGATGCTGGGTGTTTTTGCATTCATTTACATATGGTGGGAGAGATTCTTACATTGCGTGTATTTTAGATATATCTCACATGTATGCATTTTCATTAAGTAACCATCTGTGTGTGTGAGAGGGTTTGTGCGTGTTGCACCGTCGATTGTTGGTATGATAGCGGCTGTGCTATTTATTTTCTTAACCCAACGCAATGCAGTGTGGCCCTGAATTTTCTCTGAAACCCTCCTTCAGCCTTGTGTGGTCTTCAAAATCCTTTTCACTGCAGGACAACGGCAATGACATTGCATTTACACAGATTTTTACGGGAATAAATAAAAAAATCCGCCTTGGGTTGAATGCTACAATAACTTTTGTTCGGCAGGTTTTTTTTTCCTTTCCTTTCCCTTCCATAAACTCCCACGGCGATGGGAGAGTCGCGACGTCCGTCCACTCGTGGCTCTTCCGTGCACACCCTGGGAAAAGTAGATTATATATTTTTGGAACATTGGACCGATTCGATAGAAACGAGTCATCACTTTTTGGCACTCCACTACTACCCACCCACCTACCCACTGCCCCTCCTGCGAAGGGTTCCTTCCTGACTTGGTTGGCAAGTTTTGGAGTGTGGTCTGGGATGTTGTGGTAGACCTCGTGGACTCAATTCGTTGTTGCGATTATGTTTTTGTGCTTTTGGTTTTGGTGCCATTTCTGATTTTGTTTATTCATCTTTTATTTTATTGCTTGGTGTGTACGCGCGTGTGTGTTGGGATATACGCCAATATATTTATGGGATTTGGTCCATATATAATGTACAGCGTTACGGGATGCAATATTAAATGAAAGTATATGTTGCTTCAAAAAAATGTTAACACTTCGGAGAATTTGCAACAACACAGGCTTTCACGACCAATATCATCCATAATAGACGTTTTTTGAGTTAGATCGCGTAAATATATAAATGTGTCGTTAAAACCCACCACCACCCGACACAGCCAACTAGTCAGGGTTGTTTCACGTAAACAGAACGTGGCCAATTCGTTATTAATACAGCACTAGTGTATAGTGTAGTGTATAGTGTAGTGTATAGTGTAGTGTATATTAGTGTAGTGTATAGTGTAGTGTATAGTGTAGTGTATAGTGTAGTGTATAGTAGTGTAGGGGTATAGTAGTATATAGTGTAGTGTATAGTAGTGTAGGGGTATAGTAGTGTATAGTGTAGTGTATAGTAGTGTAGGGGTATAGTAGTGTATAGTGTAGTGTATAGTAGTGTAGGGGTATAGTAGTGTATAGTGTAGTGTATAGTAGTGTAGGGGTATAGTAGTGTATAGTGTAGTGTATAGTAGTGTAGGGGTATAGTAGTGTATAGTGTAGGGGTATAGTAGTGTATAGTGTAGTGTACTAGTACAGCACACCGGTGTGCTGGAGAGCCAAGCCACAACATTTACAATCTGAGTACTCACATTGTAAATGTTGTGGCTCACGTGCTTAATTCATATTAATAATACAAACACAATTTATTTACCATGGGAAGCTTCGCTGGGTGTTACGACTCTTTTTCAGAAGGTGTCTTCTGCATTGTGACGTTTATTCTAGATTTGAAGCTTTCGTGACTGCAAGGATTCATATTCTTAGGTTTTTTCGGTAAAGTCACGTAGGTAAAACATTTAAATTAGTTTTTACTTGGTTTCTTTTTTCAAACTTTTGTTATGTATGCTAGGTGTTAGTTACAAACCGAACCTCTCCATAACAAAGGCTCAGTCCTTTGTTATGCAGTCTATTCTTAGTCTTAAGCCTCACCTTACCATATTAAATAAAAAGTGTGCCGTTCCTGGCCCTTCCCCCCTCAACCATTATATATACGGGGTGGTATTTCTTGTGATCTCTCATTTACTTGATACAGCTGTCGGGCTGTGACGGTTTCACCTGAAGACGGAGGCTTGTGTTGCTTCCGAAACGTCGTGATTTTTTATTTTTTATTTTTTATTTTGTTTTATTTTACTTTTATTAATTACATTTTTTTTACATATGTGACTTTACCAAAAAACCTAAGAATATTGTGACGTTTGGTCCATTTTCAGTATTGCTTGTGGACGGGAACCGGAGCGTCTCGAAAAAGCAACAAAAAAAACAGACACGCAAACTAAAGCAAAACAATAATGGTTCGCACAGAGTGAACCGATTGGTGGCGTGCTACTTCATGTCTACCTTGCGTCGAGGCCACGAGATTTGTGCAAATTTTTTTCCATACAAAATTTGTTATTAGATGTTTTCTGTACACAAGAACAAACGCACACTGCAGAACGTTGGGCTACAAAAAAAACACACACACACACAACCGTGCGCCAATATCCACTAGGCCCATGCATCCTGGTTGATGGGGAGGGCTCGGATAGACATCCCAGGGGAGTGAGTAAGGGGAGGTAAAAAGCTGTTGTCCCATTCTCTTTGGTTCTTTCGGTAAAGTCACGTAGATGAAAAAAATGAAAATAACTAAATTAAATCACGACGTTTCGGGCGCAACACAAGCGTCCGTCATCATGTTGTCCCATTTACGTGGGAGAGTCGCGCCGGTAGAAGATTCATACATTTTCCCGATTATTTTTGCTGCCTTCCCATCCAGGTATTTTCCAGGCTCAACGCCTCCCTCACTTTGCTTGCAATATCGAATTTGAATGGGCTGCTGTGTCAGGGCGATTTTGGTCATGAACGCGCAAGAGTGCAGAAGCGTTGTCACCCCATCTACGCCTCTAGATAAGGAACGAAACGGTTAGACACAAATCTGGCTGTCGCCTAATGAAGCCAGTTGTAATTACTGGCGAAACGTCGTACTCAGATTGTAAATGTTGTGGCTTGGCTCTCCAACACACCGGTGTGCTGTATTGGTGGCGAATTGTCCACGTTCTTTTTACGTGACAACTCTTACTAGTTGGCTGTGTCGGGTGGTGGCGGGTTTAACGACATATTTATATATTTACGCAATCTAACCCCAAAAAAAACCTCTTATGGAGCAAAATTATAATTAAACGAAAATTGCTTTTGAAGACGGAGGCTTATGCCAGTGGACTATTTGGTCTGGCTTTCCAATGAATGCATTTCTTTTAAGTGTTAATTGCAAATACAAGGTTCAGGCTGCATTCATTTTAGTTCCTTGGTTGTATTTGAAACCTTGAAATTAAACAATTTACACAACAGAGGAGGTTAATTTAAGCCACTTAGTCAACCATAAAGAGTGATCCCTTTGTAATAAGAAAACACAACGGCAATTCACGTACTAATATAGCTTCTAGAAACATTCCACATTAGTATTGTTGTTGCTTTTGTTTAGCAAACGTCAGTTTCGCCAAATGGCTGTTGGCTTTGTAATGCGAAAAGCGCTGCAATAATTTTATATTACCTCTGTTTTTTTTAATAACACATCTCCTTTGCGCTGACGTTACGCGGCACAGTTACGTGTTAATTAGCTTAGCGGTGTTTAAGTGGTTTCTGCAAAAAAAATAAATGCAGGTGAATGTGTTTGCATGTCGCAGGGACATTAATTAGCCTTTTTGCAAAGCTCCTGGAATACACGAGCAACATGGCCACGTGTGTTCTTGCCAATATAACCAGAAACCAGAGCCTTATTTCAGCCGTGTCTGCCACCTTCGCCGGGGAAAAAAAAATTACCGCACTCGGCACACCACGTCGGGCATACCTCTCACCATGGCTTTGGCGACAGGCGAACTACCACCTACTCAAGCACTGCATAATCGATCGGAGACCTCCGAATGTTTTTTTTTAACGCTCATTATAATATTACTCTTGGTAACCCGTTGGCGTGTTGTTGGGTGACGCATCAATGTTTGTTTGGCACGTTAGCGCCTCATGCATCTGCGGGCACGCGGTGCGAATGGTGAAAATCCGCGCAGCCGTCCTAGTGTTTGTTGCTCTCGGTAGGCAATGTGGCCCTATTGCAAATGTTTTGCTGATTGAAAAATGTGCCCCCAACTAAGCGTTCAACCTTTGAAAAGAGAAGGCAAACGCATCAACACACAAACACATAATTTATTTGTATTATGCCTCCCGCGTCGCCGGTGGCATCCGAAGATGACAAAAATGTATTTCATTTCGCTCGTCCACCGGCTATTTAATTCCCGCAAAAAGTGTGACACTGTGGTTAATGTGGTGTGTTTGTGCAGAGATTAGAGTGGACTGCGTCTGGGCCTCTGGTGAATGTTGATGGATCGGTTGAGGTGTGGCAACGCTGACCTCCTATACGGATGCTCCCTGCACTTGGCACCGTAATTCCATCTCCGATTTATCAGCTAGACCATTGGCCCATCCCATAATGGCTTTATTTGGACTTCGACGATAATGTCGTCCGTATCGATTCACAATGGATGAGACAAATAAGCGCAAGAACGCAGATAAAGAATAACGCAAACGGAAAGAAAACATGCACAGTCATATGGCTGTTCATGCTGCCACGAGGCGCGACCATGTGCTAATGGACCTAATGGACTTTAAAATATTGAGTGATGTCAGCGAGCAGTGCGTCTCCTTCGCGAGGCGTGTGCATTGAGGAAACCTCGTCCCGACAAGCAACGCAGGGTCCCACACACCACTCGCCGTGCAGACACATCGCTCTGCCTCGATAGAGTCCGACCTGAACGCGTTTGGGGGAGACCAAGCTGTCAGTATTTGCACCATAAACTGTGCAGCGGTTGAGGCGGCGAGCCGGAGGATTGTCCGTCCGAGGTTTGTTGGGCAAATGGATTCCAATTATTCGCTCGTGCTGTGGTATTTTATTGGATAACCTCGACTCGTTCTTGTTCACGCACAAGCGCTTGCTGAGGATTTATTCCGAGCGTGTCTCGCTGCCACGGCTAACGTCAGTGGTCAGTGCTAGCCGAACCGGTCACCGGGGGCCCTTCCCCAACCCCACAAACTCGCAACACTGTAACCAACAGTGTGGTGGTGAAGTTGGGGAAGGCGACAGTCAACTGCGTGGGAAGGACTCCATCCAATCGTGGATTTGAACCGAGACTGAACGCACCTTTCATCACCGACGACTATCAGCATGGCGAAGCACGGTCAAACAGCCCACGTGACGACACCGCATGGATAGGTCTTCATCCAGCCGCAGTGGATTGGCAAAGAGTTGCAATTTATGATTATTACCAATGATAATTATATGGGTGTACCGGGCATCAGGTGGAACAATACTGATGATCTGCCACCATGTACGTGTGTGTATGTAGAACTTATTTCGCACCGTGCTGATTGGCCCTGCGACTCTGCTGTGGCCTAGTTGCAAGGACAATAACCTGTGACCAACTCCCCCTCTTTTTTATGTTCTTTGTTGCCAGAAGTACGAGGGCCCATTTTCATTCCGCTAACCCAACCCGTGCTGCCTGGCTGCCTGTATCACGCGTGCGCGCCGGCTGGCGAGAAAACGGAGGCGGTGTGGGGGGCCCACACGTGTACACAATTGCGCATTTCGCGTGAGACACCCGTGTGACATTTAGAGCGATTTTTAATGTGCGTCACTGTTAGGACAACTGATCAAGGCGCGGTTTTAATCAAAATCCCATTAGTGCGTAATTTTTGCCGATCCACTTGCGGCTCCTTGATTGGCCCCAGCGCCTGCGACGTTTTGCGTGCGCGTCTCGGCCAAGTTGCGCACTGAACCCCCCATCTGCTCGTTAACCGTTTGCCGACAATGTCTACCAATAATTTAGATTTGTAACGGATGAGCTCTGATCTGAAATTTTAGTCGGGTGGGGAGGGGGGGGGGGGAGCTGAGAGCAGTAATAAAGCATCGCCTAGGTAGGGGAGAATGGGTGACTTTAATGTGTCAAAAGGCAGGGGACCGAATGAATTCTACAGCTTGCGCTGTATATTGTATAACCTTCAAGGCTGATTATCCCAGCATCATATTGTTTGCTGAGAGCCGTCAGTAGCCTCCACCAGATGAGATTCTAAATATTATCCACGCAGCCTCCACGGTAATGCCTGTCAAATTATCGCTGACATTTCCTGGTTTGTCGATCCATTTCCTCTCTCTCTCTCTCTCGCATTTGCCAAATAAGTGGAAGAAGAGAAGAGCGGTAAAAAAGAAACGGAGAGAAAAAAACGGCGTGGATCTCCCCCCCCCCCCCCCCCCAAAAAAAAAAGAATAAGTGGGAGTCATGCTCGCAGCACGTAATAGAATTAAACATTCGTAACGATTTATTCGTAATAATGTGGCAGCAGTTCGCTAAGTCTGTGAAAAAATCGTCGTGAAGCAGAGCAGGCTGCTTCGACAATCTGGTGGTGTGCTCAAATTGTCTGCTTCTGTGCGTGACGGATTTTAGCGCATTGGTGGGGGGGGGGGGGGGTGTGTTACTATGTGAATGCCAGCTCGTATTAGTGCGATAAAAAAACGCGGCGTTATTAATCACTAGCCCCCAACTACACAACAGTCATTGTTTGCAGCCACTCATTGACCTTAGCAGCATTGTCCTCTTAAAGGTGTCCCCGAATGATATTTTGAATGCATCCTTCATCGTTTGGCCTGTGGCCTCACGAGCCACCGAGCGCGAGCACAATGTTCTTGTTCATGACGACCTTTGTGTCAATGTTCTTTCTGTTTCTTAGCTGCCTATTTGTTTCGGTTGTATTAAAAAAAACTTCAATAAACTCGCACGTATTAAAATTAAAGAAGAGAACAAAAACGTAGATACGGAGTGTGTACGCTTTCTGCTCCGGACAGGCGGACCGCAGAGATAACGTTGATGGCGTCTGTTCGTCTGAACGATGTGAGCAACTACTCTTCGGGTCTTTCGATAAAGTCACGTAGATAGAAAAATGAGAAAAAATAAAAAAAATCACGACGTTTCGATCGCCACACAAGCAATCGTCGAACTGCTGCGGCAGTTCTTCTGCTGTATTTTTAAATCCTTTATATTAAGTTCGCTTTCTTGCTTACGACCGTGCAAATCTTTCAGTCGTTCTTTAACCCACTTCCCGTGATCCATTCGAGCTGACATTTTCCACACAGACTCGTTGTGCGTGACAATTAATGTTCGTGAAAATTTTTTTCAAAAATTTTACACTTTTTAGGACAAAAATATTATATTTAATTACCAATTGCTTAATGGTGCAATGCAATCATCTGACCCATAGGTGGCAGCCTACTCAAGCCAGAGGACGAGAGGACTCGAGCCGCCACGCATATAAAGGATTTATAGTGAAAAACTTTGTTTTTACGGGTTATACTTGTTTCACCTGAAGACGATGGCTTGGGTTGCGATCACAACGTCGTGATTTTTTTTTTTCTTCGATCTACGTGACTATACCGAAGAGTATGAATTCCTGCAGTCACGACAGCTTTAAGTCAAGATTTGATGTTGAGCAACTTCCAAACCCCTGACGCGGCCCACACTCGGGCTGCGTCTGGGTCTCCTTTCCATTATTTCCGTGTCCCGTTCTGGAAATCGCTTCCCATGAGGCGCTCGCACAGATGGAGCTTCACATTCAATTCTTCCTCCTCTTGTTTTCATTGGTGGGGAGAGTGGGGTGGGGGGGGAGAAGCCAAATGACGCGCAAAGCCAAACGATTGCATTTGCATGCGTTTCTGCGCACGCACGCTCGTGTATCAGGGCGCACATTTGCAAACACGTACATGCTCTACCTCCCTCTTCTCAATCGGTAATTTATGCGTTTACATATGTACAATATTCCTCTCTGTATATAAATCGAGTTATTTATAGTGCATGATTAATGTCTTCATTACATGCCTTATGCACTTAGCCATCTGTATATCTCATCAACAACCGAGTCTGAGACAAATGTACAGTTTCCATAATCTTTGTATGTTTTAATTGCAATGCATCTAATTGGTTACTTACTCCTATCTGTCCCAAAGTTTGCTCAATTATGTATCTCCCGCATTCCGCCTGACCTTCCTCTGCACTCGAGATCAAATCAATTTAATTTTTGTTAGCGGCAGTTGCATATCTCCCGACATTGTAGCGACGAGCAGTCTACGAATTCTCACGAGCAAATAAACGGCGCTTTCATTCATCCTGTGCCACTTATGCAGTGTCGCCGCATCGCCGCCGTCGCGTGCGGCTAACCTGCCATGGCAACAGATATTTGATGCACCGCGTCTCTTGGGGGCGCACACTAAAGGACCGAGGGATCAGAACGACAAAGCCTCAAGAGTTGCAGCCGGTTCTGTATGCCGCGCAAGCTGCCACGTTTGCATACAGAATCGCCAATTAGCCCGCGTTCGCCGCTGTTGTGCCAATGCCGGCGCGCGTCGCAACGCCTTGGATTCACAAATTAAATTCTGATGGGCCAACAAAATATATTTATTGGCGCCGTCCTCATGATGGTTCCCCCGCACCCTCCCCCCCCCCCCCCACCAGAATTGTATTGTAGTTTATTCTGGCTGGCTTGTTTCGTTTTGTCCACGAAGCTGGTGGTGAGAGACATTAAAAAGGAAAGGGGAAATTTCCTGCTCGTGCCACTGCTGGCGAAAGGGCCTCCACTAGTGGGAGCTGCAGACAGCCCCCTCCAGAGGGCAATTGGCCTACACTACCCACACTTTACCCCACCACACGCGGTTTTGTCGATTGCCGAACTGTTACGCATTTGTGTATACTCTTGAGTGGACAGAGGTCATACTCGAAGATGAAATTGAAGCGGAAACCTTTGGATTATAAGTCCGGTGTGCTATCCATTCCACGATGGCAGTATCCCACTGTGAAGGCTGTTAGGCGAGGCCTTACGTTTTGATGGCAGGCCAGAAGCATCGAGCTGAACCATTTCCCTGCTGTGCGCCTATTGTGATGTGAAGCGAAACACTCTGCCAGCAGATTTCTATCCCAGCGATCGGAATGTATCTATCTTGCGTATGAAACAATTGGTAAAAAAAAATGATGAAATCACACAGCGTGGAGGAAGGGAGGTAATGCGTAATGCTCGGGATTGATTCTGATTTTTCAGACGAACCCAGGTGTAGCTTCTGCATGTAGCAGTAACTCGCCGATTCCATTCGAGGTTTGGGCTGAAGAGTGGCAATTTGACGCTGATGGTTTGAATCTAGTTTGGCATTCAGGCTCATTTGTTCTGCGTTAATGAAACCAAATGTGAAAAATGATACGGAGCCAACGGTTAAGCATTCTGTATTTTATTATCTCACGCAAGGACGCCCCCGCGGTTGCTGAAGGCGCACGTTCACTCCTCCTCAACACATTCATCAATAACACCGCCCTCAAGAGGAAAACTTATATAATAGGCAACATTTGCAGCGATTGCCTTTCTTCATACCTGAGAGAACAAGAGCCATTGCCTACAACGCAGGGAGAATTTTCTCGCCACAAAGAAGAAGGACCATTGCCGAAATGCCTCCAATGATGTCCCCCTCTTCAGGGCAGCGTTATTGACAATTGCATTGAGCTGTTTGTTATTTGTGCTCGTGCACCACTGCCAAACGCATTCCCTGGCTTATTTGCTACTCAACATTTCCGTGCGTGCACGCGCGTGCGAGCTCCCACGCGCACCGACGCGCCCTCACCCAACGTGCGCGCAGGCGCCACGCGCGCCACCTCGCACGCGTGCCCGTGCGCGCGCCCGTGCGCGCGTGCCCGCCCGTGCGCGCGTGCCCGTGCGCGTGCCCGTGCGCGCGTGCGTTCGCGACGCGCTTGCTGCGTTTTTGCGCTCGCGGGCCACCAAGCGCGTTGGGCGAGAATGGCGGTAATCTGTGGTTAAGCCCGCGGCGCGATGATGGATGGCTCCCTCTCCTTTCGTGGCGGATAATAAAACCCGTCGTTACCGCAGAGTCTCAGGAACTGCTGCCTGATAGAGATGGATAGGGGGGGGAGGA
The DNA here is from genome assembly GCF_015708825.2 of Lethenteron reissneri. Lineage (NCBI taxonomy): Eukaryota > Metazoa > Chordata > Hyperoartia > Petromyzontiformes > Petromyzontidae > Lethenteron > Lethenteron reissneri. Next base: position 3,777,226 of record NC_083817.1, read on the forward strand.
GGAGGCGAACATCCCTTCGTTTCCACGGTTACCGGCGCGCCGCGGCTTGCCGTGAGCGCCGCAGCAGTGATCGGGCGCTTCGCCGATAATTTTTTTTTTCAAGCGTCTTTCCTGCGAATGTTCTTATTTTTACGCCCCCCTTCCTGGAAAATGACTCTCTGCTCCTCGCCATGCATGCCATTAGAAAAAGAAAGGTTCTCATGCGGAGCCTAGGGACGAGTATTGCTTTTTTATGGGGGGGGGGGGGGGGACATGCAATGCAATTCTATCATTTTCAGCTGTCAATGCATTGTTTTATCCAGTAAATAAATACATACAAAGAGTTGGATAGGTTTTTGTTTGTATGCCCGGCTAATGGAAATGATCGAACTCGAAGAGGCGCTCTTGGCATGTTTACTACAAGTATACAATTCTTCACTAAAACTCTGCCCTCCAGTGTGACTTAAACTCTCTTTAGAGTGGAAAGTTTGTTCGCCACACACTTTTTTTCTGTTGCGGGAACCCCAACGCCATCGGCGTTCAGAATCTGACCCCATGTCCACTTTTATCCTGGCCTCACAGCATGCCCCGCTGTGCTGATGCCACCTCCCCATGAACACTTAGAACTGGGACCCGCCCGGTTTTTTAGGAACCGTCTGGTTTGCGACGATCCACAAAGGCATGGGTCTGGTTTGCAACGATCCCGCACGGCCCGGGTCTGGTTCGCAATGACCATGGAAACACAGCAGCAGCAGCAGGAGACCACAAAGGAGGGGGTGGTTGGGCATGCGGCCACATTGTAGTGACGGTGCACATATCCTCGACACTGCGATCAGCGCCATGAACGTTGCATTAAAGAACTGGCGATACAGATAGTGTTTTAAAAATTCTCCGAGTGTATGTTGCCATTACTGAAACACTCGCTTACGCATCGCTCCACGCGCGCCGACCCCCCCCCCCCCACTGTGGAGAAAGGCTTCGGTTATAACAGGACTCGTCACTTAAAGCATAAAGTCTGGGTGTGATTGAATGGGGGAGGATATCGCCACCTTTTTTTGTGCGCGAAGATGAACGTGGAGGCGGCGGCGGTGGTGGGCAGAGTGGAGTCTGCTGTGTTTGCGCCCCAGATTTGTTCGTGGATCATTGTTCGCACGTGCAAGCCCCGAGGAAGCAGAAGTGCCGGATAATCCTCGTTGCAAAAGTGTAGTAGCTACATATGTAGTAGCTACTACAAATGTAGCTACTACATATTTACTAGCTACATATGTAGTAGCTACATATGTAGTAGCTACGGGCCCCGCACTTTCAAGAGACCCGCGCTAAATGCTTTCAAGTTATCAATTCCGGTTCAGTGATTCTGCACTTGCTCTATTACTATAGTACTATACTGCCTTCAACTTTTATGAACGACTGGGTGTTTAAGGTTAGCGATTTGTCGTATGATCTGTCTGTATAACATATTAAAAAATACAATTACTTTACTATGCAAGTTAAAAATGTGTGTTTTAATATTTATGTTTTTATTAATTTAAGGCCCCTTGATAACATATGCTACAGGCCGGCACTGCGCCGAACCAGTATTGCCAGTTTCACGAGATTCTGGGAAAACGTTTCCCTGAAAGAGTGTGGACCTGCACCGAGGCTTGAAGTTGCTCCCTAGCAGCGGTGCCAAGATTCCGCAGCACATGCATCTGCATGCTTCCTCTTCTTTTAAGACCCTGCAAAAGTTCTAGATTCGAAGCTTTCGTGACTGCAAGGATTCATACTTTTAGGTTTTTTCGGTAAAGTCACTTAGGTAAAAAATAAAATAAAAATAAAATAAATTTCGATTTAAAGCTTTCGTGACTGCAGGAATTCATCTTCTTGGTTCTTTCGGTAAAGTCACGTAGAAGGGAAGTAATAAAATAATAAAAATAAAACATAATAAAATAATTCTCACGACGTTTCGGCCACAACGCTGCTTGCGTTATTATTTTTATTATTTTGTTACTTCCCTTCTACGTGACTTTACCGAAAGAACCAAGAAGAAAAATAAAATAATAATACATGAAAATAAATCAATTAAATCACGACGTTTCGGAGGCAACACAAGCTTCCGTCATCAGGTGTAAAAAGGCACATCAAAATAACTGTCGTGAGAGTTATTTGTGATGGGACATTATTATATAGGGTAAGAGGAGGGGGCTCCTCCCCCCTCCTCTTACCCTATGCTAAAGTGTCCGGCCTTAATTCTAGATTTGAAGCTTTCGTGACTGCAAGGATTCATATTCTTAGGTTTTTTCGGTAAAGTCACGTAGGTAAAACATTAAAATTAATAAAAGTAAAATAAAATAAAAATCACGACGTTTCGGAGGCAACACAAGTCTCCGTCAACAGGTGGGACCGTCACAGCCAGATTTGCTGCAGCAAATCTGATGGTCCCACCTGTTGACGGAGACTTGTGTTGCCTCCGAAACGTCGTGATTTTTATTTTATTTTACTTTTATTAATTTTAATGTTTTACCTACGTGACTTTACCGAAAAAACCTAAGAATAGTGTCTGGCCTGCTTGTCCTGCTACTGGCACCTGCACTAGCTTGTCGGCAAGCGTGGGCTCTGCTTATTGTGTGTAGCGCCCGTTCTGTCACCACCCCCCGACCAGTGAGACAAGCAGCCTGTATGTTGGCGCACGAGCGACAGAAATGTATATAACGTTTTATTGGGGCCTTTAAAAGAGATTTTTACAGTCCCGCAACACTTGATTTCATCAGTCACCCACGTTGTAACATTACCGGTGTAACCATTGCCGCTGCTTTATGGGCGCGAGCGGAATATTTACTGTCACTGAATTAGTTCCAGGGGATTTAGTAAATGGTGTGAATCATGGGCACACTCCTGCTTAATGTTGTCGGAACAAACATTCCTTATCGGAACTTCTCTCGAGTGGGCCCCGTCGTACGATTTCACAAATCTCCCCCATCGCTGGTGCCTGCAATGCACGCCTCAATTTGCTTGTGACTCATTTAATTCAGGCAGTTTTGGTCTGGTCGACAATAACCTGGGGAAACGTCGTCACGGCTTGCACGCGTGTTAAACACACACACACACCTGCAGGGCTGTGAGAAAGCCAATTTGATGGCAGTATAGTAAATAGGTTGCGTTCTACCTGCTTGTACAGTTTGGTGGGTGATATTGCCTTGCATGTGTTTTATTTCCTCCCTAATAGATGCATGCGCATTGAACAATTGGTGCCATTAGACGAAACATCGACGCAGGATCTCTTGCATGAGCAGTGCCAACACTTTTGCGTCAGAGAACAGCCCACTGAAGTAGACAAAACAGATCCACCTTTGAGATCCCTTATAGTGACTTCCGGTACCACAAACTAGGGGGCGGTACTATCCCACCTTCTTTTCCCAGAGAGGGCTTTTGTTTGTTATCATCACACGATAGTCAAAAATATTTATGTTTTTATCCTTAAAGCTTTAAGTTATCCAAATGAAGTGCAGAAGAAATGTGATGCAATGTTTTTTTGTGTGCGTGCGGTCATTGTTAACTGTACTTAGACCTCTTCTTGGTTTTTTCGGTAAAGTCACGTCGAAGGGAAATAATAAAATAATAAAAATAAAACATAATAAAATAATTCTCACGACGTTTCGGCCACAACGCAAGCAGCTGTCCTCAGGTGAAGAACAGGTCTGTCGAAAAGACAGCGTCTTAGACCATCAACGCCATATACTTGAGAACCTGTTATTTTTTTAAATTACAGGCAGGTGTCTGGACTCTGACCCAGAATGTTCGTGGTGCAGGCTCAGCACTCTGACCTCTTTGCCACCATGGGCACCTTTAGTCCCACTTCGGATTGGGCTTAATCTGTGTTCCTGTGGATTTAGTGTGGTTTGCTTCTGTTTGTAAAAAAAATATAATACTCATTAGGCATTCTAGATTTGAAGCTGTCGTGACTGCAAGGATTCGTATTCTTAGGTTGTTTCGGTAAAGTCACGTAGGTAAAAAATTAAAACTAAAATTAATAAAAGTAAAATAAAAATAAAATAAAAATCACGACGTTTCGAAGACGGAAGCGTGTGTTGCCTCCGAAACGTCGTGATTTTTATTTTACTTTTATTAATTTTAGTTAAAAAATTTTAACTACGTGACTTTACCGAAAAAACCTAAGAATATAAATACTCATTAGGCAATTGCTCAAACGTGCAAAGGGCAGTGTGTCGATGCTATGGTGAGGGTTTCCCGAGTAAGCAAGGAATTAAATTACCAGACTGGGTTTATAACACTTCCAAAAAAATCAATGAATGTAAAATTGTATTTATACGCTTGATATGTCAGAATATTATTATAATTTTAAATTGTAAGTAGGGCCTCGGGGTGGCATGCAAGCACCCGTCAGCGTGTGAATTATGCGTATTTTGGAAACGAGGAGAGAAAATCAATTCTACTTTCGTGAATTAACTCAAAATGGAAAATGATGTAATGCCACTTAAATACCTGTAGACTGGGGGGAGGGGTAGGGGGACTGTATGCCGTGTGTGTTCAATACATTTTAATCTATTGATTGGCATGCTTTTCTACCAGGGCACAGGACACAGTTGGACAGCTAGAGGTTCGGTCCCAGAATACAGATGCGCGCATGAGACATGGGATGCTTCGTCATGGGTTTTCCTCACGATGGTTTTCTTGGATTTGAGGTCAAAGTAGCAGTTGCTCGTCTAAATTCACTGCAATGATCCTAGAACGAACTTGCACTGAAGAATGCGCGTGGTCTCTTCAGATCTTGAAAGAAAAGTGGAGTTGAGTTTGCTGAACACTTGGATGGGGGAATTCCAGGTAATACCAGACATTGCTTACTTGGGCTGCCGATGCCTAGAAGATGGACGTGTTAGAGTACTGCATTCTTGAATATATATGTGCAGAGCTTTAAAGTGTTACACATTGAATAAAAAAAACCCTATCAAATTGGCCAAACATCCCAACGAAAGACTTATTTTAAAGGGTTTTCGGACTTTCTCTTGGCTAATAATGAGTTTGTTTATTCAATACGTGACGATGGGGAAATGTTTCAGTTTGCAATGCCATTTGTGTTCGCAATCAAATGTTTCCATGGCTACTGATGTCAGACGCTGCCGTGGTGTGTAATGGCCAGAGCATACCGGACTTGCATTCCAGAGGTAGCCGGATTCGATCTCCCGCCTCTGTCCACCAAGCAGGTATAAATGGGCACACCACATTGTCTCTTGGCATGTGGCATGTGGTGGGGTGAAGTGGGTGTACACCCACGTCTTCCAAAGGCATCCGGCCTGCGTGGATAAGTATAGCGGAAGCCTTTCCGCTAGCAGTGGGTTGAGCAAAATAATTGCAGGGCTGCGCCCTTGACTTCACCACTTACTGATGCCAGAATGCCGAAGTACGAACGTGAAGTTGTGCAATTGTCTCGGCAATTTTATTCTGAAAATCACCCCGTTGTTTATTAGCAGTCACACGGTTTACAATCGCAGTAATTGGCTGTCTGTCACGTGCTGCTGTTGCTGCTGTGGCTACAGTGTCAAGAAATCCCTGAGTTCCATTTGACCTTCAGGTGGGCAAGTCAATTCAAGACAATGCTGCAGGTGAAAAGGCCATTGTATATTTCTGAATAACTGAAGCGACACTGGCCGCTGCGTCCAGCGTGACGGAAGAGGCACAGCCAGAGATTATTCAACATAAGGGCACGTTCTGCTATTCCACATCATTATGTAAACACCAGTGGTGCACCCATGGTTTATTAAACATGGACAAGCAACAGTTCCTTTTTGTGGTTTTGCAGTGACACATAATGGCATTATTTTGAATGTGATGTTAATATTTGCACACTTCTCTCTCGTGAAACAGATATGTATATTTATTATTTCCCCAGGGAGGCCTGCCTACGTATAATCAAGGATATCAGCCAATCACATCGGTAGGAAGGTCTTTCTCTGAAATTCTAATCATTTTTAAAAATGACTTGGCATTGTATATTTTAGTCTCAGTTTTGGCACAATGGGTTATTAAAAAAAAAGTAACCGCAAAGAGACTGACTCTTCTTCATACTTCGTTCAAGAATAAAGTGAGCCTCGAGAATATAGTTTAATTAATGCGCAGTTAAATTGCTCGGCCACCAAAACTCTCTTGAGACGGGGCTGTCGCTGTGCTTTTGAGCCACGGGCTTACAAAGAAAGTGGGGTTGATTTCCCAGCTAAAACATGATGTGTTTAGCACAGCTTGCCGTTAAGCGACCATAAACGTGCCCCAGTGAGTTCAACGGTTCCTTAATTGGCCTGCTTGCTGCGTGATAATTATCAACGCCGAAAATCCAATACTCTCGGTTATTGAGCGTACAACAGGAGGCATGCCGCTTGTAAACCGTAGAAGGTGTGGCTCGCTGCATGGATGTTGAACGAGCCTGTTCCTAAGTGGCGTGTATTGAATACGCGGTTTGCTTGTTTGAGGCCCCCTTGTTTGTGAGTCTGCGCACGGACCGAGATGGCACGACTTGGCCCGGACTCAGATGGCACGGCCTTGGCGCTCGTGCCAGTCTCTCTGCATTGGCCTCCGTAAACTTTGCGCGAGCACCAAAAGGGGGCGAAGGCAATTTAATGTCTGCCCGCTGTGGTTGGGCAACTCGTTTGGCTGTATTTTGTGTTTAATACGCCTTGGCACCTCTAAAAGTGCAGCAAATTCTTGTTTGAATGGGATTTTCCACCTCCCACTCACCCACCCACCCATATTTTTTTTATCTTTTTAAGTAATGAAAGCAAGTCTCGAGAATGTAGTTTTACTGATATACTGTTCAATTGCATGGATACTAAACCCTCTTGAGATGGGTTTTTGAGATACAAGGCACTTACACAATCCACGTGGCACATACAAAAGCGTTTAGCTGACGCAGGGCCTAGCTGTTGCGTTTTTTACATGTGCCATCAGCCGTCTTGCTCTTTTATCGCTTCATTCTCCCAGCGCAAGAATTGAGATATTTTTGCCGTGTTAATTTGTCCAATGCCGTGTTAATGAAGGCGTAACGTGGACGTTGGATGGCTCGATTCGTGAAAGCGGACGGGATGCACCCGACCTCAATTCCCGCAACGAGTTCGTGTCGGCTGGCAACATCGTGGTTCGTGTAGCTCCACTCTCACACTGGGAGCTGCCCAATTTTAGTTTTGCCGTGACACCCTTGGAAAGGGTCATCATGTAACAGGCTCAACATGCTACAGGCGAGTGGTCAATGGACGGCTTCTTATAAGCTTATACATTGAACAATGAAGAAAAAAGGAATATTTTACCAGGTAATTGCCCACTGAGCTATATAGCGCTTTTAAAAAATAAAAAGGTCGACTCACTTAGGTCAACTTCAGGACTTGGTTATTAATTCTTTGTTCTTTCGGTAAAACTATGAATGCCTGCAGTCACGAAAGCTTTAAATCAAGACTTGGTTATTGTTTAAAAAGCAATGTCGCAACATTGCCTACGTAATATATTTTGCCTTGGGATTACGTAACCTCGTTGAAAATGTAAATTTGTGTTTGATTACTTCCCTCTGGCTGCAAAGGTAAGCGATGGGGAAGGGTGTGTGGGTGGGTCACGGGGCCAGGAGCTGAGTCTACAGAGCCGCATGGCTTCTAGGAGTGCTGGGGAAATTAATTGAGCCGTTTCGTGGCGAACCAAGAACGGCACAACACAGCTTGATCCCGATTTTTAATGACCGTGGAAAGGTAGCATTGGGTGGTCGCATCACGAGATATTATATACTATAGCACTACAGTCTTTTCAAATCTTTTATTAGACTGTTACCTATCCGGCCAGGCTCATACAAACTATGGGGCGAGGAAGGCGCTTCGCAAATATTTAGGTGGCAGGCTTCAGGATCATTTTGAGCGATGTTATCCAGCGCCATCAGCATTGCTGGAGGGAGCTGAGCGGCATGTTCAGGTGACCTGCTTGACCCAGCCAGACAGTAATGTAAACTGTGGATGTGATGATCTAACAAATGTGCTCTGTGGCTCTGCGGCATAGTTCAAAAGGTGGCAGGTTTTGAAGTAAAAAAAAACCACACACTCACTCACTACCTCCACAAAGATGAAATTGGCAATACGGTATTTGTATTTGTTGCGGATTCCTAGCCTTAAGTGTCAGAAACAAGTTTAGAAAGAAAACTGTGAAGGTTTATCTGACTTCAGTAGTGAGGCCCGGGTGGTTTCCGATTCTCCCATTGATCCACTGAATTATTCATTTTCCGTTAACTGGCAGCTCTAGAATTTTTGTTATTGTTATAATTTATCAACACGCATTGATTGCCGTTGGCGTACATAGTTTTTGGTCATAAGGCAGACCAAAACATTGTGCTTGTAAAACTAATTAATATTTTTTTAAACACGCTTGTCATTTTATTTTGTGGCCACCTTTTATTCATCTGCACATATTTTAGGATGGAATAATGCTAGCTGAGAGCACGACACACACGCACACGTACATACGTAGTTACGTACACATATTCTGACATATGCATTGTGAAACACGGAGATCATATTTCAAGATCTCGGTAACATGGCCCATGGGTAGCGCATGTTGTATGTTCTTGAACTTCTTTTGCACCGCACGCAGCCAACCGTGCTAATTCGGAGACATTTGTCACCTATTGCAGGGGCTTGCGGTTTTAATGGAGTGGCCACCCTGGTTAACTCTGCGGGCGCATTAACCGTGCGTACGTGCCATCTGCTTCACAGTGTGACATTAAGAGATCCCATGATGTATATAAATATATATGAGAGAAAAAAAAAAATGCAAAGCAGGATGTGTGTGCTGGGTGGGATCGTGGTCCAAATTTGATGAGTCACTTACACGACGAATTAATAAATTGGAAAAATCCACAAACTAACGCCCGCTGGCAGGTTACTGTTGCATTCATCTTGTGCCGCACAGGGACAGCTGCCACCAGTGGGGGGGCGGGGGGAGGGGGGCTTGGGACGGGAGGGAGGGGGGGAGATCCCCATTGGATAGACTGCCGGAGGGCGTCTCGACAATTACTGCATGAGAGGCGCGATGTGAATGTTAAGTGATGGCGACGATGACAACCTCGGGCCCGGGTTTAGAAAGCGCCTTCGTTCAACTCGGGTTGTTTCACGACCGCGCAAGCGCTCGGGCGTTTCCCATTCGGCAAAGTGATTTGTCAGTGCTCAAGTGGCACGGCGATCACTAACTCCTGTTGGGACCGCGCTCTGCTGCTTTGTGGTGATAAATTCCGAGGCCCGGATGCGATCGATAAGTATTGCTGAATTATTCGTTGCATGCGTAGTGCGCACGACCGGTCGGAGTGTTTTAGACATGTTCTCCATCAGTTTCAGGGCTCGGTTATGTTTTTGCCTCGGATCAATGTTGGGGTGGACCCACGATAAAAAAATCACGCGGAGCTTGTTGGTGTACTTGTGCTCTTGTAGCCGAAGCAACAACAGTTGAATCACCATCATCACAATCAACACAATTGTCGAAAATAATCCCAATTATCTTCATCCGCTTAATTTGTCAACCTAATCATCAATCGCTGTCGTCTTGTCTGCGTGTGTGAGAGCCTCTATTCTAACGCTCCGTTGCACAGGCACGGGGAAAGAGGGCATGTCGCGGACCGGGACGCCAAACGTGCACTTGAGTCTGTGTGGAATGGTCCACCGTTGACCCTCTCAGTGCTCCCTGCACATGCCACCCCTTCGTAGCACGGTTGCACGATTGGCTCCTCACCACCCTCACCCCCTTGGACACTTTTGGGCCATGCCACAAATTGTGGTCTGAGGTTTGTGGTGCAATGGGTGCATATTTTGCAAGGAATCGGCCGCACATTTAAATTCCCAAATTGTGCAATTTGGGCCTTCACTTTACAACCACGGCTGTCATTCAACCAAACGGTCGGCCAAAAAAACATCCTCAAGAATTGGGCGGAGTGGGTGGAGGGGGGGGCATCCCGTGTCTAGCAATTAAGGGAGAGAGCATGGTGCCTGGGAAGATGATATCACGGGAGGCGTGTGTAGTATTCCAAGAGAAAGAAGAGGAGAAAGATGAGGTGGATGCACGGCAGTCCGGTTGGCCACGTGATCATTCCAGTGCCGTCCCCCGGGGCGGCCTAGTTTCCGAAATGGTCGAAAATCTCCGCGCATGTTTGTGAGAAACACGACACGGGGTGGCAACGGTGCGGGTCTTGGCAGTTGACCCAAATGTCTATGTCCCCATCATGTCTCCTCGGATCAAGGCAGCACACGAAGGGAGGGAGGGATGGAGGGAGGGAGCTGCATCGGTGCTGGTCAGTCGAGATGCGTGTGCGTGCGCGAGCGGCTCCGAGGAAACACTCATTATCAAAAGCCGGGTCCATGAAAGTCACAAAACATCAACGTTGGCGAGAACATTAATCGAGCAAAAGGCGCGACAGGGTTAAACGAAACCCAGAGGCTAATTACATCGCCAGGAGCGACGCTGGGACGTGCGTGGGAATTGCCGCCTGCCGGTACACGTGTAAACAGGGGGCCCTTCCGATGATTATGTCGGGGCCGAGTTTGGTCTAAAGGTTTTTTTTAGAGGCATTCGGGGAGAAATTGTGGTAGGTGGGAGGTGGGGGCTGAGTATTTTTTCGAGCATGATCTGGATTGTTCTCCTGTGCAATACGGGGAAGGGCGGCACCGAGGCTGAGGGTAAACATGGAGGAGCTTCGTTGTTTCCGTGTCCAATGCGGCGGCACACTCTCTGTGTGCGAGTCTTGGCGGCAGATAACGGGGGGTGATTCATGCTTCGCATCGTTCACTGAAGGCGAAGAGAATGAGCAATGTTAGTACAATTACTCGCGCTGCACTGCCTGGTCTTGACTTTTCAGCACGCGGACGCATGCCGCGAATCGCGTGTGCGTGAATCGGTGTGTATGTGACATTTTTACATCGCCCTCGCAACCACTAGAGGTGCTGCAATGCACCGCAATGTATAATAAATAAATATTAATAATGCATTAAAAAAATTAAATACAACCTGAATCGTGACAATTCATAAAATAATAATTCTACCCTTAAAAGAAGTGACAACTACAAGTACGCTTAATGATGGCCAGAAGCAAATGTTCCAAATAGTTATTCACTTGAATTGGTTTGTGACGAGGAAAAGCAAAGTGGTAAAGCCAAGCATGGGATTTTTAGTTTATTTAAACATTTTTAACCCTGGAAAGAGCTCATTGAGCTAAAAAACTCAGGGGACCATAGTTTTTGGGACCTTCTAGGGCTTCACGGTGGTGAGATGTTAAATACCTCACCAGGTATACAGGAGGTCGTGGGTTCGATCCCGACTTTGATGCCTGCTGTATATTTGGAGTTGAGATGTTCTGCCCGTAGACATGTGGAGTTTTTTTCTGCGTTCTCCGGGTTTTCCCTCCACATTTAGAAACATGCGACACATTTCCACATGATAAGCCACTTGGTTGAGCTATCATTTGTGGTCAGGTCGCTTCTGAAAAAGAGCTACATAGCTCAGTGGGCCCTGCCTGGTAAAATAAAAATTGTTTAATTATGAATCGTTTTTAGGTGAGCGGAATCCATTAGAAAAACGGTGGAATGTGTCAAAGAGAACATTCAACGCCTCGAGAAAGCAACGGAATCAGCTGATGTGAAGGAACTCTATGGATTGTTGCATCGCAAGCCTGTGAGGGATGGTGACGACTTTGGGAGGCCTTCGTCCAGCCGTGGAGAGATCATGGCCGATGATGATCGTGGTGATCGTGATGATGGGTAAAATTCACGACTGGAACACGATGAAGTTATCGCAACTCCGGAATGCATCGCTTTAACAAATATTCTGTTTAATAGTTAAACATGGCTTGTTTCATTTTTGTTGTCCGTTAAGACCAGTACAGACAAAAAAATATATTGTTGTACTGTACTATGCTCCAACATATACACTCCCCAACGTTCAACCCCACACTTAGCAGTTTGGTGAAGTATGGTTAAATATCGATTTAAAGCTTTCGTGACTGCAGGGATTCATCTTCTTGGTTCTTTCGGTAAAGTCACTTAGAAGGGAAGTAATAAAATAATAAAAATAAAACATAATAAAATAATTCTCACGACGTTTCGGCCACAACGCAAGCAGCCGTCCTCAGGTGAAGACCAGGTCTGTCGGGGAGACAGCGTCTGAATGAAACACCACCATGCTTGGAGCGTATATTTAAGCTGCGCTCCAAGCATGGTGGTGTTTCATTCAGACGCTGTCTTCCCGACAGACCTGGTCTGTCTACCCGACAGACCTGGTCTTCACCTGAGGACGACTGCTTGCGTTGTGGCCGAAACGTCGTGAGAATTATTTTAATATGTTTTATTTTTATTATTTTATTACTTCCCTTCTAAATGGTTAAATAATCCTCATGACCTGTACAGCATGGAGAAGCCCTCATCTGGCAGGAGACTGAAAGAAACCCTATAAATTATTCTATTTCTAGCAACTTCGTGACGCTGTTCCTAGAATACAGAGCATTATAAATATTTATATTTACTAGTGAACATCACACATTAATGTATGATTCAATCAAATTATTCCATCGGATCTTTCACTATTCAACCAGGTGAAAACTCCATTGAGACGCCGAAGTCTGTTTTTCAAAGTGGACCTGGCTTGCAAGCCAATTTATTGCAATTTATTTCACATTGTTGCTGAACATTGCTTACACTTAAATTGCCTTTCTGTTTCTCGCCTCCATTCTCTTGCATTCCCAACCGGGCTGGGCACATGGGGCCTCCCCATGGCACGAGTTGAGCCAGTAGGTCAGGTTGCCCTCGTCACCATGGTTAATGTGCACTGGAAGATATCAGCTAATGTGTCCTGGGATTCTAGATTTGAAGCTTTCGTGACTGCAAGGATTCATACTCTTAGGTTTTTTTTTCCGGTAAAGTCACGTAGGAAAAAAATAAATAATAAAAATAATAGAAGAAATAATAGAAATAAAGTAATAAAAAAATATTAGAATGATTTTATTTCTATTATTTCTTCTATTATCATTTATTAGTTATTTTTTACCTACGTGACTTTACCGAAAAAAAACCAAACCTAAGAGTATGTGTCCTGGGATCACAAAATGCAGCAACAGTGACTTTAGTGCTTAGACTAAATTAACAATTGCATTTCATCAGTGAGGCTGGCGAGGCATGTTATGGCATTAAAATGAAGAGACAAAAATACGTGAATGAAAATACGAACAAAAAACATCCCCCTGTACGTATAGCCATTAACAGACTGCGCTGTTAGCGAGGTACCTATGAAGATCGGCACGGCGCATGAGCGAGAGACGTGGCCCGGACCACGCCCGACTATATTTGTCTAACCCAGTGCTGATGTTCCACCGCTACTCTGGCCAGCTAATGGGGATGCTCAGGACTGGTTCAAATATTTGTTACTGATGTTGGCTGAGCAGTAATTTGATTCTGGTTTGCCAGGTTTGCAGTGCAGTGCGTTGACCCATACGCTACCGCTCCCCGTGTAAAAAAAAAGAAAACGATGCGGTGCGTGCAAAATGTTCTTAGGTCTTGCATTCTTGCATTGCCTCATTGCTTGGGCTATTTAACGCACACGGCGCGTCAATTACGGGGATGCGAATGTCGATGCGAGCATTTTGCACGAGACTTAAGTTCACTCGCGTGATCATCACACTGCCCATCCACTCCGGATGCCAAGTAGCCATGCTGCCGGTGAGTGGGGTGGGGCCACGGACATCTGATCTTGCGGTCATCTCTAGGGCGAAATGTTAACTCCCTCGCCTGCTATGCAGGAGGGCGTGGGTTCGACCCCGACCCCGACGCCTGCTGCTGTATATTTGGAGTTTGCATGTTCTCCCCGTGGTCGCGTGGATTTTTCTTCAGGTCTTCCGGTTTTTCCCCTCCGCATTTAGAAACATGCGATTAGAGTATTTGACTGCTATACATTTCTACATGATGAGCCACTTCGTTCAGATACCATTTGTGGGCAGTCGCTTCTTAAAAAAGAGCTAAACAGCCCTGTGGGCCTAACCTGGTAAAATAAAAAATAGTTATAAAATTATTTTCTTGGGTTTTTTCGGTAAAGTCACGTAGGTAAAAAATTAAAATTAATAAAAGTAAAATAAAAATAAAATAAAAATCACGACGTTTCGGATGCAACACAAGCTTCCATCTTCAGGTGGAACCGTCACAGCACGCTTGCTGTATCAAGTAAATGAGTGATTTTTATTTTATTTTTAATTTACTTTTATTAATTTAAAATTTTTTACCCTACGTGACTTTACCGAAAAAACCCAAGAATATGAATCCTTGCAGTCACGAAAGCTTCAAATGTAGAAGTTTTAAAATTAGTTTGTATCTTATCAAACTGGGCCCCAATGAAGGCAAACAATCTTACATAACCAGTGTTCTGCATTCACACTTGAGCTTCTCCCTTTATTTTGTGTGTTCTGGCTAAAATGCAATTAATGCGTATTGTCAAAAAGATACATTTACACAATGAGAGGTGTCGCTGGTTGATTTGAAAGTGTTTATTTGAATCGTCCTCAATTTGTGACAATGCCACCGAGGAAATCTCAGCAACCCGAAACGTGGTTAATTTTAAATTCCCACTTTATAAATGATCCGAATGGCTGCGTATAATAACACGTGATTCATTGCTGTCACATCATTGCCTCAGAGTAATCGGGTTTGCATCTACCACACACCACATCTATCGTGAGTAATCATCTCGCCATTGAGCCTGGGAGATCATGGTAATCCTTTGCCTCAATGACATGTTTCCCTAACATCTTTTTAATGGTTAATATTTTATGTCCTGTCAGTTTGGCCTTTCTCCTGCATGCATTTTTTATATATATAAAGAAACAAAAATCTTTATTTGACGTCTATAACCTAGTTCTGACGACTAATTCGCCAGGAATGTGCCTGATCTTATCAGTTCGCAGAACCTAAGCAGTTTTGAGCCTGGATAACCTATGAATGGGAGACGTGCCGTGCATACAACAGGTGTTATAGGCTCTCCGTGGGGATTCCCGGAAAGCAGAGGGCAGTGCAGCGTAATACATTGTTGTACTGTACTTCATCAAACTGCACTGACCTTTTGTCTATCTACTGTTGGACAGGGGCCCTCCCAACACTGTGTAGGGCGTGGTGGTGGTGTGGGGGGGGGGGTTATTTGATCATACTTCACCACGCTGGTGAGTGCGGAGAAACAACTCAATGTTGACGTGTACCCAATGTCTCGCCAGTCAGGGCACGCGGTGACAAGGTTGTATTTCACCAGTCGTCCCGGAAATGTCGTTTTAGCGGACAGCCGACGGGATGAATGTGTAGGCACTGCTACAGACGAATGGCTGGGTTGGGCTTCACGAATGGATGGATTGGCAGAGGCGTAGCTGGTCGAATGAAACGTGTGGACAGATGGGTGGATGGGTGGATGTGGACGAGTGTGGATTACGGATAAATGTACGGCAAGACGGATTGTACAACACGTAGGACAGATGCGCGGACGAGTGACTCGGCAGGTTTTGGTGGATGGACAAATGGGTAAATGAATGGATTGGGGTCTTCGGGGGGAAAAAAAATTGAGAGGCGCTGCATTCAGTACCGAGGCTATGCTCAACAAAAATAATATCTCTCTCTCTCTCCACACACACAGCTGTGCTGATTGACGAATAGAGCAATAAACAGTTGGTCGTAGATGGCTAATGCCACGTTAATAAACTGATATTGAGCAGTTGGATATGAGAAACACGCGTTTAGATAATTTTGCCGCTTATAAATGTCCACGTGATAAGCCACTACTTCGTTGAGCCATCATTTGTGGAAGCTAATAGCTCAGTGGGCTTTACCTGTTGTGTTTGTGTATATATATATTTTAAAGTGATGTGTTTATCTTCTTGGTTCTTTCGGTAAAGTCACGTAGAAGGGAAGTAATAAAATAATAAAAATAAAACTAAAACATAATAAAATAATTCTCACGACGATTTTATTATGTTTTAGTTTAAATTTTATTATTTTATTACTTCCCGTCTACGTGACTTTACCGAAAGAACCAAGAAGATGAATCCGTGCAGTCACGAAAGCTTTAAATCGAAATTTGATGTGTTTATCTTTCCTATATTCGGACCGCCTATCTTGTTTTTTTACTGTTTGTTGTTGTAACGTTCTGACCCGCCCCTATTGGACATCCCAGACAAAGAGCTTTCCAGCTCATCGGATTTCTCCATGTGCAGCCCTGCAATTGCTTGCCCACGTCACCGTAGGCGACATGGTAGAACGAGAGAGGCCCTCAAGACAATACTTTGGCCTACTCTTTTCTCACCGGCTACAGGCGTCTTGGAACAGCTGCCCACACTTTGCCACTCTATGACACGTGCGACTTCTGTTTTATTTCTGTACAGGAATCTATTAAGAGGAGGCAGCATCATTATTTGTTTCACTCAGGAATGAAACACGTGTCGTGGTATATGCGGTACGTCAAAAGGTGCCTTCAGGAACAAAAGACATCAGGAATTGCAGCATGCTTTGCACGTTCAGATGACGTCACCACTGTTTTGCGTACTCCGCACAGAGACTTGTGATGGGCACCAGCTGACGTGGTCAGCAGCAGAACGCGTGTTTAAATTGCATCTTTGGCGAGAGAAAGTGCGTTATTTGCTCATTTATTTGAAAGCGCTGTTTATTGTCTCTTACGTTTTTTTCTGTCTTTAACCAAAATTACGGATTTCGTTCGTGATAGTCCTCTTTGAAAATGCGTTCACAGTCAACATCTGAACAAACCGACATTTTTCGGGCATGTTTTTTTTCTTCCACAATTGATTTTGACATTGCACATTGACATTGTAATTAAAAACGTCCAACGTTTGTTCATATTACCGGCACAGTCTGGCTACGCAAGGATTACATTTTATAACCATTGCGATAGATTGGTAAATCAAGGCAACTGATTGTTTAATTCTAGGATCTAATTTTATATTGATCAAATGTCTTTATGAGAGACCATTAAAACAACGGAAATTTTAATGAAAATATGCAGAGAATAAATTAATCAACTGGTGAATATGTAATGTGTTGACTTTAATTTATTGCCATCGAAACATAATTATTAGCCTAAGTTGTCGCTGTATCTCCACGGTCTTATGAAACAACAATCCATCTGGCTCCTGTGCATCCCGCTGTTCTCATTACTCCATCTCGACGATGGTCCCACCCTCTTAGGCACCACTTCCTTTTGCTACCACTTGGCCTTTTCTCCAGCATGCTTCTTTCTAGACCTTTTTTCATCCGCACTCGCAATATCATTATAATCATTTACATTTTTGAGGTGCATTTCATCCCTAGAACCCAATGGGCCAATTTGCCCACTCCAGATGTGTTTCTCTCTTTAAATTGTTCCAATCCAGACATATTTTCCTCTCAACCAACTATAGCACTTTATCGTTATGCTTTCTTTCCATCCAGCTGATGTTGCCCATTTTGACGCCGTACCCTAACGTGAACCCTCACTGGTCTCCCGTCATCTTCCCTTTCTCAAACACACGATGCTATCAATGCATGACTCTAAATTTCACATTCGTTTTGTTGAGTATATGCATCTCCGGTCTCAAACCACACGTCAAAATTCTAGATTTGAAGCTTTCGTGACTGCAAGGATTCATATTCTTAGGTTTTTTCGGTAAAGTCACGTAGGCAAAAAATTTAAATTAATAAAAGTCAAATAAAAATAAAATTAAAATCACGACGTTTCGGAGACAACACAAGCTTCCGTCTTCAGGTGGAACCGTCACAGCACGATAGCTGTATCAAGTGATACAGCTATCGTATCTGTATCAAGTGACACAGCTATCGTGCTGTGACGGTTCCACCTGAAGACGGAAGCTTGTGTTGCCTCCGAAACGTCGTGATCTTTATTTAATTTTTATTTTACTTTTATTAATTTTAATTTTTTTACACACGTCAATACTTGAGTTGCATTTTCCTTGACTCTGCTGGTGACCCGCACATAGGCAGTTGTTCTGTCTTTCTCAAGGCCGGGCCTTGGAATTACATGCCTCACTGGACCATCAGCTCCTGAGCGATGCCAGCGAGCTGGCATAAATGGCACAATCTCATTCCACACCCACCCATCAAGCTCAACGTCATCCAACAAAAATACCACATCATGGAAGGGTTAGACCCGGTCCACTGGGTCTCCAGGCACTTTCCCTATTGGTTAGTCTCGAAGTTGGGTCACTGCAAACTAATTCTTAATCATCGTTATTATGTTTTTTATCAGCCACAATCAATCCACTGCTGGATGAAGGCCTCCGAGCATCATCACCTATCCCTCACAGCCGTGTGATGCGGCATTCCATTCAGCAGCACCGACACACGAGCTGATTTCATCACTCCATCGCTGTGGGAATAGACTCAACTGAAGTCATTTTCTGGGATTGAAGTTGGGCTGGGTGTGTCATGGCTCAATTTTGAAGACTTTTCCAGATAAAAACCTGCTTGTCCAGTGGTCCACCGCAACCCTGTATTGTAGATAGCAGGCAATGCCATTGGCTGACATACGCATTGCCCATCGACTTGTTTTTATCTTCCTGATTTGGCTTTCACGGTCAAGCTGTGCTTGCTTTCAGGTGAGTAAATGACGCTCCATGAAATCACGAATTAAAATTCATTCTTACCGTCAAGATAAATACATGCATGCATTGAATTGTGTACAAACGGCACGGTCACAGTTGAAGCTGGATATGAGCACATTTATTGGCAGCAAGGGTTGCTGGACTTATATCCAAAGTAGTGTGCTTGTATCAGACCTTGCCCTTTACCCGTCCGCCACCAGTGTAATGCAAGAGTCTGTTGCTTATATCAGAATTTTGCGTAACATCAATTATTTGGTGATAGTGCGTTGAGATTGATGCAAAGGCACGAATAACAAAACATAGCACGTTGTTTATGTGGGATCAAGAAGGGCTATTGCCTGGAATGTCACCTACGATATACGTTTCGTTGAGGCCACAGTATTATTGGCAAACGTGTTTCATTTTTTGTTCTTAGATAAGGTGTGCCTATATGCAGCTCCTGCTGTAATGATGGTTGTTGTGCACGTAACACGTAATACGCGAATGACACATTTAGGCACATGGGGCGAACACAATCGTACATTAACACATTTCTGCGGAGGGAGCTGGTAGGAACGTTGGGTTGCTCGGTCAATGGCCAGGGTCAACGGCGGCGTGGTGTATTCCGCAAATATGCCCGACTGTGAGGGTGGGCACAAGCCGGCGGGAGTAGGTTAAACGTTGAGTTTTATAAGGGCACCACGGGGTGACAAGCCCCTCCCCACCCAGCCCCACCCCTCCCACCCCCCACCCAGCCCCACCCTCCCCACCCAGCCCCACCCTCCCCACCCAGCCCCTCCCCACCTTCCTCACCCAGACCCTCTCCACCCTCCCCTCCCCACCCAGCCCCTCCCTCCCCACCCAGCCCCTCCCTGTACGACGGACACAATAATCCCCTGTCGGCTGGTGTAACCAGGAGGTTCCTACCAGTAAAAGGCAGAATACATGAGACAATACAAAGAAGAGCAAAAACGAGGCAAAAAAATATATAATTATGGAATCAATTTCTGGGAGACGGGCGGTGGTGTTGGTGGTGGTGGTGTGAATTGCTTTATGCCTCCTAATTTAGACAGAAGATAAAGAGTAGATGAAACAGAATCCATTATTGAACCTTTGACCTCTTGGTGGGTGTTGGGTGGGTTTTGTCTCCAAGTCTGATTTTCCTGCGGTTTGATTTGCCCCCGAAGTCAGATTTATACCACTGAGAGCAGACACACTTTGATGTGACAACCGCTCAATGATGAATTTAAAGTGACTTGAAAGGAAACACTTTGCCCTATATATTCAGATTTTACAATATGTTGGAAATCCATTTTACGATAACACAAATGTTACTTGTATGTTTCGCTAAGCTTCAAAATAAATGGCTCGCAGATAAAAGTAGGTGACCGGTAAGCACCGTAACATGTTATCTTCCACCACCAGCAGTTCATCGAATCGTCGTCACGATTCAATGGAATCAAAGGCAGCTTTTTTGTCTCGTTTCTACGAGCTCGTTTGCATTGTTTCAAATTTTTTGTTCCGTTTTCACCGTTTCGTTCACACCATTCATCTAAAAGTACAATGAGCAAATAATTGTAGATATCATCCGCTTAATTCGTGACGATGTAAAAATTCGAGAGCACGAACCGAATTTGAATCTTAGATTTGAAGCTTTCGTGACTGCAAGGATTCATACTCTTAGTTCTTTCGGTAAAGTCACGTAGGTAAAAAATGAAATAAAAATTAATGAAAATAAAATATTTTTGTTAATTTTTAATAAAAATATATTTTTTTGTTTTTAATAAAATATTTTTATTAATTTTTATTTCACTTTTTACCTACGTGACTTTACCGAAATAACTAAGAGTACGAATTTGAATCGCTAAACGTCTCATCACCGTTGCATTGCCAAGCAGTCAGCGACTCTGACGAGGGCAATGATTATTGCATCAAGAGATCAATGTGCCGTTCGTTTGGGAGATTACTCACACCCGCTCCACTGCACGGCGTTTGGCGGTGCACACGCACGCCACACACATTGTTGGCCCGTCACAGTAACGAGAGGGGACACCATTTCGCCTGCTGTCCCGATAACCGAAAATACGTTCCATAAATGGAGGAATTTTTTTTCGTTGGGTTCGATCACGTAGATTGGTAAGGTTAGTCACGTAAACGAAAAGTGCTTATTAAATTTCGATTTAAAGCTTTCGTGACTGCAGGGATTCATCTTCTTGGTTCTTTCGGTAAAGTCACGTAGAAGTAATAAAATAATAAAAAATAAAACATAATAAAATAATTCTCACGACGTTTCGGCCACAACGCAAGCAGCCGTCCTCAGGTGAAGAAACGGACGGCTGCTTGCGTTGAGGCCGAAACGTCGTGAGAATTTTTTATCATGTTTTATTTTTATTATTTTATTACTTCTACGTTACTTTACCGAAAGAACCAAGAAGATGAAGTGCGTATTAGTTACGAGTTCAGCACACCGGTGTGTTGGAGAGTAAACCCACAATATTTAACGACGCATTTATATTTACGCGATCTAACCCAACAAAAAAACCTCTGTTATGGGTTATATAGCTTGCAAAAGCCTCCGCGTTAAACTGAAAATACCGTTCATTTTCACACCATCAAAAGCTTCGTATTTTATTTCCTCTCCGGGAAAGCAGATTGGAATATAAATCTGAACGTAACAATTTTTTTTTTTACCGTGGATGATTATTGAGTGTGAGTGGTGTTCGGTGTTTTTTTGGGGAAAGAGCAATTTGTCCACTGCAATTTTTTTTAAATATCACGTATGAATATATTTTTTGTGTATATATATATAAAATAATCTCTCGCCTGCGGTTGCCTTCTGCAGACAAAACACAAGACCGATCGCTCCGATGCTTTGTTATTATTCCTTTCATTTTGGCGCTGCAAAGAGGTTCACCATATAATGTTTTGATCATGACAACGCTGGCACTCGTACGTCAAAAGAAACACAACAATAACACATGTCTCGTAATCAAATTTGAAGATTGCATTAACCGATGTGGAATGATTGAGTGGGGCTAGGAATGTGGTGGTGGTGGGGGGAGGGGTATTTCCCCCATTTCCTTAATGGGAGATTGCAAGCGACTAAGTGAACCTAACCACCCTAGTTTCAAATCTCGCG
Source organism: Lethenteron reissneri (assembly GCF_015708825.2). NCBI lineage: Eukaryota > Metazoa > Chordata > Hyperoartia > Petromyzontiformes > Petromyzontidae > Lethenteron > Lethenteron reissneri. The sequence goes on from NC_083817.1 coordinate 3,798,954, forward strand.
CAGGGTCAACATCGACCACGAATATCTGAACCGATCCCAGAGCCGACTCATCCTGAAATGAGTACCTTGCGTGGTGTGTGAGCATCATCACTGGGGAGACAAAGGCGGCCGGGGGTGGTGCTGGCCACAGCACCACATCGTGTGCCGTACCGGCTTTAATTTGTGCTCGCGAACAAAATTTGCCCCAACAGTCTGAAAAATATATATATGGTGGTGGGGGGGGGGTGCCTTCATCCTGAGTGTGCTGGCTGAACTGCTGCTGCTGCCGCCATTTCCATTTCCGTGGGATCCACGTGTCCTTGTGAATGCTCACCCGCTTCTATCAGCACTGGTGAGATTCCCAAAGTGTTTTCTATTTGAGAACGATCCTCCTGCCCTTGACGGAGCCTCTCCCCCCCCCCCCGGCTGCCCTAATCCAGCAGCGGCGTTATGAGGATGATGTGGCAGTGGCGCATCTTGCAAGCTTAGCTCAGATAATCGATGCAACTTTTTGCAAACTTTAAGAAGTTACGGCTGGGAAAACTTCGTGCTTTAATGTCGGCAGTAAAAATGACAAATGTGACACTTTGCATCGAGACAGTGAAATATGCTCGTAATTGCAAACAGCAAATCACACGCTTTTTGTTTTGGCTAGAGCATCCACGTTTGCCGTCACTCCTGCTAATGTGCTTCATATATATTTTTGGAGGGATGTGTGGTGGGAGGATGGGGAGGTGGAGAAGTAAGGGGGGGGGGGCTTGTTGTTGCTTGGCGTAGCTGTGGCAGGAGTTATGGGTTGGGTGCGATGCAGACGCTCGGCGTTACTGCACTGGAGGAGAACGTGAGAAGCCTTTGTCACCTAAACACGGCACATCTCTCCGAGATAACCTGCTCCAGTACGGCGTCATCACGCCGGCGTCGCTCGTCAAGTGAATGAGCCCCTCGGCGTGACACCGCTGTGCTGATTGCGCGAACCTGGCACCCACTCCCGAATACATTGATAAGATGACACGGGGGGTGGGGGACGGGGAGTGACAGGTACGGTCCGATTTGCCGATGGCGCGACGTTCAAACGTTCAAACGCCTCGCCGCGTTCAGCTCTTCGCGCCGTGGCCGGCAGAAGGAGAATGCGGCTATCGGTGTTCTCCATGCACGGCGTGACCCCGTGAGTTCATCCTGCAGATGAGGAGCTGGCGGAGAGCTCAGCTAAACGAAACTATATTTATTTATCTTCTTGGTTCTTTCGGTAAAGTCACGTAGAATGGAAATAATAAAATAATAAAAATAAAACATAATAAAATAATTCTCACGACGTTTCGGCCACAACGCAAGCAGCAGTCCTCAGGTGGAGAACAGGTCTGTCGAGAAGACAGTCTTATTTTATTATGTTTAATTTTTCTTATTTTATTATTTCCATTCTACGTGACTTTACCGAAAGAACCAAGAAGATGAATCCCTGCAGTCACGAAAGCTTTAAATCGAAATATATTTATTTATATGCATTCATGAATTCCCCCACCCCTCCACTTCGCGCAAGAAGAGCGCACGAGCATTGTCACCACATCTACGCCTCTATTTAAGGAACGAAACGGGAGGACTTCACGAATCTGGCTGTCGCCTGATGAAGCTGGTTGTAATTACTGGCAAAACGTCGTACTCGGATTGTAAATGTTGAGGCTTGGCTCTCCAACACACCGTTGTGCTGTACTAGTGACGAATTGGCACGTTCTGTTTACGTGACAAACCTTAATCATTGGCTTTGTCGGGTGGTAGCGGGTTTAACGACACATTTAAATAACTACGCAATCTAGCCTCCCAAAAACACCTGTATTATGGATGATATTGGTCGCGAAAGCCTACGTGTTAAAATAAACAATTATTTTTTGTACTGGGTAATGCCCACTGAGCTGTATAGCTCGTTTTCAGAAGGAACCTGGCCACAATTGATAGCTCAATTAAGTGGCTTATCGCGTGGAAATGAACAGTAAAGAAAATACTCTAAACGTACATTTCTAAATGTGGAGGGGACAAACCTGGAGGACCCGGAGAAAAATCCACGCGACCACGGGGAGAACATGCAAACTCCAAATTTCCACAGGCGTTAGGATCGGGATCCAACCCACGACCTCTTGTATACCAGGCGAGGTAGTTAACATCTCGCCACCTTGGCGGGGAATTGGCTGCTGTGACGTTGAATCAAGCACCTTGGACAAGACAAGCAGGCCAGACACTTTTGCAACTTAAAGCCTCGGAGCAGGTCCACACTCTTTCAAGGAAACGTTTTCCCTGAATCTCGTGAAACTGGCAATACTGGTTCGGCGCAGTGCCGGATTAAGCTAGTGCGGGGCCTGTAGCATATGTTATAAAGGGGTCCTAAAGAAATAAATATATTAAAACACACATTATTTTGCATAGTAAAGTAATAGTATTTTTTCATTTGTTATACAACCAGATAATACGACAAACGCTAACCTTAAACACCTAGTCGTTCGTAAAAGTTCAAGGCAGTATAGTACTATAGTAATAGAGCAAGTGCAGAATCACTGAACTCGAATTGATAGCGTCAAACCATTTAGCGCGGGGCCCTTGAAAGTGCGGATCCCGTAGCTACTACACATGTAGTAGCTACATATGTAGCTATTATGTAGTAGCTACTTGTGATACGAGGATAAACCGGCACGCTCTGGTTCGGCGGGGTCGTCCAATGCTCATCGCCGCTGCTGTCACGCGACTCGACGGCTTGTTCCTTCCAACCATAACAACAGCGCCGCGTCACTCGTGCATACTTTGCACGTGGCCTCCCTGGCAGATGTCACGCTCTTGTGTGAGCCGCGTGAGAGGGAGCGAGAGAGGGGCGCTGTGGTGATGGCTCACTCTGCCCAATTCCTGCTGCACCACAATCGTTGTCGCTCAATTGCTTTCTTTTTGTGTCTCTCGCTGACGGAGCCGCCGACGATGTTGTGAACGAATGTTTGCTCTCTTGTTTTATTCCGACTGCTCTGGCCACCGTTGTCTCGCGAGTTCAAATAAAATGTCCAATCGGAACTCTCGCAGATGCATGTAAATGACCCCCCCCCCACTCCCCGCTCCCATGTTCGACAATAATCTGCCAAAGGAGATTTCACAGAACTGCTTCTGAGATCACTTCAAATGACTTATTTTAATCCACTAAACATCGGAGTTGCTCTCTCCCACATGCTCTGCTGCAGAGCGATGTCCATTGCATGGCTTTTGAACCGATATATTATTTCAATCCTTTGGGCTGAGATTTTTGCCAAACGAAGTGCAGAACCAAATGTAATGCGACTGTTTTTGTGCGCAGTCACTGGTGAACAGCCAAACCATCAACTCACCACACACACGAGAACCCAGTTTAATCACGCGTTGATTTGAATCCAATAATGTCAGCCGTGCTAACTCATTGACCCCATTGTAGTTTTGCAGCCTGCTCATATTTGATTTTGATAAAATCATCCTTCAACAGTGTTTTACAGATCTAAAAAAAAATAATATAAGCTATCAAAACGACTCACTGAATATCGCCGCGTTAACATTTCCGACAGCTTGTTCACACGTGAAGCGTGTTATAATTACACATTTTTTCGCTAATGACAAGTGAATATGTAATATGCTAGTCTTTTGTCATCATGGCATTGCACTTTTGCTGACTTGTACTAAGTTAATGCTGAGTTCTTGCAGTTTGCAGCTCGGGTATGCTGCGCTTCTTGGAAACCGGTCGGCATGAATGAAATATGATTCAGCCTCTGCTGCCCACCACCAGCGCCTGATGACACTTATCCTTTTTGCTGGCGCTTCCAGATGCACTTCTGTGGCCGTCTGGAACGCTCTTTCTTCCGATATTAGGAAGCCACTGGAGCTATGCACTTAAAAATCTACATTGACAAACTCATTTCTTTAGAACTGCTTTTCGTGTTTAGATCGTTGTCCTTCCGCCCGCACCTCCGATTATCGCGGTTGGCTATGTACGGTGCGAGAGAAGTTCAACATACATACACCTACCCAAGCACCACCCCAAGACACACAAGGGGAAGGCCTGGGTGCCAAGTTCATATTCTCAGGGGTTAAATTGTAAAGGAAAACGCCGTTACTGTTAAATTCCCTCGTGTTCTCTCCCTCCCCTCCTGCCACCCCGGAATATCTCAGCATTAATGCAGGACACTAGGTTTAGCTATCATGCAAAGGGGCCAGGTGAAAAAAGAATCCAATTGCATATACGTTTCAAATTATTCTTGATGTATGGGAAATCAAGTTACAGCGCTGCAATTGCCTTGATTACTCCACTGCTGGCTAAAGGGCTCTCCAGGTTTTCTCTGCCACGCTGTTCAGGTGGTAGTACCCACACTTTACCCTCAACACACCTGTGACCTGCCGGTCAGGTAATTGTGGTGTTGCCAATTTACGCTGCAGGTTGTACAGAGGCAGGCTCGGGGGGAAGGGGGGGACGGGTGGGGATTTAATAAATATGCCCCATTGGTTCCACTGTTGTACCGGGAGATTGAACCGGTGACCTCTGGATCGCAAGTCCAGTGTGCTGACCATTACTCCATGGCAGCGTCCCTGCCGGGGTCAGGTGTGCATCTAACCCCGGTGACCTTGAACGTGACAAGGTTATATGCATGTACTTCCAATGCACCCTGTTCATCGATTAAAGTTGATTGTTACTTTCGCAAGAACATGTGTCAAATTGTGTCCGTGTGCGCGTGTGTGCACGCGAGAACTGAATCGTTTAGGATCTGTGCAAATTATATACTGTAGAAGCGAAATGCTAATGTTACATAGAGGCTAATGACGCGAATAAAACTGTCTAAAATGAGACAAAAAACAAGAGAAACCATACAAATAGAATGCGAAAAAATGGTCGTAAATTAATTAGATATTGAATCAAATCGTGGCCCTGAATCATTATAAATGAAGATAATTGGGGTGGAGGTGTGTTTGGATTTATAGAGTAAATTGAACACATACCATCAGCCACCGGGCCTTCTGGGAGTGCATCATTTCAGCAATACGAGCAATCCTTTGGCCTGGTTTCCCCTGAAAACCCCCCCACATTTAAGTGCTTGTAAATGTTGACAAGTCTGTTAACTATTTATCCAACTTCATTAGCCTATTTGTTAATTTGCATATATATGTAGGTAGCAGAGGCCTTGCCAGGTGTTCAGTCGCACCCCCCACCACCATGTGACTGTGATGAAAATGACTATTGATCATGGAGACGGGAAGATTATCAAAGAGATAATGTACAGTTGTCTCATGACACAATTGCCTGCGACTGCTCATCTCTCCGCATGGGCAAAACAAATTAGCAGGGTAGGAAGAGAGGTGGGGGGAGGAGGAGGAGGGGTAGGGGACATTGACTGCGACTGGAGCTCTCTAATCCGGCCTCACAGTTAAGTGATCACAGCAAGCACTGTGGAAATCTAAGTCCTGTTAAGAGGCTAAATGCCCGACTTGAAGTAGGCTACTTTGTTGTGAATTTCAGGACAACATTGCATTCCTGCGAAAGGAATCTTGTGCACGCAGAATAAAGTGGGTTTTCCGTGGTGGCTGTATATTTGATTTTTGCACGTTCTATCTTCCCGTGGTCTTGTGGATTTTTAAATCCTTTATATTAAGTTCGCTTGCTTGCTTAGGACCGTGCAAATCTTTCGGTCGTTTTTTAACCCACTTCCCGTGATCCAATCGAGCTGACATTTTCCACACAGACTCGTTGTGCGTGACAATTAATGCTCGTGAATTTTTTTTTTAAATCCTTTATATTAAGTTCGCTTGCTTGCTTAGGACCGTGCAAATCTTTCGGTCGTTTTTTTAACCCACTTCCCGTGATCCAATAGAGCTGACATTTTCCACACAGACTCGTTGTGCGTGACAATTAATGTTCGTGAACATTTTTTTCCAAAATTTTACACTTTTTAGGACAAAAATATTATATTTAATTACCAATTGCTTAATGGTGCAATGCAATCATCTGACTCATAGGTGGCAGCCATCTCAAGCCAGAGAACGAGAGGACTCTAGCCGCCACGCATATAAAGGATTTATAGTGAAAAACTTTGTTTTTACGGGTTATACTTATTATCTGGGTCCTCTGGTGTTTCCGTCCACTTTTAAAAACGCGTGTTTAGAGTATTTGGCTGATAAGCCACTTCGTTGAGCTATCATTTGTGGCCAGGTCGCTTCTGAGCAGCAGCGACTGCATATAGCTCCGTGGGCCTTACCTGGTGAAATAAAAATAGTTTAGTCGTTTAGCTTAAAGTGAACAAGTCCCCATATCTAATTTGAGCTCAAGCCACCTCTGAATTGACCCATAGCTAATCAAAGGCGCAGCCCTGAAATTGCTCGCTCGCACCACTGCCGGCAGAAGCACCTCCACAATAAAGAGTTCTAGAGAATCCCCCCCGAAGAGAGAGTGTATTTGGCCTATTCTTCCACGCTGTTCAGGCGTCTCGGAAGAGGTGGGAGTCGCCGCGCTTCAACCCACCACACGCAAACCTGCCGATCGACTAACCGTGGCACACACGTTTATGCTGCTCGGGAGGTGGTACCACCGACGTCGAACGTGCTAACCAGTGTACCCTTTAAAAGTCGGTCGCAATGAAATGTTTCACGAGAGCAATATGTTCAGATCACGAAAAACACATCAACCTAGGGTTTTACACGTAGCTGCATTGCAGCGTAATGTAAATTTAGAAGAAGAAAAAAAAATGCGATTGTTGACACTAATTGCACACTCTCTTCGACTGTAACACGAGGCGAAATCAAATTTCTTGTTATCGCATGACCTTAAAGGAGATCCTGCGCAGAGAAACACACACGGAGGCTGATTACAGCCATTCTCTTGAGTCTCAGGTGGTTGATGGAGTTCAGGAGCCCGACGATACGGCTGCTGAAAAGACCTGCCCCGAGTATGTAGTGGTCGGCGCCTGATTTGCTTTCACATAGATTCTGAACGTGCAGATAAGCGGGTGTCAGGTGAGAATGGTACAGAAAAAAAGAAAAGATCCAGCGAGCATTGAGGCTGAGCTCACCTGAATCATAATGGAGTTAGATTGACGGGCCAATTGTTAGTGCCGAACATCTGGATGAATATCTATACCACGTGGATAAGAAAGGAATGGGGTGTTCGGGAAAAAGGCATCCTTGGGAAAAAAATGTTTGCGCTGGTAAGAGAAGAAATATGAAATTGCTCGCAAAAATAGCCTCGGTTTTGCTAAGCGAAGGGCGGTTCTGGGGTGGATTTTAAATGGTCGCTATTTAGGGCACATCAGCGGGTTTATTTGTCTGGTGGAAATGCCCATAACAACCCAGGTAATGATGTTGTTTCGTTGTTAAATTGCACTCATTTTGGGGAACATTTCACAGAACGTAATGGGGCAGCAAAATTGGACTATGGGGAGAGCAGTACAGGACATGGTGTGACCTTCGCTGGGTCCTTATTACACAACTCGGTTTGAAATGCAATGCAAGTTGTGTTTTGTTGCCAAAAAACTTCACGATGGCTAAGGTCAAACACTAAAACTAACTAGAAATGTGGTTCATTTACGCGTGGGAAGTTTCACTGATTTCCAAAACTTTTTTTTTCAATAGCGCCCTGTATCGCGGATGTTTTCGCAGTTGCTTCTTTTTTCAAACGAATGTTTGGAAATATTGGACCAAAGACGAGTGTAAGGAGGAAACCTTATGGCCTCAATAAGCTCTCACCGCGTTTAATATTTAAATATTTTGCACTGATTAACATCGCGCCGCCACGCCAGGCCTGGTGTCTCCTCTTCTCTCCCACTGCCGCGTGACCTCCAGGGTTCAATCAAATTGCCAGCGACGGCACAATTCGTGATATCTGCAACTCCGATATCAGGGTCGGGGGGGGGGGTCATCGCAATCGAGGGATTGGTCATCTGTGTGTTGTCCGTGCAGGGAACGGAGTTTACAAATTGCCCATGGCATTTGAACATGGTGATTTGGAATCTATTAAAAGTACTGGGCTCCGTGTCGAAATGCTCCTGGGCCTTAAGACAGAGACCAGAAATTACTGGGTTGTGTATTTCGTGTAATGAGAAGCGGTAGTTTCAGTGGTTTGCACACTGTTATGAGCAAACCCAGTGGGCCGGAGTTCGACTCCCTGCCGTGGCTAACATCAGAGCCAGGGAAATCGTTCTTACCACACCACCCCGTCACGCGCTATGCCGGCCACTGGGGTGCCACAGTGGCTAGGAGATGTTAACTACCTCGCCTGGTATACAGGAGGTCATGTGTTCGATCCCGACCCTGACGACGCCTGTTGTATATTTGCAATTTGCGTGTTCTCCCCGTCGTCGGTGTGTGGAGTTTTCTCCGGGTCCTCCGGTTTTTCACCCTCCACATTTAGAAACATACGTTTAGAGTATTTGGCTGCTGTACATTCCCACATGATGAGCCACTTCGTTAAGCTATCATCTGTGATAACCAGGTCCTTCTGAAAGAGAGCTACATAGCTCAGTGGGCCTTACCTGATTAAAATAAAATACGTTTTAGTTTTCAGTTTTAGTTCGCTGATAGCACTTGCCCCAAAAGTCTATGTAGGTCTCTTTGTTTTTGACTTTTTCTGGTATGTAATGTATGTATGAACATAACCATAGAATGAATGATGTGCTTTTTCCCAACAAAATGAGAATTATATTTGAATTGCAATTAAATTGTATTTAACTGCTCTTTTTTTTCATTAAAGACAGGCGATTGGTTTCTTGGTGGAAACATTACTCACGGTGCCATACATTTCGCAGGCTGGTTACTGAACAGCTTATTAGGGGCTCGAGAAGAAGCAATTAAATTTGAATTAAACAAAAGGCACGGGCGACATTATTTATGAGCAGATGTTATTGTTAAAAATGCACCGTGCTTGATACCGATGTCACATCTCCTGACGAATGCACCAGTTATGCTTGTGAGTCACGAGCAGAATGGAATTAGTTGTACGATTAGCACGTGTTTACACACTGTGCTTTGTTAATCCCCTTTAAATGGGTCATCTCGATACAGGGAGTATTGTCGATCCACAGACACACTCCAGAAAAAATATTGCGAACAATATTCCTTGGATACATCGCACTTATTGCACAGACCGCTATGAGAAGATTTACACATCCACATATAATCACACACACAGCACTGTATTAGCTAAAGGTGCAGCCCTGCAATTACTTTTTTACGCCACTGCTGGCGGGATGGCCTCCACTCAAGGGAGCTCTAGAACTCCCACCATCGAGTGTACTTGGCCTACTCTTCCATGCTGACCAGACGCCTTGGAAGAGCTGAAAGTATCCCACCCGTCTTTGCCCCTCTACACGCCACCTGCCAACACAACTCATTGTGCCATTGGGTGTGGGTAGCGGCAGAGAGGGCATTTTAGAAATCTGGCCATTGTTTAAACTGCCGCGCCGAGAAGTCGAACCGCGCCCTCGGGATTGCAAGTCCTTTTTGCTTCGCATTATTACCAAAGGAGCACAATGTTCAGTATTGTACTTTTTTGTTAAATGGTGTAACCAAAGAAAACTGATCAATAAATAGTCACAGTACAAGAATGGACCACATCTGTTGCGTTGTGCAATTTATGAAAGAAAATATATTGACCATGACAACCTGTTGACTACAAGGTTGAGTTTTTTTTTTTTACAATTCTCACACATAACGCCGAATATTTATTTTATTTTGCTCCTATCCCTTACGCATGGGGCAAATCCACGCCAACAGAATTACGAGAGCAACACGGGCATATTTCGACGGGGCGATGAAACGGGCCATTTCGTTATCTCACCAGCGCGGGAACATTTGGAAACTACAAAAGCCTGAAATGATGCCCGTGTTACATTTTGTGATTACCGCATTCTACGTCCCACTTTGTAATTTCCTAAAAATAGAATTAGTCACAGAGTGTCTCCCAATGAGTCACCCCCCCCACCCCACCGGTGATTCAATTAATATTCGCGATGCACAGATCGATTCGACAATCTATATACTGTATATTTATTTTGTACAAACTCAATAAATTCGACAATAACACTGTGGCCTTAAAAATAAAAGTATACAATAGATTACGTTTTGGGCATGGATCTACACGTACAAAAAGAAGGCCCCTTGCCTAAACGTTGCCTATTATATATTTTTTAAGGCCACAGCGGAATTGATGAATGTGTGGAGTTTGTTGTAATTTTGTGCACCTCTGCCAATGCAGTATCACCAAATATATGTACGTTTTGTATGTCTGTTTAAAATTCCAGTGAACGGCATCGCCTCCCTTCTCGACTGTTTTGTTGAGTCCTACGATGGTTGTCCAAAGTTTGTGGTTGATGAGATCGTAGCGCCTCGAGTGGCTGCAGGAATAATGTAAAACCATTAACATCTACGGATGGAAAAAAACTTTTCACACTGGCGATGCAACGCAGGCCGAGGTGCGTCTTGGAAGGGCTGTTTTATTTGCCGGAACGTGCAGAGGCAGGAGCACACACAGAATCTTCCAGGGAAACTATTCCAATCAAGGCACTGCGATCTCTTCTCTGGAGACCCTTCATCCTTATTCCCTCGACCTTTTGACTTTTCGACCTTTCGACCTTTCGCCTCACCTCGCTCGTCCAACGTTAATCGCCTTTAACAATAAAACATTTTTTGGGGGTTAGATCGCGTAAATATGAATGCGTCACCATTGGTACCTCATTTGCCAGTAAAAAATATGATAATTGTTTCTTTACACTTTTATCTGGCAACAAAACTGACACCTGTTTTACGAGGAGTCATGTTTGCATAGACCACAATACCTGCAGTCATAATGCAAACAAAAAACATAACTTTGATAATGTATGCACTGTCCTTGAAGTTGATTGGTCCACACCCGAGACAGCTTTCCTTAGAGCCTAGTCTCACATGCATTGTCTTTGAGTTTTACGCCTTTTGGCGTCATCTGGTCCAACACGTGTGAGAGTAGACTTTAAGGAAAGCTGTCTCGGGTGTGGACCAATCAACTTCAAGGACAGTGCATACATTTTTTAGAGTTATGTTTTTTGTTTGCATTATGACTGCAGGTATTGTAGTCTATGCAAACATGACTCCTCGTAAAAAAGGTGTCAGTTTTGTTGCCAGATAAAAGGGTAAAAAAACAATTATCATATGAATGCTTCGTTAAACCCACCACCACCCGACACAGCCAATTAGTAAGGTTTGTCACGTAAAACAAAACGTGCCAATTAGCTGCTGCTTGAGCACACCGGTTGTGTGTTGGAGAGTAAAACCCCTCAACGTTGCTCGGTCCTTGCAGAATTCTGCGGTGCGTCGTGAAAAATCGCAAATAACACAACCGCTGCGATGCAAGGAACGTACGGTATTTGTACTCCGTGGTGCTATTGATCAAGCACGGGTTTTGTTGTTGTTGTTGTTGTTGTTTGTTGTCGTTTTCCCTGCCCGGCTCGCGCTCACGATGCAAGTGCGGCGTCCTCGCTTCTTTACTCCGTCTAACGAAGGCGGATTAATTAAGACGCTTCAAATCGCCTGCCCGAGGTCAAGGGTGGTGGTGTGGGAGGTCTGATGGAGGGGCGCGCGCAAAGTAATTTGTACACGATTGCATATACACGTTAACGGCGCAACAAGGCAGCTTGCAGACACGCTACATTTGGCTCTTAATGGATTTGACATTTATAAAGATGTTCGATAGAGCAAATGGGACGAAATTTCGAGTAAACTATTCGAAAGGTAAAGAGCAAAAAAGCATAGCGAATTTACAATTCCGCTTAATTAATTGAGTACACGTAAAGGACACGACAGTGGGAAATTGGAAATCGCAAAAACGTGGAAATTACAATCGTTATAAAAAAACATTTTCGGCACAATAATTGCAGTTTAAATATATCTCGCACTCCGTTAATTAACGAGGAAGGAGTATTTACTTAAAGACGAGGTGAAACGTCATTTTTGTCACAGGTTCTCGCTTTCGGGGGAAATTTGGATAGGAAAAGCAGACGCAGCGAAAGCCTTACAATAATAACATAAATGCATGACCAAATTACCAAAATAAACGCTTAAACTTTAGCAAGAGAACACTTAGATAACCAGGTCATGCTTCATACACAGACTTTGGAGTTCCAATGTATTCTCACCAGCTAAAATAAATTCAAACAATGCATTTTACAACGACAACGTTTGACACACATCTACAATCAAAGCAAACATCTGCATTCAGATTGTCAAAGAGATGAATTCAGTTGATCGGTGAAAACCGACTGAGAATAATAAACTAAATAAACCACATTCTTATATTTCGATTTAAAGCTTTCGTGACTGCAGGGATTCATCTTCTTGGTTCTTTCGGTAAAGTCACGTAGAAGGGAAGTAATAAAACAATAAAAATAAAACATAATAAAATAATTCTCACGACGTTTCGGCTGCTTGCGTTGTGGCCGAAACGTCGTGAGAATTATTTTATCATGTTTTATTTTTATTATTGTATTACTTCCTTTCTACGTGACTTTACCGAAAGAACCAAGAAGACACATTCTTATACTTATGAGAGGTGGGGGGGGGGAAGACCCCACGAACATTATCCTCAAGGACGTGTGGCCGCTTGCATGCTGCGTCCCTTGTTGAATCTTTCCCCGTCAGATGCTTTCACTGTAAATGACAAACCAAGTGGAGAAATTCCACTCGAGCCATTTCATTCAAAGCAGCCACAGCGAGGAGCACGAAGAAGCGGTAAACTTTTATTTCACCCGGAGATGGAACGCAACTGGTTACGACCACGTGACACATGGCCCTATTTGCCAGGGTGGTCCTGGGTTAAATCACAAGCCTGATTGTCCATATATCGTACGGGGAAAACAAATAAACAATGACACTAGTCTGAAACGACGGCAGCTATACGTAAACTAAGGTGGAATTGCACGTTAATTTCACAATAAATTATTAAAAGTATAACGCGTCGTTGGAGGCTTTGGCGACCAATATTATCTATCCGAGGTTTTGTTTGGGTTAGATCGTGTAAATATTAATGTGTCGTTAAACCCGCCACCACCCAACACAACCAGTTGGGTAAGGGGTTGTCACGTAAACAAAGCATGCCAATTAGTTACTCATCTTCTTGGTTCTTTCGGTAAAGTCACGTAGAAGGGAAGTAATAAAATAATAAAAATAAACATAATAAAATAATTCTCACGACAGGTCTGTCAGGGAGAGAGCGCTGTCTCCCCGACAGACCTGGTCTTCACCTGAGGACGGCTGCTTGCGTTGTGGCCGAAACGTCGTGAGAATTATTTTATTATGTTTCATTTTTATTATCTTATTACTTCCCTTCTACGTGACTTTACCGAAAGAACCAAGAAGATGAATCCCTGCAGTCACGAAAGCTTTAAATCGAAAATTAGTTTCTCGTTCAGCACACCGGTGATGTTGGCTGCGTCGGGTGGTGGCGGGTTTAACGACACACACATTTAAGTGATTTATCCCAAACAAAAAAAAAACTCTCATGGAAAATTATAATAAGAATGATTTATCAGACCAAGTGTTGAATTAGTTGGGGGTGCCGCCCAGGGGGTTAATGGTAATCGCACTGGCGATCCAATCCAACGGTCGTCCGTTCGACCTCTCAGGCTTGGGCAAGTAGAAACGATGGGCGGCTTTCTAACGTCCGTCCAGCGATCGGTATAAGTGGGTGCCCCGCTGTTTGCCCTGCGGTCGTGGCTGCGTGTGGTGGGGTAAAGTGCGGGAACTCTCAACTACTCCAAGACGTGTGGAGGTTGATTGTAAAATAACCTCTGGGGGGCGGGGGGGGGGGTGTCTCGAGTGATCCCTCGAGTCGATGCCCTTCCCGACCAGCAGTGGAACGAGAATGGTAATTTTGAGGCAGCCCCCCGTCGCTTCTTGTCGAAATTACCCATACATACAACCGGTGTACGTGTAAATAACACTGGTCAACACACTTTTTCTGGAATAAGGTATTCCAACGGTTATACGGTAATTTTGGGGTGCTGATTCCAAATCTGGCATCAGTTTATATCTCATCAGGTTTTTGAGATATCAAATATTGCATTTTCAATAAAAACTGCAGAAGAAAAATATTAAGTAAATGTGGATATCTACATAAAATGATATTATAACACACACTATCCTAAAAATACAGCACCATATTTTAACACTAAAGCAGTCACTGACTCGCAACAACTTGCAATCATAAGTGACAGAGTTAATTTCGGGTAAAATCAATGAAAATGGGGTATGCCGATAGCATAAAATGAGATGTGATAGAGCAAGTCTGAGATCAGATTTGGAATCAGCACCCTGAAATTAGTCTAAAACAGCTGCAAAAGTCCAGGCCAGAAATAAATGGTTTTTTTTTGTTGACCAGTGTAATACAACAATAAATCTATGTTTCTGGAAAGCATGGGCCATCGGACACGTGGCAAGGACCAGCGTTGAGCTCGTTCGTCAGACAACAATGCAACACTCAAAGAATGCAGTTCAATTATTATTTGGTTCTTTCGGTTAAGTCACGTCTAAAGATAAAATAATAAATTAAATAATTGCATATTACGACGTTTCGATTGCAACACAAGCAATCATCATCAGGTATAATGAAATAGCGACATAAAATCTAACCAGAAAACTATAGACAGACATATTAGTAGACAGATATCACCAAGATACATAGAGAGAGCAACACAGGTAACAGAGAGGGGTGATCGTCTCTGTGGGGTGGCCTTAAATAGACAGAGGGGGGCGGAGGCAGTTCAAGTCCAGTTGTGACGTTGACAATGCCCTCGATGGCAAAACGAGACCTGTCTCCCTGACTTTGGACGTGCCGACTGCGATGACTGCCATTGGCCGAATCACTTCAAATGATCGTGCGATATGATGTGCGGGTGTTCCCTTCGATCGTGACGCCAGAGGAAGGACGTCGGCTCTATTTCGATTTAAAGCTTTCGTGACTGCAGGGATTCATTTTCTTGGTTCTTTCGGTAAAGTCACGTAGAAGGGAAATAATACAATAATAAAAATAAAACATTATAAAATACAATTCTCACGACGTTTCGGCCACAACGCAAGCAGCCGTCCTCAGGTGAAGAACAGGTCTGTCGGAAAGACAGCGTCTGAATGAACACCACCAAGCTTGGCAGCGTATATTTTATATATATCAATAAACACCACCAAGCTTGGCTGCGTATATATAAAATATATGCTGCCAAGCTTGGTGGTGTTCATTCAGACGCTGTCTTTCCGACAGACCTGTTCTTCACCTGAGGACGGCTGCTTGCGTTGTGGCCGAAACGTCGTGAGAATTGTATTTTATTATGTTTAATTTTTATTATTTTAGTATTTCCCTTCTACGTGCCTTTACCGGAAAGAACCAAGAAGACGTCTGTTCGAGACAGGGTTGGACAATGAGCTTGGCCTCGATTGGCCAAACCCGTTGAACGAAACACAGAGAAGACAGCCGAGTCGTCGCAAATAGTTCCTTCAGTTTGCATCGCGATCGCAAAACTCAACGGAAATGCACGAGTTGCGTTCTGTGACGTATCCGTCGTAATCGTCGTCATCTTCATCAACCGTGACCTCACGGCCACACGCCGCTCCAAATCTGTCTGGCTCCTCTGCGCGGACCCACCCAAATTGCTACGTCTCCTCCCTCGGTGGCCGATATCTTGAGAGATGTAATCTTCATGCTCGCGGTGGAATTTTAACAGATCTCTTTGTAGATAAAAAAAAACAACCTAAAATCGTAAATGCCAGCAATGAAACCGTTTTTCAGATAAAGAGTAGTTGTCTGTAAGGTCTAGATTTGAAGCTTTCGTGACTGCAGGAATCCATACTTTTTTGTTCTTTCGGTAAAGTCACGTAGGCATGAAATAAAATAAATCACGACGTTTCGGGCGCAACACAAGCGTCCGTCATCAGGTGGGTCAGGTGGATGACGGACGCTTGTGTTGCGCCCGAAACGTCGTGATTTATTTTATTTTATACCCACGTGACTTTACCGAAAAAACCAAAGAGTATGTCTGTATGGTGTTTGTATTTTAGTTGCAGCAGTTTTTATTTTATACTCTTTGGTTCTTTCGGTAAAGTCACGTAGATGAAAATAAAATAATAATAAAATAATTATAAAATGAAAATAACTAAATTAAATCACGACGTTTCGGAGGCAACACAAGCTTCCGTCCATCAGGTGGAACAGCCACAGCAAAATTACTGTAGTGAATAGTGAATAATTTTGCTGTGGCTGTTCGACCTGATGACGGAAGCTTGTGTTGCCTCCGAAACGTCGTGATTTAATTTAGTTATTTTCATTTTTTTATTTTTTATTTTCTACCTACGTGACTTTACCGAAAAAACCAAAGTGTATGGATCCTTGCAGTCACGAAAACTTCAAATCTAGTTTTTATTCTATTCATTTTGACACAGACACACACCCGGCGGGTGAGAGAAGCCAACTTGGCAGCACGTCGAACTTGGCGCGGCCACCTTCAAATTCCGCGATCGAACCTCCGTGTGCTCATATCGAAGAGTTTTGAAGTGTGTGTGTGGGCTTCTGAAATTCTAATCATCAGATTAATGTGACCGTCGCTCCACGTTGCGTTGGCGGTAAGCAGCGAAGACACACACACACACAACACACACCACACTTAGACCTGGATGCATTTAAAAGCCACATCTGGGATGGTTGCCCATGCGTCAGGATTTGGCAGGCGTTCATTAAACACTAAACCACGCGAGTCCACCGCTAGAGGTGTTGACTCCTCGGAAAAAAAGAGCAACGATTCTCTGTCAAGGAGGGAGTCTTGCGTTTGATTATAAGTGCGGTGGGATAAGGTGAAATGCACTTACAGACGTGTTAATGGTGCTTTTTGTGCCGATCTCCCATTATGATCTTTTATTATTTGTTCGCTCTTGCCGTGGCAGCGATGGGGAATCTCAGTTCACCGAGTTGCAATGCGGCCTGAGAAGAGAAGCCGACCATCATCACATTGTGCTTTATTTATGAATGCCACACACGAGCGTTATTAAATCACAAACACACGATGTGCATTTTTTAAAAGCTTTAGTTATGCTGCGAAATGAGACATCAAATTGATTGAAAAGCTTTTGGAGATCGCAGGCGTTCATACACAAAAGGAACGCATCGATACGTTGATGGTTGTGGCCGTGATACACTGGACATGTTTTTCTCTCGAGCATCTGAGTGCGAAACTTGTGGGCAGGGAGGAAGCTTTACCACCCAACGTGGTAACCCCTTCACGCTCTCTCCTCCAGTTGGCGTTGAGTGCTAAGAGCATTCACGAGGGTATTTAGGATCTCTCCCCCAGCCCCCCTTCCCCCCCCCCTCCGTTTTCCCCTTCTCCTACCGGGGTATTAGAGCTTACGAAGACACCCACGGGGTTGTCTAGTTTATTGAAACTGTTTGTTGAAACGTGCGGTTTAGAGAAGGTTTCCACTGCACGGCAATCCGTAATGTGTGGTTATAGTGCTGGTGTCAACCCCGTTTAACATCTCACGTGTTGTGTCGCTGAATCATTTTGTTAATACTAATCATGATGAAATCGTTTTTGGAGAAAAAATAAATACAAGTTGAACTCGTCAGAATGTGTCAACTTCTCAAACCGTTCTGCTTAAGAGCCAACAGACACCTGCAATAGGTGACCAGGTGGACATGAATACGGTACTTATAACTGTATTGTTTCGCGAGCTGAACATGAAAACATTGGAACTTTACTATCTTTTGGGCCTCATTGCTCAAATAATTTCGGTAGTAATGTCAACTTTTAACCTGCCGCGGCAACACAGTATTCGCTGCTCACTCTCGAAGAGAGAGAGAGAGAGAACGATTCGGCAGGCATGCAGAATCACAGACACGCGGGAAAGTCAACCAGGTTGGAGAGCTGGCACCAAATTCCCTTGCCAAGCTCTGCGATCCTCTATATACAGGGTGTTTCAAAAAGATAGACCCGATTTGAAATCGCTATATCTCTGCAACCACGAACCGCCCATGAATAAAACTCTTACCACTTGAAAGGGGGAGGGGGGGGGGCATATAGTTTCAAATGATTACACGTAGATGCTCTCCTAAGCTGGATTACCTCAAAAACTGCATCACGGCAACGGTGACTTCAGTGGAAGAAGACACTTTGAAAGGCGTTTGGGACGAATTCAACTATCGTCTCGATGTTGTCCGTACAGCAGGTGGAGGGCACATAGAGCATTCGTAAAACGGTTATTAAAACTTGATAACTCATTAAACCGTTTGTATCTTTTTGTGTAATTGTAACATATTGCCATCGTGAAATATACTGCTTTGAAATTGGGTCCATCTTTTTCAAACACCCATATATATAAGGTGTTATCGGCTAAGTAATGAGTGTTTACACGCCGGAGGAAAACCGGAGTGCCCGGAGAAAACCCACGGGTGCGGGGGGGGGGGGGGCACTCGATCACCGCACAGACGGAACAGGCAGCGTCCACATTCTTAGGTTTTTTCGGTAAAGTCACGTCGGTAAAAAACTGAAATTTAATAAAAGTAAAATAAAAATAAAATAAAAATCACGACGTTTTGGAGGCAACACAAGTTTCCGTCTTGTGTTGCCTCCGAAACGTCGTGATTTTTATTTTATTTTTATTTTACTTTTATTAATTTTAATTTTTTACCTACGTGACTTTATCGAAAAAAACCTAACAATATGAATCCTTGCAGTCACGAAAGCTTCAAATCTAGCGTCCACATTTGCTGTGCCGGCTTCACCTGGACGCCCTTGGGAAGTGAGTTTCAAAGCATTTGTGCGGTCCACCAACCCTCGTCTCCACATTGCTGGATTGCAGGCGTGCATGGCCACCACCGCCCGCCTTTCCCCCCCCCCCCCGTCACCATAAGGTACACTGCGATGGCATCTTCTTGGTTCTTTCGGTAAAGTCACGTGACTTTACCGAAAGAACCAAGAAGATGAATCCCTGCAGTCACGAAAGCTTTAAATGCGATGGCATCGTCTATCAGAACTCTACGAATGGGCCAAACGATCGCCGCGTTCTATACCCGAAAGAAAAAAAGGGAGACTATAAAGACACGCTTGCCTGTGGAACGGTGGTTTGCATGTCTGAAATCACACGCTCAACTGTTGCAATTTTTTTGTTGCGGAGATAAAAGTAGCGGTGATTTCAGATGTCCGAGGTCTGACGAGACTCATGTGGAAGCGACGCACGGCACTGCATCAGCTGCAGTTGGGGAAATCAAGCAGGTTCAAATTTAATGTGAGCTTTTATGGTATTACACTTGCAAAGCCATATGGCTATATGGATGTGCGGTCTGACACCTTTAACTTAGCACATTTTCTCGAGAGAGCAAAAACCTAAATGAGCATGGGGAAATGTGGATTCCATGCCTCTACCCCAGTTTTACATAATTTTTCAATATTTATTTTCACATACTTCTCAGTATACACTCGTAGTTTCGCACAAACATACGATGACTAACCCTGCTTGTTTACCCAGGAAAGCCTCATCGAGTCTCGTGACTTCTTTTCAGGAGGGTCCTGCCAACTTTTCACCGTAGGATCGCGACGATTGCTACATAGATTATAAATGAGTTTTTTTTGTAACGTGAGGGTAATAACATCCATAGATATGCCCAAATCACCCTGAATGTGTCCAGTGCCATCAGATTCGCGGACGCTATGGAGGAGATTGTGACTGGTTAGTTGGTGGATTCATTCTAGATTTGAAGTTTTCGTCACGTAGGTGAAAATAAAAAATAAAATAAAAATAATAAAAAATAAAAACAAAATAAAAATAACTAAATTAAATCACGACGTTTCGGAAGCAACACAAGCCTCCGTCATCAGGTAGGACAGCCACAGCAAGAAAAAAAAAGTTGGTGGATGCGTTGAGCTGTGTCGTGCGTATCATCTCGTATGCGAGGGTTTATCTCCACGCGCTCCGATCTCCTCCCACATGTAAAACACTTCCACGTGGAATTGTATTGAACACGCTTTCTCATGCGTAAATTACCAGTGGCATTAATCGCAGAATTAATGGGACTTTGAAATAAGCAAGACACTTTGTCGTGCCAACATTTTCCCACAACGCCATAAACCTGACACACGCATCCGAAAATGATCATTGCTGTATTTGTACAATGAATCTGTGTTTTTTTTTCTTTCCGTGGGTGGTTTCAGTTTCGCTTTGTAGTTGCATTGCGGGACATGGAAATTGCTCCAAAATTGATCATCAGTTTGCCTCTCCCCCACTGTTGCCTGTGAGTCACGTGGCCTGGGTGAGCTGTTAGCGTGCTGCGCTACGAACCCGGCGACCCCAGTTCAATTCCCATTCACGGCCAACGCCAGTGACGACTATCTGAGCTCGTCCTGAGCCCCCGCTATGTCGACTAAGCCTAAAATGAGTACCTGTTGTGATGCAACGCTTTTAAGGGTTTCATTTTTGCTTTTTACATTTTTTTTCTTTTTAATCACATCACCGCTTGCATTTTATGATTTTAAGCAATGTTGTTTTTAATTTGGTTGTATGTTTCGCCTCCGTGCGTAGTCAACCATGCTAATCGGGAGGTGCAGCAACTGCTCAACGTTCTCAGCCGGGTAGAAGGAAGAGCGCGCACGATTGCCCACGATAGGACTTCTGCTTCGGAGGCGGTGGTCAGATTGCATTTACATTTCGTCCCAAAAAACAAGCGGCAGATGCCGAGTCTTCTTCTCTGCCTCGGCAATGAGAGGGTCTGTTCGATTTCGATTTAAAGCTTTCGTGACTGCAGGGATTAATCTTCTTGGTTCTTTCGGTAAAGTCATGTAGAATGAAAATAATTAAATAATAAAAAATAAAACATAATAAAATAATTCTCACGACGTTTACGGCTGCTTGCGTTGTGGCCGAAACGTCGTGAAAATTATTTTATTATGTTTTATTTTCATTATTTTATTATTTCCATTCTACGTGACTTTACCGAAAGATACTCTTAGTTCTTATTATTTTAATTACATTTTTTACCTACGTGACTTTACCGAAAGAACTAAGAGTATGAATCCTTGCAGTCACGAAAGCTTCAAATCTAGAATTTACCGAAAGAACCAAGAATATGTAAGGAGTGTTTACACGTCCGAGGAAAACCGGAGTGCCCGGAGAAAATCCACGGGTGCGAGGGGGCAACACTCGATCACCGCACAGACGGAACAGGCAGCGTCCACAATGCTGTGCCGGCTTCTCCCTTAGACGCCCTTGGGAAGTGAGTTTTTTTAAGCATTTGTGCGGTCCACCAACCCTCCATTCTACGTGACTTTACCGAAAGAACCAAGAAGAAGGGTCTGTTCGGCCAAGTTCAGCCAGCGGTGGATAAAAACAAAATTGGGGGGGCTGGGGGCGGTGTGGCGAGGCGAGTGCGCGTGGTGGGCAGGAGGGGGCGCTGCGCGGCACGCGAACAAAGCCAGCGGGATGAGGGCCCCAGCCTCATGCTGATCCCGAGGGGGTGGGGGGGAGCCCTTGTTGGTGAATAATGCATCATCTTGGGCGAACGCTCTTCACAATGGGCTCTTTGGACGCTTTAATGTTTCATAAATCAGCTCGGGGCATCCAGGCCAGTGCTTAAAATAGGCATATCGGGCGCCCAAGGTCATATGCATATAACGAAGAGGTGGGGGGTGGGGGAGGGAAAGTTAACAAAGTACGTGAGAAAGAATGTCTGGCACGTGGGTTGCTCGCGACAACGAGCGCTGTGCATGGGTCACACAGCGAAGACTCCCCCAAGCAGTTGCCGCTTGGGGGAGGACTTCATCCAGCAGTGGATTGATATGGGGTATTGCTTGTGGTGATGCTTAATTTGACAAGTTGTGAGTTCAAACGTTTACATCTTTCAGGGCATTACAGTACTCTTTTGTTTAATTGACTCGATTGCAACGTTCACTGATACGTAAATTGAATGTGGCATGTTCATGGAGTCATCCGCAATTCGTGCACATGCAAGCGTCGATGTTGGGTACAAATATGCGAGAACAACACACGAAGAGCTGTTAGTCTAACTCGGGGCTAAATTATAAGCATCATCTTTCTACAGTAAATCTAGCTGTGACGGTCCCACCTGATGACGGAGACTTGTGTTGTCTCCGAAACGTCGTGATTTTTTATTTTATTTCTATTATAATTTCTATTTATTTCTATTTATTTATTTATATTTTTACCTACGTGACTTTACCGAAAAACCCGAAGAGTATCATCTTTCTACATTAAAATTCTAGGTTATCTGATCGGCTGTTGATAAACTGATTCATTTGTATGCTCACATTTCGATTGTCTTCTTTGGAACTTCCTGTATCATCTATCAAGGCCAAACAAAACCACACCATACAACAAGACCGAGTAGGTCTTGCACCGGATAGGGCACTGACAGATAACATAACTCGCAATAAGATACATTTTGACTTAAAACTTTCGTGACTGCAGGAATTCATATTCTTGGTTCTTTCGGTAAAGTCACGTAAATATAAAACAAAAAATAAACAAAAATTTCAATAGGATAGTCACGAATTGTAATTGCAAGGGCCCATTTCTACCATCATCTTTTAGTGGCAGATACAATTATTCACCACATCCAAGTTCGGTCGTCCAGGTTGGGCTGCATGTTGAGCATTTATTCACTCAAACTTTTCACTTCGCACGACTGCGGGCATCTTCACGATCGTGGGGGGGGGGTGGGGGGGAGATCTTCAGTCACCCATTCAACTCCGGACCACACCCGCAGTAGTGCGTGGCCAAAGCCTCAACAGAGAAGGAAAAATCCTCAACACACGGCTCAATCCGGCAACTCGACGCTTGCATTATTCAGGCCCGCCGCGAAAAACTGATCGCGCTCCAATCTTTACCACGTTTAAGGTAACCAAACAGCGCCGGGGTGTGGAGGAGGATGGACCGAGTGGCTGATTTGAGGCAGGCATTTGAATACTCTCCACGAGCGCAGCGGACCAAGAAGGAGGCCTCCCTCCCCGCACCACTCCCGACTCCTGATGGTGGGAAACTGTCATGTGCAGATCGTGGAGGTCGCGTGCCCGCTGTGCAGCAGCAGCAGCGGCGGGATCTGGCGGAGGGTGAAAACGCGTTGGCATCCAACGCCTTTCGGCCGCGGCCATCCTGTCTGGACAATCCTCGGCGGGGCGTTCCGCTGCGGGAAAATGCGGAACTGTTCAGCGTCGACTCAGAAAAGCGCTGACTTGGGTGGTTGCGACTCGACGTGTTCCGCTGAAGACGCGTTGTTTGTTTTGTCCACTGAGCAAGCAGCCACGCGGGGCGCACTGGGTGGGATTAGCAGGGGGGTCCTGCGCTGGAGACGCCTGGCTGCCCACCTGAGTGGCAGGGGACCCTCGTGTGTCTGAACGCTCGTCCACACGAGAGGGGAGAGAGTGCCTGCTGCTCTCTATTTGTTTGTTACAACTTAACTTAGTCCCAGCCGGTCTTTGTACTCTGCAGTAGATCATAAGTGGCATTTTTTACGCTGCATTCCGTTTATGTACATATACCGATTGTGTTTTTTTTTTAATGTTATTTTACCATTGACATTTTATAAAAGTAGTTTCATTTTTAAATGTATTCTAATTGTTCACATTTTACACCTGAATGCCCGCAAGCCGACGTGGCGAATTTGACGTGTCCAAATGATAAATCCGAAATATAATTGGGAAATGCTGAGCAAGTCCGCACAGCAGGTCGGGTTGCCACCTGTCCTGGTTTTCACAAGATAGTCTCCTTTTTTAGGTAGTTCTCATGGGAAATCTGTACGTCTTTAATGAACATAAATAGTCCTTTTTTGTCAGTTGCCTGATAAGGCACACTGCTTAAGACAATGCATTTACATGCCATTCTCTCCTCTTTTGGTATTGTGGGATATCCTTACTGACATCCATCCCAGTTCTTGTATCTCAGAGGTGGCAACCCAAGGGTGGCATGTTGAAGGCCGATTCCTCGGCTCGAGTTTTTAAATCCTTTATATTAAGTTTACTTGCTTGCTTGCGCGCTTACGACCGTGCAAATCTTTCGGTCGTTTTTTAACCCACTTCCCGTGATCCAATCGAGCTGACATTTTGCACACAGACTCGTTGTGCGTGACAATTTATTTTCGTGTACATTTTTTTCCAAAATTTTCCACTTTTTAGGATTTTTTTTTTCATTTTTAATTTAAAATACCAATGTGATAAAAATGAAACTCTTACTCAAGAAAAACAGAAATGAATAATAAAATAAAACCGATGCCACGCATATAAAGGATTTATAGTGAAAAACTTTGTTTTTACGGGTTAATTTTTACCATTCGACTCCCTCCCGTACCCACGATGCCCCCAATACCAAGCAGCATCCTGCTGCTGTTGCCTCCGCCCATACCGAGTTCCACGCCGAGTTTGAGACGGAGAGATACATGCGCATCAATAGCACAACGTGGGTGTGTTGCGTGTTTATCCAATCACTCGAAACACTCCCGAGACGGAGTGCTCGGCGGAGTGGTCAAGTCCTCGTTCAGCACGGCCGAGCGGTCAACTGGTGCAGCGAGATTAAAAGAAAAAAGCTATTTTTGGAAAATAATATCGCCATGACGTAAGAACACAATGGCCTCCGCTTGCAAAAGTACGTGGAGGAATTTGTGGATATTATATAGTGGCGCGCTTTTGTGTTGGCGCCAGGGTGCTGGGATTATGACTTAAAGTCCAACAATGTTTGTACCTTCAGCTCGAATGCGCTCGCCGTTGGACCTGGCTTTGCTACGCACTCATTTGACCCCACGCCTTCAAAGGCTCTTTGGCTCGGCGCACTCACTTTCATGCAAAACACACATCGCCTTGCCCGTGTATGTGCTCAAAACTAAAATAAAAATGTTAACTCTAGGCAAGCGGCTAAAGTAATACCTCTCACACTGCACTTTAAATCTTTGGGTTCTGACAAAATACTGTTTTGGTACCCACACACGATTGCTTTGATGTGTGTAATGGGAGCTGTGGTGCATCGGTTAGCGCCCCGTGCTACACAACCAGCGTCCCTGCGTTCGATCCACAGCCACAACTAACATCAACGGCGCGTGGTTTCAGAATCAGTTCTGGGCCTCCCTCGGTCGATTCGGCCCTACATTTGTATCCGGCGCGTGGCGTGTAAACATCAGCACTTGGGAGACAAAAGTAGCTGGGTTGTGCAGCTCGCCACTCCACCCTCTTATGCGGAGCATGCCTGCCATAATAGGTGTTCACTCACGGCACTTGCCCTCTACATAGGCTGTGTGTTTGTGTGCTATTATTGCGTGCGAGTGTGTGCCACTGCAGCCACGCATTGACGTTTTCATGGGAGGGGAAAGCTACATTTTAGTTTTTTTTTTCCAATGGGCGCTGTAAGCTTTGGGCCCTGGTCCACTTTGTTATCTGGATTTGACGCTCCGGCCCGCTTTACAATACAGAAACTAGACGGGCCCCTTCCTAAACACGTCCCGCCCTGGCGGCATTACCCCCCTCACTGCATGGGGGCTTTCTAATTGCTGACAGTAAAACAAATTAACCTCAACGCCTTCGCGACGACGATGCCCTCTCTTCACCATGACGGGGGTTGCATTACGCTTATCCGGCGTGAATAAACGGCATCGCTTTCAGGAACGCCGCTCGACGCGACAGCAAAAGTCCGAGACACCCCCCGGCAGCTGTGCGACTGTTGCTGCTGCTAGTGACAAAAAAAATCAGGTGCAATCTGTCAATGTCATAATTAAGTTTTATTTGTGTGTTCAGGAAGCCAAATGGCGAGAGGGTTAAGTGCCTCCTACTGCGGCTCTATAGTGGGCTGCATAATTGCGCAATGTTTCACCCTTCGGTGAGCATGTGCCGTAGCCACGCTGGATGCAATCACTTGACCGCATGCAGTCGCAACCCGCGCGTGCGCTTACACAGTGAACCCCCGGCCATGATAAGCGACTTAATATCGTTTCCAATAACGCCACGCATCAAGAGGGCGATTGGCATGGCTTCGTTTTTGTTGTTTTGTGTTATCCGGGGTCTGTCGGTGTCCGTGATGTGGAAGATGATGACGGTATTGCACCCGGAGCACCACATCAAGTCGAGCTCTCTCGCGAGGGGCTTGTGGCTGTTCGTGGCACGCCACTTAGTCCAGTCTCTACGAGCCTTCCGAAAAAAAAGATTCATATTCTTTGGGTCTTTCGGTAAAGTCACGTGGTAGTTTTTATTGTTATTTTCTTTGAACCTATCTACGTGACTTTACCGAAAGACCCGAAGAATATGAATTTCTTGCAGTCACGAAAGCTTTAAGTCAAAACATATTCGGTGAGAAATTAAACTCCGGCTATCGTGAAATATGTAATATCATTACCCCAAAAAAAGCCACCTACGATTAGCACCGTTGACTCCATATGGTGGGAAAGAATATCAACAGACATACCTACCAATAAAACACCAGCAATATTAAAAGTAAAACAAGGAATCTGCAAGCTATATATTGTGTCAAAGTACTCAACACGAGCCGTGTTCTCAAATGAAGGGCCGTTTGCAGCACATGGAGATTCCATGGAAAAAAAAGTTACATTGAGAACGTGAAATTTGTACGGTGCATAAAAAACAAGGTAAGAAAGTGAAATCAAAACATGCGTGCCAGCACGAGGGCAAGCCTCGACACGAAAAGCGTTGGTTCATGGCGCACTTGTGCGTGGTGAACAGCACGACGGAGTGAGGGGGGCATGAGTGAGCAGCATCACAGGGGGCATCTTGGCATCGCTTTGAGAGCGGTTTCCGCGCACTGCACGTGTAAGTAACGGAGAAGCTCTTCCCTATAATGCGCTCGGGCTATGCAATATCATTAAAGCTCTAGCCCACTCGAGGCCCCGGGCACAGGAGAAATGCATTTGCCAGGGCCTCGCTCCTCCTGTTGCAAGTACAAACTCGCGACGCAGCCGGGAGCCGATAGTTCTTGGCTTGTAATTAATGGTGCTTTTCCAGTACTCCCCGAAGACAACAAAAAAGGTTCCCATTTGCGTACTCCGTTTTAATGCCTGCGTATGTTGCCGTGCCACACGGAGAACGGTGGGGGGGTGGGGGGGGATGCCCTCCTGTTCTTGTTCACTGGCAGCCACGCAATAGTGATTGGGCACGCAACTGCTGATGCATCTGCTCGTGATTCCGTGACCCTAACTCAACCGCCGTCATTAAGAGGACCCTTTGGTAGCCCCAATGAGAGCAATTACATCACATTCTGGACCCCCCCCCTCCACATCTCTCAACCTATTTTAATTATCTCCAAAGATTCAAGACCAGCATGGCTGTACACTACTTCTATAGCAGCCGTCCATGTACACGAAACAAAGATGAGGATAACCCTTCCCCCCCTCAAATGCCGTATCGACTTCCAGACTCATCTTCTTGGTTCTTTCGGTAAAGTCACGTAGAAGGAAAATAATAAAATAATAAAAATAAAACATAATAAAATAATTCTCACGACTTTTTGGCCACAACGCAAGCAGCCGTATTCAGGTGAAGAACAGGTCTGTCATTCAGACTCTGCCTTCTCCACATGAAGACGGCTGCTTGCATTGTGGCCGAAACGTCGTGAGAATTATTTTATTATGTTTTATTTTTATAATTTTATAATTTTCCTTCTACGTGACTTTACTGAAAGAACCAAGAAGATGAATCCCTGCAGTCACGAAAGCTTTAAATCGCAATTTAGACTTCCAGAATGTTAAGGCAGATACTGTTCGTAAGAAGATATTGAGGTGAACAAAGATCGCAAGATGATTGTGTGGCCAGCTCCACGGCTGGCTGAATTTTTGCCTCCCCCAGAGCTGATGTTTTCAGGTCAAGTTGACCAAGGGTAACTCCAGGGCCGGGACAGACACACATATGCACGCACAACTCGCATATATAACACTGGTCAACAAGAAACAATTTTTTTTCTGGCCTGGACTTTTGCAGCTGTTCTAGACTAATTTCAGGGTGCTGATTCCAAATTTGATCTCAGATTTGCTCTATCGCATCTCATTTTTATGCTATCGGCATACCCCATTTTCATTGATTTTACCCGAAATTAACTCTGTCACTTATGATTGCAAGTTGTTGCGAGTCAGTGACTGCTTTAGTGTTAAAATATGGTGCTGTAGTTTTAGGATAGTGTGTTTATAATATTATTTTATATAGATATCCACATTTATTTACTATTTTTATTCTGCAGTTTTTATTAAAAATGCAATATTTGATATCTGATGTGATAGACAAAAACTGATGCCAGATTTGGAATCAGCACCCCAAAATTACATTAACAGCCGTTGGAATACCTTATGCCAGAAAAAAATGTGTTGACCAGTGTAATAGATGCTGCCCCGCTTAAGCCTTTTAGACTTGGCACTTGGCCTCGGACAGGTATGAAACCCAGGTCTCAGGAATAGTCGCTCAATGTGAGACCCACTACACCATTGCAGTATCGACGGACTGTGAGAGCGGCACACAAGACGGTGGTGCAATGTCAACTTTTTATTTATTATTATTTTTGTTTTACCAGGTAAGGCCCACTTGAGCCACGTAGCTCTTTTTCAGCCACAAATGATAGTCCAACGAAGTGGCTCATCACGTGGAAATGTAAACGCGCGTTTCGAAGTCCACATGACCACGAGGAGAACATGCAAACTCCAAATACACAGGCGTCAGGGTCGGGATTCTACCCACGACCTCCTGCATACCAGGTGAGGGAGATAACATCTCGCCACCATAGCCCCCGATTACATGTGTAGTCTCCCCAGTAATGATGGTTACAAACTGCGCCAGGGACTCGTGGAGCAACGAAGTTGACCTAGGGAAGGCCCACGGTCAGTTTAGATATTCGCTCATGATGTTGGCCGTGGCCGAGAATTGAACTCAGGTCGCTGGGTTCGTAGCAGAGTACGAACCACTAAGCTGTTGCGCAAGAACATTCAAAAGAAGAGATAAAGATCCCCTCTATAGCCTTAACAGACTTTTTTTTGCAAGTGCTGCAAGCTAGCACCTTCGCGAACATTCACACACGCGCGCACACACAACACGTAGGCACAGGAGCAACTCTTTTACTTTCACGGACACACAAACCCTTGTGCTTGTGTACGTGTCTATGCACATGGCTGGATTATGGAAACCGCTGGGCTCTGGCTGGCAGATTACAGCCAATCCAATTACTGGGAGCACAATCCCCCAAGCCGCTCGCCACTCTGTCAAATCCTATTTTAACTCTCAGTTTGTAAATAAGGCCGCTGGGAAGAAGCCACCTCGACGTGGTTGATGCTCACTCGAACACACACACACACACTCGTGTTGTCAGACACCCCCACGTGCTCAACCACCATCATCGGCCATGGTAAATCCACCGCTGGATGAAGGCTGCCTCCCGAGGCATCGCCATCTCTCACAGTCCTGCGATGTGGCAATCGACCAAGTTCCTGCATAACGAGTTGGTTCCTATTCATATTCTTGGTTCCTGTTTAACGCGTAGGCTTTCGCGGAACAATATCATCCATGATACAGGTTTTCTGGGTTAGATCGCGTAAATATATGAATGTGTCGTTAAACCACACATTTATATGTGTCGGGTGGTGGCAGGTTTAACGACACATTTATATATTTAAGCGATCTAACCCAAAAAGCTCCATTATAGAGATGGTTCCTGGGAGGATTCACGTCCTCTCAGACGCGTTCCATTCCTTGGCGATGTGGCCTGCCTAACACCACGTACTCCTTGAATCAGTGTGCATGTTGTCTAACCCACGTCTTCCTCTCTTTGTCTCTCAGTGGGAATTCCCAGCGTGTATCTGTCCATGCTTTCTTGTGCACTTTTCAGTTTTTAATGCCAGATTCTTTTTGTCAACGAGCTCGTCTCTGCACCACTTGTCATAGTAGGTAATATGCACTGATGATTGTAATGCATTTAGTTATTACAAGTCAGCCTTATTGATTGATATATTTGCCACAGATCCACACACGTTCTCTCCTGGCTGCTCGGAGCCTATTGGGATTCTCAAAGTGTAGCAGTTGGCAGGCTCGAAATGCCAAACATCATGAAAATTGCCGAGGAAAGAAAAACGAGAGAGATAATATGCCAAATTATGAGAACACCTCGACAAAACAATGCTGACAGGAATAACCGAGGCGGGTTTGTTTTTGGGCACATCAATGAATGGTGAAGTTGACACCGGGGCAGGAATGGTTCTGAAAGTATCTTAAATTCTTAAAATATCTCACTATCACATTCAAAGGGTTTGCCCAGAAACTAAAAAAAAACCGCACACATTTGTTTGAAATACTGGCACTGTGCCTACATGAATATTTCTTCTTTCGGGGGTGGGGGGGGGGGAGGGGGGGGGGGAAATTATGTGGGAACAAAACCCACGGGTCCTTGATGTTGCCTGGAGGCTGGGAATCGGAGCGATTTCTCTTTATGAGAATTCCCCCGGAGCATAGTAGGGGAAGGAAGGAGGACGAGGGAGAGAAGGGTGGGGTGGGGGTTGTCGGGGATGAAGAGGAGGAAGGGGTGGAGGGAGGGGGAGCAGAGGCTGTACACAGCAGCTGTGGGTGGCACCCGCTACTACCCTCCCCGTTCGTTGTTGAGCAGCCCGGCGGAATGCACGCGCGCAGCCACACACACTCACGCGCTCACGCACTCGTGCACACTCAGAAAGCAATAATGTGTGAAGAGTGCATCATTATTATGCGCAGGGAAAACGAGAGAGCGCTCTGTCCGGATGACCGCTGCTCCGGCAGATTGCTGCTGGCTTTGCTTTTAAACACGGACGCCCAGAGATGGAATTGGTTGTTTTTTTTTAGAACAGACGCCAGTGGTTACTAGTGCACATTCACGTGAGTTTAATAGCGCGACCATGTCTTCGACTAATTTTCGCCAATTAAGTGGCATTATGTCCCTTTGAGATATGGAACTGTGGGGGAAAGAGCAGTGGTGAAGTGGTCACGTGAGCTCGATTTCTATGCCATGGCTACCGCGAATGGCTAGCGGTATCTGAACATGTGAACCGGTCCTGAGCATCCCACTTCACCAAACCCACAACGATGAGTGTGGATAATTAGGATCAGAACCCCCTTGACCAAGCACAGCATGGGGAGACCTTTGGTCGAGCAACGGATCGACAAAGGGCTGTACATTTATTTACGAAGTGATTTTTTTTTGGGGGGTTCTGCAAGCTGCAATTGTTATTTGGTCATTGTACGATATTTCTTCCGACTTAAGATTGTGCTTTTGTGACAGTGCCCGTTGTAGAATGTACTCTAATCTCCGCTCTTTTATGTACCGCTCTTAAAATACACGATTCCCTGCTCATGGCTTTATTCTGCCTCGAATAATATCTGCACAGGACTAGTGATTATAAGGAATGATTTATAAATTAACATATAACCACGCTAAATGAATACAAATGTTCATTTATTTAGTCTACTTAGGAAACAATGTAATTGGTACGGAGGCCATTATATATTCACAATGATTTCAAAGAATATTGCGAGCAAATAATGTTGAACAAACAGACATCGTGTTAAAGCGGCAATTTGGTGAGCTCACATTATGATGGCATTTTCTCGCAAACAGTTGAAATGTTAACTTCTGCATCTTTTCTGAAGTCACGGACTGAAAGCGATATCCGCTGTAGGCACCAAACAATGCGTCATGAATTAAAAATCTATTCTCAGGCGCATGGTACACGCATCAAATCACGTGAGTGTGTATTCATGGCTTGTCGTTTGTGCAAATGATACCATAATGCTACATTTAGGCTCACGGAGCAAACAGCACTATAGAGAGGGGACTGAAAAATATCAATCAGATAGTACAAGGTAAGATAAAGATAACATAATCCATTGCCAGTGTCCAAGGTCAAGGGGTCATTGTAGCCAATGCCATTGATACTCCCTCACCAAACCATCCCTTCTTTCTGCTAACAGCTGCCAAAGTCAACACATGACCTCAAAAGGTCTGATTTGTCTTATCTCACCATCTGGCTGTTTGTGTTTCCCTGCGTCACCAACCCATGGGTACCACCTGCAATGTCTCTCTTGGTCACCTGCATATGTGCCCAATACCTCCTTTTGCTTGCTGTGTCTCTTTGGCCTCGCTCTATTCTGAACAGGCAAGATGCTTACCCGATCGATCCTGCCCTGCCCTGGGCACATGGCCCAAAGATATACAAGCTCATCTTCCTGCTTGCACCTACGATGCTATCCTGTCAAGTTCAATTCCAAGCCTTGAAGTTGCTTACCCTATAACCTGCTTTAAAATTTCTTTGCACCCTCCCCACGGACCTTGTACTCGAAGGCCAGAAACCTCACTAATGGTTACTGTTTGTAAAGTCAATATGGAGTGAAGTTAAGGCACTTATAATTGCAAACCCGAAAGCTGCGTGGTATTGAATCGCACGCAATTCGGCAGCTCGGCTGTGCGAGTGAGTGAAGCTGTGGCCGGTAGACTCTGGTGATTTGAGTATTGATAGCTTGCTTGTTATGGCACAGTGCACACTCAGGCAAGGTAATGAAATAGTAATAACTGCTCCCTGGACACAATGTGCTTCTTAATTGTATATATATAAAGACGGGCTTTCTAGCATCGATCCCTGAGACGGCATCTAGATAGGGACTTTTAATTGTGTAAGCGGTGCCTTAATGCCAAGCTTACCATGTCATCATCATCATCAGCAGCAGCCTTGATCCATCTACTACTGGATGTGGGCCATGCCAAGATGTAAACCATCTGCCGTGGTCTCCCGATGTAACGCCCTGGTCCAGCTCGGGCACACAAGCTGATGTCATGTCAATGTTTTTTGTATGTCGAGTTTTATTTTTATGATTAAGTTCAGTTTTCCAAAAGCTGTCCGCCTTCCCCTTGTTCACCTCTTTACTGCGATGATGTTGAGCCCCGTGGTAATAATTTAAATGGCATTTTTATATTTAGTTATTTCCAACCCTCTTTCTCATTTCTTCTATTTTCCGCCTTTCCATGCATAGCGTCCGGAGAACGATTGTTTCAGGGCGCTTTATACGTTAAAATTATTATTAATAATGTCCCAATGTGCACGTACTTCGACGCGATTGTGATGCCAAGTTGTGTCCCTCCATTTGTCGAGCAAACAACGTTTCACGTGACTTTTATTTTGCTCGTATTTGTTTGGATCCCAACTTTGCAGCCTTCTTTATTAAGTTATTTCATAACTTCCTGGAGTTGATTTCCATTGGCTCTTGTAATGATTGTTATTAGTACACCCGATGCAATTTAATATTTTGTCCATTTATGTGCACGTTTATTATTCCTCCAATTCTTGGAAAACAAAACCAATTTTTTTGCGGTGGATAGTTTTTTACGAAAGCGCGTCTCCTTGTCAGACTCCACTTCAAATATGTATTCGGTTACCATCTTCATGCACTCCCAGGAAGGGATGACAGGCCGGTGTGCTGTGATGAAAGATTGCACGAAGTCATACGCTGACATCTCGCGCGACTTAATTTTTATTTTACTTGGGTCCCATGCCCGACTTATAATCTCTACTAGAGTCGCCACCTCTGAGGTTCAAAACATGTAAACATATCGTGGGAGGAAAACAATATCTCACAATACCAGAAGAAGGGAGAGCTGCATGTAAATAAAATATCTTTAGTGATGGACTATTACAAAACTGACAAAAAAAAACTTGATAAAAAGAAATGTGTCTTAAATAATTATAGATTACCCAGCACAGCTGCCTCAACAAGACAATGATCCTGGTGACACCTGGACAAGTGGAAAGCCCAACATGCACAGCGACGCAAAGCGAGTCAAATGGGTGACATCATACATCTGATTAGATGCTAACAAGGTTATCCCTTCGCCTAACCCATAACGGGCTTAACCCTCACAGCCCACAACGCTCGCAGCGATGTGCACCGCGAGGTGCCGGGCGAGGTCGTAGCTTGTTAAAAGTGCGATTGGATTCTTCACAACTCGGCCCGGTGACACGCAGTGCAATCGGATTGTGCACGTGCAATCGTACCTCTGCTGGGCAGGTCTTGTTAAAATGTCGAAGTATTCGGCGCGGTTATCTTTTGGCCGCGGTGTCATTTCCACCCCCCCACCCTCCCCCCAACCACTCTTCCCCTTATGTGCGGTGTGTGTGTGTGTTCTTCTGCATAGCCGCTGCAGCAATGGCTAAATCCCGGAGATGTCTGTTTGCCTGGCGTGATACGATTCTGGGGCGCGCGTGATAAACGCATTGGTTTCGCGAGGCGATCTCTCTCTCTGGCTCGCAGCCTTATCGGATATGGATCTGACTGCGCACACGGCGTCGCACAGTTTCCGCGTGGGCTTTTTGAACGGAGGGGGCGATCTTCTGAAAGGAAATATGGCTCTAGCAAATACACAAAAGCGAGGACACCAGTGTGGGTGACGGTGGATTACGGGTGAGCTGTGGAGTGGGCTGTTTGCGTTGTCTTGCCTTTGCAGGTCTTTGCTTAGCATAATGATCCTGAACGGGCTGGTCCTCTCTTGTCACGTCTTGGGGGGGGGGGGGGGGGGAGCAAGACAAATACAATATTGAGCTGTGTAAATATACAGTCGATGTGAACGTGGAATGTGCATTCATTTCGTGTAGTGGAAGGCACTTTCAAGCAAGGTTTATGTGTGCAAGAATATATATTTCAATCACAGGTGCTGCCCCTAAGAGCTCAGACGCCAAACAGTCGGCAATAAACAGCGCCACTAAAGGTTTAATAAGTGTAATGGAACGAGGTCACGATATGATTCCAAAATATGCCGTCTTCCTTACGTTTAGATTGATCGACTCGAACTTAAAAATGCAGTGTGCCTCTCGTATTAAAACTTAAAATAGTACTACAATGTTCCCGCGTGGAACGCGACGGTCCACTGAAACTGGTTTGCAGCGATGTCTTTATGTGCTCTACTTAGTAAATAAAAAGAGCGCAGCTGTGTCTCCCAAACGTTGCAGAAACAGGATTACAAATTATATAGGACATTTGTAGCCTGGATGGATTTCCCGTCGCTTGGGAGCCGAGAAAGCTAAATTAAAAATAACCAACATCAGACTAACTTCTCCTGTGCATTTTTAATTCCCACTAGTCTCGTCTCTGTTTACAATCAATTGGCACTCGGGCTCATACCCAGTTTGCAATTAGGTAATCATTTTTTTTCAAGGCTGGAATCAATAACTTTCCATTAATCACGTATGGCTTTCGCCGATGGATATTGTTGCAGTGTTAAAGATTCATTGTTATAATTAACTTTCAACCTCTGAACGGTTCAGTTTCCTGTAATTTGGATAAATTTAGAAGCCAACTCTGGAAGGGCACTCAGAGGCGCGTGCGGTTGTGCAGTTACTTTGGATCATAAACGAAAAATGATTCTAAGCAGGGGACACGGGCACGGAGCCGGCATTGATTACCGCTAATTATATTAAGGAGAAGCTGAATTATACTGTCTGGTCTGTTTGATAAAGAAATGTAAGGCACGTGTGGAACGCTGTACAAATGTGCCCTTTTCCGATGCAACACTCGACCCCCAAATGGAAATAATTAATCTCCCCAGGCACAAGGCTAGAATGAGCAAAAGCGAATGTAGCATTTGTTCGGTGCCTTGCCCCCCCAGTGCGGTGTGTACACAGCCCATCTCGCTCCGGGAGAACGGCTGGCAGCCCCCATGCTGTTCATTCACGGCCGCATTATGAGTGAAGGATCTGGACCTTATACAAACAAGCTCATCTCAGGAAAAACCTGAGGCCAGAAACCGCAGCATCGCCTGCTTCAGTCACGTCCTACCAATGGGGCAAATTGAATTTGTAATTTGTTACTGTTTAGCCATTACACTGGACCGTGTAACCCCCAGAGTAGAGCAAAGCAGAAGGCAGCAGTTACTTGTATAACTACAAAACCCGCATCAGCCAAACACAGATAATTGGTTGAGCTGTGGCCATTTGGTAATACGAAATCACTTTTAATCCTTTGGCTCATGCTGTGATTTCACAATCTCAACCGCCATCTGGGCTAAAACAATTCTTGGACAATTCTTAGCACACAAAACCCCTCCAAGAAATAATAACAGGCCAGTGTTTACTTGAGCTGTCAAATAGAGAGGTCAGCCCATTGTGTAATAATATCAGCAGCAGCATACAGGAGCGTCAAATGTAATGAAAACAAGTCAAAAGTTTTCCCCATCAGTCCTTCACAACATTTTGATTTCAGGAGAGTACAGAAATTAGTGTTTATATTTGTTTCAAAAATGACCCTGCTATGAAGGATAGCCTAACACATTTTTCCTTCGTTTTTTTTTTCTGCTCAATGTACCTCCGTTTATACTTTTCTAATCTACAGTACATCTTGCTATGCGTGGCAAACGGCCCGGAAACATTGTACAATGAGCGGTGGACTTCAGTGGAGTTTGAAATTGTAAACTGCACTTCACTGAGCCCGCAGCCTGAAAGTCGCTTGACCAGTGGCTGCCCTTTAACGCAAATGTAAACATGCTTGGAATTAAATAAGAGCTTCCAAATGATTTGCCTCCTGTTAAAGCCCAAGATAAACAAACTGTTCTGACTGTTTTAAATTCAAGCCCTTTAGCAAATCCGTAAATTGCTGCCCTTGAGTAAATTGAAATAGCAATGATAAATGTAACTGTCCTGGATATCTTTTTTGTTTAACAGTGGCATCATGGTTAATCCGCGGTGTATTAAATATGGATACATGAGCCAAATGGACATTTCATTAACATACTACAGGTGTAAGGAAAAATGATATCAGAAAGTGTTCATCGCAGCGGATGTTATCTCGAGAATTACACAAGTAAATATAATTTGCTCCACAATCTGCACGACAAATATTGTTTCGGTAAATATGGCTAATGTTGTAGCGCTGTGTCTGGTGTACTTTTATTGATGAGTTTCATTACACCGAGTCTATTGGAAGGTGGGAAAAAAAATTGAGCGAGTGCGTGTGGAAAGGCAGCCTCGTTATCAATATTGAACAATAAATGGTGGTTTGCTTAGGGGTGACCTCGAAAGGACACTTTTATTGATGACTGATATATCTATTCTGGTAGAGGAGACTATTTGAGCTGCTGAATATTCATTTTAAATCGCCACCTCTGCCTTAGTGGCTCTCTGTGGTTTAGTTAACCACGCGATGGGTAATAGTAGCCCTCTCTTGAAAAGAATCGCTGTCACCATTAGCCTTGCGGAAAAGACTCGATGTTTTACTTCATGCACACGCATCTACACACGCACAAAGACGCATCTTGTTCAGCCATACACGTTGTGGAGGCAAATGCTGTGAGCAACCATTAAGACTGACACAGTACACGAGCCAGTGGTTGCCCAAAGACAAATATCCCCCGTAAAGCCTTACCAGACTTTGGGGCAAGTGCTGGAAGCCAGTACCTATGAAGGTTTGCATGGCACACGAGGGGTAGGTGGCTTGCACTACAGCCAGCCGCTCTTATCTCCCTCAGGTGAGGCTGAGTCGACTTAGGGGAGGCGTAGAACCGGTTCAGATGATTGTCACTGGTTATGGCCATGAATGTGAATTCAACTCGGGTCGACGTAGTGCAGTGCGCTAACCACTGTGCCACTGCTCCCCGCACACACACACACACAAAGGTCCCTGTATAGCCATACCAAGTGTTGGAGTTGTGAGCGCCTATAAAGGCTGGCAAAGCACGTACATTGGTGGGTGGTCCATCCAGCAACATCTCCCTGCTACCTTTGTCTTTCCGGTGTTGATTTTTACACATCACACCAGGTTCTCATTTAAGGCTCAGTCAACCTGAAGCAATACCATGTCTGGTTCAGATAGCACTCTCCGCTGGCGTTATCTAGCTCCGCTGATGTGTTTTCAGATTGTACCGCGTGCCATTCAGAGCGATGTCCAACATTTTGCGCCACGCTCTGGGTGCTGCTTCGGGAAACTGAATGGAGTAGTTCACGTTTCGATTTAAAGCTTCTTTCGTGACTGCAGGGATTCATCTTATTGGTTCTTTCGGTAAAGTCACGTAGAAGGGAAATAATAAAGTAATAAAAATAAAACATAATAAAATAATTCTCACGACGTTTCGGCCACAACGCAAGCAGCCGTCCTCAGGTGAAGAACAAGTCTGTCGGAAAGACACTGTCTTTCGTCGTGAGAATGATTTTATGATGTTTTATTTTTATTATTTTATTATTTCCCTTCTACGTGACTTTACTGAAAGAACCAAGAAGAAGAGTAGTTCACGTTCTACGTCTTGGAATTAAACCCGGTTCTTACTGGGTTCCTGTCACATTGCACTAGATAAGCCCAGTTATCCATATGCATTCACGTACACACACACACAGTACAATGCAGTACCCTCACGTTCTGAACAGGAGTTCTCAGAAAGGAGCTCAGTTAGGCAATCCTAGGATTTGGACGGATGTTCCTTCACGAGACGCGTGCGGAATGTGCTCTACAACTCTCTCTCTCTCGACAACACCGCCCGCCTGCCAAGCCCTTGGATCGGAGATGGCCAAGCAGGTGGTGCGCAAATTGCCAGCATCAGAGAATTCATACGCGAGTGGTATTAATCTCAGTTTGTGGCGTACCACAACATGAGCCTGCCAGCACAATAAAATCTTCTTCCGAAATCAAATTAAATCCGTCTTTTCGAGGCATTAAAATCTAACAATTGATGGCTTAGAATATTATCTTGCTCAACTTGACTGGTTTTGTTTTGCTCCATCAGCTGTGTCCGTATGCATTGAACGTTTGTTGAAATTCACGGTCCGCTATGGCGAGATGCTGTTTGAAAAGAGGAGCTTTACTTTGCTGGACAATGTGATGCGAGGGAGTTTTCATCAAATCCTTGCTCTAGAGGCAATGGTGCTGTCACTTCAATGGTGGCCCACAAGCAGACATTTTTTCGCGTGTGCTACGTAATTATGAGTTTGTTTTCCTCCGATTAGCACGGTTGGCTACGTACGGTGCGAAAGAAGTTCAACAAACATAATGATCCCGAGTGCACAGGTTTGTCCAGGAAAGCCTCAAGTTTTTTTCTTTTCAGGAGGGTCCTAACATGATTTTGCAGTAGGGGGCGATGCTGCTCTGTGGAATCCCAAGTGAGTTGAGAAATGTTCAGTTCATCTTCTGCCAGCCGAGTCGCCTTTGAAAGAGAGCTGTATAGCTCGATGGGCTTTTCTCGGTATATAAACTTCTGAAGTGAACTTCTGAAGTTTTGGGATGTCTGGCCTATACCCATTACAATGCTTTTTTTACATGATGGCAAACACTACATGCAGGACATGCTATTTTACTTAATTACATGTCAGCTATGTGAACTAATTAAGTTTAGAGACTAATTAAATTTAGCATAATTTAAGATACTGTAACGTTATTAGAAGGATGCGATTTTTTCTATTCGGATCTGAGTTTGAGCTGATACAGAATTCGATTCACCCCAATTTTTTGTCATGAATCTTGGGCCCTTTGAGTTTGCCTTTGCCAAGTGCCACCAGGGCCTAGGAGTAAAATAAATAGGCGTTATTCTGCCATTATTTTACAAACAAAAATATCCAAACCATACATAAGATTTGCTGTAGAGTGTTCGGTTTGTCTGCAGGGAGGGGAGTTGTCGTCACGGCGATTAAGTAATCTTATTTGAGGATACATTTTAAACCAAGCAAATTCCTACTCAACAAAGAAAAATCCCTCGTTGGGCACAAGATAAATATGAGAGAGGGGAGGGGGGAAACAAGTAATGTACAACAATGTCGCTAAACAAACGGATATAAATGTTTCTAGATTTGAAGTCTTCATGACTGCAAGAATCCATAATCTTTGGTTTTATTCGGTAAAGTCACGT
The DNA here is from genome assembly GCF_015708825.2 of Lethenteron reissneri. Taxonomy (NCBI): domain Eukaryota; kingdom Metazoa; phylum Chordata; class Hyperoartia; order Petromyzontiformes; family Petromyzontidae; genus Lethenteron; species Lethenteron reissneri. The sequence goes on from NC_083817.1 coordinate 3,838,785, forward strand.
AGGTAAAAAAAATGAAAAAACAACTAAATTAAATTAATTTTGTTGTTTTTTCATTTTTATTTTATTTTTCTTACCTACGGATATAAATTTTGGAGGGACACAATTGGAAAACGGCCGAATAGGTGGACCTCAGGCACATTGCTGAAGCGAGAAGATGCCGGGTCACTGTGTGGCCCTCAGCCCCTAAGCCCTGCGCAGGCCTTAGGGGCCTCCTGGTTTCAACTAGGTTAGAATGAGAAAAAAATCTAAGCTAATAAATTAATGGACAATAATACATTCGTTGTATATAGCGTCATTCATGCGAGCAGCATCTCACAAGGCTGTACATTAATTGCATATATGATTACCAAATCCCAATCCCATATACGCGGTTGGCTACGTACGGCGCGAAAGAAGCCCAACACGCGCAGACGTGCACACCAAGAAAACAAAAACCCTACTATAAAAAAAATGAATAACCAATTTAATAAATGGCACCAAAAAAAAGCACGGACAAAAACCTATACCACAACAAAGAAATTAGTCATTCAAGAATATTTGTATTACTGAACAAAAAACGTATTAACCATTATTAACGCTATAACATGTTAGAAAACAGCCCCCTAGTGCTATAGATCGATAGGCCAAGAATGCTAAGTGTACAGTGCAGTAGCTGTACATGAAATCTTTAAGGAAATTTACACAAAGCTATTTTTTTAAATAAATATTTACCATTATGTTTTCTGATCTTGTCCTTCCTTCATCTGCTTAAGCGACGTGACCTTTACGACGACAACAACAAAAAACACCTCCACTTTCTACTAGGTTGTACCGGTCACAAAAAACACACATCGCTGTTAAAATGTGTCCAGACCCGTGTTGAAAGATGGGTCATAAATGAAGTTTCTGTACCGTAAATGTGTTAAATATTGGCATTATATAGACGGTCGTAAGCGTGCTTCGCAAATCTTACCGTCGTAAACCAGATGCGATGTTTCCCCACACTTTAAAATCAACATTTTTTGCTGACATTTAAAAACATGTAAAATATATTATCTATTTGAACGTTGATGTTTTACAAATGTTACGCGCAAAAAGGGGCTTTTAAAAAAAGAAAAGGGTAGCAGACAAACTCGCACGAACTCAATTATCGTCCAGAGGATGGATGGATTGTGACGATTGGGATCAAATGGTGACGTGATGATGTGAACGAGAGCGGAAAGCTCAGCTCTGAGAAAACTGAATTTAAAAAGTGGTTGTAATCGTTGCTCGTAGTCGTGAGTTGCATTCTTGCTGCGGGCAACTGTAATAGCAGATTTGCTGCGGAGTTTTGGTTGTAGTGGCAATTGATATTGCCGTCGTTGTAAGACTAATAATTGTGCCTCGTCTCGATTGACACAATCTCCGACGTTTTTCTCCCAAAATAAGGGCCATCTTCAGGAGCTGAATAACTCAATAACCGAGCAACTCAGTTGCAGTTTCTGCAGAAACTCCCAGCATGCACGTGGAACAAAACGTGAGATCATAATGCCAAACAACACACATTGTACAGCCAATTACAGCGTTGCTGTGCTTGTCAATCGACAGTAATTATTATTCCAGCGAGAAAGGAAATATATTGGCAGAACATTGTACAGATCTCTTGTTCTTGACAAAGCCACGCTGATCCCCAGCACTCGTGAGAGTCGTGATGGGTTTGTGAGTGGCGGGAGATACGGAGGGAGAGTGCAACTCTTCCAGGTGAAGATCCGTAAGTGATGCCTATTGATTAGGTGGCATATAGCCTGCAGAGTCGGTAATGGATGGGGGGCAGTGGGGGGGGGGGGGGGTGCCGGAATAACAACAGGTAGGTTCTTGTGTGTTGTGATGCACACGTGGGTCAGTGCACGCCAGTGTATGAATGTGTGTGTACGCGCGTTTGAAGGTTAGTGCAGCGGTTAGCGCGCTGCACTCCGAACCCGGCTGCGACCTGAGTTCGATTCCCGCTCACGGCCAACACCAGTGACGATTTTCTGAACCGATCCTGGGCCTCCACTAGGTCGAATCGGCATCACACGAGTACCTGGTGCGTTGTGTAAACATTGTCGCTCGGGAGACAAAGGCGGTCGGGCGTGGTGCTGGCCACCCCACCTCGTCGTGTGCCATGCCGACCTCCATAGATGCTCGCTAACAGCACTTGTCCCAAGAGTCTGATACAGTTTACACGCGGGAACTTTGTCTTTTTTTCAAACCGACAGACAAAACCATTATTTTCGACTTGCTGAGAATCTCTTGATGCTGACAGTGTCTCATTTCCAAATACTTATAACCCGTAAAAACAAAGTTTTTCACTATAAATCCTTTATATGCATGGCGGCTAGAGTCCTCTCGTCCTCTGGCTTGAGATGGCTGCCACCTATGGGTCAGATGATTGTCTGCCAGTATTAAGCAATTGGTAATTAAATATTTAATTTGTTTTCCATAAACAGTGTAAATTTTTTTTTAAAAAATTCACGAACATTAATTGTCTCGCAGAACGAGTCTGTGTGCAAAATGTCAGCTAGATTGGATCACGGGAAGTGGGTTAAAAAACGACCGAAAGATTTGCACGGTCGTAAGCAAGCAAGCAAGCACGCAAGCACGCAAGCAAGCGAACTTAATATAAAGGATTTTAAAAGACCCTGCGTTATAGAGCAAAGCAAGCATACACGCAGTTTCCCAACAAGGTTATTATCCGAATGTATAACTGAAAGTTAATACAAGACAACATAGCAAAATGTTACCATGAAAAATTCAATACAACATTTGGTATTAAGTGAGGTAGAAACGCCCACCAGAAGCAATTCTGCTAAAAAAATGGCAAGCAATGCATCCAGTTTATCATGGAAGACCACATTTAAAGGAAGCAGACATTAATTGTTAGAGGCGCGTCATGTTTCATGCTGGTACGTGAATTGTCAAAGCCTGAATGAAGATTTTCAGAATCCTTCCATTAACTCGTGAATGTTATGGCTCGTCATGAGTTGTGAACAAGTCAAATCTGCGAAAAGCCGACCAAAGCTTAAATGCAGAGCTCGAGCAATTGCTTTGGAAACAATCTCCGACGAGTGTTGGTCTCTTTGACAGGATAGGGGAAGGTAATTAGATTTAGTGGAGAGGTCACAATGATAAACAGAGCTGACCCTCGTTTATAATAAAGTACAAGGCCGAATATGAAAACGGGGTCAAAGACGTTTGCTATCCCAGCAGTCTGAATTTGGTTCTCGTTTATGAATAACACCGGAGGCAGAATGAAATCTGAAAATAGTTTTGGACCTCCCCTGGGTGAACTCGAGCTTAAATGAGGACCTGGTGCCCTGTTTGAATGTCACGTCTGAATAGATAGAGGCGGCCTGATGGAATGCCAGTACCCAATTGTGTGTGTTTGCCAAATAGAAATATCTTAACTCTACTTAAAACAAAACACACGCTCTTTCTTATAAGGAGACAAATTCTTTAAATGGCTGAGTATTTATTGGCTGTCAGTGTGTGTTCGTGGTCATGGGCAATTACAAATGAAGTGGCCACCGTTGCTCAATGGCACAGGTCAATAATGCGGTTGCGATGTCGACGTTTAACAAGAAATCAGAAGGCAATGCCTTTATGCTCGCAGCGTTCTCGGCCGTGTTACATGGGGTTGCCACCTCTGACGTACAAGTAAACAAGGGCATTCTTGGGAAATAGAATATCTCGCAGTGCCGGAAGAGGAGAGAGCTTCACGTAAATGCATCGTCTTGCGTGGTGCGTCATTGCGTCGCTGACAAAATCGATGATTTTTTAATGTGTTTGGAGGGCTTTCAGAATTTCCAGGACAACCACCTCATCAAAAGGACATCCGGGGGAAACAGGACAGCTGGCAACCCCCCCGTGTGATACGTTCTTGATGTAAGATTTTATTTTAACTCTGTCTCTTTTTCGAGGCCTTAAACCACGGGTTTGCCACAGAAATAAGGCTATGGTGCTCCGCACGGGTTGCCACCTTGTCCCAGTTTTACCAGGAACGTTTTGATTTCGAAGTAGCTGTACAGGGAATAAAAACCCATAATCTGTAAGTCTTTCAAGGAAAGTAAAAGTCAGAGTTTTTGTTGTTGCGTGTGTCAGTTACGGCAGCAAATACACCTCGTACTGCGATACATCTACAGTGAGTCCCCCTCCTGCCTCTCCCTCTTCTGATATCGTTAGATATTCTTCTTCCCATGAGACCACCACATTTGTTTGCACCTGAGAGGTGGCAACTCTCTGCTGGGCGCTCCTAAGAGGTGCCCGAGGACCGCCCGCTCGGGTTGAGAAACGGGCGAGCGAGCATGTGTGCCAGGCAACACGGCTGTGGGTGGCGGAGGAGATTGACTTATCTTGGCTCGGCTGTCCGTCTTCCCACACCCAGGTGTTGTGTGTAATGGCACAGCAAGGCGCATGCTGTGGACGTGGGCGTTATCTACACTCCCCGCTCATTCCTTTGCTGTCAATCTAAAAAATAAAACCAGGGAGGGCAGCTCTAACAAGGTGTTTTGCTGTTCAGTTTCTTCTTCGTACGCGTGCGGTGGGTTTGCACGTGGGAGCGAGCGCACGCGCGCGCGTGTGTGTGTGGTGGACCGGGTGCGAGGATTGGGGTGGCACTCTCGTGTTCGTGCACTACCGTTGTGCTGAGAACCCAACGGCCTCGGGTTTGATTGCTGGCGACGGGCGACGTCATCGTAAAAAGGCTTCCCCTAGGTCGACACGGCCTTAAATCAATGCCTGGTGCAGTGTGTTCGTACACGCATTGGGGATACATCGGTGGCCGGGCACGGTGCGAATTAAACCACCTCCTCATGCACCATGACAGTCTTTATTAGGCGCTCGCTAACAGCTCTTGCCCCAGCAGTCTGTTTAAATGCGGTGGGGGTTGTGTGGGTTTAGGGGGATATTTGTCTTCGCGAGGCGTGAAGGCGCAGTGGTTATCACATTGTGCTGTAATCCCACTGACCTGGCTTTGATTCGTCGCCATGCACACCGGTGCCAAATGGTATCGAAGCTTGTCCTGGGTTAACCCAAGGTCAAATCGAGGAACCGATGTGGTGTATGAATATCAATACCGGGAAGACAAAGGTGGCCTGGCATGTGTTCTAAAGTGCTCGCTAAGACCGCTTGCACATTCGGTGTTGTCAGGCTAATTGTGGGCTCCGTGAGCGTGTATGGTGGTGAGCACAGTTTCGATGACACAGATTAGCTCACTACAGCCCCTGAAGGCATAGAGATTAAATTCCTGGTATTGCACACAGTAGCACGGCTGGGGCGATTAGTCGCACGCTGAATTAATGAAGCAATCGGTAGCAGAACCTATCCTGGACCTCACCTGGGTAATGCAAGTTAACAGCTGCAGCCCTGCAATAGTTTTCCCTCCGTGACCATGAATTGACACTTGTATTGAGCATGCACAGCTCCAAGCATGCACACTTCTACGTTCTCCCACCCCCCCCCCCCTCTGCACATTGCTGTTGCTTTTACTTACATTTATTTTTTGGGGGTCAAAATCCGCGTTCCTATTGTCGTTGAGTAAGCTAAGTTGACTTGGGGAAGGACACGTCATGAGAAGGGACGAGGAGGCTGCAGCGCGAGACTAACGACGGAGTGGCAGCCCAAAGGAGACATCTTGCGTGAGAGCACCACCGCCGACACGGAGATGGAATGGTGATGCCAGCATGGGTGCAGTGGCTGGATAGATAGTCGCATCACAACGGCCACGAGAGATGAGAGATGAGCGATTCGGGGGAATCGTTCATCCGGCAGCGGATAGACCGTTGCCGGATGACGATTTGTGAATATTGCGATAATGATGCACGGCAGCACGGGCCCGCGAATCCGGGATTTAATTCCGATTTATTTGAACACTTTCAGCATTTGTGCCGCATCAAGGAGGTAGATAACCGCCGCTCGTGTGCGAAGGAGGGACGTTTGCAGACTCGCTGCCAAAAAATACAATAAATGGGCTGGGATTTCACTTGAAGATAGAAGTTGCAGCCTGTTATCTATGTCAGCAACCCTGCCACGCGGTGTGCTGTGAATGAGCGGGTCTCAGTGTGGTGGGTATGGCTGCAGACCAATGGTTTCTGGGTCCATGAAGATTTGGAGAAAGGCCGAGAGAGCAATGGGCAGGTTTAGGGAGTGGAAGAGGAGGCTCGGGGGTTGGGGTTAGGGGGGGAGAGATTTACCGTCGCGTTCTTCCATTGAAACGAAGTGAGCTTGAATTGAATTTTGTTGCTTCCCCACTTTGGCAGCGGAAATGCAAAGTTAATTTGCTGTGCTGGCTTCAGCATTCTTGAAACAAACGCATTAAATGTGTTCTTTATGAACGGATAATTTCAATTCCGTTCTTTTTACCCCTCGATGTTGGTTTATAATAGTCATTAATTTAGGTTATTTTATGTCAAGCAGAGAATAACACACTTCAGTTAAAGCACTGATGCAGTCTACTTGACAATCGAGCCTACATTCTCTCTGATGGAAGAAATCCATACCTCTCGTAATGACTTGTAATTTTCATTTGTTTGCGTTAAAATGATTGCTGTTTTGAACCCACGGGTCAAACTTAAACAACGGTTCCGAGTTTTGGGATTCGCGTGCTTATTTTCCTTGTAAATTAAATGCAGATCAATCAGAATACCGTCCTCCCTTTGCTCGGCGCTCTGCCCCGTCGTAATAAGTCTCACCTTTGCAATCACTATCATCAGTCGATGGTGCGTCACCAGAAATTCACGCATTCCCAGTGGCGTTGGGAAGCACCCACAATGCACAGCGGCTCAGGCGTTGGAACGCCCAACTGGAGCTGTGTTGCCCTGTAGCGTGACCGTCTTTAAATGGGGGGGGGGGGCATACAATAACTAGAGTTGGGGAACGACGGGGGGCAGTGGGGGGGGGGGGGTGGGGGCGGTGGGGGGGCGAGGGCTATGACACGATGTTAATCAAACTCTAAAACAAATGTTTCAAACTCTAAAGTTTAGAGTTTGAAACATTCGTTTAGAGCCTAAACGAATGTTAAGTGCTGAATAGAATGAGTAACGATGCAGTTTGCTTTTGTCCATCATGTAATTCTGCACTGGCTCTTTCACCTCCTGTGATCATGAGCAAAGGCTGCGATGTACGTGTGTTGAACTTCTTTCGCACCGTACGTAACCAACCGTGCTAATCGGAGGTGCGGGGGGGGGGACGACAACAAACTAGACACTTAATGATGCCCATCTCTTAATTGTACTTATTTATTGCATTCCGTCCAGCCCCTTACAACTTTTGCAGTCAGTTTGTATATTGCAGATGGTTTTTATTGCAAATAACTTAGCAGAGAGGGGGCTTAGTCCCCCCTCCCCTCAAGTCCCCCCACCAACTCCCCCCCCCTCCTTCCCAACATTACGAGGACGCCTCCTCCCTGATATTCACGGCTGGCGTTTCTTGTGAAGCCGTGGCCGGCCGTTCGTGGCGCAGGAGTTGGGCACACAGAGGACCTCAACGCGGATGGCTTCGTGACGGCAATGGAGGCAGAGTGGTGGGGTTGACCTCTGGTGTGAGCGGATGGGGTCAAAGCATCCGCGTCGATTCCCACGTTGAATTCAATTCGGATCCACGGCTTTTCCTTTTGCCCACAGCTCATGTTGTTGTTGTTGTTGGTTGTTGTCACTCGCCGTTGTTGTGCCACGTAGCTCGCTTGATGTAGAGCACATGGACCGTATGAAGAAACTTCTTCTTAGAGAAGCCCCCCGCCCCCCCCCACCCACTCAGCACGTGTCGAATTTCACGCGGTGCGACCAGAACGCACATCTTCTTGGTTCTTTCGGTAAAGTTACGTAGAATGGAAATAATAAATAATAAATAAACATAATAAATAATTCTCACGACGTTTCGGCCACAACGCAAGCAGCCTGTCCTCAGGTGAAGACCACAACACGAGTAGCCGTCCTCAGGTGAAAACCTGGTCTTCACCTGAGGACGGCTGCTTGCGTTGTGGCCGAAACGTCGTGAGAATTATTTTATTATGTTTTATTTTATTATTTGATTATTTCATTCTACGTGACTTTACCGAAAGAACCAAGAAGATGAATCCCTGCAGTCACGAAAGCTTTACATCGAAACAGAACGCACAGTGTCCTCCACACAATTGGAGGATGCAGACCCACGGCACAATCTGCTTCAGTCCCATTTGACACACGCTTCACTTGCCTCATTGCACAACGCGGGCGTACGTGCTTACCACACGGACACTTTAGCTTTCCACGTTTCCCATAGATTTATTCCAGCTGCTATCAAACCATTTCATATATTGACTAACAAAGCGGCGAGCATCTTCGATATAAAGCCCGTCTTCTTTTCAGTTTCTGGACACAGAGGGGGGCCTGCTACAGACCTTCTGTCATTTTGTGTTTCCACTGCTGTAGCGGAGAAGGTTTTAATCCCAGAGCTCTGCGCGGCGCGCAAGAGAGAGAGAGATACCCGCCTCCGGCACACACACACACACACATGGCAACACTCGTGCTGATTGCGAGTCTCTGGCCAGCTTGAATACAAAAGAGCCAATCTATTACGAACAGAAAGGCGACCCCTCCGTTAAACTGCATTGGCTCATAATGCCACGATTCACATGCAAGGCACATTTTCTATTCATGTAAGATTAGCAAACATCACTTGATGCGATATAGGCTGAGAGCTCTCTACCGCGGTTTGATGCGGTCACATTTTTTGTGTGTCCTATGCGCTTACCTTTTGTGTCAGCCGCCGCTACCACAGCCATCGTGCGAAGTGATTGCGCACGATGATGCGGAGCTGGTTGGCAGGTTCGATTCCAGCCGCTGTCCAATAAATTGGACTTGGAAGAACCCCCCGAGGGAGATTGCTGCCACTGTGTGATTCGGGACCTGACGGTTCAAGTTGCAAATGTGAAAATAATTATCCGCAAACATTGTTTCAAATCGGAGCTGTCAATGTGTAACCACGATTGGGGTAGGTCTTTCATGCAATAGAGGGACGCAGAGCGGAAATCTCGGATGGTTAAATAAATGGCTCTGCATTGACCGACATAACCTGCACTTCGCTACGATGCCATGAAACGGTCATGTGAGATGAGACTATATTAAACTGGCATGCCCCGCTGAACCTCAAGGATACTAATAACAGCCATGGGGCTGTGTGCGCGCTTGCGTCATTGCACAACATGTCAGATATTCAAGGCATTGCAATTTATACGGGAACGGCAGGAGTATTTGAATACCACCTGGTGACTGTGGCTGTAATAATGGTTTCACTGATGTACTATGCTGCTGAGCTGTGTTCGCAAAGGAAAAAAAAAAGACAGCTCTGTCCACCGCACGCACCCGCAATCTGGGTTATTTTATCGGAGCAAAAAAAAAAATGCAATTTAGCGCAGACAGCATTAACGCTTTCATCCGCGGACCTCCGGCCAAGTATTCCCCTGATGAAATGTTGCGGTGGCAAGTAGAGCTTGTGCCAAAAGATAAATACCGTAGTCAAATATTCCATTGATTCCTGAAACAATGATTTAAATATTTCGATCGATCCCGCAATCGAAGTGCTGACCTGCACAAGGGTGCTAATGCGGCTTTATGGATCGAGCCAATGGACGTTTCTGGGGCCCAATGCATTTATAGAATGAACGCTGTCCAGCGTGGCTCCTTGTAGTTGGTGTGAGAGCTTCTGTAAGGCCGCAATGTGGCGTATCGTATATAGATTATCTGTCCACTTTGAAGAAGAGCCATTGCCTAAAACGTCACTTATTTTGAGGCGGCGCTTATTGCCAAATATGTAGCGTGTCATTTGTGATTATGCACAATTGCCAATGTAGTTTGGCAAAAAAAAAGTTTTAATTGTAAACAAATATATATTGGTCAGTGGGATGGGTTTAAAAAAAAACACTTGCGCATTGCACTTGTGCTGGTTTTTTTTACTTTCGCTCCGGACATTCCAAAAATAATTATATAGCGCTCGGCAGTTCGCATTTTTATCCCAGTTGACTGGGGACCAATATAACATTATGATATTTTCCGTTTTACGTAGTGCTGTCATTGATTTCTCTGATGTATGTGCGTGTAAAAAATATATATACACACCCAGTGAGAATTATTACATGATCAAATCAAACCAAGAAGTGTGTTTGCTTGAAACTACTTGTGATTGGCTTCTGAATGTAACGATCTTTTTGGGCCCTGTTTGTCTTTTGCATTTGGTGTGCATTGTCACACACATGAACGTGTACAAAGTCAGACGTCCCCACGTCGCCCTGTAGACTATTGGGGTAATGGCTGTTCGCGAGTACCTGTTAAGGCACACGAGATGTTTGTGTTTTTACAACCGTGCCCAGCTCTATTTCTCTTCCCAGTGATAATTTGAACACACCACATCACGTGTTTATTTAAGCCCAACTCAGCCTAGGGCATGTTCTGATATCACTTGTTACTCATGTAAGCCACGACCGGAAATCTGTCTTGGGTCGTCGGGTTTAAGTGCAGTGCAGCCACCACCACTTTGCACCAAGACAAATATCCCCAATGTAGTCGTTCATACGCTGTTGGGGAAAGTGTGTAAACGTTGTCACTGTTGGCTTGTTAGCACACACCTATGAAGGTTAATCTAGTACATACGGGGTTGGTGTGGCCAGAACCAGGTCCGGCAGCCTTTGTCTCTCCAGTGGCTATGTTTACACACTACACAAGGTACACTTTTGAGGCTGAGTCGACCTAGAGGGAGGTCCAAGACTGGTTCAAATATTCGCCACTGTTATTGGTCGTGAGCGAGAATTGAACTCGGGATGTTTGGTTCGTAGTGCAGCGTGCTAACCTCTACACTGCTGCGGCCACTTCTAATATACACAAATACACAATGCACATGCATGCCCACACACACACAGTGTGTTCTCTTAGCAGTTGGAGGGAGCTCAATCCCTTGTTTGTCTGTTCACGTCAGTCCTTGAAAATGGCCTGTAACCTGTGTGAAATGGTTTCTGAGATGCAGCGGCACAAATGTTACCACTTTCCTCTGCATACTAAGTGTGAAAGTTCATGTCCAGCCTCGCACAAGCTCCCGTGCAGCTGAACACTACAAATGTTCCTTTGTTGGGACTTGGAATCTTTCCACACGTGAAGCTGTGCATTATAGAGATTTGGAATTTTTATCCCAAAAGTGCTGTTTTTTCACTAGAGATGTGTAAAGTTCACACAAATGATTTCGATGCTACTTGTTTGCTAAATGGTCCCTTTAGTGTGATTAATTTAATTCATACAAATAGATAGCTTATTTAAAGTGGCGTCTGATGTTTCATACGGCGCGCGTTGTAAACGTGACGGATGCGTTGTGTGAGTGGTGATTCCATATTTACATCTCCTCCAGAGTTGTCCCGTTTTTTGGATAATGTTGTACCATGTGGCATTTAGTGTTCGCGCACGGCTATGTTACTGGCACAACAAAAAAAAACTAGTGCAATAACGCGTCCAATTTCACAGTTCAAAGGTGCAGTGTTTCTAGTCGCCTTAAAATGTTGTGAGTTGGTACAACTAAAACTATTTGAAGATACTGTGAGACGCAGAGGCAGGAAAAAAACAACCCCATAACCATCAGCAGTGGCACGAAATGGCGGTGTGGTGAGATGGTGCGGATTCCTTCTCCACAGGCTTGCAGGAAAGCCTTGGGGACTCGACCCGCTCAGTGAATTCATCTTCGTTTGCCACATATACTGGCAGGTGTCTGTGTTTGGGCACTGCTAATTGAATGGGCGTGCAGAGGTGTTGAGGATCGGGGGTGGGTGGGCGAGATACATGCCTGCAGCGAGACAAAACAGACCGAGAAATGTACGAGAAAATGGGACCTGTATATATACATATATATACTAAAAGCCCCACCGATACCATCTGGATCCATTCAATGCTCTTGCAGGCTCCCACAAGACAGTCTTTCGGGCCCCCAAAACATCATAAATCCCAGGACACCTGTAAAAAAAATTGTCCTGACCCCTATCCCAGCAGCTCTGGTTAGGGGAGATGAGGGATACGGGAAGTGTTAGTTTGGCAGCAGGGGAAGCGACTGGGGAGCGAAAGGTGTGTGGAAGGTTTGGGGTGAGTGTGGAGAGAGAGTAAAATAACACCTCCGATGCTGTGGGAATCGCGAGGAATCGATAACCTTTCAAGCCACTCGCCTTATCGAGGCTGACACGCTCCACCCTCTAATTGTGTGCATGTAATTACAGAGAGCATATGGCAGCCTTCATAATCAAATTTGCGGCGCTACAATAATTCACTTTATTAAAAGGCTGCCTTTCCAATTCCCCACTCTTCCACTAAAGAATTGTTTAATTGACTTTTTTGCTTTCGAATCGCCCTACACCCCTCCCCTACTCTGAACAATGGCCGATTCTTGAAGTAGTCGTTTTTACCCCCACCCCCATCTCCTCCCTCTGTCTTGTACATAAAAGCTCCAATCTCACAACTATAATGGAATAAAATGATCATAGCAAGTTTGTGGAATGGCTGCCGCTGCTGTGATGATTTCACTGACGTTTAAGGAAGAAAAAAATCAATTATGTGTAACAAATCACGTGCTTTGCTAGGAAGGCACAGGTAATGCGTAGACTGTTTGAAGTGTTTTCTTCCAAGATAACGCAGCACACCTGTAATGCAGGTCACCCACCTCTGAGCCACAGAAAACCTGAGATATATCTTGAGCAGGTGGATTACTGGATCCAAAAAAAGAATCCTGGGACTTATAAAGTTAATTAAATACTCACGCATTTCCCAAGAGAGCTACCTCAAAGAAAGGGTGGCCCAAAAGGAAACATCTAAACAGTTGGCAATGCTAGCCGCATGACTGGCCACCAACTGTCACCTCTCTTCCCCACTCCCCAATTTAGTTGATGTTATGTGTCCACGAACTATGAGAAAACAGAGCCGGGTCATGCCGGGCCTTTACAGGAACGACCTGTAAACAGCTCCTTTCTTGTCTCAGCACATCAGGATCCACACAGCTCTACAGCCAGGGGGGAAGCGATTGTAATTTCTATACAAGGTTGACTTCACACTCGTAGGTGCCACTGTCACGCGTTATATGTTTTTTTCTTCTTGGTTCTTTCGGTAAAGTCACGTAGAAGGGAAGTAATAAAATAATAAAAATAAAACATAATAAAACAATTCTCACGACGTTTCGGCCACAACGCAAGCAGCCGTCCTCAGGTGAAAACCAGGTCCGTCGAGGCGACAGAGTCTGAATGCCAAGCTTGGTGGTGTTCATCACGACGCTGTCTTCTCGACAGACCTGTTCTTCACCTGAGGACGGCTGCTTGCGTTGTGGCCGAAACGTCGTGAGAATTGTTTTATTATGTTTTATTTTTATTATTTTATTACTTCCCTTCTACGTGACTTTACCGAAAGAACCAAGAAGATGAATCCCTGCAGTCACGAAAGATTTACATCGAAATTTAACGTTATATGTTTACGCGTGTTTGGTGTGTTATTACCCAGTGGACAAAAAAACCGAGGCTTGTAACATCCCGGGAAGATTTGTGGATTACCCAGCACCTAGCTACTTCCGAATGAGGACGATCCTGGGGAAAAAGCCAGGACGGTTGGGGGCCATCTGACAACTGAAGAATTTGAAGTTTCACTACTTTATAGAGCTCGAATTAATTGATTATTTTAAGAGTTTACGTACGATGTCAAAAGGGACGCTTGCTTGGCTCTCGTTTGCAAAGGCGCATAACTTTCTTCATGGCGGAGTTGTTTTCAAGGTGGATTTTCTCAGTGCCACGAATGCTTCACTACTCCAGTTTGCTTTGTTAGGAGCAACGAAAAGCTATCTGATGGACGTGGCCCGGGTGGCTGAGAACTCAGTTGATCGTGTCAGCCTGGGCACCAATGACCGAATGATATAAACACAGGTTATATTCGGTTTTTCAATAAACCCTTTACCCTTTCCGATGACGTACGTGTCCTTTATCAGCTTTCCTTCCGATTCCGTTCCGATGACTTTACTGGTACCATGGCTGCTGCAAGGCCATACAGGAGGGCGTGTGGCACAGTTTGGCGGCAGCTATCATAGAGCGCGGTCGTGTCACTAAAGTTGTCTGCTGTGGGTACAATTGTATTTTAAAAACGACGGCGCTATGCCTCTGTAATTTTTTTTACGCTGAACCGCTGGCGTGTTCCGAGGTTCAGCAGTGAATGGGGCACCCACCCTGCAACTTGCAGACGTCTCGGAACGGGAAAGGGTTAAGTTGGTTTCGTTGCAGCTCTGAGACTAAACAGTTTAGTTTGATTAGTATGTGATAATAAATAGTTGTGTGCAGGGCTGTGCTCTAACACAATGGGGCTGCACTGCCACTGCGAGGGTTTCAATGATTTTTTTCCCATCTCATCGCTGTGCCGATGGCACAATGGGATTAGAATTGAGGAAGATAGAAAATTCACACCAATGTTGGAAAACCAAAAATAAAGCCCACTAATGAGTGGTGGTCACAGTAATGTCCGAGTGTCGTTTGCGCGAAGATTGGATGTGGCATCACCCACCTTGTTATTGGTTTATATTGAGTAAAATTACAAATTAATCAATATCAATTTACAACTCGAGAAATTATGAAAGGGGCAATGTTCCGTATTGAAACGAATGCAATAAAGTACTTTAACATGGCTTTCCAGAAACGTCATTAGACAGCTTGAGAAAATATAATGCATGTTGTCGACCTAATGCGTATAACTTAATAAATAAGCCTCCAATTTTGCAGCACTAGCTAATTATAACAAAAACCCGTGATCAATATTCATCGCAAAATCAGTGTCTCTGAAATGTGGCATTTCATTTAACCGTTGTCATTAATTTAATCACTGGGAGAGCACCTGTCTGATCAGAGACGCACACTCACTTGGGTGTAGGTGCATCTCGTGCAAGTTACACTGAGGAGGGACATCTCGTGCCGTCCATGTAACCCCTATGGTCAATCGGATAATTCATTCTCCCTGCAGCATTAGTTTTTTTTATTGGCAGGGGGAATCATTGTTATTTTTGTCGCTAAAATTGTTATAATGGATGGATTTGGATGGGCCCACATGGTGAATTTAGGAATGAGGTTGACCTGATTCTAATGGACAAACTCTCCATTGTCAGAAGCATCTCTGTCCTGGACAAATTCAACATAGGAAGTGATCACCGGCTGCTGCGATGCAAGATGCAGTGCAAAAAAGGTAACACTAATTTAGATAAAACCCAGATTATTATTCTTTGTGTCTTTGGGTAAACTCACGTAGTCAGGTTCAAAGAAAATTACAAAAAAACTACGACGTTTCGATCGCAACACAAGCGGTCGTCATCTGGCAAAGGAGTTAGCCTCTGAAGGCAAAATGTTTATAAAGGTTTGGGGATGCGCGTGGCCCAAGTGTATCGGTGGCAACCAGAGTCATGGGCAGTGCACCACTGCCAATGCAGCAACAATGACAATGTAAGATCGCAGAGACCCTGCCACATCAGCGCACGAGGTGGCTGTGTTAGTGTGATAAATTGTTTAACCTGTTGATGTAAAATCATGGAGCCGAAAATAACAACTAACATCGGAAGGTAGGATGGAAACATCACAGCCAGGTATTACTTAAACTGGTTAATAACGTCCTTCCAATGATTGCTCAGCTTGTACCCATCTTCTCGGTTGAAATTGTGTCTGTGTCTATATATATGGATGGCGTCATGAAAATGTTTTTGTTGATAGCCAGTGGGTTTGCAAAGTACCTTCGTCTTGGAGAAATACATTTCGTGTGTGCCCACCGCATTAAAACAAGGATCAGCCACGGCTGAAGTATTGGTCCTCCCGTGTTTCAGATCTGGCTTATGTTCACGAACACGGTCCGAGACATGTCGCTTAGTTTCCCCAATGTAACTACTGCCGCAGACACAGCTTAGTTTGTAGGCGCCGGGGTATTGCATGTCAGGGATCACATCCTTCACAGATGGGATCAGATCACGAATTTTACATGCTGTGTTAAATCGAACCTGGATCTTGTGTTTGATCGTGATTTTGGAAATATTTTTGGTGGCTCCTGCTATGTATGGCAAGGTGATGGTTTTGATTGGGTCCTCAGATGGTTCTTTTCCAACCGTTGGGGTGATAGCTTTCTTGATTATGTAGTCTAAATATCCATTCATCTTGGGAGCTTGGTGTACGTGTTCCAGTTCACTGGCTAGGTGATGATGGTCGGAGATACATCGAGCTCTATGGTGTAGAGTTTTGATGAGGGAATTCTCCTGGGATGGATGGTTGTGGGAGTCAGGTTTTAGTTAGGCATCCGTGTGGGTGGCTTTCCTGTATATACCGGCGTCATGGTCGGCATCCAACCCACCACCCACCTGTACACCAGGCAAGGTAGTTAACATCTCTCCACCGAGTGGCATAATCACAGTTGGGTGTTTTGAGTTGAAGCCTTGGTATGGGGGTGCTAACTGAACAGTCGAACTCTATGAGATCGGTAAAAGGAACTAACACACCGTGGGAATTAACACGTGTGCTATAAATAAACATTAAAAAGTAAACATTAGTGTACATTGAGAAGGTCATGAAAACAAACTTAAACATCGTCAAATGCGAAGGTTATATGCATGGTGGACGATGCAGCGAAATCCAACATTCTATTGTACTTCTATAGCCCCACATTTACGCTCCCGACTTTCACCGTCCCGTATTGACCAGCGTGTTGAAGTTACATCAAACAACTCAACACGATGAGAATAGGGTTTCCCCTTTTTTCTGGCAACAAAACAGGCGTTAAGATGTTCAAACACCAAACTGAAACCTTTTACAAGGAATCATGTCTGCATTAACCACAATACTTATGGTCAGAATGCAAACAAAAAACGTACTCCGATAATATATGCATTGTCTTTGAAACTGATTGGTCCACACCAGAGACATCTTTCTTTCGAGCCTAGTCTCAAACGGTGATGTGGACAACTCAACACGACCCGCACCCAACAGTAGATTGGCACAAGGGTCTGTGCATGATACGTGAATGCAAAAAATTGAGTCACGGGGGAAAATGTTTTTAAATCCTTTATATTAAGTTCACTTGCTTGCTTGCGTGCTTATGACCGTGCAAATCTTTCGGTCGTTTTTTAACCCACTTCCCTGTGATCCAATGGAGCTGACATTTTGCACACAGACTCGTTGTGCGTGACAATTTATTTTCGTGAAATTGTTTTCTTCAAAATTGTACACTTTTTAGGATTTTTTTTAATATTTAATTACCAATTGCTTACTGGTGGCAGGCAATCATCTGGCCCATAGGTGGCAGCCATCTCAAGCCAGAGGACGAGAGGACTCTAGCCGCCACGCATATAAAGGATTTATAGTGAAAAACTTAGTTTTTACGGGTTAATTTATTTGTTTAAGTTCACCGAAAGCTGCCTTCAAATCAGTGTGCGGTGGTATTTTGTTGTTGTTGTTGCTAGCAGCGCCGTGCCACGAGAAACCGCCATCCGCACCCAGGACGAGCACAGCCTGCTTGATGGGTCACCTGGGGACGTTAGGCGTTTCGCGGGAATAGCCGCGCGCACGAGTGAACCTGACCCCGGCCCTCTCGTCCATCGCCGGTGGTTGTGGTGGAGGGACGGCGCAAATGACGTCAGACCGACATCTGCTGGCTCAGCGTGCGATCCGCGGATGCCAAATAGGGCTTGTTACTCTACCTGGTTTCTTTAATCCACCAACACCATCCCCCCCCCTCCCGTCGCCTTTGTCCACCCACCAGTGTAATTGGGCATGCCACAGCTAACACCGGGCCAGGTGGCTCAGTGTGTGGTTTGAACAGCTCGCAATCAGGTTGGGTTGCAAATTCAAATCGTGGTTGGGAGGGGGGTTGCGTTGATTCAGCCCATCGTTCTTCCGTGGTAAATACAAAGAGTAACACTTTGCGGGGAAAATCAACAGCGGTTGTCCAATGGATAGACTCACCGCCTGCCATTAGAATGTGGAATTTCCGCCAGTGGCTCGGGACTATGAAAAGGAGATGGGCACCAACTTCATTGCTCATTTGAGCAGAGAGATTACTTCGTGATGTGGGCACTCCAACATCTTCTAAGATGTCTGGCGAGTGTGGATGAATAGACAGAAATACCCTCCAGAGGTTGCTCTCGATAGAGCTTTCTGTATTTGAGGTCCTTCCATCCAGCAGTGGCGTGAACAAAAGCAAATGCAGGGCTGCACCTTTGCCTTTTTCACATTTCGCCGTAGGGGGTGGGATTGGTGGGGATGCGCTGAGTTGACACTTGAACGACAGCTTGCCTTGGTGCGTAGGTTTTTTTTTTGTTAAGGAGTGAGTGGTTGCTTTAATCTCAGACATTCGCTCTGAGGCACCACGACTGAGCGAAATTAACACAATCTTGATTTGAAGCTTTCGTGACTGCAGGAATCCATACCCTTTGGTTCTTTCGGTAAAATCACGTGGGTAAAAAAATAAATAAAAAATAAAAATAAATAAATAAAATATCACGACGTTTCGATCGCAGCACAAGCGGTCACCCTCAACAGTTCCACTGCTAGATGATTTTTTTCCGCCTGAGGACGACTGCCTATGTTGCGATCGAAACGTCATGATATATTTTCATTTTTATATATGTGTTTTCTAACCACGTGACTTTACCGAAATGAACACAGCAGTGGTACAAATCAAGCGACCCCTCTCGACACGTCTGCGCGGGAATTTGAAATGACGAGCACAATGCTGCGTGTGTGTGTGTGTGTTATTGACAGCTTGAGACGAGTACTGCACGCTGCTGACATCAATAATGCAGAACGGCAATAGTACCGGCGATGCTGTGGTCGCGCAGTGGTTAGCGCTGCACACCGGGGCGGCGTGAGATCCATTCCCGCCTCAGTGGTGAGCAATATCTGAGCCGTTCCTGGGCTCTGTGACTTCGCCACCCCAGATTGACCAGTGTGGTGACGTATGGTGAAACAACGACAACATTGGGAGGCCATCATCCGGTGGTGGATTTGACAAAGGGATGTATGTTATTTTTGATCGCAACAATAGCACTCGGCTATTTAAGTTATATTTCGATTTAAAGCTTTCGTGACTGCAGGGATTCATCTTCTTGGTTCTTTCGGTAAAGTCACGTAGAAGGGAAATAATAAAATCATTAAAAAAACATAAAATAATTCTCACAGTGAGAATTATTTTTATGAATGACAACAAGCTAAACACAAAAACTGTTCTAAAGAATTGAGTTGTCAATCTATGTACTAGCATGGGTTCAAGCAAGCTTGACTTTCTGATGAAGCACTGAATGTCGAAACCTGGTCCACAGTTTGCTTGTATTCAACCAATGCTACTGAAATTGTGTACCAGAAGGCCGCGGGGCTGATAGAATGTGTAATAAATACTGATTTTATTTTTGTATACGGAGGGACAGATATGTGAAGGGGGCATATTGATTGGTTGCTTATTTATTTTGTTATATTATGCAGTGGACAGGTTTGCTCCGGGCACAACATACAGCCACCTTGGAAGTCGTGGAGGGGTGAGGATTCACATCCTTCGGTAATTGAAAGAATTGTCATGATTCACGGTTGCCATTTGATTTCATTTTTATGAACATTACGGTGAATGCAATAGCCACTCGGAGCCTAGTGGCGGCAGGGGTGATATGACCCCATTAAGTACATCATACACAAATTGAAAAACATTGATTCTTGCACACACTATTTAATGCACGTATTACGAGCATAAGAATGAATATTAATCAATGAATCACAGCATCGTCATTCTTCTAGTAGACACAGTTTAGTGAAAAAACAATGTTTTACGGTGGTGTATATATCACTGCCACCGCTACTGCTCCAATGGATTGTGACACTTACAGGAAGAGCCTGCGAAAGATGCGGTGACATTTCAAACAGGCACACAAGCACTACTTGTTGTGTCCTAATGTGATGACCTCTTACAATTTTAATAGTGTCTCGTAAATAACGGACGATGCTTAAACGAAGGGACCCTTTGTCTCGAATCGCAGGCGCCGGCGAAGGGCCAATCATCGGCCTGCGTGGCTGTGCGTCACCCTGCGTTTTTGCCGAACCGCGCCTTGTCTTGCGCGTAATGAGCATCGCCTTATCCGACGCGCTCGCTCCGCGCCAGATGGATCGAACGCGTCCGCTCGCGCGCGTGCACGCGCGTGCACGGGCGCGCATCTGCGCATCTGCGCACGCGTCTGTGTCCACGCCTGCTCGCTTGACTTGTACCGGCAGCGAGCATTGCCACGTGTCTTGGTTTTTTTTTTTTTTGGCACAGGATCGTCTTCCTTTTAGAGCGCTCCGTCCAGGGAAATCTGAAAATCTGTCCTGAGCATTAAACATTTTAAAAGTTACGTAATTTTTTGTGTCAATTTCGCGCGCGGTTGTCTGCTTTTTCTCCAGAATCGTGAGAAATTCTTTTTGCAATTCACATCCATTGTGTCTCGGTTATTTGTATTTCAAAGGTGGCAGCCCTACCAGCAGCGTCACAAGGTTTGGGGGGGGGACAAAAATGGAATCGGTTTTAACGACGCGCAGCAAACACCCAGCGCACTTCCTGGTGGGGTCGGTCCCACCAGGCTGTGGGTGCCCCCCTAACATGCCCAGCCCGCTCCCCCACCCCCGCCTCACCCCCTTCTCCACGGCTCAGCATGCTGGCTCTGCATCCTCCTCTCTTCCATCCCCTTCCGTGCAGCATGTTTTTGTCACTGCAGTGGGGGGGCGTGAGGGGCACTGTGTGTGACCCCAATCTCACAGTGTCGCTCTGTTTGGCACGTTCCCTTGCTTTCGTGTCTCCGCCTGTCAGCCCATATGCCACCCTCTCGCCTCAAGTCCGCTGGGGTGACCCCAGTAGCCTCAAAACAGTGCGCGCGCACGCGGGCATTAAAGGAGAGCCCACGGCTGTGTGTTTTTTGCGACGGACGTCCCGAGAACTACGGTTAGGATCAATGAATTGACGTGAATATTTTAAGGTTGCTTGTTTGAAAGGTCTTAAGCAGTTTGCACTGTTTGTTGCTATTGGTGTATGAGCAATAAAAAAAACAGCAACAGGTCCGGAATGTTTTTTCAATCTATTCGAACAAGATTGATGCCTTACTTTTTAAATCGAATTGGTACTTTGCTGCTTGTTGGGGCTTGATATATATCTGCGCTGAAACAAGTCACCATCTTGTCTCTTAAAAAAAAACTCCGCAAGTATTGTACACATCGAGGTCACTCGTGCAAATGCAGCTATGCTGGTGTGTCTTGAGTTTCTTCTCTGGTTGAACACAACAACTGCTGTCCCCACGTGGTCCCCCAATGTGTTTTTGTGTGTGTGTGCGCGCGCGGTCGTCTCGAGGCGAAGTTGCATTTGCACAACGCTTTGTGAATTCAACATATAGATATATTGTTCGTAGTGTGACAGTTTTTTTTGTCTCCGGGTGGGAGGGAGAGGAACACTTTTTGGAAGAAGAAAAAAAACACTATTGGCAAAGGCAACATCGGTCACATTGGCGGCAGTCATAACGGCGCCGGTCACGTGACGCCCGTACGCCTTTTTTTCAACGTCCATTGTGGTCTTATACATTAAAGGAACGTGTTATTTAATTATTTTACGTTCGCCATACCCCGTTTTTTTATTTTTAGACGGCACGACTCCCATTAACGTGAATGAGTTTTGCCAGTAAGTGGGTAGGTGGCACTCAAATGCATAATGCGTTGCATAGATTACCAAGCGTTGTGCAATTGTCCCATGGGCTCTGGTGTATAACTCTGGCCTCAAAACCCCGAGTGATTACGGCTACATAAATGAGCTGTTTCAGTCCTTTTTCTACACCCCACCCTTCCCCACACCTCGCTGAATGAATGACAGGCACACTCAGGAAATTACTATCATCAGCAGCCATCTGTGTGTTCCTATGATCATGCGTGTGATTGGGTTGGGGAGGGGGGGTGATACCGACCAGTAAACGCACCCCCTTCTCCGATGCTGACATCATCCCTACCCACCTATGTCACAAACACCGGACTGTCGAGGTGGAAAATAGGCTGCCCTCAACAAGGGGAGCTTAGGGCGGCGCGTGTTACGCCAAGACATGTAGGTCTTCACCCGTGTAAAAAATGCACTACGTCTCGTATAAATAATGTACTCGTGTGTCCTACCGGCAGACTGCTAATTTGAATTTCGCTGATTTTAACCAATGTATGAGTCTGCGTGCCGACGAAAACGACGGCTCGACTGGCAGGGTGTGACACCTGCTGAAGTCTACCGCGTGCATGTTTCATGTACCCCGTTCAAATATTGATGTATTGAATTCGCGGCTGTCCAAATTGTAAAGCCGGCATAAGCGACCGCTACAAATTTGTTTTGAGCGCGCGGGCGCGTCGCCGCTAATGCGCCCGCACGCGCGCGCGCGCACACAACACGCGCGCGCGCACAACACGCGCGCGCGCACAACACGCGCGCGCGCACAACACGCGCGCGCACACAACATGCGCGCACACAACACGCGCGCACACAACACGCGCGCGCACACAACACGCGCGCACACAACACGCGCGCGCACACAACACGCGCGCACACAACACGCGCGTGCGTTGTGCTCGCGCGCGCGCGCAACCATTTGAAGATTTACGCGTTCCCGCACTTGTAGTGGGGAAGAGTGCGAGGGGGGGTAGAGTGAGAGAAAATGGAAGGCTCGGCAAACTGCGGAATTAAATTTGTGGCCGGTAAGTGCCGTTTGTCACTGTTGGTGCTCTGAGCGCGCGCGATTTGTTGGAAACATTTCCGGCAAAAGGACGAGTTGTCCGGGTGGTATTTAATCTACTCGCCGTCCTCGCCGCTCACTGCTAGTTTATGCCGCACAAGCGCCGGCAAACCGAAAACTCATATTAAACTCCATCATTCTTTGTCGCGATCCTAGCGAAATTGTACGACGGGCGCTCACTTGCACGGGACTGACAATACGAAAAGAAAACAATCGCATGTCGGACAAAGGAGAGTTGGTCCAGCATTCGCGAGAGAGGTCACGTGGAAGGCACTCTGCGAGGGGTATATCTTCCCCTACGACTCTGTTGCCCCTTTTGGGCTGTCGGAGCCATGACCGTTTCCTTCACCGATAGCTGCCTCGTGGTGGTCTCCCCGCAGTCGGTTCCCTCCGCTTCTCGTCTGTCCATCGCCGCGTCTCTCAGCTGAGATAGCTTCCCTCCAGTCCGATTGTTTGACGTCCGGTTAAATTGTGCTATTCCTCTTTATCTTGTCACCTTCGAAAGAAGAACCATTTCCTCCCCCCCCCCCCCCCCCCCCCAGCTACCGGAACATGTTCCCTGTACAGAAAGCTCCCTTCACTCTGCTGTCCGGATATGGAACTTGCTTCCCTGAATACTGTCAGCGAAAGCACAGACTCTGGTCTTCAGGCTTTCAAATGCCGAGCTCGCACATGGGCATCTCCTAACTTCACCACGCGCCTCGTAGGACTGAGTCTTCGAGCTGCAGTGAAGCAATGGTTATGCCTATTAGATGTACCAACGTCTGATATGGCTGTTCTCAATTGCACCTAATAATCGTAATAAAACGTGTTCCCTGCATCGCCGTCCCTTGCCATCTGTCACCATTTCAGCTGGTCACATGTTTGAACAACTGCACATCATTGAGATGTGCAGTTTGAACGAATTCAGTGCCGCGTGCGACAGCTGATCGACGTCTGTTGAGATGTGGCCCAACCAAGTGATGGAGGAATTTGCCGTGCTCCCATGTTACGAGGAATAGAATGAAGTGTTCCACTCAAGTCAACGATGAGAGTTTTCACGCGCCCGTGGCATGGTGGAGGGTGCTAGAGAGAGCTGAAAGTAGAGTGGAGTGGTCCGCGGAGTACAAACGATGCTGGTGATTGCCAGGTGTCCCTTAAGACTTCCACGGGCAAAATCTATAGAGTGAATCGTGACCTGGGCACTCTGCTTCATCTGGGCGCGGTTGCCTTCAGAGTGCATATTTTAAAACTGATGGCTTGGTCCGTAAAATATATTATTAATATCGTTATTATTTAGTCACGAAGGCTTCATTAAATCTTTACACTCATTTCTGCCTGCAAGCAATTGCAGTTCTCTGCTGGGAACTGCAAAGTGACAACATCCTACCCAACGTGTGATAGCCTCATTCTGAACAATACAAGCTGCTGACTGTGCAAAAAAAAAATCATGTTTAATTAAATTTTCCTCCTACACTTGGCTAAATGCCAGCACAGATACTTTTACCTAAATTACGTCGGGTTAACCCTCCATGTGTCAGTATCATATCAGAGTATGCGGAAGTGAGCGCCCCCTATCATGACACGGGTAGATATACATTTTGAAGGAATTGTCTGGATAAGTCCTGTAAAACATCACTTCAGGTCACCCCGACAGAGGCAACGTTTCACGTGTCTTAATGGATGTATCGCATAGCTCCCAGTTAAATAAAGAACACTGACTGACTGCACCATGACGTTTAGGCTGATCGCCTAATCGTAATAAACCGTGGACATTTTTTTTGGCAACAAAACAAACAAAAAACAAAAGTGTCGCTTTGACTTCGCCGACTTGCATCGAGTGGCACAGAGAAGTGTCGCGGCAGTGAGACGCCGGCTTTGTGTCTCCGTGTGCTCGTTCAACTGCAGCCACCTCCGAGGCATTAATTTTCGCAGCAATTTATTTCCAAATGGCAACGGCCGCTTCACCTCTCGTTGATGTAGTCCGCGGTGAGTATTTGGTGGTACATTTTCAATACGCTGCAAATAATTCCAAAGCCTTGACCTTGTGCCATATTATTTCAGCCATTTACCTGTACAGTGCGTGATGAAACATTTGCTCACAATTTACAACCCCGTAGTCATTACTGACGCGGCTTATATTGGCTTTGCCTCAGATTTAAATTCACTTAATGTCAGCGGGATGTAGTGGAGATGCTTCATTTTTTCTCTCCCTCCCACCAGGTAAAACCCACAGAAATTACGCGCGTCCATGAAGATTTCAGTGCGAGTGGCATTTCTGGAAATAAAATGCCGCAGCAAGTTTCGGGGCAGCGTGAGGTGACACCCATTGTAGCTCAAACAGCAAATCGAGCTCGGCGAATGATGTAGTCTCGCCCGGGCGCTTATTGACAACCCTTAAGTGTCTACCGATGTGCAGAATTGTAAGTTTTGGAAAACTTGGGGAGTCTTGCAAACCGGCGCACGTTAGCTGCTTCACGTTGGCAGATTTATATATCGGGGCGAGCTGAATGATTGCTCGAGCATTAGTCGTCTGTCGCGCATGCAGAGCATTTAGCAGTGCCGTGACGTGCCCTGCCCTTGCTCCCGACATCATCTCATCCGTCTGCCCTCCCGCCTGCAGTTCCCAGAGGGCCCCCGGCATTCGACGCCCACACCACCCAGCCGCCCTTGGTGCGTCTGACAAAAGCATCAATCACTTCGCCGGAGATAGGGGGCGATGCAGAACGCTGTGCGTAAGCTTCCGCGAATGCGCTCGGTCGTAGCGGCACATGTAAACCACGTGGCGGCCGCAAATTGTGTCCTCGTGTACGGCAGCGTTGAAACGTCGGACTTGGCAGTCGAACAAGACGTGGTGCGACCTGAACAACGCATCGGAGAGCTGTGCAGAGTCCATTCTCTTCAGTCGAGGGTGGTTTCGCAGCTTGCTGACATTTTTGCACTGAGGACTTGGCTGACCTGTGGCTGTCTGATGGCTTGTGATGATGTTCATTGATGTCAAGTTTATTCATCCTTGTTTGAGCCTCCCTCAACCCCATTCATTGTCTGAAATCCAAGCGCTGGATTTCCCGTACAAGAGAAGTATCAATCATACCGGACGTATGAATCATAAATAAATATAAATAAATGCATGCTACGTGACTCGCGATGCACGGAATCGAGCATCCAGCTCAGGTGACCGTGCTGACGTGTTCTTTTTGGCCGTGCACACACACGGCGCGCCAGTCACGTGTGCTGGCTGGTTACGTTTTAATCACCGATGGGATGGCCTGGTTCTTGCACTGGGCAATTTGGCTTGACTCGGATTTTCACGAGCAGGTTGTAACCAGGCCGACGTCGTCCTAGCTATAGAGTATGTGGCTGCTGTAAATGTCCACGTGATAGACCACTTTGTTTGGTTATCATTTATGGCCAGGTCGCTTCTGAGCTCTCGCTCAGTGGGCCTGGTAAAATAACAAAATATCTAGTTTATAGCTTCATATTTTAACTGGACCCTGTGGCTTCCTTTCGTAAGAGATCATCTGTGTACTTTCGCTGACATCTGCCCCTCGACCTGTGACAACACCAAAGTTGAGATATTCGACTCATCACAGCTTGCACTTAGGAACAACTTCACGCCCATGTAACTTTTCGGAATAAAAAAAAAACCCACACTTAGATTACGACAGTAGAAGCTAAAAAAAAGTGTAAGATAAACCTTGCATGAAAATAACAAAAGGGGGGAGCTGCTGAGCCGACAGAGTCACGTGGACGCTGAGGTGTTGGTACTGGAATCGAGCTCTGTACGGGCCCTTCCCGCAACAGCCCGGCACGGCCCAGATCTGCTTTCTAATAGTCGTGGAAAAGTGACATCAGGAAAAAAAAACCTGGGCGGGGTGGGGGGGGCGTGAGACAGGTGGCTGCTTGAGGCCTGCCGTGCAGCTGCGTGTAGCTTTGCCAACTGTCAAGGTTTTCCCTCTGGGCCCTTGAGGTACCTCTCCTGGGAAATCTGGAAAATCACCCATTAACATTAAAAGTCCCAGTTTTTTTTGCCAGTTGGTGTAATCATACACCACCCAAGACAATCTGTTTAAATGTAGCTCTCCCCCCTCTTTTCTGGCACCGTGAGATATTGTTCCTTCCATGATTTAACAAAACATTTTTTTTTGTAGACTCAGAGGTGGTAGCCCTCCGTGCGCCGTCGATGCCCACAAGGCACGAGTTGCCAGCAACAAGGCACGAGTTGCCAGCAACACAACTCGCTCCGTGGGGGCGGGGGGCGGCGTTGCCTTCTCGGGGCTTCCCTGCCCCCCCCCGGTAGCGATGGTCGGTGCACGACCGGCGAATTTCGCAAACGGATTTAAACAACAACACCAACAACAAAAACATCTAAAAGTCTCTACGCATTGCGTGAAGTTGCGATGGCTTTAGTCAGCGCCTGTCATTTAGTTGGGAGACTGTTTGTACCCGTAGAAAGTTAGGGGAGTGTGAGCTTGTGTCGGTGTTTCGTTGGTTGTGCTGCATTGAATCCTCCGCGATGGGGTCGTTTTGGGGTCGTACCGCCGGTGTCGCTCGGCCCCGATGTCCGGACCTTTCTGCCCCGTGTCCTTGGAGCCTCTTCAGAGAGCAACGCGAAGCAACCTGAACAAACAAACAAGACAGCAGAGGGTTAAAATAAGAAGGGCGTTATCTCGTGGCAGTGTTAACCACAATGGATGTGTATGCCACGCAGGTGACTCTTTGTCCTTATCAGCCTCAGGCAAACCACTGCTGGATGTAGGCATACACAAAAATAACCCACTGCCAAACTTCACGATTGCGTTGCTATAATCCACCTCACTCCTCCTCGTGAGCTGCTTCAATTGCTCCATCTCTCCCCGATGGACGATTTTCTGGGACACGTTCCATCAACCGCATTGAAATGAGGCGTTGCATTTTATTTTCGCAATTAGAGGGGGGCTAACCAGGACCGACGAATCAGACTTGCATAGAAGCTGATTGCCTAGAAATGACACGGCTAATTTCCAGGAACCTTCTGTCTGAGACCTTCACGTCGTTTAATTTCTTAATTTATAAACAACAAAAATGTTGTGTCTGTGTCCATAGCAACGGATGAAAGATGGACGTGTACTGCGATTACGTTTCCACTTGGGTGGAAACGCTGGTCTCTCGTCGGCAACCGGCGATGATTTATTTATCACGAGTGAGGAGCTTGCTTATCGGGAATGGTTTTCACGTCTTGTTTCACAAAAAACGCACTTCTGTACCATCTTACAGCTCTCTGGGCCAATCAGAAAAGGTGTCTTGCCGAGGGAAGGGATGGCAGTACTCGGGCTAGCTTGCGTCTCGTTCCAGTTAAAATGCTTGTTTTTTTTTAGTACACTCTATAATTGGTTTTGTATGGGATAAACCTCCATCTATGTTGTACGTGCGCGTGTTTGGGGTGGATGCACAGCGATTAGCACTGCACCGCGCTGCAAATCCGCCGAATTTGAATTCGACTCCTGGCCGCAGCCAATGTCAGAGGCGAGTGATATCAGATCGGGTGCTTGAGTCTCGTTGAGGTTGACTCATCCTTAAACGAATACCTGATGCGATGTGTAAACATCAGAGACTAGGGAGACAAAGGCAGCAGCGGCAGGTTCTGGCCACACCACCCACTCGTGCGCTGTGCCTGCCTTAATAGGTGCCCAATAGCAGCACGTGCCCCCGACGGTCTGTATGTGTATATATTTATCTTTGTTTATGTGTGTATAGCATATGGATGTGTTTAACCGACGTATGTGCCTTCTATGAACTGTAGGGTTATGAATATGGCTTTACAACAGCGTAGGCAGAGGGTGGGGGGGAGAAAGCGGTGGTGAGCCACACTGCACTGCAAACTCGGTTACCTGAGATTGAGTCCCCTGTGAATGGTGACATCAGTGGTGAGTGTGGTTCTGGGCGTCACTGTTGAACACATACACACTGACGAGTGTGGGTGTATCAAAGCTAACCTCGCGCGGTTAATGTTCTTATTCATTAAAAACAATGTTTTGCTTTCACTTGAACAATATTATTCTCCTCTAGTGAGCTATATGAACGAGCTGTGTTTAGCCGATTTTGTGAATTTTGCTTGGAAAGAAAGTGTGTCTGTCACCTTGCCAGGGACACCCATTGCAAATGAGATGTGAATCTGTTGGGGTTTTTCCTTGTTAAATAAAGCATTACTATTTTTATTCATGACCTTACTCTGAGACAAAAGCCACAACGTTTTTCAGGCGTAGCTGTAGCTTTGTAACGTCAGCGACATTAAGCTTTGTATTTCAGTCCAATGCATGACACATCCTCTTCTTTTTTTTCATTTATTTCATCGTTATTCATGTATTCATCTTTCAGTTTTTGATTTGCTAACTAGTGGGGCTCTGTTTTTGCATCATATGTGTAAGGGGCTAATTGATGTTGTGCGATGCAATTGCAGGAACGATGCGATATAAAATGAAATTCTTGTTCTTATTATTGATATGAACCGAAGGATGCCGCGTTTGTCTCCCGGTCAAAATGAGAGTGGCGCATTGCACCACCACGCACATTACGGGAAAAGTTGAGCAACAGAAATGAAAGCGATCTCCTGGATGGGGGACGGGGGGGACGGACTTCAACAATGAACGTTTAGAAAAAAGAAACAATATCGAGACATATTCGAGACAATACATGTGAGAGTGAATACAGGCCGTACGCCCAAACGGTTGCATTCATCGCACGCTTCATGTAACACCAGAAGTGTGGGGGGGGGGGGGGGGGTGAAAGAGAAGAGAAATGCCGGAGACGAACAGCTTTGAAACAAAAATAAAACGAACAGTGCGCGTGTTCTTTGCGATCCCGCCTTAATATTTGAGAAGAAACAAACAACGTTATTCGTATATTAATTCCGGCACGGTTCGCCCTGGTAGTTGAATTGCACGTGCCAAAATCATTGCCCGCGGCCACTTGGAAAATTAAATAAGCATATTCATGTCAGAGCATTTGGTTTGTTATGTTAATGATGCACCAGCTGTGGACCGTGTTTTTTTTTTTCATGTGTCTATAATGGATAGTTGTTGCCCTCATTCATTTGATGAAAGTGTGACTTTGTACTTATAAACTGTATCGAATCCCATTGCATATAACGAGGGCTTACAGGTGAAGCAGCCACGTGACCCCGTTCACAAAGCGAGTGCCACCATAGAATATCACGGTTTACCTGCGACCAGTTGTTAACAAGGTGAAACCTGCAAAAGCTAAAGGTGCAAAACTGCAATAAGTAGCTTGAGTGACTGATCACAGAAGGACCTCCGATTAGCGCGGTTGGCGATGAACGGTGCGAAATAAGTCCAACATACATACAAGAGGATATTAGGCCTACTCATCCACACTGGCGAGACATCTCGGAAGAGTTGGATATGCCCATACTTTACTCCACTACACAGCATCCTGAAGATCGACTGCAACGCTCCCTGTTATGCTACTGGGGAGACGAGAGGCAGGGTGAAGGGGTTAAGAAACCGGCCCATTATTCAGCCACCACACCAGGAGATTGAATCAAAATGGGTAACCTCCGGATTTCCAGTGCAGCGTGCTAACCATTGTACCACGGCAGCATCCCCGAATAATCTTCAGTGCAAGCGCAATCTTCAAACGCATATTGGGAAGCATTTACGCATTTGGCAAACAGCAGTGTTAATGCAGTCCACGTCGTAAAAAAAAACACAAAGTAAATCACAGCATTGCATTTTTAATGCACGCGATGGTTTTATTTGTCTCGGCGTATACGAATGGAAATGATCGCGTATTCTCCGTGAATGCAGCTTCCCCGGTTTAAATTCGCAAGAATGCAAAGGCGGTTGCTGGCGACTCTCCGAGTTGCCGAGTGGCAGATGTGGCAGCAGCAGCAGCCTCCTTCTTTGTGCACTCTCTCGTGCATTGAACGTCCACTCGCCTACTGGCACGCTCGCGGTTGCCACCTCCTCGTATTTGGCGACGTGGAAGTCCAGCCAGTGTGCCCTCCTTCCCATTCTTTGTTTTCTCCACATCCCTGCCAGAATTATAATCTTGTCCCCGAGGAGCGCGCCCCTCGCGCGTGCGCGACGAACAACTGGCCCCGGCCCCATCACTATAATGGCAACACGCTACGATCCCCCGTGCACCTTTGCAAGTGACGCAAGGTGAGACTGCCAAGCCCTCCTTTGTGCCGTATGGCAAAGGTGTAATTAATGCGCGAAGAATGGTGCCTGTGTGATCCTTAAGATATGTTGAAAGGACCTGTAATTATGCTTAGCGGTACGCATTGAGAACAATGATGCCTTTGTTTGTGCAATAGAAAGAAGTGCAATTAAAGAGACCCATTATGTAGTATGCGTAGAGTAGTGGCAGACCTACAGGGAGAGGCTCAGTGTGGGGGATGCTAGTGGCCGAGACAGGGCGGGGGGGGGGGGGAGTAATGTTGAGATGATAGAGATACAGGGCATCATGTGGGAAAGGGAACAAGATGCCAGGATCGTGAGCCGGAGCAAATGCTGCCACCGCATCGCGCGCTTTCACGCGCGCTGCTGCGGCCGTCTGGAACGCTCTTCGTTCCGATATTAGGCAGTCGCTGGAGCTATGCACTTTTAAAATGTAAGATTGAAAACTAATTTCTTTAGAACTGCTTTTTTGTGTGTGTTTAGTCTGTTGTCCTTTCCCCGCGAGGTGCGAAATAAGTTCCACGTACATACATGCTGCCAGAATTTGCGGGGCTCACTCACATGTCCATGCCACATACCTGTGCTCGAGAGAGACATTTTCACTTGAAGGACATTAGGCATTCCGGCAAGCATTAAAGACCGCCATTATATTTTTTATACGTAATGAAAATTGATGGTTCCATTTGCAACGCGGACTGCGGCGAGTGCATTCATGCCGGAGTGAGCGCATTTGCCCAAAAAAGACGAACCCGTTTATTCACACCATGCCACGTCTTCCTGTTTCCAATTTACACCCTGCATGTGTGAACTTACGAATGTTGTAAACAATAATATTTTGTTCTCAATCATCACCTTCTTTATACAGATTTCATTTAAAAATAAGGGTAATGACCACGGTTTCGCCCCTTGTCAGTTCACTTGCAGGAAGAAGGCCTCCCCATGTCTCTTGGGAAAAGGGGGTTTGTTGACCACACTGTCATCACGCTGCTCAGTGCAGGTTGATGAAGGGATGCCAGGGCATGGGTCCAAGCGGCTCAGAGCCGGTTCGGATATCCCTCGCTGCCGCACGGTGCACTTGTTGGGTGTGTAATGCCAAGGTTCACTTTTTTATCAGCTCGGTGTGATCCACTTTGCCAGATTAGCGACGTTGTACCATCGCAGCCGAGTCGACGGAGCCAGTTTGATTTCGTCGCGACGCCGTCCGGGTTACTTTGGGGGACACGACCGACGCACGTGGTCGCGCGTGCCGCGAAAGCCCCACGGTGGGGAACGTACCGGCTGCATGGGAGGTAAACATGAAGTGGGTCAGTTCTGCCAGAGACCATTTCTGCGCAGAACAATCATGCCCGTACCTTCTCATTCTATGATCGGTATATATGTTTTACCGGCGAGAGAGAGAGAGATGGCCTTTAATAAAAAAAAAATACGTTTCCCAGAAGAAATTATCTCAATTATAATCATGAGAATAAACAACTAAATTGTTACATGCACAGATGCCACGGAATGGACTGTCGAAAAAACGTGCTCAAACGCGACTGTGCAGCACAAACCGAAAGACGCCAGTGGAATCCGTTGCGCGTGCGAATCTTCAGCAATGGGGTGCTGACAGCGTGGGGTGGACCTTTTTGATTGGATTTCAGGGGCCATTGTTTCATTAAGCGTCCCTGCGAGGAATTTAGCAAAAAAAAAAACGCTTGATATTTTAATCACAAAAAATAATAATTTTCTAATGCGGCTGTCAGATTTGTTTTTTTTTTAAAGCTGCGGATGGACAAAGAGCTTTTTTGGATTTCGTTCGAATCTGCACCGTGCCCGGCATGTACCCTCGTGACACAAATTCGTAAGCTTTATTGAGACTGCAGGAGGAATCCGATGAGCTTTCCAGTATGGGCATGTCAGCAAGTTACAGCAACAAACAATAAAACAAAAACACGATAGGAGTGCAAAATGGAGAGAAAAACAAGTATAACCCGTAAAAACAAAGTTTTTCACTCTAAATCCTTTATATGTGTGGCGGCTAGAGTCCTCTCGTCCTCTGGCTTGAGATAGCTGCCACCTATGGGTCAGATGGTTGTCTGCCAGTATTAAGCAATTGGTAATTAAATATTAAATTTGTTTTCTCTAAACAGTGTAAAATTAAAAAAAAAAAATTCACGAACATAAATTGTCTCGCACAACGAGTCTGTGTGCAAAAGGTCAGCTCGATTGGATCACGGAAAGTGGGTTAAAAAACGACCGAAAGATTTGCACGGTCGCAAGCAAGCAAGCAAGCACTCAAGCACGCAAGCAAGCAAGCAAGCGAACTTAATATAAAGGATTTAAAAACAAACCAACCAAGATTTCGAGACACAATCCAGAAATCGTGGGTGTTAACCCCCCGAAACTCATCTACAGTTGCTTCACAATAACAAAAACAAATAGTCTCGGCTAAATAGCAAACCGTGCCGGACATTACACGTATTTTGTCAAGCGTGTGTTGAGGTTTTCACCTTGAATATATTGTTTTAATCTCATCCTAGGCCCTAATGCATTGCATTTGTTTTATGGCTCGAAAATGAGAACCCTTTATCTCTTCGGGCAGTGCCAGTCGTGCTTTCACGACGTTTTTTTTCCTAAACAAAAACAAACAGTGGATTGTTTTGCTAATTCTTTTAAATGGGGGTCTAAAGCGCCACCCAATGCTGACCTATTGCTGGAAGTGATGGAGCAGCTGTTGGTAGAAAATGAAATCCACCCAAAGCCAAGTCTAAATTTGAATATCAGCCATTCGCTGGAGGAATTGCCTGCGTGAGGGTTAAGAGTGCACCGCATACTGCACAGGTAAAACATTCAGAAGAGGTCGGCATGAGTGCGGTAGTGTTGTGTCTGCCTGTAGAGCGAGGTAGGATGGGTGCCCTGTGATTGTGCCCATCTCGAAGTCATTTCCACTATGAGCATCTGCGGAGGCCCGCTGCCTTGACACATCTCCGTGTGGTCAAGCGACCCACGTGGTTCAGTGTAACAAATGACACTCGCTCGCGCGTGGTCGAACTCAAGGGTCGCCTTCGCAGCGGTTCTTCTGTCGCCGCTGTGATATGGAACTTTTTCTTATTAACATTTTTTTTTCTCAACTCAGAGATTAACACGAAGTAGGGGGGTGTGCGGGGTCGGTGGTGGGGGTAACTCTAGAGAGTGGAGCTGGTGTTAAAAGAATACAAATACTGGAATGGAATTTCTTTGGCGATGATAGGTTGTGTAAATATATGCGAAATGTGCTATCTAAAGTCTGCAGATTTTCAAGGGGATTACTAACAGGTGGCAGCCGCTCTTTGATGTCCCTTCTCAAGCTTTATTCATAACATATATATAATATTGAGCTGTTTGTATATTGAAAACATATATTTTATTTAATTCATCAAGATTGTTGTCTGAAATAAACGCACTCATGGCATTTTGGTAGCAACGGGCCTAAATAGGAAAGTTTTTAATCATGTGTACAGCCTGCTATGACAGATGTTTCAGAGACATGGTCGATGACAATTAATGAAGCAAAAGCTTTAACATTTCACGAAACATTAAAAGTGCACAGACAAGCACGGAGCGATGCATGCTTGAAATTAAATCTAGAGACAGAAATAGGAACACAAATTAAAGAGTTCACAACAGGTTAAGACGTAATTGAATCCGATAAGACGTGCAATTGGGCTTTTTTGGGACATGTTGCTTGAACAAATGACATCCGATCGCGAAGAATACTAACGGAGTGGCAGCGAAGGAACATAATTGCATTCAACAGCCCGTCCTCCGAGGAGATGGAACGATAAAATCAACTTGTGTGCAGGTGCAAAGTGAATGACCATGCACGAACGTTGGAGAGATGGTGTAAACTTAGGGGAGGCTTTCATCCAGCGGTGGACTGACCATGGCTGACGATGATTGTGATAATCGTTGGCTGTTATGGCTGTAAGGCCCCGTTAAATATCAGTAATTTTTCTCAAAATAAATCGGCAAATTTAACCATCTCTTAAATCTTGATTTAAAGCTTTCGTGACTGCAGGCATTCATACCATTTGGGTCTTTCGGTAAAGTCACGAAAGACCCAAAGAGTATGAACCATCTCTTGTTTAAAACATTTATTATTCTGCATTAATTCGGCCCTGGACACAGTAGCACAGGACTCATCAGTAGCTTAGCATCGCTCATTGGAAAGTGCAACATTTTCATGACGGATAGAGAAACCAGATTATTACATTTTAGTGATTGATTAACTTTGGCGGAATTTTGTCAAGTGTGAAAAATGCCAATGGGAGACCGTGCGGTTTGGACAGAGAATGCTCCGTGTGCGTTCTCGTGAAAGGGTTAAGGTCGCTCTCTGACGACGAGACATCAAACCAACCTCAGCCTGTCTCGGTTTCACGGAGCCGTTACACGGATCACAGTCGTCGGCACATTAGGCCATACAAATTGAGGTGTTGTCATTTTAATTTCTTTTAGTTATGACCAAAAAAAATCAACAAAGGCAGACGAAGCAATGATTAAATAACAAAAGTGTACAAAGCCGAAGGATATAATAATCATCGCATAAAAGACCGCAGCCTCATCTAACGCCCTTTACAAATGAGTAGCGCCGCTAAACATGACTAATGAATATAAAATGGGGCATTTGCTTTCTTTACATGGATATATTGTGTTTACGGGCGTAATTATAGGATAAATAGTATTGCCACACCTAAGGTTAAAAACACAGCAGCTCCTTACGCTTGTATTTTATGCGGCGGTAGACATGTTAATCATTTTTCTGATTACGCTGCTGCTAATTTAAACCATCAGCCTTCAACGCAGCGACACTGCATATCCAATAACTCGATTCAAACGGGCAGAGCCGAACACAATTACTCCGTTCATTGTGCAGTTAAGCACCTGGTTAGGCATGCATAGGTGCCTCTCAATTTGCCCGCGATTGTTCAACGCTGTCGGTTTAGCATTAGCCGAACCATTTACCGATAACGAGCAAGAAGCAGGAAGAAACCCCCCTTTTGATTCTTGTTTTGTTTTCCCCTAAACGTCGTCTGGCGATGTGGAACTCTCACAGAGAGGGAGGATTTAAACAAGAGATGGTGCACAGAGCACAAAGTAAAATAGCAAGCAAGCGCATACTATTGACTAATCAATTCCATTTACATGAATGAATAGCGCTTGCTATTAATTTGCATAGAATACTCCGCACCTATGTTCAGTGTGAGGTGAACATTTTGTAAAAAAAAATCAATACACTCATCGCAACTTAAAAGTCACAGTTGTCAAGGTAAAATATGTTTTTAAAATCTTCGCGCTGTGACGCTTTGCACACGAAATAAAAATGGCCCCTCAATTTTGCACGTGGCAAAAATTGAAGTAGTTGCGTCATTCTCTGATGGAAGAAAGAGAACTGGCAACACTTGAGCCCACGCATAAATCACCTGACGTAAAATAAAAATCGCGTGCTCTGCA
This sequence comes from Lethenteron reissneri, assembly GCF_015708825.2. NCBI lineage: Eukaryota > Metazoa > Chordata > Hyperoartia > Petromyzontiformes > Petromyzontidae > Lethenteron > Lethenteron reissneri. The sequence goes on from NC_083817.1 coordinate 3,875,171, forward strand.
TGGCAAGAGCATTTGTTGGATACTGGAGCCATGTGCACCTGTGCATGCAAAGCATCGACTGGAAAGCCTCCCTCTAGCCATCTTACAAAGGCCCGTATCACCCTTGATGAGCTTCCATTAACGAAAACATAAAAGCATTGCTTGTTGACCTCCTTTGCCCTCTGACTTTAGAAAAAAAAAACATCCTGGTTTTCACCACATCCTTTAGTCCGTAAGCCCATTTACCTACTTCTGAAAACACAGCTGAAAAAATAGAAGAGGTAAAAAAAAGAGGTAAAAAAACAACCAACCCCCCATCACGATTGCCAAAAAAAGAGAGTTAAATTCAGCAACTGAAGGTGCTAAGCAGACAGCTGATTAGAAGCCCAGCACCGCAGTGTCACATCTCTTCACGGCACTGGCAAGTCACGCGGCGAACTGCACGACGCTCATTTTGCTTTTGTTTCCGAAATGAAATTGGTTTAAAAAAAAATTCCGTAGGTCAACATTTGCATTTTGTTGTGGAACCAACAAAAGGGAGGAGACCGCGAGCGGGCTTAGGTCCGGCCGCAGACGATTGCCAACAACAACAACAAAAGGGCCTAACGAGGGGGCCTATGAGAAGCAGCGCCGTCCTCCTGCACGCACGGCACTCGCATCATTGTTTCCGCGGGGCTGGCGGTGGTGGTGGTGGCGGTGGTGGGGGGAAACTCAGGCAGCACGCACCGGCTGGATTGATTTGCAGAGCCCTTTCTCAGTACATGGTCGATTCTAATGAAAGCCAATTTCCACACCCCCCCCCCCATCCTTGTATTACAGAGAATGGCACCTTCCAGAGATTCAATCATGTTAGCGGGTCGCTCCCGTGACTGAATGGGGTAATGCAAGGCTCTCTCTCTCTCTCTCTCGAGGGGAAGGGTGCATGGATACGACAAAAGGCGGGACCCCCAAGGGGAAACCTTATTCCGGTTTAATATGCACGGCGCAGGCGGTAAGTTAATGCATTACGAATGTTTCCCCCCGATGCACTTAGCTCTGTCCGCGGTAAATCTCGCGTTGGCAAAGGGTTGTGGGGGAGGGAGGCGTAGCTCGATCCGAAACCCCGTTGCAGTAAGTTCTGTAATTTACAATAATTTTGCTTGCTCATACTCTGGGCTGAGCCTCTTACCCCACCACCACCACCATCAGCCACCACCCCCACCCCTTCCCACCCGATCCACACAACACTGGAAGATTTATGTATTGTGCTGCTCAGGCACCCTGTGCAGGATTATTGGCTTGCTCTAGTAAATAACACCTCTGCTGCAGTGATAACTTTCCAAGGTTAGAAATCTAACCGTGGATATTTTTCTCGTTGAAGCAAGGTGCAGCAAGAACTGGGATATATATATATATATATCACATAGTGCCATGCAACCTCACATTTTAGTGGCCATTATTGCTGTTTTGTGCAATGCAGTGAGGTTTTTTTTTCTTGTTGTCACATTCGTCATTATAAGTATGTCCCTCCTGGTCCACCTCGTTTGTACACGTTAAACTATATCTTCCCGGTCGTTTGCACTACGACGAGGCCAGCTAATGAGCACAGAGCTGCCAATGACAGCCATGATTAGTGGAAGTGAATGTCTGACGCTCTGTGGCAATCGGATCGGCTGCAAGAAGTCAACCGCCGCCGGCCACAGCCGCTGGAACTCGGCAGCGAGCGGGGAACAGGGCGACCCACGCTGCCGTTGACACGCGCCCTGCACCCGAGCTCACTCGAGGCTTTGACGGTGGTTTACGATGGAACTCGAGGCTTGTACAGGGCCCGAGTTTGCGACGATGAGTGTTTGCGATGCATCAAAGGGCACCACGAAGAATTGTCCATGGGTGCAAGAGCCTCGTCTTTTCACCCGGCAGGATAAATGAGTGCAGCAGTGTAGATGGTTTGGTACGCCGACGTCTGCCAAGATGTCTGGATGAATAGGCCAAACACCCTCTCGAAACCCTCTCTCTTGAGTTCCGTGTAGTGAAGACCTTAAGGCCAGCAGCTGTGTGACCAAGCAGTTGGAGGGCTGTACCTTCATCTTTAACACATTATTTCCATTAGTTTTTCTGAGGTGAGTTTAGGATTGTTTGTATATCTTGAAATTCGATTGAAAGGTAGTCCAAGCTGAACGAATAGCTTTGTGGGATTCTACAGTGCCACAGTCAGCCTGATGAACAACATTCCTCCACGTGTGAGAAAACCTAGTACAACAATAGTGTACGATTTTTCACTTAAACACACGTTTAAAGAACAATGTATTATGACGATGAGTGCATATTTTTTTGAATTGTGTCTTTCGGTAAAGGGTACTTATGATTTGTGTTTATTTAGTACACCTGCCATGGTGCAGTAGTTTTAAAAAAACATGTTCTTGAAGAGAAAAAAAAACCAGATGAAATACATTTTAATAAGAGGGTGTCAAATATATTCATCTCGCACAATGTGCGTGCCGCGGTGCGGTGGCTCGCACGAGAACCAAGACAGAAGACGCAGCATTGGAGGATGCAGCAACCCTACAACAAAAAATTGGCGAACGTTAGAGAGATTAATACAAGATTGGAGCGTTCAAGACTTGTCTTATTACTGGTGGAGGATGCCGAGAGGTGATATTGAAACAGGACTGAATCAAGATCCTCTGCAGGGGACCCACAACTGAAAGGAACCCTCAGGGATGCCACAGGTGAGGGATGACCAATAGGAAAACCACATTTATTATTTATTACCATGGGCCTGTATTTTATGAATTTAAACTAGCAGGCGAGGTGACAACGCACTGATTAATCGATCAATATTGATTCTCTAGCTCACGATTCATGCATCGAATCACGTGCGTAGGAATCGATGCACTTCAATTCATATACTGTATGTTGTAAGTAATAGGTTCACGTGACCCCTTCATGCCACTGGAAGCCACTACATTTATCACAATACTAAAAAGAGAATGGATTCTTAGAGAGTTCCAGTTGGCTCAGAGGTCAGAGCATAGAGCTGCCACGACTGATATCCTGGGTTTGACTACAAGCAGCCACCTGTGACTGAAATAGGTTGTCAAGTCTAGCGATTTCACGGCCTCAGTCATCATCACTGAAACCGTAAAATTATATTTTCCCTGAATTTGGCCAAATTCTAGATGAAAGATTGAACGTTATCAGTTGGAATGCCGTGTGATGAACGTTTTTATCTGGAGCAGGGCAGGTGGGAAAGTCCTCGCATTGGCGTGGACAAGTCACTTAACTAGATATTCATAAGTAGTTCTATGACATTTACTTCTGCGGGCCGTTCCATAGCACTGCCCAGTGAAATTTCGGAATGGATTTCATCTCATTCCATCACATGATGTGGATAGAACAATCTGCGACAAACTGGGTGAAAGACGAACCAATAATTGATCCTTGATTCATGACCCTGAATCGCGATCAACCATTGCATCGCAAGGGCAGATAATTGAGTCGGCCCCTGATGAATCGACGTATCCACGATATTATATTGGCACGACGTACATCCCCCCCCCCTTCCCCCCCATGTTTGATTGACAATTGACTACACACAGATATGAACACATCAATGAGCCCTAACACACATTGTTCTCGTTAGGCACTAACCCTGTAGTATTAGTGTGTGTGTGGGGGGGATACTCAAGGTTCAGCCCCCCTTCTAAACATTTTTAGTGAGTCAATGACTATGTTCAATACAGTGACTGATCTGCTGCGGTCTCCCTATTTCAACATGTTCCAGCTTCGTGTGATGATGTATAAACGGCCGGCAGAAGTTGGAGGAGTCCGTGACAAAATGTATAGCGTACATGAATACAAGAATAAAGTGATCGGCATTCACAGCCTTTACTCATATAAAAAAAAAACACACGCGAGGTGAGAGTCAGAGCAGAATTCACGTTTAGAGAAAAGCAGATCGCATCGCGACTCGTTCTGTTCAGCGTTTAACATTTGTCAAATTTCGTTTCACACTGAGTTTTTATATATCGCTCCCCACCGCACTCGGACCAAGGTCACGCTTACAGGGTCACGGTAGACATCAACATTTCTAAAGCTGGCTCGACGCATACGTTCACACCACCTCGAGGTCGTCACCGTGGCAGGTGACAAACCGTTTGCAATTGTGCTACGTCGCATACGGAATAGTCAGATCCAGAGGGGACGCAAACGGTGCTCGTTTTCGAGGGAGGGAGGGAGAGAGAGAGAAACAACGTTTCAGGGCGGCTGGAAGGGCAAGATGTGCCGCCGTGGTAGAGAGGTTCTTCCGTTGGCTCGTTTCAACAACGACGATGGGACACGTTCTGGAACAGTCGGGCGTTTGCGGAATTCCACTCAGGCGGTCGTGGTGGGGAATAGCGCAAAGTTTGCATCTCGTGAATTTTTAAGAGAATCGAGGAGAGGGGGGGGCATTGGGTTCGTTGGTGAGAGTAAAACGCTTGAAATTATAAGGCAGCGGGAGGGAAGGGGGGCAGGCTGAGCCTTTGGGTCTAACTGGCCTTTCTCTTAAAAAAAAAAAACTGGTTACGCTTTTAAATGTCACACACCTGTACGGTCGCCCAGAGGAGGCCGTGGGTTATTTCGAACGTTCGCAATTGCCGTGGAAGTCTCTTGAAACGAGAGATTGCCAGAGAGACTGCTCCTTACGCACGGCACCGACTCTCGCAGGCTCAACGCAAGAGCAGGGCTTGAACTCTTTCTGACAACATTGGTGCTAACAGCGCGGCAAGGCCCACTGACAGCTGCCGCCATTCCACGACAATTAGAAACATAACCTGAGCCGTGCCGAGCTGTTCCTGGCATGGCCCACACCACAGCTTGGGTCCTGTGCCCTATTGTACGGCTCCACGGGCATGGACCTCCCTCCCCTCCCTCCCCTCCCTCCCCTCCTCTCCCTCCCTGGAGGGGAGGTGATTGTGAATTTTAAGATAAAGAAATGTAATATTACGTGTTGCTTTGGATTTACACTATCCAAAGTTCTAATATATTTTTTAGTCTCTTCTTCTTCTAATTCATAAAAAACAGATTTTTGATCGAAGCAATAGACGCCAGCAATGGCTCCCCTCTCTTCTGCGTTGATCCCGTGATATCAAAACCCCTCTCTTCTGCGTTGATCCTGTGATATCAAAACTGTTTGAGGGCAGCCCGACTGGCTGGGGGCAGGGAGCCCCCACTAATTAAAACGAGCTTCATAATTGGGCTGCATAGTTCCCTACCCCCAGCCAGTTGGGCTGCCCTCAAACAGTTTTGATATCACGGGATCAACGCAGAAGAGAGGGGTTTTGATATCACGGGATCAACGAAGAAGAGAGGGGAGCCATTCCCCTCTCTTCTGTGAAACGAGCTTCATAATTGGGCTGAATAGTTCCGTTACAGCTTGCTTGGCCGTCCAGGGAATCTGTATTCATTTTTTAAACGACCTTTATTTATAAGCAGGTTCATGATTGTCCGTACATTTCTGGTGCAAAAACCAACTGGATTCTTGTTTTCTTACACCAAGGCTGGCTGACGCGAGCTGCACGGATGAAAACAACAAGACAACTGGGACTCTAGTGGGTTCATACAGATCGCTACCATCCTCGTGCGAGCCGCCAACCCCTTCTTATGAGCAAGTGAGTGCCATCAACTCGGATTAGAATGAGATAAACGGGTGGTGTAGGCGCAGGCCTGCAATTGCTTGCTCACAGCACTGCTGTTGGATGAGCCTCCGCTCGAGTGAGTTTTTGAGAGCCCCTCTAGAGCAATGGTTCTTAAATTGTACTGCAGCCTTGCATCCCACTGGTTCTCAGGAAGGGCATCTCACACCCACATGGGGTGCGTGCGCCCCAGGTTAAGAAGAACCACTGCTCTAGAGGGTATGAATGTGCCCACTCTTGGTCTCAGTGCCCAAGAAAGCTGCCCATCGATTTGACTGCCGTGCTCGGAGATCGAAGCGTCATTTTTCTGATCAAATCATTAAACCGCGGCACATGTTGGATAATTATTAACGTTCTTAAATAGATAAAAAAAATTGTTTGCATTACGATCGAGGGGAAAAGTTGCCCGACAAATAGCATCGGATGAGACGTATTTTGTTGGATGCAATGTTACGTATGTTTGATTATTGTCAAATACAGGGAAATGCGATCAATTTTGCGGAGGTCTGGAAATGTTACCGTGCCTTCTTGAGCTGAACGGATTACTCCGCGAGAAAAACTGTCCCTACTACATACCACATAATACCTACCACGTAATACCTACTACGTAATACCTACCACGTAATACCTACCACGTAATATCTACTACGTAATAAATATCACGTGATACCTACTACGTAATACCTACCACGTAATATCTACTACGTAATAAATATCACGTGATACCTATCACGTGATATCTACTACGTGATACGTACCACGTCCGTGTTTGAAATCAGCGTACCCCCAGACCTCTTCCCTCTTTAACTTGGAGAGAAAACGCAAGAGGCATCCTCTCGAGAGAAACGGCGTCTGTAAACAAACAACACTCACCTTTATTGTGCCTCCGCGGATTTATAAGTAATAAGACACAGTCAGGAGAGAAAAAAAACACATCTACGAACCAATAATGTCATTAGAATACACAACAAACCGAAAGAAAGCCCGAACAAGTTTTATGGCATTATTTTTTTTTGATGTGCTTCTGCCAACATCAACAAAACTTGAAGCTTGAAAAGGAGGTGGTGATGGGTCGGTGAGAGATGGGCGGAGCAGTGAGCAGAGAAGCATCCTCTGCTTTGCCCTTTGTGTGACTCCTCTCACATACAAACACAAAGATCCCCCGTGTAGCCTTAACAGACTGTTGGGGCAAGTGCTGTTAATAAAGGCAGGCGCGGTATACGAAGGGGGTGAGTGGCCAGCACCACGCCCGAGCGCCTTTGTCTTCCCAGTGGCGATGTTAACACACCGCAGCAGGTACTTATTAAAGGCTGAGTGGACCTACACACACACGATGCTATTTGTAAACGTATGGGTGACTATATCTCCGGCTTCTCTATGTACTGTAGAGAAGGGTCACTGCCTAAAACGTCACATATAAACTAATTTTTAGTAAGGCCATTAACAGTGTAAATGACCAATGTGTTGAGTGTTTTGTTTTCAGTTGTTACGATTATAAATTGAAAGGCACAACGCGGTGACGGCCGGCTTTGCTGCGAATTGTGAATTTATGATAAAGGGGGATGCTACGGCGGGAGGCAGTTAGTGGTGTGGCTTTGAGGGCCCATAATCGTCGGCAATTACGAGTGCGGTCCGCCACTTTAGTGCCTCGCCGTGCCTCTCCGCGCCCCTTTGCCGCAGGTCGAAGTGGTCTGCCCTTTTGATGCCCCCTCACGGGGCACCGAACGATCGCCGTGAGCAAAAAACATTGGCTCCTTTGGGCATCCATCGTGATGTTGTGCCAATGAAACGATTCCCTGAAAGGAATACGCCATTGTGTGTATATATATCTACAGCGAAACAGGTGGACTTCTCCACACATCTGGCTGTCGTCTGATGAAGCTAGTTGTAATTACTGGCAAAAACCTCGTGCTCAGATCGTAAATGTTGCGGCTTGGCTCTCCAACACGCGGGTGTGCTGTACTAGTATACTACACTATACACTAAACTACTATACACAATACAACCACACTACTATACACTACACTACACACTAGTGTTCTTAGGTTTTTTCGGTAAAGTCACGTAGGTAAAAAAAATAATAAAAGTAAAATAAAAAAATAAAAAAATCACGACGTTTCGGAGGCAACACAAGCTTCCGTCTTCAGGTGGAACCGTCACAGCCACGACAGCTGTATCAAGTAAATGAGAGATTACAAGAGCTACCACTCCGTATGCTGTACTAGTGACGAATTGGCCACGTTCTGTTGACGTGACAACCCTTACTAGTTGGCTGTGTCGGGTGGTGGCTGGTTTTGCGACACATTTATATATTTACGCGATCTCACCCGAAACGTCGTGATTTTTATTTTATTTTTTATTTTACTTTTATTAATTTTACTTTTTTACTTACGTGACTTTACCGAAGAATATACTCACCCAACCCCCCCCCCCCCCGTATTATGGATATATAAATATCGTCTGCGCAGTTGCTCTCCAGGGATGCTGCGTGTGAGCAATGGTTGGCATGCTACACTTGAGTTCTAGAGGTTGCCTCTTCCATTTCATCCCAACCTGGTTCGATCTGGTTCGATCCCGACCCTGACGTCTGGTGTATATCTGGAGTTTGCGTGACCTCTCCCTCTCCTCGTGGTCACGTGGACTTTCCTCGGTCTTTTCCCTCCACACTTAGAAAGGTGCCTTCGGAGTATTTGGCTGCGATAGATTTTCACGTCTTCTTGGTTCTTTCGGTAAAGTCACGTAGAAGGGAAGTAATAAAATAATAATAATAAAACATAATAAAATAATTCTCACGACGTTTCGGCCACAACGCAAGCAGCCGTCCTCAGGTGAAGACCAGGTCTGTCGGGGAGACAGCGTCTGAATGAAACACCACCACGCTTGGAGCGTATATTTAAGCTGGGTTGGAAGGGGGGAAGGGCGCCTTGACAAAATAATTTGCATATCAAGAGGAATTTAGTATATTTATGGGAAATGCAGGTATGTGATTAGTACTACTTGTGAAATGCGTAGGAGGTGGGGGGGGGGTTTATTATGTTTTATTTTTATTATTTTATTACTTCTCTTCTACGTGACTTTACCGAAAGAACCAAGAAGATGAATCCCTGCAGTCACGAAAGCTTTAAATCGAGATTTTCACATGATAAGCCTCTTCGCTGGGCGATCATTTGTGGCCAGGTCGCTTCTGAAAAAAGAGTTATATAGATCAGCGTGGCCTTACCTGGTAAAATAAAAATAGTTTCAAGTTTGTGTTTAGCAGTTGAAACAATTGGCGACATTTTTTAAATCCCCGCTCCTCTGTCCACCCAGCTGCAGTATAAATGGGCACACCACACTTAGTGGATCGGCAGGTCGCCTGTGGTGCAATCACGCGTGGCTTCTCCCACCTCTTCCACGATATCTGGCCAGCAATGGAAGAGTAGGCCAAAAGCACTCTTTAGCGTTGCTCTCTCTCGAGCTCCTTTTAGCAAGATGCCCTTCCGCCAGCGGTGACCTGTGCAAGTAATTGCCGGTTGTGCACCCTTTACCGTTTGACCGCATTTACAATTTACTCTCAACACTGCCGTGACGATGACGACCTGGTGGTGATGAGTAAGCGTTTGCCCCCCCCCCCCCTCCCTCCGCTTGTCAGCCGCTCCACACCTTCGCAAGACTCCACGACGTCCGTTTCGCGTCGGGGAGTTGCGGCGCGCGTTACCTCCAGCGCCGTGCTTGTGCGCGCGCGCGTGCGAGCGGCTTGCCACGTGCGAGCGGCTTGCCACGTGCGAGCGGCTTGCCACGTGCGAGCGGCTTGCCACGTGCGAGCGGCTTGCCACGTGCGAGCGGCTTGCCACGTGCGAGCGGCTTGCCACGTGCGAGCGGCTTGCCACGTGCGTGACGACGGAGGTGCGCGTCCCCTGCTCGAGCGCGCCGGAAACGTGCTCACCTCTTCTCAAAATGTGCATCTTTTTAGACAAATGAGCTTTTTTTCTTTTCTTTCGAGAAGTCAATCCCCCACCACGTGTTTGCACGGCCCGACGCGCGCCTCTGGTCAAGCGTTATGCGAGGATCGTGTGCCGGATGGGTGGGAAAAAACCCCACTGTGAAGGTTTTTCTCGGAGAGCGCATCAAGTATTAATGAGGTTTAACCGTCGTTTTGGTGCTGCAGACACCATCGAGCTGAGGGAACCATACAAAGGAAAATGCTTTCAGCAGCAGTCACGATCAAGATCAGTAATAACAATCTCAAGGGTATCTACAAGCATGGCTTGTTATTAAACTATTAGCCAGTGCCTATCAACCCCTGTTTGTTATTTTGGAGACAATAATAGCCTGCCTGATAGACTGCAGGCATTTCGCAGCCTCGGCGGCATTTTGCATGTTAATATGGAAGGGCTTATTTATTTATTTCGAGCAATGTCAAGGAGAATTCCAGCATTTGCATCCGCCGAGGTGATTGGTGATAATTGTGCGCTCAACCGACTGTGGGGGAGCTTAATTGGAGTAGATGAAGAGTCATGGACTGCAGTGTTGATGACCCCAGGGGTAATACACACTGCCCTCCCCACCAGTTGATTCTGAAATGTCAGAGCCAATAACCGCGGCTTAAAGGACGCCGAGGCTCTGTTCGGAGCTGTGGTGCTTCATCAGCGCTGGAAGCAAGCGGCTTCTGGTTTCATCTTCTTGGTTCTTTCGGTAAAGTCACGTAGAAGGGAAATAATTAAAATAAAACATAATAAAATAATAAAATATAATAAAATAATATGCAGTCACGAAAGCTTTAAATCGAAATTTAGGCTTCTGGTTTGTTCAAGTTCAGGCAGAAAAATGTTTCCTCCTCCTCTCTCCTGCACCTTCAATTTTTCTCCCACGTGATGCCGTCCCCCGCACTCTATTCTTTCATATCCTGCTCAAACACGATTTAGAAATGCGTTTGAAACAAATGAACTTGTTTCAGTGATACAGGTTTTCACCCCATTTATTTGTACAGCATATTGAAAGCCATTGGTATTTTCACGTTCCATTAATTCAAATTGTATTGTAAATACGTACCCATTTACTTTAATCAATAGTCATTGCCTTTTTAAATATTAAGTAATAATATGCAGCCCTGGTGGACTAAGGCCTTCCCCATGTTGTGCAAGGCCATGGGAGTTGTTTTTGACCATGCTTCACTCTGGTCAGTAAAACTTGATGAAGGCAGTGACCCAGAACTGGGTCAAATATCAGTCCACTGTCAGCCACTGCCATAAATATAACTCGGGTCACTCGATTGATAGTGCAGTGTGCTAATAAATGCCCAACACTCCTGTTAAGCATTAATATTAATATATATATGTGTGTGTATACGTGCTATTTTTTGGGGTGAAGCGATTGTATAGCGGTTCGCGTGCTACGTTACGAGCCCGCCACCCCGGGTTCGATTTCCGCTCACGGCGAACACCAACGACGATGATCTAAACCGGTCCTGGGCCTCCCCTAGCTCGACTCAGCCTCAAATGAGTAGTTAGTGTGTAAACATCGCCACTGGGGAGACAAAGGCGGCCGAGCGTGGTGCTGGCCGCCTACCCCCTTGTGTGCGTGCTGGCCTTCATAAGTGCTCGCTAACAGCACTTGCCCAAACAGTATGTTACAGGCTATACGGGGGATCTTTGTCTTAGTTATTTATTTACCTGGGAAAGCGACGCAGAGTTCGAAGATTCGATATCAGGAGGGTCCTCCACCCGGGATGTTGAGGATCTTTAACGCCAGTGAGGTTCTGTGTTACGTTATTAGCTCTGGGAGGAAAGCAGATAATCAGGAGGAAACCCATGCAGAGCAGGGGGAGAGAACGTAGAAACAGCACACAGAAAGGAACCTCAGTCGAGAAGCGAACCTAATTTCTTGTTGCTGTGAGGCACGCTGATTACGACTCTGCCTGCCCACGTTTTATTCTTGTTTTTTTACCCAAAAAAGTTTCACTAAAATCTCAAGACTTTTTTCAGGAGAGTCTTGCGGTTGTGATGTTTTCGGCCCAACGCGTTGATGGGCAATTTGTAATTTTACTAAAGTAAGAAAGGATGCTGTGCATGTTTCACTGAGCCACACGCTGCACTGGAGCGAGTGTTGCTGGGGCTTGCTTGATAAGTGTGCGCACATGGCTGACAGGAGCTTCCATCATTTTGACGAATTGCAGAGTGCACGATTTGAGAGAGCGCACATTTTTAAATGCCATTGCAATTGACAATTTTCACGTACAATTTAATAATCAATTTGTTTAAGTGTTAAATGCAATTCGCCGTGCGTACATGTCAGGCCGTGTGTCCTTCGTGCACCGTAGACACGTTGTTTTATGCGTAATTAATTTCATTGTAACGACGTAAAGTAATGCTTACAAATGACCAGGGTGACCAGTGGTGAAGTGGTTAGCACACTGCACTGTTATCCTGCCTGGCCACCTTAGTTTGATTCCAGACCATGGCTAACATCAATGACGAGTGGTATCTAAACCCGTCCAGGCCCCACCCTGCACCAACCTGCACTGACCAGCATTGCGAAGTATGGTTCAACTCATCAGCTATGACATGTCCACTGCTGGATGAAGGCTTTCCACGGCGTTGGGATCCCGCACATTTCGACAATGGCATCAAAATGGCTCGCTACCACGTGTCCGCTGGCCTCCACTCTGATCTTCCTCTCATGAATGTTTTCCCCCCATCGACTGCCTTTCCATGACCAGTCTCGTCCATCAGTCCCCATCCCTTCTAGCACACGATGTGTCCTTTCCAAGCTCACTCAGTTCTCCGAACAGTCAATATCATGTCTCTCATTAGTACTTTTTTACGTGAGTCAAGTGTAGCTCCTTCAGTCGCTCAGCATCATACAAAACGTGCACTTATGCTTTTTGCGAGCTTTTATAATTAGTCTTACATTTTCGTTGTGAGTGTCCCTGTTTTCGGTCCGCATGTTATAGCAAGTGCAATGCACTGCGTTGAAAATGTCCTCTTAGGCAACGTTGGTATTTTTATTTTCACTCTCAAGTTCATATTTCCAAAGACACTCGATCTCGATCTCGATCTTGTTCAACTCTTTTTTCCCCTTTAATTTTGATGACGGATTCACCTCCAATGATGATTGGCCGAGGTACTCACACGCACATGTGCGTTACGGCTGTGCCCTTCCAACGAATATATACGTGGCTTTCATGGCTTATACGATCAAATTATTAACACTCGTCTCCATTCATCCACAATCTCATTGCGGCGCTGAATACCGGGACATGCCCGTTTCAACCAAAACGATTACAAAAATCCAAGGCAAAAACTGTACGTTTTCCCCTAAATAAGCTGTTGGCGATTTATTTTGCTGTGAAGTTTCTCGGGCGACCCTGGTGACCACCGGGGATGAGGATAAAAGCTTCGCCCGAGCCGGATGTTCGGCGTTCAGTTTGGAGAACGCTCAAAAACGACGGAGCTCTGACAATAATAGGGAGACCGTCCCTGTGAGCCGAGCCATTGGCACGAGGGCCCTGAACAGGCGACGGAACCACGTGGTTTCATGGGTTCCCATGACAATTTTTGCGAAATTGTTCATGAATGGAAAATTGACCAATTAACCATTACAGCAATTGAGGAGAGCGTGTGGGGGGGGGGGGGGGTGGAGGGGGGTGCATGCTGGTGGGAAGACTTTATGAGGAGCATCAACCCACAAATCGGGCTGCTTGGATAAGGAAACTCGAGAGAGTGTGCCTGCTGCCTCTGGCAGATTGTGGCTTGCCTTCCCATTTTATCGAGATTGTACGAGATACAAAAAATTGACTTACAAGCTGTAATCTGACGGAGAAAAAAAATAAAAAAATAAAACCATTTTCTTTTCAGTCGGTTGGGCCATTCTGCATGCATGGGCTTACAGCTCAGAGGAATATTTAGTGTGAAATTGCAGTTTTCAAGCTCCGAATAAATGGCCGCTGTGCTCACAAACTGCTCTAGATCGTATTCTTAGGTTTTTTCGGTAAAGTCACGTAGGTAAAAAATTAAAATTAATAAAAGTAAAATAAAAAATAAAATAAAAATCACGTCGTTTCGGAGGCAACACAAGCTGCCGTCTTCCACCTGAAGACGGAAGCTTGTGTTGCCTCCGAAACGTCTTCCACCTGAAGACGAAAGCTTGTGTTGCCTCCGAAGCGTCGTGATTTTTATTTTATTTTATATTTTACTTTTATTAATTTATTTATTTTACCTACGTGACTTTACCGAAAAAACCTAAAAATATGAATCCTTGCAGTCACGAAAGCTTCAAATCTAGAATGCTCTAGATCGGCCGGCACCTTGGCCACGTGGCATGCGCTGGCGTGCGGGCATGAAGGCGCACAATAGGCGCGAGGATCAACACGTAAACAACCGCCGCCGGGCACGGATGCATGGGGAGCACGCGGGCAGGTGCTGCGACGAGTAATTAAACTCACTGCCAGCTCTCTTCCTCCGACATTGCGCGAGCGATTGTTCACAGGTGTTCACACTGACATGAACGATCTCAAACGTGGATGTTGGTTGTGGGCGAGGGCACACGCACAGGTGGGCCCCGCACCTGTAGACGATCAAAGATACTGAAAATGTGAGGACGAGCGAGAGAGCATCGTGGTTTCTTTATTATATTTTGTGCAGTGTTGCGCTCAAGCGCGCACACACACACACACACGCGCGCGCCACTGAATGTGAAGCGAGGGATTGGTGACAGCCCAATGGGGCTTGTGTTCAGGCCTTTGTATTGTATATTAATTGAAGATACGTTTTAATGAGAATATTTGTCATCAGGTCACCGTTGACTGGACACACAACAAATATGATTACATTGAGATTGTCACTTTATTTTCACTTAATTTGGCCAATGCCGTCACTGAAAACTAAAAATATTAATTTGTCGACAATGAGATAATCACATCACGAGAAGATGTTGTGTGGGAAGCTGCAGCCCCTAGTGTGTGGTTTAAAAAGGTGACTGAAGGGATGATCAGAAGTAGTTCTGTGATATCTTCTTCTGGGGGCTGTTTTCTGACGTACAGATTCATGCACTGCTCTGGAAGAGTCCTGAAAGAAAACTTAGTCTCATGACATGACGCCAGATTCATAATTGGACTAATATTGATTGGATAACGGACACAAATCAATACAGTATTTTAGCAGTTAACGTAATTCGAGACAGACAGAGGGATGAGTATTTTTTTTTTTGCTGAGCAACCAATCATTTGCATGTGTATGGTTTACCGCTTACACGTGCAAACTAATCGGTGTTCGAAGCGATGGAAGAACATAGCGGTTGTTATACATTTATTGATGAATTTAGTGCTTTAATTATGCTGCATTATATATATACATTTGGGAGACAATTTCATCAATTTGTGCCTTTGAGCGTCCAAACCCTGGGTCGCAAATCGCCGTCTCAGGTCCTCTGCGCTCGTGCGCTCGGCTCTTTCCAAGGACTGAAGAGCCCGAGTTGCTATGACAACTGACAGAATCTAGTTGAAAACTCGGTTGCCGTGGCAGCGAGCTGATTGAACAAAAGGCTGGCACGGGGCATTAACCCCAGCGCAACGAAAAATGGGGGGGGGGGGGGGGGGGAGAAGGTGCATTCCCTTTGTGATGCCGAGTGCGATTGGCGCCCGTGCTCTTGGTAATTACGGCAAATGGTCTCTCTTCTGCGACGAAGGGCCACTTCCTGAAACGTCAGCCCACATTGGGGAGCGCTGTCGCACGCAAAATATTGCCATTGACAATCGTCCCGAGGTGCTTTCTAAGCGCCGCAAATTTACTGCTTAGATTAAATATTGAATTGTTTTTTTCTTTGCTGAGAACGGTAATTGCATGATTTCAAAATGCATGGGTTTTCATAGTTGATATGCGTCACATTGTGAAACAATACCGGGACTAAATTGCATTCCAACGAATTCGCTGTGGTGCATTGTGGTTAAAAAAGCATACATGAGCAAAACTCGCTTTTGTGTCTCCTCGTATAAATTAAATTATGTTTTAGTCCATCGACCCATTGGCTTGCCAGACCAACATGATTCGGTAGCTTCGACTCTCTCATCAGCAGTCCAGCCTGCTAAACAAATGCTGCAGAGTTACCAGATGTTGTTGGCAAGATGCCGATGCAAGGGAATTTAATCGTTTGTTTACTTAGCAGTCAGATAATTTCCCTGCACCGGCTCTCGCTGGCAAAAAAAATCAATCACAAACTACGAATAAACATTATTCAAATGTGCATGATTAAAATTTCAACACTGTTCAAGGGGATCATGTTAATTCAACTGTGAAAAAGAACTCCATAGCTCATCGGATTCCTCCAGTTCAAATAAATATTATGATTCTGAAGAATGGTTTTGAATGTGGGAGGCAAGTGAAGTGGAGCAGAGTGCCCAGAGACAACCTGGGAATATTTGGGAATTCGCTTCACAGATATTGATTGTCCTGCCATCTCCTGGCCACCTCGTGGCGACCTCGCAGCTAAGTGGGGTTTCACAGTTTCGCGCAGATCTCTCTGTGATTCACCAACTCTTGCCTCCACTGTGCTTTATTCCAGGTAAGAGTCACCACATATGGCAAATAAGACGGTCAATGAAGTAATGGCAGCTGTTCAACATATGCTAAAGCTGTGTGTCAGCGTCTTTCCGATTTTGGATATCGGTAGGGGAGCGGCAGTGCAGCAGTGAGCGCGCTACTGGGCTACAAAACTAAGTTTGATTCCCGCTCAAGGCCAACACCAGTAACGATCATCTTGAACCGATCCTGGGCCTCTCCTAGGTCGACTCAGTCTCAAATGAGTACTCGGTGCGGTGTGTAAACATTGCCGCGAGTGAGACAAAGGCGGTCGGGCGTGGTGCTGGCTACCTACCCCCTCGTGTGCCGCGTCGACCTTCATAGGTGCTCGCTAACAGCACTTGCCCCAACAGTCTGATGCAGCTAATCTGGCTGTGACGGTCCCACCTGATGACGGAGACTTGTGTTGCCTCCGAAACGTCGTGATCTTTATTTTATTTTTTATTAATTTTGATGTTTTACCTACGTGACTTTACCGAAAAAACCTAAGAATATGAATCATTGCAGTCACGAAAGCTTCAAATCTAGAATAGTCTGTTACAGCTTTTTGGTTCTTTCGGTAAAGTCACGTAGAAGGGAAATAATGAAGTAATAAAAATGAAACATAATAAAATACAATTCTCACGACGTTTCAGCCACAACGCCGAAAAATACAATTCGTGAAAATTGTATTTTATTATGTTTTATTTTTATTATTTTATTATTTTTCTTCTACGTGACTTTACCAGAAAGAACCAAGAAGATGAATCCCTGCAGTCACGAAAGCTTTAAATCGAAATTTAAGTCTGTTACAGGCTGCACGGGGGATATTTGTCTTCTCGGCGGGCTAAGTCCCCCCCCCCCCCTCTTTGCTAAAGGCTCAGCTTCACTGATAGATTTCCGTAGCCGCATCAACACACGTTGGCACAATACTCTCGTGATGGGTTGTTTTTATTTCGTCGATGCTCTCTACGTTGTCGCGCGCACCTTTATTAAATAATAAAACACGCGACGAGCTTGTCGCCCGTGCTTCAGGAATCTTAAAACCCGGTTGACGCTCGACGCTGCACAACCAGAGCTATTCTAGATTTGAAGCTTTCGTGACTGCAAGGATTCATATTCTTAGGTTTTTTCGGTAAAGTCACGTAGGTGAAAAAAATAAAATGAATATGAATTTCTAGATTTGAAGCTGTCGTGACTGCAATGATTCATATTCTTAGGTTTTTTCGGTAAAGTCACGTAGGTAAAAAAAAAAAATGAATATTAATTTCTAGATTTGAAGCTTTCGTGACTGCAATGATTCATATTCTTAGGTTTTTTCGGTAAAGTCACGTAGGTAAAAAAAATAAAATGAATATTAATTTCTAGATTTGAAGCTTTCGTGACTGCAATGATTCATATTCTTAGGTTTTTTCGGTAAAGTCACGTAGGTAAAACATTTAAATTAATATTCATTTCTAGATTTGAAGCTTTCGTGACTGCAAGGATTCATATTCTTAGGTTTTTTTCGGTAAAGTCACGTAGGTAAAATAAATAAATTAATATTAATGTCTAGATTTGAAGCTTTCGTGACTGCAAGGATTCATATTCGTAGGTTTTTTCGGTAAAGTCACGTAGGTAAAACATTTAAATTAATATTCATTTCTAGATTTGAAGCTTTCGTGACTGCAAGGATTCATATTCTTAGGTTTTTTTCGGTAAAGTCACGTAGGTAAAACATTTAAATTAATATTCATTTCTAGATTTGAAGCTTTCGTGACTGCAAGGATTCATATTCTTAGGTTTTTTTCGGTAAAGTCACGTAGGTAAAATAAATAAATTAATATTAATGTCTAGATTTGAAGCTTTCGTGACTGCAAGGATTCATATTCGTAGGTTTTTTCGGTAAAGTCACGTAGGTAAAAAATTTAAATTAATATGAATATTAAATTCTAGATTTGAAGCTTTCGTGACTGCAAGGATTCATATTCGTAGGTTTTTTCGGTAAAGTCACGTAGGTAAAACATTTAAATTAATATTCATTTCTAGATTCGAAGCTTTCGTGACTGCAATGATTCATATTCTTAGGTTTTTTTTCGGTAAAGTCACGTAGGTAAAAAATTTAAATTAATATTCATTTCTAGATTTGAAACTTTCGTGACTGCAAGGATTCATATTCTTAGGTTTTTTTCGGTAAAGTCACGTAGGTATAACATTTAAATACATTTTCATTTCTAGATTTGAAGCTTTCGTGACTGCAAGGATTCATATTCTTAGGTTTTTTCGGTAAAGTCACGTAGGTAAAATATTTTAATTAAAATGAATATTAATTTCTAGATTTGAAGCTTTCGTGACTGCAAGGATTCATATTCTTAGGTTTTTTCGGTAAAGTCACGTAGGTAAAAAATTTAAATTAATATTAATTTCGAGATTTGAAGCTTTCGTGACTGCAAGGATTCATATTCTTAGGTTTTTTCGGTAAAGTCACGTAGGTAAAAAATTAAAATTAATATTAATGTCTAGATTTGAAGCTTTTGTGGCTGCAATGATTCATATTCTTAGGTTTTTTCGGTAAAGTCACGTAGGAAAAAAAAAAAATTGAAATCAATATTAATTATTAATTTTAATTTAGGGAATTTTGTAAAAATCTATATTAATTATTAATTTTAATTTTTACCTACGTGACTTTACCGAAAAAACCTACGAAAACCAGAGCAATGGCAGCTTGGTGCCGTTGGCATGCCAGAGTGGCGTTATCAACAACGTGCATCCTGCTAACGTTCACAAGGGGCTTTAATGGCCGAAAGCAGCGAAGGCTTGCCTCTTTTCTTTTGCACCTGCGTGATAATTATTTGTTACGACAAAATTGCAACGACCGCTCGCTCACTCGCACGCGCGCACACACACATGCACGCACGGACGGACGCACGCACGCTTGCGCACTCACCTATCTACTGCGGTGTTCTTTAAATTTGTGATGATATACGAACAAGTGTGCAGTCGTTGTAGGGGGAGGGGGGGGGCGCGCGGGGCCCAGACAAAATGTGCAAGTGATTAATAATGAAGCGATGGCCGTTGCGGCCTTCGCTCACATACACAGACACGACCTTCATTTGACTTCGTTTATAGCCGGGGTAAGAGTCACATTCACACGGATCCAAGGCTGTGTCATCATGTCTGGACATTTAAAAGCATTCGTACAAACACAATAGTTATATTAAAATGTAGTTAATTTGTGAAATTAATACACCAATTATGTGCAGTCAATTCATGTAACCATTTGTTAAATAGTAAAATAATGAGTACATTAATTCGTAAATTTGCCCGTTTCATTGTGCAATTTATTCATCAATGCTATGGTTTCGCCCTCAGAATCCTAATCTTTAGGGGTGATGTCAAATTTGCAATTGTTGAGTTCACACGGGAAAATGAAGTCTTGACACAGCGATGTTAAGCGATCCCGATTGTGCCGTGCCTCTGGATCTCAAAATATTCAGAACAATAAGCTGGCATCAAACAGGAGCTAAACTATACGGGTTCCATTTCCAATACCAATGTTTTGTTCTCTCTCTCTCTACATACATCTCTTCCTTGGCTGTGCATCCCTTTGATTGCATTATGCTTTTGTGTGTGTGTGTGTGCGCGCGCGCGCGCAAAACTGTTCAAAAGCGCCAGCCGACTTCGCCTCCGAAAATGCTGCCCGTGTAATGAGAAATCCCACCATGACCACACAGTGGGCATGAAGCAATGAATGTAAAAGCAAATAAATAAATAACGGTGTAATGGACATTGAGATTGTTGGCTTGGGGGGGGGGGATGGGGGCGGATCTGGTTTAAATAATTCATACGGTTCTGTTTGAGCCCGCAGCATCTGACGAGCTGTCATACGCACAAGTGACCCACCGGCCAAGAGAAAACACAACGGGCCGGGCAGCCGATGTGCTGTTTGGCTTCACCGTCATTTGACCTAAACACCGATGTTGGGCTTCTGTTCGGGGGGGGGGGGGGGGGGGGGACATGCGTTGACTAACAAGCCGCAGCAAATTACAGGTGCTTCCACTCGTGTCTCTGTTATTTCGCTGCCTCACACAGCTGGGTCCTGTGCGAAATGAGCAGATTTTCGCATCGGGTCACTCGAAGAAAGTGACTTTTCACGGTTAATTTCACCCGTGAAACTATTGGGGGGCGGGGGATGTGGAAGGGAGGCGGAGATGAGGAGTGGGGGGGGGGCGCCTAGAAATAAATATGGAGCAAAAACCAGTTTGTGTTGACCAGCCACAGCACTGATTGCACGAATGCATTTACCTCGGACATTGCTGCCGTCGTCATTGTGGCTGTTGTTTATCTTACTGCCACCGTTGGCCAGATGCATTTTGTAGCTCAGGCGTGCGTCGCCGCAAGGCTCCTCTCGTTTGACGAGCGGCGCAAGATCCAAACAGACGGAGGGGAGCCACGTGGCCCTGCAAGACAGACGCGTCGCAGAATGACCTCCCGCGAATCCACTGCCGATGGCAGCGCAGGCTCCTGCGCCATTGCCCGCTTGGCCTCCCGTAGAAGGCAATGCCAGATCAGGTGTCGGCGACGCAAATTCGCAATGATTTTGTGCCGCCGGTCAATGACATTGGGGAACTGCGCACTCGATGTGGAATGGTGAGCCTTCAGTGTCTGCCAAGGAGAGAGAATGCTTTCTCAGCCCGATGAGAGTGGTGTTCGTGTTGTTTTGAATTCGTGGGCCGAGTGAAGTCCCAGTGGTTCAATGCTTTTAAGGCTATTTAGGAAACTAAGAGGCTAATAATAATGATGGTGAATTACTCTTAGCAGAAATTATAAAATAAAATACTGCAGTGTAGACATCAAAGCTGTGACTATTCACTTTGATGTGGGATGGGATGGGCTTGGATGTGATGCCATTTGTCATATGGATTTTTACAATTGTGACTAAGAATCTTTCACAAATGGGCAATGCGTTTCACTTTTGCGATATAAATAAATGCACGTGCACATTTCGATTTAAAGCTTTCGTGACTGCAGGGATTCATCTTCTTGGTTCTTTCGGTAAAGTCACGTAGAAGGGAAATAATAAAATAATAAAAATAAAACATAATAAAATAATTCTCACGACGTTTCGGAGGCAACACAAGCTTCCGTCTTCAGGTGGAACCGTCACAGCACGATAGCTGTATCAAGCACAGCACGATATCTGTATCAAGTACAGCTATCGTGCTGTGACGGTTCCACCTGAAGACGGATGCTTGTGTTGCCTCCGAAACGT
This sequence comes from Lethenteron reissneri, assembly GCF_015708825.2. NCBI lineage: Eukaryota > Metazoa > Chordata > Hyperoartia > Petromyzontiformes > Petromyzontidae > Lethenteron > Lethenteron reissneri. The sequence goes on from NC_083817.1 coordinate 3,896,587, forward strand.
CGTGATAATTATTTTATTATGTTTTATTTTTTTTTATTATTTCCCTTCTACGTGACTTTACCGAAAGAACCAAGAAGCATGTGTACGTGGTGTGCCCTGCAGTTGAATACGGTCGTAATCATGACTCCAAAACACCCGCGACTGTGGAAACACTGCACAGCGCTTTTTTTTTTTGGCGTGCGCCTTTTTCCGACGCCTGGCTCAAGAGCTCTGTTATCACAATAACGCCGCGAATCAAATCGGGACACAAATCTCAGCCATCGCAGCAGCTCATTGTAAGGACAGTAAGAGGCGAACCAAACAAATGGCCACTTTTCACGCGTACCGCAAACGTGACTCACTGCGTGCTTTTCCTCCAACTCATCGCTCAGCCCTTATGGTTATTTCAACATGTGACCATTCCTTAAGCTGACTTTTACGATGTATCACTTGGATCAAACAAAATACCACGCATCAACCTCCGGGTCATAACACATGCAATGCGGTCTGAACCAGACAATCATTAGGAGCTTTCACATAGCCAGTAGCACGAGAGGTTATTGGAAGCATGTTTGCACGTAATAGGTTGTCCAAGAAAAAGGCAAAAATACAATCTTCGTTTCAAAGTATAAAAGTGCGAATTTTATTTTTTGTCCAAAATTAGTCTGCTTCAGTATGTGCAGTATGCAACCCGCTAGCCATGCCCACAGGCACAAGGAGTGAAACAAATTAACTCTTGCACCCGCGGCATTAAAAACAAAATGTTTTTAATCCGACGGCTTGTGCTCAGAGAAATTTTGACAACTGCAGGGGAATTTATTTAAGAATCGGCGTTTGCATGATTATTTTCGCACGGGTCCAAAGCATGGAAATCCATCACTCTGCGGTGTGGCTGTAAAATCACCGCGGGATAAGTTACTGGGAGAATAATTGTGCCGTTGCTTTTCATCTTGTGCGCTTTGGCAGCTGCCGGTGAAATGGTTAAGATACGGGAGTGTTTAGAGAACACAAGCTGTTGTTTTGCCGTCGGCTAAGAGGAGCTGGAATACACATTTAATTAGGGCTGTGAAGGCCCCAAGTCATGGTGGCACGAATGCTTTCATGGACAAAAACAAAACGAGAGATAAACTTTGCCACCGTCATCGTTAACAAACACGAACGTGTACATTTTAATACCGTATACATATATTCGCGTATAAAATTTAAGCTAATGTGTCAAGCAGTCACCCTTCGAACTGCAATGTTTGGGCAATACCGTGAATTAGCGTTTGGCTTTGCGTGTGGAAGGAAATCAGATAACTTGGAGAGAAAAGCAAAGTTGCAACAGACGGGGTGACACTCAGCACTGCCATCTCCTGGCCACCTCACAATCCCACGCCTGGCACATTCTGGTGGTCGCCCACCAAAGTACTAACCAAGCCCAAACTCCCAAAGCCTGCTTGTGAGAGTTGATGAGATACCACTCTCCGGGTAGAGTGGTAGCAGTGGCGAGTGACATATGACCTGGTCCCAACCCCCCAGGACGGGTTGGTGGAGTCACTCACCAATTTTCACTGACCAGTGTGATGAGGTATGGCCAAACAATTCCTAAAACTGTGCTGCCGTGGCGGCGAGATGTTAACTACCTCGCCTGGTATACATGAGGCCGTAGGTTCGATACCGATCAAGACGCCTGTATATTTAGAGTTTGCATGCCTCTCTCTCTCTCTCCGTGGTCGCGTGAATTTTTCTCCGGGTCCTCCAGTTTTTCCTTCCACATTTAGAAAAAAAAAACACAATTTAGAGTTTTGAGTATTTGGCTGCTATAGATTTCCACGCGACAAGCCGCTTCATCGGGCTATCATTTGTAGCGAAGTCGCTTCTGAAAAAGAGTTATATAGCTCAGTGGCCCTGACCTGGTAAAGTAAAAATAGTAGTAATAGCAACTGAAACGTGGAGTAGCTTTCATCCAACAGTGGATTGACAAAGGGCTGCCAATTCATGCCCAGCATGTGCTATTGCACCACTGACACCGCGATCTATTAAATGTTATTTAAAATAAAAAATGCAATGCATCCTCATTAATCGGTGCGTCTGTTTGCCCTGCCCCCTTATATTCCTTGAATTTTGGCACGTTTTAATTCTTCTGCACACCGCCAACAACAAGGTGACACAACAAGCATGGAAAGCACTTATTCTTTTTAAAGGATTAGCGCGCACGGAGAGAGGGCCTTTGAATAGATTGTTTTTAAAGGGAATGGTGCAAATTTTGACAAAAATCCCCACGTTCAAATCTTCTGAGTGCTGCCCTTTGGTGGCAGCCACCGGTCTAGATTGTTGTTTGTCACGGTTCATAGAGCACGAGCGACGTTTTCCACGTGTTGGGATGCGCTATCCGGCTATCGATTCTCTCCAGTTTTATGAACACTGCAGTCTATTTTTTGTATACGTCCAACCCACGTCCATTAACTAACCTCAATTACTAAACCCGTAGCTTGTGTATTCTTTTTTTAAACAAAAAAAGAGCATCCTCTGTTTGAAGCGTTGCCGTAAAAAAAAAGCACCTGCTAAAAATAGAGGTGTGTGTGTGTGTGTGTTTTTTTTTCCCGAGGAAAATGGGGATGCCTTCCAGTTTAAAGATGGCAAATGACCTGTGCATTAATACGAGATCTCTCCAGGCTGTGTGCGAAGGAACTTGATTTTGGGAGGTAGCCAGGGCTGGAGAAGTAATTTGGTTGGGCCAGAAGTTTTATTCCGTCCCCCGAAGGGGGATTTCAGCCTCTGTGCGCTGGAAATAGAACTCGTATTTATACACACGCGGAGGTAAAGGTCAACTCTTCGCGCGGTGCTTACCACAATGTGTGTACGTGTTTGTTTACCCTGTGTATAAATAACTTCACACACAATATAAATGCGTGGCATACGTTGTATGAGAGAAATGCTCTCGATGGCATTTGGCCTACTCTTTCGCACATTGGGCCCGGGCGTTTTTGAAGGGCGCAAAGACTCCGCGATGGCTCAAAATCCATGGAGAATATTCACGATTCGGCTATAATCGGTTCTTTCGCATTGTGGTGCGCAAGTACGGCGTGGTTCTGGTGGCTCCGTGGAGCAATGTGAATCAGCTGTGCAATGTTAACGTCAAAAAATAAATCGAAAATCATACATTTTTCGTGCAAATAATTCGACGCTTGTGCATCGTAAGAATATAGTGCAGGAATTGATCAAACATATTCTTAGGTTTTTTCGGCAAAGTCACGTAGGTAAAAAATTAAAATTAATAAAAGTAAAATAAAAAAAATAAAAAAAATAACGACGTTTCGGAGGCAACACAAGCTTCCGTCTTCAGGTGGAACCGTCACAGCCCGACAGCTGTATCAAGTAAATGAGAGATTACAAGAGATACCACTCCGTATATATAATGGTTGAGGGGGGAAGGGCCAGGAACGGCACACTTTTTATTTATTAATATGAATCCTTGCAGTCACGAAAGCTTCAAATCTAGAATTAATTGATAAAACAGTTGTTTGTGATTCGACAAATAATACCCCCGAATATAACGTCTGTTTAAACGAGTTGAATAATTGAACTGCTATATTAGCCGGGTAGTTTGGTCGTATAGAGATTGTATTGGTACGAGTATTATCCCCGTCTGAACTTCGCAGGGTCCGACTCGGTGTTCGCTACTCACATCGTAGCGAGATTTTAGAGTCCTGGAAGGTCGCCAACATGTCGGCTCTGATTGTTTCGGATGCTTCTGTTATTTGCTGTTGAAGATGACTCGAGCTTTTTGAAGAATAAAAAAAACCTGTACTTACATAGATATCAGAACTACACTGCAAACAATTTCAACCACACAGTTCAAACTCCCCGTCTAATCATAATTCTCTGATAATACAATGGATGATACCGTAATGGATATCCTGTGTGTACGTAAGATAGAACACATTTTAACATGCAAGGTTATAATTACCACTAACTTTCCACCACCAACGATTGACGTCTTCAATCGTAGCTGCTTGTTGCTGTTGTTGTATTTTTTCAAGCAACACATGTGCAGGCCTTTTGCCGTTCCACTGCTGGATGAATGCCTTATCCAACGCGCGGGGGTTTATAGGCCCCTAGATCACCACGCTGGTCAGGATGAGTCAGGACGGGGGCGAGGGGTGAAGTGGAATCGTAACGGCTCACATTTTACCTGCCACTGCCACCTCTTCACGGGGTTATGGCGGGGAGGATAGATGTACGGTATAACAATCAATGTATGGGTGGGGGGGTCAGTACCAAAGTACGTAAACACTAAAGCGAGTGCGCAAGCAGAGCGCGATGCTGCTCCGCTTGACATTGGCTGCGTCAGCCCGGTCCCTATCTCGGAGATGAATCGGAATTCATTTCTGTGACTTGGCAATGTCAGCACCCAGAGATGTTATTGTGAAATAGTGTTTCCTGTGCTAATCTCCCCTGCGCCTCTGGGGCTGGCTTTATCTGTTTGCAAATGCTACGTTTGGGGCACGGACAAGGGCAGTGACTGGGCTTTACACTGCTGCACCACCGGATTCATAGGCGCAAGCTGGTTTCGGTAAATACAAGATTAATAACGCCAATTATGATTACCCGTGAAATCCTCACCGAGGCTCAAGACCGCTCTGTTTCTGCCGACTTGGGATGATTTCGCCATTGTCGATTAACGCGAGCTCGCCTTCACGCAGGACGACGCCGAAGCAACCCGAGGCAACCCACACACGTGCCCAGGGAACGGCGCTCCGCACTGGCATATACCCGGACTGTCGACAGCAGTCTGACGCCCGCTGGATCCTGATGGTCATCCATGCTGAGAAGCAACGAGGTCTCGCGTCTGCTGAGCTCTGAGATTGAACGAGGTTGGGCACATCTTCTTGGTTTTTTCGGTAAAGTCACGTAGAAGGGAAATAATAAAACAAAATAAAATTTAACATAATAAATAATTCTCACGACGTTTCGGCCACAACGCAAGCAGCCGTCCTCAGGTGAAGAACAGGTCTGTCGGAAAGACAGCGTCTGAATTTCAGAGAATTATTTTATTATGTTTTATTATGTTTTATTTTTATTATTTTATTATTTCCCTTCTACGTGACTTTACCGAAAGAACCAAGAAGATGAATCCCTGGAGTCACGAAAGCTTTAAATCGAGCTTGGGCATGTTTGGGGTGAATTGGTGACGGGCAAAACAGCACGCTTACAATTAAAAAAAAAGACTGCTGGAATAGTTCGAAAGCTCAATTGCGAACTGAGCCAACTCAGTTATACTCCTGGCCACAGCCAACAGTAGCGTCGAGTGATACCCGAATGAATCCTGGGGGAGGCGGGGGGCGGAGAGGGGGGGGGGGATGCACACTTCACCAAGATCGCAGCACTACACTGGAAGTGATGACCGCCGTCGAGGAAACGGAACGAGCGCCATTGCACCCACGTGCATTGCGACGTACGCCGCAGTGGGCGACCCGCGTCTATGGATCTGAGTGCACGAACACACGCACAACGTTTTGCATGCACACGCACGACGATGAACTTCATCTGTTTAGTCTTATGTCCTGTTGAGGCAAGCGTACACGTACACACACAGACACTCATGCGTGCATCAAGCTGTTGATTGACACTGGCCGATATACGGCGCATTCACACAGTTTGCTTTAGCAACCTTACCGTGCCACGGTAACGCAGAGTTCAAGCCTTCGCGCCTTCCAATGAGCGGCTCTGGGTCCCATGAGCATGTTCTGCTCGATTGTGTGTGTGTGTAAGCGTGTTAGTGGGGAGCGGTAGTGTAGCGGTTAGCGCTGCTCTACGAACCCGGCGACCCGGGCAACACCCCGTGACGATTAACTGAACCAGTCCTGGGCCTCCCCTAGGTCCACTCAGCCTCAAAATAAGTACCTGGTGCAGTGTGGAAGCGTTGCCACTGGGGAGAGAAAGGCAACCGGGCGTGGTGCTGGCCACTCACCCCTCGTGCGCCGTGCCGACCTTCATAGGTGCTAGCTAACAGCACTTGCCCCAACAGTCTGCTAAAGGCTATACGGGGGGTCTTTGTTTGCAAGCGTGTTACAGGGACGGAACAGCGTGCAAAACTAGGATTCCCAACCAAAGTAATGATTGTGCAGATTCTGGGGAAATTGCTAATAAACAGGTGAGATGGAAGCTCCGTTGGTGTGGAAGTGTATTCGCTGGTAATCCAGACGGGTCGTTGCGCCGCACACAGTGACACGCAGGCCACCAATCTATCTCTCTAATCGAGATTAATGTCGTGTTTTGCCCCCCCCCCCCACCCCCTAATGCGGTATTGTGTTTCAAATTAATGCCGTGGCTCAGTCTAATTCGGTACAGGATTGAGTTGAAAATGTGCGGCTACAATTTGGCCTCTTAATTTTGTGTCGGCTGCAATCGGCTGAGTTGATTTATTCATGTAAAAATCAAAGCTCAGCAGTAAAGATCTCGAAAATCAATGTTTTTTCTTGCTGTCCCGTTTGAGCAATAAGTTAGAGGCCATCGCATGCACAGAATGTGCGTTGCTTCCATGAACCAAATTGTCTCAGGATTCTGTGCCAGTCACGATGACGAAAATTAATCCGCAAAGCGCGGTGTATCTGTAACAACCTGGAACAAGACGAACATCTTGCAACATCGTTCTTTCTCTACTCTTTGGTTTTTTCGCTAAAGTCACTTAGGTGAAAACAAAAAAAACATCGTTCTTGTACATGAAGATTCAGCTTTGTTTTTTGTGTACGTCGTGTTTCCAGTGCACAACGTGGAGGGAAGTCCCTGTTCATCACCGCATTTCAAAAGTATAAATTTCAGTTGAACACGTAGGTTTTCGCCTGATGCTGCTCGTTGTAATGACTTGCGAAACGTCAGACTCTAAAGGTAAATGTTGGAGGTTTTAGATTTGAAGCTTTCGTGACTACAAGGATTCATATTCTTAGGGTTTTTTTCGGTAAAGAATATGTTGGAGGTTTACTCTCCAACACACCGGTGAGCTGAACAAGCAACGAATTGGCACGTTTTGTTCACGTGACAAAGCATACCAATTGCCTGTATAGGGTGGTGGAGGGTTTAACGACATTTATATTTACGTGGTCTAACCCCCCAAAAAAAATCTCTATTAAAAAAATTATACATTCCTATATGGTGGAGGTCAGTCTTTTTGTAGGGTAACCACTGTTGACTTCCTACAAAGTGGGGCTTGTTTCTTCTTTGACTATCTGGCTACTGGGCCAGATAAAGATGGAAATGATGAATGGACGACTTCTGTGGATAAACAATGAATACAATTCCATATGTACGGTAAATAAAAGTATATAGGAAGACAGCGATACCTCGTTTTATTCCTTTCAGAGGCATATGTCCACGATGTTATCTCTGGAGTCATCGTCTCTACTTTCGGGAGAAAGCGTTGAAAGCCTGCACCAATATTCGGGCCCAGCCTGGGTAATAATTTTCATGTATTTTTCGATTTATTTTATTATGTTTTATTTTTATTATTTCATTACTTCCCTTCTACGTGACTTTACCGAAAGAACCAAGAAGATGAATTTTCATGTATTTACACAGTGCACGAGACAGGGACTTTTTCGAAATATTTCTGAGAAGTCAAGGGCATAGCCAGAGCTGAGAAATGTGTTTGCTAATGAGGATGGAGGTTGGTGTGTCGACGCAGGCCGCCTCGAAGGAGGAGGATCACGAACCCAAATGTACGACACAACACTCGGAGGAAAGTGCAAAGACACTTGCTTGCTTGCTTAGGACCGTGCAAATCTTTCGGTCGTTTTTTAACCCACTTCCCGTGACATTTTGCACACAGACTCGTTGTGTGAGACAATTAATTTTCGTGAAATTTTACCCCCAAAATTTTACACTTTTTAGGAATTTTTTTTTCATATTTAATTTAAAATACCCATGTGATAAAAATGAAACTCTTACTCAAGAAAAACCAGAAATGAATAATAAAATAAAACCGATGCCACGCATATAAAGGATTTATAGTGAAAAACTTTGTTTTTTACGGGTTAATTTTTTCTTTTCTAAATGGTCCAAGCCATAACTTAGTCAAACGAGAGGTGGCTTATCACGTGGTGTGCTTGTGGAAATGTGTAGTAAAATATAAACAAATGAAATGAATACGAGCAAAAATGTTTTAATCTTCGAATCTATTACCGCGTCCTTGAGTTTGCTTGACTATGGTCATAAACAATACGGCGTGTGAATTGAAAAAATGGTCGTGTTAAATATTGGTGGTGCTGATTTTCTAAGTTTGAATTGCGTGCCTTAAGTATTTTGATTTACCAAGTTGCAGTGCAATTTGCTTATAAATTAAAGCCTTATTGAAGCCTTTTCCGACTCGTATATTAACGTAAATGCTTGCAAACATACACAGAAAATACTTGTTGTGTGTAAATAAATGAATACTTAAAACAGGATAACAGGCTTTGCTAAGAATTTATTGACTTAAGCAGTGATTTTTTCATTTCTTTCATGTTAAGTTTAATCCAAGTGTTGTGTTATATTTATAAGCTCGTTTTTTTTTTTTACAAACTACGGAACCCACAGTATGCTTAACTGCTTAAGCAGTAGCTATTTATTTTTCGTTCCATTCAGCTAGCGCGTACACAACCTCACATAACTGTGCCCTGCATTGCAATGCATCCATAAAACAAATTTGTGTTGTGTTTTTTTTGGGGCGGCGGCGAGGAGGAGGAGAAGGGGGGAGGGGGGAGAGATTAGAAAGGCCACGTGCAACATTCCGGTGGTTGTGTGCGCTCAAAAAAATTGCGGGGTACTGTTACGGCTGTAATTTTCAGTGACCTGCATCCGCGTGCGTTTTCTCGGAAAGCCACGGGCTTGATGAATCGACGCCTCGGTCCGCGGAATTCCATCCATTTCTTTGCGTGTGCACAGAAGGCCACCGCTGACGTGCCGCGTGATTGCCCAGCACCTCGTGCGTATCATTCAAATGCCATCAAACGGAGGGAGATTGAATCCCGCGGTTTAGTGGGATAAATGGGTTTGTTGGTGGTTATGGGGCGATATTATTTGCTAATACAGATGTTCGTGATTGAGTGGCAGGCTCGTTGCCTCGCGAGCTTTGTCGGGTGATCAATAACGTTGCTAATTGTGAACATTGGTTCCCTGACTGCACAGAATGGAGCTGTACTTGTTATTATTTTTTTTTGGGGGGGGGGGGGCATGTAATGTTCTGTTTTGCATTGAATTGCCCGGTGGTATCTCTGGCTGGTTCCAGTAAATGTGTCTTAAAAGTTTGTTTTTATGCGGCAGTGTTGTCTTTACACGAAGAAATATACCATATCAGCACACCCCCCCCCCCCCCCGAAACCAGAGGTTGCAAGTAAATTTATTGTCCACACTTTTGAAACAATGTCTGACATAAGACTTCTGCTGCAAAGGGCTTTGTGGCAGCGCACAAGAAAAGTAGGAATGCTACTTTTTTTTAGCATGCTTTCGATCTAACAAAATATAGCACAAAGGCGAGGTATGTGCCGAGAAAGTATTATATATTATCATTTTTGCTTACAGTCGAATATGTAAATACCTGTTCATCAAATATGGAACTTGGTACCAACATACTCGGGATTATTGTAGTATGGGCCACGTTGGTACGTGCCAGCACGTTTTTGAGACAAGGGTTGGTTGGAGCACATAGATTTGTGAGACTCGCAAAACTCTGAAAAGGCCAGGATATGGCAGTACAGCAAGTAGGTCCTGACCCATCTCTGGGGCCTTTGAGTGCTATTCCCTCGTATGCTTGGGGTTTCTCTGGTGACTTCAGTTTTTTCCTACATGGAAAACATGCCTACTGACCCAAAGTCCCATTACATGGCACTCCTGGATAGGTTGTAAGATACAGCGAGACTTTTCGTTTAAAATCACGTGACACATATGAAATATAAATATACATATAATTATATATATAGGACAAATGTTGGCTAAATTTCTAGATTTGAAGCTTTCGTGACTGCAAGGATTCATATTCTTAGGTTTTTTTTTTCGGTAAAGTCACGTAGGTAAAAAAAATAAAATTAATAAAAGTAAAATAACTTGATACAGCTATCGTGCTGTGACTGTTCCACCTGAAGACGGAAGCTTGTGTTGCCTCCAAAACGTCGTGATTTTTATTTTATTTTTATTTTACTTTTATTAATTAAATTTTTTACCTACGTGACTTTACCGAAAAAAAAACCTAAGAATATGTTGGCTAAATTTGTTTGTGACCAGCTTGACAAAGAGGAGGCGAAACCCGTTTAGTGCTCCCTCTATTTGAGACCTTTCCACTGGCAGTGGTGTGAGCAAGACATTTCAGGGCTGCACCTTTACCATTACCTAATTATGTAGTTAATTGTCCCGTTCTTTTGGTCCACTTCTTTTTTTGAATGAGGAATTGATCACCGCCCTGAGCTGTAGGTGTCTCACAGGCTCGCAAGCGGTCCTTGTAATACAGCTCCACTTCGGGGAATTCAAGTGAAACCGAGAGACTTTCGAAGAGACACACGCGCGCACACGCGCGCGTCTGGACAGTTGCCACAGGCAACACAATCTCAATCATGGCAATCAAACCGTGAAAGCACGCCTCTCCGCCGTGCGCCGTTATCCCCATCCACATCCAAAACCACCCCCCCCCCCCTCTCTCCCAGATGTGGCAAGCGTAACCATGATTTTGGATGCGATTGCACTCGTGCAGGTGAGAAATGATGATGGGTCTCGAGGTACCCCCCTGGGTATGAAGGCCCTCTTTTTTTTTGTGGTGGTGGTGGAAGCACCAAGCCGCTTCCCGTTTACTAAGCGAGCGCGCTGGTGTGGCACGGTTGAGGGGTCAGCAGCCGTTCGTCTCGGTCTGCGCGGCAGGCTGCTCTCCCTCGCTCACCCGGCTGGCCTGCCCTCTGCCCAGCGGCCACAACAAACAGCTCATTACTCTCCGTCAACACCAGAGTCACGCGACACACAAAGGCGGATTAATGCTCCGCCTTGCAGCACAGCACGTGTGTCGCGGTGATGTTAAGACTTCAAAAGGGGCCTCGCACGGTGTGCGCACCGACGTTGTCGCGTTGCGCGATTCGCTTTGTGCTCGTGGGTTTGTTGTTGTTGTTGATGTTGTTGTCAAAGTTTCAATTTCATTGACATGTTTGACAGTGGGAATTGGCTGTCAAAATATAATGTGATCTTTTTTTTTTAAACCGCTATTCGGCTCATTAGGTAATGGATGTGTGTAATCTTGCATAAATAGGAAAATTATAATTGCATAAACGAATAACTGACTGGATAATTACGTCATTAGCATCGACCTCTTGGGTGCCAGGGTGGCGCAGTGGTACCAATCGGGCCTCTCAGTAAGATGAGGTTGGGTTCGATTCCCGACTTGCGTGCCTTTCTGTGTGGAGTTTGTATGTTCCCTACCTGTTCTGCATGGGTTTGCTCCGGGTTCTCCGGTGTCCTCCCATAGCACACATTACAAAATACAATATAACTGGCATCGGCCAAATGACTGACATCACATCCATATTACTTAGAATATGTGTTTATACTCGATGAATCCGATGAGCTATGAAGCTCTTTTCACAAATGTCCTAGTAATTGGGCAAGCCAGAACGTTACAACAAACAAAACAAAAACACGATAGGAGTACAAAGGATATGAAGGGTAAACAAATAATCTAACAAAAAAAAATCTACGAATAAAATTAATAAAAAAATATTTTCAGATAAAGCCCACTGAGCTATTAGCGTATTTTTCAGGAGCGACCCGGCCACAAATGATAGCTCAACAAAGTGGCTTATCATGTCGAAATGTATAGCAGCAAAACTATCTAGATAATCTAAGGGCATGTTTCAATTGTGATTACACAAAGCAACATCGTCCTTGGCCAGGACCCTCTTGAAGAAGAAATGTGAGACTCGGTGAGTCTCGTTCTCGGGAAGACAACCGTTCTAATAAGAATATGGTGATAACAACAATAATACTAAACACATTCCTGCGGAGGGAGCCGGTAGGAACGTTGGGTTGCTCGGTCAATGACCAGGGTCAACGGCGGCGTGGTGTATTCCGCAAATATGGCCGACTGTGAGGGCGGGCACAAGCCGGCGTGAGTAGGTTAAACGTTGAGTTTTATAAGGGCAACACGGGGTGACCAGCCCCTCCCCACCCAGCCCCACCCCTCCCACCCCTCACCCAGCCCCTCCCCACCCTCCCCACCCAGCCCCCCCCCACCCTCCTCACCCAGCATCCCCCACCCTTCCCTCCCCACCCAGCCCCCCCCCACCCTCCTCACCCAGCCCCTCCCCACCCTCCCCTCTCCACCCAGCCCCACCCCTCCCATTTTTGGATGCACGATGGACGGACGGACACAATAATCCCCTGTGGGCTGGTGGAACCAGGTGGTTCCTACCAGTATAACCAACATATTACCGTTTATTTTTCTTCACGCAGGCACACACTGGCAAAAACAACCATCGCGCCTAACCGCTTTGCGCCGTGACGTGCGTTTGTGCACACGAGAGGTGACAAGGCTGCCATTATTGGTCACAAAGCGTGGCAGCGCTCACACGGCTCCGCTCCCCTTTTACTTGAGCGTCACACGCGCTCGCCAGGCAGCTGTTACATTAAAGATGGGCCAATTATTGTTGACAATGATTCGGGCACGTGGAAATTTACAGAACAGAACCGTTTCAGTCTCTAATTTAATAACGTCGCAATTAGAACGCTTGCTCACAGTGATTTTCGTGATTTGTGTTTTTGTGAGCAATTTGTCACCACAAAATGCTGTCGTGAGCGAGGAGGCGTGCGGCGGGGTGGTTGGCTTTGTACTCTGATGCGAATGTGCAACGATTTCGGCTGTCGCTACGGCAGTCACGGCCCTCCTGTGACGCACGCGCAACGCACGTCACGTGGTCTGGCGTTTTTCATGGACCAGGCAAAGTGGAAACAGGTCAGAGGTGAAAGGGGCAGAGAGAGAGAGAGAAAGAGGGGCAGTGGATGGGGTGGAACTGAAGAGTCAACAATGAAACCCGAGGTAATCAAAATGTGGAATTTCCATGAATGGTCCAGTGCTGCCCAAATTTCAATGTATGGAGGCCTCCTCGTGAATGTGCACTCTCTCGTATTATCTTGAAAGTTAAAGGAGGTTCAATGTTATCGGCGCTTTGTTGGGAGACTGGCTGAGGCTCTCGTTTGTGTTGGCCAGGTCGCTTCTGAAAAGAGAGCTATATAGCTCAGTGGGCCTTACCTGGTAAAATAAAAGTTAAAGAGTTAAGTAGAAATATCAGCTGTTGTAGGCTTGGGTTGTAAGGCGGCCAGGAGATGGCAGTGCAGTAATGAATGCTTGACTCTATGCGAGGGTAGCTTGTGTTTGTTATTTGCACGCTATCATTTTGTGGTGGGGGGTGGGGCCCTCCGGGTACTCTGGTTTCCTCCCTCGAGTCAAACACTCCTACATCCAAACGCAAGGCCCTCTTGAGAACAATCACGACGCTCAGTGTGGCTTGCCAGGGTAAAAGGGGGGATCGTTTTGAGATGAATTCTGATCTGGACTTTGCACAGGTTGCCCAAGATGATTGCTGATTGTTTGTATTTGGCACTTACAACAATACACCACGGCACTTCAGAGAATGGGTATGAAACCAATGACCTAAAAAGTACGCATGATCACAATGGGATTTTCAGCTAATAAAATGCAATCTAATAGAAAGCATGTTTCATGACAAAAGTTAATCACCACTGCACATACGGCACTAACCTTTTGCATCAAAATGGAATGGCTTTATGTGCGGATGCACTATATGTGTTTATTATTATTCTGGGAGAGCATTAGTTACGTGTAGATTTGACATTGATATGGAAACAATTTCCAAAAATTATAAATCATTGATTTATATACGTTTGGTAACCGATGGACGGCTCAATGCTTAGTATTGCTGTGTCGTTCATAGAGATTGTTTGACCATACTTGACCACGCTGATGAATGAGGATTGGTGAAGAAGGTAGGGCCCAGGACGGATTCAGGTATCTCTCACCACTGATATTCCCCATGGCCAGGAATCAAGCTCGGGATGCTGGGTTCATCGTGCAAAACACAAACAACCGCAGTGCCACCACTCCCCCCCCCAAAACCTATGTAAATGGAGGTCATTTGTTTTATTTTCATCAAAAATATCAATACAATTATTTGATCAATGTGCGTACGTAAAATAGGGCTTATGTGGAGGCAAATATCTATTGTTATTTTGATTTTTTTTAACAAACAAAGATCCCCCGAATAACCGTTTGAGGCTGTGGGGGCAAGTGCTGTTGGTGAGCGCCTAATATCGAACAGACCCACACACACCCAGACAGGTCCAACCAAGTACTGCTCACAAAGCAATGTATGCCAAGGCGCGTTTAGACAATGGGCCAGTCAATGTTGTCAGGTTGCACACGTGTGTGTACACGTTTTCGCACGCACGTACGCACGCACACTCACACTCGTATAACAAAAACTGATAGCAACGCTGCCGCTGTGTAATTGCTCACACTCTAGGGTACAACGCGGTTGCAAGCAACGCAACGTCTGGGACACGCTGTTGTTGTGTTTTATCACCAGGACCGTTCTCTGTCCGCGCTGCGTTTCATTGCATCGTTGCGAGTCACCGCGCCGTCATTAAAAGAGTAGCACGCGCTCACCCTGGGCATGATGTTGATTTGCTGCTGTTCACTGAAAGTCCCCGCGTGTGTGATGCCAGGGAGACGGAGGGCATCGTCGTCGTTACACTCGGTGGCATCGTCGTTACACTTGGTGGCATCATCGTTACACTCGGTGGCATCATCGTTACACTTGGTGGCATCATCATTACACTTGGTGGCATCGTCGCCCCCATTCCTTTACGCACACGCAAAGCGATGCCATCTTCACTGCTGTACTTTGGCGGAGCGTTTTTTGTTTGTTTGTTATCGGTCGCAGTGCCACAGGTGCTTGTATTTGCCCATTGCTGTTTCATGAACACTAAATTCTTCCTAAGGGGTACATAAAAAAATATTACACAAAATGATTGTGGTGCTGGGGGAAGATCACATAGTCAATAATTTTAACGGCTGGATTTTTTTTTTGGTGGTCGTAGCACTAAAAAACATTTGGATTAATTCTACTTCCACGTGCTTGCCCTAAACACGACTTATCGTGTTCACAATTTCCCGTGGGGCCTTCTTTACGCATTAATAGCAATTGAATTGAAAACAAAAACAAGTTAAAAGTCGTCTCAAAGTTGAGGATTATAATATTATCGTCTCGGAATAAAATTTCTTGGCATCATTTGAAATCTCTCGGGTTATTTTATGTTTTATTCCTATAGCAGCAGCGTAGAGATTAATTAAACTCAGACATTTTTTTCCAGTAAGCTAAAGTTCCATGACAGATTTTAATACTCGTGAGATTGTTTTCTTCTCCAATTAGTCAAACCAAATGACGTGTTTCATTTTGTCGAGGAGATCTTCCTGCGATGTAGCCTCTATTTGCTTGTCCAGTAAAAATTACGATTCTTAACAAACCTGGACTATGACAAATCACCCAGAATGCACCCTATCATCCCAGATCTATAAAGTCTAAGCAGGGCTTAACATTTCCAGTGCTTAGATGGGTGAACAACAGGGCGGTGCTGCAAAGTGCTTCATTGTTCTGTACCCCCCCCCCCCACCTTCACCCACACTGGCCAGCGTGGTGAAGTATGGTCAAAAAATGCTCAGGGCCTATATGACTGGGAAACCCATCATCGAGCAGTGAATTGATGAACGGGCTGTATGTGAATATTTACAACAAACCGGATGCCTTTCGAGAGCGTTGCCAGCAACAACTTTTGCCTTGGCTCTGTGACCGAGGAGGAGACGAATATATTGCCTGCCGTGCTCCCGAGGAAGGCAACACTGGGTGCTCATTTCAAACCGAGTTGACCCAAGGGAGGTCATCATCAAGTGCAGAAGCGGATTTTTAAATTGTTGCAATATCAACATCAGAGGCTGGAATCGAACCCGGGTCATTGGGGTGGGAGCACGTGCATTGAGTGTGCTCCGGGTCAACCTGCTCGGCTGGCCTCGTGTGGGTTTCCAATTTCATCCAAAGAGGTATGACCAGTGCAGGCAATTGAGAAAGCCACAACGCTTTCTTACCTATGAACAGAAACAGAAAGCATGCGATGCCATTCTTTGGCTGGGGGTAATGCCAACACTTCAGCCTCCATCACAAAGAATATATGTTTATCTTTGCATATAATTGCAATGCTTTTTCCTTCGTCTGAGCATATATATTAGAGGCCTTTTTCAATCCACTTCTGATTCTAAGGCCTCCCCTCTCCATGTCAGTCATTGGTGGTTGATTGAGCATACTTCACCATGCTGGTCAGTGCACGTTCCTGATCAATTGGGGGGGGGGGGGGGTTGGAGGGCTCGTGACCGGTTCAGATGTCATTTGCCACTAATGTTTAACAGGACATGGCGATTCATAGCACAGCCTGAATGATTCTTGGATGTCGACCACCATGTGGATCGTGACAGGTGCAAAGAGGCATTGTGGATTGTAGAGGACAGTGGGGAAAAGAAAATTACTGTTCTATACATCCGCTTTCACCAAGCCGCATTGACCAGCATGGTGAAGTATGATCAATGCATCCCTCACTCACAGCCTGCAACGTGCAGAGTGAGGCGCTCACACAGCTTTCAATTTATCAACAAACAAAAAAAAACGAGCCGTGCATGCAAGAATTTGTTTTGCTGGCTTGTTTATTTAAAATCGCAATGTTTGATATTATTACTGTCTTCCTAAAGCACGTGGTCTTGTAAAAGCCCCTTTAGTGTTCTCCTTTTCATTGAGTGGGAACAATGGGGATTGTTACGCAGACACGGGGATAAGGGAGCAGTGCTTTTGAATCCATCTCTGCAGCTACTCAGGAAGGCCACTAAACAGAACATAAAATAGCTAATCCTGCATTGTATCTCTAATTGTGTTTCTGTAAACAACCCGTGGCCTGAAGATAGCTCTGTTGATAAGCACCTATAAAGCCGAGACAGAGGAAGTGGGTGATTTACCCAAGCCTGCCTGACTCCTGCGTACCGTGGAGAGAAATGCAGAGACTTTGCTTTTTATCTCGATTGAAAACTAATTTCTATATAATTGCTTCTTGTGTTTAGGTTGTTGTCCTTACCCCCACACCTCCGATTAGCGTGGTTGGCTACGTACGGTGCGATAGAAGTTCAACGTACATTAACACAATGTGCGCATTTTGAGGGATGGTGAAATAGAGTACTTTGGCTCATGGGGATACTGATCCTACCATCGGCTTGTGAAATTTCCACCGCTGGCTCAGGGCTGCTAAGAGGAGATGGGTGGCACATAACCCGATCAATTAAGCGGAAAGCCACTTCTGATTTTATTTGAACCTCAAGTGCTGTTGATGAAGTGGCTGTTAGTGAGCACCTATTAACTAAATTAATACAAACCACACGCACAAGACCCCGAGATATTATTGTTTTTTGTTTGTATTGAATGTCGGAAATTGCAGTGTCATCTTTTATTACAGAGAATGTACAAGGCACCTCCAGCCATTCGCGAGGGGGCATTATTAATTAACAGCGGAAGTGTGAGCTGATAAGCATGCAAAAATGCGTCATCACAGACTACTCGAATGGCGATTTCTTTCATATGAAATAAAATAAACACGCACGATATTTTGTACGGCATTGAAATGTGGGTTTTGCTGTCGTTATATTTGTGGAGCAGTGTTATAACACGGTTGGCATGTGACCTTTTGGAAGTAATGAAACGGGGCTCCCTGTCCAATTTCCCTTCGCCTCTTCGTAGGCCCGGCGTGCCGGCACCCATGCGCCCCGGCTCCTCCGGCCTGTCGGCATTCGGTGCAGTAGCACCGCCTGCACACTCGATAGCTACACCGCTGCTGTGAGTTCAGCTCAACTGGAGTCTGCCTCTCTCACAAGGGGCTGTAAACACAACAGCAGTCGGCTATAATGTTTAACAAATACAACTTTTTAATTAAAAGGGAGCTTTCAGCAATTATCTGTTCTTCCACATCGAAGTGTTTATCTTGCTGGTGTTTTCTTTCAAACTTTTTTGTACGCAGGGACAAGCAATGTTCCGGGCAATATTCGTAAATGATTGGCTCCATGACTTCAACTCCGCAGTAAAAGGGGTCGAAATTCACGCTGTGTAACCTATTCTCACGAGATGCTGATTCGAGCGCTGGCCCACACACGCGTTTCCGCGACCAGTCACAGACACGGAATTTGCAAACTGTGGCATCGTATATAACGTCCTAAAATGATGTAGATCCGTTAAGCACAAACACATCTCTTCTTTGTTTATTACCTTGCGATGTCTCTCCATGTTCTCTGTGCGAGGTCAGGGATCAACCCAATGCAAACTCGCTCGCAAGAACAAGATGTCTTGTCCGACATGCAGTTATTTGTTTCTTGCGGCACTCTTTTACAGCGGCTGACCAACTGTTCGTATTTTTCAAACGGTTTTTCAAAGTTGCACGACTCGGCACATTTCGCAAAAAGTTACGACCCTTGCGCTTCCCGAGCGTGGAGAGCAGGGTCGAGAAATAACATGGACCACTTTGAGAACCCTCGTCTCCCTGCCGGATCTCTCGTGCATCTTTTCTACACCCCATTGGGAACCGGACTGTTGGCCCAGGAATTGCCCAGTTCTGGCCCAGGAATGACCCAGTTCTGGCCCAGGAATTGTCCAGTTTTGGCCCAGGATTGACCCAGTTCTGGCCCAGGAATTTCCCAGTTCTGGCCCAGGAATGGCCCAGTTCTGGCCCAGGAATGGCCCAGTTCTGGCCCAGGAATGGCCAAGTTCTGGCCCAGGAATTTCCCAGTTCTGGCCCAGGAATGGCCCAGTTCTGGTCCAGGAATGACCCAGTTCTGGCCCAAGAATGACCCAGTTCTGCCCAGGAATTGCCCAGTTCTGGCCCAGGAATGACCCAGTTCTGGCCCAGGAATTGTCCAGTTTTGGCCTAGGAATGACCCAGTTCTGGCCCAGGAATGACCCAGTTCTGCCCAGGAATTGCCCAGTTCTGGCCCAGGAATGGCCCAGTTCTGGCCCAGGAATGACCCAGTTCTGGCCCAATAATGACCCAGTTCTGCCCAGGAATTGCCCAGTTCTGCCCAGGAATTGCCCAGTTCTGCCCAGGAATTGCCCAGTTCTGGCCCAGGATTGACCCAGTTCTGGCCCAGGAATTGCCCAGTTTTGGCCCAGGATTGACCCAGTTCTGGCCCAGGAATGACCCAGTTCTGGCCCAATAATGACCCAGTTCTGCCCAGGATTGACCCAGTTCTGGCCCAGGAATTTCCCAGTTCTGGCCCAGGAATGGCCCAGTTCCGGCCCAATAATAGAACTGTGTACCCCTCGAACATATGTTGAACTTCTTTCGCGCCGTACGTAGCCAACCGTGCTAAACGGAAGTGCGGGGGAAGGACAACAAACTCCGCACAAAAAGCAGTTTTAAAGAGATTAGTTCTCAATCTATGTCTGAAGAAATTAGTTTTCAATCTACGTGTGTGTCCCCACGCATCATGGTGAGCCATTAGGACTCCATGGACTTGAGCTCTCTGCCCCATCCCCATCATCCACGGTCAGTCAAGACCCTCTGTGGCTGGAGGTCTGGACAGGAAGGTCTCTTGAATCAAGTTTCGTAACAGCGTTTAAAATTAAGTTTGATTAACTTTGGGTAGGACTCTTGGCGCCGGAGTCGATTAGCTGATCGCATGGGGTGGGGTAAAGTGTGGGGAAACTCCCACCTCTTCCAAATTCCCTCGACAGGAAGCGCTCTCGTGCACCCCCTAGTGGAGGCTCTTCCACCAGCAGTGGCGTGGCGAGCAATTTCAGGGTTGCACCTTTAGCTTCACTTAACTTTAGCGTAGAATGAGTACGAATACGATCTACCAGAAACTTCTCTCACATGCCCGTTGCGCTCCCTAACCCTGCCCGCGAGCCCACGTCCTCGATGTCCACTCTCCCCTTGCTCCCGAAATACACGGAGGGGGCAAAGGGAGGCAGCGCCTGCTGCTGTGTGCTCCCCCGATTTTGTACGTAAAATTCCAAGTGAAAATTATTTTTTTAAAGTGGAGCAAGTCGTCTTTCGCGTGGCCCATGCAGATGCAGAGCAGTAACGATGACTGTCACGTTCCGGTGGTGGAGCCAGATAAACGCGTCAGGTGCAGCGGGAGTGTATCGCTGTGACATTTCCTTCGTATGTGTGGGTGGGGAATTGAGTCGTTATATGTTGTACGGTCTGTTCTGGGTGACCACAGTCACACACTGTACAGTTTTCCATTTGTGCATCCGGTATCCGCATCTGCCATGGTTTGTGCAGATGAGATTAAAGGTGGACCCTAAGTGGAGCAAGTGCTCGTGGTATACAGGATATTCATCTCTGTGAAGTTTGGAATGCAGTGTCCCAACGAATATAGATCAGGGCGGAGCAGTTACTTTGTGAAAAACAGGACTTTGCCGAGTGCAACATCGGCCCTTGCTGAGTGCAACATCAGGCCACCAAGTGCTTTGAGGCATCCATGGTCATTTGTTGGCCTAAGTTCGTGAGAATGCAGTGGCATGGCAGGGGCGACAGTATGAAGAGAGACTGCGAGGCACAGGGAGATGGTGAGGGACACGGACACGGGAAGAGATACTGGGAGAGACAGGGAGATGGGAAGGCACTTGAGAGACAGGGAGATACTTGGGGACACGTCAGGGGTTGTGCCGGGCGGACTGGTTGCTCTGCACGTGCTGGAGGAAGAGGCGAACAAAGTAGCTCTGTGGCTATGTAGGCTAACGTCCACGCAAAAATATATATTGTAAATGTATCTGGTGTTTTGACTGTGGGAAGTCGCGCGAGATAACATTCACTAAATCAATAAACAGGGGGACACTGAGAGACACAGGAAGAGGGAGACACATCTTATCCATTTGTTGTTCCTTGAGAGGCCAGGACAGGTTTAGGGTGAGACTGGAACAGGGTCAGCGCCGGGACAGGGTGTGATCTGATCTGGAAAGGTAGTCGAAGGTAGACGAAGGAGGAACACATTTCACTGGCTCCTTGTTTGTCATTTCAATGTCGCCTTTGCTGGGTTTTTTTGTCCCCTACTCGATATTAACACCTGCACCAGGAAATGTTATTTTCATTTTTACCACTGGACTGTGAAAGTGCTAAGCTTGCCTGGACGTGGTGCATGTTAAACCCTACACTTTGAGTGTTTTCGTTAGAATGCGATGTTTGATTGTGGTTGGTCGTCTCGCGTGGGAGTCTGGCTGTCTGGAGGGCATCCTCCCGCGTTGCTGGTGGGTTGCCGGTTCTGGTTCACGGTATCTATGGGGTGGGAATGACCTAGCCACACAATACTCTTCGTTTCCATCATCCATTGGGACAAGCAGATACATGTTGAAGGATTAGGATTTCGTGCCAATTCTCATTGGGAATTGGGAAAGAAAAATCATGTCTAAAAGCCTGGAGGGTTAGAGGGCAAAGGGCAGCATGAAATTACACAGAGAGCACTTGATTCATTAGCCGGTGATGAATGTTCTGAAAAACTGTGTTCCATGCCAATACTAATTCTTGTAAAGTGACGCTAATGGCCAAATGTAATGCAATCAGCGAAAACAAACACACAATTAGAATGTACAGTTTTCATACTTTTGCTCCACGACTGGCAATTTTCTTACAAATAGCGGTGTGGAAAGTGGAGTCTGCACAAATTCTCCTGACAGTGATTTGGACGTCTCATTCACACCGCGAGAATCTTGGCAGGCATAAGGCGAGCAATACGACCCAGACATCACGAGCCCATACACGCATATCCTTTATTTATGCCATGTTAAAGACAATTCAGATTGTGAAGAAAAGTAAGTGGCCTTTGGCAGGACTTGCCGCTAGGAATTGATGTTTGTGATTCTAGTCGATCGGCAAAATGTGTGTGGTGAGCTGTGCTGTGAACCCGGCGTTCCGAGTTTATATTTAGGCGATCTAACTCCAACAAAAAACCTCTTGTGGATAATACTGGTCGTGGAAAGCCTACGTGTTAAACCATCCCTAGTTAGATTCCTGATCATGGCTAACACCATTGTCCGAACCGTTCCTAGGCTTCCCCTAGGTCGACTCAGCCTCAAATCAATACCTCGTGCGATATGTAACTATCGCCACTTGAAAGACAAACGTGGCTGGGCATGGTGCTGGCCACCCTTGTGTGCCGTGTCGGCTTTCATGGGTGGTCACTAACAACACTTGCCCCAACAGTCTGTTCAGGCAATAAGGGGGATCTTTGTCATTATACTCCCACCTCTACCAAATAACATCTACAGGGGCTCTATAGAGCTGCCTCGAGTGGGGGCCACTCCGCCCGCAGTGGCATGATAAAGAAATTGCACGGATGCACCTCTACCGTTTTACTATATTAACCGAAAAAGGACAAACTAAGTCCTTAAAATAATATAGAGAACGTGAACATAATTCGTTTTATCTGCAAAGAAAAGTCCTGTGTGTTCACCACAGAAGACCTTGATGCATGCAATTCATTGTAAAAAAAATAATTAAATTAAATCTACTTAACAATCTCAAAGTAATGGTGGTGTTGCTGTTTGGAAAAAAAAGTGGACAACCAATGGTCTGGCTGTTTAGTCTGGAACCATAAACCTCCCACTAAAAGGTTTCTTTATTTCACCCATGATGACCCATTATCCCAAATCAAATTGATTTTGAATTTCCATGAACAAAGCTATCAGGGAAATGGAAAGTATTTTGACTAAATGCATTCGAAATACCGAAACCTCCATTACCTGATTCGCGTCCATTTATTTTCTAACCAAAATAATCTTGACAACACATTAAGGGATGGCACGAACAATTATGGAATTTCCGCACGTGACAATGGAACTAACTAAACCTTGTCGTGAACACTAATGCAGTAAAATAATGCCGAAACAGAGAGCTCCACGTAAATAAATGCCGAGTTCCCTCGGTGTTGGCTTTGAAAATGCACACATTAAAATCACATTCCGTTCAGGATGCAGATGTGTGAGCCAATTTGGCTTTATTGAATTTGTGTTTTCAAAAGCAGGGAAATATTTCCGTATAGCATCTGACGTATTTTATCTATTTAATTAACAAACATAGATTAGGCTGGGACAATAGTTGTACAAATCCCAGAAGTCCTGCAGATGAATTCAACTTTTTGTTTCATAACAGACTTTGATTTTGTTTTAATTACTCTTCATTAAACATATACACGAACTATTAATTTCAGACGCTCCTGTTCTAAATGTTTCGCCAGACGTGCACTGGTTAGAGTATTTTTTTTATTGATCGAACTTTCTATTCATACATCTAAGTGAACGCGTTTTGTTTGTATTTGCCCTGGGGAGATGTGTCATTATTGGGCTGCATCTATGCCACTTTCAGAACCCACACACAATGAGAGTGGCTGCATAGCCAAAGGGAAACATGTGACCGAGGAATATTTATAAAATCGTGCCGTGAGAAATATCCAGAGCAACATTAACATACCCAGTATCCCAGCGCTATTAATTTCAAACAAATAGCAATAAGACGAGCAATACAGCGCAATTACAAAGGAATAAAACAAACACAAATATATTCAGTCGACAACATTAATTATGCACAAAGCTCTGTGAAATCACACTTGGCTATTCCGCACGCTACAGCTATTGTCTCGTAATTTCCAGATAACTGTAGCCCGTGTATTAGCACAACTCCTGCACAATTATATATTTATATATATTTTCAAATCGAATTCTTCCCTGGGGTGATTCTTCTTCCCTTCCTTCCACCACCCCAACATGAGACCACTGCGGTCGTTGGGAGCCCCCGCATTGTGTTGGGGTGGGAGGTGTGGCAGATTAAAAAAAAACTTTGTGTGCCGATCTTACTGGCGTAAGAGCGCCGGGTCTTTTTGTTGTTGTTACGTCTGTCAACTCACCGATGGCTTGGCAGGGGAACGGCATGGGTGGTGGTGGTGGTGGTGAGCGACAGATTGGGAGGAGGAGCGAGACTGACCAAGCTCTCGACATGACCGGAATACTAACGCTTCCTCGCCAAAAACAAGAGGCTCTGCCACGGGGGAAAAAAGCCAGTCGGCTTGTCCGCTGGAGCGGCACGCTGTTGCCGCTGCTGTTGTTGTTGTCGTCGTCGTTTATGGCGTTGTGGACTTACTTTTTTGGACAAATCGGCTCTTGACGTTTAGGCGCGCGTGTTGAGCGGGTAAAAAAAAAACACGCGCGATTGTAAAAAAAAAAACATTCGTTAACGGCTGGTTTGGTACGCCCGTCGTACAAAGGGATTTTTGTACATCATCAGCGAGGGCTCAAAACATCTTCCGTTTCAATCAGGAGCCTCGGCGATGCCCGCAGTAGACTGGTGAAGTGTGCAGCTTCATGTCATCTCATGCTCATTTACACGCGTAAAGCAACGTTGTTTAGTAACGACTCATGTACGAAGCCAAGGTGCTTTCGCTCCCTCCGAGCAGAAAAATAGCTTCTTATTTTTTTGTTCTGCCCGACTTCTAACATGGGCAGCGGTAGTTAAGAAGGGGTTAACGTCCCAATTCTCCCGCTCCAAAACTGTGGCCACCCCACCGATTGGCGACCGCCTTCCCGATCACGTGGCCCGACTCATTTGTGCAGTGAACTCAATTAAATGTACCCAGGCACACTCTCTGCAAATGGATTTTTGTATAATAACTTTCGACACAGTACAAAGCTGAGGATATATTAGAACAGCAGTCTGGGTTAAATCACACCGTGGCGTTAGCGCTGCTAAAATATTAAATGCCAAATGTGTCTTTCTCTTTTCTTTAGCCAGCAGCCCATCATATGTGACTGAGCTACAAAAGGCACGCTTTGGACAGGAGAGTGATTTTTTTGTTTTAAACCGACACCGCGGAAAAACACGAAAATTGGATTACGGAGCCACGTAACCAGAAAGGACACACAGCAGGGCCTCTTTAAAGGGCCCAGATAGCTGCCTGATAGCATTTGATGTTTCCATGGCAATCTAATTTGCGGCCGGTAGAAACTCGCGTGGCTTCCGCTGATGAAAATAGCCAATAAATAGAGAATATTTCAAATGAAATGTTTTGGGTCGTACATTTTTCATGGGTGCATTTATCCTGAAAAATGCCCATGACAATCGGGGTGTTAATGTGACACAGGTTATTCATTTGTTCAGTCGTTGTAAGCGCGATGCGTGCCGCCAAGGCCAAGGGGCCAGGTTGGATGTAAGAAACCTGCGCCGCTGTTTCAACGGCCGTCCCGCCGGGAGAACGAACGGAACCCATCGACCTCTGAATTGCAAGTCCCTTTGTGCGAACCAATAACGTCGCCACGGTAGCACCGTAAGTGCGGGCGAATACGTAAATTAATCTCAAATAGATGATTGAGTTTGCTCTCTTAACGTCACCGTTTACGTGTGGAGGATGTTTTATTCCGTGCCGTGTGGAGTACCCCGCGCGACAAGTTTCAAATCGTGAAACCGTTTTGCATGTGGAATGCTTCCTCCACTCATGTGAAAAGGTCAAAGGGAATAATTTTCCCTGCACGTGGAAGAAAAAAAAGAAATTAGGAATAAATTCCGATGAAAACACACATCCCGATAAGTTAGCCCTGCATTGTAATGTGACACTGCTACTTCCACAGCCATGAGCATTAGTGAACACGAACACAGACAAATACGCGCTGACACTTCCACCCCATGCAGCGCGATGTGTCCATGCTTAATAAACGAAACAAGACATTTCTGATCTTGTGGATCGTTCCAGTGTAGTTCTGCAATTAGTGGAATTCTTACATGCTAATTGAAGCCTATTGAATTCCAACATGAACAAAGCAACTCAGAGTTGCTCCATTCAACACCGATGCCTATCACTGCAGCCCAACTGTGCTCTCAAGTGAAGGAATGAGCTCATCATCAAACAGAATGCCTACTAACCCGCTAACCTCTACCAGAGGACACCGCTGAATATAACCCTCAACAATCATACCATATAAACAATATTGCTGCATGTATCGACATAATATCCACGAGGCATGTAACCATGCATCTATTCAAGGGTGGCTAAAACCCAGATTCAAGCTCATTGCTTCGACTCCTGGCATCACCCATCCACCTCAAACACGTAGACACTCTCTTTAAAAAAAAAAATGTCCAAGGCCTCTTCAAAACGTATCTACATCGATGAGCAAATAACCCTAACTCTGGCTTCTGTACACGTAACTCTTTGTGTTTGTATGCACGTTGAACTTCTTTCGCGCCGTACGTAGCCAACCATTCTAATCGGAGGTGCGGGGAAGGACAACGAACTAAACACGAAAAGCAGTTCCAAATAAATGAGTTTGTCAATCTAAATGATGATTTAAAAGCGTATAGCTCCAGTGGATTTCTAATATTGGAAGGAAGAGCGTTCCAGACGGCCGCAGAAGCGCACGTGAACGCGCAGCGCGATGCAGCAGTCTTTGTTCGATGGTTAGCCAGAGTTGTGGACACGTGATTTCTCTGTGTGTTGTGTGGACAGGGCGGAGGCAGAGTGGGGGGGTTCTTGAGGACCAGTGGTCTGCATTGCGAGGATACAGCACCGAAATTGTTGAGAAGCACTAATTTAGAATAACGTAGCATATACGTGTTTAAATGTGAAATGAAAAACTGTGCAATTGTGAAAATGCTAATGAGACGGTAACACTTTAGCTGGTCTGCCAACAAGTCTTTTTTTTTACTCCCGAGTAACTAATCTCAAACATCCCTTTTGCTCTGACACCTCTCGAGAGATGCACTGCCTGTGCGGCTTGGTACAAATAAAAAAAACGATGATGGTGAAAAAAAACACACACACAAAGAGAATAGATTCTTGAACAAAAATCATAACCACGAATCATGGCCACTTATTGATTTACTGGGGAGGGCGATGAATCATGCATTCCCTAATATCCACAATGCAATGCATGTTTGTGCTGAATAGCCACAACAACGCGTGTTCTCATTGGCCATGGGCCTTGCAGCGCTGGTGACGAGTAAAACGTAGAGATATTGTGGACGCCCATCTTAAACTCAGTGGGTGTGATTCCCATGTTTGTGAAGGTCCCGTTAAGCTTGGTGGATTGATCCACCCTGGCAGAATCAATTGAAAAATGCGCGCGGAGTGATCCGCCAGACGTTAAATAGTGCTCCGACAACACGCGAATTGTACCCCAGTGGTCTGAAGATGAACCGTGTAGGTGGTGGGGTGGCTCGGGGTTCAGAGCACTGAGCCAAAGCCACAGAGGTGGGCTTACATTGAGTGGGTTTCAGCCGCACAACGATCCCATCAGGTGGCTCGGGTATAGCGAGCCGATGATCTCAGCCCTGTCGTCAGTGATTGCACGCAGCATTCAATTGGGTGGTTTTCACTCGCTTGACTTGAATACATTATCGCACTCACGATTCATATCAATAATGGCTTTACTATCGTGCGATGAACACATTTCTGGAGTAGTGCTGGCTGGAAAATGTGCCGTCCCCCGCCCCCCTCCGCCTAGTGTATGGACAGATAGGGCCCACTCGATAGGGTCCTCGGACGTAGTTCCGTGACCTTTGCTTCCGCCGTTCTCTAACAGTCGGGCGGTGCGCTGTGCTGCTCCGCGAGCATTCCGAATGGACACTCGCTGATGGCGCAATTAAATTTCGGAGAAAAAAAAAAAACACGATACGAAAAAAAAGGTAACGGGCCATCGAGACCACCGTTGGCATTGTACCGTCGCACCTGCATGCCGTGAGCCATGGCCAGATTCAACTATTTATTATCCGGTGGAAGAGTCTGCAGGAGGGGTAGTTTCAGCGCAGTTCCGACTCACATCACGTCTCGCCGTGCCGCCGAGCGTCTCAAAACCCTCTCGCTCTGATCCCCGCCACGGGCTCCCCACTAGCAACAAACGCCTCCTTTTAACCCCCCCCCACCCATCTCTGTCGGCCTCTGCTCAATGGGAGATCGCTGCATTTTTGTTTAAACTCCCTGCCACCCTTCTAGATTTGAAGCTTTCGTGATTGCAAGGATTCATATTCTTAGGTTTTTTCGGTAAAGTCACGTAGGTACAAAATTAATTATTATTTTTAAAAATTTAAATTAATAAAAGTTAAATAAAAATAAAATAAAATAAATTTATTTTTATTTTTTCTCTTCCACCCCCCTAAACATCCGTGCTGCCCCTCCCTGCCCTCCTGTTCCGAGCCCCATGGCTCAAGAACTTCTCTTCAGACTGCGGGAGCGTCTTAAATAAACATCACGACGTTTGCGGTGGCTACTTTGCAATACTCAACCCCTTCCGTGCACCGCCTTGCCTTGCGCGGCGACGATTCGTCGTCGATCAGCCTCGGCAATGAAACGTCGCGAGGAGTACGGTAATCGATGGAAATCCTTCAAACATCGGATTGCTCGATCATCGCGCTGAAGATGCAGCTACATTTTAGACACGATATACGAAACCACATTACAGTGCCTGTAAGCGCCCCCCTCCCCCCCTCCCCCCCACTTTTTCCGCATTATCATCGCCTTCTCCATCTCACCAATCCAAAAACCACTCACAAGCAAAAAGCGTCTTAGGAGTAAACGGACGTACAGTGTCCTGTGTATTGATCGTTGTCCTCGGGAGACCCCTAGGCGCGTCACGGAGAGGCGTGAGAAGGGTGCCCGGGGTGTGTGTTGAGTTTCCGTGTAAAGTGAGAGTTTTGCCTTGTACATCCCTGCGGTGATTGTGGCCTGCAGAAAGCGATCTCGAGAAAGCGATCTCGATCATTGGCACGCGGGTTTCCGCGGAAGTGGGTGGCTCGGGTTCGCGTGCCGCGTGTTCGTCTTGCGTGCGGAGCAGGAGTCGTGCGAACTGCGGCTATGCGATGGTAGTTTGCGATGTAGAGGATAGTGCGACGTGTCGTACGATGTAAGATCTACGATACGGGGCCGTCCATAAATGACGTCACACGATTTTGGACGATTTTTGACCCCCCCCCCCCCGTCACAAAAAGTCAGACCTCCCTCAAATGTGACGTCACAAAGCTCTGCCCCCTCCCCCCAAAACCATATTTTCATTTTGAAAATAAAACATGCTTCAAATCGCTTTAAACTATTTTGTAGTCCGTATTTAATGTGGCGCTGCACTCTGATGTTGTAAGAGTGTTGTTATAACAATTAGTGTTATCACAATTCTATATTTATTTAAAGTTGCGCATTTTGATGTGACGTCACATTTCCCTCCCTCGTCACACATCGCCACAAATGTCTGACCCCCCCCCCCCTAGGTGCGTGACGTCATTTATGGACGGCTCCTACATGACGATATCGATTCGATAAATATTGCTATATCATGGTGATCATTTCTAATTTCATATTTCTTTAAAAAAAATTACTGGCGGATTATTTTACGAAATGACAAACTCAGTGGCGAAAGTTGTAAAATAAGAGCTCACAGCATTATACAGTATGATACAATGACATTGGTTCTTTAAAAAAATGTCAAGATTTTCACGACATGTTTCAGTAATTCTAGATTGTAAAAATGATAGCACGTGCACTGTAAATGTTCAACAAAATTAAAGCGTTAACAAGACTCATGGCAGGCTTAAGTTGCGTGAACTGCAGCTTAAGAGCGTCTGTGACCATTATTCGTGATGGATGTACTTCAAAGCAGAGAACAGAATAGTGAGAAAAAAAGTGTGAAATATAATTACAAAGTTACGGGAAATTGACATCGCAATAATCGCGCTATCCTGACATTTTTATATTGCATTGTATCGTGCTAAAAGAATATCGCGGCAATCCTAGTGGGTAGGTTAGGTGCTGCAGATGCGTTTGCTGTGTGTATGTGCGCGCGCGTGTGTGTGCATGCGTGCTTGCCTGCTTGCCTGTAAATATCCAGGGGATGTAACCAGATGCCAGGCAATTAAGCTCATGGATCCCAGCCCAGGTTAGATATATAAGCACTGGAGAGTCGTTAGCATCCCACACCCTGAGTGCCGGCAAGGACATTAGCAACGGCTAAGTGCAAATGCGGTGCTGGATTGGAACAAGCACGCGTTGATGCGCCGATGAGATGCGAAACGTCACGCTCGATGTCACTCACTTGGAATGACGTGGGGGGGGGGGGGGGCTTGGTATTTGAGGCTCCCAATTAGAGCTCCAACTTGGTGAAGCGTTGCTGACCCTCGAGCAAAAGCAGCAGCAACAACAACAACAACAGCAATATTCGACGCTTCCTCCAGCCATCCCACAATAGATTTCGCCTTATTCTCTCAAACCTGCTGCTCAGCCTGGCCGCGGAAACCAAGCCAATTGCACATGTCATCCCGTTTTAGCCTTCCAACAACGCCACCTCGCCGTTGTGAATGAAGGTTGCTCTGTGCAACATCATCAGAAGGTGCTTGAACAAAAAAAAACACGGCAAATATCGTCTCTCTTTCCCCGTGCGCCAAAGAAAAAAAAAAGAGTCGTACGCCACCTTCCCACTTGCTCTTGATTTTGAGTGTTGGATACATGTGAAAAATAACAGAGGAAAATGTTTTCTCAAAGAAAACAATCTGGCAAGCTCATCCGTTTCAGGGGAATTGTCGCTCTTTGAATAATAATCAATTCACGTGTGGATTGCTTTAATTATTTTTTTGGGATTATTTCTTGGCTATATCATCATCATCATTTATTAGCCATGAATAATTCCACTGCTGGATGAAGGCCGCCTCAAGGCGACGGCATTCCTCGCGGCCCGTCACGCAACAGTCCGATCTCATCACTCCATCTCCTTCGTCGGACGTGGCTGTTGGGTGCATCGCCTCTGCAAGGCCCCCCAAGGCTGCCACTCAATCCATGGCTGTAAAAAAAAATACGACACTTTCGTTGACTTCAAGTAATTCCTCACAATTGCACGATAAACCAATTTATAACACGGAGAGATAGTTGTTTTTCTTTCAGATAAGACATCTGAGAAGGCACGGCTATTTGCATCATAAACTATATTGTTATGACTGAACACTGACATGTTATTTCTGGAAACGCTGTAAAATACCAAATCATATACAAACTAGAAGTCTAATGATTTACCACCTCTCGCTACCCTCAGCGATGTGATGAATTGCACTGAGTCAGGGCCACGATTTGATATGAGATTTAAAAAAAATATATATTTATTTTGGTGCACGTAGCGGCCACTCGTGGCTACGTGGGATCATAGGAACCGATTACATAAACCTATACCAATAAAAAGAACACGTTGATTCTTACCCATGGAATTCGATGCGAGTGTGATGAGCTTAATTGACGAACCGATACATTGCTACGCCATTCCACTGTCGACATTGTCCACATGTTTTCATAATGTTCGTAATTATCTCATTGTCAAAGTCATAATTCTCAGATCCTTGTTTTAATGATCGTGATTTAATGACTATAATTATAAGCTATCAAATCTTGACTTAAAGCGTTCGTGACTGCAGGAATTCATATTCTTTGGGTATTTCAGTAAAGTCACGTAGATTGGTTCGATCGCAACAAAAGCGGTGACGACCGCTTGTGTTGCGATCGAAACGTCGTAGTTTTTTGTTATTTAGTTATATTCTTTGAACCTATCTACGTGACTTTACTGAAAGACCCAAATAATATAATCGCTATTCAATTTCGATTCAAAGCTTTCGTGACTGCAGGGATTCATCTTCTTGGTTCTTTCGGTAAAGTCACGTAGAAGGGAAGTAATAAAATAATAAAAATAAAACATAATAAAATAATATAATATAATTATTATATAATAAAATAATAAAAATAAAACATAATAAAATAATATAATATAATTATTATATTTATTTTATTTTATTATGTTTTATTTTTATTATTTTATTACTTCCCTTCTACGTGACTTTACCGAAAGAACCAAGAAGATGAATCGCTATTCAGTTAATAATACAAACATAGGGGGGTGGGGGGGGGGGGGTGAAGGGTGGCAGTGTGGTTAGCGCATTGGACTTCGAACCTGGCTTCCCTGAAGTTGATTACAAACCATGGCCTCCCGTCTGTGGTGAGCGATATCGGCACTGGTTCGAGTAACCAACTTCGCCAACCCACACTGACCAGAACGGTGAAGTCTCGTAAAAAAAAAACCCGACGACCAACACGGTGTAGAGAGCCCTTCTTCCGGGAGTGTCAACACGCACCGTGTGTTGGAACCTCTTTTCGCACCGTACGTAGTCAACCCTGCTAGTCGGAGGTGCGGGGGAAGGACAATAAACTAAGCACAGAAAGCAATTCTAAAGGAATGAGTTTTAAATCTATATTTAAAAGTGCGTAGCTCTAGGGGCTTCCTAATATCGGACGGGTGAGCGTCTCAGACGACCACAATAGAGCATCTGCAAGCGAGGTTTTAATTATTTCTCATTACATTAACACCATTTTTTTAAAATCTAGTAAAAGGTCATGAGCTTCAAATGTTTTTTTATTGGCTTCATAATCACACTCATTTCCAGAGTGTACCTGAAGAAGAAAAAAGTTGTTGAAAATCTGATATTATTTTCGGATTCTGCACCCTTAAGAAGGCAAAACGTTCAAACATTTCACTTCGCAGTCTGGGCTAACCCAAACATGAAACATTATCAAATGAATACACAAACAAGAGCGCTATGGAGTGCACATGGAAAATCTAATTTGGTAATGATAAGCAATATTCCGATGTGCATTAAGAAGAATGCTATCGATCATTGCCTATTACTCGCTAACAGCAGAGAGATCAGAAACACGGACATTGACAAAATGGGACAAAAGCTGAAACAGGTTGCAGAGAGGCAATCTTTTAATTCCACTGGAAGGTGGAAAATTGAGCATTTATTGACTGTTAAGGATATGGCGAGAAGGGATGACCACCGAGGACTGAGACTGATCATGGGATTGCAGTCAAATGCACCATTTAATGTTGCGATTAATTATACGTTATCCTCGCTTTGTAGCTCTTACACATGTTTATATAACACATGTTAATATAAACACATGTTTATATAAACACATGTGCACATGTGTCGACATTCAGGGATGCTGCCATGATGTTCATACATCGGTTTCGACTCGAGCAATGGGCACATTTCTCACCCCCGATAACCACCACTTCCATCCACAGTCAGACAACGTGGTGGGGTAGAGTGTGGTTACCGTCTAGGCAAGCAAGGACGAGTAGACGAACACACCTCTGGAGGTCATCTCATGAACCCTCTGTAGTAGAAGTCATTTCCCCTCCCCCACTCCCCCAAGTGGTCACGTGAGCAAGCAATTGCAGGGCTGCACCTTTATCATTTGCATTATCATCATCATCAGCAGCATCATCCCCTTCACACACAAAAAAAAACATTGAACGTGACTGCATTTCCTTGAGCCTCGATGTCCCTCTGAGTTGGCGAGAACGAGAAGACCACTTGGCATTTCAACCCTTAAGACAGTCGCCCCGTCATCGCCAGGCACAGATTCGCGAGGACCGCCAGAGGCATGTCACACGTGCTGCGCTCGTGCCTTACTTACCTCATGCAGATAAGCCAACTCGGGCAGCAAAGACAATATTTTACCTTTGGGGCGACGGAAGAAAGCAATTACCTAGCATTGTACGGATGACGGCGTCCATTATCACTGAAATCTCTTGGTCCTCGGCTCTAATTGTGCCAAGGACGAGAGAAGAAGAAGAACAAGAAGAAGGGATCGCCCCCCCCCCCACCTCCGGATTCAAATCAAATCGTCGTCGTTGTCACAGTCCGTTCGCAGCAGAGCGAACGCGTCCCCACAGAGGGACACCTCGACGCAGCGATGTGCTGAATCCGAGCAACGAAATCAGATTAATTTTTATTCACGCTTAATTCTAAATTCTGCCGCTAATTTAAATTAAGTTAAAAGATTTGCATAATTTCACTTTTTTTTTGTTGCTGAATACTAAGGAGACGGTCGTATGCGGTAACCTTAGAAGGGATTACGATTCAGCGCGTGGGGTAAAAAAAAAAGGGAAAGAAATTGCACATTTTAATTTGACAGGACGGAGTGTGATAAGGTCGCAATAGCAGCGCCAATGTGCGCGCTCTTCAAGCTGCCTTCACCCCGTTTCTCTCTGCATCGTAAAACGGAGACAAAAAAAAAACATCGTCAGATTCACGCAGGCGAAACCCTCACCGAGTCTCAGTTCTTCGTTGAAAAGGGGAGAGGGGGGAGGAAGGGGAGAGTGGGGTTCCGGCATCGAGACGTTTGGCCACTTGAAATTAGAAAACAAGTATTTGTCTTGTTCATGTTGGAGAAAACCGGGTGGACAATTTGAAATATCCGTGGACACGATGGCGCCGACACTCGAAGTATCCCGAAATAGATTCAATAAACCATTGCTATATTTCCATCATCAGGCCACCTTATATTATTACCAGAGTTGTGTGTGTTTGTTTCAAAGCTGTGCAAAATCAATTATGCAAAAATAATGAAAACCCCAAGCCGGTGTTTACAACAAAAAAATGCCCATATATTCTGACTGTGTGTCCAATCGCTTGTTTTCTTTTACTCCTTCTAAGAAGTGAATATTTTCATAAACTGTCTCACGAACCAGTGGTTTCAGGTCTCTTGGTAGACACAGCTCGGCAAAACAACACGGCGTGTCTCTCAGGCTCGCCCGTCAAGAGCAACACACGAGTCAAAACATTACAAAGTGAAATACAGTGCTCTCTGCCCCACGGCCGGATGGCCAGCCCATGTAGGCTCTATTGAGCCATGGACCAGCTGTCGATTAAATTGGAAATGTAAACAGTGGCAGACCCAGGACATTCAAAAACATGGGATGGCGAGGATGGTCCGGGAGGGGGATGCAGATGGAAGGGGTGGCACATGTTGAGGACATAATGCATAAGTTAATTTATTTGCATGCATGTTGTGATTATAGGGGGTGGACAGTCGATTATAAGTGGAGTCAAAACAAAAGCCTGGTATTATTCATTGAATCATCGCGCAGAGATCCACGGGGTTGTGAGGGGTGGGTGGGTGGGTGGGCAGAGACTTAATATATTATTTTGGTATCGTTTTGATGCGAAGTGAAAATCAATGGGTGTATTGCCTCTCTGGCGTCTTACATAGTCAGCCGAGTTTCATTGGACACTGGAAATTGTTGTTACAGTGGTGGCCGGTTGATCAGCAGCCTGGCTTGACGGCTGGCTGGCAGGCCGGCTTGCACGGACGACTGGATGGATTGATGAATGGCTGCCTAGATGGCATGCTCGCCTGAGGGAGTGTAGCTTGGTGAAAGTGCCACCTTGAATTCTAAATACCATACTGATCCAATATTTCAAACCCAAAAGTCAGCTTAAGAAGTCCCCCCTTCGTACCGCAGCGATATGTTGGTGCGGTTCCAGATGCCATGTGTCTTGTCACCTCTAAATGATTGTGCCATCTGTTGCGGAGCTGATGTCAACGCTGTGCTACTCAGGTAGGGGGTGGGATATAGGCATGAAGCGGCAGTGTGAACGGCAACCTGGATCGCTGCAGGGCGCAGACACAGCAAGCATTATAGCCACAGAGTGATCGGCACAGGGTGCTGCTGCTGGAGGCTTGGAAGAGGATTTTAAGCTTGTTTGGATGATCTAACGCAGGCTTAGTGAGCTTGGGCTAACTAGGCACATTACATTTCTATTAAGCATTCATGAGCAAAAATTATCTTCTTCTTCTTCTTTCCTCTGTAATAGAACATTTTTTGTTTGAGTTGCTTTCAGAATATATACCAGAAAACACTTTGTCAGACGTTCACGCGATAATCCCGTGAGGCGATGGCAATGAAAGGTTTATTTCGTCGTGCGCGGGTGTTACGCACGCGGCCGTTTCATTCTCTTTCCACGAGCTCCCACTTTACCCTTCCTGCGCGAGTACGCGTACGAGTGCGGTGCCTTCATCTACCCACTGCTGGATGGAGGCCTCCTCACACTGCGTAGTTCGTGGACGGGGGTTGGCGGGGGGGGGAGTATTTTAACATACTTTTGGTCCCTGCAGTTGGCTAAAGGTGGAATCATAGAAGTACAGATCAACAGTGACTTTGGCTGCATTGCGCAGCGAATAGGATCGTGGTTCCCTAACAACCGTTGTGTGCGTGGTGGTCACTCATCCGAGTACGATCCACGCTCAACCCTTGCTTAGCTTACAAGATCGGCTACATGCCAGGCGATTGAATCGTATGCTAAATTGCTGCACTTTCACCCGAGCCTTTCCGTTGTACGCATTTAATTGTCGCGAGAAGTTGCTGCATCAAGTTAGCTTGAAGAGTGACTCGCAGGTCAACAATACTGTACCAGGAAGTTTGACATCAAAGATCGGAAAGAAATCTCACGGTGTTCTGGCTCGAATGTCCATATTGGGGGAATAAGGCAATATTTTATTTCGTCACTTTATCATATTATCAGGTGGTAAACTGGTTGATTGAATTTCCTAAGTGTTTCTGTTAGCAAGCAGGGTTCACAATGAACATGTCTGAGAATTCTAGATTTGAAGCTTTCGTGACTGCAAGGATTCATACTCTTAGTTTTTTCGGTAAAGTCACGTAGGTAAAAAATGAAATTAAAAATAATAATAATAAAAAATATATATATTTTTTTGTTTGTTATTTTTTTATATTTTATTTTTATTAATTTTTATATCATTTTTTACCTACGTGACTTTACCGAAAAAACTAAGAGTATGTCTGAGAATGCGTGCGCGCAAAAGGGTCGGCGCTATTCTATTCCCGCGCGCGATGGCAACACGTTCAGGAGCAAAATGCCAATGTTGGGGTCTTCTCCCCACGAGAGGGCTACGGGAGAGAACTCGTGTACTCTTGCTATTCCTCCCCGATTGAGGGAGCACGAACTGCTGTTATTTACTATCTAGCAGAGGTCGCAAACGGGTTTTGATTCCTTACCCGTACCCGTACCCGGCCGCACCAGGGTCGCAAATGGGTACCCGTCCCCGTACCCGGCCGGGTACGGGTACCCGTACTCTACCCGTACTCGTACCCTACCCGAAATGAGTGACAAACGGCTACTCACCAGTGACTCACGGCCTAGCCGTACTCGGCCGCACCAGGGTCGCAAACGGGTACCCGTACCCGTACCTGGCCGGGTACGGGTAGCCGGGTATCGGGTAGGGTACGAGTATCGGGTACCCGGTTGCGACCTCTGCTATCTAGTCCATCGTTTGGGTTGCATGGCCACGGACGTACCGTGGTGACCTGTTGATGTTCTAATGCGGTTGATTGGTACACCCAGTGTCTTCGAAGACAAGGATGTACCATCAGCCGCATCAGAAAACATCAACAGGCTGCAGCGCAGGTCTCTTAGCCGGGTAAAGGTAGCCAGCTCCGAGGCCGCAGGCGTTTTTGTGTTACCTTAGACACAACTGATACCGTTGTCGAGGTGAAACGGACGCCGTTTATTGGAATCCAGATATGATCGGTGGAGGGGACGGCACTCATGGTGATTGTGCCAAAACAAGGCAATATTTCCGAGGAGAAGGACATACAGCAGAAACAAGATCTCGTGTTTTTTTTTTTCCTGCCGATGACAGTAACACAGCTCTTAATAACTATCTGTAAAACTAAAAACTCCACCCAGTGTCGAAGGCCTGGCCATTAACAAGGCTCAAGTTGTATATTACGACGGGGTCAGTTTACCATTTGTGAGATTTTTACAATCGAAAAGAAACCGTGGTGACAGAGTAGGGGGTTGGGGGCGGAGAAAAAAAACCCATTTTCACGTTTGTCAAACACATCCTTTAAACCTCTTTACGGAATTCCATTGTGTCAAAATATTTCACACGTACGATATGTGCAGCGAACACTATAAAACGCCACGACGTCGCCTGTGTGTGTGTTTAAGCCCGTGTAGGATTTTCTGTTGACCTTGGCAGAGGAAGGCAACCAGGCTATGCTGAATTATAATGGTGATCTCGGAGATAATTTGTATGCTACATAGGGGCCCGGTGCTAATGTGCTGCGTGTACCGCTGTCATTTTTACCTGTCAACGTTCAGGCTTTTTCTTATTGTTGTTGTTGCTCATATCTAAGCCAAAGCGAGGTTTTTGTTGTTGTTGTAAAAAAAAAAGCACTCGTTAGGATTGGGAGATGCGACTGATTTACAGGAAAAAAAAGAAGAGATTGCCATCGTGTCTGTGGTCTCCATTGCCGCCCTCGCCTTCCAAAACCATGAATATGATATCTGGCGGCAGAACAAACACCCGTGAAGAATTCCTAACATTAGCGCAGGATGCCATTATTGAAGCATTATTTTAATCATCAAAGATTATCAACTTGCGGTGTAATTAATCCGTGCTCTAATTAACATTTCAATTGCATGGTAATTAATAGAAGCACTAATTCCTATGCCCTGTTACTTTGCAGCTGTCATATAATGGAGCGGAATTTATAATTCCATTTGACTGTGAAATAAAATAAACATGAAGCACTCTATATGATGCTACATTCCGTATGCTATCCAGCCCACCCCCCTCCCCAAAAAAGGTCATTTTATCATCAGCATGTGGCACATCAGCCGTCCGAGATTACAAATGCTGTTATCTCGCATGCTAACTCAATTTTACGCGAGTGTTTTATTCCATTAAACGCCCATCCAGTGTTCTACACCTGGCTGGGGAAACAACATGACTACAGTACAACTTATTTGTTCTTTCGGTAAAGTCACGTAGAAGGGAAGTAATAAAATAATAAAAATAAAACATAATAAAATAATATAATTCTCACGACGTTTCGGCTACAACGCAAGCAGCCGTCTTCAGGTGAAGAATGAGACAATGCCAAGCTAGGAGCTTATATATAAGCTGCGTTGGAGGTGGAAGGCGCTCTTCTTCCACCTCCAACGCAGCTTATATATAAGCTCCTAGCTTGGCATTGTCTCATTCTTCACCTGAAGACGGCTGCTTGCGTTGCAGCCGAAACGTCGTGAGAATTATTTTATTTTATTATGTTTTATTTTTATTATTTTATTACTTCCCTTCTACGTGACTTTACCGAAAGAACCAAGAAGATGAATCCCTGCAGTCACGAAAGCTTTATACAGTACAACTATTACCAAGACTGCCCCCCCCACCCATCACCACCCCAAAGACAAAAATCCCCCGTGTAGCCTGTAACAGGCTGTTGGGGCAAGTGCTGTTAGCGAGTAGCACCTATGAAGGCCGGTACGGCACACGAGGGGGTGGTTGTGTGGCCAACACCACGCCCGGCCGCCTTTGTCTCCCCAGTGGCGATGTTTGCAACACCACACCAAGTAACTCATTTTAGGTTGAGTCAGCCTTGGGGAGATCCAAAGACCGGTTCAGATAATCGTCACTGGGTGTCGAGACTGTAGGCGTAAATCGAACCAGGGTCGCCGGGTTCATCGCGCAGGGCATTAACTGCCCCCCCTCCCCACTCCAAAGACAAAGATCCCCCGTGTAGCCTTAACAGCCTGTTGGGGCAAGTACTGTAAGCGTGGAGCACCTATGAAGGCCGGAACCGTACACGAGGGGGTGGGTGTCCAGCACCACGCCCGACCACATTTGTATCCCCATTGGCGATATTTACACACCGCACCAGGTACTTATTTGAGGCTGAGTCGACCCAGGGGAGGCCCATGACCGGTTCAAATAATCGTCACTGGGTGTTGGCCGTGAGCGGGAATCAGTCTCGGGTCGCCGGGTTCGTAGCGTAGCGCGCTAACCACTACACCACCGCTCCCCCACCCCAATACTCAACACCCGCCATTCTCCACGAAGTGACGGTGGCGTCACCACGGCTCCTGTGCCAGGCCAGGTGCACTTTGATGCCACGTGAAGTGTCGAATGCTCGCCGCTGACAGGGGGTCTCGGGACAGACTCCAGGTGTCAGGGGTTGGGCTGACTGAGATGACCGGTAGATGGGTGCACACCAGCTGTACCCCCTGCTGTGCGAACTTGCTTGCATTTTATCCGCCCGGCGCTCCGCTCGTTGTTGTGAGCGTCGCTCCTCTGCCGTCAAGTTGTTGTTGGAGGGTGCGACTGCCTCCAACTGCCCCGGTAGCAGCGTCCTTCACGAGCCTCCTCCTCCCCCACAGCAGCAGCAGCAGCCCCTCGCTTTCTTTGACGACAAAACGAAAAACGGTCATCGTCTTTTTACATTTTCCACCGACACCTGGGTGCTGCCAACCCCTCAAACGACTTCCGTACCCCCTCCCCCATCTACCGCACCCCCACCCCCCCCCCCCCCAAAATAAAACAAATATATAACCGCGCGCGTCGGAAATGGGGTGTGCCTATGATGAAGTTCATTCCGCATGCAGCAGGGGGCGGTATGCCGCACGCTCGCCACATGCCCATCGGCTGAGCCAGTGGGGGGTGGCACGTGCCCCCCCAATGATCCAATCGAAATCCCGAATTTCGATCGGATCATTGGGGGTTATTCGTAATAAATCGGCATTTTGCGACTCCCAATGCCACTGTGTAGCATATTATTTCGTGACAGGGACTCTATGAGATGATATGACAATATTGTGAGTCCATAATTGGAAAAAAGTAACGGCAAAGCAGTTATAAATGATTCAGAATTGTGCGCAGTTGCGTATACAGTACACGACTTCCCTGAAGGCATTCAGCGAGCGCGATGCCGATCATACGACGCGGTTCGAATTCGACCCTCGATCGATGGCTGCGTCATCGCCGCACACGCGTCGAATAAAAATCAAGGGACAAATCCTTACTTACTAACAACTCCTCTATCATATTCTTGGTTCTTTCGGTAAAGTCACGTAGAAGGGAAATAATAAAATAATATAAATATAAAACAATAAAAAATATCACGACGTTTCGACTGCAACACAAGCAATCATCATCAGGTGTGAAATCCACAGAAAAAAATTAGAAAAATAAAATTTGTAAAATGTTGTTTCTGTGGATTTCACACCTGATGACGATTGCTTGTGTTGCAGTCGAAACGTCGTGAGAATTTGTATTGTTTTATATTAATATTATTTTATTATTTCCCTTCTACGTGACTTTACCGAAAGAACCAAACATATGAATCCCTGCAGTCACGAAAGCTTTAAATCAAAATTTTACTCTTGTATAAGTTGTCATTGCTGGAGCGCGTGGCACATGCCACGCCTGGCGAAGTTGCGGGGTGACTGGCGAGCGATTGGGTTCCCCCGGTGGCTGAGCGGATAGATGACAGATCGGGAGCTGGGAATGTCGCCCTATGGTCACGGATAAGAGGAACTCCACTGCATTATAGGGTCGATCATCGATAAGAGGAACTCCACTGCATTATAGGGTCGATCATCGATAAGAGGAACTCCACTGCATTATACAGTCGATCATCGATAAGAGGAACTCCACTGCATTATGCAGTCGATCATCGATAAGAATAACTCCACTCCATTATGCAGTCGATCATCGATGAGAGGAACTCCACTGCATTATGCAGTCGATCATCGATAAGAAGAACTCCACTGCATTATGCAGTCGATCATCGATAAGAGGAACTCCACTCCATTATACAGTCGATCATCGATAAGATGAACTCCACTGCATTATAGAGTCGATCATCGATAAGAGGAACTCCACTGCATTATAGAGTCGATTATCGATAAGAGGAACTCCACTGCATTATGCAGTCGATCATCGATAAGAATAACTCCACTCCATTATGCAGTCGATCATCGATGAGAGGAACTCCACTGCATTATGCAGTCGATCATCGATAAGAAGAACTCCACTGCATTATGCAGTCGATCATCGATAAGAGGAACTCCACTCCATTATACAGTCGATCATCGATAAGATGAACTCCACTGCATTATAGAGTCGATCATCGATAAGAG
The DNA here is from genome assembly GCF_015708825.2 of Lethenteron reissneri. NCBI lineage: Eukaryota > Metazoa > Chordata > Hyperoartia > Petromyzontiformes > Petromyzontidae > Lethenteron > Lethenteron reissneri. Next base: position 3,938,449 of record NC_083817.1, read on the forward strand.
GAACTCCACTGCATTATAGAGTCGATTATCGATAAGAGGAACTCCACTGCATTATGCAGTCGATCATCGATAAGAGGAACTCCACTCCATTATACAGTCGATCATCATAAGATGAACTCCACTGCATTATACAGTCAATCATCGAATTATCCGACGGCTTCCGGGGGGTGGAGGGCGCGCCGGATTTTCCAAAACTGCGGATAATCAACATCATTATAATTTATAATATCACATTGTCGCACATTATTTCATGACATAATATTTTTAGGTGTAGTGTACATGCTTTTTAATGTTTTCAATTTGTTTACCAATATGAAATTGGCATGAACATACAAATAGAGGTAAATACTGTAACAAAAATTACTCTGCTGTACCGTACTTACCACTCAAATCTAAGGCTCTGCATGGGGTGATGTACGTAGCACTACTACTCTCTTGTTCCCACAACTTGTGTTTGATGATCGCCGGACTGATGCAGCCCTTAGACCGGCGCTTGGGCGAATGCCGAATTACATAACGCACATTTCGCCGGATAGCACTGTGCACATTTTAAGTTTTTATTCCTGTAGTTATTAGCCATGGAAAAATGTCTTTAAGCAACCGGATAATATTGTAAGCAGCCGGATAATTATTCAGCGCGGGATTTATTGATTATAATCAATTATAAACTGTAGTTAGATACATATCTTGCCGTAAAAAAATAGCGGGGCAGAGTTCCTTTGGCCCGTGACAAAGCGGTGAACGATATCCACATCTCCCATCTGTAATCTACCCTAGTCGCCACCGGGAAAACCATTTGCTTTGTCGGACGACAGAAATTTCCCGTCGTGGCTGTCTGTGAACCTGGACGCAATGTGCCTCGGCGTGCCCCTGGCTCGCTGTCAGATGTCAGTGGAAGGCGGCGGCGGCGGCGGTGGCTAATTGGAGCTCGCGCTGTGCGCCAATTTCTCTGCGACTTCGTGGTTCGCCGTGAATGAGAGCGATGCGGTTTGAGAGAGCGACGCCGAGTCGATGGCCCGCGCCTCTGGGTGGGCCCTCTGTAAATTCACGATGTGGCCCGCGTGACCACACGGGCGTGCAGGAAAGCGGTCGAGTTGCGGCCGGGGGATGGGGGAGGGTAGAGGCGAAGTCGGCAGTTTATCGTTAACATTGTAAGTGGTGATTTCAGTGTTAAGAGGTCATGAATGGCAGTAAGAGCCATGGAGTTTTGACAATGTGACGAACCACTGCGTCGGTTTTGCCGGTTGTGCTGTAGAGGTTGGTCCAGATGTCTTGTGACGCCCAATTATTTGACCCATAACATTTTTACCCGTTGCATATTAACGTCTACTTTAAATAAACCTTACTTAATTTATTTTAGAGAATTAAATGTGGTCCACAAGGTATCCGGACCACCATGTATGGCTCTCAGATGTGTGTGTTTTTTTCTTCTTGGTTCTTTCGGTAAAGTCATCACGTAGAAGGGAAGTAATACAATAATAAAAATAAAACATAATAAAATAATTCTCACGAAGTTTCGGCCACAACGCAAGCAGCCGTCTTCAGGTGAAGACCAGGTCTGTCGGGGAGACAGGGTCTGAATGAAACACCACCACGCTTGGAGCGTATATTTAAGCTGTGTGTGTTGTTACTCTTGTTGTTCAGCATGGTGGCCAACATTTTGCTCCGCTGAATTCAAAACCACGAAAACACGTTGGGGGAGCCAATGTGACAACGCATCTTCTTCAGTGCGCATTTTCAGCAAACGAGTCGAGCAATCATTTCCTATCGTATGGTTTATTGTCCTGAACAAGGTCACAATTTTAAGGTCGGGATGACACCAAGCAGATGTATGACCGATGCCTACAGCGCAACACAAACGGCCACGTGCGTACGAGTTAGAGTTAGGGTTATAGGCTCAGTGATGTAGATCAATGTTGAACAGATCTTATAAATGTTTTTCAACCGAGTTTCTACGTGATTGAGGTGGATGGGTAATTCAGGAGTCTAAGCGATAAGCCAGCACCACTATGATGATGAGTTTGAATCCGGGTTTTAGCCACCCTTGATGAATCCACATTTTCAGGTGTAGTGATCTTGATGGTTTTCAGACAATAAGTGCACAAAAACAAAGACCATTTGCATTACATTTGGATTTCACCTCATTTGGATAAATCGCATCTCTCCGCGTTTGAAAAAAAACAACATTATTTGACTGCCATGTGACAAATATGACTGTCATAGTGCCCCTTCAAGTGTGTTGATTAGAAAAAAAATACTTGGAGGCATTTTGGAAGTATCCTTATGAAATCTCATTATGCAGGCTGTTTTCTAACACACAGGGCGCTGCATTGCTCTGTGCGAGTTCTGAATAGATGATTCGTCTAATGGCATGAAGATGATAAGCACAGTTGCAATTTAAAACGGGGAAAGGACAAAACGTTGAATGAGATGTGTGCCTTAAAACGTACACTTACTTGTAAAAACATTTTTTATACGTATCTTTATTCGATTTTGTTTTTACACTATGTGACTTTATGGCTGGGAATGGCTGCGTCTGAATTGCAATGTGTCACAAAGTTTTACAGCTCGAATTTGGCTGTCACAGTGCAACGGGTAAACACAGACCACTCCGTTTTTTTCAGTTGAGAGAGAACATGTCCACGGTTAAGTATAACCTCAACCAGACAAGGGAGAGAAAGAAAAACCTGCCACAACTACGCTTGGGGGGGGGGGGGGGTGGATTTTAAAATATTGTACCGGGCTGTGACGGCTTTGCGTGATGTCGCAGCTTGCATGCTGTGTGGAAATTTGACAGTTGTGCGCGCACATACCTTCGGGTGTGCGGGGTACGCGTGTGCGGGTATGCGTGTGCGGGATACGCGTGTGCGGGGTACACGTGTGCGGGTACAAGTGTGTGGGGTACGCGTGTGTGGGTACACGTGTGTGGGTACACGTGTGTGGGTACGCGTGTGCGGGTACACGTGTGTGGGTACGCGTGTGGGTACGCGTGTGTGGGATACGCGTGTGTGGGTACACGTGTGTGGGTACACGTGTGTGGGTACGCGTGTGTGGGTACGCGTGTGTGGGTACACATGTGTGGGTACACGTGTGTGGGGTACACGTGTGTGGGTACACGTGTGCGGGTACAAGTGTGTGGGGTACGCGTGTGTGGGTACACATGTGTGGGTACACGTGTGTGGGGTACGCGTGTGTGGGTACACATGTGTGGGTACACGTGTGTGGGTACGCGTGTGCGGGTACACGTGTGTGGGTACGCGTGTGTGGGTACGCGTGTGCGGGTACAAGTGTGTGGGGTACGCGTGTGTGGGTACACGTGTGGGTACACGTGTGTGGGTACGCATGTGCGGGGTACGTGTGTGCGGGGTACGCGTGTGCGGGTACGCGTGTGCGGGTACCCGTGTGCGGGTACGCGTGTGTGGGGTACGCGTGTGTGGGTACGCGTGTGTGGGTACGCGTGTGCGGGGTACGCGTGTGCGGGGTACACGTGTGCGCGCTGCATTGTCGCCAAACGCGTGAATGTTCATTAGGCACCGGGTTTATTTAACAGCCTCGCACGGTCTGCCCCCTCGGCGTTGTTGGAGTGCCGACAAAGTAGTTGTTGCACGTAATTGAAACGAGGGATAATATAGGTTCACTCTGCCAATGCGCTACCCTATATGGAAACAGAATGGCCCGTGAGGCATTGCCAAATGCTGTGGTGTGTTATTGCGATTCTCGCTCTTGAATGCCGCCCGGTGGTGTTGTTGGTTCGCGCAAATCCAGAAGTCGCCAGTTAGATCTTCAAGCCCCCTGTCCGCTCAGCAGTGTAAAATAGGTTCGCCGCAGTGATTAGCGGGGTCTCTTTAGGTGCGGCAAAGCGCTGGTATGAGTATGAGATGTGTGGCCGACGTGGAAGTGTGTGGTCAGAAATAATCCCCAGAGGGAGTGTCTCGGCTTTGCAGCCATTGCAGGCCTGCACCTTGACACGTTGAACTCTTCGGGTGAATGAGGATTCATCCCTTGCCATCAAATAATCATTGCAACGTTACACCTCAACAACCTACACTGGGAGAGGGGAGGGGGGAGCGTCAATTTAATTTCATATGTTGAAATCGCCACGCACAACAAGAATCGATCGAATCAATTCTTAATTGTATCACATAATTCGCATACGTCTCTGCTCGGCGAGCAGCATTGAACCTGATTTTAATGGAGGGGGGAAGGGCGATGGGAAGCAAGGTGAGGTGTCACGTTGAGATTGCACCTCCGATGAGCTTGGCTGGCTACGTACGGTGCGAAAGAAGTTCAACGCGCATGCACAAACACTGACTGGCACACCACATCTGCCCCGCTGGTAGGTGTCAGGGCAGGGAGAAGAGGCAGCCTCCATCGTTTTGAAACAACCTCGTTTCCTCCCTCGACATCGTGAACCTTCCTCCAAATAAAAACACGAACAAAAATATCCTGAAGCAGAAGATTAGTGCTGGATAAATACAGTCGCATTTGCAAATGTGGCTCGTAACATTGATCCTTCTTACCTGTGTATCTGTAGTTCAATGTTTAATGTGATATTACAGGGTGCTTCAAAAAGATGTTAACACTTCCGATAATTTGCAACAATACCGCAAGAAATGTGCCTCGGGCTCTGGAGACCACCTGGAGAAGATTCCAGGTGTAGGTTGACAACGATGGCGAAGAAAGTGGAGACTATTTTACTTTTTGAAGCTGCATTAACATAGATTTGTTTCCGTGTTACAGTGTTCACTTAAAGCTTTCGTGACTGCAGGAATTCATATTATTGGGTCTTTCGGTAAAGTCACGTAGATAGGTTCAAAGAAAATAACAAAAAAACGACGACGTTTCCATCGCAACACAAGCAATCGTCATCAGGAGAAAAAAAAGAAGAGTGGAAAAGCTGCTGAGGCAGGCTGTTATTTTGATATTTTTTTAACCTATCTACGTGAATTTACCGAAATACCCAAAAATATGTTACGGTATATTATCCGTTCTTTTTTTTTATATTAAAAACGATAGTACGTGTTAAAAACGAATTGTAAGCACCCTGTATATTGGGGGACTCCTGTATTTTATCTCGGTGTGATTTGGGAGCGTTTTGTTGTTGTTGTTGTTGTTTTTGTTGTTGTTTTGTTGTTGTTTTTGTTGCCTAGCCCAAACTTGATACATAGGACTTAGATAAGTAATGTCATGACAGTGTACCGTATTTATATTTAGTGACTTGCTTATCTATTCTCTATTTACACGCTTTAATTTAACTCTGTCTGTTGTTGTTGTCGTATCCTCAAATCTTGTAACTCAATTTTAACCCACTTCCCAATGCGGTATCGACTGCAAACTTGGTATACCTATGTCATACTGATGACAATACTATATTCGATCATACAAAATTAAATAAAAATATATTTTTAAACATATTATTTTTTTATATTCGGCTTGGGTCTAATTGTTCACGGTAAACTGACATTGGCTGTAATTGGCCACGGTCCTTTACGTTATGGCAAGTTTCGGGGCCACTTCCTGGAGTCGTGGAGTTCTTCCATTACTAGTACATTACATAAAAGCGTGTTTTTTAAAAAGTTAAAAATATATATTACTTATTTGTACTCCTATCGTTTTCTTTGTGTATTGTTTGCTGTTGTAACTTGCTGACCCCCGCCCCTACTGGGCATCTGTTAAAAAAGAGCTTCATAGCTCATCGGATTCCCCCTCCTCCAGTCTAAATATACATTTTTTAAAAATGATTCTGAAGAGGCATCTGCCCGAGAGATGGGAAACGATGATTGCAGAATGGGGTTGGGAAGCGTGATTGGGTGGAGGAGTGGCAGTTTTAAGAGCCCACGAGTGGAAGATGCATGCCGCTGATACTGGCGTTGAATTATCAGTCTGCTCCACCTGCGGATTTCACTCGACCTTAATGAAAATTATGGCAGCTGGTCCTTTAATAAAATATCACTTCGTCTGCCGTGCAATATAGAGGCGCTATATGTAACCACGTGGTTTTTTTTCCGTGTTATTCGTTCGTTTCTCAGTTCCGCTTGTCCTGGTGAGATTCGCGGGCGGCAGCGTGTAAAGTAGTGGCGGTCCACAACTCCCTTTCCCTGGAGACAGACTCCAGCACTACTACACGATACACTACGACACGATACACTGCTACACTATACACTACACCACTTTACACTACAGTACAATACACTATACACTACACCACTATACACTACACTACAATACACTATACACTACACTACTATACACTACACTACAATACACTACACCACTATACACTACACCACTATACACTACACCACTATTCACTACACACAACTATACACTATACACTACACTATACACTACATTACAATACGCTATACACCAGAGGTGGGACAAAGTCATTGTTATGCAAGTCCAAGTCGAGTCTCAAGTCATCAAATTCATGACTCGAGTCTGACTCGAGTCCAAGTCACATGACTCGAGTCCACACCTCAGAGGTGGGACAAAGTCATTGTTATGCAAGTCCAAGTCGAGTCTCAAGTCATCAAATTCATGACTCGAGTCTGACTCGAGTCCAAGTCACATGACTCGAGTCCACACCTCTGCTATACACTACACCACACTATACACTGCACCACTATACACTACACTACAATACACTATACACTACACCACTATACACTACACACAACTATACACTATACAGTACACCACTATACACTACACTACAATACACTAAACACTACACCACTATACACCACTATACACTACTATACACCACTATACACTACTATACACTACTATACACCACTATACACTACTATACACTACACTACTATACACAGTCTCTAGCTCTTCCTCGGGAAGTCCCAGGCGTTCTCAGGCCAGCCGAGTGACATCGTCCCGCCAGCGTTACCTGGGGTCTTCGCCCAGTGGCACGTGCTCCTGCTGCTCCTGCTGCTGCTGCTGCCCGGTAGATTACCAGGGGGAGTCTATCGGGGGATGTGGGGGGGGGCATCCTTGCCAGGTGCCCGGACCACCTCACTGGCTCCTCTCGACTCCGAGGCTCTCCCTAATTAGCGCGTGTTCTCTTCTACGAAAACAAAACCATCAAACGAGAAGGAGAAATAATATAGCTCGTAGACACGCACAATAGCATTGGCAATTATTACATTAATAGTTTAATAAACTCTGGGGCGCGGTGATTTTATGGCCGAATGTCATATGTAAGTAAACAAACAAAAAAATGTTGATGATATGAAGTTGTCTTTAATTCCAGCCAGGTTCTTGCGCAGCGATTCCACTCTCCCATGGCGACTCGATGAGCCGTCGTGATTCAGGGTTGCGATGCAGTTCAACGATCCATTCCGTTTTTAATATTGTGCTGACTCTAGCCTCCAACAGTGAAGGGTCGGGTCAGGTCAACCTATTGCATTCAACGTATACAATGTACAATGCGGCAAAAAGAGCATCGATTATTATACGTGCGGTATTTGCGATCTCAAGAATGACTATGAATCGATGAAGCAATGCATCGCTACATCTCTACCGCCTACAAGACACCGCATCTCGCCGGGTTACTCATCATCATCATCAACATTAGCCATGATCAATCCACTGCTGGATGAAGACTTCCACAATTCGTTGCCACCTCTCAATTCTGCGACGAGATCATGCGACGTCACATCTAGCACGAGCTGATTTCATCGGGCGCACTCGAAGACAACCAGACGGCTCTAAGCGAGTGAGTTCTAAGATAAAAGAAAGGGGATTTGTTTTCATATGCGGGTTGTGTTTTTAAATCCTTTATATTAAGTTCACTTGCGCGCTTGCTTGCTTACGACCGTGCAAATCTTTCGGTCGTTTTTTAACCCACTTCCCGTGATCCAATCGAGCTGACATTTTCCACACAGACTCGTTGTGCGTGACAATTAATGTTCGTGAAAAATAAATTCCAAAATGTTTCACTTTTTAGGACAAAAATATTATATTTAATTACCAATTGCTTAATGGGGCCATGCAATCATCTGACCCATAGGTGGCAGCCATCTCAAGCCAGAGGACGAGAGGACTCTAGCCGCCACGCATATAAAGGATTTATAGTGAAAAACTTTGTTTTTACGGGTTAAATTTTTTAATCCTTTATATTAAGTTCGCTTGCTTGCTTAGGACCGTGCAAATCTTTCGGTCGTTTTTTAACTTACTTCCCGTGATCCAATCGAGCTGACATTTTCCACACAGACTCGTTGTGTGTGACAATTAAGTTCGTGAAAAAAAATTCCAAAATTTTACACTGTTTAGGGAATTTTTTAAAAATATTTAATTACCAATTGCTTAATGCTGGCAGACAATCATCTGACCCATAGGTAGCAGCCATCTCAAGCCAGAGGACGAGAGGACTCTAGCCGCCACGCATATAAAGGATTTATAGTGAAAAACTTTTTTTACGGGTTATACTTGTTTCTTCTTCACCACGTTGATTTGGGTTGGGCTAATGAATCGCAGATATGCTCCAGGCGTTCAGTTTCGGGGGGGGGGGGGGCATTGCCCCCTCGTGCCCCCTCCCCCGCAAATTCCACCCCCCATACAATTGGCCCAAATAAAATTATTCAAAAGGTGCATATAACGATGTGATTTCTTCAAAAGGATAATTTGCAAAGGATCTTTTCTTGTGTTTCTAGAAAGAGCGTTGTGCTAAGGTGTCTAATTCCTCACAGACCAATAACACGGTTTTGCATATATCCTGAGACGTGTTTTTGCAAAACAAATCCATCGCATGGGATTTCTTCACAATGCTCCGTGGGATTTCAAAGCTTTACGCGGGTCGGCCTCTGCCATGAGCGTCTCGCAAAGCCTGCGGAACGTGATCCTAATGAAATGAAATAAGCAAATAAACCGTGGTTCGTGTCTCGTTCAGAAATACCACCCCTCCTCCCCCCCACAGCTAATTAATTACTCATTATATGCCTCCTCGCTGCACTGATGCACCGGCACCTGCTCTGGAGAAGGCATTAATGTCGCCAGTGGCTGCAGGAGTTATCTTTGCAGTCCCGCGTCTCTCTTGGGAAATAAAGGCTGTGAGCCAGGGCTGCAGGTAAAGCAGGGCAGTAGTGAGAGATTCCTGCTTGCTCTCACCCCTCGCTTGCTATTCCTGAGCCTGCCTCAATCCGAGTCGAGCTCTCTCTCTCTCTTGGCTGTCACTCACTGCGTCTCTGTTGTTTTTACTCGCTCTCTGCACCGCTGTCATGAGGTCATTATCCGAGCTCGGTCCATTCTCCCCGTCCGCTCTCCTGACTCGCTCTGTAAATTCTTCCTCGAAATGTTCTCCTTTCGAGTGAAACTACCTTCACAAACACCCAACTGAGCGTCGCTTCACCACATCCCGCTAATTCACCTCTCCCGTCCGCGTCATATGCAATACGCCGTTTTCATTTTTGTAAAATAAAAATGTTCGAGTCATATCTTTCGCAAGATTCACATACGTTCTCTTTATTTATTGATCTCGCGTCTCCTGCCAAGACAGCCCTTCTTGGACAGTGGACGTCCGCTTTCCTACACTTTAATTGTCTGCGTCTGGAGCGCTTTCTTTTCATACACACTGTGCATAACATCCAGAATATTTTCACTCATAGTCGTCTCGAAGCCCTGCAGCGACTGAAATGAAACTGTGTCACTGGGAATCACACAGCCCCAGCGCCACCCCCATTCCCTTTCATCCCCTTTTCGATGCAGCCCTCTGAGATCACAGGCCTCCGTCCCACATCCCCCAACGCGTTGTCTATAAAATTCACGTTGAACATAGCGCGTGGGGAAATGCGATACATTTCGCGGCTTACGTCGCTCGCGAGATCCCATCCCCCTCACCCAACGGCCCCAAACAGGGACGTTAATCGTCCACGTACGTATGTTAAACTTCTTTCGCGCCGTACGTCAGTCTACGCGAGGCTACAGGAGTGTCCCCGTTGCTCCTTCGCGTCCGGCGCTGTGGCTCTCTGCCCTGTGGCGTGGCTGTCCAGCGCGTAGGCGGTGCAACTGCACCGGGAAGCCCACGGGCAGGAGGTGGAGTGGGTGGCGGGGGGGAGAACTCCGTGCCAAATACGCGAGGCCACTGCTCCTGCACCACCCCGTGCGTGCGCTGGGTTTGCATCGCAAGTAGAATAGGCAATCGTGCCTGACTCTCTCTCCCTGCCAAGCTGGTGCTCAGTGCTGGCGGGTTGGGGCGGCGGGGGTGGTTATGATGCCGAGCGGCCAACAATAAGAGCCATTTCCTTCGAATTCGGTCCAAAACAATAAAAATGCTCAACAATCTCAATACACCAAGAGCCACAATGCACGCGAATAGCAACACGAAGTCGTCTCGGGAGAGCCGCACGTGGAGCCGCGGCTTGCTGACCCCTGGGCCAGGAGAAGGGGCCCAGCATTACCCCCGCGTGCTGCCACTTTTTAACTTTTAGTTACTGTCCTGCGCTACTTGCGTACACACTGTGTGTACCCGTGACGTGCCGTGAGGTCAATGGCTGGGGAGGCACTGGCTCGTGTCAGAGCCAGATTCACACACTGAGGGGGGCGTGTCCTCACTGAGGGGGGCGTGGCCTCACTGAGGGGGGCGTGTTAGACACACCCCCCTCAGTGAGGCAGATCTGATAGCTGCCTCGCCTGGTGCTTTTTCAATGCAGTTTCATGGCGAAACCAGCGAGCCTAAATATTTTTATACACATACGTGAAATAAGTTACCTGGAGTATGGAAGGCGAGGTCATGAAATGAAGGGGTCTACAAACATTACATTGGTGACATACTGAGATGGTAGCAGGCACGCGCTTATTGCCCGCGCTCCATCCAGTTACTGAGGGGTTGCGCAATCAGAGGGGAGGCTGAGCTCGTCGCTGCCTCACCTCTCGTCTCTTCCTGTATTTGCAGCGGATCTCCGCAAATTAACCCGTAAAAACAAAGTTTTTCACTATAAATCCTTTATATGCGTGGCATCGGTTTTATTTTATTATTCATTTCTGTTTTTCTTGAGTAAGAGTTTCATTTTTATCACATTGGTATTTTAAATAAAATATGAAAAAAAAATTCCCTAAACAGTGTAAAATTTTGGGAAAAAAAATTCACGAAAATGTATTGTCACGCACAACGAGTCTGTCTGCAAAATGTCAGTTCGATTGGATCACGGGAAGTGGGTTAAAAAACGACCGAAAGATTTGCACGGTCGTAAGCAAGCACGCAAGCAAGCAAGCAAGTGAACTTAATATAAAGGATTTAAAAATTATTGGAATCGTACAGAAATGACATTTATAACACAAATCAGTGGAAAAATCTTAATATTCATTTAATTTTTTTTACTTTTCGTAACAGCTATTTTCATTTGAGTATGACAGGTGAGGGTCTGCCTCCCCTGCCTCCCCTGACCGCACGTCCCTGGTGTGTACATTGCGACTATCCTGCCGTCAGCGACGCGAAAGCTATACTCCATACAGGACTCAGCGTTATACGAGCAATTATATTTATTTGTAGTGAAAGGGGTATTATAAACTAGATTTGTTTTGGTACCTATTAAAAGTGGAAAGGGGGGGGGGGCAGTGAAACAGTGGAGAACATCATTATCTCGGTGACCCGGTTCGATATCCATCTACGGCTAATATCATGGGAGAGTGATTTATTAACTACCCCCAAGGCCCCCCCCCCTCCCTTTACCCCTCCCCCTTCACCAATCCGCAATGATCAGCATGGCGAATGAAGTTCACACAACGCCCCACGATTAACACGACACGGTGAGCCCTTCATCCAGCAGTGGATTAAATACACATGTGCAACGGATACCAGTACAATTAAGAGTGTAATTAACTCACGGTTTGGGCAATAATTGGATGGGGGGGGGACGAAGACAGAAGTTGGGTTCTTGACAGGAAATGCATTGGTTGCCTTGTACACTGTTGTACTTAAGCGTCTTCTCGGCCATGTCCGCTAGACCTCTTTAGAGAAAAAAAACCTGTGATGTCAAATAGGTTCGAGTTAACTGGCTGTTAGCAAACCAATATGCGCTATTTATCTTCGACGAAAGAAGCCACATGCAATTGCACATGGGGTATGTCGGCTCGGGAAGAGTTTGTAATGCTGCATGCAATCTTTGTTAAATACACGCTCCCACAATCGCGTGCCCATTACAAGGTCACGGCTTCTATTCCACCGATCAGTGTACGGGCGCGTGTTATGTGGAACGCACGAAGCACAAGCCAGGCCACGCATGTTAAACGCACACGCGTACATGGGGGCTGAGACCTGAAAAGAATTCCCCTATAGATTGTTACAGACTGATGGAGCAAGTGCCGTTTGCGAGCACCTATAAAGACCGTCTTTGTCTCCCCAGTGGCGATGTTTACAACACACCGCACCAGGACCGGTTCAGATAATCGTCACCATGGTTTTGGCCGTGAGCGGGAATCGAACCCGGGTCGCTCGTTTCGTAGCGCAGCGCGCTAACCACTACGCCACCGCTCCCCACTCGAGGCTGGTCACACACGATAGCTCTTCACGTTTGTTGATTTGCGATATGCAATGCATCGTCGCTACCTCGTGACCCCCTGTACGAGCACCGGAGCGAACATTTAAATAATCAAATAAATCACCTTGCCCAATTAATATTGCGCTTGACAAGTGACACCCTTCCCTGGACACCGTCTCGTTGTCAAAGAGGACCCAGTCGTGTAATTGAAAGATTCCTTCATTATAATTATTTTACAACCTTCGTTTCTTTTTTTAAATCCTTTATATTAAGTTCGCTTGCTTGCTTGCTTGCGTGCTTGCTTGCTTGCTTACGACCGTGCAAATCTTTCGGTCGTTTTTTAACCCACTTCCCGTGATCCAATCGAGCTGACATTTTCCACACAGACTCGTTGTGCGAGACAATTAATGTTCGTGAAAATTTTTTTCAAAAATTGTACACTTTTTAGGCAAAATATTTTATTTTACATGTATTCAAATAGAACTCATTCATGGCTTTGGCTGAACGTCACAGTGTAGGAGCCCAGAACGTAACCCCTCCACAGGCCGTGGCAGAGTAGCACAGTTGGTAGTGCCCTCGCTTCCCATGCCAAAGGTCGCGGGATCGATCCCCGCGTCCTCCACAGGCGAATATATTTTTAAATCCTTTATATTAAGTTCGCTTGCTTGCTTAGGACCGTGCACATCTTTTGCTCGTTTTTTAACCCACTTCCCGTGATCCAATCGAGCTGACATTTTCCACACAGACTCGTTGTGCGTGACAATTAATGTTTGTGAAAAAAAAATCCTCAATTTTACACTGCTTAGGGAAAACAAATGAAATATTTAATTACCAATTGCTTAATACTGGCAGACAATCATCTGACCCATAGGTGGCAGCCATCTCAAGCCAGAGGACGAGAAGACTCTAGCCGCCACGCATATAAAGGATTTATAGTGAAAAACTTTGTTTTTACGGGTTTACTTGTTTTACCCAACACATTCAAGCAACCAAGCGTTGCAAAGCAGCTTTCCCTTAATGTACGTGCACAAAGACAAAGATCCCCCGTATAAGCCTTAACAGACTGTCGGGGCAAGTGCTGTTAGCGAGCACCTATGAAGGACTGCACGGCACACGAGGGGGTTGGTGGCCAACTCCCAGGTGGCGATGTTTACACATCGCACCAGGTACTCATTTGAGGCTGAGTCGACCTAGGAGAGACCCAGGATCGATTCAGATAATCGTCACTGGTGATGGCCCGTGAGCGGGAATCGAACCCGGTTCGCCAGGTTCGTAGCGCAGCGCGCTAACCACTACATCACCGCTACCCACACTACACTGGGCCAGTGTACGTGTGCCGAGTGATCACGTGGTGGATGGACTACACGTGTGCCGAGTGATCACGTGGTGAATGGAGCACGTGCAGAAATGATGTTGGCCTCTGCCAATGAGAATTGTGATTAAGCTTCGTGTTTTCTTCTCTTTTTTGCCACCGAAAGAAGCCGCTGATGCATCTTACGGACAATTTGTGGGACCCTGTTGGGGAGTTATTGAATTGAAGATGATTATTGAGGCCACCACTTGGAGTATTTCATTAGGGCAAGGGACCACGGAAAGAGGCAACAGTTGTGAAACGATTTGCTCTGCGGCAGAAAAGTCATTTGGAAAGACCATTAGGCCACTGGAGGGACCCGTGATGTTACGAGGTGATTTCATTTGGGATCCATCCATAAGCACGCTGTTGATAGCATAGGCGGCGGCACTGCTTGTAAGCTGACAGCATTAGAAATACGGGATGATCATATGCAATATTGCTGAAGGTATCGTTTGTAATGTCTCTGCAGAGATAAACCTCCAGCCTTTGTCTGAGCCAGAGTTGCTCAATTTGGATGTTCGCACCGTATCTTAAACCTGTTAAAAGCTCAAGAGAGAATGAGCGTCAATGTAACTTTTAGTACGCACCTCTAATCTCACGGTATTAGAAACCACCTCGCACAAACTCCCTTGCTGAAAGAAAAACACACACATGGGCTAATAGACAAAAAAACCCAATATACTCTATGTGGAGTTGAAATACTCGATTATTTCAACCGGCAGCACAATGCACGGGTTAACAAACCGGTGCGAGTTTTTGTGGAGCGCGTCCAGGAAAGTGGACCAGTGGTTGTAACCTATACGTGTATATATATGACCATTTTTTAATCAATCCACTACTGGATGGAGGCCTCTACCCCCCACACACCACGCTGGTCAAGGGGCATCAATTCACCACCGCCGATCAACAGTCCGGGCTGGCGACGGCAGGAAGCACAGACGTGGGAGCATAGAAGTATGGTGCAACAATGCATCTTGCTGCACTGCCGTCTGCTGCCAGAATCGTAGCCACAGCCCCCCCCCCCCCCCCCCCCCGGAAGATGGACTTGCGCTTATTCTGACAGACGTGGTGGTCAACCGTGCTGTCACGTATCAAACTCAACGCTGCTTAAGCTTCAGAGATCTGACGCAACCCGGGCGACCTCTACGCGTGGACTAAACTCACAAGCACCATGGGTCACTTATAAACAGGGAGGAGAAGGGAAATAATCATTGGAGACCATCGTAGGCATTTTTTTTTTTTTACAAAATATCAAAAGCACGAACAAAATCGTACATCTATCGGCCTCTGCCGACCTCCATATTTTTGCTATAACTTTTTTTTTAACCAGGTAAGGCCCACTGAGCTATGTAGCTCTTTTTTCAGAAGCGATCTGCCTGACACAAATGATAGCTAAACGAAGTGGCTTATCACGTGGGAATGTATAGCAGCCAAATACTCTCAGCGTTTGCTTCTAAATGTGGAGGGAAAAACCGGAGGACCCGGATAAAAATCCACGCATCTACGGGGAGTACATGCAAACTCCAAATATACAGGTGTCAGGGTCGAGATCGAACCTCCAACCTCCTGCACACCAGGCGAGGGAGTTAACATCCTGCCACTATGACGCATAACGTGGGGACTCTGCTCAACTCCAACGCTGATTTTTTTTTCTTTTCCAAGATATAATAAAAAAAATAGCTCAGCTATAAAATGCATTATGTGTTTTTATTGATTGCCGTAAAAATGAATTCAGATAATTACACACATATTAATACGCTATCTGTACATGTGTGCGTTTATGTATGCTGGCAGTGCCAGCGCTGGTTGTTAATCGCGGTCGTGGCCGCTGTGCATCCTGTGGGAGATGCATTATATTGCCCCAATAATCTGCCTTTTTCGCTCGTCTGGGCAGAATATGGCTCCAATTAATCTGAATAAGCGCATTCTAAAATCTAGCGAGACCGTGAAAGATGGTGATGACTTTAGGGGCGGGGGGGGGGGGGAGGTGGGAGTTTATTCAGCAGTGGCTGAAAGAAGTTCATGGCTGATTGACGCATCCAAGAGTATATCTACCGAGGGAGATGGAGTGATTAAATGAGCTTGTGTGTAGTTGATATAGGATTGTGAGGGAGGTGGCCATGGCGTTGGGAAAGCCGTCACCCAAGCAAGTGCATGATTACGAAGCATTATGGAAAAACAATCTATTCTAGCAGTACTAATTCAGGCACGGAGAGAGTGCAAACTCCCTCTGCTGATCTGCAGGATGCTCCTAAATTGGACACGTGGGCACAAGCGCCGTGTACCAAATCAAGCCACGTGCAGCGAGTCCCAGCTACTCGTGTGCGCTGCGCGTTGTGTGCGTGCAGTGTGTGTGCGTGCGATGGGAACAACCGCCACCAGCCCTCATCAGGGGCAAGTTAAGGCCTCGTTCAGGTCCATTTGCAGATGCCAGAAGAGATAGCGCTAGCACTTAAGTCGCAGCCGCAGCAGCAGCAGTAGGCCTCGTGTGCGTCACATAAACGGCAACAACACAGAGAAAGCACAGAGGGTGGGAGCGAGAATCCTAAAAAAAACATTTTCGAAGCCCTCATTGTTGTCCGGTGCCCTCCTGTGATGCGTGGACGTGCAGGAAATGAATTTCTAAATACATCAGACAGCAGCTGATCCCCCAATTACCTGTGCGGCAGAGAACCGTATCAAAACCCCTCTGTACAGCTGCCCCATTTACATATAGATAGATGGTAGTCTGATATATGGGGAGGGGGGGGGGCATTTAATGTATTTACGAGTAATGTTTGTGGTCAAATAAAATAACTGGTTGAAAAGCTGTGCTTTTGTTTTAGATGTTCCACTTGAAAAAATTATATTTCAGTCACAACTGAAAATGTTAAACATCAGACACATCCCTTTTTATGCTGAACTGTTTTTTTTTCTCTTCACCAACTTTTACATTAACCTCTTGAAAATTCGCGAAGCTTCAGGGCCTTAACGCATTTCGGCACGGGAAGTTTTTTTTCTTAAATCGGCTTCTGTAGTTACCATTTTTTTTTTACAATAACTTGCTTGCAAATTGTACGTAATAAGTAAGTAAAAAAAAAAATACGACTGCATGTGATATATAAAAAAAAACTAGAGTCATCTACGGAATAAGTGCGGCTCCGTGCGAGCTTTGAGGTCTCCCCCCCCCGCACCTCGCCTGCCCCCCCCCAAACCGTTAATTAACCTGATGCAATTAAACGCGCATTCTCGCACTTGAGATTCACAACATTTTCACCAGCAGCTCAGCCACTGCCAACACACACACGCTAGCACGCGTGCGCACTCGCGTCAAAAAAACTAGGTGCTCTCTCTCCCACTGCAATTACGCGTGGGGGAAGTTCTTTTGCCTGCCAGCAACAACAACAAAAACCCCTGGTCTTTAAGTGCCATACGGTGATTAATGAGGCGCTTTGCTCCAAAAGCAATGCTTCAAGAACGACGACGTCATGTTGGAACACTCGGTATATTTTGGCCGTCGACTGGGATAGCTCTCTGGTTGTTGTTGTTGTTGTGGTTGTAACAGCGTGATGTTAAGAACCGAAGCTCACAGAAACCCGGCAAACTTCATAACGTATGTCTCTTTTTTAAATCCTTTATATTAAGTTCGCTGGCTTGCTTGCGTGCTTGCTTGCTTACGACCGTGCAAATCTTTCGGTCGTTTATTAACCCACTTCCCGTGATCCAATCGAGCTGACATTTTCCACACAGACTCGTTGTGCGTGACAATTAATTTTTGTGAAAATTTTTTCCAAAATTTTACACTGTTTAGGGAATTTTTTTAAAATATTTAATTACCAATTGATTAATGCTGGCAGACAATCATCTGACCCATAGGTGGCAGCCATCTCAAGCCAGAGGACGAGAGGACTCTAGCCGCCCCGATGCCACGCATATAAAGGATTTATGGTGAAAAACTTTGTTTTTACGGGTTAAATTTTTTAACAACAACAGAAGGATGCCTCTTCATCTCTCGCGCGTCAGCAACCGCGCCTCGTGGCGTGGCCACAGCTGTGGACCCTCTCTCCACCAGTGGATGTCCTCTACTCGAAGTGACGTCAAGATCGGGTGTCGCCACCAATGCACTTCTAATGCAAGCACTACGAATACAAATTTACGAACAACAACGAAAAGACACGTTTAAACGATACGTATAACTATATTCTTGGTTCTTTCGGTAAAGAAAGAACATTTTCTTTCTGTGGATTTCACACCTGATGATGATTGATTGTGTTGCAGTCGAAACGTCGTGAGAATTTTTATTGTTTTATATCTATATTATTTTATTATTTCCCTTCTACGTGACTTTACCGAAAGAACCAAGAATATGAATCCCTGCAGTCATGAAAGCTTGAAATCAAAAGATACGTATAACAATGAATTACGGGACTGTCAAATATTACTGTCGATAAACGGTGCATTTCAACACCATATAAAATGCACCATATCAACTTTTAAAGTAAATTTCTCCTCTCAAACCCATTACACTCCAGAACAATGCTACATCATTATGGAAGACTTCACAGCTTAAAAGAGTAATGAGCATAGAGAGAGAGAGGAGGGAGAGTCGTAATTCTGTACTGAAACAGATGCGTGGAGTCGGCAGCACGGATGGCGGAGGGAGAGCTATTAGACTGTGGGAGCTACAGAGGAAGGGGGAGACCCTCCCTCGATGCTACATTTTTCCGTGCGCGAGGCATGTAAACGCCATCAATAGCTCCCTCGCCTACCGCATCACCTGTTGTAGAAGTTCACCAATAATGTAAATGGGAATTACGTTCAATCAGGATTCGTTCTTCTCCGCCAGCGGTAAGATCGCGTTCCCCGCGACAAGGGAGCCGTCCCGTCTCTGCACATTAGTCTAAAGTACTTTTATTGTGAGAATTATTTTATCATGTTTTATTTTATTATTTCCCTTCTACGTGACTTTACCGAAAGAACCAAGAAGATACTTTTTTTTTTTACATTCCATCAGCCTGTGGGTTTTCCAGACTAATATCACTCAAGCATTTTGTTTCAACAGACTAACTCTTGACCGGTTCAGACCTTTTTGCTGTTGTTGTGGGATATCATCAGACGTATCAGGTTACGCAGAATCACTCTCGTTCGCCCTGGGCTAATGCGCTGCTGGATGAAGGCCTCAGCAAGCCACCGCCACCCTTCACGATTGGATTGTGCGAAGGAATTCTAATCCAAGCTAGCACCCAAGCCGGTGTTGTCGGCTTTGCTGTAAAATGTTGCGTGTCCAAGTTATTGGCAGGGGCGCTCCGTTCGCACGACGGGGGTCCCATGGTGAGTCCAAAGAGCAACAACCACCGTAGCAAAACAAAACCAAACACCATCCCGAACAAATTAATGTACGTCCTGATAATCATCACCATCATAATACAGCTTGGTGTCATATTGGCAAGAGGGCTCTGTCTACAAAGAGAAGGCCCTTCCCGACACAACGATGAGAATCAGAATATTTATTTATACCGGAGGAATCCGATGAGCTATGAAGCTCTTTGTCTCACAGATGTCCAGAGTAGGGTCACAGATGTCCCAGCAGGGATAGCAAACGACGCGGTAATGGAGTAACAAAATCTCAAGCATTGAATTGACGTCCCCGTCGTCGTGGCTGCTCTGGATAGGCCATAAGGTGAACTAGGAAAAAGTGGCTAGAAAATGATTTTCGTTCCCACACCTGGGCACTACTTTTTAAATGATTTTTTTTTCAGACAAAACCATTATCGATTTTATGTTAAAAGTTCTCCGCAAAATACCCTGCAGTTTTTTGTCACAATCCATAAATGTATATAATTGTGAATTGGAAAAAACTAAAATCTTATGCTGCTGGTTTTGTTTGTAACTTTATTTATATACATTTTAGCAACACAAAATATCTCTCAAACTGACATTTATACATGTACCTAAACACTTGAGACAGGTTTTGGTGCATTATATACTCAAGTGTGAATGTAGACCATGAAATATGGCACATTTGTAGAAAATATGCTTCAACTTCACGGATTGGCACTAAGCAAAATTAAACATAAACATAAATTTAGCAAAACTGTGATGTTTTATACATCAAAATTTTCAGTAGTTACTGTGTAATCAAAGAAAGTTACAAATATAAGCACATTTTGGCCCAAGTTGGCTGAAATGACTCGAAATGCTACACTGTCCCCTTATTTTTGAATGCTGCCAAAATAATTACAATTCTACAACAGATTCTGTACAGCTCAAAGGAGGGGTGTTGATGATAGAGCCGCTCGCAACGCCTGCCGGGTTCCATCGACAAGAGGGCGAGAGAGAGAGAAAGAGGAGGAGGACGAGACGAGAGACACGGGCAGACGACTTGCTGACGTCGCTCTCTTCTCTTTGTATCGTCGCCACGCATAGAGACCTACGTGCGCTGAAATAAGCGCTGAATAAACGGAGCCTGTCCGAGCCACGGCGCAACACGGGTGCATCAATTATGCAGCACGTTTATGGAGTCCGGCGCGTCGATATTCGCACTTGCCATATACAACCACGACTGCTTGCTTGCACGGTTACCCGTGTCTGCTTGTGTGTGTGTGTGTGGCTGTGTCATGTAGCACGCATGCCCGGCCACCGCGTGCCTAAACAGCTTTTGTTCGGCCAGATAGAGGGGGCCTAAACGGGCGCGGCACGGGCTAGAGAAGAGATGGAGTGATGTGGTAGAAGAGGATGTGGAGCTGAGTGGACTTGCCGATGACTGGTACCAGCGGTGTCAAGATCGGCCTCTGTGCAGGAGGCTCTTGAAGGACACTGCTGGGCAGTTGGAGCGACGCTCACAACAACGAGTAGAGCGCCGGGTGGCTAAAGCACAGCAAGTTGGAACACTAGGGGGCATAGGTGGTGCATTGGCCAGTCGTCTCAGTCAGTTCACCCGTGGCACCTGGGTCTGCCCCGTGAACTCTTGCCGGCGGGCGTTCGACACAGCACGTGGCCTCAACGTGCACATAGCCTGGCACAAGCGCCGTGGTGACGTCACCGCCACTTCGTGGCGAATGGCGCTTGTTGTTGATATTGTTGTGTGTCTCTCTGTTTGCGTGGGGATCGGTAGTGTAGCGGTGAGCGCGCTGATGCTACGAACCCGGAGACCCGATTTCGATTCCCGTTCACGGCCAACACCCAGTGACGATTATCAGAACCGGTCCTGGGCATCCCCTAGGTCGACTCAGCCTCAACCGATTACCTGGTGCGGTGTGTAATAAACATCACCACTGGAGACAAAGGCGGCCGGGCGTGGTGTTGGCCACCCACCCCCATCGTGTGTGCCGTTCAGGCCTTCCTAGGTGTTCGCTAACGGCACTTGCCCGCAACATCTCTGTCTGTATACCGCACGCGTGCGCGTGTGTACTGCTCAGAGGCACACGTGGCCGTGCGTGGTGTTGGCCGAGCCGCGCTCCCTCGTGTGCCGCGCCGGTCCTGAATTGACGTTCCTTAACAGCGCTTGTTCCAACACGTCTACATAATACAATACAGGTCTTTATAATACAACACGTTTTTTCATAATACGACAAGTCTTTATAATACAACACGTCTTTATAATACAGCACGTCTACATAATATAAATCTACATAATACAACACGTTTATATAATACAGAAAGTCTTTATGATACAACACGTCTATGTAATACAATAGGTCTTTATAATACAACACTATATGTCCATATAATACGACAAGTCTAAAACACATTCCTGCGGAGGGAGCTGGTAGGAACGTTGGGTTGCTCGGTCAATGGCCAGGGTCAACGGCGGCGTGGTGTATTCCGCAAATATGCCCGACTGTGAGGGCGGGCACAAGCCGGCGTGAGTAGGTTAAACGTTGAGTTTTATAAGGGCACCACGGGGTGACCAGCCCCTCCCCTACCCACCCAGCCCCACCCCCCACCCAGCCCCACCCTTCAGACCCAGCCCCTTCCCACCCTCCCCACCCAGCCCCTCCCCACCCTTCCCTCCCCACCCAGCCCCACCCTCCCCACCCAGCCCCTCCCTGCACGACGGACGGACACAATAATCCCCTGTGGGCTGGTGGAACTAGTGGGTTCCTACCAGTATAATACAACACGTCTATATGGTTATCGCCACCAAGGCGGCGAGGCTGGGTTCGACTCCCCGCCAAGGGGGCCCACGTGAGCGGCGAGTGGCATCCGAGCCGAGACGTCAGCGCTGGGGATACAAAGAGGGCCGGGAGAGGTTCCATCCCTTACCAACCACCCTGGTGTGGCGTGCCGTCCTTCATCCGTGTTCACAAACGGCGCTTGCCCCAAGGATATTACGGGACCCCTCTATCTTTGTAGACTCTTCGTATTCGACATTTCACAGCTGCTGAACGCAAACATCCCCCATGTTGTTTCATTGGAGAGTTGTTTGACCATACTTCACCGCGATGGTTAATACGGATTCGCAAAGAAGGTGGGGGGCAGGGGGGGGGGGGGTTTGACCGCATCGGACAGCACGAGGCACTGTTGCTGTTGTTGCAGCGCCGTGGCTGGGAATTGAACTCAGGTGGCCGGGATCGCTCGCGCAATGCGCTAAGCACCACTCAGCCACACAGCCCCCCCCTCTGTGTGTATCGTGCAGAGTCTCAGATGTGACTACGGTCAAATCGGCCAACCTCGCCGAGTCTCAGAAGCTCAGCAAGGCTGAGCCTGGATAGCGCTCTGGGCTTGTCGGACAAAATGCGTAACAGGTGCTATAGGCTTTGGGGGGCTGAGCGGTGTCAGCTTAGGGGATGGTAACACAAAAAAACCACAGATGTAGCGTACTTCTATGCTTCCAAGTCTTTGTTCATTGCCGTCACCCACCCGTCAGCGTGATGAAGTTCGGATATAAAAAAACCCGCACGGCGTGGGGAGGCCCCCATCCAGCAGTGGATCGACACAGTGGACTGCGCGCGCGCAGTGCTAACAGAAGCTGTCGATGACATTCGCCGTGAACGTGCGGCAACATCGAAGTGGTCACTGGCGGGCAAGCGGGGCGAGCGAGACGACGCGTGATTGATACGCCAGAGCATCGGTGATGTGATCAGCCGACAGCTGATAGCGTCACGTAGATGATGAGCTGGCAACTGCTGATGCGCTCCGTGCAGAGGCGATGAGATTGGGGGGGGGGGATCGATGCAACGTGAACCATCGATCAGAGACGATGGTCCAAGAGAACAAACGATTCCCTACGCTAGAGATGATGCATCAGGGAATGACCGATACAACTTGCGAACAGGCGAGGAGCCGGGGAGAGAAGATGATATCGGAACGATGAGCCAAGCAAACAGATGATGTGCCAACAGAGTGCTGATGAGTCAGAAGAGCGCGAGCGATAAACCAACGAGCAGATGATGATTCTGGCGGCTGGCCAGGGAACGGATGAGTCGTCAGATAATGAGCCGGCATGTAGCTGATTAGTCTGACGAGCCAGCAAGATAATTGACCCATGGCTCGCTTGATCTGTACGCGTCACCGGTAGACCGCGAGGTGGAGGCACGTGACGAGTAGCCACAGCCGTAGCTAGCGGTATACTGGATGTGGTGTGCCGGGCGCGGAGATATTTTCCGCGTCTTTAACCCGGACAGATCCGGCTCACGATGAGCCGTGGAGGAACTAAGGCAAAAAAAAATTCCGAGCCAATTCACAGCTGATGATGAGTCACGGTAGACATGAGTTAGCGCACAGCTGCTGAGTGAGATACTCACCGAGCGCAATACTGATTAACCGGAGCATGAGTCACGTTAACAGCTGATGAGCCACGGCGCATATGAGCCAGCACACAGATAATTAGCACGATGGTGAGCCAGGGCACAGCTGGTGAGCCCCGTTCGTGCACGAGGCATCGCACAGCCGACGAGCGTGCGCGCAATTAAACGCCTCCCAACCTCCTCCTCCTCCTCGCCGCCGTCTTTGTCTCTACGCACGCGTGCGTGGGGACGTCACGACTCGCCTCGGATCCCCGTTCCATTGGTCCGAAGGCGTCGCTCCACGAGACGGCCCTCGGAACGCCCCCGCCGCGCCTTGTACGGCGCTGGAGGGCGGCTGCTGCTGCTGCTCCCGTGAAGAGCGAAGGGAGAGAGTGTGGGGGCAGACGGAGACGCGGGGATCGCGTAGGGAGGAACGCGGAGCGCCGAAGCAGCGCGGTGTGGTGTGGCCCCGTCCGGCACGCGTTCCTCATCCATAGTGGAGGCTTGCCAGCAGCAGCGCGCATCAGCAGAGACGGGGATCAAAGAGGAGGAGGTGGGATCCTGTAGAGACTAACGAGGGGTGGGTTGGGGGGCACTGGAGGAAGCAGCAGCAGCACCGAGCGGTGCTGGAGTTCAGCTGTAACCACAACACCCCTGCACGTGCAGAAGAACAGTGCTGCTGCCGCGACTACTGACTACTCTTAACTGTTCGATATCGACATATAGACACGCGCACGTCTCACATCATCACAAAGCTAACGCGCGGGGGGGGGGGGGGAGGGATGGAACGAGCACATCTTTACCTGTGATGACGACGACGACGATGCTGATGAATACGAAGATGGTCGCGGGGATGAGCGAGCGGAGGAGGAGGAGGAAGAGCCAGTGAATCGAGAGAAAGTTTGGCGACGCAAGACGGCGCCGGACGTGATCGCGAGGCGAGGGAGGTATCTGTAGGCGAGGGATCAGCAGTTCGGCGAGGATCAGACCGGATTACTCGCCAGTCTCGCTACGGGAGCCGAGTACAAGCTCGCTGAGCAACCCCGGAGCCTCGAGTAGGAGCCCACGACGGAATACAAAAGAAAAGCAGCAGCAGCAAGACATCCCGACGCGGACGATGCCGGCGAGGCGCGCGGGATCAGGTGAGCGCCCGTGGCATTCGCAAGTCGGCTCTGGCGTGCGCGCGTGCGATGTTCTCGCCGCGTGTCTCCAACGCTACTCATTGTGCTCCCTCTCCAACGCTGCCTTTGCGCTGTGTTGCACTCGGGGCTCAGTGTGCCACTCGATGTTTTCTGGAGCACCGCGAGACGGTCTTGTGGTCGGGATTGTCGGCGTAAGGCACTGCCACTAAGGGAACAAGGTTACGCGTAATCGTAATAAAGCGATATTATTGCACTTTGCATTTCTATGATCGCACGAACGACGCCGCAGTAGTCTACGGAGGACAGCAATGAGGCGAGATGCATGTGGCGTGAGCAAAATCATTCCTCCGGAACCGCGTTCCGGACTGTCCCGGCTTAAAAAACGAAGCACTGCGCGCACTACAACACACACGCGCGCGTTGTGTTGTCGTCTATCGGTGATGGTAGTGCACTGGCTGTATGCGAATTTAGAATGCGAGATATCGCAAGCAGTAGGAGCAATAACCATCGCGCGCGACCATTTCGAAACGCGAACTTGGCCACCGCTTTATTTAATAATGCGTATTTACGCATGAAGAACCGGGCGCAGAGCGGAAAAGCGGGTCTGACGAGCTGGCTCGGTTGGGGCTTTTAAACGTCGCCTCCTGTAGCCGCAAGGAGGGGTGGGTGGGGCTGTTTGTGGCGGCGGCGGTGGTGGTGGTGCAGCCCCTGGGATAGAGCGCACCCAGCGAGCAAGGCTCGTGGTTAGTGCCCGTCCCGAGGATGACTTACGACCCCAGCGCGGAGCCATAACGCAGCGCGGTGGTGGTGGAGTCGCTGCCGAGAGACGTGAGCGGAGCGCACTGACTGAAGGCCGCTAATGAAAGCGGTAAATTTAAGGCGAAGGCTGCACGGAGTGACGGGGCCACGCGGAACAAAGCTGCACGGGGAGCAATAGCGTGGCCGGTGCCTGCACTTTCGCTGGCGGAGTTGTTACACCCCCCCCCCCCCCCCCCCCCCGAAAAGGCACATTTTTTTTCTCGTGACATTTTATTTCCCAGAGCTCAGCCCCGCACAAGCTCCGGCTCTGAGTGAATGAAGCGTGCCTCCTCCACGTGTGATGTGAAGGTTCCAGGCGAGGTTGGTTGGTCCCACAACTCTTGGCATTCGCTCCGAGCTGGACATCCCAGCTGCTGGTAGTACCCGACCGCCCGGGGTCTTGCTCGTTCCCAGTTGCGTTTCGCAAACGCTGTTCAACAAAACGTAAATTCGCTGCGGCGGCTGCTGCCTTCTCTGCTTTTGTGGTGATGAGATCTGAGCTGCCGCGGTTCAGGCGGTTTGCTGGTTGGAATTGACGCGGGTCGTTCCTTCCCGAGAAGTGACCTCTATCGCTGCCTTGCCCTCTCCTCGCCTCCCCCCCCCCCCCCCTTAGTCTCAACCTGCTCCTGCAGGGGCCCAATGTGATTGCGCTGGGGGTTTGCGCGATGTCTCGGTACGCGCTGTCTCCCGTCATCGTCCTCCTCAACGGCAATCGTGTCGCCGTGGCCACCGTGTTCAACGCAGGCGTGTTCACACACTTTGGAGAGGGTTGTTGTTTTGTGTGTGTGCGTGTGCGTTGAACTTCTTTCGCACCGCGCGCTGATCGGAGGCTCGGGCGAAGGTTCCAGGCGTGATTGGGTTGTGTTACGCACTACTGACAAAGTGTGCGTACACACCATGTACACGGCGTATACATGGCCGATCGAAATGTGTACATCGTCTCTGTAACGTATGTATACCTAGCCTGTACAACGTAAATATAGCCTAAACATAGATACCATTTAACATAGTAGATATACACAGGCACACTTAATACCTAATACGAAGCGTATGCACGGAGTATACGCATAAATAGATTGCTTATACAAACTATAAAACATACATTGTACTGGAGCCGTGTGTTTACTGGATGGATGGCGGTGTGTGGTGATCGAACACACCATAGACGCGCGTATCACAATCTGTGTGTGTGTGGTCTCCGTGTTGGTATGCGTGGCTGTGCGTGTCCGCTTTCTCTGTGTGGGTGGACGAAGAGTATTCGTGCAATTTATTTTACATTGCACGGAAATTTCTTCAGAACACAACCGGCGTGCTCAGGGTAAGCAACACTGCATTCCGTGCGTGCATTTTTTTTACTTAATTGCTCTCCAGCTTTCACACGTAACGACACGTTGCCGCACGTGAGATATATATATATAGATAGACAGACGTATATATCTGCAATCTTGGGATATAAATGCAATCGTAAATGTACTGCGTCGGCCAATATACCCAGGCATGTTGTCCAAATCCGAAATAATAAAAGTGTATGTTTCCCAATGAACCCGACGAGAGATGGTGAAAATAGCTGGACCGTGTCTCAGTTTGTCAATATGCCGATACTATATTTACAATAGATGCCACGATTTAACTCACCGCTGTCGATTCTTAATCTCAGGATAGATGCAACGCATCGTTTGTTACCTCCCGCACATCCGATGAGCACGGGTGGCTACGTACGGTGCGATAGAAGGTCAACATACACACATTTCATTGAAGACGTTTTTTTTGGGTATTCTTTATATTTTGGTGGTGCAGTGGCGAGCGCGCACTACTGTGAACCCGGCTACCAGAGTTCAATTCCATGCCACGGCGAATATCAAGTGGCGAGTAATATCCGAACCGATTTTGTCCACCCCCCTTCACCACCCCGAAGCAATCATCGTGGTGGATGGTCCAACAATCCCCAATATCGACACGGGCGAGGTAGAGAGCAGTGGATGAACAACAGCGTGCAAAATATTTTTTGTAGACGGTATGAAATAATTGGTTCATGTGATCCATCCGGCCACTAGAGGCCGCTACGTTAACGGGCATTTAAATATAGAAACATTAAATCTAATCGCTACTTACTAACAGCGGTTCATTGAACCGCGACGGGCCCCGCTCGTTATGACAGCAGTGAATACACTGCTGGATGAAAGCCCTCCCCACGTTCATAGACGTCATTGGCATTGACCGTATTTCACCGTGCTCCGTGTCCGCAGTGCACGTAAGTGGACCGCACTGGCGATCTCTCATGCACTGGTTAATGAAAATAGGCAGTAAATAATGAAGCAACTATGTCGGAAGCACGTCACCGAGGGTTGCGAACATGTCAACACACACACACCGTCCGGGTGTAGGCCGTGCGTGTGCTTCACGAAGGCCTGACACCCGAAACGTCAACAGTTGATTTATTGTCCAAACAGCCGAAAATGGGTGTTTTTGTGTGTGTTTTGGTTCGCCGCTGCAATACATTTTAATACGTGCAGCATGCGGTGTTACCATCGTCCGAAGCATGAGCTTTGATGCACCATACCGGCTCATCGCATTGCACTGTGCAGTGGGAAAGCAGCGACGA
This sequence comes from Lethenteron reissneri, assembly GCF_015708825.2. Taxonomy (NCBI): domain Eukaryota; kingdom Metazoa; phylum Chordata; class Hyperoartia; order Petromyzontiformes; family Petromyzontidae; genus Lethenteron; species Lethenteron reissneri. The sequence goes on from NC_083817.1 coordinate 3,966,543, forward strand.
GTCTCTGGGTGGGACTCACGCCACGCAAAGAATCGTGCGCGAGTCAAAATCGACTTCAGTTATTCACTCGACGACGTAACGCGTTCACGAGAGGGACGCTTGAAGCTACGCGAGAGAAAAAAACCAACGACCGATCGCCGAGTCCGATCGCAGTGTGGCTACGACCATCGGAATTTAACCTTGAGCTACCCGCGAGCATTCTACATTCCCATGACGGAGGCCAGTACATCCATACGGCTCCCGCTGTCGGCGTCTAAGGGATGATGAGCTGATTTGAAATGTCATCGTTGGGGTTAAGTCTTCACCACAGCGCCGTGGTGTTCATCATTTAAATCAGCGTTGGTCAATCCACTGCCTCAAGCCACCGCTATATCTCAGGATGCTGAGATGTAACCAATTCCATAAAATGTCGAAAACTCGATGTCTTAAAAGATTGGAACGAAATCGTAAATCGATTTTTTTTCCATATCCAACGCATTCCATGTTTTTCTGTGTTTTTAAACAGTAGGTTTGAATTAGAATACAATAGTTTGTCATGAATAATACAATATCAGAAATTGTAACAATAAAAAGGCTCGCAGGGTTAACACAGAATTGTGTTACTTCGCAGGATATACCGTAAAAGAGAATGATTAATGTAACGGAATAAATATGATGACACACGAGCTATTGTTGAAGGGGCAACACTCACCCGCAAATTTTAAGTCTCCTTTCCAAATGTCAAATAAATATAAACGATCGTAATATAATACACACAATTTTTTTTTTACAAACGCTGTTGTTGCAGCGTCTCGTTTGTATTTGGCCTTCTTCTCCACCTCCTATTGTTTATCGTCTATCCGCTGTATCGTTCAGTAATGTCGTTTTCCATTTCGCATACACGTCCGTACGTGTCCCTTGTCATTAGAATATTATCATAATTTTTTACTGTGACATTGTGTGCAACGTGGAGCATATGGACAGTCTATTTGTTTTTGGTGATATTCAATCAGGTGTTAATCTATTCATAATTGTCTGTTTTGATTATTTCCTCTCAATCTGTTACGCGTGCTCATTGTGCATAAAATTCAATTACGCGCCTGCGTTCTGCATTTATCATTGATCGTGATCTTATCGTTTAAACATCTTTTTTCGCATATTGCATTCATTTAGCTCAATGCAGCGCTCTCCTTCATTACAACAAAGAATTAAACGGTACAATGTAAAAAAAAAAATCTACATAGAGTAGACAAAGACCGGCCGACCGTGATGTCGGAGACACAGGCGCAGCCATGCAAGTGCTCCCTCACGCCACTGCACTTCACTGCTGGCAGACGATGAGTCTCCACTCGAGGCAGCTGCAGAGAAGCTCCTCTCGAGCATATTGGCCTCTCCTTGCACCCAACACTGGCCCAGGCAGCTTTCGTCGAGGTGGGAGGTTTCTCCCTCATGTTTACCCCACCACACGCGCCCAACCCCATCGACCGATGCCCTATTTGCCGTACACCGCTTGCTGGTTGACCAGGCAGCTTGTGCGGTGGTGGGGGTCCGAGTTGGTGCGGGATTCAGAAGCTTGCCCATTATTTAAACTGCCGCACCGGTGAGACGAATTGGCGACCGCCCCCCACCACCCCAACTCGCCTTACCTCCGGATTGCAAGCCCGGTGTTGCGAGCCATCATTAACTCCTCGACGGGGGCAGTGTCTCGCGAACCACCGTGCTGTGGCCCTATTAGGTGCTTGCTTAACAGCGCCTGTCGCAACAGGTCCGTTGTGGCTAAGCGAGAGGTGGGGGGGTGGTGGGTATTTGTCTTTGTCTGTGACCACTCCTGGTGGCCTCTCATCCCCCCCCCCCCCGGCACACTCGGCTTTCATCGCGAAATTGTGAATTTTAAGTCCCTTCCCTTGAGGGGGCTCCTCTCCACGGCATCTGTTCGCTCGCTCGCTCGCTCTTCAATCACATGGCCTCCACACATTAGCGGATTCATCTTCCTCTCGTTAACTCGTTACCGTTATCGGTCACATCTTGCCCCGGGAGTGTTCATCATCGCGATTGGCAGCCATCCCCCCCACCTCTCCTTCTCCTTGTAACACGTTAATTAATTATCCAGGACGAGAGTTGTAAACAATGGCTTTAAATTATCATCTGTATATTAGTAGAAAATCAATGGACGCAATTGATTCCCTTGTAGTGTTGAAGCGGGAACGGGTCTTGTCTCCATTTATTTTATTGGGGAATCGTCGCCTGCTCGTCACCGACAATGGGACTGCGCCACGGTTTGTCTCGAATCCATCAACACATTCCGTCAAGTTACTCAATCGCGTGTCAGGCGTTTCTGGCGTGTCGGGCCTGCAGTCCTGTTCGGGTTCTTCATTTGGGCACGTGCTTTTGCTTCCCTTGGTGGTATGGTGTTTAATAATAAGGAGGCAAAAATCCATTGTCTCCAAGAGAACATACAATGTATATTTTGTTTATCAACAGGGTGGCTTTTTGAGACATTTACTAACCAACAGAACGTGGATAAGCAAAGTCTGGGCTGGTTTCAACCTTCTGGGGGTCTTATCAGTCAGACACGCTGAACGAACACTGCTGCCTCACTTATTCTAAATGGCAGTGCTGTCGGCATAGAAACAAAATATTGATGTGCTGTAATGTAGCATTTTTGGTAAATATTCCAGAATTGAGAACTTCAGTGACCTCTTATCCACACTAGGGGGCAGCACCCTTCAACTGGTTTACAAACAAAAAAAATTGTCAAGCCGATTATTTTAATTCTCACAGATGAAATTTAGCCAAATTTAAGTGCAAAACCAAATTTCGTGTTTGGCGAGATCATCGGCAAGCGAGCGGTCTAAACTCGACACTTGGGGGACCTGGGTTTAATCAATGGCGGCTCACCAGATTTGAACCCACGATCTCTGCCGCGTCTGTTCGGCGCTCCGACCTCGAGCTTGCCTGGTCACCTTGAACATCAGCTTTTATATTGGGAGAGAATATATCAACTGTTTGTCTTCCCTGCCGATCATGACTCATTGCACATCAGCCGTCTGAAATATTCCCTCTTCTGTAGCTGATGCTCCCTCCCCCCTGCTGCTGCTGAACTGACTGCCGGTGTCTCTTCCTTGACGGTCATCGTGAAGAAGAACACTGCTTTGTGGGGCGAAATATCCAACATGCCCCTTTTAGCACGACGTGTTTAATGACCCAGGTCTGTGCTCCAGAGTTGGACTTGGCCCAATTTTTGAGTGCTTGTGTGTAGCCGGCTCGTCCCGTCTCTCCCGCAGTGGTCGTGACAAGGGAACGGGGACGGCTAAAATTCGCTCGAGACTATTGATGTTCAGTTTGCACTGTGTTCTTGTCTCCCCTTGCGCATCACACGATTGGTTTTTGAGAACTGAACAAAGAGGGGGGGGGTGGAGCATTATCACTGGGGAGCCAAAGGAGTGTGGTGCAAGGCACTCAGGATGTGGAAATTCGCCCCATATTTTCCACCACTGATTGATTAATTTCCACGATTTGGGGCTCAACGATTTGATGGCAAGAATGGATGATTTAGATTAAAACAAAAAACATTTTTACTTTTATTTGCTCCATGCGCATGCGTTTAACGTTGGTGTTTTCGATTCACTTATCGTCGCCGTAAGAGTTAATCGTTTTTTCTTCATTGACGAATCTATGCTATGTTACACGCCAACTGGGCCATACAACCACCCCAGTGCTCTATATAGCTAAAGAAGGAGGAGCGGGGGGGGGGGGGGTCTTCACGCACATGTGTGTATATTGTATTATACATGAAATGAAATGCTGTGACTTGCAGGAGCCCCTAAAGGTGGCTTTCGCTGGGGCTTGCACGGGGACCCTGAGATTTCCGCTATCCCCAGCGCGTGCTCTGCGTAGCCGAGAGAAGCCGTTTTCCGTGGCTTGTTTGGGCCATCGCCAGGAAACGACGCCACTGGGAAAACGCTGCGCTTTGCCGACAGGTGATGCGGTATTCCCACGACCACCGAGAAGTTGGCCAGCCTGATTCGCAAACTGTGCAAGTGGGCTTGGGTTGAGTTCCCACAGGAACCTTGCCAGGTTAAGCTAGCACCAGCCGGGCTGCGTAAACCTGCTTGTTATTCTCAGGTTTTTTCGGTAAAGTCACCATGTAGGTAAAAATTTAAAATTAATAAAAGTAAAATAAAAATAAAATAAAAATTACGACGTTTCGGAGGCAACACAAGTTTCCGTCTTCAGGTGGAACCGTCACAGCACGATAGCTGTATCAAGTAAGAGACATTCCAAGAAAACAGTCCTTGTATATATACTGGTTGAGGGTGGGAGGAGCCAAGGTAGGCCCTGGATATTATTATTGTGCTTGTTGTGAGCTGTCAGGCTCACTCTGCAAAGTAGAGCTTCACGATTTCTATGAAACTAAAGACTTCATTTTTTTTTACTAGGTACGGCTCACTGAGCTATATAGCTCTTTTTCGGAAGCGACCTGGCCACAAATGATATCTCAATGAAGAGGCGTACCATGTGGAAATGTATAGCAGTTAAATACTCTCAACGTATGTTTCTAAATGTGGAGGGAACAAACGGAAGACCGAGAGAAAAAAAATATAAATGTGTCGTAACCCTCCACCACCCGACACAGCCAGTAAGGTTTGTCACGAATTCAAATTGTAAATGTGGATTTACTCCCCAACACACCGGCGGGCTGAAGTAGTAACTAATTGGTGCGTTGTTTACGTGACAAACCTTACTGGCCGTGTCGGGTGGTGGAGGGGTAAGACACATTTATACTTACGTGATCTATACCCAAAAACCTTTATTATGAATAATATTGGTCGCGAAAGCCTGCTACGTGTTAAGCTGACTTACCGTATTGCCCAAGAAGCAGGTAGACACAATGAATGTGCCGATCTCTCATAATTCTGGAAGCTAAGCAGGGTTCAACGTAGATTGTACTTGAATATAAGACTGCCTGGGCTGCAGGTTGGTTAGGATATGTCAGAAAATCAATGCATTCTTTAATCCATCCCCGTGAATATCTGAGTGCAATCGCCTTCTGTTGCATCGGGTTTCACTGGGTGTACCGGTTTTTGTCCACACAAAACCCAATGCTCATTATTTGAATTGTAAAAAAAAAACAATGCAACAGGCCCTGCTGAGAAAGAGATTCTTCGAGAAGGGTTGCCAACTGTCCTTGTTTTCCCAGGAGACATTTTTTTTTAGGAAGCCGTCCTGGGAAATCTGAAAGCCTTAACTGGAGATTAAAAGCCCCGGTTTTTTTTTTGTTTAGCTGCATGGTAATACACCACTCGTGACAATGCAACATCCGTGTAGTTCATCTTCTTGGTTCTTTCGGTAAAGTCACGTAGAAGAAAAGTCCTTCTACGTGACTTTACCGAAAGAACCAAGAAGATGAATCCCTGCAGTCACGAAAGCTTTAAATCGAAATCCGTGTAGTTCTCACCTGCTGCTACCGCGAGATATTATTCCCACTTTACGGGCCTGGAATTTTTGTACCTCCTCGAGGTGGCAACGACGAGTCTCGAGGAAGCGCGTTGTGTTCTAGCGGCGGCCGGGCAAACCTCTTCCCCCGTGATAGTGGCGTGTTTAAGGTCAGTTGGGAGAGGTGCCACCTGTAATCCCACGTGCATGGACGTGGGGAGGTTACCAGGGCCAACCGGTCACTCGGGAGTAGGCTGGAGGAAGTGCACAACAAGGCGCTCCCAGTTTGCAAACAGTGGTCTCCCGTACGTTTCCTCAATTTGTTTCTTAATTTTTTTTGTGTGTACGGCGGACTGGTGTCCCCTCGGCGCTCTTCTGTCGTGCGGCATCACCGGAGCTGGGCGAGAGAGAATCGAGGTTCTCGGCTCTCCGTAGCGGTGGCCATCTATGGTGGCTCAGGTTTTTCACGGAGGTTTTTGACTACGCTATCTGTGACGAGATGAGTCCATGCTCTCGAGGGACACGTTTTCTCGATTTTCGTGATTCGTCTGAAAAAAAATCTGATGATCGCACCTCGATGAGACATTTTGGATGAACGAAAACATTTTTGTTTAGATCCAAAAAAGGTCAGGAAATTACATCACTTCCATGTCCTTACAATCTGTCTCCCCCATCCCCCAGAGAGTACTTTAATGTGGCAATAGGCCACGTAACTTTCTTGAGCAAAATACCTGGTAAATGTTTCAAGAATGCACTATATAAAAAAACCCCATCATTAATTGTCCTTAAAAATACAAAAATTTGAATTACTTTTCTTGGAAAAATCTGCAACTCATTCCTATCGGGCTCGAGCAAGATCTTTCCACCATAGCCGTGACAATAAACAGTCAAACCAGGTAGCAGCATTCGGGCCCGCGGGGATTAGGAGACTGGAGTGTAAGGTCAGTGATGGTGGTGGTAGTACGGATTTTGGGTGGAGACCTGCAGTCCAGGTCAGGCGAGCCCGAAATATTGTCACGCCTGAGAGGCGCCAGTGTTCCTTTAATTCCTGGATTGGGTTTGCAGCCCATGGAGCGAAAGTGATAAGAGAAAAAAACATAGCCCGTGAATTCACGGTATAAACCCAAGGCTGCCACAAATAGGTTGATAGAGCTTATAATCTGATAAGGACGTTTTTCCAGCCACCACTATGCTGTCTCAACTTCAATATTGACCTATGGAGCTTACGTTTTTTTAGTTTTGTGTGTGTGGTTGTTTTTTTTCCACTTGGCTACACGAGCGCTCACACAGGCCATACAATTTATAAAAAGTTTTTGTTGAATTAGAGTTAAAACAACAAACCCATGACTTTCGGTGTGTGCAGTTTTCACTATCAACAAGCATGGTGGGAGACTGCTCGGTAACTCGGTTATAAAATTCAGTTATGCCGGAAATATTTTACAGGACTTTTGTTTGTTTTGTCGAGCTCAATTTAAAACTACAGTCTGTTATAAAGAAAGTGGAGGGCGGCATTATGCTTTCCTACGTGACTTGTCTAACACATAGCCACGTTCTTGTAAGGGCACTGCATCTCACGCGTAGTGCATGTGATGTATGCGCATGCCTTTACATTGGGAGGAGTGGCACAAACCTGAGTTCAATTCTCGCCGGTGGTTAACATCATTGACCAGCAGAGGTGTGGACTCGAGTCATGTGACTTGGACTCGAGTCAGACTCGAGTCATGAATTTGATGACTTCAGACTCGACTTGGACTTGCATAACAATGACTTTGTCCCACCTCTGAGGTGTGGACTCGAGTCATGTGACTTGGACTCGAGTCAGACTCGAGTCATGAATTTGATGACTTCAGACTCGACTTGGACTTGCATAACAATGACTTTGTCCCACCTCTGTTGACCAGTATCTGAATTGGTCCTGGACCTCCCCCTAGGTAGACTTGGCCTCATATGAGTTTTGTACCACGATGCGTTGTGCAAATAACTGCACTGGGGAGACAATTGCGGCCGGGTGTGGTGTTAGACAAATTGCCGCCTTGTCATGGTGGCATTAATAGATGGTCACAAAGCAGTCTGTTAAGATAATATGGGGAGTGCTTGGTTTGCTCTTCTACGTTGAATTCATGTCTACTGCTCGCAATGCTGTGGCAGTCGCTGGTTAGCTTTCAAGGTATCGAACCGCAGATTGATTCCAAGTATTGTCATGTGTGTCAGGTTTTTAAGATGCTGCCTAGTCATTGAAAAAAATCCAAAATAATCTCGATCCTTGGTGATTGGAAGTGCCATTGGAGATGCCTGTGCAGGGCAGAAGGGAGTCGAGTGGAGACTCAGGGTGATATGGAAGGAAGGTGTGAGGATAGCAGATGTGAGCAGAAAAGAGGCGCAGAGGTTGAGGAAGCACATGGAGGCAGGGAATCCGAGCCTCCCACTCCATGCAATGACGGGTCTTCTGGCTTGGGAGACTTAGAAAATAACCTCGATCTTTGAATTAGCATCCACACTTAATTCAGACCTCCGTTGCTTTAACCTCCCGAGGATATCACGATTGGACATGGACTGTGTACAGCATAGTCTATATGTAAATAGTAGCAAGTGCTATCTGTCATCGGGTAGTCGCGACGTGAGTGCAGTTCTACGACCGCGGCCGCAAGCGCACCGGGTGGAGTCGCGCCAAGACGGATGCTGCCGCTGGTGGGCTTTGTCGTGCTCCTCGTTTCGTTGTCCCGTGCAGTGCCTGGATTCCCTTGTGAGACGGCGAGACCTGGGGAGATGAGCCAACGGCGCGCTCTCGCCCAATCCACCTGCTGCGCCTCGGCTGCCCGCTCCATCCCTCCGCTCCCTTTGCTGCCTTCCCACTTTGCTGGGGCTGAGCCCCCCGGTGCTTCTTGACGAACACCGCGTGCCGTTGATGGCCAGCGCGCCGATGCGGCCGCGCTTGACCGGCGTTGCTGGTGATGCGCAAACGCCAGCGACGCCATTCCTCCCCGGAGGGGGTGGGCTGCGGGGCCAAAAGAGCCGCGTGAAAGTAGACTCTTTGTTGCTTTGTATGTCAGCGCCTGGCAGATTATGGCTTCTGTGCGGCGAGGCTGCTGGAAGAATTATCGCAGCCGCTCGCGAGTATAAGCAATGCGATGAGACTGGGAAATAAAAAAAAAGCATTCGTTCGTGTGAAACAAGGGGGGAAAGGATCGGGCCTCTTCACACAGCGGTGCCGCTGCACGGCGGCAAATCACAAATAATAGGACAAGCGGAATTAATGCTCGGGAAAACAGTTGTGTGTGTTTGAGTTCGGTGCTGCCATTCGCGATGGATAATTACATGCGATTATTCCACGTTCGCGGCCCAACAATTTGGTGTAATGTCAAGTAAGTGCCGATTGCGGGGCTGAGGATGGGTGATAGCTCATAATTAGGTCATTAGTTCATGGATCAACAAATAAGTATGAATCCGATTCGTAATTTGGTGGGTTATGATCAAATACGGGGCAGTGCTTTTGTAAATGGTGACTATACTCCGGCCATTAGCACAGTCGAATAGCAGCGTGATGGGCAGGTCTGATCCTGCTTTATGTGATGCTGGAGGCCAATTTAGAGGGCATTACATGAAAGTGAGCTACAGAGAGACATAGAGAGCGTATGGCATGTGACTGCATGTGTCCTTGCGCGTGCGTGAACTTGGTGCCTTCTGCATGAGAGCGTAAGCTATTGCGGGGAAATATTTGCATGAACTTTTATATTTCACGCAGCTGTATTTATTCGATGGCGTGTATGCTTTTAATACGGGGGGGGGGGGGGAGGGAATGGCTGTGTTGCTGTTCACGCACGGCGCTACAAAGCCAGCGACCTGAGTTTATGGCCAATGCCAGCGACGATTATTTGAAGCTGTCCTGGGCCTCCCTCCCCTAGGTCCACTCAGACTTGCAACTCGGGAGACCAATGGTATGGTAGCTGGCCCTCCCACCCCCTTGTGTGCCATTCTGGCCTTTCATCTGTGTTCGCCAAGAGCGCTTGTCCCAACAATCTTTTAAGGCTATATGGGGAGATCTTGCAACTTTTGTGCTTCTATGTGTGTGTAGTAAGGAGCGGTGGCACGGTGGTCAGCATATTGTGCTACTACTGGTCCTGGGCCTGACCTATCTCAGGTCAACCTGAAAGTGAGTACCTGTTGAGGTGTCGGCTTCAGCACTGGGAAGACCAAGGTGGCCAATTGTGATGCTGGCCACACCACCCCAGCTTGTGCCGGTCTTAATGCGTTGCTTATTGGCAGCATTTGCTTCAACAGTCTGTTGAAAGCTGAATGCACGGGGTCTTTTCTTCTAGAAGTGGGAAGTGGTAGCGATCTAAACCGTTTGCACACTGCACTGTGTAAGCAGCTACCCGACTTAAATAAAAAAAATATAGTTTTGGGCGCCACGGTGGCGAGATGTTAACTAACCTCGCCTGGTCTACAGGAGGTCGTGGGTTCTATCCCGACCCTGACGCCTGCTGTATATTTGGAGTTTGCGTGTCCCTCTCCCCGTGGTCACGTGGATTTTTCTTCGGGTCCTCCGGTTTTTCCCTCCACACTTACAATCAGCAACATGCGTTTACACTCTTTGGCTGCTATGCATTTATATTTGATCAGCCGCTTCGTTGAGCTATCATTTGTGGCCAGGTCGCTTCTGAAAAAAGAGCTGTATAGCTCAGTGGGGCCTTATCTGGTAAAATAAAATTGAGTTTCGTTTTTGGCATCCTATAGGTTGACTCAGTCCAGTGTGTTCTCCTATAACGCGGTTAGTTGCATTCTTGAAGAACACCGCGCTATCGAAAAATCACGTTATAATATATAATATAGGAGTAAAGCACAGTCCGCGTTAACACGTGAGATGCGTACATGAGCTGAAACAGAGACTGAGGCAATTGGTTAGCATCTACAAGCATCCAGCAGTATCCCGACCCGTGCGATGCTACGGTGAGGCAGCCGTACATCCGCTTGCCCCCACACGCACGACGTAGTTCCGTTCATTCAATCGCGTAACATCCAATTCGCATCCGCGTTATAACCAAACACGAAAACGCGTGCTCCGCAATTCATCCACCGCGTTATATCCAACCCGCGTCTTGAAAACAACACGCGGCGTTACAGGAGAACGAGGACTGCACCCGATTTATGGCGTGGAACACCGACCGTCACGCGTTTGGCGCTGTGGCCTAAGACCCACGTGTGTGTGTGTGTGGCGGCGGTGACGGTGCCAGCGCATGGCCCCTGTTCGCTTCAAAGGTCTGTGTAGGGGGTGGGGGGGGAGGTCTGCAACTTCGTTTTTCGCTTGTGGCTCCCGCACACGTTGGTTGTGTCCGCAAGCACAGCCCTCAGCGGGCGCGTGGGAGTGGAGCGGGGAGTGGTGTGGCATTTGATCGGTGGGCCATCGGTGGGTCAAGCCAGCGGCCAGCTTCACGCCTGCCTGCTTGCTCGCTCGGCCTTGAGATTAAACGCAGCGGAGGTTGAGCGCGTGTTCAGTGCTTTGTCTGCTTCCACCTGTTTGTGTTGGCGGTGGCCGTGTCCCGTGCCCGCGCCTACAAAGCTCAGTGCGCCATGAGCAACAACTGCTTTAGCAAGGACCCCCCCCCCACTTCAATCTCTGCTGTGATGAAGGCCCATTGGCTGGAACGTTGCATTTTGTACAATTTTTCTCTCTCATTCCGGCAGTGCTGTTGGTGAATGCGTCTGAGTTTTCGTTATTTGTGCTCTGTGCTCTGTGCACCACTGCCAATGCAGTGCCATAGATTAATAAGTCTTTGCAAAGAGGCCAGTATGGTTACACAAACACACAACAACTGGCAGATGATTTGTTTCTTGTTTGTAGTGATATTTGCCTATTAATTACTGATTAGTAAATTGTGCATCATACATGTCATAATGAATTGCTAATTATCTAAACAGCAGAGAATTAAGAGCACCTGCACTGACCTTATGTTAGCATTAACTAGGCATGCACTAACCTTGGCTAACCTTTTTGAAGTGATTGCCAATTAGTTTAATGCCGTGTATTGTACCTTAATGCACATACTATAAATATAGACTCACGGGTAACTCGATGGCAGTGGTCATAATATCTTATTGGACACAAAATTGGCACGTGATATTCCTCTGATGTTTAAATTTTCATTTTAACTGTTGCCCTCGAACCTGTTTGTTGTGTCGATGCATTTATTTTTACCCAGGTTTCCCCTTGGGAAAGAGGGAGAGAGACATCTGGTCTCAACGGGCTCTTAAAAATAATGGCATTAAATCAAGCAGTACTATTGGATAAGCTCAGAGCATCAAGTTCGGAACGTGTTTTAGCGGCCTCTCGTATTACAATGCACGTATAACGCACATGCGATAACGTTCATATTTTGAATTGTAGGTAGACATGCTCGTCACTTAAAGGGGAAACGCTGTCTGAACCAAAGTAATGTGACCATTAGGCAAGGACAAATACTAATTAAGCCCTAATTCCAAAATTAAAATAACATTGTTTGATGAATGCGTTAAGTGCTCTACAGTAATTGCATTGTTCCATTAGCATGCATGCATTTGAATCCTTTCTACTGGCACATATTTTAGTGAAAAGTGAGTCTGGCTTAATGCAATTGTCTCCTGGGCCACATGATACATTAACCCTTTCTCACTCATCGTGGCTTCAAGAAACTACCGCCATTCTTGTTCTGTACCAGCATCCTGAGTAAACCTACCAAGCTGATACAGGCTTTTTAAATGTAGGAAGTTGTGTGTGGCATTAGAGGTAATCAAGACGTTTTTGGTTTTAGACAATAAAGAACGCTTCTACTGTGTGTTTGAATATTCCATCTTGATATAAAAATACATACTGGACCGAAGTGTGCATTATTGTTCAGGCATAACATAATTGAGAATAACAATAACAACAACAATAATGATAATGCAAGAACCGTGAGATTTTGTCCATTCAAATCGGACATTTATTTCACGTAATTTGGGTGCCAGGGTGACCCAATGGGAACACTTTGTGCCTTGCAACAAGAAGGACTTGGGTTCAATACGAAACTCGGGTGCCTTTTCTGTCTGGAGTGTGTATATTCTCGCCCTGTTGTGTGTGGGTTTCTTCCAGGTGTTATCCCTTGGCTAAAGCAAAACATACAGTGCAACTGGTATTGGTCGAACATCCCAATGGAATTCCTCAATTTGGGATTGAACAGCAACATCAATGGAATGTTTTGAAATGTATTGGCGCATAATGCATGCGGTTCTGCAAACTTAATTTCCGGATGCATACTGAAACATGTGCAGGACGTATAAAATCAACGCTGAACACGGGGAAATACAACTAAAACATATTTTTCAAATCACATGAACAGTAAATTAAAACTATAACTATGGAGAGAGAGAGGTCGGGTTCCTTTGGAGCTTGAGCCTTTGACTTCTTACAGATGGAATCACTCAAGCTGGCAAGGAAAGGGTTTAAAGAAATGCTGATGTGGCTCTGCTGTCATTTAAATGGAGCTTCCAGCTGCGTATCACCTTCCTGTGTGGCGCTATAAAAAGGCAGTAAATCTAATTGCATGAAAACCCCATGGTTTTATTTTCCATTTTAAGTCTAAACTATTTTTATGGCTAAATTTTACCTTCAACATTTCATGCGTCTCGGAATGGGAAAATTGAAAGCCCTCGCGACCGCTTAAAACAGAGTGGGCAGGTGGTGCTGCCCAGAGCCAAAAGGTAGGCCTCTTGTGGGCCCTATCCCCCGCAGCGCCGGTGCAGCGGTGTTTATGGTCTTAGTACTTTACTGACATCTTCTCGCCATCGTGCACATGCAGGTGGAGGGGTAGTGTGGCGGTTAGCGAACTGCACTACGAACCCGGCGACCCGAGTTCGATTCCCGCTCACGGCCAACACCAGTGGGCCTCCCCTAGGTTGACTCGGCCTCTAATGAGTACTTGGTGCAATGTCTATACATCGCTACTGGGGAGACAAAGGCGGCCGGGCGTGGTGTTGGCCACCCACCCCCTATTGTGCCGTGCCAGCCTTCATAGTTGTTCGGTAACAGCGCTGGCCCCAATAGTCTGTTAAGACTATAAGGGGGATCTTTGTCTTGTGAGAATACATGGTGCTGTGTGTGTGTGTGTGCTGGGAGAGGTGATGAAATCGTTAGTCTGCTCCGCGACAAACCGGTTGACCCGAGTTCAATTGCCGCTCACGACCAATATTGTTGACAGAATATCTGAACCTATCTTGGGCCTTCCCTAGGTCGACTCGGCCTTAAATGAGTACCAAGTGCAGCGTGTAAACATTGGGCGTGCTATTGACCACCCACCCCATAGTGTATCGTGCAGGCCTTCATAGGTTAACAGCACTTGCCCCAATATCCTGTAGAGCCTATGTGGGGGATCTTTGTCTTTGTGTGTTCCATTGTTGGTGCAGGGTTATTCTTATGTGGGCATCTCACGTCTATCACCACACTATTATGAACTTGAAAATGCATGAGTCTGTGTAGGAGTGGTGGTGCAGTGGTTGGCCCATTGTGTTACAATCCCAACTAACCCAAGTTAGATTCCTCCCACTGCCTCGTATCAGTGGTGAGTTTGATCAGAATCAGTCCTGTGCCTCCTCTTGGCCAGTTCACCCTTACAATGAGTAAACTTATGCATTGTGTCGACATGGACACACCAACCGCCTTTCATAGGCGCTGGATAACCGCGCTAACAGCCGATGTGGGCTCTACCGGGGAGACGTTCATCTGTGCGTGTGACCTGGAGAGGCGGCATGAGCAGAAACTATCCGTACTCGCGCGTTCGCACGACCGTGACCCACGTCGTTGGTTTGGGGGTTGGCGGACGTAGAGGAGGCCAGGAGGAGGAACAAAAGCAAACGAGACGAGAGAGAGCGAGGCACGTTCGTAGGTTGACCTTTGTGGGACAACTGTGGGCCTCTGTTAAAAAAAAAAAACAGCGTGCGGATTTGGCAACTGAGTGATTCCATGTGCCGATGCGTGCTCCCACATTCGCTCAGGATCCTTAAGACGGCGGTTATCTCCCTCCCCCCCCCCCCCCCCCATGCTCGAGCGAGCTGCTGGGACACGGAAAAGCGAGACAGTGTTTCGGGTGCTGTTTTACATGCGCGTGGGGCACGGCAAACGGAGATTGGGTGGCCTGCAGGAGTGAGCAAGGGGTCACCCCCTCCACTGATTGAGCTGTGATCCCTGATTGCTAGCGAGCCTCGCAGCGCATGCATATGCGCTCTTACCTCGTGCGCAGCTCTGTGCGCGCGCTTGCGTGTGGATGCGTCCGCTCTTTGTGCGTGCGTGTTCTCCTGTTAAGAAATGCGCTTAGCAGGGGCTCTCCTGATTCCTGTGCTGGTCACGTTTCTTGTTAATTACTGCTGCAGCCGGCAGTGACTCCATCTCCATCATGACCACTTGGAGATGCATCAATAACGTGCTCAATCAAGACGGATGCACCCCTGACCTGCGGACAGTCGTTGCATTGAACAGTCCATCCCAGAGAAAACCTGAAGGTGCTGATTGAGATCATTAAGGCTAATATAAATCACTACACGCAGAACCAATGTTTTGGTTTATTTAAATGTTAACCTTTCCTATGGGAAGTAATTGCAGGTACTGGATTTTCAGAAAAAAAATCTGCATATTTGATGAAATTAAAAGCAATGCAATGTTATTTCGCTCCAAGATGTGGGCAGCAATTTTTCCGTGTTTAGAAGTTTCACTGATTTTCTATTAACTCGATGGAGATTGCAAAACGCGATTTTTTTTCTTCCATTATGCACTGCTTTTGAAATGAAAGGGATGAAATTTGAGAGGTGTTCTCTTATCTGAAGTGTTGCTTATTAATGTGGAACAAAAATAAATCAATGTGTTTTTAATGAAGAGGTACAGCGAAGTGTGGTTCTTGAAACGACAGAGAAAACCTATTCAAGTTCAACAAAACCAAATTAGACGGTGTCTATTAGAGGCGTCCCACTGACCCCCTGGATACCGGATAAAAGCCCTCAAATTCGAGAAGCGTTTATGTTTTAACTAATGCTACTATGTGTTGTGAAACTTGTTATTTTTTTGTAAAATGTTATTTCTTGCGTACATGTTTGGCTTCGGACACATTGACCAGCACAATCTCTTTGTCCGTCTGTTTATTTCTCCGTCCTTGTGTCCGCCTGCCCGCCCGCCTTGTCTGTCTGTCTGTCCGCGTGTGGTGCCCTGGTTTAATCTGAACGCGGCTCAACTATAACGTAGGGTGGGGCAGGGGGGGGTATCACTGCAAGCTTCGTTGAATATTTCCCTCTGGGTTGGTGCCACTAGGCCTGGACAAAGCTCGTTTGTAATGACACTCCGCTTATTATGTCGCGTGCGTGCGCACGGCGCGGCGTCATTAGGCTCCGCGGATCTTTGTTTTTATTGTGAGGCTCCAGTGCAGTCTGTGACGGTAGCGTTGATTTTCACCGTGGCGTCCGATTTCATTTTGGCCGCGATGTAAGCACACGCTATGCCGCTCTCATTCACGAGGCACCTGTGGGATTGTAAGCATCCGCGCGCAAGCAAACAGGGGTTGTGCTTTTCCAACGAGCGCTCGCAGTGAATAGCTTATTAGGCGAGCTGAGATGTCGGACCCAGCCCCTGCGAGAGCCGTGCCTCTGACGGTCTGGGTCACGTGACCCCCACCCCGTCCCAAAACCGTACACACGCGGTCCATATCTGCAGTGCCGAATCCCCTTTTGAATGCCTTGGGAAAATGAACGCGCGTTCAATGTGGGTTCCAAAACCCCGGTTCTCACTTCCACAATTCTCCTCGTATGTGGAACAATCAACCCGGACGCCACTTTTGTCCGCTCTCTTATGACCCGCGACTCTGAATTGTTCCCAGGGACCTTTCGCATTATTCTCCAAATTGTCCACAAATAATTGAGTCTCACGGCAGCACGATGAATGAGATCAGCAATAGAGAGAATTAAAAAACCAGTCAAGAATCGATGCCTGGGCCAGTGGAGCGATGGGTAGGCAAGTGGGAGAACTGTCCAATTATGGATGTGTAGATACATCCAAATGGAAAGCGGTGCAAAAGCAACTGCAGTTACACAAGAAGTTTATTCTTATTATCCTTCTTCTCCTTCCTCCTCCTCCCTCCTCCTCCTCCCTCTCATTCTTCTTCTAGCATATAGCATTCGTAAATCGTACGTCCAAGTTTAATTCTGTGAGTCACGTGATGGCAACGGGAACAGCGTGACTAATGCTGCTCCCGTTGGGGGCGTAGGGACGCAGCGCACCATATGGTCCGATAGTCTGGTACGGGTGGCCGCAGTCACACTCTGGGTTGTCTTTAATTCTCCACTTGTGGAGGAGGTGTGGGTGCAGCGAGACCAGTACGCTGTCCTTTTAAGCGGTTGATGGAGCCATCGCAGTTTCCTTGGCAGATCAAAGCCATTCGGAGCAGTGGCTGGGATCATCGACGAGGCGTTGAAAACACCGCGCAAATATCATCATGATAAATATAAACTGCAATTTCCTGTAAAAAAAAGTTGGCTCGTGCCACACCGTTAAGTTAAAGAAACATTAAAACATAATTAAGGTGATGATTGCACTTTTAAATTGGCCCATAGTTATATACACAAAAAAAACAAATGTACCACTCCTTCCCGTTACTGCTAATGATACAGTCAAAGTTAAATGAGGCTATATAGGGCTTACCAGAACAATTACTTTGGGTGAGCAAAAACGTACGAGCCGCTTTTATAAATTGGTATACTCCCTTTAAATCCCGTAGCATATGTAATTATAATCAAGTGGACAAATTACGCATTACAGCATTCGGTCCAGGAAACTTCATTATTTCCAACAACGATTGAGACATTTTCTATATACACATTTTAAATAACACATTCATCATACACTCTACCAACTAATTATTGCTATGCAAGTCACTGCGGTGGAGTGGTGATTTGCACACCGCACCGTGCATCTGGCCTCCCAAGTTTGACTCCCGGGCAAAGTCAACGTCATTGGCGAGAGATATCTCAATTAACTCTGGAGCCCCCAGTTTGCCAACCAACTGGTAAAGTATGGTCCAACAATCCCCAAGACTGACACAGCTTGAGGATGATTTCATCCAGCAGTGGATTGGTATAGGATGGAAAATTGTTATTAGTATTGTTATATAAGTAATAGAGTATGGGGCAGATTTACATCTGGATGCAATTCCCGAAACAAATCGTTGTTTCAAGCATCAATTGAGTGAAAATGAACATTGGCCAATGCACGGGATCGGGCCTTGTGTTTCCATCCATCGCTCGCTCGCTCCTGCACCAGCCTGGACTTCCGGTTATGGTCGAGGCGGCCTCACTTTGCGTATTGCGGGGCACACGGGGGTCAATTTAGCCGAGTTGTGGTGAGACGCGGCTGAGCTTGTACCTGATTCTGCCTTGGATGTATTGGGAAAGCGATATAGTGTGTCTGCGAAAGTTGCCAGTGCGATCGTTTTTGTGAGCAATGCCAAAGCAGCATATTTTTTTTTTACGTGCGCATCTCAATGCCTTTTTCGGGTCTCAGCATTAACCATGCCCACATTCGCGAATCTTACGAAATTGACAGCTGTTTAAAAGTTGCGGTGGCTCTGTATTTTTCTGGCCAAATTTGCAGTATTTGTTCTTTTTATTTAACAGGAAACAAATTTGGTTGGCATGATATTCCATTAAGTTGTGATTTTATTTTAATTTCCTCCATTATTTACGCATGAATTGGCACCTTAGACGGTTTTTGAAAATAATTTTTATAAAGGTGTCGTAAATTTTGATGAGACTGAAGAACCCCATAACAATGTTTGTATTAAAAAGCAACACAGTGGCATCCTTGTGCGTAGTGCAGACGCGAAACTAATTTTACCAGGATGGCCCCAGAGGGCACCTGAACACAGATGTGAAATAATATTCCCAAGGTAATTTTGGAATGGCCATCACAGGGAAAAATAACCCACAGATTTCTGCTGGGAGGGGGAAAAAAACTGGTTTAATGTTCCCATTCAAACATGAACACATTTCCTTTTGAATTTATGCTCAAGATACTTTAGGGTGGATCAGTGGCGCAGGGGTTAGCACACCGCACTGTGAACCCTGCGAGACGTGAGTTTGATTCCGGCGGTGAGTGACATCTGAACTCATTGCAGTCCCCTGTTAAATTTACACCGACCATCGTGGCACGGTATGGCCCAGCAACCCCCCTAGCAGTGGATAGACGAGGAGCTGCAAAAAAGAAACAAGTGTTTTGCTTCTCTCGATTTAAAGCTTTCGTGACTGCAGGGATTCATCTTCTTGGTTCTTTCGGTAAAGTCACGTAAAAGGGAAAAAAAGAACAAAAAAATGTATTTATTAAATTATAATGTAATATTTTTATTATTTTATTATTTCCCTTCGACGTTACTTTACCGAAAGAACCAAGAAGATGTTTTGCTTCTTCCTTAACATTTAGCCTAACGTCCCATTTGAGTTACCATTCACTCCTCGCAGCCTTTCCTTGCAGCGTGATGATTTAGCAAGGGGGGTAGTGTTTCACAACCCTCAACCACAATGGTCTCGGATGTTCTTTGAGCCATTGGACCAAAATTGGTTTATCGGTACCTGCCAGGGTGGCTAATGCTACCAATGTTTTTCTGGAGCAATTTTATCTCCGGATCACAAATATGCACGATAGCAAGTTTGCCATGGTAGCTAATGCAAAAGGTAATAAAAAAAAGTGTACCGTTGTAATGTTTCACTGGCAAGATAGTTTTGGGAATAATTTAAAAAAAAACATTGAAAATTGTCTGCCTCAGCAGCAAACTATGCTTTCCCACCTGATGACGGACGCTTGTGTTGCGCCCAAAACGTCGTGATTTATTTTATATTTTATTTCATACCTACGTGACTTTACCGAAAGAACCAAAGAGTATGCCAATGGTCTATTCACGAAGTTTTCCACTCACGGTGGCAGCATCTAACCACCCCCCAGGTGGTACCGGCCAATCCCCTCGGCGATGATGCATGGGGGCTACCCCAAGTGCCTAGCCTGCTGCTTTCGTTAATGTGGCAGTGGCCGTGGTGCTCGGTGCGCCAACCCAGGGCCTTTCCAGCACGCAAAATGCTCCGGAGGTTTCTTCCACAACTCCATTAGCGGCTGCGAGATTGAAGTGAAAATTCCACGTCGGCCAGGTTATTGCGCCCCGGTTTAATTTTTTACTACGACGGCGTTGTTTTCATTAATGAAACGCGTAATTTAAACGGCGGCGCACTTCGATGTGAGATGTTAACAGTACGGTAATAGTGGCTACCTCCCTAAGTCCTGTATACTCTGTGCGACCGTACAGAACTGACAACTTGTTAATTATTTGATTGATTGGTACATTTATAAATCTGGTAAGTCGTTGAAACCATTTAAAATCGTCAACAGCTTCACTGACAATGATTCGCCATCTAACGTAACATTGTGCCATTGCTTTTGATCGCATAGTTGTGTACAAACCTTACTTTGACGCAAACATGCAAAACGCCTTTAGATTTCTTCCGAGCACGTATTCGCTATAAACTCTCAAACAGAGCAATTGAGTGGCTTAATCACTCGCATCTACATCGCTAATGTTTTCCATCGGTCATACGAATAAAGAAGAACGCTGGAGTGACGAGACGTTTGGTAACACAAAAACATAATAATTCTCATCGTTGCTGCGGAAAGGCCGTCTCGTTTGACGGGATGTCTACCGAAAATGCTTTTGAAATCATCCCACGTGGAGAGACCAACACGGACGGGAGGCGTGTCGTCACCTGTCGAGGATGTTGGTGAAGATGTATTCCTTCAAGAGATTCGGTAACCCGCTTCATAGATGTGCTCTTGGATGTCGCTTTCGAGTGAGCTGATGAAAGCAGGCTGAGGTTGGTCCTCCTTATCGATGTCCTCAAGTTAACCCTGCCCCCCCTCCATTCACATCTTTTTCCTTTTTGTTAGTTTATACCTCTGTTAGGATACATTTCGTAATACTACATCTCGCTCGGCCGTAATGCGGAATATTATTTCCGTTTAATTAAGGAAGAAAAAAAAGGGCGACGTCTTGTTTCGGTTGTTAAAGCATTTATATTATTCCAGTATTTGAGAGGGAGAAAAAAACTACCCAATATAATTACAACTGTCTTCATTTAAACTCCATTACAAACGGGCTCAGTCCTTATGTGCAATTAATTTCGATTGATTGATTTCTGGGTGTGCAGATTTGAGTGTTATCCCCTCGTCTTTATGGGTTTTCTCCGCGTAATCCGGTTGCTTCCCAAGTGAAGCCAAACACCCATTTATGGAATTGTTCAAATAACTCCAGACTCGGTGTAAATAATTGGCACTGGCAACTATTTTTTACATAAATAAACTTTGCGAAGGAAATACTCGTGCATTATTATGAGGGTATTTAGCCTACTATTTAGTTTGCTTTTTCCAAACTACTCGAGTTAGTAGACGGAATCGTGGCTATATACAAAAACAACTAAGTGTGTAAATTACGAGTTAAAGCTTTCGTGACTGCAGGGATTCATCTTCTTGGTTCTTTCGGTAAAGTCACGTAGAATGGAAATAATAAAATAATAAAAATAAAACATAATAAAATAATTCTCACGACGTTTCGGCCACAACGCAAGCAGCCGTCCTCAGGTGAAGAACAGGTCTGTCGAGAAGACAGAGTTTGAGGGATCCTAATGGTAACGTTATTGTCATATATCTACAGTAATACCAAGCTTTACATCTCCACCTTTTAAGTCATTTCGCAAATATGTCGTCACTTTATTATTAATACCGCTACCCGGTTTGCGTCGCCTCAACCCCACAGCATCGTCCGTCCATTCTCGTTACACGTCACCTCTTAGCCTTCGCCTCGACCACCACCACCACCACCACCCACCACCCACTACCACCCACTACCACCCACTACCACCACCACCCACCAATGACCACCCTGTAAGTCCCTTGGATTGACGTCGTTTCGATATTCGTCGACGCACCTTTCAGGAAAGCATCCGTGACGTGAACAAGGGTATTTACTGTATTTATTTTTAGCTGGTAGGGAACTCAAACAGCCCTTGCTTGGCCTTTGAAGCTCTGGAAAAGGTTTTGTTCTTCTTCTTTTCCCAACAGGGAAGAGAGGTGTGGTGCCCAATTGAGTGTGCGTTGTGTGTCGTGGTTAGCGCTACGGCGACCCGAGTTCGATTCCCGCGCACGGCCATCACCAGTGACGATTATCTGAACCGGTCATGGGCCTTCCCCTAGGTCGACTCGGCCTCAAATGAGTACCCGATGTGGTGTGTGAACGTCGCCACGAGGGAGACAAAGGTGGCCGGGCGTGGTTGTTGGCCACCCACCCCCTTGGTGTGCCGTGCCGGCCTTCATTGGTGCAACTCGTTAACAGCACTTGCACCCACAGTCTATTCACGCTATACGCGGGGGGGGGGGGGATCTTTGTCTTTGTTTCCCTTGAGCGCGCTGGAGGACATTGCTGTGAGGTTCCGGTGGCTACTGTGCGACCCTTGGTGGGCTTTTAGCGTCCGCATCGTTTTCGCACTTTGCAGATTGACACGACTTGTGGAGAGGCTACGGCTCCCTTCTGGGCAGGACTTAACACCCGGCCCTGTGGGTCACAGTGCACACGGGGGCGCAGCTTAAGCTGAGAGTGGCACCTTGTGCTTTTAAATCACCTCCCCTTATTCCACTACTTCAGAAACCAAATGTGGACCGTGCAAGTCGAGCAAATTATAGACCAGCAATATCTAACCGACCTTTTTCGTCGAAAATGATTGAGCCGTGTGGGCGGCTCGGCAGATCAAAGATATTATTTAAGGATTTAAGTTGTTGGAGCCATTTCAGTCGGGCCTTAGAGTGATGTATAGTACGGTAACAGCATCTATTCATGATTGCCGATTCTGGTGCACTCGCCATCTTAGCACTTCTGGATCTTAGTGCCACTTTCGATTCTGTCAACAATTTTATTTCGCTAAATCGTCTTGACAATTCTTGAAGTGTCTCGGGCACTGCTCTCTGTTGGCTAATGTCATACTTGTCCAACAGATTTTGGTGACCGCTCATCTGTTAATGGTTTAGTAGCCTCAGGGGCTCCTCAGGGCTCAATTCCGGAGGGCCTCTGTTGTTCAGCCTGTGTATATGCTGCTACCACTTGGTCAAATGTTTCGTCGTCGTGGCGGCTTGAATTGCCACATTGATGCTGACGGCTCGCAGATTTATCTTAAGACTATACGACTGATACCATACTTTCAGTTTCCGTACTGTCACGTTGTTTTGCCGAGGATGCACCTAACATTTCTTAAATTAAATTGTGATAAGACAGCGATGATGTTGTTGGGCCGTCCACATCAAGTGCGTAAAATTGGATGGTTCTGGTATGGCAATAGAGGGGATTGTTATTCAGTCTTCCTCTGAGGTCGGTCGGTAACGTGGGTGTCATCCTAGACCCCAGTTTGACATTTTGAGGCCCACGTGCGTAATATCACCAACATCTCGTGTTTTCATTTACGCAACATAGCTCTCGACTAAGACCCAAGCTGTCCCTTCCTGATGCTGATAGGCTGGTGGGGCATGCTTTTATATATATATATTTTTTTTTTATCAAGGTTGGATTACTGTAATTCCTTACTTGCTGGCATTTCTAACAGTGTTTACATGGATTACAAGTCTCGGGGTTTAACCAGATCAAAATATTGTGACTATATCACTCCGATTCTTTGCTGCACTGATTCTTCTTCTCGCAATTAAAGCCCTGGATGGGCTGGCACTTAAATATCTCACCAATCTACTTAAGTTTTATATTCCACTGTGAAAGCATAGTTTTGCTGATTCTGGTCTATTCATTATCCCAAAGACCAGACTTTGTTCTGTAGTAGATGGAGCTTTATGCAGCCAGGCTCCGCGATTGTGGATTTCCCTTCCTCGGTCCATTAGGGAATCTGTCTCTGGTTACACTTTTTAAGTCACAAGTTTATTTTTAAATGATTATTAAAGTTAAGGTTTCAGCCCTGTCAGTGCTCACTCGCACTACTGCTGGCAGATGGGCCTCCGCTAGCAGGAGCTCTAGAGAGCTACCTCGAGAGGGTATTTGGCCTACTCTTCCATGGTGGGGGTGCCTACACTTTACCGCACCACACACGACATGCTGCTCATCTGTCGTCTTACCCATTTCATACACGTGGGTGGACAGAGGCAACAGACTATTTCAGAAACGTCCCCACTTTTTTCCAACTGTGCCACAGTGGCGAGATGTTAACAGCCTCGCCTGGTATTACAGGAGGTCGTGGGTTCGATCCTGACCCTGAAGCCTGCTGCTGTATATTTGGAGTTTGCATGTCTCTCTCACCGTTGTCGAGTGGATTTTTTCCCGGGTCCTCTGGTTGCGTTTCAAATATGCGTTTCAAGTCTTTGGCTGCTATACATTTCCACAGGATAAGCCACTTCGTTGAGCTATCGTTTGTGGCCAGGTCGCTTCTGAAAGGGAGCTATAGAACTCAGTGGGCCTTACCTGGTAAAATAAAATTTGGTTTAACGTCGGTGATCTCCTGTGCGAATTGTTCGCAGCCGCATGGCTGTCTGAGATGTCAACGTTGTGAGGCATTGCGAACGCCGTCGCTTGCTGGTTTTTAGCCGCTCGGAAAGTCAAACGGCTCAGACAAGCTTCGTCCTCGACCTTCCGGCAAAGTCTACAAAAAATAATCGTGATGTGATTGGGTTCATGTTTCTTTTTTTTTTACGTGTGTGTACATTTTTTTTTAAGAGCCCAGATTGTGCAACAATAATAATTCAATTGCAATTTTCGTAATTGATCCCGGATGGTTTGTTGTTGATTAATCGACGGTATTTTTTTTTCCCGTGTCCATTTACAAAGACTGCCGTCATGGTTATGCAGCGGCATAGCATTGGTACAGCCGCTCTGGCCCAGCAGAGCTGTGTCCTTTGGCTGCATGCAGGTGCACCTTCTCTTTATAGCCGCTGCTGACAGGTCATTAATATATATATCAAACCCAGTGGAGGGCCTAAGATGGGTCCCGGTGGCACCAACTGTAAAATGATGAGATATGGAGTCAGCATTTCTGACTTGCCACCTGCTACAGTCGGTTAGATAAGCGCGATTCAAGCCGTGTTAATGCATTCATGGACACACAGACCCGGCGCTGACAACCTATTGCAAACGCCATATTATGGCTGACTTGTGTCGGAAAGCCTCTTTTTCTTGCTTTCTCATTGTTCCAAGAACGCAGCGCCAACGAGTTCTTTGGAGCAAAAGGCGCGAGCAGTTTGATCCCGTGAAATTCCGCGAGGGCAAACGCCGGCCAGGAGACGCTTCCTCCCGCAGCCCTGAGCCCACGTGGCTGGCTGTGAGCCGACGGGTCGTGCCTTTTATCAGGCGCCAACCGGGGGCGACAGGGATACGGGGGGGGGGGAGAAGTAAGCGTCTAAGCCCATTGACGTCACCTGTATACCCCAGCCACGTGAACTTTTAGTGGCTTGACTCCTGCACCCGGTACCATTGGCTGAGGAGAGGCAGACTCGGTCTCTTTTCACCTTCAAACAAATACGTGCAATTTAAAGGCGCAGCCCCGCAAGTGCATGCCCACGCACCACTGCCGGCGGCAGAGCCTCCGCTAGGGGGAGCTCTGTAGAACCCCCCCCTGGCCAAACGTCTTGGAAGAGGTGGAGACTCGCCTGCACCTGACCCCAACACACAAGGCTCTGCCGATCGACAAACTGTGGCTTACCCATTAGTACGCTTTTGTGTCTCCATAAAGCCCCCAATTACATGTGATTTGATACAATCTTGGGGAAAACGGTCAAATGCCCCCTTAATCATCTTCGTGTTTGCGGTGACGCATGATAAATATTGCGATGGTCATCCAGACCACTTGCGCGGGAACGATGACGAACCACAATGGGAGGATGCACAATTAAAGCCGCACTGTGTGTGTGCGTTGGCTTTGAGTCGGATTCACCTGACTCATAGTTTAACTGTCGTACGCTCTGGAGGCCGTTCAGCCGCGTGTTCGCCCAGTGCAGGAACGTGTTCGTCGTGCCATCGGCGCCTGTGATTTCGCTTTGATGCATACGGAATACGGCAGACATCCATTATATAACAGCGGCTGTGTGTGTGTTTGTGTGTGCGTTGGCTCCTTGCATCACCTCTTTGACAATCTCTGTTTTTTTATTTGAAAGGGGCCTTGTGTGCGTGTGGGTTGAGCGGTGGTGCAGCGGTCGGCGCATTGAGCTCTGAACCCGGCGACCCGTTTTTGATTCCGGGGTCACGTGCCCAAGTGCCAAAAGCACCGGTCCTGGGCCTCCCCTAGGTCGACTTGGCCTTACATGAGTACTTGGCATGTTGTGTAAACATTTGCAGTGGGGAGACAAAACGACTTGGATGTGCTGCTGACTGAACCACTCTCTCGTGTTTCTCGCAGGCCTTAATAATTGCCCCCCCTTCCCCCTTAGCAGCACTCCCCCTAATAAGTCTATAAGGCTACGTGCGGTGAATCTTTGTCTTTTGTGTGTGTGCCAATGTGTGATGTGCCATACGCTGTGATATTAGATATATGATCAAGCTGGTCGAGATTGACGGACTATGTACACACAAATGTGACACGAAAGGTCAACGGAAACCAATTGTGTTGTTGTTGTTGTTGTGAACGACGGTTGTGAAATAACCTCTGGTGGTGGCCCAGATCTACCACACGTGTCTGATCCAACACCTGGCGAGGAGGCGATGACAGGGTGTGATGCTCGGGTTACAAAGCACGTTGCGCCTCTTCAAACAGATTCATAGCGAAGGCATAGTGGCATTTTTATGAGCGAATGTGCAGTAAATAGCAAGGGAGCCGGCAAGTCTCATCAGGATTCCGCAGATGTTGCGTCGCTGCGTGTGCGGGCCGCCCTAGCATGTCCTTGTCTCGCGTTGTTCGGCTTGTTTAATTTATAATGCGTCTCTTTACCATCCTCACCTATACCGCTGTAGTATGTGCCCCCGATGCTTGTGTTCGCCAAGATGCTCTGGGACAATTGCAAAACCAATTGAGGCAACGGCGTGCCCGTCGCGGACGTGTCCTCTCGTCTGAGTTGAAATTTAAATTGTTTTGCCGCGTCTTAAGCGGCAAGTTAAGGAACCGCTTGTCGGGATTCAGAAGAGGTCGTAGGTTCGATCCCGAGCAATTGACGCCTGCTGTATATTTGGAGTTTTGCGTCTTTCTCTCCGTGGTCGTGTGGATTTTTTTCCGGGTCCTACCCATTTTTCACTCGACATTGAGGAACGTGCGTTTGGAGTAGAGTATTCGGCGGCTGTAAATGTCCACGTGATAAGCCACGTTGTTGAGCGATCATTTGTGTGGCGACGTCGCTTCAGAAAAAAAAAAACATCTATGGAGCTCATTGGGCCTTACCTGGTAAAGATATGAAAAAAAATAGTTCAGAAGAGATTTTTAAAAAAGGTGTCATGCTATTTGGTCATCATTTTCTTTCATCCCACCTCCTGTGGGAGGCAAAGTCGTGAATGGTGGATTGGCTTATTCGCAGGTTCTCGACGCTCTCCGACACACAGCCGTGATTAAGCGGGAGCCTTGCACAGTGAAAATTACACCGCCCGGCAAGACTGCGCGTCTCCTTCGTCTAAATGCTGTACGAGCCTGTAACCACGGTTTAATTGGATGCTTCACATCGGTGTAAGGCCACGGAGAGGTATGGGGTGAATGCGATGATTGGCACGTGTGAGACTCCAGGGACCCAGAGAAACAATGCAGTCACCTTTCATTAACATTTGCAGTATCGTGATGCTATTGGTCAGACGGTTATTTGAATTGCAAATGCTTTAATCTTGGGACTATGATATTGTGCATTTGTCAATTGTTGCAGTGGGGTGGTGTCATAATAGGTCACCAAAAATATATGGTTGAGACGGTGTTGATTTAAATTTTGCGTAAATGTGTCGGCCTAAATTTATAATGCAGTGTTCATGAACAGTTTGTTAATAACCGTCTAACCTTGAATACTGCTGAGACGGTCACAATAAGTACATTCTGACTATCGTAGACTAAAGGAAAAAACGCTGGTAAATTGCCGTACAAAAAAGCCCCACTGTTAATCTGAGTGTTACAAAACACTTAAAGTAGCTTTACATTACCACTCGTAGCCTTTGGCGCCGTTTAATTTTCACATCTGGTAAAAAAAAAATTGACGTCAGGGCACTTTCAGTTTGTCCTCGCGGGCGGTGGGGGGGCGGAGGCTGGGGTTGTCTGGCCTCATTTATCATGTTATTGTCACATCAGTGAAGAGCGCCTCTGCTCATTTACACGAGGGCCTTGACGCGATAGAGCCAGCGGGCGGGCCGGCGGGCGGGCGGGCCACGAGCGGGGCGCGAGCGATGACACTCCCAAGCAGCGGCACTCTCTGTGCTCCGGCCCGCCGCTCCGCGCAGATGGTGCCGTAGCTCCACGGCGCCCCGACTCGCCGGGTCTCTCGGCCAGTGCCACCGCCGGAGCAGGTGGCTCATTAAGGAGGTGGGCCCAGGTGAGCTCTCTGAAAAGGCGGGTTGCGGCGCGCTTACCATTTTTTTCTGCCCGCGCGGCACCATCTCTCTCCCGAAAATCCGGACTGCTATTTGACTCGCTCGTGGAAGCCGGCCAAACGCAGGGTACTGTCTGCAGTGAAGGACATTCTGTCTTAGATTGGAGTCATGGAGCCTTTTCCCCCCCCCCCTCCCCCCCGGGGTATGCTGTGTCCCCGTTGTGTGCCCCAAAAAGTTTGCCGTGGGTTGTGTAGTGGTCAGCTTGCTCGTGCTCGCATGAGTTTCGTACGCGCGGTGTCCGCCGTGTACTGCTCGCGTACACGTCCATTTGTTCCTGCGAGGCCCTCGTTGACATCCAGCAGGGCAAAGATGACAAAAGGTGGAGGCCAAATAATCTGCTGGTGGAATGGCCTCCTGCTGGAAGGAGCTCCAGGGGATCCCTTTCTAGAGGGCATTTTTGGCGCACTCTCCCATGCTGGCCAGACGTCTTGGGAGAGATGGACATATACAACAACTGCCATTCGCCACTAAGTGGCGGTGACGTCACCACGACGCTTGTGCCAGGCCAAGTGCACCTTGAGGCCACGTGAAGTGTCGAACGCCCGCTGGCAGGAGGTCACGGGGCAGACCCAGGTGCCCTATACCCACACTTTATCTCACACAACGTGACCTCCTGATCGATTAACTGTGGTGTACCCGTTTTTACTGCTGGGTGGATGGCGAGATGGGGGGGGGGATTTAACAAATTTTTTCCCTTGCTTTAACCACCGCGCTGGTCTACTTTGCATACATCCATATATATTATTTTGGGCTTCTCAAAACGTCTGAACGACCCGGCGGTATTTTCTTCATGACCGAGCCTGATTCTGCTGATGAGAGCCAGAAAGTGAAAACCGATTCGGAGTTTGCTGCTTGAATAAATGCTGCCAGCTAACGTCGGTTTTCAAGGGGCATCAGATTGTTGGAAACAACATAATTTCAATTCATTGGAGACACGGGTACAAGTTCAATGAATTGTCTTCCGAACTCTGAAACAATACGTATGTGCACGTTCATATTGAAGGAAAGTTTAAATTGCTCGGAGGAACGTTCCCTTTGAAGACAGTGTGATTATTCCCTTGCAAGTGCAGTTTTCGGTGTATTTGAGTGCCAATGTTCTCGCGGGTAATGCTGAAAATGATTCACAAAGCAAATGGAACAAAATTTCCGCCCTCCTTTGAAAAGAGAAACGCTGTGAAATATCTCAAGAAGGAGACACATATCCTCGTCTGGGTACACCTTACTTTATAATGCCCCAGCTGCATGCCATGAACACATGAGTAATGGAACTCCATGTGATTTCAAACTCCAGAACTCTGGCATGAAACTCAAAGTGCATTCACCACTCCTCCTTGTGTCGTCTTCACCTTCACAGATGCTCGCTAACAGCACTTGCCCCAAGAGTTTGTTAAGGCTATGGGGGGGGGGGGGGGGGCTATGCCTTTTGTGAAGCATGGCACGGTGATTTAAATTGAGAAACTTGAACCCAGGGAGGCTTGAGTTCAATTCCCGGCGGTAGGTGCCAGCCAGTGGAAAGTGCTATCAGGACTTAGCCTGGGCCTCCCTCTAGATTGACTCATTCTCAAATTGTACGAGTCGACCTATAGGTGAGTGGGGGGGGGGGAGAAACAAAGGTGGCGATGTGTGGTGCGAGCCAGACTCCCGTCAAGTGCACCGTGCCAGTCTTAATAGGTGCTCGCCAGTAGCACTCCCCTCGCGAATCTCGAATGAACATATGCGGGATCGTATTTGCGCGCATGTGTGTGTGTGTGTACGTGCCATTTCGTGTGTGTGTACGTGTCATTTCGTGTGTGTGTGTTTACGTGCCATTCCGTGTGTGTGTGTGCGTGTACGTGCCATTCCGTGTGTGTGTGTGCGTGTACGTGCCATTCCGTGTGTGTGTGTGCGTGTACGTGCCATTCCGTGTGTGTGTGTGTGTGCGTGAACGTGCCATTCCGTGTGTATGTGTGCGTGTACGTGCCATTCCGTGTGTGTGCGTGTACGTGCCATTCCGTGTGTGTGCGTGTACGTGCCATTCCGTGTGTGTGTGTGTACGTGCCATTCCGTGTGTGTGTGTGTACGTGCCATTCCGTGTGTGTGTCTGTGTGTACGTGCCATTCCGTGTGTGTGTCTGTGTGTACGTGCCATTCCGTGTGTGTGTCTGCGTGTACGTGCCATTCCGTGTGTGTGTCTGCGTGTACGTGCCATTCCGTGTGTGTGTGTCTGCGTGTACGTGCCATTCCGTGTGTGTCTGCGTGTACGTGCCATTCCGTGTGTGTGTGTGCGTGTACGTGCCATTGCGTGTGTGTGTGTGCGTGTACGTGCCATTGCGTGTGTGTGTGTGCGTGTACGTGCCATTGCGTGTGTGTGTGTGCGTGTACGTGCCATTGCGTGTGTGTGTGTGCGTGTACGTGCCATTGCGTGTGTGTGTGTGCGTGTACGTGCCATTGCGTGTGTGTGTGTGCGTGTACGTGCCATTCCGTGTGTGTGTGTGCGTGTACGTGCCATTCCGTGTGTGTGTGTGCGTGTACGTGCCATTCCGTGTGTGTGTGTGTGCGTGTACGTGCCATTCCGTGTGTGTGTGTGTGCGTGTACGTGCCATTCCGTGTACTGGGTACGATTCCAGGCTCTATATAATATTAAGTGGCATCTGAACCTGTCCTGGGCCTCATTGATTGGCTCAACCGTAAAATGAGTACCTGGTGCGGATCCATGATTAGTCATCAGCAATGGGAGACAAAGGCGACTGGGCGTGGTACTCGTGTGGCATGCCTAACATATCAGGTACCTTAAGAGTCGTTACGGAAATCGGGAGATCATTGTCTTCGCGTGTGCGTCTGTGTGTCTCGGGTATAACTATTGCAATGATTCGAGCAGCGCTCGTCAACACGTTTGAATTATTCGTGATTTTGCAGTTTGTACCGGCCTAAAAGAATGATTGGAGCAAAGTGTGCATACATTCTCATGGCTTTCCTGCGAAGGCTTTCTCCACGCTGCTGCCTCTTCAGCCATTTGACCAATGTTGATGGAAAATTTCTGGGACGGCCCAGGATCACGATACCTCGCGCGATGTCGATTTTCACATCACGGAGGGGGTCACAGGTCAAGGTCAGAATGCTCCCAAAACCTCTCATTCCGATGCATCTCTCCTCCCGGCACTGTACATCTTAAATCATCTCGACCGATGCGAACCATTTCACAGTGAGATATTACGTAACCTTAATATACGCGCGTGATTTAATTAAATAAACATGGGACACCAAAATAAACGTGTTTTTCTTTATTATAAATAAGCCGTCTCAAAGCGAATAAATGAAATAACACGTTTGTCGTGCAACATGTGAACAGCAAAGGCACAGGTGTTTAAGATTACCACGCATTGCTATGAATGGCTTATTTTATAGCATTAATAAAGAGTAGTTATTTCCAATTGACATATCGGGAGTAACCACAGGATGTGCTAATGCAATCCGTAAGCAAAGGTAAGAGCAATCATTTAGGAGAACACTTTTCTTGCAAAGGACTTGTGTTTTTTTTTTCGATTACAGCAGAAGCGTTTGTGAAAGTGCTGCGCGGGGCAGATTCGGTTATCTCTTTTTCAAAGGCGGAGAGATGTGGTCTCGGCAATGGGTTTATGGGACATTACACATCTAAGAGAGATGCATACGTGAGTGTCTTTGTACATGCGTAGGACGTATATTTGTGCAAGCGTATACAAGTATGGGGGATGCTGCCACGGTTGGTATGGTTTCCATATTGGACGTGCAATTGAGAGGAATTCCCCCAGTTTGATCTCCCGGCATGGCAAGCATGAAACAACGTGTACGTTTAGCTAAAAAGAATCAGTTTAAAACGCTAGGCCAGAATTCTGTCGAGAGGATTGATGAAGCAACAGAGCTAAATGCGTGTCGTGAACTTTGATATCATACCGTCACATCTTTGACAGACCCCCCCCCACCCCCTAGTGAGGGGAAATTTAAGGTCATCAAGGGAGTTGCACGCTCATGACTTGCATATTTAAATTGTGTGTTTTTAATTGATGAGGCTTTTAAACTTGTATTACTGGAGAAGAAGAGGGCGGGGGAAGTCATTCGTACATTTTTCTCATGAAGCGAGAGATCCAGGCAAGATGCAAGAAATCAACTCAAGGAAGCTCTCGATTTAAAGCTTGCGTGACTGCAGGGATTCATCTTCTTGGTTCTTTCGGTAAAGTCACTCTCTACCCACGAGCGTATGTAAATATGAACACTGCACTCGGTTTGATCCGGCAGCTCGCGTGTGCCGGGGTGATGTATGGGTACTCCAAGACGTCTGGCCGGCGTGAAAGGAGGTAGGTCAAAGTACTATCGATATAGAGGGGCTCTTTAGATCTCCTCTGAGTGGAGGTCCTTCTGCCCGCAGTGACGTGGCAGGCAATCGCAGGGATGCACCTTTACCCGAATCTGTCTGGATACCAGTACAGACAGCACTCGATTATATAGCCCAGGACACGTGATTATGTATTTTGTATATACAGTGCATTTGTTTGCAATTGCTCTCGGTCATGTGTTCACTTATTTCAGTGCACAGTGCTGCTTTTAATGAAGACTTCTCTGTTGTGGCCGTGGTGTGTTTGCATCTTATTAACGGGGCTTTTACTCTGTTCTCAGCCCCAGGCAATTTCACTGCGTCTTAGCAATCCTAAACACTGCGTGACACGTGCTGCTATGTGTGCCCTTTCTTATTGTGTATCTGTTTGTCATTCTGGTTTCTCCAGCATTTAACGGTAAACATTTAAGCTGTAAGTAAAAAGAAAAAACAACAACTCGTCCTGTATCCCGCTGGAAAAGTGAGACGAGTTTCCTTGATCTTATTGGTTCTTTCGGTAATAATTTATGATGTTTTATTTTTATTATTTTATTATTTCCATTCTACGTGACATTACCGAAAGAACCAAGAAGATGAATTCCTGCAGTCACGAAAGCTTTAAATCGAGAGTTTCCTTGAGTTGATCTCTCGCATCTTGCCTGGATCTCTCGCTTCATGCGAAAAATGTACGAATGACTTCCCCCGCCCTCTTCTTCTCCAGTAATACAAGTTTAAAAGCCTCATCAATTAAAAACATACAACTTAAAGATGCAAGTCATGAGCGTGCAACTCCCTTGATGACCTTAAATTTCCCCTCACTCGGGGGCGGGGGGAAGGGCTGTCAAAGATGTGACGGTATGATATCAAAGTTCACGACACGCATTTAGCGCTGTTGCTTCAATCCTCTCGACAGAATTCTGGCCTAGCGTTTTAAACGGATTCTTTAAACGTTCGCGTCATTGGGTAATGCCGAACGCTGACTATTCCAAGCGCTGCGTCTTGAAAATGCGGTTGCCCAAAGACGAGCTGGGGCGCCCGCAAACCCCATGCTTCGTGGAGGCGAGGGGATGGTGGCTCACACAATTCTGGGAAACTCCCCAAGAACGTCTGCGCTTACGAGGTGGCCAGCAGATGGCAATTCCAGCAAGTGGGTTGAGCCTTCAATGCTATCCCCCTCATGCGTGTAGGTTTTCTCCAGGGTACGAATGTTTCCATCTACCATGGCGAAACACTCTCGCTGCGGTGGCTAGGAGATGTTAACTGCCTCGCCTGGTATGCAGGAGGTCGTGGGTTCGATCTCGACCCTTGACGCCTGCTGTATATTTGGAGTTTGCGTGTTTCTCACCCCGTGGTCATTTGGATTTGTCTCCGGGTCTTCCGTTTTTTTTTTACCTCCACATTTAAAAACATGCGTTTAGAGTATTTGGCTGCTATAAACTCCCACAAGGTGATGATAAACCACTTCGTTGAGCTATCATTTGTGGCCAGGTCGCTGATGTTAAGGAGCTTATATAGCTCGGCGAACCTTACCTGGTAAAATAAAATAAAACGTACGAATGCAATTGACCAAACCTTGCGACGCAGGATCATCTGAAAACAAAAAAAGCCCCGGTGAGGTTTGGTTTTTTTTCTGGACAGAAGATGAAGCTAATTGAAGGGCCCACTTTCGATGGAGCTCTGTAGAGCCACTTTGAGGGTTTTTGGCCTACTCTCCCACGCTGGCAAGACACACTGGAAGAGGTTAGAGTACCCGCACACAGTTTGCTTGGTTGAAGAAAAGGTCATTTATATTATTATTATTTACTTGGATGCTGTATAAATCCATATTGCATAATTGTATTGTACCCAGGCATTACTCCTTCAGGAAAGTTGTCGGCATATTTTGATCTGGGGGGGGGGTCACTGAAAGTGCACTACATTTCCGTGTCGCTATGGCAACAATGCATTTTTCCCACTAGGGAGCGAGGAGGCTGTGCGTGCACTGATGAGGGTCCGGGTTACCATGTGGACTTGGGAATAACATCTGTGCGAGCACCAGGGGCCCTATTAGTGCACAAAGGGTATGGGGAGATAGGTGGGCATTTGTCCTATTTCTCTGGGTGTGCATACAAAATAAATAAATAAAGTTATTTCTCTCCCCCCCCCCCCCCGATCTGGGTCTGAATAGCTTCTTGTTTTGATTATCACAATCATCATGCTTATCAGCCGTGGTCAATCCGCTGCTAGATGGAGACAACCTACAAGCTGACACACTCTCTCTCTCTCGGGATCCTGTGATGGAATACTTAATATACAAACAATTGTACATGATTGCCGTGAGAGTTATTGTGTCATTGTATATTGAGTATTCAGGGGTGGGGGGAGGGGGGGCAGTGGCACAGTGGTTCTCACACAGCACTAACTAACCCGGTCACTGTTAACATCAGTGGCGTGTGATACATTTCTCTTCTTGGTTCTTTCGGTAAAGTCACTGTAGAATGGAAATAATAAAATAATACAAATAAAACATAATAAAATAATTCCCACGACGTTTCGGCCACAACGCAAGCAGCCGTCCTTAGGTGAAGAACAGGTCTGTCAGAAAGACAGCATCTGAATGAACACCACCAGGATTGGCAGCGTATATTTAAGCTGGGTTGGAGGGGGGGAAGAGCGCCTTGACAAAGGAAATTGCATATCAAGAGGAATTTAGCATATTTATGGGAAATGCAGGTATGTGATTAGTACTACTTATGCCCGTGCATTATGCAGGATTAGCAGCATCAAAGGCAGGGGATATGTGAGTGATACATTTGTTTGAAATATGTATGTTGAACTGCTTTCGCACCCCATGTAGCCAACCGTGCCAATCGAAGTTGCATCACAGCTAATACCACTTTCATTACAGCAATGACAATAATTAATGTAAAACAGTAATTACTGCGCGATTGCACATTGATCTCGATGCTATTACTCAAAATACCAATAAGTGCACTGATTGGCCCGAGCAGTCGAGATTGATACACCGCGGTAAGTCAATTGGAGGGTCTCTGTTGGTGAGATAAAGTGCAGGTACACTCCCCCATGCCTTCCAAGAGATGGCCAAACACACGGCTCTGCCTGACTGTGTGTACGAGTGCCTCCATGGAGTGGTACCATGGAGTAGGCACCACCGTTATTTTGTCGGATTTCTGCTCCGGCTGCTGCTGCTGCTGCTGCTGCTGCTCGTGGCGACCTCCGCGTCGGTGAATATGAACCCCCGGCCGAGAGAAACTAGGACGACCGCCCTTTTCACAAGGCTTCGCCCCCTTGTCGCGCGGAATTCTCAAATAACAAAAACCTTAAATTCCACAACCACTTCGATAGAGACCTAAAATTCATTTAATGAACACGGAGTGATGAGACAAACGGCGATGCGCATCAGAACCGCTATTAGCATGATTTTCTGCATTCCTTAAATGACTGTTTACGTTACGTTACAAAATACCCTAGAGAAGCTCTCCCCGGTAAGAGCCCCTTCCACCAGCAGTGGCATGGACAAGCAATTCCAGATGTACATCTTTACCTTGGCAGATGTCGTGAATGGCCCCGCAATGTATATGTGCCTGCGCGGTGTGTGTGCACGAAGTTCACCGTGAACCACTGTCGATGAAATTCTTGCGAGCGCGCTGACCACGCGCAGGCTGACCACACGCCAGAACGGATTGCAAAGAAGCGCATTTCACTCTATGGCTCTGCGCATTGCTTGTTGCAAGTCTGCCAGCTTGTGTTCTCACCAAGCCAGATTATTATTATTTTTATTATTTTTTTATCCACGGGAAGAACACACACTGGGGCTTGTGTCTTGCTTGAGGAGGCCTCCCAGGACCAATTTTGGTTCAAAAGACCAACAAAAAAACCCACTCAAAGGGATGTCGTACCGCAGGGTGTTTGGATGCAAAGCGCCGTGGTTAATTTGGATAGCACCTTGTAATTAACGTCATCGCGAGTTAAACCGCCCCGCTCTAGCGCGCTTGCCCGTACATGCACACGTGAAATAGACGCGGTGCAAATAAATATAAAAAAAACATACACAAAACACACACAGTGCAACACGGCAAATGTAAAATACTCACAAATAACCAAAACAATTCTCAAATGGCCATTTGGCATCGCACTGTTTTCACATGGCGCTGGGAACCGCAAAATGTGAAAACTAGTGGCATTCAACACTCGCTTTGACGCTCCGAAAGGGCAATTGTGCAGATGGGGAGCATTCCAGAGGGGGCCTCTGTGTGTGTGTAAAAAAAAAAACATCTCCCTCGACTCCGTGCAGTAAGGCGGGTGGGATGGTAACTGGAGCGGAAACTGGGTTTGTGAGCGCACCGAACGATTCCGTGCCATGGCCAGGGATGCAGCTCGATTCGACTACGACGCTCAGGGCGCCAGCTTTCACATCATGACTGGCTCGGTCAGTCTCTGAGAGAGAGAGAGAAAGTCAGTCTGCCTGCCTGTCTGCCATAACCTCTCACACGCAGATTCCCCGTGAAGCATACGCAGACCGTTGGGGCGAATGCCGTATGTGAGCACATATCAAGGCCAGCACACAATGCCCAGCGATTTTTCGCCCCCAGTTGTTGAGGTTTTTTTTGGCCCAACGCACCAGGTACTCGTTTGAGGCCGAGTTCACCCAGGGGAGGCTCGGTACCAGTTCAAATAATCACCGTGTGAGCTGTGGCCAGGAATTGAACCTGGGTAATCAGGTTTGATTACAGTGCACTCACCACTACGCTACCGCTCCCCACGCATGTTCACACACACACATGGACTAACAACTGCACGCATGCATGCTCAATGGCTCGTGTGCTCGCTTGTGCGATTGTACAAAAACACACACTTGCACACGCAAGTGCGTGTTTTTATATCCTCGGGCCAAATACATTTCAAGAGCGACATTGCGGGGAGTATGCATGCCTAATCAGATCAAGAGAATCCGTGGTCCAATGAGCAGCAGTGAAATTCTTGAGAAACGTGTTTATGTTCATTATATATATATAGATATTTTTGGTGATGTTGCTTGTCAGGCCATACCGGTTGAGCTTCAGGCATTGCTGGATATTGCAGCACTGGCACGCAAAGGCAACCCGTATAGCCTTAAAAAACTTTTGGGGCAAGTGCTGTTTAGGAGCCCATATGAAGGCCTCCTTTGTCTTCCTAGTGAAGGTGTTTACAGATCGCACCAGGTGCTTATTTGAGGCTGAGTTGATCTAGGGGAGGCGCACGATTGGTACAAAAATCTATGTTTCTGTAAAGAGGAATCGCTGATCTTGGCTGTGTCAGTACAAATACCAAGATCCCCCGTATCCCCTGGACATTCTGCGGGGCAAGTGTTGTTAACGAGCACCTATAAAGGCCGGCACAGTACACGAGGTGGCCAGCACCACGCCCGACCGCCTTTGTCTCCTCGGTGGTGATGTTTATACACCGCACCAGATACACTTTTGAGGCTGAGTCGACCTAGGATGGAGGCCCATGACCGGTTCAGATAATCATCACTGGTAGTTGGCCGTGAGCGGGAATCGAACCCGGGTAGCCAGGTTCATAGCGCGGCGCGCTCACAGCTACACTACCGCTCCCCCCCCCCCACACACGCAAAACACACACACGCGTACATTGTTCCGTGGATGCACAAACCAAGCCCCACGTCCCCACACACATGCCCTTTGGCGTCGTGACGCTCACACACGCGAGCTCCAGTTTATGACTGACCCTGAGAGGTCGCGCGTGGGGACGTGAAGGATTATCGGCAGGCTGCTGTGTGCCCCCACTCAAACGCTTGGCTGCGCGCGAACGCACGCGCGCACTCGCCAACGCACTTCGAATATACGACCATAGGCACAACAGAAAAAGACAGAGGCGCGCCCCCTAACATAGACTTCGACTGGGAGAAAGTGCTATGAACGACCTTCTATGAAGGCCGGCACCGCACACGAAGAGTGGGTGGCCAGCACCAGGCTAGGCTGCCTTTGTCTCCCCATTGCTGATGTTTACAGATTGCACCAGGTACTTATTTTAAGGCTGCCCCGACAAGGGGCTTTGAGCGGGGATGGAACGCGGGTGAGCCAGCTTTTTCGTACAACGCGCTCCGCCGCTGCACTACAACCTCACACACACGTGCACGCGCGTGCACTCGACATTGAAAACTAATTTTCTTGAGAACTGATTTTTGTGGGCCTTTAGTTTGTTGGCTTTTTCCCCAGCACCTCTAATTGGCACGGTCGGGACTACGTGCGGTGCGAAAGGAGTTCAACACACACGCGTGCGCACGTGCACGCTTGCGCTGACGCATCACATGCATGCAGATACCGCCGAGAAAGTCGACGATCCTGTTTTAAATCGCACTTTAAACTGTACGAATCTGCGAGCGAGCGAGGCAACATACCATGCAAAGCCGGAATTCCTTCTGTGCATGCTCTGCGGTAGGTTTATTATTTATGTGAGCGAGAGCACTGTGCCCGAAACAAAGTGTTGGAGATTGCTTTATTGGAATAAAGGGTGGATGGGTCTGCCATTGAGGTCAGGTGTAATCCTTTTACCGTCGCCTCATTGCATGGTGTCAGTCATTTCCCCCCAAGCCTTTTTGTAATCCACTCACCTGCAGAGACAGGTGTAAGTAGAATGGGGCCCAACTGGTGGGATTTAAACAAGAAGAACAACCTATGCATCCTCATTTTTCGATTTAAAGCTTTCGTGACTGCAGGGATTCATCTTTTTGGTTCTTTCGGTAAAGTCACGTAGAATGGAAATAATAAAATAATAAAAATAAAACATAATAAAATAATTCTCACGACGTTTCGGCCACAACGCAAGCAGCCATCCTCAGGTGGAGAACAGGTCTGTCGAGAAGACAGTCTGAATGAGGACGGCTGCTTGCGTTGTGGCCGAAACGTCGTGAGAATTATTTTATTATGTTTTCTTTTTATTATTTTATTATTTCCATTCTATGCATTCTCTTCTAACTTTTGCGCCCCGACTCTCATCGCAGCTCGGGGTTTTTTTTGAAGTCTGTGCGCACACAAAAAAAGTGTAAGTCCATGGGGCCAGAGCTGGTACTGCCTATAGTAGCAAAGCTCTAGCCATGTCGATTTTTTTTACGTGGCAAATAAAGGGGTGAGGGCGGGGGAGGTTATTTCACAACACCACTCATTACAAATGGTTATCACACTATTCACTGTTTGTGGCCACATTAAGCAATTACAACCACTGCGGCGATGACACCTAAGGTGGTACTGGCAATTGCAATATCTGGCCGAGGATCGTGAACTAAATGGGAGAGGGATTGCTTGCCGTAACAGCAACTAACATGGGGGTAAACGTATCTATTTTAATTGAAGAGTTAATGCGAAACGAGTATTCCATAATGCTTCACCATAGACAAGCCCTTTCTCTATTGGCGATCATTCGTAAACCTCCCAGAAAGGGTTGACAATTGATCATTCAAGAGATGGCTCTGACTCTTATGGTGCCACCAGCATATTTGTCTTTACGGCTTCTCTACTCAGCCCTGACAGGTATGCATATACAGGTCGTACGTGTCAAGACTACTGCAAAGTGTATACAGGCAAAGCTAATGCTGGGTGTGTGCATGGGGGTAGGAGGTGCGGTGCTGGCCACCCACCCTCTCGTGTTACCGTACCGGCTATCGTCGGTTCTGCTCGCAAACAGCGCTCGCTCCAACAGTCGGCGAAAGGCTATAAGGTGGGGCTGGGTGTCTTTTAGGGGAAGCTGCTTTTAAATGTTTTATGGATATGCTTTTGTCGCTTGCTTCGCTGCATTTATTCATTTGCTGCATTTATTTTTGGTGAAGGAATAATTTCCAGAATAATTTCCAGAATGATTGCTTGCCTCTGAGTTTTTTTTTTGCTAAACAATAACGAGATACACACAATTGAATGCCTTGGTACATACACGCATAGCCCTTGCCCTTGGTGGAGCATTGCATTGAGAGCAAGAATGAGTGAGGCCTTATCGTTTGATAGGTCCTGAGAAAGCAATAACTTGCCAGCTCTATGTGGCGGAACAATGACGGGGTGATTGACAAGACATTGAAGTCTATATTCACATTGTGTTGTACTCCGTTCGCTGAAAGTGGCTGTAGGAAAAAATCCCAGACCGACATTACATGAATCTGTGCAATTTTGCAGAAAGTGCACCAGAATTGGGCTTTTTGTCAAAAAAGCTATTTTATTTTTTTTGCGTCGAGAAATGAAAAAGCCACTGGAAAAATTGGCGAAAATCACTTGGGTTTGGTTTCCGGTGACGTGATGCTTCTACGACTCAATCTTCAAGTTACAAAAACACTCCACCGTGAATATCTTTGGTTTCTACAACCTTGGATTGAAGAATAAAGTAAATCCACCACGTTGAAATTTTGAATTTCTCTCAACACAACTGTGGAGTAACGTTTTTGTCGTTGTTGGACTGATGTATATAATTGTAGAGGCTGTCACCGGGGGAATCTTGTGCAAGTGAGATGCTGTAATGTGCTGAAGGTTGTCCTCGTTAATACATTTTGCAAACCAATACACATGAGTGACGGGAAGCTGCCCTGGCCCATAGCACTGAGGCAGACTGGCATTAAGGGACAATGTTTAGGACTTCGATTCAAAGGATCGATAGTTGAATACCAAGTTGAGATTGATCCCCGGATCGAACACGGTACGGTCACACAGATTCCCACAATGTATGGCTGGGATGTCATGATTGGTGGTTTGAAATGAGGGGCACAGAGTATAATTCGTCCCAAGGCGCTACTCTTGAGCGCTAGAAAAGGACAGACAAGATGGACAGAGAGCCAAACTCGTTAAGCTCTCGATACAATATGGATCAACCGTGTGTTGTCACCCATCACTCATATGGCCCGCAAAACACAAAGATATAAAAAAAATCAACGCAAACCACAGTTAATGAAGTCCCCTGTTTCGGGAATTTAAACGGTTAACAGGAAGACAGAAATGAGGAGAGAACGAGGGATCGGATCAAGCGAAGTCGTAATTGAAAACCAGTTAAATGAGTTCTCTCTTTGCCGGCGGGGCTGAGCGAAGGTGGTCTCTGGTTTGATTGTTGAGTTCACGCACACTTTTTAATGCAAACGGTAAGATGTACAAACACATTTTTTCGGGTTGAATTTAGCGGTCACACTTGGGTTTCATAACACTTGCGGCTGAATAATGCTCACGCTTCATGCGTTTATTTAATCAAGAACATGTTTCCTGCCCTAATGATCAGGAAATCAATTTCTGCCACACTCAGCATGAAGACGAGGTGCAATATTTATTGCAAAATTTTTTTACAATCAAAAATTAATATACAGCTTTCAGACGTTGTATTTATTTCCCTTCTCCCTCTCACTCGGCTAATGATACATGATCACAAGTTGTGAAATTCAATACGCTGATAACAGGGTATCGAAAGCAGTCTGTCACTTTGTCTTACTGCCTTCCCACTCTGCCCATTGTGCCTCCTGCACTTTCCATCGTCCCCTGCATCGCTGCCAGGGGGGAGTGCTGGTGCGGTGGATAGCGCGGGGCAATGAATCAATTTCCACCTTCGTTGAATTCTAGGCCTTGGCTATAATCAAAGGCAACTGACATCGCAAACCTCTCCTTCGCCAACCCGCACTGACGAGCATGGCGACGTATAGTCAAAACAACCCACGTGACCAACACGTAGGGTGGTCACCTGTCCCGATTGCCACATTATTGGCCTGTTTCGGTGGCAGCTGTTTTGAGAAATCTTAAGTCTTTCCAGAACGTTAAACAAACGTCCCGGTTTTTTTCTTCGTCAGTTACATTCAGTTTCCCCTTATTTTTCCCATGAAATGTGCCAATATTTTTCACGTCCAGAAGTCAGAATCAGAACATTTATTTATGCAGGAGGAATTCAATGAGCTATCAAGCTCTTTTCGAGGCGTGTAAGAACGTTGCAATAACACAAAAAAACATGATAGGAGTGCAAAGTACAAGTAAGGTAAACAAATCGCCCAAACACAGAACAATACAACTTAACCACCCCCACCCTTCCAGACAATGCCACTGAGGAATGACCTTATTTTTCAAAAGCAATCTGGCCACATGGCCACACGCTCGACAAAGTAGCTCAGCATTTAGACATTTATCGCAGCAAAATTATCAAAATTGTGGTAACCCCCTTACCGACACGGGCACTGGAAGGCCTTGGTCCACCAGTGGGACTTGACAAAAATGTGGGGGGGGGGGCTGTACATTTGTTTTTGTTACACGGTTTGCCTTCAACACACCGGATCGACACCAGCCGGTCGAACCACGGGGGATATTTTTTTTACCGCGGGCGCCACGCTGCGAAACGCTCCCGTGTCGTCTCGAAAGGTGGGCTGCTGTTGCCTGGCGCTGGCCATCGCGTGATGTGGCGACTCGCTTCCAAATCCGGTTTCAAGTGCCACTGTAACCGGGCCTTCGGGGGTCCTTTTTTTACATCCTGGCATGCGGTGCGCTGCTTGAGCCTTCCCCGATTCGCACTCAAGCTGCGTTGTGTCTGGTTTTCAAGCGTGTGCCATTCCTCGGTTCACTCGGTTTCACTTATTATCATCTCCGTTTTTCCCTCTCGCCGTTGAGATTCCATCTCACTCTGCATTATGTGCTCGTTCACCAGTGTAAACACATACAGACGCATCACAAATGTGTTTGGCTTAGAACAAAGCAAACACACCAATGCTGTGTGTTCCATGCCCATTAGAAAGCGGATCAGAGCCGTGGCTCAGAGGCTTTCTCAGTACGGACCAGCACAGCCAGCTTCTTACACCGATGCTTCACGGCAGTATGTTTCCTGTGGTTTTCTCTGTTCCCCTCTAACCCCTCTGTAACGCAACTGCCCTTCCCTTCTGTGGCTGTATCATAGTGGTCATATATTGTGTTTGTTTATATCAAGGTTTAATGTACGCTTGAGTTAGCTTATGCTATCCAAAAAAGTAAAAAAAAAAAATTCCACCAAAAAAATATGACCCCAAGGTTGACCTTGGCGAGAAACACCTCTGATCGTGCATCTTTTCCGAGTTGACCTCACGATGTCACACGATTCTTTCCAAAAGTAGCTCTCCTCGACAAAGTGAGCTCTGTAAGCCAAGGTATAAGTGGGCTGCACAAGCCCACACTTGCCGGGTCA
Organism: Lethenteron reissneri; assembly: GCF_015708825.2. NCBI lineage: Eukaryota > Metazoa > Chordata > Hyperoartia > Petromyzontiformes > Petromyzontidae > Lethenteron > Lethenteron reissneri. The sequence continues at coordinate 4,010,051 of NC_083817.1, forward strand.
CAAAGCTGGCTGGCCCATTTCTCATTGAATGTGAGAAACGCTGGATTATGCACAAACCGCAAGGGGTCTTAAGCAGTGCTCTGCCAGATGTGGACAGCTTCTTGTTGAAACGTCTAACCACCTTGATTGCAAAACGTTTAACGTTTCAAGTGCCACTTGGTGTGGAATGTATATTACCATTTAAACAAATTATACTTTATTGTGTCACGGACATTGTTCTATTTACTGTTGTGTGTTTTTTCTCACGAGGTTTTGCGAAAATGAGCAGCCATGCTAAACCGCCCATGGGCCAAATGGTGAATCGTTTACCTCTTTCATGCAGAATTTCATTTTGTGGTAAATATTTGGCTGGCATCATGCAGTCGGGCCTTCAAGGGCAACGCATTCAAGTTGCATCACGTTTGAAAAACAACAAAAAAACATAGCTTTTGTCAGTACTACGGCGTGTTTTTTGTTCTTGAAAGTAGACACTGCGCGCTGTGATTTGTAACTGAATTGCATCGGATCGCAGACACGACGGTGGCCGTCGTTGTTTCCTTGGCTTAGAAAAAAACGAGAGGGAGCCACATCCAAGGATGTTACTCCAGGCCTGTAATATCGAGCCTCGAGAGTGAACCAATTGCATTGCTTGTGGCGCGGAGCTGTTGCGCAATGGTGGGCACGCCGTGCTACGAAACTCAGCAACCCAAGTTCGACTCCCGGCCGTGGCTAACGTCGGTGCCGAGTGATATCTGACACGAGTCTTGGGCGGGGGGGGCCCTTTTCCACTGATCCACACTGACCAGTGTTGTGAAGTCCCGGTCAAACAACCGCCATGATCGACAGTTTGGGGAAGCTTTCATCAGTCAGTGGTTTGGCAAAGTTTTCTGTGTTGCTCATTTGCTCATGTCGGTGATTAAAGCAAGGTGGAACACAGGCACACTGCTTTACTTGCACCCATGCTGTGCGCGTTACGTAACTTCACACGCAAATTATTTTTTCTATTCATCACGGTGGTGGCTGGCACCACCCTTCCACGCAATCCCATTGTGCTGTGGCGCCCTTGCGGCCTGTCGAGTCACTCATTATGAATGCCCGAATCGCAGTGTCACAATCGCGATGCCTGTGTACAATTCGTCGTCCAGTGCTGTTCGCGAAGTTAAGATTTTTTTATTGGCGAGAAAAATCGCTGGCACACCCACAGTGGAGCAGGCGAGCGGCATAGAAGGTGGATCACAAGTAGCTTTTGTGAAACTCCCAAACCCACCCTGGGGGGGGGTGGGGGTGCTGTTTGTGGGACAGGAGATGGAACCGCAGAAAGTTGGAGCGTGATTTACTGTCTGTGAGTGTTATCCTCTTATATGTATATTAAAACATATCTTGATTTTGTAGTTGTAAGAATTACTAATCCCATTTCCGGGCAAGTCCTTAATGTGTGCATTACAATATAAATAGCAAAATTATGATGATGATGAGATTTTTAGATGTATGGTAATATATTTAGGAGCTAAGTTGCAATGTCGAGGTCTGCTAGCCACGAGAGACGAGAGTGCTTCTGGAGAGAGTTTGCGAAGTTTGCGCTATTCCTCCGTCGAAGGAGTGTAGACTGCAAGTTGGCCAACTGCGTGGTTCATAGATGGGATTGCATGGCCACGATAGCCTAGTTGTCCATTTGGGAAGGGGATGCTCGCATCGGCCTGTCGATCTGGGAGATGGTAACCTTTTCTCGCAGTGGGATACCCTGTCACGTTTTTATGTCACCTTAACCACAATACCGTCATCTAGGCGAAATGGAGGGCCTTAATTTGATTCAGAAAACAACCGCTTAACAATGCATTTGCCCAACACCCCGAATGCAGTACCCTCCTGAAAAAAAGTCTCAGCGAGGTAAGGATTTTCTTAATAAATGAATGACTTTATTATAAATGACCTCAATAAAAAATGATAAATGCTCAGGCAAACAGTGAGGCAGCTCAACAATATGTCAGCGGTGAAGCTACTTTGGCTCCATGCAAATTCTTGCCATTTGTTTTTCTTTTCCTTCCCTCTTGGTGATTAAGAGATGGGGGGGGGGGGGGGGTAATTAACGGGTCATTATCACTTCTGGTGACCCTCTGTCGCCCGCCCGCCCGCCCGCCCGTGTCTTGCAGCTTGATGTATTGTTTTAACCCTGAGCACCTCTTCCCTTCGTGATGGCGATAGAGCCACGGATCCTTGGTCACAGCGTGCTTTGCTTTAGTGTCCTCATCCCAGCCGTCTGTTCTCCTTACTCTGCAACGGCTTTTAGTTCGGTCCCCGACCCTGACGCCTGTATATTTGGAGTTTGCGTGTTCTCCCTGTGGTCGCGTAGATTTTTATTTTATCCGGGTCATCCTGTTTTTCCCTCCACATTTAGAAACATGCGTTTAGAATGTTTCGATGATTTTGCTGCAATAAATGTCCAAACGATAAGTCACTTTGTTGAGCTACCGTTTGTGGACAGGTCACTCTTGAACAATACGTTACTACCTCGGTGGGTTTTGTCTGGTAGGATGGGGATGGTTTAGTTTCATTTGTATGTTTGGGTGAATTATTTACCTTCTTATACTTTTCACTACTATCATGTTTTTGTATTTTTTGTTGTTGTAACCGCAAAAAATCCTCCGCAATGGTACTCTACTTATGGAATTAAATAGTGGGTCGGTATTTGTTTGTTTTTTTGCGCTGTTCGGGTGCTCTGAGGCTTAGGCATGTCCACGGCATTCTGATAATCCTGTGAGGTTCATTCCTAGCATAGCATGCTCATGAGAAAAAAAAAATCCACTCAATAAAATACCGACATCCGATAGTTAAAGAGATGGCAGTGGTGGCGCAGTGATCATGACACTGCTGGGAACTCGGTAGCCTGAGTTTGATTCTCAGCTCTGGCTATCAGTGTTGATGTCCTGCACAAGAGTGGTGGGGGGGGGGGGGGTTGGACTTCTTTGGGAGATCTAAAAGGACACTTTATGAAGTAGAGTAGATGTGCACAATCGGAATAAAATTTGGGGGCAATTGAACAGAAATTCGATTCTTATACTGATGATGTACGTGTCAAATGGAAATGCATCCATGGTGATTTACGGTTGATTCAAATTGTATGTTAATGTTACATTTACAATTGCAGTAATATTCTTGTTGGAAATGGATGAGTATAGCAAACCCATAAATTCACATCTGGGTCTGATAGCCAAAGCACAGCCTCTTGGGAAGCTGAATGGATGATGTCTTCAATGCCTCCGCTGATTTTAACCGGGGTGCAGAATGCGGTCCACGGTCTGGTCCAGATTTCTACACCCACACACCGGATCTTCTCATTATTCATTTCATGCTCCTTCATATAGCAACATGAACATATGAATAATAATAATAATAATGCCAAATACCTACCCTGGAAAGCCTCAGAGTCTTTTCCGGAGGGTCCTAAATTGTGATATTTGGCCAATTCCACCACTCGTGAGTGTTTGGCATGTTCGGGAGAAAAATCATATTGCCCAGAGAAAACCCACGCATGCGAGGAGGTAACGCACAACACTGCCATCTCCTGGCCACCTCCTGGCCACCTTGACGCAGAAGCCCTCCATACTGAAACCGACAGGCCCTGGTGGTCGCTTATTGAAGTGCCTAGCCAGGCCTAAAACGTGCTTCGCTTCCCAAGGGGTGACATCATCGGGGCGCGTTCAGGGCGATGTTTGCTCTGGGAAAGTGGTACAATAAATATGGGGGGAGGGGGTGGAGAAACAAGGACGGAGCAAACAAGCATGCCATGAACAAAACAAGCTGAATCCAATATTGGCAAATATAATCAAACCACACGGGGATTTGAGTAAGGGAAGTAGAATATTCTGAGCCGAAATTAGAAGTGTGAAGTGGTGGTTTTATTCTCTCTCACTCGCATTGTCACTTTCCACTCTGGCTTTGTGGGCCGTTGCATGCAATGCCATTGTCGTGTGTCCCTGGACAATGTTTTATTTTTTTCTCATGGTCTAAAATCTTTTGGCGAAATTGATTATTCGGGCATTCCTTCGTGTTGTTAATGCGTGCAGTGTATCGGTGGCAGGGTTAGATTCTTCGAGTTTCGTAGGAATTACGAGCAATGCCCCTCGGGCGGGCTTGGTGTCGGGGAAAAAAAAGACGAGCTTGAGAGAGATAGACGCCAAGACTTTAGAGGAATAGCGCAGGGAGCACAAGAAAGAGGATGATGCCCCACAAGCGTAACTTTCCTACGTAATTGATGTATCAAGTTTATTGCCACTAATGAATCGCTTAATGAATGGAATAACAACAAAATTACATTCTCTGCAGCGATCTGGGAAGATTGCAGTCCATTGCTTCGCTTTCTGTAATTAAACGCTCTTGTCTCTGGCTATGTTATTTTCCGGCATCTGCTCGTGACGTTATATTAACGTTTCCCAATTCCCACACCACTTTCTATTTGCACTTCTGTAATGATGGAGCGTTGCCTTGGGGTATGTGCGCATATGTATATTCATGCCGGGGAGCGGTAGTGCAACGGTTACACTATGAACCCAGCGACCCACATCCGGTGACAATTTTCTGAATCGGTCCTGGGCCTCCCCTAAGTCTACTCGGCCTCAAATTAGTACCCGGTGCTATGTGTAAACATCGCCACTGGTGAGACAAAGGCTGGCAGGCGTGGTGCTGGCCACCCACCCCCTCGTGTGCCATGCCGGCATTAATAGATGCTCGCTAACAGCACTTGCCCCTAGAGTCTGTGAAGGCTACACGGGGGATCTTTGCCTTTTTTGTGTGCACGTGCACGTGTGAGCGCGTGCACTCTGCGCCAATCCCCATCGTTCTTGCCAATAGTCTCCAGACCGATCCCTCATTTGCATTTTTGTGTTTCTTGGACCTCTTTTAAATGACCCTGATGACCAATCTGATTTGAATGACCCACCACGGTCCAATCGGATTGTGCGCCCTACGTCGGCTCTGCCTGTGGGTAGCTCCTCACCAATGAGAGTCGAGCGCACGATTTGAACTCGCCAGCCGTGAATATAATATTGCAGTTATTTTTTCTTAATCGGGTTCGCCTCTTGGCCGTCCCTTGCTCCATCTGTATTCAAGGTGAACAGGGGGGGGGGGGGGGGAATGGGCTAAGTTGTTTGCCACCCAGGTCTGTGTGTTACTAAAGAGTTTCTCAAAGTCAGTGGGCAAAGAATGAACAAAGTGAAATCCTTCCCACGACCTGCCACCTCGTCTTGGCAAACCGTCAAAAGACCTCGACGCACGTCAACTTTGTTTGTGAGACGACGGTAAGCCCAGATGTTAAAATTTTAAATTAAGTGGGTTTTAAATATTCATCAGTGTGCATAAAAAATGAAATGCAAATTAGCATTTTCATTACACATCTCAAGAATGGTTAAATATTAATACTTCCAAAATTCAATACGACTCCACATACTCCCCAATTAAAGTATCATTTCCATAAAAGCAATGATTGGAAATGCATGGTGCGATGTATAACCGTTTTTTTTTTTTGCTTTGTATACTGAGCTTGCGTGTGTGGATGTACAGTTTGGCGTACCATCATAATATTAAAGTCAAACCACTGCTGGACGAAGGCTATGTCAGTCATGGGCGTTGTTTAACCATACTTCACCACACCGGTCATCGTGGGTTAGTGACGAGTGTCCAGAACAGGTTCGCAGACCGTTTCAGTTGCCTTTGATGTTAGCCTTGGCCGGGAATGAAACCCACGTGAAACAGGTGCATAGTGTGTGGTGCGTTAATCACTGTGCCACCACTACTCCCGCCATCAAACCCCCACCATCTCTCATGATCCTGCGATGGAACAATCCAGCTGGAATCTGCACATGAACTGATCTAATCGCTCCATCTGCTTGGTGGACGTGCTTTCTCAGATGATGCATTTTATTCGTTGACTGCCATTTCAGAATTTTTTCCTACATCAAATATTACCAAAATATTCACTTGGTTCGGCTTCCATATTGTTCAGGTGTGGTTGAAACTTCCCTTTTAATATTTGTGGGTGTTCTTCCAGACAGCCCGAGTGCATTGGCTGTCTGTTCAGTCGGACGACATGCATTCTTATATTAGTAGTCAAATGGAGCTTTGTTTCCGTCTGGAACCGTTTCTCAAACTGCAGGCTTAATCCAGAACATAAGGGCCGAGGCAGGAAAAAGGGAATGTAAGGAGCAAAAGGAAAAACAAATCTGGTGATTATTTTTTGTTGTTGTTGAAACCAGCGTAAATAATACTGGTCAACACACTTTTTCTGGCATAAGGTATTCCAACGGTTTTAATGGTAATTTTGGGGTGCTGATTCCAAATCTGGCATCAGTTTTCGTCTATCACATGAGGTTTTTGAGATATCAAATATTGCATTTTCAATACAAACTGCAGAAAAAAAAGAATAAATAAATGTGGGTATCTACATAAAATGATATTATAAACACACTATCCTAAAAATACAGCACCATATTTTAACACTAAAGCAGTCACTGACTCGTAACAACTTGCAATCATAAGTGACAGAGTTAATTTCGGGTAAAATCAATGAAAATGGGGTATGCCGATAGCATAAAAATGAGATGTGATAGAGCAAATCTGAAATCAGATTTGGAATCAGCACCCTGAAATTAGTCTAAAACAGCTGCAAAAGTCCAGGCCAGAAAAAAATGTTTTTTTGTTGTTGAGCAGCGTCAATAATCTGACTTGCAGAGCTTCCTGCCCATTCATCCCGCACAGAAGCGTCGGCTTCCCTTGCTTTGGGAGACAGATCGTGGGCCACGCTCAATACAACAGCAGTGCAGTTGTGCAGAGTTCAAACCATGCCTCGCCACTGCTCATTGCGAGCAGCTCTCGGTGCTGCTCAGTCCACTGCAGGAGGAGATAATGTTAGAGTCCAGCCAGCACCGTGGCTAACTGCTGAGAAACTTAATACGAGACGAACAACACATCCCCTGGACCTTTCAATGCCATCCGAAAGGACATACAGACTGTGGAATATTAGTGCATGTGGGCGCATAGACCATTGGATGTCCCTGTTGGATTCACCAGGAAAAAAGTGCGTTCATTCAAGAAGTTTCCACGTTCAGCTCCATAACGCACGCTCAGCATAATGGCAACGGTTTGTGATTTCGCTGCTGCTGCTGCTTTCATTGTTGTTGCTAAAGATAAGGATTTGCATTTATTCAGCACTTGAATAACGAACTAACGCCATGTTTATCTCGAGCAGTGGCGGATGTCTAAAATTTCGCGCAGAGTGTGGGATAGCGCGCAATCGCATCCAGTCGGTAGAATGAATACGTATCGCATGCACAAAAGGAAACAATGCATCGGACGTGCGGTTTTCAATGGTGGAGGGGATAGTTTCTGCTGGGCACGGGGAGAGATTTCTGGGAGCACAATGCAAATTATTGGCTCGTTCGGAGAAGCCTCGTTGATGCGTCGCCACGTGCGCTTGAACGTGTGTACATTTTTTCGTGTCGGCTGTCTTTAAGCGCCTACGCCGGGATGCATTAGCGGCCCAGGGGTCCATTGGGTGGGCGGGCATCTATCGATGGATACCACAGCGGACAGCTTCCAGCAATGACGTGAATCGTTGGCCGACACAAAAGGAACCCCTTTCCCGAATGCACGCACGCATGCAACGCAACATCAGTTTAAACCCACGCGGGGCACGTGACTGCACAAGCGGGCACGTGACTGCACAAGCGGGCACGTGACTGCACAAGCGGGCACGTGACTGCACAAGCACGCGCGCACGCACGAGGGCCGATTCCGGGGAGTCCTGCGTCATCCTCGCTTTAACTCCCAAGCGTGATTTGCTCTTCCTTTTACGTCCGCATCTGAGCAATATCCAAGCAGAACCAAAATAATTATTTTGGTAATAATTGATGGAGAAAAAATGTGAAATGGCAGCCAACGTCACTAAACCAGTTCCCGTTTCTCCCTGAAGATTCCTCGTCCTTAAAACCTGAACCATCCTTCCCCTTCCTAACCTCGCCCCGCCCTTTTCCTATCATCATCCTTCCTTGACACGCCCTCCCCACCAACACTCCAAAAATCCCATCCACCAAGGAGATGGAGCGATTAGATCAGCTCTTGTGTGCAGGTGCTAGCCGGGGAGTTGCATCACAGGTTCATGAGAGAATGGCGGCAGATTGAGGAGGCCTTCATCCAGCAGTGGATTGACCTTGCCTTTACAACGACTATTGCGCCATACCCAGCTGTCACGGCTCTCCCCCCTCCCCCGTTTCCAACGTCTCCATGCTGCCTCGGTGTGATTGCGTTTTGCTCTTCTCTTTATCTACCCAGAGGGCTGTGCATTGATACTAAGTTGCTCATGAGGTTTTTAGTGCTCGAAGAAGAAAAAAATAACATTTATATTTTTACGTCTGAACATTACATTGGAGGATCGAGGGTGGTGCTTCCTTGAATGGGTAAAAGTAAAAGGCGAGTTTGTCCCATTTACGCATTTTAGTACAGAGCAATAGAGCTTTAAAAGTGGAAACATATATACACGTTTAGCCCCTTAATTAAATCCGCTACTGGATGAAGGCCTTCCGCACGAATGTCGGTCATGGGGGTTGTTTGACCATACTTCACCAGTGTGAGGGGGGTGAAGTGGGGAAGCCAGCACCGATTAGGTTACCAATTGGCACTTAGCCATGGCCTGGAATCCAACTCAGAACCGCTGCGCATCGAGCACAGAGCCACCGCCCAACCCAGTCACGTTGATTTTTAATCACTCATTTCAATTCAACACGGTGATTATTCTTCCAGCAAAAAAAAAATAGTTTCCAGCGTAGATTTGTATGCATTTAGTGACGTGGTTTATCTCAACGCATGACCCTAACTGAGCACTCGATAAATCTGTTTTCATGCGGAAATGGCGGTGAGCAAAAGCAAAAGCAAAAAAATGTAAAGTCATCTTGTCATTATATAAAGCCCTCGTATATCGCTCGTCGCTCCGGCTTGCCAAGATGCCAACGGCATTTTCGCGAACGCCAACGCATCTTGACGCGGCGAACAGCTTCGACGTTCGCTGAGCGGTGCGCCGCGCATCCACGCGACGCTGATGCTCCGGCACCAAAGTTGTGGCTGTGTGTGTGTATGTGCGCTCTCCGAAGAAAGCGCTCTTCTCGGAGTGACCGGTCACCTGGTGGTTTTCATCGATTCAACATCAAGATTTCATCATGGTCTATAAAAGCCGTTGATGCCACCACCACCACCACCACACCTTGCCCATGCTTTCTAGTCGCTACCAGATTCCGTAGCTGCTGCACAGCAGACATGCAGCCTCCCAGATCGGCCCAAACAGTAGCCCACCATCTGGTCGTGGGTCTTTTCCTTGGTCGACGAACTTGTGAAGTCCAACACCTTTTTTGGCAACCGGCCCTCTTCCTCCCTGCACACATTCAAGCCAGGGCAATCTCCCCCCCCCCCCCCATCTTATCTACAACACTTTTTCCTGCCGTGTTCACTGCCAGACTTCCGTATTACTTAACCTCACTTTCCATAAAATTCACAGCATCGATTGGGCACCAGGAAGGCCACTGAAAAGCCGTGGGAAATTCCTGCTTCTGTGAAGCTGCACATAAATTCGCAGCTTAATACCGAATCGCCCAGGAATGTATGTCCTTAACGCTCGTGACGTCACTCCACGTCGACCAGCTCCCTCATTAATATTCATGAGCTGGTGACATCCTCCAAATGGACACCCCCCCACCCCTCCTCATTAATAATCATGAGCGGGTGACGTCACTCAATATGGAGTTACTCCCCCAACCTCACTAATAATCATACGCAAGTGACATCACTCCACATCGAACAGCCCCCCCCCCCTCATTAATAATCATGAGCAGGTGACGTCCTCCAAATGGATACCCCCCCTCATTAATAATAATTAGCTGCTGACGTCACTCCACATGGGGGGCCGAGGCGCCTCCTCCCCCCTCCTCGGCGTCAACTTACAACCCTCACTACAAAGGCAGAACCCTCACGTCACGTGATCTCCGTAACGCTGTTGAGACATCAAAGTAAAAAGGACGTCACGATGAACAAGGGATTATAACCTTTAAATGAAATAGGTCTGTGTCACCGCGCCCTTACAAACTGCACACGCATTAATGCAATGACTATTAATTCGCGGTCTGCTTTTCCCTTGCAAGTTTTTAAATGTAATGCAATACCACCCGTCCTTGGACGGGCAAAACGGCGAGTTGCAAATAATAACGTCGAAGGCTGCCAGACCATCTTGGGGAACGACTGAGATCCTGACCTCGCCACTTAACCCCGTCGATGAAAGTTGTCGTGTATCATCGGCACACAGCCTGTGAGTCTAATCGCGCAGATTCCTTTTGTCATGGCAGAAACATATCATCTGTGTACGTTTGTACGTTGAACTTTTTTCGCACCGCGCTTGACCAACCGACAGAAGCACGTGTTCTGTCCTCAAGGCTCGGAACGAAACGAGCCATCCTGACCTCCGCTACATTGTTGTTGTAAACTCGATGCCTTGGGGGCCGTCCATAAATGACGTCACGCGATTTTGGATGCATTTTTACCCCCCCTCCTTCGTCACACGACGTCACAAAAAGTCAGACCCCCCCCCCTCAAATATGACGTCACAAAGCTCTGCCCCCGCCTCAAAATAAAACATGCTTCAAATCGCTTTAAACTATTGTCATTGTAGTGCGTATTCAATGTGGCGCTGCACTCTGATGTTGTAGGAGAGAAAACATTTATCAAAAAGTCTATTTGATTAAGTAGAACGTGTTGTCTATATTTATTTAAAGTTGCGCATTTTGATGTGACGTCACATTTCTCAAACCCCCCCCCTCTCGTCACACATCGTCACAAATGTCTGATCCCCCCCCCCCCCCCTAGGTGCGTGACGTCATTCATGGATGTCTGTCACAGAAATGCCGAGGCATGCTCAGTGTTATGACTCGTGTGTTTACACATCTAGAATAATACGTTTTTTAAACAGTGGGGGGGGGGGGGGCATTCCACTTCACTCCGTGCCCCCCCCCCCTCAACCTATTCACACATGTATGCATGAATGCGCGCATTTATTTTTGCAAGGCCCTATTTGTATTCATGGTCCTGTGCATTAAAACAGGTTTAATTAAACAGTCACATTCGGATAACTGTTCATCTCCCTAAATGGATTTTTTTTTGTTCACACGGTGAGGAAATGCGTCACACTTGAGAAGGACAAGCCACACACTATAGCCGGCTATTGCATTCAACAAACACGGATGCGAATAACTCATTGCGCTCCAGCGAGACCATTATCTGTGCACACATCCCCGGACCCCCCACCAAATGAAGACTGTCACACGCTCTGTCGACCCGGATATATCCTGAAGAAGGCCGTCACAGCCAAAACGTCGATCTTCCTTTCCTCCTCTCGGTGACAATTGGACATTTTACATTTGTGTTGTTCATCGTCATCATCAGCCAAGATCAATCCACTGCTGGATGAAGGTCCCCCCCCCTCCCGCCAAGCTGCCCACCATCTCTCACGGTGCTTGCGATGCACCTGCGCACACGAGCTGATTTCATCACTCCATCTCCTCGGTGTACGTCTTCTCAAACTCTTTGATCGCCGCAATGAATGCTATAGGATGATTTTTAAATCCTTTATATTAAGTTCGCTTGCTTGCTTAGGACCGTGCAAATCTTTCGGTCGTTTTTTAACCAACTTCCCGTGATCCAATCGAGCTGACATTTTCCACACAGACTCGTTGTGCGTGACAATTAATGTTCGTGAAATTTTGTTTCCAAAATTTTACACTTTTTAGGACAAAAATATTATATTTAATTACCAATTGCTTAATGGTGCAATGCAATCATCTGACCCATAAGTGGCAGCCATCTCAAGCCAGAGGACGAGAGGACTCTAGCCGCCACGCATATAAAGGATTTATAGTGAAAAACTTTGTGTTTACGGGTTATACTTGTTATTGTTCCTGAAGCGATGCCCCCCCCCACCCCATGTATATAGCAGCCTGCTTATTGTGTATTTATATTTGCTTCGTTGATGCCACGTCATGGGCGATGAGCATGGGCGATGAGCATCGGCGGTTGGCGATGTACGGTGCGAAATACGTTCAAAGTGCATAGATACATTTCCACGTCAAATGGCGAAGCCTAACAACAGTCGATTTTAGAAGAATCATCCAGGGCTTGGATGTGTTGGCATTATAATTGTAACAGGAGAAAGGATTTGCGAGGAGGATTGTCAGGAGGGGATGTTTCCACTGGTTTAGTGTGGAAATAATCGCATTGAGAGCAGTTAAAATGAAGAGATGTGCTGAGGTTATCATTCATTATCGGGCAATTAAAGTGGCAGTCACACCTGCTTCTGTTTCTTTTCACGCTGACAATTTGCACCTTCGGAAAACCAAACTGCACTCGGCAATGCAGCACACAGTCGCACGATTGGTAAATGCCAAAAGCGTGCGATCGTATTAATGAGCGAAGCATTCTGCAGGGGTGTCCATCAAGGCGACATCCACGATTAAGGATTCAGAGGAAGACTGGCTCGCAAGCAACAGTCATGTCGAGCAAGTTCACTCAAAGATCAAGGGTGTCTCTTGGAGGGACACAACTGGACAGCACACCCAGACTGTTGTGTACCCAGGGCACTTGTTGAAGTCAGATTGTGGATCAAGGCAATGAAAATAAAGTAGCGGATAAGAACACACCAGGGGCAACTTTTGGCAACCTGAAATTAATAATAAATAACAAAACACGGATGTGTATGCAATGGACGGTGTTCAATACTTGATATAATCCGAGTGTATTACTTGATGTGGAATTTGCAACAGAAACTAAGAAAATAAGAAAAAGATGAACATGTAATGCCATGTAAATGAGTAATGTAAGAAACTACATTCTTACAAAATTAATTTTTACGTGAAAAGTGCTCAAAGTAGTGTGCAGAGATGTTTGGAATTGCACTCAGAGTCCAGAAGAGGAACACAGATTAGAGAACATGCACAAGTTAGAAACATTATATTGACTTTTAAGAAACGCATTTGGGTTTGGGCAGTATTCACTTCTAGGAGAGATGACGGCCAGGGGACAAGACTCGAGGTGGCGTGGTGGCCAAAGAAGCGAACGTGCCCGAGAGGACATCCATTGTGGAGATGGAGTGACAAAATCAGCTGGTATGCATGTGTGGATCGTTAGATGGCAGGACTGTGAGAGATGGTCATGGCTTGGGGCCACTTTCATCCACCAGGTGGAATAATCGTGACTGCTGTGGATGAATTTAGACAATCGTTGCACTGCGCGGTTGAAATGATAGGATATGTATTCCTTTCTGCTTACGTTGAAGTTGTTGACCAAAAAAGCTTCGGTGATCTTCAACGGCATACAACGTGAACATTCCAGGCAATCGCACCCAAAATATTGGCGGACACCTGGGACCCTTTCCAATCCCTATATATGACGATCGTCACCAGCACCATGGCAGACATGGGGAGATTTAGATGACAGAGACTCGTCCGATAAAATCGTCGTACTGCGATGCATACATGTCTCTGGCTATATCGACCGAGTACACGCCGTTGTCTAATTAAAAGTATTCAATAATGAGTGAATGATACCTCTGTGAACACCCTGTTATACGCACGAATTCGCCTTGCGCGATTCCGAGAACGACTCGAATGCAATATAAATGTTTGGCCATTATTATTTCCTAATCCCACCGAGCACAAATTGACACGACAATCCATTCATTACGTATAGTGCATTTCGTGTCGTGATGCTGCAATCGCTCTCCGTGTACAACTAGCGTTGTGGTTATTCAACACATTACTTGATGCTTTACTAAGCTAAAAAGCCCCTCTTATTACTATGCTGAGAAGTACTTTGCCACTTCAGTTGTAATTAACTTAACTTTTTATGACCCTGCATGGCAATACAAACACCCACAGCAGCTTAATCTTGTACTAGTTTGAGAGCTCCCATTGAAGTTAAGAGGGATTTAATATTTACTACAAGAAGGGCCTTTTTACGGGTGCATGGGGTATGACGCAACATTTAATGTCTGTGGGCGGATGGGATTGTGGTTGGCTTGATCTCTCAGCTGTGCTGTGCTTGTCCATCACAAGCCATGGGCCAGGGATTATCTTGTAACACGGGGCAAAGGTAAAGGTGCAGCCCTGCAAGTGCTCGCCCACCCCACCAATGGTGGAAGGTCCTCGACTAGAGATAACTTTAGAGAGCCCCACGCTGAGGGTATGTGGCCTGCTCTTCTAGTCATCTCGGAAGAGATGGGGTACCCACAGCACTTTACCCCGCCACGCACGGCCTGACGATTGACTGTGGTGTTTCAGATTACATTGCTTACAGGGTATAGACGGGGTGGGTGGGGCGATGCATTTCATGAACTTTCACCAATGCCGTTCTAGGAGGTCGAACCGGTGACCTGTAGTTTGCGGTACGGTGGCGAGATGTTAACTATCTCGCTTGGTATACAGGCAGTCGTGAGTTCGATCCCGACCCTGCCACCTGTAAATTTGGAGTTTGCATGTCCTCCCCGTGGTTGCATGCATTTTTCTCCGGGTCCTCCATTGGTTCCCTCCACATTCAGAAACATGCGTTCAGAGTATTTGCCTGCTATACATTTCCACACGATAAGCCACGTCGCTGAGCTATCATACATGGGTCAGGTCTCTACTGAAAAAGTGGCACATAGCTCAGTGGGCCTTTCCTGGTTAAAATAAAAAAAAATTGGCTCAATAGTTTTAACACTTTAAAAACAATCGCACCACGACAGCACCCCCTGCAATTGTTGGCTCACACCACCGCTGGTAGAAGAGCCTCGACTCTATGATATCCCTGCTGGACATCTGTGAAATAGTGCTTCATAGCTCATCGGATTCCTTCAAGTCTAAATAAAGATTCTGACATTCGTGTCAACTACGGGCCCATGTTTGAGCCCAGAAGCATGGAGCCTTGTCTCTGGAGACCTTTGCAAGTTTTGAGGATTTGCACTTCGAGTAATAGTGTGGCAGCGTTGTCTTTTTTATTTGGCTTCTGGCAGCTTTTTTATGCAAAATAAATGTTGACATTGACGTGTGTAGTGCAGAAAGCTGGTAAGACTTTGGCCTCATAATTGGTTTGCTTGAGGACCCTTCTGCCGGAGCTGTTTTTACGTAAAAAAACAGGGTGATAATGGTGTGCAGCCAGACTTCTCACTTCTCAGTGTTGTGAATAGAAATTAATGCGAGGTGAGAAATTGATAATTGTCATGGCATTCATGTTGCGCTTGTACTAATATTTGCAAAGATGCTGACTTTCACTCCACGAGAAGTAATGCTATTGTCAACGTGTTGTCCTCTCTCCACAAATAAACTAGCACATAAGTGGTTAGTTTCACAAGCAGTGTTTGCTTATAAGGCAAGGGTTTACTTTTACTTTAAGCAATCACTGCCAGGTTAAACTCCAACATTTAGAATATAATACAAGTAATGTCTCTTTCCTCTTGTCACTGAGGTCTTCTTTGCACAGAAAATATTGTTTCTCAATGGGTATAATTTTAATAATGACATTGTAATGCCTCGAAATAGATTTTACAATTGTAAGGTCCATGGTGCTTAGTAATAGGCACAGAATTTCAAGCAGAGGATTCGTTTACACGTGGTTACGCTGGTGCTCCTTTAAAGTTATTTTTATGCTAAACCAAAAGCTCATCGACAGTAGCAGAAGATCCAACGTCACCTTTATCAACGGACGCGTAACCTGGGACTTATTTAGTACGCATGCAAAAAAACTCGAGCACAGAATGTGGCTGTTCTGTAAACGGATACAGTGCTGCATTCTAACGATAAAAAAATGAATTTGTGATTAGATGTCAAATCCACTTGCCACATCGAAGACCCAGTGTGGACCTCAGTGCTGGCGTTGGCTCTGGAGATGTCACTAAAGCGTTTAAACCAAATAAATTATATGGTTAGCTGCCACTCATACTAAAATCTATTTGGACAATTCGGCAAAGATTATTTTTAGCCAACGGTGGCAAGATTATTTTCTGGCAGGGGGTGGTCCCAGAGGTGCAGCGTGCCGTGTCATAACTACAGGTTACCGAAGGTCTGCGGCAGAATCAAGAACAAACCCACCTTGGCATTTAATTTAATTTCATTCCCAAATTCCAAGGTTTGCGGGTCACAGGTTAGTGTGCTGTGAGTAATGGAGAGCGAGGTACAGCCACGATCCGTGATTGTCCGTAATAAATAATAACAATGTTAGAATAATGAAAAATACAAAATAGAAGTCAAGGAAAATGAAGTGCGATGAGAAGAAAACCAATTGGTGGGATATACAATTTCTATATTGGTGGAGCCTTTTGAGGGTACGGCTTTTTATTTGGGTGACATGTTTTGATTGCCCCCTTCCCAGCACAATACACAGCATTGACCGGGCGTGTTCGGGTGAGATTCCCTCGTACGTGCATGTGTCAGTGCGTGCGTCAGCAGGAGGGGAGCTGCAGTGTATCTGTTGGCGCGCCGTGCTACGAATCTGGCGACCCGAGTTTGATTCCTGTTCACGGCCAACATCAGCGGCGAATATCTTAACAAGGTTCTAGGTTGACTCGGCCTTACGGTGTGTAAATATCAGTGGCTCTGGCCACACCACAACGCCTCCTCCTTCATGGGTGCTCGTTAACAGTACTTAGCCCAACAGCCTTACAAACCTTTGCAGAACCTTTGCATAGAAGGAGCCTTTGCAGAACGATCCGATGACACAGATGCAAATGAAGTGTGGGACACGGCCACCACGTGGCACATTAGGCTCGGTAAATACCAGTCCCCACTGAGAGAAGCAGCATCGCTTGGTGTTGGCTTTCCTCGATGATGCCAACTATTCACCTTTAAGGTGATACATCAGAAGGAGTAATTGACTCACCGATCACGTTTAGCTTTGTTTGCTTTACCCCCAGTTCCATTCTGGATTGACCGTAAATGATCACCCATTATGCATTACTATTGTTCTCTTACGCTGTGGTTCTTTCGGTAAAGTCACGTGGGTAGAACAATAATAGATCACGACGTTTCGATCGCAACACAAGCAATCGTCATCAGGTGGGACAACCACAGCAAGAACAAACTGCTGCCTAATTCAAGAAAAAACTGCTGCCTAATTCAGCAGTTTTTTCTGCTACTTGAGCAGTTTTTTTCTTGCTTTGGTTGTCCCACCTGATGACGATTGCTTGTGTTGCGATCGAAACGTCGTGATCTATTTTTTTTCTACCTACGTGACTTTACCGAAAGAACCAACGAGTATGGATTCCTGCAGTCGCCAAGGCTTCAAATCAAGATTGAATTGTTATCTTGGTGTCATGTAATGAGATGCCAACACAATCCGTGTGGATAGCTCGCGGTCAGAAGTGCATCATCTGTAATGATGATGGGCAGGCCCAGGTAAAGCTGCTGCCTGGCAGTTGGATCCATATCCTGCTCAACTTGGGGTGCAGCAGGAATGCTCTCTGGCATCTATACTATTTAACGGAACTTTCGAAAACTTAGTTTGAGAAGCTTTCTGTCGCGGTAGCAGAGAAATCTCCCTCCCTTAGGTACAATGGGAGGTTGATCGAGTGCAGTCAAGGGACATCTATTCACTGGCCAGCTATATTACGTATGCTGATGCCCTGAGTTTAAGGCTCTGCTGCTGAACATAGATCTTGCCGTAAAGAGGTGTAGGGTATTGTCATCAGCCCCAACTATAAAAAGTTCCTGCCTGTTTACTTAATTTCATCAAACACTCCATCCAATCAACTCTTTATGAGTAAGATGGTTGTTCTGGGCATGGTGGGATGTGTTTCAATACCTGGGCAGTGTATTTGAGACCAGTTCTGGCTTGCCAATGGATGTTTCAATTTGAACCAGTCAAGCGGAGTTATCTTCTCATTGACTACGTAACACTCTGTGGAAGCTGGCTGGCCTGTCGCTCCACATAAAGCCCCGGGTCTTCTCATCCACAAGCATGCCCTTTCTTGTGAGACATGGTCCCATTCTGAAATGCCTTCTAAATGCTTGTAGGACATGGACCCATTGATAGAATCACCTGTACAAGCTTTAAACATTTAGGCCTGGCCTGCCAACGATTTATCCTCGGTTCAACCAGCCTGGATTGTGCGAGTTGTACACATATGTGCTCACACAGACACACACAGGCGTACGCACTTTCTCTCCGATTGTCACCGAATCTTTCCCATAACTTTCCTCTTGACCTCTAAAGCCCTGCCCTCCGTGGGAGACAAATAATCCCTCATTCAGCACACTCATCAGCACTCCGCTGGATTTATGATTGATGATTTCATATTTTATTTATTTCATGCAGAAAAACGGAGCTTTGTTTTTTTCCCCTCCGAAGCTTGCAAAATAACTTGCTTCATTCCCAATTACTTCCTGTGTCGGAATATAATTTCTCATTTCAATGCTTGAACAGTTGCGGCGCATTACATTATTGGATCCAGTGCCCCTCTGCCGTTTTATTTTGTATTTTTAATACTGGACACATATGTAGGATGGACAACAGCAGGAAAAAAAAAAGATGTGTCGTTGGAAGAAACTGGAAAGAGAGGAAGACCTATCAGAGATTGTCTTGACGACATACGAGATTGGTGCCAGAAAGAGTTGAGAATATTGGCACACGACCAAGAGGAAAGTGGGAACAAATGATGAAATGCGCAGTGGACACCTTTGGGGCAATCTGCCCATGGACCGCGATGATGACGATGATGATGATGATCTGTAATATGCACGTCTGAGGCGAAGGAATTTTGTGCACAGCTTGCACCTAACCGCCTGCTGCCACTGACGCCTCGCTGCAATGATGCATTCCTCCATACAGCCAACCCGCAACCCTCCGCCAACCCGGCTAAGGCGCGTCGACATCGAGACAACATACTCTTAGTTTTGTCGGTAAAGTCACGTAGGTAAAAAATGAAATTTTTAAAAATAAAATAATAAAAATTGCGACGTTTCGGAGGCAACACAAGTCTCTGTCATCAGGTGGGACCGTCACAGCCAGATTTGCTGCATCAAGTGATGATGGAGACTTGTGTTGCCTCCGAAACGTAGCAATTTTTATTTTTTATTATTATTTAATTTGTATTACTTTTAATTTCATTTTGTACCTACGTGAGTTTACCGAAAAAACTAAGAGCATGAATCCTTGCAGTCACGAAAGCTTCAAATCTAGAATCGAGACAACAGCCATGAATTCCACTTGCAGCCAATTACCATCAGACCACTGAAGCCTAAGGTTCCGTTGTCCAATCAAGGCCCGACGCTGAGTTGCAATCAACTCTGTTCGCTTTCTTCTCGTTTGATGATTTTGCACAAAGGGCTCGCCAAGTTCACGACTGGCGAGCGCCAACTTCGGCGAACTCTTTTTGCTGATGCTCTAATTTCGTGTGGTTTTTTTGCATTCATTTTAAGTTAATCTAGGCTGTCTAAAAAATAAAGTATTCTTTCGTAGGGTTGTAAGAATTGCGGTATGCCGACAGAACATTTATTCATTGTGGCGTCTTTGACGTTATTATTTATTTTTCACGAATCTGTCAGATGTTGCAAAGACTCCTATGCTCAATCGGGTCCATTACACGCTTATGAGGGATGGTCCAATTATTTTAAAAAAGGTATGAAACTGGCAAAAGCCGTACAAAGTAAATATTTAATGGGGCCCAAATAAACACACTTCAGTACTGTTGCGATATCTTGCACCCATTTCCATATTTCACCAACTCGCTCTGATATGGACAAACAATTCCTACGACCAGTATTTTTAAAATATGTTTTTAATCAAATAATGGTCACTGAACTATTCGCTCTTTTTCAGAGGCAACCTGGCCACACATGATAGCTGCTTCTATCACATGTGGGAATTTTCACTCGCCAAATAATCTAAATGCGTAAATTTCGATTTAAAGCATTCGTGAATGCAGGGATTCATCTTCTTGGTTCTTTCGGTAAAGTCACGTAGAAGGGAAATAATAAAATAATAAAAATAAAACATAACAAAATAATTCTCACGACGCTGTCTTCCCGACAGACCTGTTCTTCACCTGAGGACGGCTGCTTGCATTGTGGCCGAAACGTCGTGAGAATTATTTTATTATATTTTATTTTTATTATTTTATTATTTCCCTTCTACGTGACTTTACCGAAAGAACCAAGACGATGAATCTAAACGCGTGTTTCTAAATGTGGAGGACAACACCGGGAGGACCCGGAGGAAAAATCCACGCCACCACGGGCATCAGGGCCGGGATCGAACCCAAAACCTCCTGCATACCAGGGGGAGGGAGATAGCGTCTCACCACCACAGGCACAGGGAAGCCTTCATCCAGCAGTGCACTGACGATGTCCTGATGTAATTTGTTATTGTTGTAAGAACTGGCGTGCTGACGCAATAACAAATCGGCGTGGTTCTTCACATGGCAACTTTATTCATCTGCCTGTGTTGGGTGGATGAGGGTGCACGACAAAGATTCGCAAGCGATCTCAATCTGCTGTGCAATTTTGAGAGCGAGAAAGCCAGCTTACTCACTTCAGTTTCCAAATAAGTTTCTCGTCGCGTTTGTATGTGTGCGCGTGGTGAGCCCGCACCTGAGAGAACTTCTCGCCACGGAATGTGTTCGCACGATGTGACTCGTGTTTGATTACCCTCGCTGGCCACCGCGTGCAAAGTAATTAAAATTGAATGCCGTTGGAAAAGGTCATAAAAATGCAAATGAGGCTCCGTTAACGGCAGGTTACGGGAGAGTGAAATGCACACTTGGGTTGCAGTAAATGGGAGCACTCAATTTGGTGTCTAGAGCGGCTTGGATTTATTGCGTCGAACTGGGGAGTTGTTCTTACGTAGACTTAACAAGATGTGCCCACCATTAACTGTCTTTAGCTGCAAACCTCATTTTACAGAAGAACTCCTCTTAACCGCGATCCTGTCACTCACGTGACTCATATAACCACGGGAGCTGTGGGTTTCTGGAAAGAAAAAAACACCTCCTGTTATACAAACCCCTAATCTTTTCCTATTTTGTACGATTATCTGCGGGGTCTTGTCAATCCCGCATTGTAGAGGGTGGTCTAGATGTATTGTGACTCCCCCCCCCCCCCATTTAATGATCTTAAACTATAATGTTTGTTTACCAATTGGGGTATGAAAACGGAAATGAATAAGCAAAGGAGAAAAAATTGGGGTCAAGTTCGTTACAGGTCACAATACATCTGGACCACAGTGTAAAATAGCCTATTTTAATTATTTTACCATTTGCGAATGACATTTCAAATAACGGGATCCGCGATGTTTTTTTTGTCCCCCATGTCACCGCGGTGAAGAGGTCTTCGACTGTAGTTCTGATGCTGTGCCTCCACTGTGGTTTGCTTTGTTTAAAATATTTTCTTATCGATTCACACTTTTATTTACAACGTGACAACACATTGAGCCAGTGTAATTTTTGTTAGGGAGACTGGGAATTTGCAGTCCTGACCACGGAAATTGTTTTCACTTTATTGATTACGTTTGTTTGTGAAAAAGAAGAGAAGAAAAGAAAATAAGACTTTATTTGAGTGGATATTTTAATGTTCTTTCAGGGGCGCATTCAATATGCAATGTGCCAGTGATTAAACAAATATGAAGGGCTCACGCTCAATTATTTACCCAGGTGAGAGAGAACTCGGAGAGACCAAGATTTGGAATTATATCCTGGAATGGATATTTGTTACCAGACTAGTTTAGCGAGTTTTTTTCCAGCCCAAGGGAAGCATGCCTTGCCACATGCACCTCGTTCTACAACTTGATCAGTTTTTTTTACATCAGAAGCATCTAAGCGCAGCAGAGAGGAGTAGTTTGCCATATGAGTAGTGTGACATATATATCGTGTTTTTAGACTAACATACAAAGGTAGGCTGTTATTACATATTCAAAGGATTGTTTCTCAAATTGTCTGCTAGAGTTTTTTTTTACAACATTAAAATGCATGGCATAGCCACAATTCAGCAGAGCATCACTTTGTTTTAATCTGACATTTTCATGAAATCTAGCTTCGGATATACTAAGTGTAATCGATATTTAAACAACATATCTAAGCTGTGCTTTTTGTGGTTTTATTGATTGGCAGATGTGTGCATTTATAACTCGTGCTGTGTCCTCTCGCGTGTGAGCCCGTTCGAGAGGTGATTTTGGCGGAGGTTTGAGATATTTGCGTGGTAGAGAAGCGTGGCTTTCCTGCAGCAAAACGACGGATGAACCCTTTGTGCGCACGGTGGCCGCGCGCCTCGGAGCGGCAATTTGAATGAGGGCACCGGAAATGGCACCGTCCACTTTGGGTCGTCTACGATACACGCACAGGCACATTCACACGTGCCTAAAAGTTGTAATAACATTGCTCAATTCAAGAACGGTATCAACTGTGATTAATTACACCCACAATAGTGCTGTTTGTTGCTAGCCGCTTGGCGATTTGGCCTTTTTCTTGGATTGTGCTCTGCATCCGTGATAATAAAAAAAAGAATATATAGGAAGTGCAACATTTTTGTTAACACAAATCCTGTTGTTTCTGAATTTGTGTTTTTTTTTTCTTTTCAACAAAGGAACGTTAAGTGCTGATTGTGCCGAGGACAGAACCTTCAAATGCACAGCAGCCAACAAATTGTCGGCTCAGCGCTGAGTCTGTTAGCCAGTGGTCACGTATATATTTCATGCAACCAGTGAATTAGAAGTCTTCGTCTAGCGCGTAACAAAATTGCATCGCGAACGATCCTATCTTGTAATCAAACCACTAACCGGACGAGCGAACCTCATCCTTGGACATCCTGCGACCTCCAAAATGTGGCTGCGGGTCCCGCATGGCACGGGGATGACTGCTACGTTCCAGCTTCAGCTCGCAAACGAATGTAATTCTTAATCGCTCCACACACGTATACACACGCGCAGGTGAACTGCATCAATAATTTCTCGTACCAATAGCGAGTGACGCCCGTGCCATCACTGGGGCGGGGGGAGGGAGTGCACTTTGTTAAATAATACTTCTCATCAGAATAGTTTTCCTTCTGGAAATAAATACTTAAACATGTGAATAAGAGCAAGACCAAACAAGCATTGGAATCCCTAGCCTCCCACCTGCAATTAATAGGTCATGTCTAAGGATAACTTTAATTTTGCTTTTTTAATGAATACATTCATTGCGCTCTTTCTAATACAATATCGTGTGGCGCTTTCCTAAGCAAATCTTGGCAAGCCTTCCGCGGACGCGCCAGGCGCGAGCAGGTTAACTCGGTGGGATCATTTAAATTGGAGGGAAGGTGCGGCGGGCGTGATGGGTGTGTGTGTGTAGGGGAGCGGTGGTGCAGCTGGTCAGAGCGCTTGCACTACGAACCTGGTGACCCGTGTTCGATTCCCGCTCACGGCAAACACCAGTGACGATTATCTGAACCGGTCCTGGGCCTCCCCTAGGTCGACTCAGCCTCAAATGAGTACCTGGTGCGGTGTGTAAACATCGCCGCTAGGGATACAAAGGCGGTCGGGCGTGGTGCTGGCCACCCACCCCCTCGTGTACCGTTCCGGCCTTCATAGGTGCTCGCTAACAGCTCTTGCCCCTACAGTCTGTTAAGGCTATACGGGGGATCTTTGTGTGCAGGAGTGGGGAGGAAGTGGGGGGCCAGGGTAGCCGGTTGGTGAGATGGGCTCCCTGGGCCCTCCGGCTCGTCCGCCCACTCGCCAGTCTACTGTCCCCGTGCAGCGCGAGTGATTTATGTCGTGTGTGTGGCGCTCTGTGCGCATGATGTATAGCGCCGCTTGTGTGTAAAGCATTTCTGTGATTTAGCTTCTTTGTGTGCGGCACAGCATATTATAAAAAAAACGAGCTGGAAGGTGGAAAAAAAAACTACCGTGCAAGTCCGCTGTTGGCAAGCGCTCCTAATGCAGAATGCAAACGTGCTGGGCACATTTGCCATTTGGCACCAGTGAAATATTTGTCATTTTATATGGGACTTCTCTTTGCACACGGTGACTCCTCTGCAGTATTTATGCTATAAATTTTAAGGTATTTTTAATTTATCAGGATACAAATTTACTGGAGTAAGAAAAAAGCCAGAGACTGTGAATATCTCGGTCATTGATGTATCGTCGTTCACTGCCTCTCTGGCCTCTCTGTGCTGTAAAGAAAAGCTGTTGCTTGGAACATCACCCATTTTATGAAATATTTGCTTCTTTTAAGGCAGTAATATTGACAAATGTGTTTTTTGTTGTTGAAATTGTGCACCACTTCCAATGCAGGTATCACCAAATAATTAGTTTCATTTATATCAAGTGGTGAAATTGCATTTGGTGATTAATCATTATCGTTGCCACCATCCACCGCTTTCCTTGTTACGTGCATTTATCAAACTCCCGCGGGACCACAGAACGTGTGCAGAGAAGGCTCTTTGGGGACGGACGTTCACCACTGTCACCTGACTATACCGACTCTCTACCCAGAAGCCCTTGCATTTGTCTCTCCACTGCGTAAGTTAGTTGCAGCTTAAAGCAAGTGCCATGGTGGTGATATGTTATCTCCCTCGCCTAGTATACAGGAGTTCGTGAGTTTCAATCCCGATCCTGACTCCTGTATATTTGGAGTTTGCGTGTTCTCTCTCCGTTTGTCTCCTCATTGTCACGTGGTCCTCCGGTTCTTTTCTCCTCCACATTTAGAATCAACACACGTTTAGAGTATTTGGCTGCTATACATGTTCACGTGATGGGCCACTACGCTGAGCTATCATTTGTGGCCAGGTTGCTTCTGAAAAAGAGCTATACAGCTCAGTGGGACTTATCTGGTCAAGTAAAAATAGTTACATTTAACAAGAAAGTTAAAGTTTGACGGAGTAGAAGTTTCAGAATTTCTCTTTTCCACTTATATTTATTTAAGCTCCGTATCACAAAATGGCGCCTGAACGTGTCCTCAGATACTGCCTGTGCGGCCTGGAGCTGATATCAGCGACAGGGAGATTCACAGCGAAACCCTGTCTCAACAACCTTCATCCAAGAGCTCGTTCGGTGACCATGCTTCAAGCGGATGCAGCCAGAGTAATCTCACTGTTGGAGACACACGGCTGAATCATCAACCATGCAGAGAGGGCTTTCTGTTGCTGACCCCCAGTGGCTGTACAATCTGTGCACCAATATCTGGCTGGTGATGCAGTTTTCCGGATCGGAAAGCGCTCCTAATAACCGGGCTCGCCTGATC
Source organism: Lethenteron reissneri (assembly GCF_015708825.2). Lineage (NCBI taxonomy): Eukaryota > Metazoa > Chordata > Hyperoartia > Petromyzontiformes > Petromyzontidae > Lethenteron > Lethenteron reissneri. The sequence continues at coordinate 4,035,288 of NC_083817.1, forward strand.
TCTCGCCGCCAAACGTAGCGCCCCAGGCAAGGGAGTGGGAAATCCGCTGGGACATATGGCATCAACCACAGAGGTCGTTCCCTGGGCAAGGTGGCATATGAGACCTATACAATGGACTCTACTATGCTGCTGGGACACATGGCAAGGCAACCTCTGACAGGTGGTGCGGCTGACGCCCCAGGCCATTCAGAACTTGGCCTGGTGGAGCAATCATCAGAGCCTCCAGTTGGGACAGCCACTGGAAGACGCCCCCTCTCCCCCCCCACCTTCAGACTTTTTCTTAGAGACAGATGCCAGGACTTGGAGCCGGGACGCGCATCTCTAGACGAGACCAGAGCAGGGGAGATGGCCGACCCTTGTTTAGGGCAGCACCAACCTTCTGTCACCGTGGCAACTTTTAGTCGGCAGTTGCGTAGCAGGCCGGGCCCAGCCCAATACGAGAACACCACAGCGGTCTTCTTCTACCACAGCAGCGGTGGCAAGCTGGCAAGTTGTTTCCCCCCCCCCAACCCAAATTTCATTCTCCTAATGGAAGAGGCTTCAAGCCTGCCGAGTTGGGCAAAGGCCGCGGCACTTGGCTCCGACGATGACCTACCTGGCGAGGGATCGATGTGAGAGTACTCATACTCTTAGTTCTTTCGGTAAAGTCATGTAGGTAAAAAATGAAATTAAAATGAATAAGAATAAAAAACAACATATTCACGACGTTTCGGAGGCAACACAAGCTTCCGTCTTCAGGTGAAACTGTCACAGCAAAAAATCGTTTCGGTGCGTCTGGCTCGATTGGAGAGTGCGGTTCGGCTCCCTCCGGCCCATTCAACGCCGACATCTTCACCTCCGCTGCCAGGTCCTTGAGGTTTCTGCGTGCACGTTTGCACCGGGGCGGGGGGCGGTGCTGGCGATGGATCCGTTTACCACGCAATGAAACCAACGGCCTCCTCTTTGCTTTTCTCCCTTGGCCCAGGGCCAATGCCAAGATCCTGAGAGACTGAGAGAGGCGGCAGTGCTGCTCATCGCTCCCCGGTGGCTACAGAGGCATCGGTCCTCTTGCTGGATCTGCTGGCACAGGCCAGCATGGAGGTTGCAAATCCGAGTAGAGATCCTGTGTGGCGGCAGGGCGCCCTAACTGTGTCCCAGACTTGCAGGCATTTTCAACTGACTGCCTGGATTTTTCGATTTAAAGCTTTCGTGACTGCAGGGATTCATCTTCTTGGTTCTTTCGGTAAAGTCACGTAGATGGAAAATAATAAAATAATAAAAATGAAACATAATAAAATAATTCTCACGACGTTTCGGCTACAACGCAAGCAGCCGTCCTCAGGTGAAGAATGAAACGCCACCAAGCTTGGAGTGTATATTGTAGCCGAAACGTCGTGAGAATTATTTTATTGTTTTATTTTTATTATTTTATTATTTTACTTCTACGTCACTTTACCGAAAGAACCAAGAAGATGACTGCCTGGATGTTGAGAGGAGGGTGAGGCTCTCTCGTCTGGGGTCCTCCAATCAAATACAGACGTTGCTGTTAAAATCCGGGAGGGCATCCACGGTTAAGGTGAACGGGATTTTGTTAAAATGTATTAAATAATAAAATTTATTAAATAATAAACAACCAGTGGATGGTGGGATTGACTGGAAAAAACTAGTTTTCACTGACTTACAAAACCTAATTTATAGAATGATTAACCATCGTCACTGCTTTTAGCATTATACACAACCATCATAATCGTATACGCCGGCAACAGTGTGCATAGAAAATGAGAATACGGCCTGCTAACATGTGGATCAGAAATATTGACATTGCCAAATGAAAATCAAACAAAAGCTGAAGAAGTGTGCAAAGAAGCGTAGAAAGACGAGTGCTTGGAGTTACACTGGCAGGCAGAGTGGATCACGCCCATCGGAATAAGTTGGAGATTACATTAAATGTTAAGAATAGTTCCTGGGCTTGGGCAGGACCAATCGCTAGCCGAGACGGGCGGCCAGTGTTTGACACACTAACAACTAGAGTGAATTAGAATGAGAATATTTTTACTGGAGGAATCTGAGCTATATAGCTATGTTTCACAGATGTCCAGTCAGGGCAGGTAAGAACGTTACAACAACACAATACAAAAACATGAAAGGAGTGTAAAGTACTACAAAGGTAAACAAGTCAGACAAACACATACAAATAAAACGAAACCATCCTCATCCTAACAGGCAAAGCCCACTGAGATATTAACTTATTTTTCAGAAGCGACCTGGCCACAAATGCTAGCTCAACAGAGTTGCCCATCATTTGGACATTTATAGCACCAAAATAATCTAAATGTGGAGGGTAAAACCGGAGGACCCGGAGAAAAAAATCCATGCGACCACGGGGAGAGAGACATGCAAACTCCAAATATACAACAGGCGTCAGCATCATGATCGAACCCCCGACCTCCTGCCTATCACGCCTTCATTGCTAGCCATAATGAGGGAACACGCCAGCGAGGACATCCGCTGTAGAAGTGTCGTGGTGAGACCAGCCCTTGTGCAGGAGTTGCACGCATTTTGAGACGGTGAGTTTCTGAAAATGGCTTGGAGGGGGAAAGGGGGTCCCTTCATCCAGCAAGTGGATAGGTTGTGTATTTTAATGACGGTCACTTCCCACTGACCTTAGCCACAGTGGAGGAAGCGAACTTAGGTCGCGGAGTTCATCACAAAGTGCACTGCCCTTCCTACACCACTCCCTCACCATCTGCTGCCATGGCTTTGCGCATTAACTGTACGAGGGTTGATCGTAGAGCGGAAGAGAGACACGCTTGTTGGTGCAGTGTGCACGCAACGCTTTTTTTAGTGTGTGTGGGTCTCTGCCCTCCCAAGGGACTTGTGTATATCGGAGTGGAGAGGTCCAGCCGAAGGGGGGAAAAAAAGTGCTGGAATTGATGACCTGCCGAAATCACATCCATTATGGTGTCGACAGAGCACGCAGGACACACGAGCCAGAGAAGAGGATGCGTGTGTGTGTGTGTGTGTGTACCCACGTGTGAGGTCGACTCAGTCTCAAATTAGTACCTGGTGCGGTGTGTAAACATCGCCACTAGGGAGACAAAGGCGGTCGGGCGTGGTGCAGGCCACCCACCCCCTCGTGTACCGTTCCGGCCTTCATAGGTGCTCGCTAACAGCACTTGCCCCTACAGTCTGTTAAGGCTATACGGGGGATCTTTGTCTTTGTACCCACGTGTGTGTACTCCTGTTATGGGAGCAGTGGCGCATTGATTAGCGCACCGCACTCGGAATCGAATAACCAGAATTCAATTCTCGCTCATGACCAAAATCGGTGGTGTAAAATTTAACTCATCCTGGGCCTCCCCAAGGTCAACTCAGCCTTAAATTAGTACCTGGTGCATTGTGTAAGCATCAGCACTGGGGAGATAAAGGTGGCTGGGTGTGGAGCTGGCCAGTCATCCCCTTGTGTGCCATGTTAACCTCCACAGGTGCCTGCGAATAGCACTTGCCCCAATGGTCTCCTTTATATTCGAGATATCTTTGTTTTGGAATGGGGAATGGTGGGCCCATTGGTTTGTGCACTCTGCCACAAACAGGCGATTTTTGTATACATGCCTGGCCATGCAGAATATCAGGCGATATCAGACCGGTGTGGAAACTCAGCACTGGGAAAAGGTGGTTTGGTGTGATATTAGGTCATACCACCGTCTGGACTCTGTGTCTATGTTGTGTCTCTCTCTCTGTGTTGTCTCTCTCTGCTTGTGTGTCTGTCTGTGTGTTTCCGTGTCTGTGTTTTGTCTCTCTCTCAAATTTAGTTCTACCTGATGACGGTTGCTTGTGTTGCAATCGAAACGTTGTATTCTATTATTTAATCTATTTTCTTTCTACGTGACTTTACTGAAAGAACCAACGAGTAATTCCTGCAGTCACGAAAGCTTCAAATCAAGTTTGTGCCCAGCTTTGTAGGTGTTGAATCAAAGCACATTCCCCCAACAGTTTGTAAAAGGCTTTACGGGAGATCTTTGACTTTTTACAGTGTACAGACAGGAGGAATGAATGATGCAGACTGGCTGAAGCCACTAAAGCATGGAAGGGTTAGGGAATTGAGACGGAATACGTACATTTCGGGGTCATGGGAAACCGTGTATGGACCAGCCCGCAAGCATTAAAACTGCAGTACGATGCAAATTAAATGCAGCGCTGGCTGTCTATCTGGTCGACTGTATCCGTTTGATTAACGAAGATCTTTAAATAGGATCGCTCATTTTAGCTCGTCCATAAAAGTTTCCGCAATAAATACGCCGACATGCTGACTTGCATATCAAACGCGGAGCCCTCGCGTATTCGGGATCAATAGCCCTCTGTGGTCGCCCGAGCGCCGCTTTGGCCATCAACTTCAGCTCAAGTGCGGTTTGAACCGCCAGCCGGGCCATAAAAATAAAGAGTGCCCACCTGCAACTTTCGCTTTGGCTCTAAGATCGTGTGGAGGCAAGCCTGGGGGGCAGAGTCCTTCACGAACGCTCGCGCACGCTCGCGCACGTTCTGCGCCGACAGTGGGTGCATTGACGTGTGGGAAATGGAGGACGGTGTGGGAGCTGAAAGCTCACGGTGTTGGGTTAGTTGCGCTGGGTTTTGTTGAGTTGTAAAATGAGGAATATTTGCAATGGATGATTTTGGAATGGAAACGGTACTTCGGGGCTTTCTCGCGTGAAGTCGTTGTCATCATCGGTAACAAGAATTTCTCAGTAAACCATCACTGGGTTTATTTTGAGAAGTGGATCAATAAATTATATAATTCAAATCATATTTGCCTAATTTTTCGATGGGTTCCAGATTTAACATTATCTATCATTTTGTTTTAACAAAAGTCTGGAACGTAATTACGTTCCAGGTGGAACAGATGCGTTCCTGAAAAGTTAACCGTAAAACGAGATTCCGTACATTGAACGGTATTTTCTCATTTATTTCCATTCTATGATTGGAGATTCTTTCCGATGGAAAATATAACATCGGCTCCAAGATGTAATAAAATCACACTTTAATGCAGCGAACCTTTTTTAAATCACGTATTTAATGGAAAATCGATACTTTTATTATGAAATAAATAATGCTCAAAATAAGTCGCCAAATAAAAAATACTGTTCAGTACTTACCATAAACTCTGGTTATCGCTGTGCGGGGTGGTGGTGCAGTGAGGTGTGGTAATTGCGTTATGGTCTCTTTTTGCACTTCTGCTATCGCCTGCCACTTAATGGCCTCAAGACATCTTGACTTATTATTTTACTGAAGTAAGAACCTTGGAAAAATGGTGAAATCACGTGCATAGTATGACGCCGGGAACGATTAATGCACGATGAACAATGCGAATAACCGAACCGAACCGAAAATTGCCGAGCTTGGGCGGATGGCATAGAGAGCGTGGGAAACCAGTACAGGCCATCCCTCGATTTACGCAGGGGATGCGTTATTTAAACAAAAAATGCGGAAAACAAGATTTCCTTAAACTGGAATGGATTTTCCCATCAATTTAATACAACAAAATTTGTATCGGACAACTATTCCAACTCTACGTCGAACCTAAACAATATACACGCCCACATCACTTTTGACAATACAAAAATAAGAATAATAAAAGCATAATTGTAAAAACGATTGCATAGTAATAAATTCAAAACATTTTTATTTTATTTTATTTTTAAGGAACTCGCCAAAATATCTGCTGCTGCATGTTGCGGTGAGCGGAGGGGTGATGCGTAGGGAATTACTGGGTGCGTTGCAGGGACACCGTGACGCTGTCGCGGATGGACGACGACGCAGCCTACCCCGTGCGGATTCTTCGTTTGACGATCGTCACACGGGCGCGTGCCGCGTAGTGGAGTTTCGTAAACGCGGAAACTTCGATTCCGTCAATTGTGTTCACGTGAAATGTCATGCGCCAAAGGATCGTATATCGAAGAATACCTGTATTGGTGTTCAATGGAAGATGATTATTATTATTTTAAGAGGGAGTTACAGGATGAGCTATGTGGATGGTGCAAATACGAACATAAAGAAAATCCACTGGTGAATTAATCCGAAACTAATTATCTCGACTTTTTAGTTATTCGTGCACAGGCCCGAATGCTGGCTCACCGAGAGCCATATTCGCCTGAATTATAATTACTATGACAGCGAAATTACTCATCATCATAATAATAATAATAAGAGTACTGTGTCCTGCATGGGCTCTGGTTAGGTCTAAATACAAACTTTGGTGGAAAAGGCGATCTGATAAAGATTTTTCCATTCCTTCCTCGCGTGGCGAGCGCTATCAGGCTACACCGACGGCACGCGGATGCATTACCCCTGTCTCTATTAGCCTTCCCTGCAAGAACAAGGCTTGCAAAATCCAGTCGCGGATCGTGGCCACATTGAGAGCGGAGTACGCATCTGGGATCTGGTATGCGTCGATAGGGGCAAGCTATTGACAGCTCTGGAAATAGGCTGCTGCTCCTCCTCCTCCTCGTCCTCAAAGCGGCCGATGGCACCAAGCCCAGCCCCAATCTTTGAGAGGGCTTCAGGGGTGCCGTGCCACCGCGCCACCCTGCCCGCTGTGGCGTGAGTCTTTATTCACAGATCGCTTCCCTTAACATCCCTCATTGATTGGGACCAAGCGGCTCTGCTTGCATTGGCTCCACTGTGTTCCATCCACGCAATTGTCAAGAGTTATAAATCGATAATTCTCGGTGCTTTGACTTATATTAACATCCCTAGATGACAATGGCCTTCAAAAAAGGCACTTTGCTATGGATTCAGCAGTCGTAAACCAGCTCGGTGAAATTGAGTGCGTGCGAGGCGAAATCGGCTTGGCACTTCTCGTCCCACTCACAACCGGCGCGCTGCTTTAATGGCAGCGCTGGCACCAGACTTAGGACTGCTCGGCCACGTGTATCCATATGCTATGGTACCAAGCTGGGCCGGTAAACAATTCTTGCCCGGTGACACCTGCTCCTGAACGGTTTTTCCGCCTGTGGTGCGTTCAACTCGGCTTTTCTTGGCATAGGGTTGGTCGAGACTGGATGCTTTTAAGCCAGGCAATGAGTGTCCAACTTTCGAAAAGAACGTTATAGTCTTCTGTTTGGCAGTGTAGCAGTGGATTGTGGTATCTATCTAGTGTGCAGGTTTGAGGGTTATTCCCTTGCGTGCATAGATTTTCTCCAGGAACCCCAGTTTCCTCCTTACATACCAAATCGAATTAGCTAAACATGCCAGGGTCCACGAAAAAAATGCATTCATATTTAAAGGCCAAGATTATTATTATTACAACCATGTACATAGCCACGTCTGAAATCCGAAATATCACATTCTGTACGACTCTCTACAGATTAACATGGAGATGAACATTTTATGAAAGACTGGTTGTTGGTTGAGATGGGTATTGGAGCAGGGTAGAGGAAAGGATCAGGATCGGGGTCCCAGATTGTCATCTGTGTTAAATATCTTGTGAATGTCTGTACGTGAGTGTATGTATCTACGTGCGGTAGGGTTAGCGCGCTGTGCTATGAACCCAGCGACCCGAGTTTAATTCCCGCTCACGATCAATAACAGTGGCGAATATTCAAACCGGTCTTGGGGCTTCCCTAGGTCGACTCAGCTTCAAATGAGTACCTGGTGCGGTGTGTAAGCATCGCTACTTGGGAGACGAAGGCGGCCGGGCGTGGTGCTGGCCATCCAATCCTCGTGTGCCGTGCCGGCCTTCATAGGTGCTTGCTCACAGCACTTGCCCCAACAGTCTGTTAAGAGCTATACGGGGGATCTTTGTCCGTGTCTTTGTAAATGACTCATTCTGCACTGCGTGTTATTGTATCCTGAGGGTGCAACAATTCATCCTCCCGCAACACAGCACCACCCCCAACCCAGCGATGCGATGAATCGTCACGATTCAGGGTCACGATTTGACTCAAGAATCACTGATTTTGTTCACATTGTGATGAATGTGGCCACTTGTGACGGCACCAGTTGCACAAAACCGTTACATGCAACATATATGTATAGAAAATAATTGATTCTCACATGCCCGATTTGACGTGTGAGTATCATGTGCGTTTTAATCAATTTTAATCACCGAGTCAAAGTATAAATAGTAATAGAAGCAGCGAACCTGACTACGTTTCCTTTGGTAGTCCTCCACGAAAGCTGTTTTTGTTTGTTTTGCAAGACGTGACACGTTTGCGCGCGAGAAAATTAAGTTGCATTTCCATTGTTTAGCAGACGACAATGTCAGCCGCTGAGCTGGAATGCGGCACCTTAACAAATGTGCATTCACCTGCATAGCATACTCACATTTTGCCCTTCATCTGAACTGAATTTTGAGCAGTGTAACCGCCACTGCGGGGAACTACGGACAAGGCCGAGACTGAGCAGAGGAAGGGGGGCACACACAGTATGGTGTCCTTCAGAAGATAATACGAAAAAAAAAAACGCGAGTGCGGATTGGCAGTAGCGTAGCAGCAACGGCAGGAGAGGAGAGTGCGTTTCTGGCGATTATTCGCAGGTTTGCATCCGCCCTCTGCTCCATTTGAGAGGTGCGCGTTTTTTTTCCATCCACAGGGTTGCTATGATACTGTGGGTTATTGAAGGGCTTCGTGAGCACGTGTGTACGTGGCGATGTGGGCCGCATTCAAGACCGATCCATCCGGCAGCACAACAATAAATGATTCATGTGGTTCATCCTTAGCCGTTGTTTTTTTTCACCGCAACAGACGTATTAATATTTGGATATCCCGGTTGAATTGTTGCGTGTTCGTTTGAAGCCGCTCGCTTAATCTTTCTGATTTCCGAAACTAAAGTTGCTTTCGGGTACGCGTCTCCACAACAACAACAAAAACGACAACAAGAGAGGTGTTGCCCACATGTATTTAATCGGTAGATCGCACCTTCTTTTCTACACTGGCTGATAGGGGAGTTCGTCACACAACGGCCGATACATTTGAATTGGCCGTCCGATAGAGTTCAGCTTTTGGTGGCCGTCAAGGAAGCGCATTTATGTTCGGAGGTCAGCGGTGTTTTGTTTTGGCTGTCGTGTCCCAGTCGACGGACACTTGGCCGAGGACTGTAACACCAGGATTGGAGCAGCGCATTCCTCACCCGTAACGTTTATTTAAAAATAAATGACATCGGGGACATTTGAAATGGAGCAAAGCATCGGCGTCAAATTTAAATCGAGCACAATAACATTTTCACACTCGGAAGTCGTTTTGCTCTTCTGCTACGGTCTTATTGACATCTGTAACTTGGATACAAGACCCACGTGAAAGGGGTTTGTGACCATTCTTGCACCTTTTTATGGGTTTTCCTCCATCCCACACTTACCACTGTGGCACCTCCACCCCCACCACTCCCCCCCCCCCTCCAACCCCCTCCCTGGACCCCGTTTCCCCAGCCGTATCAAAGCTCATCCACATCATTTATGCGGAGGTGACATTTTTCTTGCTGCCGCCCGCGTCATCCCGCTGGAAGGGCAATCGATGGCGAGCACATTAGTAGTAAATCTGGCGGCACGGCCAGCATGTGTGGGAAGCTGAGTGGAGGCGAGCGAGGGCGGGAAGGAATCGCGTGTGGGGTGGCTGGGTGGTGCGGGGGAGGGAGGGAGTGGTAAGGCATGGGATAGAATGGAAGGAGGAGGAGGCCGATGCTGCCAGAGACGATAGATTCCTCTCGCTTTCACCACAAACCGCCCGGTTTAGTAACTGAGCCCTCGTGATCCCAGAGGTACACTTAAAGGTGAAGGCGCAGCCTTGCAATTGCTTGCTCGCCCCACTGCTAGCCGGAAGGCCTTCCACTGGAGGGAGCTCTAAATATGATATTCCGTTACACGCAGCCTGCTGATCAATGAACTGTGGCGTGTCTCTCTATCCTGCTGGGTGGACGGATGTGGAGGTTGGAGGGGGGATTTAAATAATTTAAATAACACGTGGGCTCTTGCAACCAATGTTATCCATCATAGAGGTTTTTGGGTTAGATCGCGTAATGATACATGTGTCGGGTTTACTCTCCAACACACCGGTGTGCTGTACTAGTAAAGAATTGGCACGTAATATTTGCGTAACAAATCTTTCTAATTGGCTGTGTTGGGTGGTGGCGGGTTTAACGACACAACATTTATATTTACGCGATCTAACCCCCCCAAAAAAACCTATAATGGATTTAAATAACTTGACCCATCGTGTGACTGACCGTGTGAATCATCGTGTGAATCATTGCACCGCGGCGGCATTTCCTGCAACCCACGAACGTGACGCAAAATAATCGTTCTGTAATCGTGAGATTTTCTCGACAACAGCCGTAAGAGGAGATTGGTGCCAGAAAGATTCGGGTACCGCTTGAGCATTTCGTTCGTGGCCAGGTCGCTTTTGATAAAAGGACCTCGCGCTGTGCTTTGTCTGGTCTGGTGGAGATGGTTTTTAGTGTTGTGTTTGTGTGCGTTTTGGTTGATTTATTTACCTTCCATGTACTTTGCACTCCTCTCGTGTTGTCGTCCTGTTTGTTGTTGCAACGTTCTTAACCGCCCCGACTGGACATCTGTGAAAAATAATAATTATAATGCAATTTGTAACGCGTGCAAATTTGCGACGTAACGGCCGCAACTCAGAGGCGCAGAGCCAAGCTCAGAGTCGCTCGAAAGCGTGGTTGTAGAGGTGAGTTTTTAAGTCTCTCTTGAAGGAGGCGATTGAGGTGATGCTGCGAATGTGCAGAGGGACAGCGTTCCAGACTGTTGGGGCTGCCACCGAGAAGCGGAGCATAGACATGACCATCCTGGATCTTGGTATCAAGAGGAGGTCGTGAGTCGCGCTGCGCAGGCATCTGCCGTGTGCTGAGCTGCAAGTTGTTAATAATGAAGAAAGGTACGGCGGGCAGGCAGATGTGAAAGGCATGGTCGCAGAGAGCTTCATGTCTCATCGGATTCCTTCTCCAGTAGAAACAAATGTTCCGATATTTACACAAGACACAGGAAAGCGAAACCAAATGACGAAATGTGCAGTGGACACCCATGGGCTATCTGCCCATGGATCGTGATGATGACGACGATGATGCGATATATATAAGCGGTGCACGTGTATATATATAAATCAGCTGTGGTATTGCTGCACGCTGTTTCTCTCCGTAGCTCCGGCGCGCTTACAGTGCGACGGGGACTGCTCACGCGACCGCTTTGCTCGAGCCACCGAGCCGCACATGAGTGGCCGAGGGTGATTGCGTCTATTCAGCGATCATCCCCCACATCTCTGTGCGGAGGTGTTCTCTCTTAACGCTTGTGGGCTGGGCTGGGCGGGGGCTTTGTTTGAATAAAATGGCTCGATGGGGTTTCTGCGTCCAAAGCTATCTCCGGGCCAGGTTTGAAGTGAAGTTTTAGATTTAGTGGTGGGGATCTCTCATGCATCGGTCGAATTAAATCATCGGGGGGAGGTTCGGGGTGCGCGCTGTCAAATTACTTGAGCGCAAAAGCCGGGCTAACGCTCGCGCCGGCGAGCTGCGATCGTGCTGATGAGCGCCGTATTTGACGCGGTCCCATCACACGCCACCGCACCGCGAGTTATAAGAGCTGTTAATTTGCTCTTTTAATCATTCATCTGACCTGGTTACTGCTCTTGCTTGCACTTTGGAGAGAGTACTTAATACCCGTGCGGCGTTGCAGTCAAAGGAAAAGCACGCGTTATTCTTCACGTGACTCTGTGAATACGTGAAGTTACATTGCGACAATGTTTATTCGTTTATTGTCAAATTTATATATTTTTTCCCACCATTTGCTCTTCCAACTTGTACAGGGATCATGCTCGTATTAATATTGCTGTGGGCCAAGAACGTCTTATGCAAAGACGATGGCAGTAAGGGGAATGCTGCACGGTATTTATTATTGAATACGGATGTCACGATGCCGAGTATCACATCGCCCAGAATGCCCTGATCTTATCGGATCTCGGAAACTAAGCAGGGTTGAGTCTGGATGAGTGCTCATGCAGGACTGGTGCTCACATTCAGGCGAGGTCTCAATCTGTGGGGGCTATGTACCTGGCGGCAGAGGGCAGCACAGTTAAACCAATTGTTGTGCAGTACTTCCCCTCTCATCTATGCTCCCCCGACTTCACAAACCCGCACTGACCGGGGTCGTGAAGTCTGCTCAAAACAAACTCACAACACCATCACAGAGTGGGGAGGCCCTCGACCGGTAATGCATTGACCAACAAAAAAAGGTGGCTGGTACGTATAACAATGCACGAGTTCACTAAATAATATCGAACCTTGAGCTCGCAACACACACATTGAATCGCATGAGCAAGAACCGATGTTTAAAAAAAATATTTTGTGCATGTTGCACGTGTGATGCTTTCACGTCGCCTCTGCAGCCGCAAGCGGCGCTTCTCATTCACCGCAATAAAAAACAAAAATCACGTCCCCGAATCGTGGCAATCCATTTCCACTGCTAGGGGATGGTAGAAGGAGAAAATGGGGAATGCTGGAAGATGGCATTGGGGGGTATATTGATACATCTTCCCAACTCCTAGCATGTGGCTTGGCTGACACCTTGGCACGCATTGACTGCACGTGTGAGCAACTTCCGTGGGTTGTTTGACTCCGGCAAGCGGTCCAGGTTGTAATCCGGGGTTCAGACCCGAGGGATAGCGCAGTCCGGCGTGTGGTGTGCCAGCCCCCCCCCCACCCCCCAACCCCCACGTTTGGACGAACGCCGCTCTCGGCCTTGGCGCACTGCGCCTCCCACTGAGAGAGAACTCCCCTTGTCGGGCGCGAGATGCAATCGGCCAAAAAAAGTGCTCACGCCCACCGATATTGGAATTGTCAGACGTGGGATAAAGGCGAAATCCAATTTCATCGCAGAGCGACGAGCGGGCCCACACTAGCTACCCTTGAAGGGGTCGCGATTGAACTCGCCGATTCGACGGTGATGGCACCCACGTGTACCGCGGGGAACAATGCCGCGTGCTGATGGGGGGGTGGAGGGGGGCAGTTCGAGGCTCTGATGCAGTGTCAGAAAAGTCCCCAAGGCCCTGGCTTTAACAGAAGAACTCCTCTTGGTTAGTTCTTGGGTTTTGTTCCTTGCGCGAAGGCCACGTCGTTGAGGGTGTTTGGTGTCTGTTGCAGGAGATGGTAGTGGAGTGTTTGAGCTTCACAGACGCTGTCAAATGCAAAGCGCATTTCAATGATCGCCGTACAAACCGGTGGGATGTGTACATCATTGCGACGCGGGGAGGTGGTGGGTCGGTTGTATGCGTAATTGTTTGTTTTGGAGAAGAAGCATGAATATTTTGCGTTGGGGTTAAAGGTGTCATGCATGAATGCACGTTATATATGTAAACATTGTTAACAGCAGCAGATAATGTTGCGCGTTAATTCACAGTTTTTTTGGTAGGTTTATTTTGAAACATTTAGATGTCTGTGTGTCAGACGCTCAGGAAATTCACGGTGAACTTGTAAATTAATAATTTTACCTCGGTGGGGGGGGGGGGGGTTCTTTTTACGGCGCTGTAAAACTTAATTTTCTTCGACCTAAATGACTGCACGCCGCCTCCATCAACGTGTTCTGCGGGGCGTGAATACAGACGGGGGCCGAATGCAGCCTCTCTCCCGGGGAAGTGGGGTGTCGTGTGGAAGCGACTTGCGTTCAGCATGGGGGAGCCTACTGATAGATTTGTTTCCATGGCAATCCACGTGTTGATTAAAACAGAAAATGTCAACGCCAGGGCGCCCATACAGCTCTGGGATCAGGGATATACCGTGCCTTGGCACCACTGCTGAGGTCGTGGGTCTCTGCGATTTGAACAGAATTCGCAAGTGTAGCGAGTTTATGTATGTATGTTTAACTTATTTCCCACCGTACGCAGCCAACCCGTGCTAATGGTAGGGTGTGGGCAAGGACAATAAACTAAAAACAAAAAGCATTTGCAAAGAAATGTGTTTTATATCCAGATTTAAAAGTGCATAACGCCAGTGGCTTCCTAATATCGGAAGAACGTTCCAGACGGCCGCAGAAGCACATCTGAAAGCGCGCGATGCGGTGACCACACACCGTCTTTGTTCGATGGTGTCCACTGGGCCGCCTCAATAACTGGAAGGAAAAAAATCTTACAATTGCATTTTAATTTGATTGGAATAAATTCCAGCTCTGAGAATGAAAACAAATGACGGTTTGACTTTCACGGGGCAAAATTGTACCCACAGCAGGGCACTCGCTGCTCTGTGAAAGCTTTAAATGGACACTTCACCTCCATGACGCAATGCCAGTGGCATGGTGAGAGCAAAATTCTGGGGGAAAAGCCCGGAAACAGATTTCGAGAAACACGTCAGCTTCATCCGTGATTTCAAGACCATGAGACCAACGGATGCGGGCCTGTCGCGGTCGTGCGAATGAGCAAATGACGGCCGTTGGAAGTGCCACGATTCCTCACATGCCCTCCCTCCCTCCCTCCCTCCCTCCCTCCCTCCCTCCCTCCCTCCCTCCCTCCCTCCCTCCCTCCCTCCCTCCCTCCCTCCCTCCCTCCCTCCCTCCCTCCCCCTCCCTCCCTCCCTCCCTCCCTCCCTCCCTCCCTCCCTCCCTCCCTCCCTCCCTCCCTCCCTCCCTCCCTCCCTCCCTCCCTCCCCATGGGACGCGACGCCGTGCGATCCCCGTCGCTCACGGAGTTTACATCGCGAGCGGCCTTGCCGAGTGCGCATTTGGGAAATGATGATGCACACCGCTTTGCCGTTGTCAAGTTCACGGGCACGGCGGAGGGGAAGTGCAGTGGCCCTCAGGGGGTGTACGGGTGGCCGTCATTGTTTAGGGAATGATGGATTATCCAAGTCCGTGCATTGCTCTCGCCAATTAAGAGATTATTGCCTTTTGCTTTAATGCTCAGCGTTAATCGTTTGCTGGCCACCGGCAGCGACTTCTCGGGCCGGTGCTCATCGCCTAGGTGGCCAAGCGGCGTGGACGGCGCGGGGAAGGTGGCGTCGGAGCTCTCGGGGTGATATCACTCAGAGCTCCGTCGATTTCTAATCCCAGAGGGACAATCCGAGACCACTGCAACAACCGTGTCGACTTACAAAGGAGCCTGAGCTCGGTCCCTCCTCTCGGCCACCGCTGCTTCCTCCTCCCTCGCTAACGCCGCCGCTGCCGCCACAGCCGCCCACCCCCGGGGGAATCCAACCACCCATCATGCGGCACAAGCTCTGCTCGGTCGAACGCGGAGTCTC
This sequence comes from Lethenteron reissneri, assembly GCF_015708825.2. Lineage (NCBI taxonomy): Eukaryota > Metazoa > Chordata > Hyperoartia > Petromyzontiformes > Petromyzontidae > Lethenteron > Lethenteron reissneri. Next base: position 4,050,489 of record NC_083817.1, read on the forward strand.
GCCTCCCGCAGCTTGGCCTCGCCGTGCCCCAGGGACGATGCAGCTCTCCGCAAACACCCCGCGTCTGCGCGCCGCAATCTGCGCATCCCATCTGCGTACCCCGCCTCTTGTTACTCCGCACGCAGCGTCTAGGGCCCCCGTCTGCATGTCTGTTCTCCTGCAAACTCGCGTGCGTCGTCGTCTCGCCGTGCCCGTGGATTCGGACGAGCAAGGTTCCAGTCGCCGGCATGCAGAGGACGGGCGTACGCGACGCACACATGAGCGCGCGCGCACACACACACAGGGGGACCGAGTCTTTGCCTCGCTGTGACAAAGGCGCACCATTGTGCATTGCCAGGGTCAATAGTCTAATGCGTGGGTCTTACATTCACTGTTCTCAACAGCAAAACTATTTTGGAACAGGAATCGGATTGTGGATTTTCGTCCATACGAAACGTGCGTGCATTTCGTGGCCCGATTCCAGACTTGCAATCTAAAAGGGAGCAAGTATTTTCATACGTCACTGAGGAACGGAAATACACACACACGGGCACGGCGGTGGTGCCATGTGTAACGTGACTGCTTTGAGGATTTTATGGGAAACTCTTAATTGTGCAGAACACATCACCGCTCGGTGTGCGTATGCACGCCTCGTTATTATGCACAGTGTATGTACACTGTAGTGGTAACTGGCTCTGTCTGGTTTCTATCGGCTTAATCGTCACGCTCCAACACCGGAGATACATTATTTTATTTTCTGATGATGGGGATCAATGTTTTCGTGAATAGTGTTGAACACAAGACTGCAGCCAATAGAGAACTTCTATAGACTGACCTTGTCACGTGAGTGGAACGAATCAACGTCTGAAAGTTTTAGGTACCTCAATTGATTAAAACAAATTAACCGTCATTTGGTGATGCTGCGTTGACTGTGTTGCATAAAAACAATAAATACAAAAAACTCGACACATTAATCAATAACACTGCCTTAAAAGGATATATATAATAGGTGACGTTTTAAGCAAGAGTGTGATTCAAATAATTGGTTTTCAACTTGTTTTCTAGTTTATAAGCTTGCATCGGTGCCGGATGTTTTCAAACGAATGTTAATGTACATCAGTCACTCGCCAACGGTCATCTGCGTGCACGAGATAGCATGTGCCGCATTAAATCCACAGTGGGCCGCTGTGTATGAAAGTACACTGCAGGCACTGACTTTGCTCCTGCTCGCTCGTGTAGTGTGCATGCACACGCGAATTTATGGGTGTCCCCCAGCAAGTGGGCTTGTCACACCGTGCTTTCCTCTCGGCTCAAACGAAAGCCGCTGCGTGCTTGCTGTAGCTGGGAAAAAAATGGGGCGCGTTTATCCGACCACTGCATTCCCACTTCTTTAATAATAACAATAATTATTATTGTTATACAATTCCCTGGTCTTTCAAGCGTGTCTGAGAGAGTGCCTTATAAGGCAAATAAGGCACTCTCTCAGATCTGGACAAAGTCCCATCGGTGAGCTCCTCCGGGAGGCAAGGCTGCGTTGGCTGGGTCATGTAGCCCGCATGCCCGGCCACCGCATGCCTAAACAGCTTTTGTTCGGCCGGATCGAGGGGGCTAAATGGGCGCGGCACGGGCTAGATAAGAGATGGAGTGATGTGATAAAGGAGGATGTGGAGCTGAGTGAACTTGCCGATGAATGGTACCAGCTGTGTCAAGATCGGCCTCTGTGCAGGAGGCTCGTGAAGGACGCTGCTGGGCAGTTGGAGGCAGTCGCCCTTCAACAACAACGGAGGGCAGAGGAAGCGATGCTCACAACAACGATCGGCGCACCGGGTGGCTAAAACACACCAAGTTGGCACAGTAGGGGGCACAGGTGGTGCATCGGTCAGTCATCTCAGTCAGACGACCCGTGACACCTGGGTCTGCCCCGTGACCTCTTGTCGGGCGTTCGATACTTCACCTGGCCTCAACGTGCACACAGCCTGGCATAAGCGCCATGGTGAGGTCACCGCCATTCAGTTGAGATTGGCGGTTGTTGTTGTTATGCAAATAAGCCCGCCTGGATCAACTCGTGATGTCGGACTTGGAGAGGCAGGCAGTAGCCGCGGGGCAAGGCGCGTTTCAAACCACCCATGGTAGCCGTGTTCTTGTCTCGCAAGCACACCAAAGGGAGGGCCCAACATCCAAGCCGACAAGATGTTTGCTAGTGCTTCGTGAAAAGTGACATGTCCCTGGCAGTTTCCCCCAGAACCCACCCATCCGTCCGCCCCAACGAGCGGGGGCCCGCACGAGGAGGAGAGACTGGGGGTGGGCCCTATACCATCCAAATGTCGTCCCTTTGCCTCTCCCTAGATTGCTCTCCCCACCTGTGAATCGCTGCTGTGGTGGAACGCCACACTCCCCGCTCGTCTGTCCATTCGTACGTTGCTGGGCCTGGTTCACCACAGCCAGTGAAATACGCGCACATACGCACGGAAACATTCTCGCGTATGGCTGAATAAATAGGCATTCAATTAAATAATTGCACGCACATATGATTTTGTTGTTGTTGCTGCTGTAATTCATGGTACCCTCGTTAACTCATACTTGTGGGGTTTTCCTGTATACACAAAATCTGCATCTAAGCCCCCCCACCATTCCCCCAGGGGGGCTGCGAATGGAGCCGTGACAAAAACACAAAGTGAACTGCACGCGAAGCCCCGTTTCTCAAAGAAAACACCCGAGCTGCTGGACACAGCGGCGAGCTCTTAGGACACGAATGCAACCATCAACAGCATAGCATCGAGTAACATCGTCGTGAGGTTTATGATAGCGATGATGGCTCCTGCGGAGGATGTGCAATGCTGTGCTCAATTTTTATTTTAAAATTCTCTACGATGCAAGTAGTTCCAGCGAAAGAAACATTTTTTTAGTGGTGTGCATGGGGGTTATGCGATAAATGATTGTGTTGTGCACTGTGCTGAGAACCCGATCTGCTTAATTATATATAAAACAAATGTGGATCGGTGGCACAGTGGTTAGCACACCGGGTTATTTGAGTCCATCCCTGGCCACGGCTAACATCAGTGATGAGTAATATTTCAATCCTCATTCACCAAGTTTGCACTGACCCAGCGTGGTGAAGTTTGATGAAGCGAATTCCCATGACCGACACTGCTTGCGGATGTCTTCATCCAGCAGTGGATTGGCAGAGGGCTCTAAAGAAATGTGTAGGTAAAGCAGAACGCTAACAAGTGAACGTTCCATGACGTGAATGTGTTAATGGAACATGCTGCCATTTAGACCTTGAACAGCTCCCAGCACGCAGCCTTTTGTCAGCTGGGTTCAAACATAAATGTGTCGGAAGGTTTGACTTGGATAATAAACAGCATCTTCCATTCGGCGTCTTCTCTGATGCGCTAATAACAATTCCTTGTGAGAACGTGCATGGGGATCGACGAATATCTGCACCGGTCCTGGGGCCTTCCCTACGTTGACTCGGCCTTAAGCGAATACCCCTGTCCGGTGCGTAAACATCTCAGCACTGGAGAGACAAAGTGGCCGGGCGTGGTGCTGACCAGCTGCTGTGCTCTGTTGGCCCTAATAGGTGCACGCTCACAGCACTGACCCCAACAGTCTGTTAAGGGCAGTATGGGGGTCGTGGTGGAGGGTAGGCGATCTTTGTGTGAATGAGTGTGTCAGAGTGCTTGTGAATGGCTGCTGCTGCTGCTGCTGTTATTTTGATGCGCACACGTGTCTCTCCCACTCCACCCCCCGTTCTCTCTCTTGATCTTAGAACGACGAATCAAGGGCACGCGGTAATGGATAGAACCCCGGCCTGAGCAAGCCCAGCGCTTGATACAGCCAGAAGCGGTAGAAGCGGCGGCCATTACATTACACCGCTGTGGAAATTTACCGATCAAACGCTGAAAAACATTGATTTGGAAAGTAATTGTGAGAAAAATAAATCTGTGGGAAAGACAAGTCGGACGCGCTTGGCTCTTCTTTAACAAGTAATGAGCCTCGCGATTTAAAGAATGCGGACTTAGCAGAGTCCTGGAGCCACATTCGCACGTGACTGCTCTCCAGGAGAACAACATAACTGGGTTATGCACGGTCAGTTGAGCACTGGGCAAGAACCGTGACGGAGTGGCAGCCAAGGGGTAGAATGCGCACCCGCGAGTACACCTTACCACGGGGATGGAGCGATGACGTTAATGCACGCACAGGTTGAACGCATGTGCGGGGTGCGTTGTTGTTACTTCATGGAAGCGTGTAAGAGCTGTGATTGATGTGCTATGAAGAAGGGCCATTACCTAACGCGTAACCTATTATACAGCACTGTACTGCAGTGCTGTTGACGAATGTGAGTTTCCTTGAGAGATGGCATCAACTTGGGGAGGCCTTCATCCAGCAGTTGATTTATCATGGCTGATGATGAGTTGAGTATTAAGGGTAATGGTATCAATACATTCTTCCATTCTGTAGCGCCAGACTACAATAGTCAAAATATAAATATTCCATCAGCCTTCCGGCCTTCCAAATTTACAATCATGAGCACCAGTTGTTTACAGACACAATGTCTAGACCCGTTTCAACATTATGACTCTCATCAGTGAAGTCAACCATACCGCCGGATTGTATATTACCGGATGTTAAAGGTGAACGCACTGCCTCTGAATGAAGGGGTGTTCTGTTGGTGCAGAAATGTTCATAACACTGCTGCGGAGAATTCTTGGTCATGCGTTGATTCTTGGTGACGACAAAACATGGCTTGCATTCTGGGAGATAGAGGTACAGCCCTGCAATTGCCTGCTCATGCCACTGCTGGATTCTAGAAGGTCCCTCTAGACCAGTGGTTCTTAACCTTGACTGCAGCCTTGCTGCACCCCGTTGGTTCTCAATAGTAAAATAAAAAATGCATAATGTTAATAAACAATTACAGAGGGTTTCATGAAGCAAAGTAGTAGTACTTACGTGCCCGTGCTTAGTTTGTGTGTTCGATTATTTACCTTTCTAAAACAAATGTGACAATTCTGGCCATGTCTCAGCACCCCCAGGAAGGGCATCTGGCACGCGCAGCGAGTGTGTGCACCCCAGCTTAAGAAGAACCACTGCTCTAGAGGATGTTGAAACTACTCTTCCATTATGCACAGACGTCTTGAAAAAAAGTTGGAACATATGCACACTTTACCCACCCCCATGCCATCTGCTGTTCGACTGAACGTGGTCGACCTATTTATTCTGGAGATTGAACTGGACCATTAAACTCGCCATTGTACTTCGGCAGCATTCGCTACCATTCTGTTTTTTGACGTAAAAACTAAGTATTATTTTGCTCTCGGTCCCTTGGCCTTCAAGACTTATAATTTAGATGACAGTTTAATACAGCTCTCAGGTTAACGTTGTGTATGCAGCAGCTCACGCAATGAGGGTAATAATTTCGTAAATGCGATTCAAATCCCCAACTTGGCTCCGTTAGCACCTCCAACCTTCCCCACCTCCCACCCCCTCCTCCTTTCACTGATGATTTGCAATGAGAGGTTTATGCCTAAACAGCGGCACCTTCAGTAATTAGGGAGCTCGTTTGGCACCGTTTGTGCCGCTCAGTGCAAGGTGCTATTCTTAGGCAGATACCTGGCTGGGTTTAGTGCTAACTGTTCGAAATTGGTGTTTACCAGCCTGTTTCACGGAGCCACGAGGAATAATGGATGAAGAAATGAATGCAGTGAACAAGGAGTGTCTGCTATTTCTGAAAAATTTACTACTGCTGTGTTAAGCACGGGTTCAGTTGTTAATGAAATTTGGTCATAAGCCCCCCCACCCCCAGTTCCTGCCTGACTGTTGTTTGGTAGAATTCAATGTTTGCTTGATCTAAGCTCCCACATTCAACGCATTCACCCTCTCACCGTCGTCCCGTCGTTTGCTTGTCACTCTTTTATTGCTATTACCACAGCCATTGTTCCTGTGAACGTTGTGCCACAATGCTTCTGCCAATGTGATTGGCTCGTGCTACCAAACGGAGAGCTCTACTTTCGTGCATACTGTGTTTAGCTCCCGTTTGGCAACGTTTCATGTTATCCTTTCCTTCTCGCGCCGAGCAACTTTGGAACTTCCTCCCGTCGTCCGTTTTCTCAAGTTTGTTACCTTGCACAAGAACAAAAAACAGGTTCTCATCCGCTCTGCTGTCATCGGGGCCTCGCTGTTGTAGGCTGACTCTGCATTTAAGGTCTTCGGGCCTGAGCTAAGCAACTTTTAACACGTAAAAATGCATAATATAAACCCCTCTTTTTTACACAAACTAATCAATTAATCCGTATCATTGCAGTGGGACAGTAAATAGTGGGACGCAAGATCAAATTAAACAGAACACGTTTTGTAAATTACTCAAAATGTGGATGAAAGTGGTTGGTAATGCCCAAAAATTTCACTAAAAAAATCATAATTTCAACTTGTAATGTGTACAATATTAACTCTCTTGAAGAGAGAGGCGTAACCACAGATAAGCAGCAGCCATATGGTGAGCTGCCTCCAAATTCTCCACCAAGCTCTGCGGTCCTCTATATATGCTAAGGTGTTTATTGGCCAATCATTGACTGTTTTACATGTGGGAGAAAATACACGCGTGAGAGGGGACAACACTCGATCCCATACAGAAGGAACAGGTGGAATCGACATTATCTATACCGCATTCTCCTGGTAAGCCAGGATCACGGCACCTTGATGGCTAGAACCCCTGCCTGAGAAAAACGATTAAGGAAAATAAATCGTAACACGACACCGGTTTCAGATGTCATCGTAGGCAATGGGGAATGTGAAATCGGCAAATCGCAAATGGAAGCCCTACAGATTGCTCTGAGCACCACAGGGTGACCCCCTGCTGGGACGACATGATGGCATGATGGGAGATCAGCTCGTGTGCAGGGCAACTTGGGAAGGCGTTCATCCAGCAGTGGATATATCTTGACTGATGACGATGATTAATCTGTGGCAAAGAAATGAAGAACCGTTAGAAACACCGGCAATGTGGAAAAGCGCAACTCTTTTAATCAACAGAGGCACTGCGCTCCATTTATGCCCATTCGCTTTAAGGAAAGTGTGCTGGCTGGTTCTGCAGCTTCTAATGGAACAAAAACAAAGAGTTGAATTTAACGAACTATGTTCAAGGCCCTGTTGTGAAAATGTGCCACAGTCGAGGTAGTTTTAGCAGCAGCAGCAGCAGCAGATGGTGCAAGGAAAGTCGAGGAGAAGACAGTGGCTCTGAGCGGAGGATGTGAAAATTAACCCGTAAAAACAAAGTTTTTCACTATAAATCCTTTATATGCGTGGCGGCTAGAGTCCTCTCGTCCTCTGGCTTGAGATGGCTGCCACCTATGGGTCAGATGATTGTCTGCCAGCATTAAGCAATTGGTAATGAAATATTAAAAAAAAAATTTCCCTAAACAGTGTAAAATTTTGGAAATCTTTTGTTCGCGAAAATTAATTGTCACGCACAACGAGTCTGTGTGGAAAATGTCAGCTCGATTGGATCACGGGAAGTGGGTTAAAAAACGACCGAAAGATTTGCACGCTCGTAAGCAAGCAAGCACGCAAGTGAACTTAATATAAAGGATTTAAAAAGGGCTCCGGACGCCCGAGCTAATGAGCCGGCTCACGAGGACGTGCGTCACACTCACGGCAGTGCGGTTCAGACTGCAGCGTAGATTGGACGTCTTGGCGCTAATGTGTACCTTCACTTACAGGGATCCCGCCGAAAGCCGCAGGACGGCCGAGCTGCGATTTCCTTTTTTTTTTTGCCGTTTAGGCTGCGATGCGATCTGCTTTGCCCTAAATGCAGTGGTCGTCTCGTGTAATTGCGGCAATTGCGCGTTTATAGGTTGTGTATGCAGGCGCCATGCTGCCACTAGTGAGGGCCATTGTCGGGTGAGAGGGAGCTGTCGGCAGCTACTGCGCGTCACCGGGGGGGGAGGGGGGGCACTTCTTCACACGCACGCTTCTCCCCGGAGAGCCCAGCAGCACGCGCGGCTGTTCTAAAATACAAGTGCAGCAGCACAGTGGAGGGGCCAAGGCAGCGACATGAATCAATGTCCGGGTGGATAATAAGTCCTCAAAATAATAACACGTGAAGATTCACATTAGTGGGAGCGAAAATGCAGAAAATGGGTTGCTTGCAGCTCTCCGATGTGTTTTGAAGTTGGACCCACGTGTTGTCCGCTCCGTGTGCTGGCAGCAAAACATGTGGAGAGAGAGAGAGAGTGAGGAGTGTAAGTGTAGCTGCCTGGTGTGTTTACCTGTTGTACCGCACGTAGTTTGGCACGTGGTAACAATATCGATGTGTTGATCAGTTCCTGAAATAATCTCCGCGTACATGGGGACGAAACGTCGCACGCCGTGCCCCACAACGCCGTGGCACATCCCGACCGCCACGTCCGGCAGCCCACATGGCGCAACCGCGATAACCCACGCAGTGGGGATGCGCCGCCGTTATTTACGAGAAGCCAACGGTTGCGCGAGTGTACATTGTGCTCCGCTTCAGCCAAAATCGATTTGGAGAGCTAAAGAGACTGATAATGACCCAAGGGCCCATGGAAAGTAGCTGCCTCACCTTTGACCCTCGGATGCGAAGCGGCACTCTGACCTTCATACCACATAATTGTCCGCCGCACCTCCAGGACAATCGCGTTGTCAATTTGAAGCAACTCCTCTTTAGTCCCGCCGCAAATCTTTTTTGCATTTTCTAGCACATCTGTCAGGCTCGAAATGTATGTATCAAAATTAGCATTTAAATTGAGGTTATTTTCCTAAATGCGTGGTGCAGACTTTGACAAATGGTGCTAAAATAACAGCAGTTAATGAAGTTAAATCATGTTTACATGGCCACGGCACCCTCGGCTGATGGAGACAAATACAGGCCTTAGCATCTAGGAGTGTTATTCTGTATTCATACAGAGGCTTAATTTCCCACTGCAGTTGTCTGGGGCTGAGCTCCAGAAAATGTCTCCGCCCCACCCCTTTCCCTCGCGATGACACGTTCGGAGTGGGTTGGGCCTTGGAAGACCCCAACATTTATTCCACGAAAAATTCGACTCTGATTGAAACTGTTTTGCCACTCGCTACCGCCCCCCCCCCGACCCCCCTTTAAAAATCCAGACCCTTATTGTGGATATGAGCATTGAGTTGTTTATAATAATATTTTCATTTTATACAACATCTTTCTTGTAACATGTTGCCAGATGGAAGTGTTACAGAACCCATGCAATGTGCACGGTAACTGTAAAAAAATTTGTCGTTGTTGCCTTAAAAAAAAACGCACGTGACGTGCATACCGCTAACGCCTGCTCAGTGTTTTGTGCGCACGTCTTATTTATTTATTATTCTCCCCTCCCTCCGCACCCTTTTCAGGATCTACGTGAGGGCCCCACAATTCGGGTCGAGAGACCAGCGAGCGGGACGACGAAGACGGGGGGCCGCTGGTCCACACATTCGCTCGACACCCGCGCGATGACGCGAGCCCGCGCCGGCGGCCTGCGGGCTTCGCTCGCCACGCTGGTGGTGCTCTCCTACCACTGCAACATCCTGACGGTCGCCAACTGTGAGTTACGACGACGAGGCGCATGGGGGGTTGGTATGGAGTGAGGCTGGTGTCGTGGCGACTCGTAATCCGAGCTCGGCCGTTAGGGATGGACCTCTTGTGGATGATTTCTCCGCCTCACCACTGCGGGCAACCCCTCACTTCAATTCCTGAAGATGCCTGTTGTGTTAGGAAGCCACTGGAGCCATGGCACTTTTAAATCTGGATTGAAAACTCATTTTTCTGGAACTGCTTTTTGTGTTTGGTTTGTCGTCCTTATCAAGCATCTCCGATTAGCGCGGTTGATTACGTACGGTTCAAAATAAGTTGAACATGCGTACTTATAGTGCAGGGGCAGTACATCACAATCGATCTTGATGCTCGAGGTGTTCTTATTCTCACGTTTTGTGTCCCAAGAGCATGTACGTGATTCCATCGCGCCATTCCTCAACTTGCCAAACCACCCTTCACAGTATTGGAATCTTGAGCCATAACTTTGAAAAAAGGCTACGGCATTAATGCACGTGGTTTACTATCATATCGAGGACATGGTACAAACATCGTGTACCACAATTGATTATATCCACTTTATTTAGATTGTACGAAAATGTTGTGTCGAGGCTAATGGGTGAACATTTTAGAACGTGCAAGACAGGAAACGCAAACGGGACAAAAATATTGATTTTCGAATCAAATCGTGACCCAGAATTTAGAGAATTGATTGACCCGCTCCGGGCGAGGGAAAGGGGGGGGGGGGGCTAGGATTTGATGAATTATTACTTGCCTCGCGGACACTCGTGGCCTCCTGGACTGCAGGAAGCTCATCATCCTTTGATGGCATCAGCATTATTTGCCACCATGACCTCTAGATTGTGGCACGTTTTGAATTTTGCATTTCTGTCCGGGTGTTGTGGACCTGCCTCAACACGTCCACAGTGCCCGGTTATTTTGCCAGTATATTTTTTTTCTCCCATGATTTTTTTTTCCCCCAAGTTGCGTTTAAGCAACGCCCTTTGCAATCCCACGAACAAAACGCGTTGCACGCGCCAGCACGCGCGCGTGGATTGAACATCCGAGCACGGGTTGGCGGCGTCAAACTGGGGGTGCGATCGCTTGCACTTGCAACACGCATCCCCGCGTAAGTTAGCGCGTCCGCGTTGCGCTCGCCGCTCAAGTACGAGCTCGCCGCTGGCTGCTGGAGCTCTCCTTAGCGGGACAATCCAGGGGAACGCACTTGTAAACCCGTGCAATAGCAAACACCAAGCCACCCCCCCACCAAACCCTTTCATCTCATCTTCCCCCACCTGCCTCGCTGTATCATTCCTCCAGCTGAGCCCGCAGTCTCTGCATATCAACAGCAGGCTTCTGTTATGATGTTTTTTCGCTTCAAATGTTCACGGCTTTTTTTAAAGTGCTCGGTAACAAGGCGGGGGGGGGGGGGGTCGTGGCGCACAGCTGAAATCCTTGGTTCGAATGCGAGTTTCAATGACTGCATGAAAATAAAAAATAAATGGTCCCGCAACTTCCGTTGGTTAAAACCCAGCGAGGAATTTAAATATAATTTTGGGAAGGTGCTGCCCTCTAATGTGTGGACCAGAGGTCACTTGAATGAATCTCAGAGGTAGTTCTGTTGTGTACACTTCCAAGGGCCAGTGTCTGCCATTGTCTACTTCATATCATGCCCTGCAACTGGTCAATCAGGGTAACGCTGTGGAAATTAAGAAACATAAAGTGTAACGAAAGTGGCAAAATAAACAAAAAACACCTTTCCGCTTTGCCGAATCGGCAATGACTTTTTAAAGTGAGTTGTTTTGGACGTGAGCAGCATGGCCAGGCCACGTGGGGACGAGGGCACGCGGGTTCACACGCGGTGATTGAATGCCCGTGCCTGGGCAAGCCGGCAGTGGCGTTGGTCGCAGTCGGTTCTCACCTGACTAAACCCAGGGGAGATTTTTCTGCGGAACACTTTGGGATGTGGTGGGGTACACAGAGGCAATCCGTCCATTGCAGCAGCAGCAGTAGCAGCAGCAGGGGTTAGTGCTAGACGGGCGGGAGGGAATGGGGTGCGAACGGATGGGCTTTAGATGATGCTCATTACTCAGACGGTGGCTTTTATGTATTGCGTGTAGAGCACACGAAACATGCGTAACTGGCGCTTCGCAGCGATTACACAACACGCGTTCACGGTTGGGATTGTAGATGCTGCAAGGGAGGAGGAAAAGAGGTAATTATGGCACGGGGGAGGGGGGCGGGTGGCAGGGGAGGGTGGGGTGTTTAATTTCTTCCTTCATTGCCCTAAATAATGCCACAGTCGCAGACACTGGCGGATGTGCTGTAAATAAGAACGGCGTTAAGTTACGCAGAACATTAAGCTCCGAACAGGCATGCTAAAGATGTTCACCTGAAGGAATGAAATAACGAATGTAAACCACAGACATAACCGGCAGGGGTTTTGTTTCACTTATGTTGTTGTTGTTCTCTGTTTACCCAAAATTACACTACGTGACTTTACCGAGAGAACCAAAGAGTATGGATTCCTGTAGTCACGAAAGCTTCAAATCAAGATTGATGTCACCTATTGCTGTTTCAAACAACAATTTTAAACAGCAATAGGTTTAAAACAGCTAACCGCCTGTTCATTAAGCAGAGTTCATGCCCACAGTGCATGTGGCCATTTAAAACATTTACAGGAATCTCAATATTTTTATGCTATGTTTGGCATTATTGAAGCTGGCCTTAAAAACGTTTGTGCAGGCATGATCACAGCAGAAGTGCATTCTCGTTCTGGGTGTCCCTCGAAGTTTCTCGGCATTTAAGCCAGAGTGGGTCAGTGTGATTAGCCAAGTGGCTCCGTGGAGATCATCATCATCACCATCATTGAAAAATAAGAATAGGTTTTACCCTTTTCTGACAATAAAACAGGAGGTGTTAAGATGTTCAAACTGCAAGTAGATCCCCTTGGCAAGGAATCAAGTCTGTATTAACCACGCGGACTTGTGGTGAACATGCAAACAAACATGCTCTGCTAATATAGGCATTGTCTTTGAAACCGATTGGCCTACACCAGAGACAGAAGCCTTCTTTAGGGCCTAGGCTCAACAGTGTCTGACCAAAGAATGCCGAATGGCGAAAGGCACAAAGGCAATGCACCTATCAGAGCATTTGTAGCTCCGGGTGAGCAGACAAAAAGGTTCCATGATATCATCATCACCACCATCACCATTATCAGCCACGGTCAGTCTACTGCTGAATCAACGCCTCCACCAACCTCCCTTGTTATCTCGCACGACCCAGCGATACACTCATCAACCCAACACCTGCCCAACGTGCCCATTTCTTTGTTCGCTCCATCTTCTTGGTGGATGTTTTTCCCAGATGCGGTGGCTTTTAATTTTATTTATATATATCTTTTTTTTGTGGAGAGCTGATTTAGCCATATAAATGGCCGAATAACGGGCCACTTTGTTGAGTTATCATTTTTTGTGGCCAGATCGCGTTTGAAAAATAAACCTATACCCCAGTGGCATTGCCTGGTAGGATGGGGGGGGGGGGTTTAGTGTTGTATTTGCATGTGTTTGGGTGATTTGTTTACCATTCTTGTACTCCTATCACGTTTTTGTATTGTTTGTTGTTGAAACGTTCTTACCCGCTCCGATTGGACATCTGTTAAAAAATAAATATTCAAAGCTCATCGGATTCCTCCAGTATAAATAAATACTCTTCATTCAGTTGGACATTTTTTTGCCGCTTTGTTAAGGGTTGTGGTAAAATGTTGATGACACCGGAACAAGCTGACACGCAGGGTGGACAAGTGCACGGGGGGGCGGGGGATTCGGGTGAGAAGAGGGGGCCTCAAAGATGAGAACCCCTCCAAAAATGACAAAAAAATTGTTGTAAGTATGGGAAGGCCGGGGGGTGGGGGGTGGTCCTGCCAACATGACGTGCAGGAGGGGGCCTCACGCTTTCTCTCGATGGGCCTGCCGCGTGTCGACAAGCTCCTGTGCGGTGATATCGCAGTGTCTTCAAAGTCCACAGCGGGCAGGGTTGTTTGGTGTCGCTACAAAAACCCTCCCTGCAGGCTCTCTCGCCGCGCGCTAATTGAAACTTTCATCTTCATCACAAATGGGGCTCGGCAGCGAAGACGCCAGCGGTGAGACGACAGCGGTCGCAACCCACCCCCCCACCGCCCCCCCCCCACCCCCCCGGCTGTTCCCATTCGTGAACTCCCCCATCTCATGTTCAAGTCCGAACACAGCAAAACCTTTCCTTTCTTGCCCTGCTTCTGACTGGCTGTCTCACGGTTGTGAAAGATCTTAAATTGCTGCGTATTACGCCACCATCTCTGCCTTTCTCTGCCACTGAGCCACCTATGTGGCAGACACATCCCTCTGATTTGCCTGCAGTGTCCCCCCCCCCCCCCCTCCTCTATTTTGTACAAAGTTTACTGAGATGTTGCTGCCCTTTCGGGCGGTACTCTGTACGGTATAACCGAATTGTAATCAAAACGTTCCAGTTTCGTGTTTTTGTTGTTGTTGTTTCAGACATCACACGGAACACCTACGGGAAAGTCAACGCTTGATTTGCATTTTGCATTGCGCGTAACACTGTACTCAATGTCGCAAGAAGCTGCGTCTGAACTGCTTTCAGTACATTAGTTACCTGTGGTGAACAATTCTCACAGCTAATGCAATGTGTATATTGTATTTAGTCATGCGAAGAAGTTTCATCATCGTCATCATCATCATCACGTTCCATGGGCGGCAGATAGCCCGTTGGTGTCCTCTGCACATTTCGTCATTTATTTTCACTTCCCTTTCTGTCTTGTGGCGATATGCTCAAGTCAAAAACTACTAAAACTATGCTTTATCTTTCCAGGTAAGGCCCCCACTGAGCTATGTAGCTCGTTTTCAGAAGCGACTGGCTTATCATTTGGTAATGTATAGCAGCCACATGCTCCAAGCGTACATTATTTCCTAAACGTGGAGGGCCGGAGAAAAATACATGCAACCGACTCCACATCCGAAGTTTGTAATACCGTCATGTGACATTAACCTTCCTCTGGCTTGAATCCCTTGAATGTTCATATGAAATACAATGTTATATATATATATATGAAAAAAAATCATCAGCCACTGCCTATCCACTGCTGTGTGAAGGCATTCCCACGCTCTCACTGTTTCTAATGGCCCTGTGGAGCCACGATTCATCGCCCGCCTGCACACACTGTATGCCCTTCTAATTGCTCCGTCTCTGCAGTGGGTGTTCGTCGGGCGTGTTCTCGCCGTTTCGACTGCCATCCTATCCCCCAGTCAGTCTCCATCTATTGCCCATCGTCCCCTCCAGCCATGGAGTGTGCTGGCCAAACCCACGTGATCGCACTGATTTGTGTTTGTTTTCTGGCCCGTGCGGGTGCTCCTCTCGCACGCGTTTCTTCGGTGCACCTTTCAGCTCGTGCCGCGATGTTCGTTGTCCATTGCTCATACATTATATCACTTCCACTAATCGTGCATTGATGTACGCACTTAACCAGACAATCGCCCGTCCAAGATGCATACCTGCATCTCGCTTTCGATAGGGGCTTGGGAGAATATATGAAAACACAACGTATGACGAGTCATTAAAGGTAAAGGTGCAGCCCTGCAATCTCTTGCTCGTGCCACTGCTTTGGAAAGGGGCTGATTTCGATGGAGCCCCTCTCGAGGCAATTGTCTTACTCTTGCACACTGGCCTGACAATTTGGAAGGTGTGGTAGGTACCCATGCATGACCCCCCCCCGCGTGTGACCCGCTGATAGACTGACTGTGGTGTAGACTTTCATTCTGTTGGGTGGACAGATGCCGGGGGAGGGTAGGGAAGGTATGAAATAAACTTGCACCATCCGTTCAATTGTCGTGCCAGGAGATCGGATCGAACCAAATCGGTGACCTCTGGATATTTACAATTCCTACATCAACCAATAGCCAATTGATTTACAGCCCTCCAGCGCAGACTGCGGGACCCATGATTAATCATGGGAGCAGCTTTTCCGGTCACGCTACGGTGCCGTGACAGCCACAGAATGACGATGAGCGGCGAGGTGTCTCGACGTGCCTCGGCTTGCCCTCGGCGTGCCCGAGCCGCCCTGGCAGAGCGCGCTCGCCCTCGGGCTGATTGGTATCCACGTCGGCACTCTTCTACCACGTGTCCATCTTACGACGGGGGCAACCGAGGCCCTCGGTCGTGGCTTGCTCGCTCTCGCATGCTCACTTGGCCGCCTCGATCAACCTTTATGTTTTTTTCTTGTATTGTCTTCCCATAGATGGTCGCACGGTGAAAGCTGATGATTCCCTTGAATTTTAATTCCACTCAAGTCCGCCACCAACTTTGAGCAAAAACTTACTTGCTGGACAATGATATTTTGTGGGTTATCAAGTTGTTCAACTTTGTTGTTTTCCGGGGAGCCCATCATATGTAATATTACGAGCGATCGGCAATAAAAAAAAACACGTTGTTAGTTCGTATAAAAGGGGGGGGGATGTTGTTGTCCCTTTTTAATCGCATGACTCGGTAATTGTTGACAAGCTTTACTTTGTGGCATTTAAACAGCTCATCCGTGGCATTATTCGCGGCTGTCACGATTGCATCCGCCTATTGTCCTCCCCGTAATGAATGCCATCAGTTGCTAATCGCCGTCCATTATAATCCGCGCTGTTTTTGTCGTCGCTTTTCCGCGTCTTGAAAGCGCTTATTTCAAGATTTAATTCTCTGTACAAATAGAGCACCCGGCCACAAAATGGCTTTGCTGGAAATTGCGCCCGGATTACGGATCATAAAAAAACACACAAATTGCTTGTGTTTATGAACAAAAAAAACCAACACGTGCTCTAATGATGTTGACTTGTTGATGATGATAACAAAAACATCTGCATGAACAGAGAAGCCCGGCAAACACATTCCATTATTAATTTCTAAGAGCTCCCTGTGATTGATATCACTGAATATTGCAAGAGCTACAACGTAATTATCGTTAATTGAAGATGGATGGTGCCACCTTCTGATGTGTGGTGGAGTGGATATGCAAACTGAACGTGACGTATCAGCCCAACGGCTGCACGCCTTTTCAAATGAGACGGGAGCCGGCAAAGCGTTGTGCTTGGCCACACAGCCCGTAACTCTACCCCACTGTCACTGTCAGCTATGGTCAATCCACTGCTGGATGAAGCCCCCCCCCCCAAGCCTTTGCCATCTCTCACGATTCCGCGATGTATCAATCTTATCTCACGGGGTACAGTGCCTTGGTTAAATCCAACTATGGTACAAGATGGTTGGCGAGATGAAACGAGATGAGTGGATGAGATGAGTGTGATATGAGGTGGTCGGTGGTGGTGACGCTGCGCGTGGAATTAACGAAGATGGAAGTGTGATGAGCGGCTTGATGTTGGGTGACCCATGGGGAGTTGGGGACAGGGGGGAGGCGTTAGTACGAGTGGGGAGGACAACAAGAGGAGTAGGAAGGGTGGGCTATAGATAATAAGTGGGTTTTAAGAGAACAGCGGAAGGTCGTGAGAGAGGGTGATCAATCCACCTAGATCCTTAACACGAGCTGATGCTTGCTGTTGCTCACGGTTCGATGTCCTCCTATATGAATTCTCTATTCCTTACCTGCCACTACATCACTGCGGGTGACCATCAATTGACGTATCCTGCTGAAGCCCACTCACTCTCATGCACAGTGGAATGATGCCATTAGCCTACGTGTGTTCTCGGTGTTTGTATGTAAATATGTTGAACATCTTTCGCACCGTGCATAGCCAACTCATCGGAGTGTTTGTAGATTGTGCAATTTCCACCACCGTGTCAGGATTGTAAATACAAAATGAACATCCATAACAGGTTTTTTTTGGGGTTAGATCGCGTAAATATAATACTGTGTCGTTAAAACCGTCACCACCCAACAGCCAATTGTGTAAGGTATGTCACGTAAACAGAACGTGGCCAATTCGTCACTAGTACAGCATTAACCGGTGTGTTGGAGAGCCAGGCCACAACATTTAAAATCTGAGTACGACGTTTCGCCAGTAATTACAACTAGCTTCAATTGCAACTAACAAAACGAGTGCTGCTCTCACTCAGTAGTGTGGGTAACCGCTTTGACTTGTAACATATGGGCACTGGACAACTGCTGGATGCCATGTAACAATACCACGAGCAGGAACAAGTGGTAAATACATCAAAGCCTAGAGGCTGCAGGTGGCGACTGAGAATATGGGAGAAGCGGCAGGGTCGTGACAAGGAGGAGGATGTGCAGGCAGGGATATGCATGGAGCCACTCAATATGGGCACCATAAGTGGACCCTTGAGGGATGATGATGGTGGGGGGGGTGCAGCAGAAGGATGGGAGGTAGGGGTGGGGTGGTTCTGGCCTGTGTCACTGGAGATCTGTACCTAATCAATCCATCCAGGCTATGACACACGAGCCTCCCGCGGGGAAGGGAGGTTGTTGGGGGCGTTTGGGGGGTGCGGTTGAGGCAGAATCCCGCGTGGCCGGCGCACCCTCGCACTGCCAACCTCTCCCCCCCCCCCCCCCCCATCTGCCCAACGTTCATCGCTGCTCTTAACACTTTGCCTCGGCACCCGTCTGCTCCGAATTGAGGTTCAACGCTGCGCCAGGCAGAGCTGTGAGCCGGCTCGCCTGCGTCGCCTTGCGGTCACTTGAACGCGTTGATAGACTGATGGCCCGCAGGAGAAACGGGCCCTTTCTGTTTGCGGTTGTCCAAGTCGTGGCGCAATCGCGAAGGAAAAACCCCTTGAAGGTGCAAATTAAAGGGGGGGGGGGGAGAAAATAAAATGCGGCTAGCGGTGCCGCGAGGGTTAACGCCCATGGACTGCGTATCACAGTCCGCGCACTAAAGAGCACGCGCAGGTTCAACAGAGTGAAACAATCCAATTTCAAAATGCAAACCAATAAAAACCTATTACTTTCATGGCTGGAAGCCATAAAAAGGAAGCCAGCACCGCTGATGGAAAGGTGCCCGCTTGCGCCAAGCAAGTAGCAAAGCGTTGTT
This sequence comes from Lethenteron reissneri, assembly GCF_015708825.2. Taxonomy (NCBI): domain Eukaryota; kingdom Metazoa; phylum Chordata; class Hyperoartia; order Petromyzontiformes; family Petromyzontidae; genus Lethenteron; species Lethenteron reissneri. Next base: position 4,069,056 of record NC_083817.1, read on the forward strand.
TAACTCAAACCGTCGCCTGCACACAAAAACTCCTGTTTCGACGGAGGAGTTGGGCATGGAAATTGGTTCTGTTCCGACTGCCAGAATTAACAGAGGGGGTGGGCGGGGGGTGGGTGGGTAAAGCAAGGCTAAGAGTAGCGGAGAGAGAGCATGAGAGCGTGCGCGCTAACGGGACGAACCCTTACCGCGGCACCAGCGCTGGATTTGCAGGGCACGACGCAGGCACCCGCGGGGAAACGGAGGACTCTCTCTCCCATGGGAGTGGACGGCACAGGCGAGCCGTAATTTCATCGGAGCGCTGATTAACCACCATTATGCTAACGAGGTAATTAAACAGGTTAACGGGTTGTTGGGAGAATGGGAACTGACAGCCAGGTAATCATAACTGGCGGGCCGGGGGGGGGGGGGGTGGCACTCACAGTGGCGGCCGCAATAACGAGGCACGGCACAGCCTCGTGACAACGCGGGCGCCATTTGCGCGCGGATGAAAAGTGCACGGCCGTCGAAAATGAGACATGACGGCGAACATTGACAGCCTTTGCGAGGAAACCATTTTTAAAGGCATCCATTTATTTATTTATCGAATAAATCTTAACGCTGGGGGGGGGGGGGGGGCGGGCAGCTCATTTAAGACGTAGACCTTGCACGGGAGCGCGCGCACGACAACTTTCGGAGGCCCCGGTGTTAACTCCTTCGCTCCTCCTCCACCTTCGCTCGCGATGCGCGGCCGATGTCTGCCGGTGGCTTTTCGACCGCCGCGTCGAATGCGCCGCGTGTTTCCGATTCGTCAAGCTTGCACGGACCGCCGTGCTCGGCGTTCCACGCGCGTTTCCGTCGACGGCGCGTTGCACACGGCAACGCCGCCGCGCATTTCACCCGGCAAAGCGCGGCGATGTCACAATACATCTGAGAGAGAGAGAGCGAAAATATCAAAATGCTGCCCGCTTCATCTTTCTTATAAATAGTAGGGCCCTAATGGATGGCTGTTGACAGGGCCACTGAAACTGAGGGATGGCGGTGATGGTTGTCCAAGGGGGGGCCCCTATTATTCAGAAGCTCGCCGGGGCTGAATGAACGCTTGAGTTCTCACATGGAAATACAATAAAACGCTCCTTATCCCTCGACCTGCTCTTCTTATCCTGCACCAGAATTGATCTGGATATAATCCATTTATCTGTGTGGCTATCCTTCCTATTATCCCAGCCTTTGCATGCATATGGGCAATAACCTTTTTAAGCGGTGGCAAAAATTATTCCGATTATCTGTGTTGAGCCGTGTTTTAGACTCGGCTGGAGAGATAATGCTTCTCTAAACCTACTGGGACGCGAAGTGACCAGGGGGGGATGGCAAGGTGGCAGCAGATGTGCGACTGAACGCAACTGTTCTAAGAGAACGTTAGAATAGTCTTGCGTTTAGCAGTGTAGCAGTGGGTTGTGGATTATGTCCGCGTGTGCACCCTGGGTGCATGTATTCCCTCATAGGCGAGCGTTTTCTCCCAGGTACTCCACTTTCCTCCCACAATGCAACAAAAAGAAAAAAAAAACACACTCCTTGATGAGGAATGATCCAATCGCGCCAATGCGACTCGGTGAGGCTTTCTTGTGTGAATGTCACGATTACTCTTATTTGCACTATCTGCGGGCTCAGCTGTTTCATCAGCCTCCGTTGCCTTCCTCCAGAACTGGTGCGTGCATCGGAGCCTGGTGGGATGGATTGTGTGCATTAACTCGCACTTCTCACAATTATTAGCAATTTCACGCGCGTCCAATTAGTGCTCCGCGTTCACAAATCACGTGTGAAATGCAACGGTGGCTGCAATTGCACCTTGCGCACGTGGGCACGACAGGCCATGGTTCGGGTGGGTGAGTGGCGGGGGGGGGGGCAGTGTCGTGATGATGGGGGGGGTCAGAGGGCAGGGCGTGAAGTCCGTCCGGCCTGCATGGCTCACCGCAGTAATGACAGCGCGTGCCTGTAAGCGTGGGCCGCTGACATGCCACGAGAAGAAGAAGCGCATCGGATTCTTGTGCCGGTTTAATTCTTCCCCCCCCCCCACCCCCGTCAGAACGCTAGGTAATAGGGGATAAGCTGCAGAGGTATAAATAGATCTATTATATGCAGTTTGGAGGCGCCGCGCAGCGAAACACGACAGGCGCGCGCGCTTATAAAGTGTGAGGTTATAAGATATGCGGCGGTGGTCGCAAACGCCCTCAAACGCGAGCGGCGTCGATTGCTCGCTGCCTGTCAACCGGCGACAAAGGGGGGGGGGGGGGACAGGCCATGGAATGCCGCACGCGCGCGTCCATTGTTGGAGGCTGCTGGGGGGCCCCCGCGTGCACTGTGCGTCTGTCTCGTGTAATATTGCGTTTGGGGGATTATCTAACGCAAGCCCCCCCCCTCCCCCCGTCAAAAAAGATATGCCTTTTCCACGCAATCAATCACACGGGGGCGGCCGGTACCTGTGTCTGGCTGTTAACATTCACCGAGATATTGGCATGTCCAATGCGTTGTGCCTGCCTCGCTAAACAGGATATTATTAGCGTGTCCTCGTGGGGAATGCTCCGTGTCTGCCCGAAGTGATTTGAGAAATATCGGCATCTCGGGTTCAATGCTGGAGAATTGCCAAGCCCCGTGCCCTTAGTTGTACTTCTTTTTCTTTCGGACAATGACCTTAGCAAACTCTGCCTTTCCTTTAAGCATCACTCTCAACGTGCCTCCCTTTGCGTCCTTTCTTTTCACAGCCCCTTTGGTCACGCTAATGCTAGACAGAATGCTGTGTCGGTCGTGGGAGTTGTTCAGCCACGCCTCACCAAGGCTCGTGTGGGGTGTGAAAGTTGGAGGTGGTGGGCAGGTTCGGTTTAGATGTTGCTCGCCCGATGCTAGCCGCGACTGTGAAATCAAACTCAGGTTGTCGAGTTGACAGTGCAGTGCGCTCATCACCGCAGCATCACCCTTCCTCCCTTGCTTCAGAATCACACGTCGAATATTTATTTTTCGATTTAAAGCTTTCGTGACTGCAGGGATTCATCTTCTTGGTTCTTTCGGTAAAGTCACGTAGAATGGAAATAATAAAATTATAAAAATAAAACATAATAAAAACGTCGTGAGAATTATTTTATTATGTTTTATTTATTTTATTTTATTATTTCCATTTTACGTGACTTTACCGAAAGAACCAAGAAGACGAATATTTATTCATACGAGAGGTATCCAATGCGCTGTGAAGCTCTTTTCTCACAAATGTCGTCCGGTAGGGACGGGTAAAGAACTTTACGACAACAATGAAATACGAAAACACGACAGTAGCGCAAAGTACAGGCGATGCGAACAAATCACTCAAAAATCAAACACAAATGAAACTAAACCGTCCACGATCCTAGCAGGCAAAGCCTCCAACTGAGGTATCGACTTATTTTTCAGGAGCGACCTGGCCATCACGAATGATAGCCCAACACTTTGCTTTTATTTATTTTTTTGCTGCAAAATTTCGTTGGTACGGCTCGTCGCGTCCCGATGACTCAACCCTTCTGCGAAGACAAAAAAAATTATCGGGGGTGGTGATGGTGGTGTTGGGGGGGGTTGGTCCTCGTTTCTTGCAGCTGCTCGCTTCTGAAGGTCAACAGGGCCCCCGGTGAGATGCGCGCCACCACCACCACCACCAGACGTAACAAATTTGATTTTGGGCTTTCATTAATGGGCTGCCCATCACCTTGGCGACGACCTTTTTTTTTACTAAATGAAAGAGGAAAGCATGCAAATAGCCTGCGGGTGGGTGGGTGGGCTGCGAGCGGGCTGGCGAGGGGGGGGGGGGGTTCGGGAGGGGGGGGAGGTGTCGGGAATAATTAATCTGCTGGCGTGCACAGGAAGGCTGGTTATTTTTCATGGCGCGGTAGAGAATTGGCTTCCTCTGTCCCCCTCCTGATTTAGTGCCCTTGTTTTCCCCTTACTCGCTGAGGCACACGTGGATACTGACGGTGCCGAGGACAAGCCATAGCGCCTGTACATATATATATATAACCTGTACTTCACCTGAAGACGGCTGCTTGCGTTGTGGCCGAAACGTCGTGAGAATTTTTTATTATGTTGTATTTTTATTATTTTATTATTTCCCTTCTACGTGACTTTACCGAAAGAACCAAGAAGAATGACTCCCTGCAGTCACGAAAGCTTTAAATCGAAATTTAGTGTATATGTAATGCATAGACACGCGTAATCTTTATTTTTGGGCGGTTGGTAAAGGTGGTGCAAGCTTCTTCTTGGTTCTTTCGGTAAAGTCACGTAGAATGGAAATAATAAAATTATAAAAATAAAACATAATAAAATAATTCTCACGACGTTTCGGCCACAACGCAAGCAGCCGTCCTCAGGTGGAGAACAGGTCTGGCGAAAAGACAGAGTCTGAATGACAACCCCAGGCTTGGAACGTCTATTTAAGCTGGGATGGAGGGGGCAAGTGCAAGCTGTTGGCGCGCCGAGATATGGACCTGCCCGGAAATGAATGATGCCGGCAATCGCCGATGTCGGTGGCGAACGATGGCACTACCAGTCCCGTGCAAATCTCACCGCCCCCCACTGCCCCCCCCCCCACCTCTTTACCAACTGGCAGTAGTGACCAGCGCGGCGAACTGTGGTCAGACGAATTTCCATGCCCGACTGGGCGCGAGGAGGGCCCCTTCATTCGTGTTGAACTTCATTCGCTGCATACTCTCAGTTTTTTCGGTAAAGTCACGTAGGTAAAAAAATGTAATTAAAATTAGGAAAGATAAAATAATAAAAATCACGACGTTTCGGAGGCAACACAAGTCTCCGTCATCAGGTGGGACCGTCACAGCCAGATTTGCTGTATCACTTGATACACTTGATACAGCAAATCTGGCTGTGACGGTCCCACCTGATGACAGAGACTTGTGTTGCCTCCGAAACGTCGTAATTTTTATTATTTTATTTTTTATTAATTTCATTTTTTTACCTACGTGACTTTACCGAAAAAACTAAGAGTCTGAGTCCTTGCAGTCACGAAAGCTTCAAATCTAGAATTAATTCGCTGCACCGTACGTAGCCAACCGTGCTAAGCGTACTCATTCGGTAGATTAGCAAATGGCTGTAGAATAACTTAATCAATCTTCTTTCTAAAGTATACAGGAATTGAGGATGGTGATCATATGAATGATTAATTTGAATGCAACAGTCCGGCCTCCATGCCCGACTGTGTGCACGTGAGAATAACAGAGCTGAGCATTGGCCTCCTTGCTTTCCACACTGCATTTGGAAAACCCAACAGCTTTTGTACAATCAGGAAAACAACTCTAGACTGGTTTCGAGATTCTAGGTCTTATCAGCAGGACCAGGCTTTCTAAATTGATATATATATATATACGTCACTGGCAAGAGCACGGTTAGGATAAAATCAAAGTCGGTTCTTTTGAATATTTAAATGCCACAGCATCTCCAGATAAATGTAGCCCACAGATGGCATGATGATGATCATTATGCTAGTGACTACATTATAGATGCTCTTCGTGAACTGTATATATTTAAATTTGATGGCGCCCCGTTTGATCAAATAACATTTGAAATGCTGATACGGGAAGATTTAAATTCACACGGGCAGACCCAAAGTGCTTCGCGAAAATGTGAAGACACAGACAGGTGGCGACAGTGGGTAACATCCCATGCAAAAGTGACAGACGCTGCCACAGCCATTTAAATGAACGACAATACGTCATACGCATCACATCACAGCATACTATACAGTGTTAGAACATCGTTTTCTGGCTGGATTGCGAGATGGGTTCCTGTCTGCCTGCCTGCTCGACGCATACGCGGTGGTGACGTCACGCCTTCCCCCCCTCCACCCACCCAACCTGCACCCACACCCACCACCTGGTTTTGTATATCTTGATTATGCGATAGATGAGGGAGGGATGGAGGAAGACAGAGGAGGGAGGAAGAGGGAGAGAGGAGATGGGCAGGCAGACGGTGAAAGGGCATTCAATTGAGAGGAAAGAGAGAGAGAGCAACACAAAGAGGAGAGAGAGGGCAAGTGACAAGCAGTGGGAGGCAGGGGAGGGTTATGGAGATGCAGGAGAGATTGAAACAGGAAATGGAGAGGTGGGAATAAGGAGAGAAACAACGGGAGAGAGACACGCAGGGGGCAGGGAAGTGGGGTGAAGTAGAGTGAATGGGGGGGGGGGGGATGTAGAGGGAGGGGGAGAGGTGGAAGAGGGGACAGAGTAATTGAGAAATGGATTTGAACGAAAACAAAACGAGAAACTGAGATAAATATGGAGTACAGAGAAGCCAAGTGAAAGATGGAGAGGGGGCTTTATGTGAAAGTAAAAGTTTTGCTGGCTGGGGGAGACCTACAGACGGTCACGTCATACGGATGTGCGGGTTGCCAGTATATTAAAAAAGATTAACGTTCGTAATTTAATTCCAGCCCTTCGTGCAGGCATCGCTGGAGTAACAAATGTATGAATTATGTAATAATTTAAAACATATATTTTTCTTGAAGAGAGGCAATTGTTTGAGCAAACGAGCCTTCATCTGCAGTTTAAGCGATCTTCTTATATTTAATTGGTTGTGCAAGCCGCCGCCTTATGACAATTTACAGATTTTTTCCCATTAGATATGCTGAATGATCACGGATTCCTGCCTGCCTCCATCCTCGTCTGCTGCATTTGTTTGATTCAGAACGGATCTTGGGCCTATTTAAAGTGTGTTTGATCATCAGCGACATTATCTTTCTGGGATTATTAATCTGCAATCAAAGTCGCAGCCAAAGCAAGAAGGCAGTTTGTGTTGCACGCTTGGCAAGCCTTGTCAGCTTGACGACTGCCATTAGCAACTTTTACTGCAAGCATTCTCACGACTCGAACGTAATTCCCCCCTGATGGTAATTGGATAGAGCTGCCTAACCATGAAAACCTGTACTTACCGTTTCCTTTCCTGGATACAACAATTCCGCTGTAAAATTGTAAATGCTTCGCGCGTTTTAGCGTCAATTAAGCATTTTTTTTATTTTGCTGAAATTAAACGAATGCATGTACAAACAAAAAAAATACTTTGGTGCAGACGTTTTTGAAGATGCTTACCTACACCTTGTCTGCTCGGCTGCATGAGGCAAGTACGGGGCTTTGTTTCTAAGAAGAACATGCCTTTGGGTTATTTATTTTTCAATGTAGAATATTTTTTTGCATTTTACCAGCTAAGGTCTACTGAGCTAGATAGCTCTTTTTCAGAAGCGACCTGGTCACATCGGAAAGCTCAACGAAGTGGCTTATCATGTAAGCAGCCAAATACTCTAAAACCATGTTTCAAAATGTGGAGGTAAAACCTGAAGGACCCAGAGAGAAATCATCACGACCACGGGGAGAACACGCAAAATCAAAATATACAGGCGTCAAGGTCATGATCAAACCCTCGACCACCTGTATACCAGGTGAGAGAATTAATATCTCGCCACCGTGGCACCCTTATGGTCAGTGTATCGGGGCGTTGCTGCACTTAGGGCACTGCACATGAACCCGGCGACACGTGTTTGATTCTTGCCTGTGGATAACGTCACTGGCGAGTCGTATTTGAGTCGGCCTTGGCCCCATTCACCAGCGCGCACTGACTGGCGTGTTGGATTATGGTCGCGGTGGTTGGGTTGACAATGGGGGCTGTAAGTTAGACGCGAGAATTGCGTATCGGAGTGACACCGCAGTAATATCACTGGATTGTCGTGATGACACATTTGACCATTACTCAGACTCGTGCTAGACGAGCCCCGGGAAAAAAAAACACAGCCTCGGTGTTCGAGCACGTACTCCTGTCGGACACGTGCACGCGCACAAATTAACACCGCAATGTCACTAAGCCGCCATGCGCAAACGACAAAGTCGCGACGATGTCGTGCCAAGCCAGATGCGCTTCGATGCAAAACAAAGACACGCATGCTTGCACACACGCTCACAAACAAGCCTCTTCCCCTCTCGAGGTCGGAGCTTATGTATGCGTCGGGATGCATCGTCAGAGTTTTTCGCAGGTTGCTTTCGTCGTCTCGGGCTGTCGAGCTGCGAGGGAAAGATCCGCGAGGGGAAAACGACGGCTGGACTTTTTTTTGTTACTTGGGCGTCAGTCTGTGACCTCTTGAACCTTTCCCGTGGTGAAATGTGACACTCGAGGGTGCCGACGCGTGCACACCTCGGGTTCAAGTCGCCAACATGACCAGGCCTTCCCAAGTGAGCAATGTTCTGCACACACCTCAGGGACATTCTCTTGTGAAGTGTGGCTGACATTGGGGGGGGGGGGAAATCTATTACTCTCCGCTTCCGCGCGCCAGTCAACAGGTCACCGTTTTAAATGTGCATCCACGGTGAGCTTGGAGTTTCTTGCTTATCTCTCTGTGGCTGTGAAAATGCTATTGAGGTGTTGGGGTGCTTTAGTACAAAAACGGCTGACGGAGGCGTCTGCCCTCGGCAAGTAGTCTTATCTGAAAGAAAACATTTTTTTCGTGTAGAGCCCTTTGTCGATCCACTGCTGGATCAGGGCCTCCCCAAACTTCCCCACCCTGGTGAAAGCTTGGAGAGCTGAATGGAGTTCAAAATAAAGTCACAAACACTGCTTGCGAAAGACCCAACGCAGAAGATCCCCTGGGTTTGATCTTCCACGAAGCTCGTGGTCCACCCTAAACCGCATCTACTGCACGAAGACATGGCAGATGCGGATACCCGATGCACAAAATGGAACATTTTAAACTTTCCAGTGCGCGAGTGTGGTCATCCAGAACAAGACGGTACAACGTATAACGGCGCAAAGCGGTGACCCACAGACACGCAGGAGGCGTCGCAGCGATGGCACTGCGCTCCTCCTGATGCGGTTATCTGCTGGTTTGACCACCTACATGTGACATTGAAGTCGATGCTCTGCATCTCTACATCAGCAGCAGCAGCAGCAGCAGCAGCCGTACGAAAGTTGGTGAAGACCACACCCCGGTTTTGAGTGGCGTATTTGTGAAGGCAGGGATTATGGGCGTGGGTGGATGAGAAGCACAGCGCGCAAAGGGATACGTGTTGCAATCCATCTCGGTGCAAGGCGGAGACGGGGTAGTCGATATGAAGCCGACGCGTCCAGGCGCCGCCGAGTCTCGCACTCGGCTTCACTTCCAAAAACACTCGAGACTTGGGTGCACAGGGGGTGAATTGGCCATAGGCAAAACAAATTGTTTATTCATGTAAAAAAAAAAACACTTTCACTTACGAAAGCTTATACAGATTGAGATGTTTCTTAACAGATATGAGCAATAGGCATTGTTTTTTAGTTTTTACTTTTTTATATCATTAAGCTGCACACAAATTGTCTCTGAGCAAGCAACAGCAACTTTAATCCAACGCACCACGCATATTGGCAGGTTCGACTAAAACTTGCCAATACACGAGATTGCTTAGGAGGCAGTTACACAACATACACTCGTGACCGAACGGAACATGCCAATGCGTCCCCTTAAGTGCCCTGTGATTAAACGGATCACGCTAATGCGTCCCGTTAATTGAATGCCAAGTTGTTGGCAAGGGGTCAGGGTCAGAGCGAGGGTTAATCGTGGCCAGGACAAAGGAGACCTGCGCAGATCCGCGCGCCAGATGAGCAACTGCTGCCAGTGATGGGTCGTGCGAGTGAAGGTGGCCATGCGCAAGAGGCAGAAGAAGCAGTGGGCAGGGGGAAAGAGAGGGCAACTTGGTATTGGGAAATCATCACCGTGACCCTGACCACTTGCGGAATTGAAGGATAACACATTCGTAATTGTGTGCATTAAGAAGGGAGGAAAAGAGGAAACTTAAAAGGAAATTGAGATTCTGCGGACATGGAAAAGTTTTCACGTGTCAGAATTGCTTGCCGTTTCACGACGAGGCGATTCGTTGTAATTCTGCTAGTTTTGCGAGTTAACAAAAGAACGTGCACATTTTGTGGCGAAGGATTTGTGCTTCTTTGGTAGAATAATAAACGTTGGCTCTTTACCATTTTGTGTAATTAAATAAATTTACACTAGTTCTAGATATCTTTTATATATATATATATATCTGCAATTGCTCGACAAATGGCGAATATGAAACTTGGTGTGACGTGCAATAACGATGCTCTTATTTCTGCCTCGCTTTATCGGAGCCGTTTTGAGAAGTTGGAAGTAATTCTGGAAAGAGGGAATAATCGTAATGAAAAAATGCACAATGTTCGCCCCACGTCTGCAGTTAATTTCAAAACAAAGTGGCGAGAGTGAAAAAATATAGAAAAATATATTCTACAAAAAAAACAATTTGTATAAAATCAAAATGGAGCCTATTGAAGGCGAAGCTAAAGAGTTAGTGAGAAAATTCCATTCCAATTCAGCCCTCGGAAAATTGAATTCAGTCATAAATGACAGTCTGACATTTAGATCTGTCTGCCTGCTAAAGAGTATTTTTTTTCCCTCTGTCCTCTCCTCCTCCTCGCTCGTATTTTTGTATGCATGAATAAACAGCGGTAGTTTTCCCAGTTCGTTTTTTTGTGTGAGGGGGGGGGTGGAAATAATCTGCTAATGGCAGCAAATTCAGGTAGTAAAAACCACTCATTATTACGCCTTTCATTACACTGTGCCCGGGTCGGATGGCTGTGGCCGGTGATCGTTTGCTTCGTGAGGGCGGCCAAATCCAAACGGTGGCGCCGACGTCGCCGATTTATCGAGAAGAGCTCCACCCTCCAGGTCCAAAAGCTCTCTTTCAGAGGGTCCTGCTGCTGTGGGATGATTGTCTGGCACCAATGACACCAATGCGTGGCTTTCTCTTCACGGGAGGAACAAGTGGAGAACCCGGTGGACACCTTTGCAGAAGAGGGGGTGAACATCCAACCTCCACCCAACAAAGGCATTCGAGTCGGGAGTCAAATCCAGGCACTCTTTTGTTGTTGCTGCTGCTGCTAGTCACGAGTGTTGCCACGGCTCCAACCTGGCACCCGATGGTGGCATCGATGTGTAGCGCTGCCCTCTTCCCCCCCCCTCCCCCCCCCGTGCCATCATGGCCTCGTATATCGCGCGCACGTCCGCGCAAGTTGTTGTCTGGTAGGCAAATGTAATGTTTTTACGATACGTTACCGCGTGTAATAATGTACAGCAGAGTAGCATTCCATTTGCATGTAATTACGCGTTCTAGCGTGTTGCTGTGGTGTCGTGGTTAGCACACTCGATTCGGACAGTTCAATTTCCTGGCGAGGTTGTTGAAAAAAAATGAGAATTTCTTAAATGCCCCCCCCCCCCCCCCACCACCACCGCCACCTGGGCAGCATGGAAGAAGAGTGGGCCGACATCCTTTTGAAGAGGCGCCCCTCTCGAGCTCCGTCAAGTGCAGGCACCTTCCGCCAGCAGTGGCGTGAGCAAAGCAATTGCGGGGCTGCTCCTTTACCTGTCGCCATTGCGAACACAACCTTGTCACGGAGACGTTTAGCAATGAAATGTGGTAGAAAAAAACCAGAAGCAATTGTACTCAAACTTTTCAAATTACAAGGTACAGTATCCAGTTTATAATGTAGTCCACGTTATTCCAGGTACGCGACTACTACTACTATTTTTATTTTACCAGGTAAAGCCCACTGAGCTACATAGCTCTTTTTCAGAAGCGACCTGACCATAAATGATGGCTCAACGAAGTGGCTTTATGTGCACATTTATTGCAGTCAAATACTCTAAATGCATGCTTATAAATGTGGAGGCAAAGACTAGAGGACCCGGAGAAAAATTCCCGTGGCCATGGGAAGAACATACAAACTTCAAATATACAGGCGTCAGGGTCAGGATCGAACCCACGACCTCCTGCCTACCAGGCGAGGTAGTTAACATCTCGCCACCGAAGCATCATCGATTAATGAACATTATCAATCTGGTACAAATTCTCGGCACCTTACGATTTTAATTGTGTGTGGCGTGTTAGGTTGTGAGAAATACTGTATATAATAGTACCCTGGAGACATTTCATAAGTGGCTAAGGAATGCAATTGTTAAAAAAAGACAACGTCGCGTTTAAGAGTTTGACGACGGGGGACCATAAGACGTAATGTTATGCAATGTTTCAACATTATAAGAGGGTGATTCGTTTATAGAAATAGTACCTAATTAATTATAGTAACCCTCCTACTTCTCAAAAGCCTGACTGAGCATTGTAAAAGCGTTGGTTCGGTATCTCACATAGGAGAGAGTGTTTAAAACACATTCCTGCGGAGGGAGCTGGTAGGAACGTTGGGTTGCTCGGTCAATGGCCAGGGTCAACGGCGGCGTGGTGTATTCCGCAAATATGCCCGACTGTGAGGGCGGACACAAGCCGGCGTGAGTAGGTTAAACGTTGAGTTTTATAACGGCACCACGGGTTGACCAGCCCCTCCCCACCCAACACCACCCCTCCCAACCCCCACCCAGCCCCACCCTCCCTACCCAGCCCCTCCCCACCCTCCCCACCCAGCCCCTCCCCACCCTCCCCACCCAGCCCCTCCCCACCCTCCCCACCCAGCCCCTCCCCACCCAGCCCCACCCAGCCCCTCCCTCCCCACCCAGCCCCTCCCTGCACGACGGACGGACGGACACAATAATCCCCTGTGGGCTGGTGGAACCAGGAGGTTCCTACCAGTACAATCTAATGTACCTGTCTTGAGATCGTGACTAGACACTCAGAGGCTCCGAGGTAAATTGTTGTGTTCTCGATTCAGGGTGGTCCTGATGTCTTGTGACCCACCCCATTTAATTCTCTAAAACGGATTTTTTTTTAAAACGTAAATGAACATGCTAAAGGGAATAACACATTTTCGAGATCAATTGATTGGGGTTCACAAGACACCTGGTCCTCCCTGTATATACTGCCAATTATTTTAACCGGGTATCTCTAAATGGATCGGCAAGTATTTTCTCAGCAGTGTCTCATTGCAAAATGATGCCTGATCGTGTGTACAGTATATATCACGAATGCTTATATTTACTCTGTGTCTAGACTCAAGGGCCCTTCTTTGGAACAATCGACCATTTCGCCGTTTAGCACAGCGTTACTGCACATTCAGGTCTCCATGGGGCCCTTGTGGTTATAAAGATCTGAACCGGTCTGAATAATAAATCCAACCGAAACAAAAAAACCACACCGGTCGCTCGCATTTGCATCAAGATAATGTAACACCATTTGCGTTCAGTGCTTTATTACAGCGGTGTGCAGTAACGTCGCTTGAGCCACGCTCCTCTGCTCTGCCCGGATCGTGCCGCGCGCGCGTGTGTGTTCCACCAATCACGGGTACACATTTACAACAACAGCGCTGTCCGGTACCTGTTACTCGCTAATTTCACTCGGTGGGAAACAAATAGCAATAGTCGCCCTGCGCTGCCCCATCACATGGCCCCCTCCTATCGAAAAACTCAGCAGGACCTGCCTGACCAAAGAGGCTTGGAGACTCGTTGAGGCTTTTGCCCCCTGCTGAACAAATATAATTACAAATCCAAAATAAAGGGGGGGGGGGTGGGTTGTATTGGTTTAGTTTGCCTAAAAATACAAACGTGTCGTTAAACCCGCCACCACCCGACACGGCCAACGGGGTAAAGGGTTTGCCACGTAGAACAAGACGCGCCAATGAGTTACTACTATGAGACATCTCCTTTACCAGTGGCAAGCATTTTGACTGCTTGTGTTGTGGTTATTGCAAACATGATCCCTTGTATAAAGGTGTCAGTTTTTGTACCAGTTGGAAGGGTAATAACCTACTCCCAATGAGTTACTACTTCAGCACACCCGGTGTGTTGGAGAGTGGAAACCCCACAACATTTACAATTGTAATTATACATATCGAAGCAGGCAGGAGAAAAAGCCATAGAGTTAAAAATAAATTTTGGGGGGGAGGGGGGGATTTGTTGTATGCAGCTGCCGCGTAAAAGAAGCCACGCGCTGCTGAAGGATTTAGGTTGGGGGGGGGGTCGATCCAGCTGCGTGCGAGCGAGCGAAGCACTCGTTGTAATTTGTGATGTATTACCGTGATCGCATGCGCCCGACTGTATTCTGATGATGTGCGATGGTAAATGGCACCGCATCATGAGCGGCACACCGGCTAATGTAGCGTAATGACTGTCGGAGGTCCGACATTACCTAAATGTGTGCGGATCTTGCGCCCTGCAAAACTCCTACATTTGTTATTCTAATGAGCCACTAACGGCGTACAGCATTTGCCATCAAAATAAATGAGCATCTGGATAATAAAATGCTTACCCACCCACCCACCCCCCCCATCTATTCGGCTCTCCATTTTACATCTCTCTTTGTCTGGAATAAACCGCGTGTACGTACTATTCTTGAAAAGAGTTCAGATTTGTTTTAAATACAAATACAATACAATGTTGTCATTTGTTGAGGTATTGTGATCAGATGAGGCAACGACTACGAATCTCCTTGTAATATCGTAGTAATTCCTAGATTACGATAAGTAGTGTTATTGTCACTCTGGCCCTCGCCCTCTGTTAATTATTAATTTAGCCTAACGATTTGTTGAAACTTAACGCGCTGTTTTGACGTTTTACGGCGTGTTCGCGCGAGCGCGTTATCGCTCTTCTCTGCTCGGATTGAAATAATTTCACGCGACGGGCGTCGCAATTAGCCGCCTCTCACCATCGCTGCCGCTGCCTGCGACTTTGCAATTGCGATGGGAGCCCGTGCAGGGGAACGGGGCGGGGGAGAGAGACGTGTAAATCCGGTTGCGTGAAAACCCCAGTGCCGGATTAAGCTAGTGCGGGCCTGTAGCATATGTTATAAAGGGGCCCTATATATTTTTTAAACACATAAATGTTTAACTTGCATATTAAAATAATTATATATTTTTTCATTTGCTATACAGCCAGACAATACGACAAATCGCTAACCTTAAACACCCAGTCGTTCATAAAAGTTGAAGGCAGTATAGTACTATAGCAATAGAGCAAGTGCAGAATCACTGAAGCGGCAATAATAGCTTGAAAGCATTTAGCGCGGGGCCCTTCAAAGTGCGGGGCCCTTCAAAGTGCGGGGCCCGTAGCTACATATGTAGCTACTTTTGCTACGAGGATAATCCGGCACTGGAAAACCCGCAAACGTTCTGGTTTACGAGTCCACCTCGACGCCTCTGTACGTCTTACACGACACTATGTGTACACGTTGCCCGTGAAGCCCTCCAGCAATTAGTGGTGGGGGTGGGAACAACGCCTAATTTGGCTGCGAAAGGCAAAGAGGGCTCCTAACACCTGCTCGCTGCTTCACGGGCCGTTAGTTTCGGCACTGATCACAGCTGAGAGAGAGAGAGAGAGCAACGGGGATGGCCCAGTGCTCCCTCGGGTAATACCCCCCCATCTCCCCACCTCGAACTCTCACATTTCTCACCAATCGGGGGAGGGGGGGAGGTTGCCGGCTGTGGTCTTTGGTTCGCTCCTCGCCCTTTGGGAGCTCTTCTCGTTTTGTAGGACGCTCGCAATGACAGTTGACTTGCGGCGCTGATTTTCGCAGTCGTTATTTCTTGTCGTTTATCGAATGATTGACCGATAGACTTTCTTCTTGTCAGGTGAAAACCCACTGAGACTTCAAGGGTAACCTGGCTCGACAAGTGATCAATGCAATCAACGCAAGCCTGAACCGCACAAACGCTCAAAAACAATCCAACAAACTGAAGCAAATGTTTGCCCAATGCAAGTTTAACATATCAACGCGTGTCAAAACAACGCATACGACGGTAAGAAATACGAGTGCCATATTTGTCTAAAACTGTACCGCACCTAGCCGTGGTTAAGAGTGTAGTTATTTATTTAGCGCGTGCGTTTGAAACCGAAATAGCAAGGAAGAGTTTGGGAACTCGCAGAATTCGCTCCGTTGTCTGGATCATTAGCTTCCCCGGTGGGGGGCCTGGATTCTGACAGGAGGGACGGATGCAGGAAAGATGGTGAAACGGAAAGGCTGAATCCATTAACCCCCCCCCCACCCGTTCAGAGTGTAAAGCCCTAATGCCGTATTATCCGGAGGCACACATAACTCCAAAGTTGTGAACTCGAGCTGCCGTCCTGGCAAGAGTGTTCCCGTGGATTTTGGGGGCGACTCGAGTCGGCTGGCAATTCGGGCCACGGCACCCAAGATCTGTGTGGGCCGAGTTGGCTTTCACTTCTTGGCTCGCCGGAATTCGAGGACTCGGGTTGAGCAGGAATAGACGTTGCCCAACCCCTAGGCGAGGAGAAAGGTGTTGTGAAGTGGGAACGTTTCATTTTACACCCGGAGTTAGAGCACGCCGCGAGAAAAAAAATAGAAAGGGATTAAAAATAGCAGAAAATAACATGACCGATTGAAAAGCCTCGATTCGAAGCATTTCGAGCACAAATTATGAATATTCTGGGTTTTTTTCCCCACTGACTCGAGTTTCTCTTGACCTCCAGTTATGGAGGATATTAGGCCAACTGTCCCATAAATATATAGTACGTAAGTGTTCTAGCTTCATGAAAATGGCATTGCAGAGCAGAGGTTATAATATCAATGGCAATGTTGGCACTGTTTTTATTACAATGCGAGTAATGCTTTTTATATGTTAATGGTTTCATTTTTCAATAACGCCTGACTCGTTATTCCATTTGAGAGATAATGCACTGCCTTCGATGTCTTGTAAATGAGCTTGCTTTATTTAATGATTACAGTCTGCTCTGTGTCGTACGATTGAAAACGGCCGATTTCTAATTGGCGAGGTTTGGAGTTGGAATCTCGGGGAGTGTTATAGTGGAGGTGGGCTCTCTCTTGCTCGACCTATTTCGAATTACGAGGCATGTTGCCATGTAATTGTACATCTGGCGCACCTGGATTTTTTCCCCTTTAATTTAATAGCGACAAATCCACGCACCTCCTTGCCGCCGTGGATACGCAGACAACGTGGTCTCCTTTTCCTTTGAACAAAAAAAAAAATCCACTTGTTATCTTGTCTCTGACTCAAGTGGTACGGTCCAATGGATTCCGCCGGCTGCTGTGTATACCCCCCCGAGTCATCGCCCTCCTCCCCGCGTGCATCAATGGTATAGTCCGGCATGCCCTGCTAATTCGACCCCCTTGACTGCCATCATCCTCGGCTGGCTGCGGGGGTCACGAGGACTGCCATCCATTTGCCCGGCTCTTTGACAAATGGCTCGTTGCGGGTTTTGCGCGCACGCGAGGAAGGGCGTACTCTGGTTAATCAGATGCGTGCGCAAAAGGCCGGGTCGCCCGCCCAGCGAGGCTGTGTTCCGCGAGCCGGAACGACAGTCCGGGAGACTGATTTCACCTATCCCCCCCCCCCCCCCCCCCCAAAAAAAAATATATTAAAACCTGCCCCAGCTCAGAGCAAGGGAGCTTCCTCCACTTGAGAAGCGTGGGGCCCGGGCAAGTTAGCCTCCTGAGCTTTGCCGTGTCTGTAAGACAAGGCTTGTGCTTCGTAAAATCCGAAACTCGATAACAGTCTATGCGCATCCACGCCGATTGAAGATTCATGCCTCATGGAAATGTCATTTTTCATCTGATAGGGTAATGCACTCGCTTATTCGCTCATTAGCTTGCACACTCGCTTACTCGTGCACTCGCTCGCTTACTCACCGATTCACTTTGACTCGCTCCCACACTTTCAGGCTCATTCACTAATTCGTTCCCTTGTTCACTCATTCCTTTGCTCACTCATTCACTCACTCTGTCTTACAGTTCACTCCCAACCTCGATGATTCCGCTAAATTAAGTTGTCTTCTTCCTCTGCATCTTGGTATTGAAGAAATAATTTTCCTTATTATTGCACTTGTGTCACGTGCACACTCTCACTGAAGAAGCAGAAATTCCATGTTTTCCCTTACACGTGCATAAACCCAGGTCGCCGGGTTCACGGCACGGAGTGCTAACCACTACATGTCCTCTGTGCTACAGCATTCAAATGCCTTTACAAAATTGGAAATGCCGCAAAAAGCTCATGCGTTTTACTCCTGAAAGTTATTGATGAATGGGCATGTCCACTCGCATTTCGTCGACCTGGATGTCACAGTGTAAACATTGCTGATGCTGGGTCGTGCATTGGCCATGTTCTGAGCCAAGATCACCTTCACATTACGCTCAAGAGCCTCAGACGGAGTGTGGTGTTTGTTGTAAAGTGAACAAATTTGGACTCTGAAAAAGGAAGACCGGGTGAATGGATTGTCCTCAGGTGTGAGTTGCGGCATCGAATGGCGATAGGGAGTTGAGAGAAACAGAAATTAGGAATTTCTAGATTTGAAGTTTTCGTGACTGCAAGGATCCATACTTGTTTTTTTTCGGTAAAGTCACGTAGGTAAAAAAATAAAATGAAAACAACTAAATTAAATCACGACGTTTCTTTCGCTGTGTCTGTCCTCACCTGAAGATGGACGCTTGTGTTGCGCCCGAAACGTCGTGATTTAATTTAGTTCTTTTCATTTAAAAAAAAATAACCTACGTGACTTTACCGAAAAAAACTCAAAGTATAGAAATTAGGAAGTTCGAGATCAGGCTAATAAAGAGAGAAGGCTAATTAACACAATCCAGAAAAGGCAGAGGAGACAGTTGGTGTTTGGGTACGTTATTCGAGATGGCATTTCGATGAAGAAACTTCTGGTAGTGGGAATGCTATTGAGAAAGAGGCCAAGAGAGACACGAACAAACAAAACAACCCGTTGCATTCTTGACTTGAAGAAAGTAAGGGGCGGCCGGCCGTACAGAGATTAAAGAATTAAGCTTCAAGATCGTACAGGGTGGAGACAATTTGAACCCAACACCTGCCATTAGTCAGAGGCCTAACTCGATCTAAATCCACTTTCCCATGTGTGTACGTATTTTCAACTCTTTTGCACCTTACACAGCCAGCTGTGCTAATCGGAGGTCCATTTGCACCACATGCCGAGCATTTGCGCTGGCAGGGTGCTTGCGCACGCTTCGCCTTAATTGGGAGTCGCGATCCTTGGTTTGCAGGCCACCCGAATGGCCAATTCCCCTTTCAGCCGCATTGTTTCCCCCTTTTGCACGCGGCTTCATAGACACGCAGGGCGTTGTCTGGCGTGTCCTTCACAGCACACCGACACAACGCCGCAGCCAAACTAATCAACACCAGAGAAGAAAATCAGCTCACTGCCTGCCTAGAATAGAACTCCTATAATTAATAAAAGGTATTTTTATCGCTGTTGTGAGCGGGATCATTAGGAGGTGATTGTTCACTAACGACCAGCGGGCTAATGTGTGCAATTAAGCTTGGAGAGAGCCTTGTCCCATTAAGGGCACCCCTTTGCTTGCTGTACACGTGGCACGGCGTTGTGCGCCATTGAGTAAAGTTCCTGGGTTCACGGCTCACAAATTGTATTTGAGAAGGGCAGGCTGACAAAAAAAAACACTGTGGCAGGCGGAGGGAGAGAAGGGAGCGATAGAGCGAGTCTCGCTCTCCTCCTCACGCGGTTTTCGGGCTGTTACCTCGTGCGCGCGGACGCCGAACTCTCACGTCGACGCGTTTTCAGTTCCTGCAATAAGTTACCAGCGTAACGCGGGGCGAGGCGTTGGACATTTGCGCCGACAGCGATCTAAACTATTACAACTAAGACTATTTTTTGATTTCACCAGGTAAGGCCCACTGAGCTATATCACTCTTTTTCAGCGACGATCTGGCCACAAATGATCATTCAACAATGTGGCTCATCATCGTCATCATCACGTGGAAATGTGCAGCAGCCAAATACTCTGAACGCACGTTGTCGATTATAAATGTGGAGGGAAAAACTGGAGGACCCAGAGAACAAAACATCCACACGACCACGGGAAGAGAGACACGCAAACTTCAAGTATACAGCAGGCGTCAGGGTCGGGATCGAACCCACGATCTCCTGCATACCCGGCGATGTAGTTAACATCTCCTAGCCACCCTGATGATGATGATGATGAGAGAGAGAATTCAAACTCCAAATATACAGCAGCAGGCGTCAGGGTCGGGATCGAACTCACGATCTCCTGCATACCAGACGATGTAGTTAACATCTCCTAGCCACCCTGATGATGATGATGAGAGAGAGAATTCAAACTCCAAATATACAGCAGCAGGCGTCAGGGTCGGGATCGAACTAACGATCTCCTGCATACCAGACGATGTAGTTAACATCTCCTAGCCACCCTGATGATGATGATGAGAGAAAGAGACACGCAAACTCCAAATATACAGCAGGAGTCAGGGTCGGGATCGAAACCACGACCTTCTGTATACCAGACGATGTAGTTAACATCTCCTAGCCACCCTGATGATGATGATGATGAGAGAAAGAGACACGCAAACTCCAAATATACAGCAGGCGTCAGGGTCGGGATCGAACCCACGACCTCCTGCATACCCGGCGATGTAGTTAACATCTCCTAGCCACCCTGATGATGATGATGAGAGAGAGAATTCAAACTCCAAATACACAGCAGCAGGCGTCAGGGTCGGGATCGAACCCACGACCTCCTGCATACCCGGCGATGTAGTTAACATCTCCTAGCCACCCTGATGATGATGATGAGAGAGAGAATTCAAACTCCAAATATACAGCAGCAGGCGTCAGGGTCGGGATCGAACTCACGATCTCCTGCATACCAGACGATGTAGTTAACATCTCCTAGCCACCCTGATGATGATGATGAGAGAAAGAGACACGCAAACTCCAAATATACAGCAGGAGTCAGGGTCGGGATCGAAACCACGACCTTCTGTATACCAGACGATGTAGTTAACATCTCCTAGCCACCCTGATGATGATGATGATGATGATGAGAGAAAGAGACACGCAAACTCCAAATATACAGCAGGCGTCAAGGTCGGGATCGAACCCACGACCTCCTGCATACCAGGCGATGTAGTTAACATCTCCTAGCCACCGCGGCGCCCCTTAAGAACCACGTTGATTGAAGAACCACGTCGGAGAGCTACGCATCTAAACCGCGAACACCCGCGCAGCGTCTGTGTGCGCTCGAGGAGAGAGAGAGAGAGGGGAGGGGTAGAGGGTTCGGGGGGAGAAATTCCCCCAGGATATTGGCGCAGGCTCCCTGCGTGTAGCAAGATGATCGAGAACCTACCCCCACAGTACAAAAGCAGAGGTTAATGGAAACTAACCACCGGGAAAAAGAAAATATGGAAATGCTGACACGTGTTAGCCTGTGCCGTACACGCTGGCATGTTTTTGGAGCACTTGGTGTGTGTTTTTAGAACTCATTTCCATGAATTAGGCCCTGCTTTAAGATATGTATTCCTGCACCAATAATGACAGCTTTTTCCGGTGGCTGAGTCAAGACTATTCAGTGGCTCTTTGTCGGCAATTTCTACTGTGCTACTCATGCCAACTTGTGAATCCGTAATAAAATTATTGGAATACCTACCTGAATGATATCCAGCAGCATGTGTTGCTGAAGCAAGGGAACTCTGGGCCAGCTTTGGGCCCCTTCACGTCTCATGAGTAATTGTCAGGTGTGATGAGAACTTCCTGCTGGATCACCAGACCACTTTATGGGAGATGGAACAGTTTTGTCGATTCGGTAAAAAACATTTTTTATCAATAAAATCGACAACCAGTTATAATCGATAGGACAGCAAATGCGGGTTTATATCATCTGCCCCTTCTGTATGGGATGGAGTGTTTCCCCCACTCGAGCGCGTCGGGTTTTTTTCCGGCTGATCTGGGTTCCTTCCGCATGCATAGACACTCGTTAATTGTCTGAAAACATGTTCATAAGTCGAGGATCATAGAGCTTGGGAAAATCTTGGTAGCGCTGGCTCGTGTCTGTGGTTCCTCAGTGATTGTGAGATGCAATCTGCGCGAACGACGCGAATTTTTGTAAAAAAACACGTGATTAATCTCAACATGAATATTACAAGCGGCGCCCAGTGTGACGTGAAAAAACATCACCAGGCCCCGTCGATGACCCCCCTGTAATTCTGTTCCTGTTGTCCGATGAATCGAGTAATTTAACCTATAATTGGTAGAGTAATTGACTACTCAAATAATCGGATTACCCGGCTCTACAGTTCACCTTCACCATGGAGGCCTGTTTAGCTCAAGAAGCAATGCTGTAGAACAATTCATGGTAAACACATTTTAAACATCATGGATACAAGAGATTTATACCATGAAATGCTTTAAACCTGTCCAGAGTTTTTGTTTAATGCTGCTGGATGATTTAAGTCCTGAGAGACAACGGAAAAAAATACGTAAAATACGAATTACCCATAATACTCCAGGGATGCTGGCCATATTGTAATAGTTAGCCCACTGGACTTGCAATCCAGAGGTCATCAGTTTGATTTCCCATTGTGGTAGTTGAATCACTGGTGCAAGCATCCTCCATCTCCACCCGCCGCCTCTGCCCACAAAAGCAAAAAAAAAAATGCTACACCAAGGTTAATCTGTCGGCAGGTCGCGTGTTTGGTCAGCGTGGAAGAGTAGGCCAAAAACATGTCTAGACGGGCGCTAAAGAGCTCCCTCTAGTGCAGTGGTTCTCAGAGTGTGGTACCTGCACCACCAGTGGTTAGCGACGATCCGCTAGGTGGCCCACAGTGGGTGTTGATCCGGAAACAAGGAACACCGTCCATACCTTTTGTTTCGGACATGAACTCCTCTTTTGCTTATGTTTAACTGAAAAATAAATGAAGGTAAACTACTCTGATTAAACTACCCCAACCCTGAGATCTACCCCCTCCCCCCCCATAAAAAACCTTAACGCTGTTTAAAAAATAAAAGTTCCGGTAATATGAATAATTTGGTATTGCCAGTATTTAGAATGAGAAGTTAATTATTTTATCACGAGAAGTGGGTGACGGGCTGGGTGGTCCGCGGAAATGTTCGCATCGTGGGCCAAAACAGTTTGAGAACCACCAGTCTTACGGAAGCCTTGTCTACCAGCAGTTGCGTGAGGAAGCAATTTGCAAGCGCTACACCTTCATCTTTTTAATGGTCCATAACAGAGAGCTATTGACTTTTTTTTGTATTTAAGCCATTTGATCATTGCGGTATTGATAACGTGAGCAATCGTCCTGTCGGCCAGCGGTCCTTTCAAACGGACGGCAAGCAACCACCCACTCTGCGAACGCTTTACATCCCCTGCAGCTTGAATCTTTTGTAGCGAAATCGCGTTTAGCATTGTGGAAGAGCTTAAATAGCGCGCGTCATTGTGAATTCCAAATTGTAAAAAAAAAGTTGCATTTACATTTATCTCCCCCATCTTTATTGAATAATAAGAGAGGTGCCTTGGCTTTCACTGTATTTTTTTTGTGTAGCTTCAGGCAACAGCAACAACACTTTGCCGTATTGTCTTCCCATCCCTCCGTACGGAAAGCCCCCGTCGAAACAACGGGAATCCTGAAAATT
Source organism: Lethenteron reissneri (assembly GCF_015708825.2). Classification (NCBI taxonomy): domain Eukaryota; kingdom Metazoa; phylum Chordata; class Hyperoartia; order Petromyzontiformes; family Petromyzontidae; genus Lethenteron; species Lethenteron reissneri. The sequence continues at coordinate 4,092,421 of NC_083817.1, forward strand.
GTACAAGTTTTGTGTCCAACAAAAATGCTTTTGCCAAGGTACACCTTGGGGGATTCCATCATAAAACCGTTTGCGGTAAAACTTGGCCCCCCGGGGAGAGGAAATGTAGCAACTTGATGAAGGCATATTACGCTTACAAATATCGTTCAGCATTTATACATTTTCAGTCGTGTAATTTCCTAGGTTTTTAGCTTGGGTCACGGAGCTTATTTATTTCTTCATCGAAATGTCTTCCATCACCCAGAAACTTTTATGTCACGCGAAGTTTTTTTTTGTGTGTAAAGGGCACGCGCCGTGGCGAGAGTTTAACACTTTCTTTTTTTCCAGCTGGCCGAGCAGGATCGGTGACATTTGCATGCCATGTTGCCGGGCCGCGTGATGCAGCACGGCTGCCCATGTCACACGCCACCGAGAGCTGTATTTGTTCCGATTTCAATTGTAAATTCCCATAGCAGCGTTTGGCATTTTTTTGCTTTTCACATGTCTATCTCTTTCCACACTCTTCCTTCCAAAAATGGTCCCAAGCGGAGCACAAAAAAAACTTACAAGAATAAAACAACATTCAGCGGGGTAATTGCTGGGATACAAACCCCCAACGCCATGCCAGAAGCCACAACTTTTTTTTTTACTTTAGAGAAAATCAGCTCCTGGATTTTCAAATGATACATTACGATTGCAGGCTCGGATAAATGAGGCGCAGGGTCGTGTTTAGAGAAATGTGACATTTATTGGCTAGACGGTGTCAAATCCAAACTGTTTCAATTCTGAATTGTTACTGCAAAACAGATAATTGTATTATGTGTGTGTTTTTTGTGGTACTGTGCAGTGAGAGGATAATGGGATTTCCACGCGAAAAATTCTGATCTTTAACCATGAATTCACAGTGTGGGAAGTTAATAATGAGGTGGTGACCTAGCCTAGTGGTCGCTCATACGTTGCAAAGTTTAAAGTCCAGCATCTCCCCTGGTTAATACTGCGGGGGTGTATAATTACATAAAAATGCTTGCCGTTTGCGTCAGATTTAAGGATTCCGTGACATAATTCGCAAGTGTAGGCCATTGTGTACCGGCATTATTGGTGCACGCCAAATTATGAAAAAAATCACCCGCAAATTACTCAATTGGAATATACAAAGTAACCGTCGTTCCCTGCTGCAAAAACTTGGCAGTGAGGCGTTCGTGCTTAAACAAGCACAAAAATAATAGCGCTGTATTTTAGCTAGTGTTTACATTTTTCTACAGCTCGTGCAGAATATTTATAAATGCTTTGCTTTGGTAAAAAAAAACTGTGCTAAATAGAACTCTTTTAATTAATTCACCCAATTAATTCCCTTTGCCAGCATCGAGAGAATTTACTGCTTAAGAACACAGCGGTTGTTGTTTTAAAATGATTTATTGCGCATGTGGTTCAGTATCCACAAAATACATAACCATGTTTGTGATACATTTGTAGCATACGTGTGTGTATATATGTATGAGAAGGCTAAACAAATAACGATCTATACTGAACATTAAGAAAAATATTTTTTGTCCTCAAGTTTTACAGTCAATGCTTGACTGAACAAATTTCATTGGCAGCGAGTTTCATAATTTTTAATTTTCCGGTTACATTGTTTGCGTGAAGGAAAGCTGGCAGCGATATTTCCGAACGTAATTGGCATAAACCAACGCGCGCGTCGGGAACACGCTGAAGATCATCGACTTTGAAACACAAGCTTCATTAGCAATTTCATCTTGCAGAGCTGCACAACATTTATTTTCCCACTTATTAATTTATTACTTTATTTACAACTGCAAATTAATTTTGTTGCAAGACGCCGACGTTTGTAAGGCGAACTTGGCACCGCTAATCTTGGCCCACCCCCTTCTGTGTCGCTGTTCCATCAGACCTGCTTTGCAGGGGAGACACAAAGGAACACCCTGCACCACTTTTAATTCAATTGCCATTTTTTTTCTTTTAGAAAATCTATTTCCGATGATGTTAAAGATGGCAGGGTCAGCCTTGGAAAAACATTTGCACAAAGTTCACCGGTGTAACCATGAGCCGCATCAGAACATCACCACGCCGGCGCACGTCACCTTCTTAAATGTAAAACTAAATACAAGCGCCATCGTGGCCATGCATCCCAAACTTGTGAACCTCATAGTAAACCACTGCAGTCAGCGGAGTAACAGCAAAACTACACGAACCATCTCCTGAAGCCCTCTCGTGGCTGGCAGGAATAGAATGACTGGGCTGCTTAATTGACAAACTCTGCACACAGCCACAGTCACACACAGCCACACACAGCTACAGCTAAACACAGCTACACACTGATACACACAGCTACACACAGTTACACACCCTCACACGAGCAGAGAGAGCAAAAAGGCGTTCTGTTAGACCACTGGGTCTGTGGAATTCTAAGTCAGGTGTACGATGAGGTCAGTGGGGGTTGTCTCCCCAGTACCCGTGTTCATTATATGTACTGGGGAGAAATGTTAGGCTGAATTTACCTCGGAGAGGCACTCTCCTCCACCGTTAGTGGTAACGAATTGCACTGATGTGGGCAGGTAGGTATGTACAACCCCATCTAGCTCCAGCATGTGAACGGTCACACCACTCATTGATCTGTTCACACACAGGCACTCAGACACAACACACAATCAGTCAATCAAACTTTATTTTTATACCACTATTCGTGCAAAAAAAATGCCATACGTAGTGCTTTACAGGCATGAACAATACAAGTGAAATTGTTGGCAACATAAAATCACGTTGTGACAAATTTCTAGCAAAGACAAAATGCTAATAACACGTTAAGAAAATCCTAATTAAAAGCAAGTAAAAAAAAGTAATGTTGTAGATATATTTTTTTAATTAAGTGCGCTGACACGCTCAGACATAAGACACTTCTAGCCTTTAACAGACTGTTGGGGCCAGTGCTGCTAGCGAGCACCTGTGAGGGCCGACACCACACACAAGGGGTGGGTGGCCAGCACCACGACTGGTCGCCTTTGCCTCTCCAATGATAATGTTTACAGACCGCATCTGGTACTCAATTTTGGCTGAGTTGACCCAGGGGAGACCCAGGCCCAGGTTTGGATATTCATCACTGATGTTGGCCGTGAGCGAGAATCGAACTCGTGTCGCTGGGTTCGAAGTGCGGCACGCTGACCCTTGCACCACCGCTTCCCACTCACACACAAACAAAAGACAAAGATCCCCCGTATAGCCTAAACAGGCTGTTGGGGCAAGTGCTGTTAGTGAGCACCTATGAAGGCCGGCACGGTACACGAGGGGGTGGGTGACCAGCATCACGCCAAGGCGCCTTTGTCTCCCCAGTGGCGATGTTTACACACCGCACCAGGTACTCATTTGAGGCTGAGTCGACCTAGGGGAGGCCCTGGACCGGTTCAGATAATCGTCAATGGTTGTTGGCCGTGAGCGGGAATCGAACTCGGGTGGCCAGATTTGTAGCGCAGCGCGCTAACCGCTACACCACCGCTCCCCACACTGACACCCATAGGGCTGACATGGGCATGCGCACACGCGCACAGCAGCCCATTCTTATCACCATCGTACCGTTCCGGTCGTAGCACAAACGCCGCGTGTTTTAGTGACACTGCTTGTTCATTTCCCACCCCCTCCCCCTCGCTCATTCCTTGTATGCCATTTCTTCGCCAGCTCCCCCCAAACCCCCCTACCCTTTCCCCATAAAAAACGAATCCTGATAAATGTAAAAAGTGTGATCTGCAGGTTCAAATAATGAAAGCGTCTCTCTCTTTTGTTGCGTACAATGGGTGCGAGGTTTGCCAACATTCCCCTCTCGCGCCCCCAACGATTTATTTCGCCGCGCTCCTCCGTACGTGTGCCGTCTCCCGTAGCGAGCCGCGTGACAGATCGGCGATGCTCACCACAGACGTCGCGATACTTACACAACGATGATAGCGGCGGTGACTCCGATACCGCAAGGGTGAGAGCAGCGATGATAACGATAACCAGAGTCGCAAGTGGACAATAATAGGCGAGATGACAACGCAGATGACAGTGATATTACGAGTGGTGGAATAACTGTGGGATGAAGATGAGCACTGAGATCCTCGTACTTGGATTCTCATATCCGTATCCTCCTGGCTTACTAGAACCTGTATTTGCTTTGCTCACAAGCACCTGTGCTGCTTGATAACTTTGGCATATGACATCACATTGATTTTTTAATTTATTATAACGAATTATAATACTACACGTGCATCACGAAATATTTGCACGAGAAATGGTTACGATGCCAATAATATACTTCAATAGATTTTTTGTGTGGTTATCTGGTTCTGTGTCTCTCTGTGTGCAGTGTTGGCAATGTTGCACAAGCAAGCGCAATTCACGAGTGTGTCTTTTACGCTTTTTTCGCCAAGCGAAAGCTTCGCCGAGCCTCACGACTCTTCCCAGGCAGCATACCCGTCAAGCTTTCAAATAACTGGACAACAATCTACCGGATGTTACATTCCTCAGCAATAACATGCCGGCAAAAAACTTTCTTGCATTTGGCAAAAAATTGGAGCATGACGCGGGCACACACGGAGAGTGGGCGACGCTCGCAAATAACGTCGAAGGATCTCGGGCGTCTTGTGTGTGGGCTGATGGCGGGTACTTTTGTGTGGTCAATACACCCACAGGTATAAATCAGGGCAACCGCTGGATTTGAACCGGGGACCTCTGCAGCACGCGGCGAACGCGCCGGAGCGAGGCAATGCCACCGCTCTTACATTCGCCACGCGCACACTTGTATGGGCAGTGGCGTCATGGCCGGATTAAGCTCGTGCGGGGGCCTGTAGCATACATTATGAAGGGGCCCTAAATATAAAAAACACGTAAATATTAAAATACGCATTTTTTACTTGCATAGTAAAGTATTTGTATTTTTTTTATTTGCTATGCAACCAGATAATGCGACAAATCGCTAACCTTTAACACCCAGTCGTTCGTAAAAGTTGAAGGCGCTATAGTACTGTAGTAATAGAGCAAGTGCAGAATCACTGAACCGGAATTGATAGCTTGAAAGCATTGAGCGCGGGGCCCTTGAAAGTGCGGGGCCCGTAGCGTATGTTGCTAATTTTGCTGCTCGGATAATCCGACACTGGGTGGCGTTCTGCACTTCGCTATGAACCCGGCAAACTGAGTTTGAATCCTGGTTACAGTGAAAGCCAGTGGCGACTTGGTATATGTTGAACGAGCCCTGGAGCCTGCCTTCACCAACCTACACTGAGCGGAATGATGAAGTATAGCAATATAACAGACAACAGCAAAGGGAGGTCTTCATACACCATTGGATTGACTGAGGCCTGTAAATTCACGTGTTATAAAAAAATTTTATTAAGCAGTTTTTTTTGTGTGCTAATGCTCATGCTACGAACATGATGGTGCAAATAAGAAGGAAAATAGTCTATTCCTGAATCATCCCGTGGCCATGAATTATGGCAACTCATTGAATTACTTGGGGTGCTCCAAATGTATAATTGGCGGAGGTCATTTGGCACCTTACATAAGACACATTCGACCCTCTGGAAATGAAATGTGTGCTCTGACCCTTGGCCACTGCCTAATTTAGCATGTGCACATTTCATCATTTCACCATAATGGAAGTGCTTTATGACAACCTGAAGTCCTTATGCCCTTCCATTTTTGTCGTTGTAACAATGTCCGAACCTCATAATGTAACGATGAAGATAATGATTATAATAATGGCAATGGCTCTGCATGTGCAATGAGCTTTGAATACGGTTAAATGTGCAAAATTGCTCGACATCAGACATGCCGGCACATTTGCGCTGGGTGTGAACATCACCGTGACGATGAAAGGCTTTGTGGCATCGTAACCGCACATGCGATGGTGTGATGAATGCATCCCAGACTTATAGTTAATTATGAAACACCCCGGTGTCATGGTGACGGAGTGGATATCATTTGTATAAAAGAGCCACTCTAACGGCTGACTGTATTAAAAATCTTATTATGTTAAACTTTTGTCCAGCGGCCATAAATTTGAGCCCGAGCGGTGCGATTATAATACGAGGCTCACAAAGGGGAGAAAAACCGGTGCTTCGCGATGTAAGATCCTGTGCTCGGCATCGGACGGTGGAAAGAGGCTGGCGTTAATATCGTGTTCCTGCCACCGTGTGTCTTAGGCAGTACAAAGAGCCAGCGTGCCCTGTAAACAGCCGGGGCGATGCATGCGAGGGTGGCTGTACATCTCATTAAGTTAGTATTACTGTCAGAGCCTGCACGCATCACTGGCACTGCTGCTTATTGCAGCCTACTTGCAAAGTGCCCGCGCCGCCTCTGGTGCGCGGGTCTGTTTGCACGTCTCAAAAAAAACCGGGGGTAGATCAACAGACAAAAAAAAAAACATTGATATCACCAAAGCAATTCTAATGATGTCTCCCATCAGTTCATGCATCTCCTGTGAAATGCGCTCATTCCGTCGATTAATATTCGACGGCGATCCTTGATTTTTAAAATATTTTTTGTTGCTGCTAATATTTTTACTTCGTCCGTTATCTTCTACCTCCGTGTTTTGCGGTTATACAGCGGTGTGTCTTGTCAGTGAGCCGAAGCAGCAGCAGCAGCAGCACAACCAATCCCCAGCAGCCCATCCTTTGCACAAGCCGTTGCAGCAACTGGGCAAAAAATATAAAAAATAAAAGTGAAAGAATATATTTCGATTTAAATCTTTCGTGACTGCAGGGATTCATCTTCTTGGTTATTTCGGTAAAGTCACGTAGAAGGGAAGTAATAAAATAATAAAAATAAAACATAATAAAATTATTCTCACGACGTTTCGTCTGCTTGCGTTGTGGCCGAAACGTCGTGAGAATAATTTTATTATGTTTTAATTTTATTATTTTATTACTTCCCTTCTACGTGACTTTACCGAAAGAAACAAGAAGATGAAAGAATATATACAATTTGTACGCCGCACTGTATTAACTGGCATTTTATTCACCGACTTAATTATCCAGTGTTCACGAGGCGACGCTTGAGCGACTGTCCTTCGCTATCGAAATCATTCGTGGCGTATATGCGTTTGAAAGCCCCACTCTGTGAAAACAATTCAAAGGGGGGGGGGGTGTTTATGACTAATATCTGCCCAAAAGTCGAGATCAAAATAACGAGGCCAAACTGCGGGGTTTTTCCTCCCAAGATGAAAATGTTTATTTTTGTCGCTTCCTTCTGCTTTCTGTGGAAGAGATCATTAAGATGCCATAGCATTATTCCGCCCTCATAAATTCACGAAGGAGAGGGATACACGCATAAGTAGAGAGTGAAATTAGCAAATTACTCTGGCTGTAACCTTTCAGTGGAACATTTATATTGCTTACAGTTGACACAGAGGGGAGGGACTTTTCGAAACTACGGAGACTTTGCAGGATTTACGACTTCGATGTGTTCTCGGGTTGTACCGCGTGTTGTTCGGTGCGATGTCCGACGTTTCGTTCCACGTGCTGCATGAGTTTTAGTTGCCGGTACCACGGTCAAACTGCGGTACCTCAACAACATCGCATTATTTCCCCCAAAAATCTTAACAATGAGCAATAGCCGTACTTGCAAACGAGCGCTTACGAATCAATGGCTGATCATTTGTCCAGCCAATTGCTTCGGTGCATCTTGAAACGAAAGAATGTCTTCAGCAGCTTGATTTATTCCTTGCGCCACGGATCAAACGTATCCGTGTACGACCTAATTAAAGCATCAATGAGCATATGAAATTTACGTAAGACTCTGCTGCGATGAATGATTTGCCTGGGCCCTGGCAGCAGCAGCAGCAGAGGCAGCGGCAGCTCTGTGACGTATCCTCCACGCGCGCCATACGGCGGAGAAATGCCCCGACCGGTATGCTGCGTACCCGGCTCAACCACGTGCTCGTGCTAGGCCACGAACCGCCGGGCCTGGCCCTGCCGGCTCACCAAGCCAGCGCAACCCGCTGGATAAGTTCGGTCTTGGGTGCTAAGCGTGCGACGCTTCTGGCCGGCTCGACTCGGGGGGGGGGGGGGGGGGGGGGGGGAGCTGCGGTATAGGTGGATATGCGGAAAGGCCGGATACGTGAACGGCGATGCAAAACGACGGCTACGCCATGCGCCATGCGCAAATAGGTTCAGGCACGAGCGTGAAGTTGCCGACTGCTTTAAACGTGGAAACGTGCAGATGTGCTTCACCGTGCTTTGGAAGTGAGCGAGCGTACGCACGTGATATTCAGAGTACATTGCCGCATGTGAAAATGTCAGGCTTGCGAGCATCCGGAGCAAATGACACGCACGTATACTGCACTGGGTGACTGGCGATTAATTAAAGAATCCTGGGCAGATATATATGCAACTGTGTCCTCCGTTACAAGGAGGCTCGTTGGCTCCATCAGACCCCTCCCTCGTGCAGGGGATGCGTGGCACTGCTGAGTTTGAATTTGCCTCCTGCGCATCTCAATTATCTTAACGAGCCGCATAAGTGCTTCGTCGCTTGTGGCTGCAAAATCCGACGTGGAATTTTCCTCCGGGGCAATGGGAGTCATTAGCCGAGCTGCCCCGTGTGTGTGTGTGGCACGCTGAAGACCCTCACGTCACTTCCAACACTTTCAATCACGAGCAGTTTTTTATTAATCCTTTATATTAAGTTCACTTGCTTGCTTGCTTGCGCGCTTACGACCGTGCAAATCTTTCGGTCGTTTTTTAACCCACTTCCCGTGATCCAATCGAGCTGACATTTTGCACACAGATTCGTTGTGCGTGACAATGTATTTTCGTGAATTTTTTTTCTCCAAAATTTTACACTTTTTAGGGAAAAATAAATTATATTTAATTACCAATTGCTTAATGGTGGCAGCCATTCATCTGACCCATAGGTGGCAGCCATCTCAAGCCAGAGGACGAGAGGACTCTAGCCGCCACGCATATAATGGATTTATAGTGAAAAACTTTGTTTTTACGGGTTAATTTTTTTTCTTCGTGGTTCACTATTCACCTTCAGCATTTCCCCATCTACGTTTTCTTCTTTGCTTCGGCTCTCTTTCTCTCTCTGCCTCGCTTTCTCCCCCCCCCCCCCCCCTCCGCCTCTCCCTCCTTTCTGCCATCTCCACCTCGGCCTCCCTGGGCTCCGAGATTCATTTGTCTCCATCCGTAGAAGCCACTGCCGAACCCGCCGCGGCAGGGTTATCTCATTACTGACATTACGTCTTGATACGTGCGCGGCCCCGGCTGGGTCTGCCCGCGTTCCGCCGTTCACACACACGCGCACACGCGCAATCGCCTCGGTTGCAGTGTACTCTGCACATCGCTGCAGGAGCCTCCACAGCCATCAGTCGCAAGGCTTCCCGCCGTGGCTGATAACACATGGCAAACTCCATTACTTTGTTCAGCATCCTCGTGATTTATGGCTTCTTTCGGAGAGTATTGACCCAGGAATTTAATAGAATATGAGTATCATAAGGGAGTATATTGACATAGGCACCTAATGGAACACAAACATCATCGGGGATAATGAAGATATATGCTGGCTTGTGCTGGAAATTACAGCGCTTTACTCTTGACGCTTGTAATTAAATATTGTGTGCTGCTTTATGGACCCTGCTGCCTGCTGTTATTGGACGCTTTCGTGATTATTGAGAATTTGCATTGATTCTTGATATCGCCTGCTTGCAGACCCACAGCCTCCCCTGCTGAAGGTCATTTTTTACAGATGCTCTCCCAGACATTTCTCCATTTGCTAAGGGTGCTTTGGAACAACAGCCACCCCCTGCCCCCCCCCTGTCCCCCCCTACCCCCCCTGTCCTCCCCTGCCCCCCCTGCCCCCCCCTATCCCCCTAGTCCCCCCTGCCCTCCCGGTCCCCCCTGCCCCCCCCGTCCCCCCTGCTCCCCCCCCCTGTCCCCCCCGTCCCCCCTGCCCCCCCCGTCCCCCCCTGCCCCCCCGTCCCCCCCTGCTTCCCCCCTCCTGTCCCCCTTGTCCCCCCCTGCACCCCCCCGTCCCCCCCTGCCCCCCCTGTCCCCCTCTGTCCCCCCCTGCCCCCCCTGCCCCCCCTGTCCCCCCCTGCCCCCCCTCTGCTTCCCCCCTCCCCCCCTCCCCCCTACCCCTCCCTTTCCCCACTGCTGCATTCCGGCGATCCGTTGGAAACCATTTAACCTTTAGGCCTCATTAATGCGTTCGTTCATTTATCTATCTATCACAAAGTGGCAAAAGCTCCCCCCAATCGGGCGAGACGCGTTTAACCCGTTTATTTAGAACATGGCATTAGCGCAAATACAACACGTCCAGAGAATTCCCACTGAGAGTAACACGCGACTCATTACACGGTCGCATCAATTGCACCGCGCGGGCGCACCGCTTGCCATAGCCGATCTGAGCTCGGCGTCGGCACACGGTCTGTTACCGTCGCTGTTGTTCGTCTCGTGAGTCACCATAATTCCCGCTCGTCCACCCACCCCCCCGGACTTTCCAAAAAAAGGCCAAACAAGCCCCCCTCCCGGCCCCCCTTGCCTCCTGCGCTGCACGTCACTCCTGGCATCTGGTTGGCGTTGGAGGAAGGGGAAGAGTCGAAGGTGGCGGAGTCGCGTCATGCGCGGCGCGTTCGGGCCGGATCCAAGCGAATGACCCCGATCGTAATCCCAGAGGCGTCGCCACGACGATGCGAGGCAGAAGACGACAATTACCTCCCCGTCCGCCCGACCCCACGGTCTCATCGACGGGGTCACTACAATAACTCAAGCTTGCGCATGTTTTCTATTGCCAAGACTCCGAATGTAAATTGCACATGCCAAAGAGCCGTACGGTGCTCTACGCCTTCCGGTGCTCTACGCCTTCCGGCAATGAATGTCTCGGCATCATTGGGGGTTGTCGAGGGCTGCCCTCTCCCCGACCTCCTTAGTTCTGAAACGCGCCGTCGTAGCAGCAGGGAGAGGCGCGTTGGCGTAAAAACAAAGCAAGCTAAGACGGCTTTTGTTGTCCGGGCCTTGCGCCTTCGTGCTGCGTTCAGAGGTTCCCGGTGGTTCGATGCTAAAAAAAACATAAATCAAAATGCGTTTGCGCGAATTTGAAAAAATAAAATCTGCGTTCGTGCCACAGAAGTGAAATTTTATTTGCTGCTGCATATTTGTTGCGGGAGGGGAGTGAAAAAGGAAAAAAATAAAAAATTTGCTGTATCAAGTAAGCAATCGTGCTGTGACGGTTCCACCTGAAGACGGAAACGTCGTGATTTTGTATTTTACTTTTATAAAAAAAAATGTTTTACCTACGTGACTTTTACCGGAAAAAACCTAAGAGTATGAATCCTTGCAGTCACGAAAGCTTCAAATAAAAAAAACAATCACCCAACCAACCAATTGTGACGCAACACACTGCGACCGGACGTCGGCGTGGTGTCACGTGCGCTTGATCAGTGCGCGTACGTACGGTGCGACGTGGCGTGTGTGCTCACGCTTTCGCTGGGCTCGTTGCGGTTTACTGCCGCGCTCGGCTGCACACACACACGTGCCACACGCTGGGTTGACCTGGTCCGGCCGTGGCGGCCTGCGGTGTCGAACGCCACCGATGTGAATGCATTGATGAATGAGCTGCGGGGAGATAAAAAAAAAAACTAAAACTAATCTCCTTAAAATATGAAACGATAAAGAAAACGACAACCTTTTCTTTTATCTTAACCAGGTAAGGCCCACTGAGGTACAGTGCTCTTTTTCAGAAGCAACCTGGCGGCAAATGATATTTCAACGAAGTGGCTTATCAAGTGGAAATGTATAGCAGCAAACTACTCTAAGCGCATGTTGATTCAAAATTTGTGCGGGGGGGGGGGGGGAAACCAGAGAACCCGGGGACAAATCCACGTAACCATTGGAAGAGAGACACGCAAACTCCAAATAGACAGGCGTCAGGGTCGAGATCGAACCCACGACCTCCTGTATACCAGGCGCACTAGTTAACATCTCCTAGCCACCGCGGCGCCCAATTAATTATTAATCACGCGAACGAACGCGGAGCCGAACCGAGAGAATTGATGGCTGTAAATAGTAAGACCAGAGCTGGCTGGTCTCCCATACTTTTTCACAGTGGTGCCCCCTCCCTTGTACACGGTGGGAGATCCTCACCCTAACACATGATTGCTCCTGATTGATCGGCCCATCCTCGCATCAATACAGCAGCCTCTAAATCAGACTGCCAATGGGGTGCAACGGAGCAGGTAGGGCCAGACAGCGGGGGGTGGAGGGTTTCGGAGACACTGGAATCAAGGTTACCCCATCTGTCATACAGCAGGAGCCAGCCAGCTCCAGAATTTGACACGCAACCAAAGCGCTTGTGGCCAAACCGCATCAGCCGACACACACTTTACTCGTCCACGTGAGTCCATCAGCTCATCGACCTGATGGACTAAAATATTACTTCTATGTATGCGGTGAGACAGAACCCTTGTCTCTTTAGTAATGTATTATCCGCAGTCTACCGCGACAGAACATAATGAGCGTTTGTGCAATTTTTATAACGTGCGCTGAACGGGTCCCCATATTGTCCGCGTAGTGGTCTCGCCTGCAAGAGGGAACCCAGTATTTATTTAACAGGCCTGACTCCGATTAAATTGGTCCGGAGTTTGTTTGCTTTAAACATATGCTGCTGGGTAAAAAAAAACTAAATCTGGTCTCGAAAGCCCCCAGGCTACTGGAGTAAAATGTTACTGCATTTTATTTTCACGTGGCGAGACAGACAATTGCACGTTCATTACTGCATGAAGCCAACGTGGCCAATTCGCGCACGAATGGTGTCACGTTTTGTGCGAGCCGCCCTTGTTGTCTTTACTTGCGCACGGCAAATACATGTGCAATCGATCCCTCCACTTCTACAGCGGGTTGCCCATGAACTATATCGAACAGGTGTCGAAAGGTCAACTTCCAGGACCCGAGTCGCGTAAGGTTGTCACCCATCCCCAAGATCGTCCTCTCTTCTTCTTTTTTTACGTAGCCGTCCTGGGAAGTCTGCGAGTCTTCCCCGGGTGCATTGGGTAACAAAGCGGCCTGGCTCACATTCCGCGTGACCCCCGCAGGCTGAGCCGGAGGCTCCAGCATCCGCGGGATGCCATCACAGCAGATCCAGGCCGCTCCTGTGTTGCTGCGGCCTGACCGCTTTCGCCAATTAAGGCTCTTCAATCAGAGGCGTCGGCGGTTCGATCCCGACCCCTAACGCTTGTGTATGTTGGGATTTGCTCATCTCTCTCCCCGTGGTCGCGTGGATTTAACCCCAGGTCCTCCGGTTTTTCCCTCCACATTTAGAATCAACGTGCGCTTCGAGTATTTGACTGCTATAAATTTCCAGACAATGGCCACTTTGTAGAGCTATCATTTGTGGCCAGGTCGCTTCTGAAGAAGAGCTATGTGTCTCAATTGGCCTTACCTGGTAACAAAAAAAAAGTTGAGTTTAGTATCAAATCAAGATTTGGTAAATAGTTGAAGCGCTGGTGTCACGACCCGCGACAGAAGAACAATGATCCCTAACGCGGGAGGTTGTGTGGACTCCTTTGACAAAGGGTGAGGCGGATCCTCAATCAGCAATCAGCGTCTTGCACGCAGTTTGTCGTTCTGAAGCAGTGATTTGCATATCATGCAAATACGGAGTGATTGCACGTTTCAGCATCAGATGCGTGCGCGTATAAATTGCTATGTATCTCGAGCACTGATTGCATTCTTCTGCGAGTGCAAAAATCTCCGTTGCATAATTTGTTTGCCTCTGTTTTAGTAACCACCCCTCCCCCCTCCCACACATCCATCTCGCTCTTTTTACTTTTACTCTCTCTTCCTCACCCCCACCCCCCCACCGCTACTTTGATCTCGATCGAGCTTTTCTCAAATGACGCTGGAAATCAGGGACGCGGAGGGCGGGCGGATTGCAGTCGGAGCCGCAGCTGAATGGGCGGCTCTTATTTTTTTTTCTCGCTGCGAGGCATCGGCTAGTGCCGTACCTTTATTTTCACGAGGTCCTTCAAAATGAAATGGTTTCTGGAGAGCTGTTACGCCGCGGAGGCAAGGCACAATAAAGAGATGATGGCAGTAATTGCTAATGTGGCTTTGCATTTTATTTCTTATTTATTGGTCTGGCTTTCCTACCTTATCTACATCCGTACTGCATAATCTGCGAGCGTTGTGGGTTTTTTTTTTCATGAATCTAGCTTAAAGGTCAATTCTTCCTAATCTGTGACACTGCCCTTAGCTGGGCTCGCCGGGCACTGTGAACGTATGTCGGCCCTTTTGCATGACATACCGCAGCTCATACATTTCATAAAAAACTTTCCGGCAGTGCCGAGGTAACGACACACCAGCGGACCACTCTCCATGTGCCTGGCTCCGTGTGTGTGTGTCTCTGTTTGTGTGGGGAGCAGTGGTGTAGCATCTAGGTGCGCTTCGCTACGAACCCGGCGAACCCGAGTTCGATTTCCGCTCGCGGCCAATACCAGTGATGATTATCTGAACCGGTCCTGGGCCTCCCCTAGGTCGACTCAGCCTCGAATGAGTACCTAGTGTGGTGCGTAGACAATGCCACTTGGGAGATAAAGGTGTCCGTGCATGGTGCTGGCCACCCATCTCCTCGTGTGCTGTGCCGGCTTTTATAGGTGCTCGTTAACAGCACTTGCTCCTCCAGTCTGTTAAGGCTATATGGGGGGATCTTTGTCTTTGTGTGCACGTGTGTCATTTCCATTTTAATTGCTTCTCTGGCCTCTCCGTGCGAATCACGCCGTGGACACAAATGGGCAACGTTCTTGTATCACCCCGTACAGTGCCGGTGCTAATGAGTCAAAAGTGGAGAGAGATAATGAAGCAGTTTGGGTAAGCCTCGTTAACCTGCAAGTCCAGCAGTTCACAAATTAATTCTGCCAGTGGTGGGGCTAGAGGCCTAGAAACAGTGGTGTACAGAAATGAGAATTTGAACTCTAAGCAATGCTTTTTTCTTTTTTGGGCAGCTCTCGCAATCATATAAAGCGACGGGAATTGAGCGGAATGACTTCCAGCTGGAGTGGAAATGCTGGGGAGAATCGCCAATAAAGTGGTGAATAACTGGCATGAGTGCCACATTATGACCAAATCACTATGAATGCATCGTATCCCATCACATCGTAGAAGCCAAAGAGGGTTGTTGAGCCTCATTCAATCTTAGATGGGAAACTGGCTGGTCATACCAGGTGTTGTAGATTTGAGGTATTAGGAAGCCAAGTAATGAGGGGATATATAGCAAGGATTTTTGAATCTTAGTATGCTTGAGTTTCTCAAGGTGTCCAGTTTTCTACCACATGCCACAAGTGTATAAGTTGAATTTACCAAATATCACAATTCAGGACCCTCCTGTAAAAGAGGGCCTTGAGACTCATTCCCTTTCCCACGAACCACAGAACTCGAATAGGTACTCGAGTTGCATCCCCCACACCTGTTTCAATGTTTTTAGATTACTAAAGTTGTTTGCCAATATTCAGGCACGAGCCTGAATCTTTCCCAGAAAATGTCGCGTCTTGAGCTTGTGGCCTGAATTCCACATCAGTAATCAGGCTGAGCGTGAATATACCTTTCTGAGAAAGACGGACCTCACTCGTCTATGAATCAACCCAAGTTGCCCATCGACTCGAATTTTGGGAGAGATCGGACCAACTGACTTGTACTCGAGAAGACTCGTATTGGCTGCCCATAGAAACATGGTACAGGGTGACTTTAGTGGGTAAAGGGGGTAATATCATTCCAATTATTTTAATTTTTTCAAGCGTGGCCGAGATGTGTGGCCAACCTGGCACATAATTGGAAGGAAAAGCTCAAGTAAAATATGTTTATCGGTAAGTCTTCCCACCTGAAGACGTACCGAGGCTCCCGCGGGAGGGCGTATGGCATAGTTCGGTGCTAGCTATCGTAGAGTGCGGTCGTGTCGCTACACTTCTCTCCAGTGAGTACAATGTCTTTAAAAACAGCGGCGCTATGCCTCTCTAAATAAAATTTATGTTGAACCGCTCGCACGTTCAGAGATTCGGCAGTGAACGGGTGGACCCATGCCCCACAACTTGCCAGTCGTCTTGCAACGGGGAAAGGGTTAAAAGGAGAAGAGCCCTGGTGAGATGCTCTCGTGAGGGCCCGGTGCCTCCTGCACCCACGATCATTTTTCATCCAGTCCCAGAGTAAATTGTTCCCACGATGAAAATGTTAATTCAGGGCTGTGTGCACTTATTTTCTAAGAGGCGGCCTTGCCCCTTGCGCTAGACGGATGGACCGAGCGTTTCGTGCTCTCTTTTGATCCGTTTGTTGCTCAAGCTCGTGCCTTCAGTCGCGTAAGCGCCGGGTGAAATATTTGAAAACCCGACGTCTTAAACATACAAATGGCCTCGCGTCGAGTCAGAAATGAAGTAAATAAATAACCGGGCGCAAGTTTTGCCTCGTGCCGTCACAGACCGGCGTGCGCATTAAGCGGTGCTTCGCGCCGCCAGAACCTCGCGCGCTGATTTACAAATCGCCGTTGCGGCCGGGTGTTTGCGCTAAGCCAATCGCCAGTGGTTAACGGGTGGAAGTGGGGGGGGAGCGCTTCACGTGTAGTTAATGTACCAGAACAAGACGAATGTTCTTGCACAAAAGCGCGTTACTGTACACGAGCCCAGAGTCCGTTACACGCCGCACCGCCGGCGCACGCTTCAATCATGCTGTCAGCCGGTGCACCAGCACGCCTGCGTGGCGGTCGCTTACAGTGCGGTGCGTATGCCCTTGATTTTGGCTGTGAGCAATACGCGTGTGTGCGCGTGCATGTGCGAGCGCGCTCGCTCGCTTCGAGCCCGACAAAAGGTACCGCACAATGCGACTGCATTGGGGCTGCTGTGACAGCCGCGGTACACACAATGCAGTGTCGCCGTGGAGTGCCCATTTGAAACCGTCGCGAGACCGATGTCCTCGCGGATTGTATAACTAGTGTGTGCCGTGCTGGCGCGCGCGTGCGCGTTTCTGTCCGTGTGCTTGATTGTTTGTTTGCTCCAAGTGTGTGGTCTGTGTGTGTGCGCGGGTGCGTCAAATAGTCGTTAGCAGATTTCACTCCGAACCCGGCGACCTGAGATCGATTCCTTGCTCTCAGCCACGTCAGTGATGGATATGTGAATTGGTCATGGGCCATCTCTCCTAGGTCAACTTGGCATTAGATGAGCAGGCTACCTGGTGCGATTTGTAAATGGCACCGGGGAGGAAAGTAAGCCAGGCTTGGTGCTGGCTACACAACACACTCCTACGCCATTCTGGCCTTCGTAGTTGCATGCAAAGAACACTATCATTTGTGGATCTCTGCTTCTTCCCGTGCACTGCTCAAGTTTAGAATTTCTCCCATTGTCTCTTTGCTCAAGTACTTGTATAACCTTGCTCAATTCCAGAATCCTATGCACCTATTGCCACTCTTAAGAGTGCTATTTCTTTATTGCCACTTGGCGTGTTTGGGCCTTTTTTAGGCCTGTGCTCAGCAACCTTGATAAGATATATTTTTACAGATTCTACAACCAATGATATTTAACTGCTTGATCAGTTGACAGACTTTATTTTGCCAGCCGAAGACCCAATGAGTCTGTTGCAAAGTCACGCGGTTCTGGGTTAACACATACTATTCATATCAGAGCAACACAGGCGTCACGTGCAAAGTGTGATTGAGCCATACCGTGATCATTGGAGGTGCAGGGGGGAAGGACAACAAACGAAACACAAAAAGCAATTGCAAAGAAATTCGTTTTTTTATTTAGATGTAACATTTTTTTTAATATTGGAAGAGCATTCCAGATAGCAGCAAAAATCGCATCTGAAAGCTCGCGCGATGCGGTGACCGTCTTCGTTCGATGACCAGAATGACTGGAGTTCGCGTGA
This sequence comes from Lethenteron reissneri, assembly GCF_015708825.2. Lineage (NCBI taxonomy): Eukaryota > Metazoa > Chordata > Hyperoartia > Petromyzontiformes > Petromyzontidae > Lethenteron > Lethenteron reissneri. The sequence continues at coordinate 4,110,279 of NC_083817.1, forward strand.
TGGTTTCTGCTGCTTTCGATGAGCTCAGCAAGGTATTGTGGCTCACTTGTGGCAAGCACTTTGTGTACGTAATGAGCGCGCCCTTACAACGTATTCGTTCAGCAACCCGAAGCCAATGCAGCTCAGCGAGCACCGGATGGACATGATGGAGGACCCTTTCTCTCTGCCCCCCCTCCCTCGCATGACCAAGCAGCCCCCCCATGGTTCACGCGGACCCCTGCGGACCAGACGGGTGTGTCCGGCGGCGTGGCCTCCTTCGTGTGCAAGGCCCAGGGCAACCCACGGCCGCAGATCTCGTGGTTGAAGAAGGGCAAGAGAGTCAGCGCCCAGCGCTTCGAGGTACAGGGAGTAGGTTTCACTCTCGATTACGCACTCTCACACACCCTAGGTCGCTCCGCATGGGTGTATTCTGGGTTAGAAAATGAAAACAAAAACGAAATATCGTACGAGTTTTTTCGATTTAAAGCTTTCGTGACTGCAGGGATTCATCTTCTTGGTTCTTTCGGTAAAGTCACGTAGAAGGGAAGTAATAAAATAATAAAAATAAATCATAATAAAATAATTCTCACGACGTTTCGGCCACAACGCAAGCAGCCGTCCTCAGGTGAAGAACAGGTCTGTCGAGAAGACAGACTCACCTGAGGACGTGACTTTACCGAAAGAACCAAGAAGATCGTACGAGATGAACAATTCTTAACGAGGAGTGTAAAAAGAAGAGGGGGAGTTTTGCTCCCTGGGAGGGACGTTGGTGGGTTGGCGTCGTAAATTACGCCGGAGAAAGAGAGAGGGGGGGGAGGAAATGGTGCTTCCTCTCGTATGCTCCACACACGAGGTGGTCGCCTCTCTCCCTCACCGCCCACCCACTACGGCCCTCACCTCGGATACACCTGTGGATGATTAAAATAGCTTGAGATTTACCCACTGACTCTTTTGTGTAATGAGAAAAACGGTGCAGCGCTCTCCCCTCTGCCCTCCTCAACATTCAGAGTCGTCACTAAACATTTTGGTACCTTGGGCCAAAACGCCATCCTTGCAACGCCCCAGCACAATGTTGAGGCACCAGCTGCCATTAATTGCTTCGTTCCCAAGATTGGCCGATGCCCCCCCCCCCCCCCACGGGAGGGCTGCCCGAGGCAGTCGTCTGCCGGTCCTACCCTTGTTAAGGCACTGCTAATATTGGCTGCAACCGATTTATCTTGGGTGGCAAAGCCAACGTTTTGGTGTTCAAGCCTCCCGGGCAGAGGAGAGAGGGTGTTGGCGTGCATGCTTCCATGCGTGCCTGCATGCCTGCGTGCGTGCGTGCGTGCGTGCGTGCCTGCGTGCATGCGTGCGTGCATGCGTGCGTGCATGCGTGCGTGCATGCGTGCGTGCATGCGTGCGTGCGTGCGTGCGTGCATGCGTGCATGCGTGCATGCGTGCATGCGTGCATGCGTGCCTGCGTGCACGCTTCGCAGGGGCTGTGTGCATGAGCGAGCCGTGTGGCCTCTTGTTGTTGCTGCTTTTTTACACGTCGGGCGTTATTCTAAAGTTCCGTCACGAAATACGTTAACTTTTTTTCCCCCTCTCACAAGCGCAAACGTTGCGGAGAGCCTCCACGCTCCCAACGCGGTTGTTTGGATTCGACACCGAAATCGTGACGTCGTCACGGAAATAGTCAAATGGGGCCCAAAGTGAGATGAAGCTCAAGCAATGAGCCGGAATCAAGTGCCCACTGAAGGAGGGTTTCGAGGGTGCAGCCTACTCTGGGCTCGTCAGCGTGTGCCGCGCCAATGGCGTCAACCTGGCAAATGCCTGCCGGTGGGTGAAAACATTTCCTATCGGGCACCACGAGCGGAGCAGAAACCACGGGGAGGATGGGACGACGTTTGGTTGATGTCGTTGGCAGGTGGCGAAAGCCTTGCAGCGGCGGGGGCAAAAAACGTCCACGGGACTTGCGAACGTGCCGCTCGTAACCTACCCTGTGGGTTTCCTTCGGCTGACGAGAAACACCATTGAGTGACGTTGCTTTGGAAAAACCTCTCCGTGTGTTGTGTCGTCTGGTTTCACTTTCACGTTGTGTCTTTGCGGAGCAAGCTGCTCGAGTTTGTTGTGGCGTACGCCTATCCAGAGTTTGCCTGGCAGGTGCGTTCTTGGCAAGTCACCGTGCTGCTGCTGCTGCTGCCGCCTGCCTGCGATGGTAGCGGGATCACGCAAACAGGCCCTTTCTCATTCGTCTCACTCGGTTTTCCACTCGGCGCACGGTGGAGTTGTATGCGCGTTCAACGGTGGAGTTGCATGCGTGCATGTTTGTTGAAACTTCTTTCGCGCCGTACGTAGCCAACCGTGCTCATCGGGAGGCGCCGGTTAAATTTGCGCGAGATGCTCTACCTGGCGTGATCTTCACTTCGTGATCAAAGTCACCCCTCTGTGCATCGACGATCATAACCAAACTATGACAGATAATGGCAGTTTGGTGAGACTAATTGAAAGGGACCGGTAAATACTTTTGTAAAAACGGTGGAATGTTTCGTGCCTCCTTTGAAGTAATGAGCAAGTGCTAGAAAAGAACCCATATTTTTTCTCATCTTCGTGTCAGAAGAGCCGAAGATAAAATGTTCAGGCAAAGCCCAATTTTCTTGGCATTCAGCGCGCTCGCCGGTTACAACGTGGGATGATGGACCGCAAGGAAGAATGAAATCAAAACTGGGTTTTAATTAGGTAGCATTCGGCTCTGTTAGTGTAAGGATTCATGACTGCAGTTGCCCTGCAAGGGAAGTATTCCTTTCATTGTCAGCAACTGTTACTGGATTGTCAGAATCAGAATCAATGTCTTTAGACGAGAGGAATCCGAGGAGCTATGAAGCTTTTTTTATCACAGATGTCCAGTAGGGGCAGGTAAGAACGTTACAACAACAAACGGTACAAAAACACGATCGTAGTGCAAGTACAATAAAGGTAAACAAATCACCCGAACGCATACAAATACAATTAAACCATCCCCATCCATCTAGGCAAAGCCCACTAAGGTATTAACCTATTTTTCAAAAGTGACCTAGCCACAAATGATAGTGCCACAAAGTGGCCCATTATTTGGACATTTATAGCACCAAAATAATCTCAATAATCCCAATGCATGTTTCTAAATGTGGAGGCAAAAAACCGGAGGACCTGGAGAAAAAAAGCAAACTACGACCACGGATATAGCTGAAAATGGGACATCCGGTTAGAGATTTAAACTTCGCAGCTGTTGTTTGGCTAATAAATCCCCATAAAAGCGACAGGCGACATTCTTTTTTACCTTTTGCTGCGAGATGTTTTTTTATGTCATACCGTGGCATTGACTGTTCACAGTGCCTGTGTGGCTTGTTCATCTGTGTGGCCTGCTGTGTGGCTTGTTGAATCAGCACGCTTGTGTGTGTGTATATATCTGTGTGCTTGTGCAAGTGTGTATGTGTTTATTTGCGTATATTCGTACGATTGTGCATGCGTGGTGTGTCCGTGTGTGTTGTGTGCGTGTGGGACTGCTGAACGAATGCTAAAGTGTTGTGCACGTGTGTTACTTGTTATGTGTGCCTATCCAAGTCTGTAATTCAATGTGTCCGCCCATGCGAGCCTTTAAACTGTACGTCTGCTCGCGTGTTAGCGCGTATGTGTACACATGTACGCTCTTGCAAGCCATCCTTCCGAAGATTTTTGTTGTTGTTGTTGGTGTATCTACGTCTCTTTATCCCTACGCGGTTATTATCTGTGTGTGTCCATCATTGTTTCTCAGTGCAGATGATGGGCGTTGACGAGGTAATGTTTGGGATGCCTGTTCATCTCTCTACCCTTTGCACATGTGTACGGCAAAGCATGCAAATGTGGCTGTGCCTTCAGTGGTTTGCTGTGTGTCTAGGCTAGTTTATAATAAGCTCCCATGTGAATTTACTAATGAACCTGTGCGCATTATTAATATCCGCCTGCGTGTTTGTTTATGTGTCCGTATACATATCGTCTGTGATTGTACATGTTTATGCTGCTCGTTCGTGTGTGCGCGTTGCTGTGCATTTGTGCGCGCATGCATGAATGTGATTTCCACGTGGGTTTGTATTTGCGTGTGAATGTGCGCTGGGGGAGCGGTGGCGCCACGCTCAGAGCGCTGTGCTACAATCTCGGCGAACTGGGTTCCATTCCCGGTGCCACGGCTACCACCAGTGGCGACTACCAATATGTGGTCTTGGGTCTCTCGGAAGGCTGACTAAGCCTCAATTAAGTGCCCAGGGCAGCGTGTAAACGTCGGCACTTGGGAGACAGAGGCGTGCGGTGTGCGTTGCGTTGGCTGCAACGCCACTCCCTCGCGCATTGCACTGATTTGAATTGATGCCCATTAACAGAACTTGCCCCAACAGTTTATTAGGGCTACAGGGGGATATCTGTCAGGTGTGTTGTGTGCGCGTATGCCGGTGGTACAGCTCCTCGGTAAACGAGTGCGTGCATGCATGTAAAGCCTCCCCTCCCGATCCAGCAGTTCTAAAGAAGCAGTTCTCGAGAAAACTCATTTCTTTAGAACTGCTTTTTGTGTTTAATTTGTTGTCCTTCCCCTGTACCTCCGATTAGCACGGTTGGCTACGTACGGTGCAAAAGAAGTTCTACATTTATGCATATGTATCACGTCGGTGGTGACGTCTGCCTGTGTGCGTGCACGCGCATGCAGGTGATAGTGGTAGTGTAGCGTTCCTGCCTTCATAGGTGCTCGCTAACAGCACTTGCCCCTACAGTCCGTTAAGGCTATATGGGGGATCTTTATCTTTGTTTTTTTGTAGCGGTTAGCGCGCTGCGCTACGAACCCAGCGCCCCGAGTTCGATTCTCGCTCACGGCCAACACCAGTGACGATTATCTGAACTTGTCCCGGGCCTCCCCTAGGTCGACTGAGCCTCAAATGAGTACCTGGTGCGGTGTGTAAACATCGCGACCGGGGAGACAAAGGCGGTCGGGGCGTGGCGCCGGCCACCAACCCTCTCGTGTGCCGTGCCGTGCTTCATAGGTGCTACTCGCTGACAGCACTTGTCCCAAACAGTCTGTTAAGGCTATACGGGGGGGGTGGGGTGGCGGGGTCTTTGTCTTTGTTGTGCAGGTGATCGAGTTTGACGGCGGCCTGGGTTCCGTGCTGCGCATCCAGCCGCTGCGGCCGCAGCGCGACGAGGGCACCTTCGAGTGCATGGCCTCCAACGGCGTCGGTGTGGTCACCGCCAGCGCCCAGCTCAGCGTGCTGCAAGTCGGACCGACCGGTGAGGACGCCCGCCCACCTCGTTACTCCCCGTACCTCTTCTACCCGACTCCCCCCCCCCATCCCCCCAGCATAACCGCCATGTGGCCCTGCAGAGCCGCAACCCACCTCGGCGTTTGACCGCTCGTCGTCGCAGAGCTTCGTGGTTGGATTCAAGATTTGAAGCTTTCGTGACTGCAAGGATTCATATTCTTAGGTTTTCGGTAAAGTCACGTTGGTAAAAAAAATTTAAATTAATAAAAGTTAAATAAAAATAAAATAAAAATCACGACGTTTCGGAGGCAACACAAGCTTCCGTCTTCAGGTGGAACCGTCACAGCAAGCTTGCTGTATCAAGTAAGTGGTTGGAGCCCAGCAACCGGCTTGGTTAATGCTGTTGGTGTGTGTAGTTGTTAGTTTGTTGTCCGCCCCCACCCACCCATCCCTGCCGCAGCTCCGATTAGCACGGTCGGCCACGTGCGGTGCGAAAGAAGTTCAACATACGTGCAACCGTAAATACCGTACACGCGCCGTCCGCTGCAAGGCATCGGACGTTAAAGATCCAACGATGTTTCCGCACATCGAAGGGGCAGATGCCGAGACGTTGTCACGGCGGGTGTTTGAGGCCGCGTGCCTACTGCGCAGCAGTGGCGGGAGCTGGAGGAGGGAGGCTAGAAATTGGTTGGCAAAGAGGGGTGGAGGTGAAATCGACGGCGTTTGCCACGAGGACGTCTTGATCACGTGGTAATGGTCACGGGCTCCGGCGCTTTGGGTGTCCAGCATGCTAACGTGCGTGTCAAGCTGTAAGGTGGCAAATGTCGTGACTCGCCCTCCTCCCGATTCAGTTAACTCATTACGTTTGGGGGTTTATCTTCTTGGTTCTTTCGGTAAAGTCACGTAGAAGGGAAATAATAAAATAATAAAAATAAAACATAATAAAATAATTCTCACGACGTTTCGACCACAACGCAAGCAGCCGTCCTCAGGTGAAGAACAGGGCTGTCGGGAAGACAGCGTCTGAATGACGACTGAATGACGCTGTCTTCTCGACAGACCTGTTCTTCACCTGAGGACGGCTGCTTGCGTTGTGGCCGAAACGTCGTGAGAATTATTTTATTATGTTTTATTTTTATTATTTTTATTATTTCCATTCTACGTGACTTTACCAAAAGAACCAAGAAGATGAATCCCTGCAGTCACGAAAGCTTTAAATCGAGGTTTGGGGGTTGTCATTTGATTTTTTCTATTTTTCTGTTCACGTTGCAAGTGTGTGAGTGCAGTGCAGTGCGTGCCCATCGCATGTGACATGTAAGAAGCATAAAATATAATCAAATTGCACTCGCACTGTGCAGTGCAATGCATTGTCAGGCCAGGAACGAACCCGAATTGATTAACTGATGTGCATCGTTCCGTGTCTTGTTTCGCGATGAAAATAAATACACCTCGAGAACTCCATTTGTCCACCATATGTTACTCTGATTTCACTTAAAATTATATTTAAAAAACTATTCCTCCCTCTCAGAAAAGCCCCAAAGGAATGAGAAGAGAGTTTACACATTTCTAAAAACCTCTAATATTATATGTTACCGAACAAAGATCATACCTTGTCCGAAACTCAACATCGATACCTTAAGCCGCTGGTTCCTTCCAGTCAAGATGAGCCCACACTTGACGCTATACGATAAACATGACTCAAGTTAAGTCGTGTAACTCACCGACTTGGACACACAAATTACATTCTAGATTTGAAGCTTTCGTGACTGCAAGCATTCATACTCTTTGGTTTTTTCGGTAAAGTTACGTAGGTAAAAAATAAAATAAAGTAAATAAATAACTGAAGGCGGAAGCTTGTGTTACCTCCGAAACGTCGTGAATGAATTTACTTAATTTTCTACGTACGTGACTTTACTGAAAAAAAAACAAAGAGTACACAAATGACATTCCCTCAACAGACATGCAGTTTAACCGTCGAGTTTTGTGTCTAGTTGGGAGGCATCAAGGCCATGTACCTGCTTGGGGGGACACCAGCCTGTGAGTGGATTCACATTAATCACGCAAATTCCACCTTAAATGCTCCCAGAGCATGCACGCAAACGAGCCACATCAGCACACACCTGCACAACATGGCAACGACAAAGATCCCCCATATAGCCTTGAGCGGACTTTTTGGGGCAAGTGCTGTGAGCGAGTTCCTACGAAGGCCGACACGGCACGTGAATGGAGCGAGTGGCCACTGCCACGCTTGGTCGCCTTTGTCTCCCCAGTGCTGATTGTTACACACTGATCTAAGAACTGATTTAAGAATAGGTCAACCTAAGGGAGGCCCAGGACTGGTTCAAATATTCGCCACTGTTATTGGTCGTGAGTGAAAATCTAAATCGGGTCACACTAGGGTCGATTTTCACAGCACAACAACCACTACACTACCGCTTCCCACAACCTAACACACATGCACGCACAAACACTGCCCTTTGCAACTCAAGCATACAGCTGTATCCGTGCCCGCAGCCGATAAGATGAAGTGAGTAACTTGTGGCTGGGTAATGTAGGAATCGTAACTGAGGAAGTATGTCGTCTCGTGACTCCATTAGCCAGGGGGTGCTGCGGATGTTAACTACCTCGCTTGGTATGCAGGAGGTCGTGGGGATTCGAATCCGACCTTGATGCCTATATATTAAAAGTTTGTATGTTCTCCCCGTGGTCACGTGGATTTTTCTCCGGGTCCTTCGGTTTGTCCCTCTACATTTAGAATGAACAAGTGCTTAGCGTACTTGACTAAACATTATTTTTTTTTTCACCAGGTAAGGCCCACTGAGCAATTTAGCTCTTTTTCAGAAATGACTTTGCCACAGATGATTGCTCGGCGAAGTGGCTTATCATGTGGACATTTTTAGCAACTAGATGCTCTGTTTCTAAATGTGGAGGGAAAACCCAGAGGATCCGGAGAAAAATCCACGTGATCATACAAACTCTAAATATCCAGGTTTCAGGCTTGATATCGAGCCCACGACCTCCTGTATATCGGGCGAGGGAATTAACATCTCGCCAAACGATAAGCAACGTCATTGGTCTATCATTTGTGGCCAGGTCGCTTGTGGAAAAAAGAGCTATATAGCTCAGTGGGCCTTACCTGGTAAAATAAAAAATAGTTTATAGTTTTACGTCTCGATTACAGCCCCTTGCACCATGCGGCGTACAATTGCCTTGACATTTCCCCCATGACGCGTACCCTGTGGTATATATACGCGCAAGCAGTGTAATAAATAAGCAGGCAGAGAAAAAATATACAACCGCGCGTCCAGAACGGTCTCAACGCTAAGTGGGAAACTGTTCAGGGGTGAAGAGGTATACGGAGATACGTAGAGAGAGAGGGAGAGCACGAAAGAAAGATGGGAAGAGAGATAAACGGTGAGAGACAGAGCCAGAAAGAGATAGCTATGGAGAACGCAGAGAATACAGAGAGAGAGACATTCAAGTTATGAAGATAGAGAGATGTGAAGAGAGAAAATGGGCGAGCAATGCTGAAATGTAGAGAAGACAGACATAGAGAGGCATACGAGATATGAAGATAGACATGAAGAGAGTGTTGGAGAGACAAACACAGAGCAATGCTTAGAGAGATGAACAAAGAGTTATGCACACAGACTGAACAACAAATACATCGATACAGATCTAAATATGATGTATAAACAGAGGGACATAGCGAGACCGACAATAAAATGGCGAGAGGATACATGGAGAGAGACAGAGTGAAGATGCATGGAGAAACGCAGACACAGACACGAGCACAGTGTTAAAGAGATGGAGGTACAGTTGTGTGCACAGAGAAGACGTTTTTGGGAGCTCCCAATCCCTGTGGCACCAAAAGATTTAAATCTATCTCGAGCACGTCTTAAGTTTTAAATTCGAACACAACAACTAGAACTGTAACGTTGAATGTCAGACCCCACCCCCTCCAAACCCAACCCTGAATTTGAATGTCTAATCCTGACCTTTAACTTCAACCCGAGCTGCCAATAACGGAGATCTGCGCGACGTTTCACTTCATGACGGAGCGCAGCGCAAACGCGAGTTAATTCATCCATTCAAGCTGCTCACTTGTATCTTCGTCCCACAAATCCTGCACCTAATCGCTCGCTCCCCATCTAACTTAATCACGTCCCATTAACAAAAACAAATGTCCTTTCTAATCTTTTTCCTTCCAATTCCATGGACTTTATTCCCATCGCTAATATTGCAATTGCTCATCGTTCGGCAGCATGCCGGGTCGACGGCACCTCGCCGTTACGTTGCAACTGCAGCGGCATAAAAAAAAATAAGCACCAAAAACTTTTCCTTATCTTAATTAAATGTCACCCACACATATATATACAGGGAATTGTGGGAGAAAACTGGCTTAAAGCTTATCGGCCAAAACATCGACTTTTGTATTTGCTTGGTATTTGCCGAACTCTGCAGCCATCACCATTGTGCTTCTATCGCGTACATTTTAAACCCAGAAAGCCTTTGCTTGCAGGGGGTGGTGGGGGTCTACAAACAAGAGCACTCGTCGTTCAACGCCAAACCCCTCGACCCCTAAGCCTCCTGCTACCCCCCCCCCCTCCCCCGCCGGCTTCCTTAAGTCGCCCGACAAACCTCTGCCATTACCCTGCCCCCCCCCCCCCGCCACGACCTGCATGTCCCCGTGCATTACAGAAAGATTAATCGCCATCTCACGCCGTCCTCGTCCCGTTATCTACGTGGACAGCTTGCGGCCGTTCGCTGAGAAGTGCATGCCACTGAGGCATCCTCTCCCCCCCACCCCCTTTGCTTTACTGCCTCGAGGGTACCTGTGTGTGTGTGTGGTGGGGTGGTGGTGGGGGGGGGGGGTACTTCTCGCATCCACAGGGCTCTGTCAGACTTTCTTGATCACCCCCTTTTAGAACTGCTACCTTTGATGTTGCACAACTCTTCCATCTCACTATCTCTGTCCACCTCTCTCTCTCTCTCCGGTCCCTTTTCATTTCTCTTTCCTTACGCCTCACCACTCACTTGCGGGTCTCTGTGGGGCAGCAGCTTCGGTCCACGTATGCATTGCGCAGGCCATTTTTGTCAATCCGCCGCTGGATGAAGGCCTCCCTCACGCCGCGCAAATCATCGGGGGTCGGCGGGGGAGGTTGTTTAACTGCACTTTGGGCCATCGATGTAGCACTGCAGCAGTGACCTGTGGCTCTTTGTTTTATGCACGGCGGTCACCCAATCCAAGCACTATCCACAGTTGGCTCTGCTTTAAGTCTCCGCGATCTGACAAGATCGGACGCATTGCATTGAGGGCGATTGGGTCAAAAGGCGCGAGCAGCCTCAATGTTCATCTTGATATGCCGCGGGATTTTCCCCAAACTCTCTGGCACCCAGGCATTGAGTGTGAACGTAATGTGAATGCCCTCGCGGTGTAAGTTGCTTGGTCCTTGGCTGCTTTTGTTGATGTGATTTGGGACTCTTCATTGGATTCCACTTACGTAGCAATGACAGCGAAGCCTGCACAGGAGCATTTACAAACTCGCTTCTAACAACGGGGGGAGCCTCGACCTGAGATTATAGGAAAGGTAATTTTCTCCTGCGTAGGTTTTTATGGATGGTCTATATCGCTCCATCCGATGTCTTCTTCTTCTGATTCTGCCTCTGCCTCTGCTTCTTCAGAAAGCACCGTATTTTCTTCAGCACGATGTCCGATGTTCTGTGCCATTTGCATTTGCAGTGCAACCGGACAAAACAAATCATCAGAGATATGTCACGGCGACCAGACGCGGCTTCAACAGCCTGACATGGACAAATCTATCGTGGGCTATGACAGGTGCATGATGCATTAAAATTATCAGCTGTGCTTGCTCAGCAGTCCTTCCTGGGCTCTTTGAATACAAGATGGATTTGTGGTGCACTTGGTGGCAGGTGTGTGGTTGATGCTGCTGCACCCAAGCCCACAACCTGCATTAAAGGAATTGCACCTAATTGAAATCTGCATGCAATTCAATGCTGATGTTTTTAACAATCATGCCATGTATGGCCATCCTAAAAAAAATTTTTTACCAGGCTTTTGTTCGGCACGATGTCTAACGTTTCGCTCCATGTGCTGGAAGCTCATTCAGGAACACGATTCAAGACTCAATTTGGAATCTCATTTCAGTCCCTGAAGAAGCCCCAGCAGCACGTTGAGCGAGATGTCAGACTGCATGCCGAGCAACACGCGGCACAATCTGAACACACAGCAGAGAACTGGAATGTATTTTTGAACGTGGGGGGACGCTCAAAGCTGATTAATGTCGGTAACGCACCTACGTCTTGCACGACAGGGCAACGAGTTTTGGAGTTGAGTGAACCCGCGTCCAAGTTGACCTCCGATTGCCCTTGATAAGTCCACCAGGCACCAGACACTAGATCCCTCGTAGCTTGAAATCCTAACGGTGGCTTTTTAATGCTACTATGGGAAGGAAAAAAAAGAAGCCTTCTTTTATCATGTCGTCTTTGTCCAGCTCCGCGTCAAGACATTGAGTGGATAAACATTTCCATTGTCCTGATCTCTTGAGTTTATCCTTCACTCTGCTGGCCCCACCGTGTCTTCTGCACAACACTCAGCTCATGCGCCTGTGTCTCCATTCCCCTTCTAGTGATAATGTAATCCAAGGGCCGTGAGTGTGATCCTCATTCCAAGCTTCAAAGTGTGCCTCATTTAGCTCATCTCACGGCAGGTGCTCGGAACCTCTCTACGGTCGGAGGTGCAGTTGAGTTCGCAGTAATAGGTTTGCCACAGCGGTGCGATGTTATATTCTCGGTGTCCTAACGCATTTTTTTAATTGCCCCTTGAATTATTAAATGGTCATCACTGTAGTGACCCCGAAAGCAATTGTTGGTCTAGATTATGTTAACGTAATCACATTATGAAGCATTTAAAGTGCATCGAGAGTTTTCGGGCTCCAATGTGCAAAGCGTTAAAATAAAGTAATATTTTATTTTATTTTACCAGGTAAAGCCCACTGAGCTATTGTTCGGAAGCAACCTGGCCATCACAGATCGTACCTCATTGAAGTTGATTATCACGTGGAAATGTACAATTGCTGAGCCACGCGCCGCACAAATCTCCAACGTGGTGAAACGCACTCGGAATGGCACGCTCGGGTCGTTTTCACCGTAACTTTGTTCATTTTTGAACCATACAAAAAAAACTACGAAATTGCTGAATAAGACACCGACAGCAGGTTTCTTCCTGTAAAAAACAGGATTGCTTCACATTCACCGCTCACTCCTCTTGCGAGGGCGTATAACACGCGTGTTCGGAGGGGGATGTTACACGTGTTTTCCGATGGGATATAACACGCGTTTTCTGACGGGATATAAAATGCGTGCGTGTTCAGGATGGATATAACACGTGTGTTCTGGGCCCTTGCACTGCTCGAATGATCTCTACTCATTTCGCCACCGGCTGTGTCTCCAATCAGCGAGACCTGCAGTTACTTGGGGTGGGAGGTAAATGACGTTCTCGGCTAATCGAACTTTCTTGGGCTGTAAGGTGGCCATGCGAAGGCAGTTTCGCAATGGATTGTTGAATCTAGCCGCGGGAGAGATTTGACACCACTCTGGCACGTGTGGGTATTCTCCGGCATCTCCAGTTACTGCTACATGCCAAAACTATTTTTTTTTCATTTGGATTGGCCAAACATCCCAATCTCGCAGGACAATTATGATAAAATACTGAGACTCAGTGAAGCTTTCCTAGGCAAATAAAGTGCATTTTGATGATGATGTTAATTATTCTATAACATGTTTAAAAGATAACACGTCAAATATTGCCAGGGAGGACCTATTAGGGGTGCTACAGAGCTCAACAACCTGTGTAGTGTGTAATGAAACCTGGGACAATGCTAAGTACGTGCGCTCTGTGGTATGATTTTATTTCAGGTTCGTGTGTAACAGTGTAAGACTGGCCTCGGCCAGTGATGGCAAAATGTTAACTACCTTTCTTGGCATACAGGAGGTTGTGACTTCGATTCCGACCCTGACGCCTGTATATTTGGAGTTTGCATATTCTTCTGTTTGCTGCGTGGATTTTTCTCTGGGTCCTCCGATTTTTTCCTCCACATTCATGGCCAGGTCGCTTCTGAATGAAAGCTACATAACTCAGTGGGCCTTACCTGGTAAAAAAAAAAATATATAGTAATTCTGGAGCACCGGTTCTGGCATCCTCTTGCGATATTGCACCATTCAGTTCCATCCACGGCTGTCTCATAGAGCGCAGCACTTACTGCAAGGGCTCGGGCTTTTCAAAAATGGGCTTTTCCTTTGGACACATCAACAAAAACGCGTGTCGTGCGAAACGGGTTATTAGGAAAGGGACCGGAGTTTAGTTGATCACTAGCGCAAATAATAGGTCGTATCGATTGCTCTAAACAGATCCAGTGTGGAGTAATACAAACTAATAATGAAAATTGTTGCCTTTCATTGTTTTTTTCTTTCGTTCTCTTCCCTAAAAAAAATCCTACAATCGATGAAGTGTATAACGGATCAGGGCGTCTGCCTCACTTAGCGTAATTTGCTTTTGGGAGAGCGATTGCGCTCGTCGGACGGTGGACGAGAGAGGCAGGCAGTGGCGCTGAGAGCAGACTGCGGAGGCGATGACAAGAAGGGCGGAGTGGCACCAGGCCCCCCGAGGCTTATTGAGATGGCTTTGATAAAATTAGATTTTGCTGTTGCTTGACCTTGAAAAGGAAATTCCACAGCAACCACCGGGAGAATAAGATCGCTCTGTGCAAACCTTCGCTGACCCCAGGAAGCCACGGCCGCACAACCTACAGCACCTAGCAAGCCCTTGTGGTCACACATCCAAGCACTAATCCGTCTTAACCCTGCTTAGTTTCAGAGACTCAATGAGGTCCGCTGCACCAAGGGTGCTTTGGCGCTAATAATTGTTACGGGTGACAGCTGCTTGTTTCATAGCAATAGTGTGATTTTCATCATCGTTATCCTGCGCCCATGATAGTTCCGCTACAGGATGAAGTTATCGCCATCTCTCAGCAGTCTACACGTGTACACTAGCCGATTTCAGTACTCTGTCTCCTCGGTCTCGGATGCGTTCCATTCCTTGGCTACCACTCTTGTCACTATTCGTAATCATCATTCCTTCTCGTGACGTGTCCTGCGTAAGCCCACACACTGACAGTTTGAATTGTGTCCTTTGCTTGAATTATACCCTGAACACCCTTCCAAATGAGATATATTCCTTTTTAAGGGATTATCCAGGAGAAATATACTTTCTATAATCTAACAATAATCTTTCCGTCTCTCCAATGCATGCCTTCCAGGCATACAATTGTCATGATGATGATGATGATGACAACAATGATAAAAACAAATGATTTAGTGTCAATGCAGTCTTGTTGGTTGATTTCGCATCACAACGAAAACAAACCTCCGGGTTCTGTGACGGCACCTCCTTGGATTTATGCTATCCTCTGGACATCGGGAACCAATATTTTCCCTAGCGCCGCTGGGCTGGCTGCATATTAAGATTAGGGTTGTTCTCCTCATTCTGTTCTCTATTCATCATTGAGGGGGGGGGGGGGCTGTCGGGTGAGACCTGTGGGTATTGTGTTCAGCCGCCAGAGCAGCAGAGACGAGGTAGGGTTGCCACCTGTCCCGGTTTCGCCAGGATCATCCTCATTATGAGCTCACAGTCGAAGGAAATCTCATAGGTGTCCGCTCGCGACACGAAAAGTGTTGGCCTTAGTCAGTTGTGTAATAATTCGCCACTCGAGACTATAATTAAATTTAAGTGCAATTCTCCCCTCACGTATTGGTCGATGTTCTTCTTCCCCATGATATGTGCCGGTTCTTTTTAAATCCTTTATATTAAGTTCACTTGCTTGCTTGCTTGCGTGCTTGCTTACGACCGTGCAAATCTTTCGGTCGTTTTTTAACCCGCTTCCCGTTATCCAATCGAGCTGACATTTTGCACACAGACTCGTTGTGCGTGACAATTAATGTTCGTGAATTTTTTTTCTCCAAAATTTTACACTGTTTAGGGAAAACAAATTAAATATTTAATTACCAATTGCTTAATACTGGCAGACAATCATCTGACCCATAGGTGGCAGCCATCTCAAGCCAGAGGACGAGAGGACTCTAGCCGCCATGCATATAAAGGATTTATAGTGAAAAACTTTGTTTTTACGGGTTATACTTATTGTACCCTGGCAGCGGCATGCCCCTGCACGTGATTTGGGAGATGTCCCCGTGTCTGCTCGGGGCACAAAAACAATCCCACGCATTGTAAGGGGTCGTTAGGCAATACGCCGTAATTTATCTGTTTTAGTGACGTCAAAGATCCCATAACGGCCTTCTTAAGAGGATTCCACTGGGTCCATGTTAGTGTCCCAGCCAGATTAGGCACGTCCATTAAGTAATGTAATACATCAGCCACCACTTAAAAATGAGATTTTTTTTTTTTAAAATTATTACTCCACCGAGCCACTGATCATTGTCATCGTACAGAGCACGAAGTGAATGAATGATTGCTCGGGGTGAGGGCAGAGGAAGCGAGGGGTGGGGGATTGACGAATTCCTGAGAGAGTGAAGCTGCCGTGTACAGGACGAGCATTCGAACGCACGCAGCGAATTCGGACGCAGTAAACGGCGTCACAACCGCAAAACAAAAACGCCGGGCTGGACAAGAAGCGAGAATAACCATGACACCCCCCCCCCAGACGATGGTGGGTAACGGTTAAGGCCAAACTGCATCTCGAATTAACAACGTGAGTGGGAGAGAGGGGGGAGCGACAATTAGGATGAATGAAGCTGAAAAGGGGGCCAAGGGAGTGGGGGGGGGGAGCATGTTATTCACACACAGTTACAGCAATAAAAACAACGTTTGTATCACGCCACCCTTGGCATACTCGTCTCTTAGCCAAAGAGGGCTCGGATCATTGTGCACCGCGTGTGGTGCGGACACGCGCGCTCGTTAACGATAACACATGGAACAGGAATGGAAATGTGTGTGTAAGGAATTGTGGAGAGATGCACACTTGGAATTGCATTGAGAGACAAGAAGGAATACGTGGAGATTTGAGAGCATGTCCAGGTCAACGAATGACACAATGTAAGCTGTCAAGAAATGCACGTTGGGCTTCGGCCAAGACATGTTTCTTTGAAGAGATGATGGCCGATGGTCAAGAATAATGATGGCGTGACCGCCAAGGAACGGAGTGCATCTGAGAGGACGTGAACCAGGAGATCGAGTGAAGAGATTAGCTCGCTTGCTTAGAATACCTCGGGATCACGAGAGTTTGTGGCGGATTGTGGAGGCCGTCATCCAGCGGTTGGGCAGTGTTCTTGTTCTGTCGTGTGGAAATAGCAACATTTGCGAGGGTAGATTTTATTTCTCCATACTGTGTTCACCTTTTAGTCTTCCTCTGATCTAACACTGGTTTGACAAGGCCATGAAGAAGGATGTCTCTGGTGGAGGCCAATCAGTTTCAAGGACAATGCATTTATTATCAGAGCACGTTTGTTTGCATGTTTTGCCCCAAGTATGTTGCATGTTTTGCCCCAAGTATGTTGCATGTTTTTCCACAAGTATGTTGCGTGAACATCTTAACACCTCCTGTTTTATTGGCGCAGAGCAGGGTAAAACCTATTCTCATACTTTTTCATGAACTTAGGAAGCTAGTCCAGAACATAGCAGTGGACTTATCATTGCTGATGATGTTTAAGATGATGATGTCAGGGCCACAAGGCATCTGCCTCGCTCGACCGCATTGTTTTCTATTGTGCCGCAGCAGACGCGAAATGAAAACACGGCCCATTCTCTCACTTCTCGTTACTGTCGTTTTCCCCTCCAGAGCACAATTCTCCACCAGTGTTTCACCGCACCTCCTCGAGTACACGAAGCCTTCCCCTTCTGTTGCATATCCACTCCGTACTGGACTCACTTTTTGTTTTCCCATTTCTCCACTTCGCTGTTGCCCTCACCCTGAGTCTCCTTCTTCACTGCAGAGCCCTTTTGTCAATCCACTGCTGGATGAGGGTCTCCCCACGTCTCGTGTATTGTGGGGACTGCTTAACCATACTTCACCACGTTCTCCAGCGTGGTTTGGTGAAGGTGGGGAGCAAACACCTTCGAGCATGGTACAATACAACCGTGGATTTAGCTGCGCTGGTATTCTACCGACGAAATAATTTGGCCCCACATTTAGCTGGAATAATTTTTCTGCGTGATGGTCCAAGGTTACTCTTGCAAATGAGACTAATCTGGTCTCTTGAGTTCTCTTCTGGTAAAACCATTGAACTTCACTTAAATCTGCTCGGCTTCCTCCCATATTACTGAGTCTCATTCCATTGCCACTTAACGCTCGCGCATAGAAATCGCTCGGTGATACTGCTCTGGCAGTGATTGTGCACAAATAACCAAAGACTCCCATGTAGTTCTAATATTCGTCCGTGGCTTTTCTTTAATTGCATTTTTTTTCGTTCACGATTGTATCGTTTAAAATTGTACCAGTATTATTTGGAAACAAATTAGTCTGTCTTATGTCATTGGTCAAATCTGGCTGGCGTCGCAGAATGTTTCCGAGCCATGCTGTGACATGGTTAGGAGGCCATTGTGGTCAAATGTGACCGAGTCTCAAGCCACTTGAGCTAAAAAAAATATTGCTTTTTTATTCCATAGCCTCCAGACCCTCACGCCAATTACACACAAGCATTATTCATCACCGGGAAACCGAGCAAAAGAGCATTGTGGGCACGTATGCATTTGAGGAAAATCCGGTGAACAAAAAAGTTATTGATATAGGTTCACAAATACTAATTACCAAAATATTGTAGCTAAAACACCAGAAAATTTGAAAATCAGCGATTTATAAAAACACGAGCAGTGACGAAAACAACAGCGCATGCTCGCAGCGCGTGCAGACTAAACCACGTGACTCGACGTGTCACTGTATGTAGTTGGGTAACAATGACAGCTCTAACCGGAGCACATTCGAAGGTTCAAAAAGTAAATTAGCATAGCGTTTTAGCCTTGTAGATATATTGATACAGTACAAGTAAGCTGGGCTTACGCAAAAAAATGATGTTATAACTAACTACAGGTATATATTTTTATTTAAAATTCTGCTGAAACACTGCACAAAAATGTGTATAGACAGTCATTTGGGTGTCAACCCCTCTGATTGTGTCACCCGTTGCGGCCTGCACCCCCCGCACCCCCTTAGTAACGCCACTGCCTCTGTCTGCCAGAAACCAGCGCTACGCGCCGTAGTGACCCATTCTATGTCACTCCACATGCATGTGTGTATGAATGTGGATGTGATGCCACATTCGCCAGCCATTTAGGTGCACAGAACAGGATGGCATGCTGTGTTAGGTCGGAAGTGTCTTCGCCTCGTGCTGCTTTCTAAAATCTCCTTGAGTCTAACTTCTGTACGGAACTGTTCACGAAATTAATGCATCACCATCAGCCATGATCACTGCTGGATACCTCCCTCAATCTGTCACAATCTGTCACGATCCTGGAATGTAATAATCCACTTCAGACCTGCACATGGGATAATTTAATCACTCCCATTTCCTATGGTTGACATCCTCTCGGATTCCATTCCATTCCTTGGCCAGCCCATCGTGGTCCAAGAACATTGTCCATAGTCCCGTCCAGCCGTGACGTGTCCTGCCCAAACCCACTCACTTTCCTTAATTAACAGTTTGAGTGCCTTATGAATCTCAATATAATCCCAAGCGTAGATTTATTATTAATTAGTATTTTTGTACGTACATACACGCTTCCACTATATCGTACACATCACCTTGAGTGTGACTTTCACCCTGACGTGTTAACGTATATATTTATGAAAATGGCTAGCGGCTCACCGTGTCTTTTTGCAGCTCAATAATTTAATTAATCGGCTGCCCCGGGGGAGGCGGGGGGCGGGGTGTATAATTCACCGTGTCGAGGTACTGAGCCAGCAACTCTCAGAATTACTGAGCCGAAGTAGGGCCCGTAGGTGGATATGTTTGTTCGTTTCTCAGTGCGCTTGTCCTGGTGAGAGTCGCCGTGGCAGCGTGTCAAGTCAAGTTCAAGTTCACGTATTAGGTATAGCCCTGTGAGCCATTTGGCTCTTGAATCGGGTGCAACCGCAACAAACAAAAAACTAAAACATCAACAAAAAAACATCTTAAAGTGAATATGTAACTAAGTGCAAATAGAAAATCCAAGAAAAGACAGCAAAATATTGCAGAAAAAAAACCGTACACCAACGCTGTCCCAGTGGATGCAAGTCAAACAACAACAACGAGTCGTGGCGGTCCAGACCTCCCTTTCCTTGGCGATGGACTCCAGAGGCGTAGCTAGGATATTTTGCGCCCGGGGACGAACTATAAAATTGGCGCCCCCCCCCGTTTAATCACATTTTCCTATTACATCGAATAAGGAATACCAATTTCAAGTTTAATGAAATATTGTATTTAAAGAAGCAAATTTATATAAATTATATTACATGGCTCACTCAGTCACTGTCGTAGACTGGTTGACATAGTCTACAAAAGATGAATTTTTCTTGATTTCACTGTCGCAAACTGGTCAATCACGTAATCAAAATCTGTTTTTTCCAATGTTTCTCTTTCAACGCTCAGAAGAGCAAGATCGCTGAGACGATCTTGTCCCATTGAAGCACGCAAATACGACCAGATACGCTTCAATTTGCTGAACGACCACTCACAGCTTGCAATTGAAACTGCTGTTGTTAATAAAATTTGCAGTGAAATTCGCAAATTCGGAAATATGTCGTCTCCATTAAACACAATAAAACCAAGAAGATCCAAAGAAGTTTCTGGTAGAACTTCATTCCGGTTACTGAGCAGCAGTTTGCAATCTGGTGGTCTAGCTAACACAGTAACACTCTCACTTAGTGTCCACCAGCGAGCATGGCTCGGCTCTTCGGTCAGTTCAAATATAAGGTACGAGCAACGTACACGTATAAGTGAGCCTTGTAGTTAATGCTGCTAGATGAAGACCACGCTATGTTGACGTGCGTGGGCTGCTCCGGCTGCTGCAGCCACCTGGAGCGTGGTGGTGTCACTAATAAGAACTACAAATAGGCCGTCGTAGTTTCCGCCACCAAAAAACAGGCCAGTGACTAAGGCTGAAAGACTGCCGCCTGTCTGTTGTTTGGGACGTTCTTCCATGTAAGTTCTTAATAGGCGCGCGAACCAAAATGTAATTACATGACATGTAGGCTGTGTGGCGGGATATATAACTTTTAGGTTGAGGTGTAGATTTGTGCAGTAGTTTCAGGCTGCCGCGCCCGCCGCAATAAGTTATAATGTAACGTTGTAAGCCTCATTTTGGCGCCCCTTTACCTTGGCGCCCGGGTCCATATGTACCCCCCTGCCCCCCCCCCCCCCCCCCCCCCCCCAGCTACGCCTCTGATGGACTCTAGCTCTTCCTGGGGAATTCTCAGGCGTTCACAGGCCAGCCGAGCGACATCGTCCCACCAGCGTGTCCTGGACCGGCCCCGCGCGGGTGGATATGCGAGAAACAAAAAATCCGTCTCCTGCCTCTGGATGGATTCCCACATGAGGGAAAAAAAAACAAGAGAGATGGTCTCAGCCCCTAGGCCCTGATGACTCTGCATTAAATGTGCACATAAACGCGCGCACGCACGCGCGCCCAGGTTCTGAGAAAAAAATTGTATATTCTGTCTCCGTGGGACTTTCACGTGTCTATAAAAAAGATGGGGAGGGGGGGGCGAGAATTGATTGATTCGCGCACGAGCCATTTCACTTCATTCAATTGAGCACAGGGAACTAATTGCACGTGAAAAGAAGATGGGATAATTGTGGCATTTCTTTGCCAGTTAATAACTGGGCAGCCTTTCGTTGCCAGAGTGAGGCCGCTGGCAGGGTAGTGAGAGGAACCTTTAAAATTGCCCCATCGTTGGGATTGTTTCTGGCTGCGATCTCCACGATAAAGCAATCAGCAGCCACTCTCTGTTTGCCACTCGGCAAGTGGGCAAGATGGCAAGGTTTGAAGGTGGGCGGGTGAGACAAGTGGGAGAGGGGGCGATGGCAATTGCGAGTGCAACAGCTGGATTGAGCAGTGCGTTCAATAACAAAACGAGCAACAGGGTGTTCCTAAGTGTAATCGTCAGGTGTGACCTATCGTGACCTGCTCCATGAGTTGCATGAAAAAGCAGTTGGGCATTTAATGAACAAGTAAAAGGTGTTAATGCAGGTGAGGTTTTGTTTGTATTAATCCCTGTAAATATTGAAGTGTAATTGCGTTCACCATTTTTCAGAGGCTTCTCGTCATTTTATTTTAATTTCGATATGTCCTGTCTCAACTTGGTACGATGGGTTTTGTTTCAAGGTGGTAAAATGGGATTCTTAGTGTGGTACTTTACTTACGATAGTCACCGTAATCTTAGTACCATCAGAGAAAGGCATTTGGGGTTATTCGGGGTTGGATAGCACACTCACAGAGACCATGTGCTTTCTCCACCAATCAGGGTAATGCGATAAAAGGCGCAGTGGGTAGTACACTTACCAACACTCGCAGAGTGCCTTGTAAAATGTGCTCTGTCCAACCACTTGATATTTCCACCACTATCGAGTTGACAAGCTGATTAATAACAACCAAGATCTTATCCTTGCTTCTGGATGACCCGAAGATAAAAATCGTTTGCGTGCTGGGGGTGAGGGAAAGCAACATGGGGTTATTTCAACAACGGTTCTTCCCCCAATTCCCCTGCTCCCCCCCCCCCAACCGTTCGGTAAAAGTGAATTCCTCGCCATGCTTTTGATCGGAGCGAGCCATGGGCGAGAGAGTGTGTGCGCGTGTGATTCGAGACAGCGATTACAGCACCCGTGAATTGTGGAAGAGGCCGTTCGTAATGGGCTGCTGTGGTTGCCAGTGTGATTTATGTGTACGGGGTCTGAAGGACAAACAGTCAGAAAGCTTTACGTGTGCGCCATTCAAACGCCCCCCCAACCATCCACCCACCTCCCTCCCATGCCCCCCCCCCCCCCCCCACTGTAATGTCCAGTCTCGTTCGCCTGTCTGCATTTCTACAATTTGTATCGACGGTGGGCAGCTGCGTGTACACCCGCACACGCTACCACCAAGAATTCTCAGAATGGGTGAACAACTTGGAAGAGAAAAAAACAGGCTTAGCTGACAGCAGCTTTGCCAATCCAATGCTAGACGAAGGCCACCTCGAGATTACATATTTTTTTAAAAATATTGATACTTGAATTGAATTGTGACCCAGGAAACACAACATGTCATCGAGTTGCTTAAGGTGGGATTAATCATTAAACACCTTGCCTGAATGCCACTGGCCATAGCATGAAGATACAGTTCGCGGGTTGGGACACAATCAATCTTTGTTTTTCAACTGGCGAGCAGAGGAAACATCCACTTTGCTTTGTTCACCAAGATGCATTCTTCTATGCACCCATAGCAATTTGCCCCAAATGTCATTTATTTGGCACGGCTCTTAAGGGAAGATATGGGTTTTTTTATATTCCGCTGACAGGGAACACCTGCTGATCCCAAAATGCGAACCATTTGAGGGCACTTTCCTAAATTGGCTGAAATGTAGATTTTGCCGCCTCTCTCCCATCCACGACGTAGCACGGGGCTCCGAGACATCGGTGCTGTTTTCATTGTGACAATTAAGGGTTGTTAAGAGGGCCGTTCATTTGCACTTGACCTTAAGGTAGGTGGTTTGCCGGTCGGAGGGGGGATTGAGCCCCGCACTTACGGGATAACAAAGTGCGTGATGTAGTGCACGTGTGCGCGATGCCCAAGTGCTTATTATTAGGCTGCAATAATACGAGAGAGCGAAATAGCTGCTTTCGGTATGCACTGTCGTTTTAATGAAAATGTAAGAATTCTGTAGGCTAATATCAAGAGGTGAGAAAGAATTAACCCAGCCGGCGATTTGATTAATTTTTGTGGGTCAAGGTTGCACTTTTTTTCAATTACAAGAAGAAAAAACGAATCGGAAAACCTGGAGAAATCCTCACCTATATGGTGAGGGAAGTGCACCCACCATTGCTGTGTCATGACACAGCTTCATACCTTACAACATCTCTGACAAGCTCCGATGGTCACCCATCAAGGTATGAACTAAGCTCAACCCTCCTTGGCTTTCGAAATGTGCCAATTTAGTATTAACGTGACCCGGACCTCTCGTGTTATTCGGCACAGTGTTAGAAATTTTACTCAACATGCTCCCAGCACGTGGAGTGCAATATCGGATGCGTGATACAACCGGAATGTGCATTTGAGAGCCACGCAGGCTAGCTCTGAAAAAAAACTTCGCAGTAGCACCTCTTTGGCACGTTCTACGCTGGCTTTAACACATTCCTGCGGAGGGAGCTAGTAGGAACGTTGAGTTGCTAGGTCAATTGCCAAGGTCAACGGCGGCGTGGTGTATTCCGCAAATATGCCCGACTGTGAGGGCGGGCACAAGCCGGCGTGAGTAGGTTAAACGTTGAGTTTTATATGGGCACCACGGGGTGACCAGCCCCTCCTCACCCAGCCCCACCCTTCCCACCCCCCACCCAGCCCCTCCCCACCCGCCCCTCCCCACCCAGCACCTCCCTACACGACGGACGAACGAACACAATAATCCCCTGCGGGCTGGTGGAACCAGTGGGTTTCTACCAGTAAAAGTCTCCACTGACAACTTTTGGCCTGGCAGCAAGTGTATAAGGCTAAGTTGTTTTATTTGTGTATGCGAGTGTCTGCTTGTGGCTTACCACCTGAGGGATTGTTTGAACGCAGCCCAATTACACCCGCTAACAAGATCAGAGGCAGCGAGCGCTATGTGAATGGGATTTGCCTTCATTGGCCTCTCTATCCTTATCACTTGAGTCATTCTATCTTCCCGTCTCCCCCTCATATGTGAGCAACAATAGGTGTTTGTTTTAGAAAGTTGTATGGTGGAAGCTAGGCCTGTGGGGGTCCTAAACAGAAATTATTTTTGGCGTTTCTCCTTACTAATGTGTACCTCCGAGCAGTGCCGGATTAAGCTAGTGCGGGGCCTGTAGCATATGTTATGAAGGGGTCCTAAATAAATAAAAAACGTGAATATTAAAACCACTTTTTACTTGCATAGTAAAGTTATTGTATTTATTCATTTTCTATACAGCCAGATAATACAACAAATCGCCAACCTTAAACACCCAGTCGTTTATAAAAGTTGAAGGCAGTATAGTACTATAGTAATAGAGCAAGTGCAGCATCACTGAACCGGAATTGATAGTTTGAAATCATTTAGCGCGGGGCCCTTAAAAGTGCGGGGCCCGTAGCACGTGCTACTTTTGCTACTGGGATAATCCGGCACTGCCTCCGAGTGAGATGATGGAAGTGATCTTTAATAAACGTATGAGATGGATTGCGGCCCAAAGACGCCAGTGACACAAGATGAGAGAAATATAAATTCGGGTGAGACGGAAACTTAGCGGAATGTAAGATGCAGAGACAGGAGACGGTGCTGTGGTGAGATGACTGAAGAGGTCTGCAGGCAAGATCGATACGTTTATGTAAAATTTTCGTGTTGATTGCGATCTCAATTGGAGCTGATGTTTGGTTCATTCCTATTTTAATGAATCCGGGACCTCTTGAGCAGTTTAGGGCACCAAGCTTTTGCTTGGTTTTATCCCTAGCACCACCCACTGCCTATAGACATACGTGGTATCATAAATATGTGCGCCAACGGTGTAGGCTGTCCTATTCTAGGCCGTACTGCTAGTTAAATTGATTTTAATGAATATTAATGCGCCTGACACTAAATCATCATTTGCAATGCATCAGCGCTGTTTAATGGAACAATGAAAGTCAAAAGAGATTCGTTTTCATAAGATGCCTCGTCACAGCCGTGTCCTAGTATACCCTCGCAACTCCACTCGCCCGGCTGTAGGGTCGTAGCAATCGGGTGTGCAGGCAGTGCAATTGTTCCAGGGCTCATGGGATCAGAGGGACCCATGCGCCGATCTACAAAGGGGAAGGAATGTAAACATGGGCCCTTGTAGAGGTTTTTTGGGTTAGATCGCGTAAATATATAAATGTGTCGTTGAAACCCGCCGCCACCAAGCCACAACCAAGCCACAACATTTACAATCTGAGTTCGACGTGTCGCCAGTAATTGCAACCAGCTTCATCAGGCGACAGCCAGATTCGTGGAGAAGTCCACCTGTTTCGTTCCGGTGTGCTGTACTAGTGACGAATTGGCACGTTCTGTTTACATGACAACCCATACTTGTTGGCTGTGTCGGGTGGTGACGGGTGTTAACTACATATTTATATATTTACGTGATCTAACCCAAAAAACCTCTTATGGATGATATTGGTCGTGAAAGCCTACGCCCTTGCACGAGGGCCCATGCCAACCGTGCTATGCCTCAGCTGGTCAGGCAGTACACTGAAACACCACGTTGCTGGTGGCTTAAGTCTTTGGAATCAGTTGGCTTCGTTGTGGGTTAAGGGCAGTATCGACTAAGGTATATTCCTCCTTTATTGTTGTGCTGTTAATTTATGTGTTTAGTGATTTACCTGTTTTCTCGTAAAATACATAAATCTAGAGCCACGAATAACCTCACCCAGAATTTTTTAATTTCTTGAACATGTCAACTTATTTATCTCTCGGTGCAGTTGCACTGCCTGCAAGCCCCAATAGCCATGCCACAGCTGGATAGACTGTGTGTGAGGTTATGGCGCGGCTTTGCAGAGATGATCCAATGCCTCATAACATTAAGCTCTCTTGACTTTCATTGTTCCAGGCTTGACTGCACAAAGGTAGGCTCGTTGTTATTTAGCATGTCCAATATTTTGAGATTGACACGAATCCAATGTAAGTCGACGCTTTTGCTGCAAGTCTCTTGTGTGGCAATTACAGCATCATAGACCATCACTGCAGCTACACGAATCTGAGCTTTAAGGACCCTTTGATTTACGCTTGGACCTTGAATCACATGGGCGTGTTCAGTCGGACAATGGAACACTAAATGGGTAGGACACTCTTGCAAGGGCATGCGGGATCCAATATACTGGCCGATGCGTATCAGCATGGGAACACTTTTGTTTGGCGAGCCAGCGTCAAGAGTCTTAAGACTAACCACTGGTGAACTGTGCAACCGTGCCACAGGTGCAGCGTGCTCAAGTTGGGTTCATGTTGGTTTTCCCAAGGCTTGTGGACCTGGCCCACCTGAGTTTGATTCCTGGTCATTGGCTAGCTTCATTTGCGAGTCATATCTGATTGGATTCTGGGTCCCCCCCCCCCACCCACCCCTCAAATAAACAGAAATTCACCATACTCCTTGGTTCTTTCGGTAAAGTCACGTAGGTAGAAATAAAATAAACTAAAACAAAATACCATACATACTCACCAGTGTAGTGAGGTATGGTCAAGCAACCCCCATGACAGACATGGCCTTGGGAGGAGACCCCTTGTTCATTCGGTCAATTGGTAATGGTTTATAAATTGATTATATCACCACAATTGACAAATATCGCATTCCTTTTATAGGAGCGGACATTATAAGCGCTGCGCTGTCGGTCAAAATTTCCACCTGTTTTGTATTCTTAGAAACGTACAACAGAAAATGAAAAAAGAATAGAGCGTTAAGTATTTTTACGGGCAACATTTCTTTTTCCATTTGCAAAATGTTTGACACCCCTAAGTAGTCGTTTATAATACGTGTTAGAAAGGATGCAGGAGCAAATGAAGGCTTCTCTTGCTAACACAATTTGTATATACAGATGCTAAAACAAAAATGTTGATCTTCACCGTTCAAGACGGCCCATAAATCCATATACGTTATCTCAAATTGCCAGGGAGGGGGGGGGGGGATATGAAAAATGATTAGAGGGGCTCTCGCAGCATATAATGGTTCCAGGAGCACGTCGGTTGTCATAAGCGTTTGCCCGCCGCTATTGTCTGAACATTCGCCTATCACGCCGTGTCAGTAGGGGTGGCCTTTCGATTTAAAGCTTTCGTGACTGCAGGGATTCATCTTCTTGGTTCTTTCGGTAAAGTCACGTAGAAGGGAAATAATAAAATAATAAAAATAAAACATAATAAAATAATTCTCACGACGTGAGCAGGTCTGTCTACTTGACAGATCTGCTCTCCACCTGAGGACGGCTGCTTGCGTTGTGGCCAAAACGTCGTGAGAATTATTTTATTATGTTTTATGTTTAATTATTTTATCATTTCCATTCTACGTGACTTTACCGAAAGAACCAAGAAGAGGGGTGGCCTTGTTATACATTTTAACATGGTAGGCACGTTAGCCAAACCCCATTATTTTTTTAAAGCAATAAAATTCATCTCCCCCCCCCCCCCCTTTTGGTCTTAGGTAGCGATTCATGGTAATTGGGCTCTGCCAAAACTTGGCATCCTTCTGACTGGCTCGATCGCAACCTTGTTGTTCACGCCTTTGCCCAACGGGGGATAATTGAATCCGCTGCCAAAATGGCCAGCGTGTTGAACGCCGCGCAAAACTGCTGTCAGTTTTACTACTCGGGTAAATGTTTAGCATTTCGTCCGCGGAGACGCATGTGTGTTGCTTATTTTATGGTTGGTGGACCTTGGCGCAATCGGTGGCTTTCTCATTCCAACATGCGCCTTGCTCTGGCGGAACGTGTCAGCCTCTGTGATGTGTCTGTGTGTATGTGTGCGTGTTCGAGTCGTGCAGGGATTTGGCTAAAATGGAGCACTTCATAGATATTGGATTAAATTGAATATGCATTTATTGTTCTGGCTTTTTTTTATTCATGACTCCAGTTTTCCTCGTGTGTACTTCTGCACTCGGGCATGTTTGGCAGGTTTTGGGTGCGCTATAAATGTGGGTTGTTGTTATTGTTGTAATTGTATTGGTTGTGGATGCAAAATAATCAGTATCAAACCTTTCACCCAGCATTTATATGTATGTATATTATTACTGTATTCATGCATATACTCTGGGGAATTGTTAAATAATTGTATGGCGTGGCGGTGCAGTAGTTAGCACACTGCGCTTTTAACCCACTGACCAAAGTTTAGTCCCCGGCCTTGTTTCTTCGAGTACTTTTAAGCTCTCGATCCATAGTTTTTGACAAGAGTCCACCACGTGTTTGATCGAGACGTCATTGCTGTTAATACGTGTAAATTGTATTTAATTGCGTAACATTATTTTTAGGGGCATTTGTAAAGTATTTCATTTCCAAATATACTCCAATGATTCTGGTCCTCGTCCAATAAGTGCCCTGAATGTACGGGAGTGATGCTGTGTGCTTTGACCATACTTCAGCACACAGGATATCAACACACGTTGACTGGGGTAGTTGGCCCAGGACCGTTTCAGATGTAAAAATGTTTTTCTGTGAATCGAATTATTAGTTATTATGAACGTATATATAATTCGTGAATAAAACATTTTTTAAGACCGTCTTTAAATTCTATGAACATTTGCCACGTTGGGGGTCACAGCACCATTACCACCATGTAGCCTCTCACAGTTGTGCTGCATCGCTAAAGGTGCGGTTTGAGGTTGTCCCCTGCGCTGTTCGGCCGACAATTTCGCTGCACGGTGCAGTTCCAGAGGAAGCTCCCAGCAGGTGGAGCGTATCGCTGTACACTCCGAGAACAACACGCGGCACGACCAGAAAACGCATCCCAGAAGCCTATGCAGACCATTACCATCTGCATCACATGAAGTGTTCCCATGTGCTCCCTCTCCATGAGGTGAAGTTGCCGTTGTTTTGTTTATTATTGGAACTCCACGCCCATCCCTCTGCCGAGGACGCAGCAAGTCAGATGTTAAGCCAAGGGGACGGGGCAGTTCGGGAGCGATACTGCGCTGCTTATGCTGTCTCCGTGTGAGAAACTGTAATGGGCTCATCAGCAGAGGCTACTCGAGGTCATTTTCCTTAAATGCAATAAGGGATGTGTGCGGACGTAGCTTTGCGTGGTACGGTTCTTCAAGAGGCACGATCGCCTGCTGAACGCATCCGATTGTATTTTAAATTGGATGGGGAGCGAAGAGAGAGCGCGCAAAAGAGATGGAGGAGGAATGTGTAGATATTAAATGAATTTATTTACCGTGGCATTTTGGGCTTGCAATTTATACAAATCTGCAAAATTAGCACCGCATAATGTATATTAATGAATTCAATGCACATATATATTTTTTATTTACTTGTAATATTCTTTTTTGTATTCGTGGATAGAAGAATAAAACCTTGGGACGGCAACGCGATAGCCTCGCAAAGATCTAATCAAATTCCTGTCCCTTACACACCCTTGCGGTGGGTGCGGTGGTGGGGTGAGTGGGGAAGGGAGGGGGGGGTGCGAAATAAATGACATCGTGAATATTTGATGCGATGACAAAGAGACCGGTGAAGGCATTTAAGGCGCGCCAATGTCCCCGGCGTTTTGCGCGGGGCCCGATAGCGGAGCGCTCGGGGTCAGCCCGTGGGGCGGCGGCGTCGTCACGAGACGCCGCCGCCCCACGGCGCTGCTTGAGCGCAGTGGCGCCAGCGAGTCACCCACCAATCCCTCCCCACCCCACCGACCCCCCACCCCACCGACCACCCCACCCCACCGATCCCCACCCCACCGACCCCCCCACCAACCCCCCCACCCAACCGGTCCCTCCCCACCCCACCGACCCCTCCCCCACCCCACCGATCCCCCACCCCACCGATCCCACCCCACCGACCCCCCACCCCACCGATCCCTCCCCACCCCACCGACCCCCCACCCCACCCCACCGATCCCACCCGACCGATACCACCTCCACCCACCGACCCCCCACCCCACCGACCCCCCCCCCACCCCACCGATCCCTCCCACCCCACCGACCCCCCCCACCCTACCGGTCCCTCCCCACCCCACCGATCCCTCCCCACCAACCCCCCACCCAACCGGTCCCTCCCCACCCCACCGATTCTTCCCACCCCACCGACCCCCCCCCCCACCCCACCGTTCCCTCCCCACCCCACCGACCCCCCACCCCACCGATACCACCCCCACCCACCGACCCCCCCACCGACCCCCCCCCCACCGATCCCTCCCACCCCACCGACCCCCCCCCACCGATCCCTCCCCCACCCACCAACTCCGCTGTTGGACTGCAAGCGGCCCGTGCAGTTGTTCTGCCCGGGGGTCGTTCATCGTTGTGACATTTCCCCCCCCCACCCCCCCCCCCCCTCATGTCAAGTAAATGCTGTGCACCTTGAAAACGCCTTGAAATTGCGAAAGAGCATGAGATGCAGTTATTTCTTCTTTTAAATGTTAAAGGATGATTTTTTTTAAGTAGATGGAGTGAGAGATAAGGGACGTCTTGTATAATTAGTGGGTGAAATTTAACAACTGCCACAGTGCTGCATTCAATTACCTCAATTCAGACATTCTTGCTAGAATGCTGTCGACAATGAAGTAATTTGATAAGAGAAATCACTTAATTCCGTTTTTTTTATCTTGGTTGTCGCGATGGTTATTTATGAAACGCTATATATGAATTTTTATAACCGGCTGTATAAAAAAGGGAAAGGCTTTGACAGATTTGGCAGAAAATCGTCATTCGTGAATAAAGTATCAAAGCGCTTTAATAATAATAAAAATACATGACAAAAACATTACTGAAATATTTATTTAGTGTTCTTCCTTAAATATGAATACCAGCACAGTTGATCCAGAAATATTCCTTGTTTCAGTATGTTGGTATAAGTGTTCAATGTATGGCCATGCGAGAGCCACTGAACCCTTATGTTAACGGCAGACCTTTGTGCGAAAAAAAAACAATATAAACAAGCAAAGAAAAAAACTATTCACAGATAACATCCAACTAACAAAATACGTTAATAAACTCAACACGTAGATTATAAGCGATATCAGAAATAATAAATTTTAAAGTAAAAAAAAAGTGAACAAATCAATGTACACAAAGATAAAGAGGGCGATTATCACAATGATTTTCAGGAACATTGTACAAGTAATGAATCCATTTTATCATAGGGAACCAATAGAGAGCGAAGCAGGCTTAAATGAAAAAAAGTGTAATATTCTCCTAGGGTTGGAGCCGTCATAGACCAAGGATCATTCTCAAAATGCAGTCTTTGGAACCCTCTAGAGACACGTGCAAGTAGTCTATTGTTCCTGGTCAAAGAAATAATCTCTGCACAGTGTTGCACATATCCACGCAGGCTACCGGTCCACAAGACGATATGTACCGCACACGTAGAACATCCTTGATCAATTGCACGATCATTGGTCATCCGTCACATTTTTTATTAAAGCGTTCTCTTGCCACGCGCGTCTCAAAAGTGCACCTCGGGTAAATGAAGTGAGGTTAGCAAGACGGCAATATTGACGCGCATAAACCTGCGCGCTGGACGAGGGGGATTTATTTGATAATTAGCCACGTAGGGGAAATTTAGCCAGACAGACCCGAGATGCTTTATCGATTTGTGCGGGGTGACTTGAGCAGAGACGCCACGGTTTAACTCCTTTGCTCCAAATCAAGGAAGACGAGCAAGCCGGTTATCGTCCACACGGCCCCAAAAACACATTCCTGCGGAGGGAGCTGGTAGGAACGTCGGGTTGCTCGGTCAATGGCCAGGGTCAACGGCGGCGTGGTGTATTCTGCAAATATGCCCGACTGTGAGGGCGGGCACAAGCCGGCGTGAGTAGATTAAACGTTGAGTTTTATAAGGGCACCACGGGGTGACCAGCCCCTCCCCACCCAGTCCACCCATCCCACCCCCTCCCCACCCAGCCCCACCCAGCCCCACCCTCCCCACACCCCACCCAGCCCCACCATCCCCACCCAGCCCCTCCCTGCACGATGGACGGACGGACACAATAATCCCCTGTGGGCTGGTGTAACCAGGAGGTTGCTACCAGTAAAAAAAACCCCTCCACTTGTTTTATAGACATCCGTTGTCTCGACATACAAATCAAATGCATATTTCATCCATCGGCCTGTTGCCTTTCACACCAGAGCAGTCACATTCTGATGGCCTCAACAATTTTTGATTTGTATGTGGAGACAGAGCAAAGAGATATATGCTTGTGCACGAGGTGCGTTCACCCACAACTTAACACGTTTGTGTACAGTTTACAAGATGTCATCAAACGACGCTTCGTATGACCACCCAAGTGAATCTATTCTTGTTGCCTTGGCTGTTACCTGTGGTTTCAGGATTATTTAAAGGCGATATCCAGGCTTGATTGAGCCAAGAACCAGTCAGATTATAAGACGGGGGCATTATCCTAATAATCGTGTCAATGAGTACAATAATAACTTGCGCCTTTTGGCGTCATCTGGTCCAATACCAATGGAGACTAGGCTCTAAGAAAAGCTGTCTCGGGTGTGGACCAATCAACTTCAAGGACAGTGCACATTATCATTATCAGAGTTGTTTCTTTTTGTTTGCATTCTGACTGCTTGTGTTGTGGTTATTACAAACATGATGTCTTGTATAAAGGTGTCAGTTTTTGTACCAGTTGAAAGGGTAAAAATCTATTACTATATTTTGTCACTGGTAAAGGAGGTCTCATAGTGTCAATGAGTATCATTATATATGTTTGCCTTTGCCACGATTCAAGAGTCGTGAATAGATATATAAAAAAAAGTTTATTATATACTGCATACAGTGATACCTCGATATACGCAGTGGATGCATTCCTGGAGCTTAGTTCGTATATTAAAACCTCGTATATTGAACATAACACCTCGTCGGTTAGAATGAGTTAAATCTAAGCTACTCTTGTTTCTCAGCAAGGCGTCGACAACGACGTCAACGATGTTATATTTTAATTCAAAACAACATCGTCAATGCTACAGCATGTTATAAAACAGTCCCCTTCGTGCTGCAAATCGATAGGGCAAGAGTGTTGAGTGTAATGAAGGTAAACAAAATTAACCGACATTGACACAGACATTTTTTTAAAGTTTAAAACACATTTCCTTTTAACCCTTTCCTCTTCTGCCTTCCTCTGCTTTAAGTTACTTGTCCCTTTTGCAAATAAAGTTCCACTTTGTAGCACAGTAGGTAACGTTGCCGTTCCAATGCGTGCCGGTAGATGGGTCGTAAATGAATTTTTTTGTGTTGTAAATCGACGGTGGCCTTATATGGACGGTCGTAAAAAAAAACTCCGCGCGTCGCAAATCTTGACCGTCGTAAACCGGGGGTAATGTTCCCCTAACTTTAAATCAACATTATTTTTTTTGTAAGCGACGTTAACAAAAAAATACTTAAAAGCGATATTTAATTGAATGTTACACGCTCAAAATAAAAATGGGTTTAAAAAAAACGAATCTGGACACACAGTGACAAATTCACACTTGCTCCATTGTAGTATTGTGATGTGAATTGTGAATGAATGATGATGAAATGCCTCCCCAGCCTTCGTAACTTATTACCGCGGTATTTTATTCTATAAACACTTCATACCTTTCATTCATATTGTGAACAAACACGATTAAATTTGAAAATAATATTACATTTTATACTATACGGTATATAAATAAAAATAAAACACTGACATGAATGAAAGAAACAGATGGAATGTAATGTTATTCTTATTTATATAGTACCGGAACACGATATAGATTGTTTATTTCGTGATTTCAGTGTTGATACATTACTTTACTTTAATTCCCATTAAAATAATGGTAATCAATTCAAAGTTCGTGAAACTGAAACTTCATGTATCGAATATTCGCATTTGGAGGTATTATTGCCGTTAATAGGTATCGCCTCTTGTGGCTATGGGGAGAGGCATGAACCCATTCATACATGTTGATTTGTTACACTCGAAATGCGGTGAGTGTAACTTGAGCTTGATCATCAATAATTAAGTGCAGACTCGACGCATTATTTAAACCCCGAGTGTAAGCCAGGCCCGGACACAGCCAAGAAACTGGCAGCGGATAAGATGTCGGCTTCTTAAAAACAATTCCCCTTCCAGGAGACGGTCACAAATACGATCCAGAGACACCACAGGCGAACACGGTGACGTACACATCTCCATGGTTATTGACAGGTTTGGACAAGAACAGCAAGAACAACAACGACAACAAAAAACGCGGTGCAAAATAAATACACGTGACACATGGATGCACGTGAGCAAAGATATTCCAAGAGTAACAGAGACGCTCACTCCCAATTAACCGAGCTGTGTATGGCAATACCCTGGTTCCCATGTATGCACAGTTAATTTAAATGTATATATTTTTTTTTCTCCCCCCTTCTTTGAGGTTAATGCTTAAGAGAGGATGAACACCTTCCCCAGCACCAAATATCTCCTGCTACTCATCACCTCCTACCCCCCCCCCCCTCCTCAAGCATAACTCCCCTTGTCTCACTTCTTCAGCCCAACCCTCTCCTCCATCTCTCACAATCCAACCCACACTCCTCCCGTTGAGAGCACTGGAAGGGTCTCTCTGTGTGTGTGTGTGTGGGATGGGGACGGGGTAGGGTGTGATTTAAGGTGGGCTGGTGCTTCAATCAGCAGCGTGCAGTGTGTGTGTGTGTTTGTGAGCCTGTGTTTACGTGCCCCTTTGAGTGTGGGTGCGTGTAAGAGTGGTTGGGAGCGGTAGCTGTGTACACGTAGGGCAGAACGATTTGGGGGAAATATCTAATTGCGATTTTTCTGACAGATATTGCGATTTGATTTGCAATTCGAAATTTTAAAGTCAAGCTTCAGTTCAATATTCACCGTGTAATAGATTTAAAACATGTGATGGAGCATTACCACGTGATACCATCAAACTATTCACTGTTCTATATATTCTAATGCAAATATGAGAACTTAAAATATATGAATTGCTTCCAACATGTATTTATAAAAATGTTTTAATTGAAATAGAACAATCAAACATAGAACAATTGTTAAGTTAAGTAAATAAAGGTATAATAAGAGAAATAAAACAATTCCAATAAGAAAGTAATAGGACTTTTCAAATCGCAAAAAATTTCAGCCTTTGCGATTTGCTAATCGCATTGTTTCAAATTGCGATTTCGATTTGAAATCGATTAATCGTTCATCCCTACTGGCCACCCACCCCCTCGTGTGCCGTGCCGACCTTCATAGCTGCTCGCTCACAGCACCAATAGTCAGTCTGTCAAGGCTACACGGGGGGATCTTTGTAAGAGTGTGAGTGCTTACTGGCGTAAGTGTGCATGTGTGTATACAAGCGTGTGTGCACGTGTGCCTGAATGTATGTTTACGTGAATGCGAGCGCTGTATACGTGTGTCTGTGTTGAGAGCTTGGTGTTTTGTGTGTGCAGTTGTGTGTGATAGAGGTGGTGCAGTGCTCAGCGCATCGCGCCACGGACCAGGCAATCTGAGTTTGATTCCCGCTCACTATTATCAACACCAGTGGTGAATATCTGAACCGGTCCTGGACCTCCTTAAGTGTACTGAGTACATCAGTACTGAGTACATCAGTATTGGCCAGCCACCTTGTCGCGTGCGTTGGTCGTCAATATTGTGTCGTGGCCAGCCTTTAAAGGTGCTCGCGAACAGCACTTGCCAACAGTCTGGTTAAGCCCATACAGGAAGATATTTGTCTTTGTGTGTGTGTGTATACGCAGGCGCGTGAGTGATATGTGTGTGTATGTATGTTCACAATGTACATGGACGTCAGTGTGTGTGTGTGTGTGAACAATCTGGCATGTCTGTGGAGTCCAGCCGTGCAAGATGGATTGCTGTAATAGCAGTACACCATCGATTTAGGGACAGGTCTGATTTGTCGCAGAAGCTCAGCAGTTTCAGGGAATTTTCAGCTGGCTTGTAATAACTGAAAAAATCCCTCAACTCACAAGGCAGAAGTTCTGACACTGTCTTCCCACAACTCGACTATCATCTATTTATTCCATTTATAACCCCCTGGACATCGGCGCCATCTCCACCATTATCAAACACAGCTGCATTCAATTAATACCGTGCTTATTGCAATTGCCAATGAAGTGTGTGCCTATATGAAGATATATAAATTCCATTTATCAGTGACGTTGAAAGCGAATTTTGTCCCTTAAAAAATGGCTATGTTTGGTGGCCATCAATTTCAGATCTCCAGAGAGAAGAGTAATGGTGATGTTTCATCCGGTGTGACATTTCGTTATGTAACATGACAATTCCTTGAAACGTCACGATATTCCTCCCCCCCCCTCCACCCCCTGATATGGCCTTGTTACACTTACACTGCCAATGTCTTATCTTCGCACACACCTCTGTAGCGGACATGGCAAAATGGTGTTTACGTATTTTAACCCTTTGCTTGTCAACTGTAGGCATCACTCGAAATATAACATTATCGGTCAAACAGAGGCAATGTAAATGTATGGGCCATCCACGTAGATTGTGGCATGAGGAAATGCATTTCTTGATGAGTGGAACTACAGTTTTTACGAAATCCTATCGTGACTCGAGCATGTAAGTGCTATTTAAATATTCAGCTGAATGCAGTTCGCTATGACCTAAATAAATCTATAGGCCTTTGCTGGGAATAAGCTTGCAAACATAACAGTGTAATTTTGCATTTTTTTTTATTACAAATTAGCAATGTAGGCTGGGGGAGAAAATGTCAAAAGCCAAGATGTATTAGGCATTACTACGTCCACATTAACATTAAATGAAAAAACCAACAGGCAACTGGAGCAATGGAGGCTGACGCAAAATCTTAACGTCGCTGTCAAGATGACAAAATGCTTTAGCAAACACACTACCGCTTTCTTTTTCTTTAAAAGCTCAGGCTGTCAAAAATATTGACGTTAAATGTATTCATCTGCAAGCCTTGTGGCGTGCGATGCTGTAAATGGCACTAAGGCAGTTGTTTTGCACATGACCGCACGACGATTGCTGCACCACCCCCACTCGCTGTGGAACATATCTCCATGGTCGCACCAACGGCCTTTATTGCCAGGCCGACGGTGGCTAGGAGATGTTAACTTCCTCGCCTGGCATACAGGAGGTCGTGGGTTCGATCCCAACTCTGACGCCTGTATATTTGGAATTTTGCGTGTCTCTCTCTCCCCATGGTTGCGTGCATTTTTTTTCCGGGCCCTCCGGGTTTTCCATCTACATTTTAGAAACATGCGTTTAGAGTATTTGGCTGCTGTACATTTCCACGTGATAAGCCACTTAATTGGGCATTCAATTGTGGCCAGGTCACTTCTGAAAAAGAGCTGTATAGCTCAGTGGGCCTTGCCTGGTAAAATAAAAAAAATAAGTTTAGTAACCGCTGTGCTTTAGCGATGTAGCCGACCAAATGTGTCCACCTATTCTAATCTTGTGCGTGATGGCAATAAGTTAATGAGATAAATGCCAATGTTGAGGTCTGCTAGCTACGACGAGAGGGCTCCAGTGGTTTACTATATAGTCCGTAGATTTAGTTGCATGGCCACAATCACACTACTTGTTTTTAGATATCCATTTATGTAGGTGATGTGCACATCGGTCTGTTCATTTATGGTTACACCAGTGTCTTCGAGGAATGTCAAAGTCAAGGTGGCCAATATTTGGGTCTCAAATGCGAAATTCCAACATCCACCTAAAAGTTTTTTAGTCTTGGTGTGAAAAAAAACCCATCAGGACTCCCTGAGTCGCCATCATCTCTCATGATCTGCTATCTAATAATCCACCTCGCATGCACGTACACACAAATTGATTTCATGGCGCTGCATCTGAAAAACAGATATATAGCGCAGTGGGTCTTACCTGGTAAAATAAAAAAAAAATAGGTTGCTTAAAAAAAATTCATTCCCATACCCACTTTTCTTCACAGTTTGGATGATGTCGTTCACCTGTGCATGTTCTCTCATGGATGTGTTTTTCTTTCTGTCTCTCAACGCAATGCTAAGCATGCATCTCTATACAGTGAGGAAAAAAAGTATTTGATCCCCTGCTGATTTTGTACGTTTGCCCACTGACAAAGAAATGATCAGTCTATAATTTTAATGGTAGGTTTATTTGAACAGTGAGAGACAGAATAACAACAACAAAATCCAGAAAAACGCGTGTCAAAAATGTTATAAATTGATTTGCATTTTAATGAGGGAAATAAGTATTCGACCCCCTCTCAATCAGAAAGATTTCTGGCTCCCAGATGTCTTTTATACAGGTAACGAGCTGAGATTAGGAGCACATTCTTAAAGGGAGTGCTCCTAATCTCAGCTTGTTTATACAGGTAACGAGCTGAGATTAGGAGCACACTCTTAAAGGGAGTGCTCCTAATCTCAGCTTGTTACCTGTATAATAGACACCTGTTCACAGAAGCAATCAATCAATCAGATTCCAAACTCTCCACCATGGCCAAGACCAATGAGCTCTCCAAGGATGTCAGGGACAAGATTGTAGACCTACACAAGGCTGGAATGGGCCACAAGACCATCGCAAAGCAGCTCGGTGAGAAGGTGACAACAGTTGGTGCGATTATTCACAAATGGAAGAAACACAAAAGAACTGTCAATCTCCCTCGGCCTGGGGCTCCATGCAAGATCTCACCTCGTGGAGTTGCAATGATCATGAGAATGGTGAGGAATCAGCCCAGAACTACACGGGAGGATCTTGTCAATGATCTCAAGGCAGCTGGGACCATAGTCACAAAGAAAACAGTTGGTAACACACTACGCCGTGAAGGATTGAAATCCTGCAGCGCCCACAAGGTCCCCCTGATCAAGAAAGCACATGTACATGCCCGTCTGAAGTTGGCCAATGAACATTTGAATGATTCAGAGGACAACTTGGTGAAAGTGTTGTGGTCAGATGAGACCAAAATGGAGCTCTTTGGCATCAACTCAACTCACCGTGTTTGGTGGAGGAGGAATGCTGCCTATGACCCCAAGAACACCATCCCCACCGTCAAACATGGAGGTGGAAACATTATGCCTTGTGAGTGTTTTTCTGCTAAGCGGACAGGACAACTTCACCGCATCAAAAGGACGATGGACAGGGCCATGTACCGTCAAATCTTGGGTGAGAACCTCCTTCCCTCAGCCAGGGCATTGAAAATGGGTCGTGGATGGGTATTCCAGCATGACAATGACCCAAAACACACGGCCAAGGCAACAAAGGAGTGGCTCAAGAAGAAGCACATTAAGGTCCTGGAGTGGCCTAGCCAGTCTCCAGACCTTAATCCCATAGAAAATCTGTGGAGGGAGCTGAAGGTTCGAGTTGCCAAACGTCAGCCTCGAAACCTTAATGACTTGGAGAAGATCTGCAAAGAGGAGTGGGACAAAATCCCTCCTGAGATGTGTGCAAACCTGGTGGCCAACTACAAGAAACGTCTGACCTCTGTGATTGCCAACAAGGGTGTTGCCACCAAGTAATAAGTCATGTTTTGCAGAGGGGTTAAATACTTATTTCCCTCATTAAAATGCAAATCAATTTATAACATTTTTGACATGCGTTTTTCTGGATTTTGTTGTTGGTATTCTGTTTCTCACTGTTCAAATACACCTACCATTAAA
Organism: Lethenteron reissneri; assembly: GCF_015708825.2. Classification (NCBI taxonomy): domain Eukaryota; kingdom Metazoa; phylum Chordata; class Hyperoartia; order Petromyzontiformes; family Petromyzontidae; genus Lethenteron; species Lethenteron reissneri. The sequence goes on from NC_083817.1 coordinate 4,149,993, forward strand.
ATTATAGACTGATAATTTCTTTATCAGTGGGCAAACGTACAAAATCAGCAGGGGATCAAATACTTTTTTCCCCTCACTGTATGCTTCTTTACGCAGCTTTTCAGTTTCTGTTCCATCTTTATCGTTAATGAGCATATTTCTGAACCCATATATCGTAGCCCGTAGTGCTTAATGATCCCAAGTCTTTCGGCAAAGACCAAAAGTATACAAGGTTGGCGTAATACGAGGATTGTTTTTATTGCTATAATTGTGCACTAAAAAACACGTGCTCTGCTTTTCCTCCCACTCTTTTGCCCTTTCCGACTTCATCCTAATAATCGCTCCCCCCCCCCCCCCCGTTTGGTAATTAGAGATACTGTTGCCTTAATGATGCTGTCACTTTAATTGTTACACATCATCGCCTGTGTTGGGTCGCGGTGCTTCTGGTCGCTGCTAACAACCCACTCACCCGCCCAACACTCCCCCCGCCCTCTGCATTTATGTTGTGCTGGTTTTTTTTTACCATTTATTTTGTCTGAATTCACTTTGTGTGTGTTCGTACACTTGCCCTGTACGTCATCTTGAAACGCACAGGTTGTTATAATGTAACATAAATTCTAATTATTATCGTAATTAATTATGGTCAGGACCCTCCATCAATCCAGACTGAGCTCGCGTACCGATGTATGATCGAATAACGACCCATGACCCACACTGTGTGACGAGACCCTCATCCAGCAGTGACTTTACTAAAGAGCCATACGTGTACATTCTCGGGGCAACAAAGTTTTGCGGCACGCAAATTTTCTTTTTTTTCTAACTGCAATGCTAGTGTAATGTAGCTCTCAGAGACACCGTCTGGTTCAGTTCTATGTATATTTATTGTGAGTAAAGTCCACCGACTCACTGATAACTTAACGAGTAACCGCCAGTGACTATATACACCTAGGTAACTTCTGTGACTCAACGCTACGCTCCCTGTGTAGTTGGCTGGCTACACAGGAGCGGACGCGTCGTAGTCACGGAGACAATATAACTCTAGCCTTTCAAGACTACAAGCTGCTCAATCCAAGATGATGAAGACGACCCGCTCCAAGATGACGACGACAGCCCAGAGCCCTGTTCCAAGCCGGCTTTTATCCCCCTCACGACCAGGCCACGTCCATTTTCCCGAACCCTCTCTCACCGCACCTGGCCCTGTCTGTCTCTGTCCCAATGACTATTTACGACCCTTTAGGTCCCGTGCTTATACTGACGCTACCCTGTCAGTGCCCGTCGCATCAATCATTATTTAGGTCTCACATTACCCTGACGTGACCCCTGACTGTTCTCGTTACGTTAATTAGTAACCACGGCCATGGGGAGCCGTACTGTCCTCACATCCCCCCGTACTGTCCTTACACGAGCATTGCAGATGTGAGCATTTTGCACAATCTAAAGGTTAGCTCGTGGCGTATCAATAGACAGATGGGCAGGCGGGATATTTATTTATGACCAGGTTTCAGCTCATCCTGATTTATTCTCATTTCAATTACGTATGATATCAGTTTCAAACACTTTATTTGTGATCAATTTCATCACAAGTCAAAAAAATACAAACAAGATATGAAGAAATTTACATTTACATTGTCCGAACGATGAATCCAGATTATCATAGCAAATCGATGGAGAGGAAATGGTGATGCATTTTTGAGATAAAAAAATTCTGATTTGTGATGCATCAAGGATGGAACAGCTTTCTCCCACTACCGTGTACATTTTTAGGACCTACCATGCAAATCGTATTACACGTCTTTAATGGGTTTAATTTGGCTGTGAGGGCAACAGATAAAAGCATTTTGAAATTTAATAGTAAACGCTTTAAAGATTATCATAAACTGCTTTCATATCAGACCGGTCTGTCTGGGTCAAAGACCCTGACAATATATTTGCATCCGGCACACGATACCCAATATACTTCTCGCTGTGGTTAATAGTCTATTAACGATCCTGAAAATATTTGGTGAGAAAGTAAGCTCCTACTTAAATCACTGCGAGTCCAAGTGTATTAATAGTGGAAGCTAGCCATATTCGGTGTGGAGGTTCCACTAATTAATAGATTCACAAAGTAGATTTTTGCATGTAGTGGTCAAATTTGTGTCAAAAGATACTTCACCACCGGATGTGGCAAAAGGTATTAAATTGTCCCACGTACAAGCATTCAACAACACGCCAAATGTAAAAAAGTTTCAGCTCACCGGTAAGTTGAAGGACAAGTCTCACAACAGCCAAATGTAGCAATTCAATACTACATGTTAAATCGCGAACAGAGCGGCTCTCTTTCCATTTAAAACTTTTGTGAATGCAGGGATTAATCTTCTTGGTTCTTTCGGTAAAGTCACGTAGATGGGAAATAATAAAATAATAAAACATCATAAAATAAAATTCTCACGCGTTTCGGCCACAACACAAGCAGTTATCCTCAGGTGAAGAAACAGAGCTGTTGGAAAGACAGCGCTCCAATGATTTTATTATGTTTTATTTGTATTATTTTATTATTTCCCTTCTACGTGACTTTACCGAAAAAATCAAGAAGAGCGGCTCTCATTCAAACTAAAGCTCAGCACTGCTGGGTAAGTAGACAGACCAATGCCACAGGTCGGGTTCTTCGGTGCCCACAGTCATTCCACGAACGAATGAAGCCATGAGTGAATGAAATGTGTCCTGCCTCTGTGTTTAAATCGGCATTCGTGTTGACATTCTCGGCCTGCTGTGTGGAGTTGTGCATGTCTCATGGATTGCCCTTTAGTTTTCATAGGTGCTCTTTCCCCCGCCCTGCCACCCCACCCCCGCCTCCTCGGTCCTGACGCCATCAGTTATCAGAGTAATTTATCGCACGTTATTTACGATCCTGCGGCATTGTTGCGTGATGGTCATTCATCATGCCAACCTCTACCTGCAGTACTCTTCCCAATGAGACCGTTGCATCTCAATTGCATATCGTGTGCGGGGAAAGGCGGGGAGTGGGAAGAGGAATGTAAAAGTAAAGCAATACCGAAGAAGAAGAACAGCTAAAAAAAGGATCAATCGATAAGTCAATCAATCGATGAAGAGTCACGGAATGTTATTAACCTTCCCCCTGATTGCTTCTTCACATTACGTTTGTATCGCTCGCCTGATGAGACTTCGCCGGCGCTGCTGGAAGGTGGCCCACAAGACATCGGCGTGCGTCCACAAATTAGCCACTGATGCCGCAGCACGACGCAAATAGAACACCAGTCGATGTTCGTTTTTTTTTTGCTTTTATATACCCAGTTAGTGGGATGTTGCACTTTGGAGGCGAGCAGCGTGTACTTGTTGGTGCAATTGTGGAAAATGAAGCTGATGGATTAGCTCCTTGATGAATGGCTGCCTTGGGGATAGATTATTTATCTGTGAGAATGAACGTGCACGTTGCAATGAAGCGTACTCCCACTAAAGAATAACAGAAACCCTCTAGCCTTATAGACTATTAGCGCAACGAGCGGAGCACGAACGGCTAGCACTATGCCCGGCCACCTTGGTCTCCCCAGTGCTGAGGTTGGCACACAGTATCAGGTACTCATTTAAGGCTTAATCGACCTAGGGGAGGACTAGGACCGGTTCAGATATTCAACACTTTCATCCATCGTGAGCGGGAATCGAACTCTGGTCGCCAGGTTTGTTGTGACGTGCGCAAACCACTGCGCCACCGCTCCCCGCATACTCACGAAAGACAAAGATCCTCACGTATAGCCTCAAGTGACTTTTCAGGCAAGTGCTGTTTGCGTGCATCTATGAAGGCCTGCACGGCACACGAGGCGGTGGGTGGACAGCACCAACCTGGCCGCCTTTGTCTCCCCAGGGGCGATGTTTACACACCATGCCCAGGTATTTTTTTAGGCTGAATCGAACTAAGGGAAGCTCAGGACCGGCTCAGATAATTTTCACTGATGTTGGCCAGCTTCGTAGTGGAGTCTGCTAACCGTTGTGCCACCGCTCCCCACACACACGTACACACGTGGACACGTGCGTTAGGGGCCCATAAGTGCCTCCCCTGGCACTCATCATCCACCTCAACCTTTGCCCCTCTCCCAATTTTTCTCTTTCACTCCCACCCCCCACCATTCGAACGCCCCTGACCACAAGGCAGTCGTTGTGTAATGCTGACGACGGGGCGTTGGGGAGGGGAGTTCGTGATTTAGGGCGAATTGCACTTCACGCAGGGAGAGTGCAGCGTGCATTGAGCGAATGTGCACGTGCGTGCGTATACGCGTGCGTGCTCATGCACGTGAGTGTGAGGTGGCGTAGTGGTTAGTACAGATGTCCTGGAGATCTGTGGGAAAGAGCATCGCCAACCACTGCCATGGCTAACATCAGTGGCGAGTGATGCGGTGGGCCAGTCCTGTGTCTCCCCCTGCGTGCATGAGTGGAAAATAAGTGGTGATGTGGCCAACTCCATCTGATTTCTGAAATCTCTGGTAATATCATCACAGGCAACACACCGCCTGTGCCTCTTCGTGGTTACCATGTGCGTATGCATGCGTACACGAGTTCGCATGAATGACGGCGTATTGTTGAGCGCATTGACCCGAGTTCATGGCTAATATCATCGGTGAGTGATGTCCGAACAAATTTTGGACCTCCCCTAGTGAGTACTTGATGCATGTTGTTAACATGAGCGCTGGGGAGACAAAGGCTGCAGGATGTGGTACTGAGGAGCGGTGGTGTAGCGGTTAGCGTGCTGCACTACGAACCTGGCCACCCGGGTTCGATTCCCGCTCACGGCAAACACCAGTGACGATTATCTGAACCGGTTCCGGGTCTCCCCTAGGTCGACTCGGCCTCAAATGAGTACCTGGTGCGATGTTTACACGGGGGATCTTTGTCTTTGTCTTTAATAGGTGCTCACTTACAGCACGTTCCACCACAGGCCTGTCCCGTTTTCATGATTTATAAATACATCTTTACTCGTATACGAATTCAGCCGCTGCACACGACGGTTAAGCACAGAAAGCTGTATCACACCGGGGGAGGAGGAGGAGGGGCTCGCGACGAGGATTTGAAAATCGCTCGTCTAAATGCTGCCTTCGTTTTTTTTTCTTTCTCGAAGACTCCGCTCACTCAGGTGAAGCTGATTATTTTCCCGTATTGCCGCACGTTGTGTGTGATGGTATTACCGGGGATTTTAGGCATGCGAATGAAAGCGATACCTCTGTGTAGGGGACCACGGGCGATGCTAATGGAATACCGTAACAAATAGAAACACCCTAACCCGTCCACCTCCCCATCTGCACGGTTAAGCTCCCTTGCTTTGTGCGCCATCTATCTTATCTGTAATAACTCTATTTCACCAGCAGGTGCAAGCTGTACATACAAATGTAACTGCTGCAAAGTTAGATCTTGTGTTGTTGTGCGGTTGAGGGGTTGTTATTATCTTTTTTTACACCCCAGCATGCTGGAGGGAAAGTGCAGTGGCCATCGGTGTCTGCATGACGAATGCACGGGCGAGATAGCGCAGGATGGGTCTACTCGCTCCTTGTGGCGAGGTCGAGACGAGGAGGGTTATGTGGCTTCATTGTACCATTTAGTAGAAACGACCGATTGAGCTAAATAGCAGACATTACAAGGCGTTCTTTTATATCACATGTCTCAAAGTCAAGTCAAAGTCATCTCGACCGCAGCAATTGTGTTAACGATGATGAGAACGGAAAAAAACTTTCTTTTCCCCGTGGTTAACTGGATAGCATTTATATTGTTCGTAAGCTGTCGTGATAGGGAGGGGGGGGTCCTTTTAGCAGCACGATTTGAGTGTGAGTGTCCAAAGTATGTTCTTCTTAAGTGATGTCTGCTGAGAAACGAGCAGAATAAATGACATCGCAGTCACAGGTCACCCTGCATGCACCGATCTTGTCAGACCTCATCAGATCTAGGGAGATAAGCAGGTTTGAGCTCGGTTTGTTTTGGGATGGGAGACTGCCTGGGAAAACCAAATGTTTTGAAGACTTGGGGATAGCAAGGTGGTGAGGTTGTGGCATTTCACCAATGGATTCTTGAACCTGTCTGTGTAGAGCCTGGAGTGTTATGCCATCAGATGTGTCGGTGTTTGCCGGGTACTCCTGATTCATCCCAAATAGCCGACACTCATTAATGTCATAAATGAAAATTGGTCCAGCATAATAACGAAAATAATGATATTTCGAGTAACAAGAAAGGTATGTATTAGCATTATTGTTTGCAAAATAATGGAAAATCAGAATCCATTCAAATTATTTATAAAACCGTGGTGACATTTTATTTTTCTGGTAGTTATAAGTTTTTTTTCATATATATTGATATATTTCAGAAAAAGTTGGTTTATCTTTAGAAATGCCACTGGGTTTTTGTTTATTTTTCACAGGGAAGGCATTTATGAAAGTTGAGAACAGGAGTGAGACAAACGGAGCCCCCAAAGTTGATGATTTGCGCGCTATTTAAGATGATTGCCTCAATGTGCTAAATGGACATTGGTGATTGTACTGTCCCTGGCACCGCCACTTTCATCCTCTGTGAAATAATACTCCCGAGTCTCCGTAAGACACACAAGTGAAACATTTAGAAAAATACTTTCCCTTTACTTATCATTTTCATCGGCCATTGTCGATGCACTGCTGGATAAAGGCCTCCCTCCCCATGGTACTATCTGTCTAACTCCTGCACATTAACTGATTTAATCACTCCATGTCTGTCGTGGTCACATTCTTGGATGCGATCTCTCCTTTGGCTACCATTTCGTAACCAGTCCCATCCATCGGTCATCGTCAAATACTTATTTTTGTGGCCGGACCCATTTAAAAATGGCAGCAGCCCCAACATCCTACCTCCGGAAGGCAGGAAACCCCCTTACAAGCCACTCCTGGCGTGACGCAACCAATGGCACTGATGGCATCATCAAGTCCAGTCCATTACCTCCCAAATAGTGACACGCGGGGAGAACGAAAGTGAATTATTTTGTTCCCCCAAACTCTTTTTGTCTTATCCGATTCATCATTGATCGTCATTGAAATCATCGGATATTCCAACTCGCCGCTCAGAGACGCCGCCGGTGTCATCGCTGGCCCAGCTTTTTGTACGTGGGCAGCATGGGATTAACACGCGCGTGCATTTCTTTAGTACGCCAGCGTAGGGTGGTGTGGTATCCTGTTGGCACACTTTTAATCCTCCACGCGAGCAGGTGTTGCCGCTTGGACGCATGGCCCCGCGTGACGATGTCGCGCGGCATCTATCTCTTAAGGGAGCCGCCCGCCCGCTCCGAACGGCGTCTCATCCCAGCGGCCACCTGATTCATCTTATTCAATCTCGTGACTCACTTTTTTTACATTTTCACCGAAAGATTATTGTTTTTTCACTGATGAATATGTACGAATGTGGAACTTAGTTCGTACCGTACGTAACCAACCGTGCTAATCCTTTGTCTGCCGCTCTGTAACCAGTTTGGGGGGTGGGGGAAGGTATCTTAAGTTTTCTGCTCGCAAAGCTTCAGCAAGGAGGCATCCGAGCACCTTTAGTTTCTATGTTGTCATCACCGCCGTCGTTTATTGTCTTGGCGGAGAGTGGCAGCGGTGGCCAATTGAAACTTGTTTTAGCTGAATTGCTGTGCCTGGCCCCACTCGCCTGACCACTAAGATTGGAGTCCTCTCGTGAACTGGGCTGACTCCATATTTTTTTAAGCAGCATTGGAAGTGAAGCTCATCATGTGCATTGATGCTCGCTGATACCAAATAACAACGTTCGATGTGTAACAGACTCTACCCTTTCAACCTGGTGATTTTATACTCTTTTTAACAATTCAATTAGAAGAATATGATGTTTTGCCCATCTCATTTGTATTGGTTGTAATATTTTCTCGTATTATTTTGTACAGTTGTGTTCACTCCATTAGCCCATATGGAAGATTCGAGTATAATTTGCATATCTTTTACATCATTTGTAAAAAAAATATTGGTTACCGCACGCATTTGACGTTTGGTATCGTGAGCGTGAGAATCTTTGACATGCTTCATGGAACATGCATTACATAGTGTATATTTTCTTAAAAAAGTATACTTCATAGGTGTATGTCACACCTCTTCTGAGCACGGTTGGCTACGTACAGTGCGAAAGAAGGTCAACATACTACGAGCTAAACAAACTTTAAATTGCCCAAAAAATACCCATGCTCAAATATAAACCTGTTAATTACTCAACTGTGATTACACACAGCAACAGCGCCCCATACTCACATGAGCGGCGAGTGATATTTGAACTGGTCCTTGGCCTCAGATTTCACCAACTGGCACTGACCAGGATGGTGAAATATGGTCAAATATCCCCAACTGAATGATTCATTCAGCAGTGGATTAAAAAATAATTGTAAACCTGCACAAACGCTGTAATGCGTCTAAATAGCTGATTCTAAAATAGGATTAGTCGTAAATCCAAAGTTGGGGTAGAGTCACAAAAGTGTGGACATCATTGGCACCTGCCATGCTTCACTGCTGCCCACCCCTGTTAACACTCGGCAACAGATGCACATTGGTGTTCAAGAAGCTGGGAAATGATGGACTGCTATTAATTAAACTGTTAATTGAACATGAGATATCGTTGGAAACTGCCGAAAACAGATGGATGTTCTAACATGGCCTGAGACAGATGTTTGGGCTTGTCTGTGCCAGTCTCCAATAAAGGAGAGAGCGAGAGAGAGAACGGTGGAGGGGAGATCTCACGCCCAGGGTCTCCTGATATGTGCGGAGACGTTAAAATAGCAATTTATTTTTTGACGGCATCGATCATCTCAAGGTTGTTTATTTGGTTTCTAATTAAAATATCCCATCGAGGTCTTGCCTCGGGGTGTGTGTCCGTATGTGGAGCTTCTTTTGCACCGTACGTAACCAGCCGACCGTGCTAATTGGAGGTGCGGGGGAAGGATAACAAACTAAGCACACACACACAACAACAAAGTGTTCTAAAGGAATGAGTTTCTCAATGTTTATTTAAAAGTGTCGTAAACAAGCGTGGGATGGGCAGGATACGGTCCAGCCAGATGCCCACAGCGTGGGTTCTCACAGCAAATGTCGAGCATCAGGAAAGCTGCAGGCTTCACAGTGAGGCTCCCCCCCCCCCCAGCCCCTCTCGTCCTGCACGACTGAGCTGAGCTGAACTGACGCCGTTCTCGTCACTCAAATTGGCACCGTTATCTTTGGCGACGAGGATCTTCTTCACATGAGGTGGCTCCTTATCCCGCCCCCTCCCAAACCTCCACCAAACCACCCACCAAAACCACACTGCCGAAAACTTGCACACGGTGGGAGCGACCGATGGCCAGAGGCAAGTGTGTGATTACGCCAAATGTGTGATTACGCCAAGTGTGTGATCTGTGTGCCTCTCTCGGTCCGTTTGCACATCGGAGCAATTGCCTGTCCCTCCCCGCCGACCCGCCCCCCCCCCCCCACCGTTCATAAACGTGAATACGGGTCAGCGGAAGCTTGTCACAATAACTCTCACGCAAAATTAAATTTCTTTCTTATTTTTGTCGTTGTTATTCCAAGCACCTTTGGACCTCTGAACATATTTGAATAATTGCAGGACGAATTGGCGATATCTAGCGGTGAAATGCGTCGCTGTTTAATTGGAAATTGCGTGTCAATATAATGGCCTTCCTGTAACCTGACTTTTTTTTGTTTAATTCAGCAATCCATGCTGCATGACCAAGATATATATATATATTATTAACGCTATAATGTAATAACCAATGCTCTGAAGATGGATTTTGGTAAGCCAATAGTTAATTAATCCAATATCTAACCAAGAATAGCCGCAAGTCACTAATGAATAAATAGGTACCTATTGTGCGTTCATAATTTTGTCAGTGTAAAAATGAGTTAATTTATTCAAATGGCAGAAGCCTTTTGAAAAAAAGACCAATCTTTTTTTTAACAATTGTTATTTGATGTATGCAGAACACTCGCAGTGTATTTCACAAAGTGTGCAGACACACCGAGCCCTAGGTATATATGAACAGTCTGGTAGTTCACCGTGTGGGCAAAGGGGCTGGCTTTCAGCGTAGCGCAATCTTGCCAAGAAGCTTTCTTCGCTGGCTTCTGTGACTCATCCGCCTCGTCGCATCTGCCAAACAAAAGCCCTTCAGGGAGGCATTCATCAGAACATTGCTCTCGGAAGAGCGGAGCGCGCGCACACGTGTATACCCGGGCAGAAAAAAACACGAGGCGATCCCAGTGGCTTTACAATCATCGATTAATCAGGAAAATTTCACAGTTCACTTTGTTACCGGCTGCCCTGATTGTACGATTGTTTGGTACGCACATTGTACCCAAAGGACGAATTAAATTTGTGCAAGTGTGCGGCGATGCCAAACTCTCCAACACTTTTGCGTTTGAGGGGCACAACGTGTGGCTGTTATCTGGCAGTCGAATGTTACCAGAATACATTTTAGCGCTAGATTTCTAGTGGATCAAGTATCCTACAAGAAGTGGCGTCAAATTAATATGCAGGCCAGTTATGTCCACTAAAAGTTAAGCATAAGGTGACTGGTTGGGCACAGGGGTCAGAACATTGAGCTGGCACTTCCTGGGTTTTTAATCCAGGTTTATAGCCGCTTGCAATTAATCTGGATAGTCAGGTGCGGTGATTTCATGGTCTCAGTCCAGTCAACCGAATGACTGCACTAAAAACCCATTAAATAATGCAAAAATGTTTATTTGATTCGGCAAAATTACTCCCATTTCGAGAATTCAAACTTGAGGTTTTCCATGTGACGGTCAACAATGTAGCAGGTTACGTGAGAACGTTAATTGCATTGCCCCTAATATTCTGTGATTTGATCTTCCATTGGATATTCTCTAACACAGGGCGATGCACTGCTGTGCCCGAGTTCCAAATGTGGACAATCCTTTATTTCTTTACTTGACGCCGATAGTACAATTGGAATACGATTTTAACAGACAAAAAAATAAGTAATGCAAAAGTATTAGTTATTTGGATGAAGGCACGTGTGCTTTATTTTTACGTTTTTGGTGGTTCCATCGGTAGGTGAATTTGGGGAAAGCAATTGCTCATGCTGATGGGGCCCGGTTATCAGCATTGTCCCCGGCTGGAGCTTGGTACCCTTCACCTGGTACGAATTATTCACGTTGGCCGCAGACGTGAGATTTAGTGTGATCTGCAGTGAAGGATAGTGATTGCTCAATAACTTAGCTGGCCCAATGACAAAGCCACTCACCACCACCCGAACCGGGGGGGGAGTGTGGTCACTGCAGGTGCCGTGGGTGTCCAGACACCCCCAACATTTTATAGATATGGCTAAGCGACAGCCCCTCAACATTCTGGAGAAAACTCATGGAGTTTTTTTTTTGTTCATCGTTTCAACAAGATAACAGTAATGCTGATGATGCCCATAACATGACATTTAGATACACAGTAGCATGCAAACAGTGGGCTCAGTACCGAGTCAGTAGCCAGGAGTTGCCAATGATTATTATAATTATAGTGCCGCACAACTCCTCATGCCCGTGACTCAGTGGGGGTCAAAAGTTCGTGGATCTTGTTTATCATGTAGGGCGCTGTGGTGGCGAGATGTTAATGCTCTCGCTTAATATACAGGAGGTCGTGGGTTCGATCCCAACCCTAACACCTGTATATTTGGAGTTTGCACTCTCTCCCTGTGATCACGTGGCTTTTTCTCCAGGTCTTCCGGTTTTTCCCTCCACATTTAGAAACAACACCCATTTAGAGTACAATATTTGTCGGCTATACATTTCCAATTGCTAAGCTACTTTGTTGATCTATCATTTGTGGCCAGGTTGCTTCTGAAAAAGAGCTCTATATATATATATATATAGCTCAATGGGCCTTACCTTGTCAAATTAAAATAAAAAGTTTAGTTTAGATATTACCAGATCACTGACTACGGGGAGTTCATTGACTAGAGGGACACCTCGAACTTCAACCCTCACGTCACCAGTACCTCGCCCCACCACTCTGGCATCCTCGCTCACCCCTCACGAATCGCGAGCGCCTCTGCGACAGGCCGCACTTCAGCCAGGACACGCAGCTGCAGACACGGCGCCGAGTCGGAGGCGTAACTCGACGTGTGGTTTTTTTTTTAATGGGAAATTAATGTTTTCATCTTGGAGGAGTCAGGCTGACAGATGACACAGTTTAATAAGATTGATTAACTGGCCACGTTGAGAAGACAAACAGATGAAGGCAGACAGATTGTTAATTTAGGTAATCTGGACAAGATGTGCATATGTGTTATTATAACTAATTACATTCAAAAGATAAATGATGTCTGTGGGCGGGGAGAGGGGGGTATATTTCCATGTTTGCTTGACTACATTGATCATTTTGCCCTTTGGCATCAATCTCCGAGCCGGTCATGTGTACTGGAAACCTTGTGAGTTTTGTGCATTTCTTTGTACGCGTCAAGTTCATTTGTATTGTGAGACTTTTGAGGCCTGTTATTGAGCTTCCCAGGATGCATTCGGGGTGACCCCCAGCTCCATTTCTCTTCAATTAAAAGAATAAAGTTTTTTTTAAAAGTATATGCCGCATAATTGGCTACCGCAACAAACGAGCTCACAATTGGTTTTGTTTTTGTTGTATATGACAGCTTGGCACATAGCATTAGACACAGAGCTAAGGTTCACTTTCATGTGTCACACAAAAGCTCAAAGTACCCGTTCATTAACAGCGGCCGATCACTTGGGTTGTCTTGCCTGTGCTTGCACCCGTGGTATTTCAGGCTCTGCAGCTTCTGCTACTGAATCAGCGTGGCTGCACTTACTGTGACATGGCAGAGCCGCCGGTATGTTTGCTCTGCTTGCTGCACGGGTTTGAGGTCCGCACCATGCGGCCACCCTGGTTAACCCTGCCAGTGTGTGAACCAGAAATGCACGCTGTCCGCCGCACGGTTGACTTAAAAAATTTGAAGAAGAGAAAAGAGTAAGCCGTGTGCGCCGGTGTCACCGAACTAATTTGTCCAATTTTTATTATTTCTTCGCAATTTACGTAATTGTGTAAAACCACGTGGCAACATTGCCCCCTGCTGAGAGGCTACACTCATCTATGAAACGGTGACTGAATACCGTGTACGCTTTAAGAATGGTGCCAAGTGCACTCATTGATTAATTGAAAACCACGGAAGACATCAAACGAGCAATCGGTTGTGTGCGGTCCACGTGCAATTGCGTCACGTTTTCGTCACCTTTTCAACCATTGCGGCGAACAGCTGCTGGCCAACATTAGTGTTACAGGTGTGCAGAGCCCCCCCCCCCCCCCCCCCCATCAGCTTTTAGATGTTTTTAACAAACGCAACGTCAAAGCTTCGCGCAAAAAAAGGCATTTGTTGTACCCGCAATGTCGTCAGTTTAACAAGGTGACATGATCACTGATGAAGGAATCTTTACACGTACCATAGTCGCGTAGAACCAGTGGGGGCTCAAGTACAGCAGAACTCCTGTAATACGTAACAAAGTGGTTGGTGACATTTTTGCACTATCCTGTTAACCAATGACCACCGCGAACCATTCGCAAGTAGGGCAAATCCCCAAACCTCCACAGTTTGTCTGAGCACCCCCATCCTGGACTGTAGCAGAAATTAGATCTCGCCTTACCGTGCGCACGGGGGGAAGGCTTCGCGGTAAACACTCAGACGTAAATTCTAAATTTGAAGCTTTCATGACTGCAAGGATTCATGCTCCTAGGTGTTTTCGGTAAAGTCACGTAGGTAAAAAATTAAATTTAAATTTATAAAAGTAATAATAGAAATAAAATATTATTAATAAAAGTAATGATATAAATAAAATTAAATAATAAATAGTGATTTATTGTTTTATTTTAAAATAATAAATAGTGATTTATTATTTTATTTTATTTCTATTATTACTTTTATTAATTTTAATTTTATTTTTTACCTACGTGACCTTACCGAAAAAAACCTAAGAGTACTCAGACGTAAAGTCCGTGTTGTTCAGGCTATAATGACCGCAGCTGCGCTCATTGTCTTCACAGATGTTTACAGCCCTATCCATCCCTCATACGCCAGGTGCAGTTTGTCTTGACTCCAATAGCCCAGGGCTTTCTCGTGCCTCGGACCGTGCCCTCCTGATTTCCCGTGTCCGCCTGCCGCCGTTTAGGTTGCCAGCGTTTGTCTCCCGTGGCTTAGGGGTCGATTGTGCTGCCCTGAGCACCCCTGCTTTGGCACGCACACCGCAGATGTTTGTTGGGCCGTCTGGGTGCCGCGGAGTGCCGCGTGCCAGCCTTGCGCGGCGATCTGCGGAGCAGCACGTTATGCAAGTGCTGCTTCGGGTGCGCCGTGCTTGTCAGTGGCCCACTTTCATTTTCGTAGTCTGATGTAATGGCGCGTCTTGCTCGGTAGTGAAACAAAAGCGGTGGCGGTGGCGGCGGCGTCGGCGGCTATATTGGGCAGAACTCATTTTTTTTATTGCACGGGGCTAAGCTCCAGTTGCCGTGGCGAGCTTAGCGCTGACACATTTTGGGCGCCGCTTTGATAAATGGCAGCGTCGCGGAAATAGCAGAGTTTTCACATTCACATTGTCTTTCATGAAAATACTTTAATTTTTTCCCCCATTTCGTATGTCTGGCAAATTGCTCAGGTTCACTGTGGTTAAGTGGAATTCCTGCACCGTTTGGTAAGTTCCACTACAACATTGTCAGCTTCCATGCCACGCAGAATGGCGAGGTCAATGAATTCCCTTTTGTGCAAACCGTGACGTGAAGGCTTGTTCATACTACGCACCACGTTGCCACGTAGTCACCTAACATTGCTGTTCGGATTCCATTCCGGTTGCTTTCAACATGCAGACTTCAGTTGTTGACTCAAGGCTGCATGTTCTAGATCCTGCAATATAAGAATATTGAGAGTATAGGAGATTACGGGCTTTGTCACCGTTGACATCGGCATAGTCGTTTTCTGTTTCCCACGTTTACCAAGATACCTACATGTGTAGGCTTTCACGACCAATATTATCCTTAATAGAGGGGTTTTTTTCGTTGGGTTACATCGCAGAAATGTTAATGTGTCGTTAAACCCGCCACCACCCGACATAGCCAACTAGTAAGGTTTATCACGTAAGCAAAACGTGCCAATTAGTAAAAAACAATTAAATGTTTCTTTCTACGTGACTTTACCGAAAGAACCAAATAGTAATTCCTGCAGTCTCGAAAGCTCCAAATCAATTAGTTACTAATTCAGCACACCGGTGTCTTGGAGAGTAAACCCACAACATTTACAATTGTAGTACGACTTTTCGCTGATCATTATAATCGGATTCATCAGGTGACAGCCAGAGTTGTGGAGACATCCTCCTGTTTGAGTCTCAAAGGGATAATTGTGACGTCATCACGTGTGATCCAATCAGCTGCGAAGACCGATTTGAGTTCTTGCATGCTGCGCGTTCCCGATGATTGCTTCATACGTCCCACGCGGCTTAGAAAGCAAATGATTAATTTTCGATCAGTTCTATGTCACATGGGACACGTAAAGACAGGCACACACAACAGGGGCAGCTTTATTTAGCAAATGCTTTTACACAGAGCACCAGATACACAATAAAAAATGTTTTTAAATCAAAGCGTTTGTATGTCGATGTTATATCGTGAGTGGACGTCAGCCCACGTGGCCACAGAGCCACGTGACAGCCTCCTCCTCCAGCACGTGCAGGGCAACAACCAGTACCGCCCGGTAGGGCTGAACGATGAATCGATTTCAAATCGAAATCGCAGTTTGAAACAATGCGATTAGCAAATCGCAAAGGCTGCGATTTTTTTTGAAAAGTCCTGTTACTTTATTATTGGAATTGTTTTATTTTTGTATTACAACTTTATTTATTTATTTAACTTAACAATTATTTGTTTGATTGTTCTATTTCAATGAACACATTTTAATAAATACATATTTGAAGCAATTCATATCTTTTAAGTTCTCATCCTTACATTAGAATATATAGAGCAGTTTACATTTTCATGGCATCATGTGGTAATGCTCCATCACATGTTTTAAATCTATTACAAAGTGAATATTGAACTGAAGCTTGACTTAAAAAAAGATGTAATCGCAAATCAAAGCGCAATATCTGTCAGAAAAATCTCAATTATATATTTTCCCCAAATCGTTCAGCCCTACCGCCCGGCACACCCCTGACGTACTTGTGCGCCACGGTCTCCTGGCTCCCCACATCCACACAAGCGGAAGCAGCACAAAAACCCCCTGACCACGTCCATGCCACCAACAGGGGCAGTGACGTGGTCCTGGCGTTGGTGCGTTCGCCTCGTGTTGCAGGGGTTCACGGTTCGAATCCAGGGGCCACCCTGATTAATACGGCGGGTGTATAACCGCATGAATAATACGCGAACGTTCGCTTCACAATGGACGTAATAGGTACGGTGACTTCATTCACAAGAGTAGGCCATTGTGTGCTGGCATCTTGGTCCAAATTTTCCAAGTAAAAATATATGCAAATTGACATTTAAACACATCAAGCATGACTCGTTCAGTGAAGCTTTCCTGGATAAGCAATTAAAATAATAATACTATTAGCAAATCCCTATATTAATTTGACTCTTCACTCAACAGCATGTTGTCAGCACACCTACATACAAAATCTCTGTATTAATTAGATTCATCGCTCACTGTCGCAAGGGACACACACACACGTGCGTGCATACATACAAGATCTCCATCTTGATTTGAATCATTGCTGTCTCTACATGGTGTGCAATACACACACACACGTGGAATACACGCTCACACGTAGAATATACGAACACACACGTGGAACACACACTCACACGTGGAACACACACTTCTGCGCAAGATTTATATCTTTTTTTTGAATTAGCATTTCTCTCTGCATGTCATGCACGATGCACATACAAGGACACGTACGATCTTTATCTTAATTAGATTTGGTGCTTTCCACCCACATGTGGGTACGCCTTTAGCAATCATCAGACACGTACAGCGTGTCACAACTTAATTTAAATTGCATCAGAGGTAAGTCGATAAACTTGACGTGAGTACTCTTACTGTAGTTTGCCGGGAGTACTTTTTATTCAATGACATCTGACAACCCAGAAGCATTTGTTCACTTAAACACATGCTGCTTGATAATATTGGTGTGCTAAGCTAGTAGGTCGCACGCTCTCTGAACACGCGGTCGCAATGCCAAGAATTTTCCCACTTAGCCTTAGCGAGGATTTTTACGCGTTGTTTGCTGTGCGTTTTTCAGTCCGATCAACACGCCAAACTTGAACCCGGCCATGAGCACCGTCGCATCGAAAACAGTGTTGCGAATATACGAGCTCGGTAAACACACGGTCCTTCTCCCCGCTCCCGCTCCATCCCCCCTCTCACCTTTCCCACAGATGACAAGCTCCCGCAGGGCTTTCCGGTGATAGAGATGGGTCCCCAGCTGAAGGTGGTGGAGCGCTCGCGCACCGCCACGATGCTGTGCGCCGTCAGCGGCCAGCCCGAGCCCGAGATCTCCTGGTACAAGGACTTCCTGCCCGTCGACACGAGCAAGAACGCGGGCCGCATCAAGCTGCTGGTCGCCGGTAAGACGCCGCACGCTCAGCCGCCGCCGTACGCGCGCGCGACCACGGAGTCCCATCGGCAGAGTCCAGCCGGCCGAACGGGCGCCGCTCGGTTGCCTCGTGGTGTGGACGCGAGCCGGCCCTTAGCATGGGGCGGGGCTCCATTCGGCCGCGAAACTGTTTCTGTGCCTCGTGGTGAGCAGATTGGACATCAAGTGTTGATGTTCCTGTATTTCAATTATCTGCGTAAAATAATTACTTACCGTATTCTTTGGCTCTTTCGGGCAAATCGCGTATCTACGCGACTTGGATTCCTGCAGTCACGAAAGCTTCAAATGAAGATTGACATTACTTACCGGGTTCATTATTTGGGGAAGTTGGGGTAAGGTGTTTAATAGTCTTTTTGTGTGCCCACGGAGTGTGCTGATTAAAAGGTACGGCGTGTCTCTTAATGTTCGGTCGTGTGGGGGTCAATGCCGCAAACGTAAAATAAGTGGAGCGATTTTTCTTTTCCGGATAAATACTTCTGGCGGTCATTAACCGGGGGTTAATTACAGGGGGACGCATCCTGCTTGGGCAGCATCGCAACGGAAGCAACGCAAACCCCGCGCATGCCCAACGAGGTTTGAGAGAGAAACCACGTTCCAGGTGCAAGTACAGTCATGGATTTTTAAAGGGCACAGACGAGCTGCCGGAGTGGGAGAGGTTGGAGTGTGCGCGCGTTTGAATGGTGCCCCCAAGATGCACTCGTGGAGGGAAGGAGGAGGGTTCGCCTGGCATTGCCGGATTTCTGTTATCCTGACGAGCTCTACGCCAACCGCGGTGTGTTGCGTCGCGGCGGACGATCGGGCGCTCCTGAAGATGCAGGGAGATACCGCAAATTGAAACACACGAACACCACGGGCCCTTTGACTCTCCGAGCCGCCATTAAACACTCGCGGATATGAACGGCGCGCGCCTCCTCGGTTGCAGGCACGCAACGGTTTTCAAACGGCGGCCTTCATTAGTTCCCGCGAATCTCCCGTGAATCTCCCGTCTCGCTGTGGCGTTCCACCTAACCGCCTTTTAATTACACGTCCGGAGTAAAACTGGGCGCGTTGATGATTTGACGGGTGGTAACTCGATCGTCAACAGCTGTTGCTGGGTGAGATTTTTGGATTTTGGAAAAGGTTAAAAATATCGGTGCGCAATCCCTGTGGGAAAGGCGAGCGAATGCCGGCGAAAGGTAGAATTGATGAGGGTGTTGAGCCGGGGGGGTGAGGGGAGGGGGGGGGCAGAGCTGCAATTTCTCATTTTGAAATGTATTTGTGTGCGCACTCACATCGGGCTTGGGTCGGGGATGAACTGCGTTAAGTTGTTGTTGGAGAAGAGGAGACTCCGGTATAAGCAGCGTGAAAAATCCCCCCGAACCCGCACCCCCTGAAGCACCCAAGCTGCGAGCATCTAAAAGTGGCAGCACTCGCAGCGACGGGGGCCGGTGGCAGCCGCTCTAAAAGCTCACGGGGTGCGCCGCGCGTTGCCGGAGCGAAATTGGACAAAATCGGCGATAAAGCGGAGGAATATTTAAATGTGAAACGCGAGCGACGCGGTGTGCGCGTGGGACCCACCTCGCCACCTCGTGACGACGCGCGACGATTCTCGACGGTGCCAGCGGCGGTGACGGGCGGGGCCGGAGGTGGCCGCCGGGATATTGCATCGTGTGACCCCTTGCGCGGCACGCACAGCCAGCCAGTCATGTAACCAGCCTATCTATATGCAACAAAAGGCAATTTTCGTGGCTTACGCCGAGCTCGGAGCACAATTCATGCACAAGCCCGCGCCGCCGCAGCGCGGCTCTCTCGCTCTCTCGCTCGTCGGCTCGCCCGTGGGCGCTCGCGCTCGTGATCTCACAGGTGAAGGGCTCGATGGGCTCCGGGCGCTCACTCGAAGGGGTGGTCGGAAATCCGCGCGAGTGACCGTCCCGTTGCGTTTGGGCGCCGCGGTGGCGAGATGTTAACTAACCTCGCCGGGTATGCAGGAGGTCGGGGGTTCGATCCTGACGCTGACTCCTGCGTATCTGGAGTTTTTGCATGTCTCTCTCACCGTAGGGACGCGGATTTTTCCTTTGGTTTTTCTCTACACATTTCGAAACGTGCGTTTCGAGGATTTGGCTTGTGTACATTTCCACGCGATAAGCCACTTCGTTGGCCTATGATTTGTGGTTAGGTCACTTCTGAAAAAGAGCTACATAGCTCAGTGGGCCTTAGCTGGTGAAAGAAATTTGTTTTGTTTATAGTTTAGAAAGCTGCACACGTTCATCAGTAACACTTGCCTTCAAGAAGGGAGAGAACAATTTTTATATAATTGGTGACTTAATCAGTAATGGTAGAAGAGAGATCTTTAGGGCTTCGATATGGACGAATGCGTTGCGTTTTTAATTATTTGTGAGTGCACACCACTGCCAAATGCTTTTATCACGAATATTATTTCCACTTTGTTTCGTGATGTTTTGAAAAAAAAATGGAGGCTCGTGCATTTGGTATTTATTCTTTGTGCCACAGGATCTAGTTTTCGCGGGGCTCTCGTACATAACCGAGCGCACTTAAAAAATAAACCAACGTTACTTATGTAGAAATTTGCATTGTGACGCGTGCATTAAACCTGGACGGGTGAACGCATGTCCTATGGCAAGCGACTTGGCAGCTCTTAAATAGGACTGCTTCGTTTACTTACACATGGCATGGTGAGCAGAAACGCGATGGTTGGCTTTCACGCTCCTGGGATGTAGCATCGTCCTAATTATCTCCGTTCGTTTCACTACGTTTGTGTTGCCAAAACGGTTGTTATGACAGCGTCACGTCTCCACCTTCGCATCTATCGAGTACAGTGCATGCATATACGCGTGTGTACGTGTGTGTGTTTGAGTGTGGAGTGGTAGTGTAGAGGTTAGCGCGCTGCGCTACGAACCCGGCGACCCGAGTCCGATTCCCGCTCATGACCATTAACAGTGAGGAATATCTGAGCTGGTCCCGGGCCTCTCCTAGGTCGACTCAGCCTCGAAAAAAGTACCTGGTGCGATGTGTAAACATCGCCACTGGGGAGACAAAGGCGGCGGGGCTTGCTGCTGGCAACCCACCCCCCTCGTGTGCCAGTCAGGCCTTCAAATGTCCTCGCCAACAGCGCTTTCCCCCCAGAGTCTGTCAGAGGTTATACAGGGGATCGTTGAATTTGTATGCATCTGTGAACTCACTTGTTCCTGCATGCGGTGCATAACCGTGTTGGACTATGTGTACATGCGTGGGCATGCGCGGGACGCGTGTGCACGATTGTTGTATAAATGTCGCACGCTCTTTGAGCATGCGGTCGCAACGCCAATATTTTTCCCACTGGCCTTGCGAGGGTGTTAATGCATTGTTTACTGTGGGTGTTCAGCCTGAATAACATGTCAAACTTGAATCCGACCATTTGCACCGTTGCATAAGCAGTGGCAAGGCTGCATGATTAACTCCTAACTTTTTTTGGAGGATCCAGAGATTCTTCCCTAATGATTGTGAGGCAAACGCGTAGTATTTTTCCACTCTGATAAGTGAATAATGTAACCAACGAATGAGGGCAAGGGTTGGTATATGTGCAAGCGTTGGTTTCTTTTTTTTTATAGAGCCCTCACAGTCATTAAGTCAATTTTCATCTCGTACATTTTTTTACGAGGCAACTGACAACCTAATTATACCTTCCATACAAATTCTTGTCAAAATATGTCTCCTCGTTCAAGTAAAATTAAATTTTAAAATTTATTTAAAAAAAACATTGATACTAATTTAGAAATTGATTGCTATAAATCATAATTAATCTGGTTTGTGAGGTGAATATGACTGGGAGAGATCATTTAGACATCAGCTGTGCGTGTGTTGCCATGAGTACGGTGGGCTACGTACGGTGAAAAAGAAATGTCAACACGCATACACACATTTTACTGGCACTACCTCCACGGATTAGGTGTTTGACGTGGCCCGACTGTAGTGTGCTTGTCGATTGCTGCGGAAGTTTTTTAGGTTTAATGCCCCATTAATACGGTGGTTGTGTTACCCATAAAACATTCTGCTTCACTGTGGGCTGCAGACATCCCATGACGCTATTCCTAAAGAGTAGGCAATTTTTTTGTGCTGGCGTCACGGTATACATCTATATACATAAATTTACCAAATTGCGATTTCTTTTTTTCCATTCGAGATTGCACTCAGAAAGATCGCCCCCCCCCCCCATCCACTCCGAAACTACAGCGCACTGTCTGTGACACGCACCGCTCTTGATTTGAGCCACGCGTCCTTGCTACCCGTCACAGAACAAGCACTCTGTGCAAGGCGCGCAAATCATCCATCGGTTTATCAATTGCAATGAATCCTTGTGCTCACGATAACACGCATCGAAATTTCGCACACGCGATTAATTCTTACCAATATAATAAAGGTCGTAGAAGCGACTTCTGGAATCCGGTCTTTATTTGTCTTTCGTTCACAACACTCCTATCTTACTCATTCACGCTGCTGACAGACAGCGTGAGAGGGATAGAGAGAGACACGCGCGGCCACGTGGCAGCCTGGACCACGTGGCAGCCTGGACCACGTGGCAGCTTGGACCACGTGGCAGCCTGGACCACGTGGCAGCCTGGACCACGTGGCAGCCTGGCCAACGTGGCAGCCTGGACCCCGCTCCAGCGTGGCCTCACTCTCCGTTCGTTCCAGATCTCAATGAATCATTGTGCTCACGATAACACGCATCGAAATTTCGCACACGCGATTCATTATTATTTGCAATTCCTCACAGGTGTATGCAAACGACTTTCGTGTTACAAGATTAAAGTGTGAAAATCAAATGGCAAACAAAATAACGTCGTGTTGCATTGATCTGCAACCCCCCGAATCGTAGTACTGTAATAGTTAATTGAACACTTGAATCAAGGCTCCGGCGGGGAGAGGTAGGACCAGACGGTAAATTGTCACATGCCTGCTCTGTTGTACACATTTGTTTATGTGCCCAGACGGGCATGCCCGTTTTTACTGAACCTTTCAGATAGTGTGTGCTCCTGCTCAAATGAGCGGCCCATCTCCCATTCACAGCCACGAATTGGCGGTGGAAATTCCATATTCCCACAGCGGGGTAATGTCTATCCGTCGGACAGCCACCGTTGACTCTCCCCACGAGATGGTACCTATTTTATCGACCCTCGAGTGACGATCAGCTGAGTGGTGAAGCTCCAACCAGGCTTTGAACGTGCAACCTCCCAGTGGCACGATGCACGCTCTAACCGCTGAGCCAATGTAGACAAGCATGATCTGAGCCCTGACTCAATCTGCATCCGTGTAATCACGATGCAACTGTCACATCTTAACACTTTTTGGCAGCGCAAAATGAAGCGCTTCCTAGGAACGCCACTGGACGAGTTACGTTTCATTATCACAGTCTCATAGGGTTTTATATATATCTGGATGCATGATGAAATTAAATTAGAAATTTTATTGAGTTTTTCGGGAAAAAAATAGCACCGAAGTGCTATGTTTCACCAACATTATTGCAATAAAGTTGAATTATCAGTAACACTCGTGTTGGAAACTTTGAACGTAATTAAAGTGGAAGGCTTTGTTATTAATTTGCTTATTTACTGGGGCAACTAATCCTATAATTTACATCGTCGTCATAATATGTTTGGCAAAATTTACACAGCTCGCATGCAGGAAGGCCCTTATTGCTTCATGTAATGAAATATTTGTAAATTGTGGGTTCATCATTCTGGAAAATGTGTCCACAGTCCTGGCAGTCTCATGCCGACCATCACCGGGTAATTCAGTTTGCCGAGCAGCGGGTAGATATGCGGCCTTAGTTGTCCTCTCGTATGTACAGGACATTGACGATTGTAACTATTCAATGTTTTTAAATTACATTTTTCCAAATTTTACTTCGATGGTGCTATGGGGTGTCATCACATGAATCCAACATAGTAGGGGGGGAGGGGGCAGCACTTTCCCAGCCAATCTGGCCCACTGTGGGCAATGTTCGCTTTGTGCCAGTCGAGCTAATATTTTAATCCCCGTATCTAGAATGTAAGCCAATTAAGTGCAGAGCGAAGTCGTCGCTGTCTTGATTGACACCGGTAAATAAGACACACGTAATATAAAGCATACAAAACAGAAAGTATACACATTAATGACGTACTGGAACATTCACGTCATGCTGTTTGTGTGTGTGTGAGCGAGCCTAACTATAACATACTGTTATTATGCAATATATGCAATAAATACATCAGCGCAAAATTGTATACGCGATAAAAATCCATTACTATAGGCACGCGATTTGCATATAAAATATTCTGTACTGTCGATCGTGTGTACTGGATATGAAAAAGCGTGCGTGAGAAAATTAATGGTGTGGAAGGGGGACTTGATTTATTTCTTTAATAGAGGCGGCATATCATTCCCCAACTAATATCTATATATTGCATAATTATTTAAGTACATACATCAGATTGACTAATGTGAATGAATACTTCCCCGGCTTGCTTTCGACGAGTAATTTTTAATGTTTGCAATGCCTTAATGTTTCACTCTCACCCGTCCTCTCCTCCCCCCTCCTCCACTTCCCCCCCTCCAGGTCATATATCTGTCGTGGAGGCTTGCGGTTTGACGCGTTTCTTAATTGCGAGTAATTTCTGCAGGCCTGTAATACATTTTGTGCTGTTTCTTTCTCCCTCTCGTTGCGGGTCTTGTGTTAAAAACAACAAAAAAACCAAACCCCTTCCCCCAGAACCCCTCAGTGGTAAGTGCACGAGCGTCGGAGAGCGTCCGTGCGGTGTTCCGCTTGCATGGCATGCGCAACAGCACCGTGGCCGTTTGCCCTGTCCAGAGCCCTCCCCGCCCGCTGTCTTCTCCCCAACGAAGCATTGCCCAGCGGTCACAGCGGAGGGACGCTGACATAGACCCCCACCCCACCCCCTCCCTCTCTCCAGCTACGGTGACTGCAGAGAGGAAGTCCAAGCGATGGGTATTTTTTATGGTAGATTCGTGGATAAACAAAACTAAAAAAAACAGACGCTTTCCCAAACGCCGCAGCCCCGCATCTAAGATGCAAATAACCGGACCGTGTCATGGGCGTGGGCAGAAGAATGAGAGGGGATGGCTCACGGTAGCCAAAGGGTGGACAAGTTCGTGTCAGTGCGTTCGTCTTGAGCCGACACAAAACTGGGATGTTTAATGTCCTCGGGGAAGACCGACTGAATCCTCAGGGCAGCTACATCGGCGGGGGGAGGTGGGGGCGGGGGGGAAGAGGATGATTGCCAGGAGGAAAAATTCCAAAGATAGTTGGCAACTCTAGGTGGTGGGAGGGTGCAGGTGTCCGAGCGATGCACAGAGCTAATTTAATTAAACATAAATCCCTCTCCGCCCCCCCCCCCCCCCTGGGCGCCCCCCCCTCTCCCGCACTTGTCATTTTAAACCGGTGTGTGAAAGCTCGTTAAAACCACAACACGTTTGAGTCATTCGTGGGGAGTTATCGTTTGCGGAGAGCGGTCCGGTGCTCGTGCCTGCTCGTGGTGGCGTCACCGCGGTGAGTTCCCGTCCCACTGCTCTCTGGCGCTGCGTATCTGCGAGCCGCCGCGTTGTCGCGTTCGGCGGGACGTCCGACGTTTCTCTCTCGACGTGCTCGGAGCTTCCGCGGGCACAAAATTTCCGGTCGTTTTGCCAGGAAGCTCCCGAAGCGTCGGACGTCGTGCTGAATAAGACGCGTCACGGACCCGATGACGTGCCCGCACGACACGGCCGCAGCAGCGCAAGCTCGCTTTCTAATTGGCCATGGGTGTGCATAGAATTGAGGCTGGTGAATCAGTTAGCGGTTGGGGAAGAGCTTCAATGTGATCAAGGTCGTGGAACTGCACCCTGAAACCCCCCCTGCCCTTCTCCCGTGAGCGGCATCTGGAATCCCCTCCACCACTGCTGAGGCTCGCGACAAGCCCCATGATTACTCGTGGAAAGAGCTGCTTTCGTAACGTTGCATCGTATGGTCTATACACGTGTTTTTGTACATGCTATATACACACACACAACTGCGGGGCTGCTAAAGCCATGTGAATGCTCTTTGTTTGCGACGTACATTATCGGTGTAAAAGAAATAAGTGAAGTGTCCTCCCTGTGTACGTGTGGGTGTTGGAATGCTGCTGCTGCTGCACAAGGAAACCCAATGTGTGCAAATGTGCATCGACGAACGCACGTTGCGTGTACGAGCACTCGAGCATGTAATCGTTTCACCCCCCTTGAGACTGCGAGCGCACGAGCAGTCGGGCGCACGTGCATGCCGTGCTGCAATGCAAGCGGGCACTTGTGCATGTGCACCACCACCACCACAGGGCGTGTTCCCCTGGACACGTGAGCATGCTGCCGGCAGATAGGGCGACGGTGCGCCGCGGACGTCGTGGGCGCGCGTGACTCCCGCTCGCACCGCGGCGTGCACGCACGCACGCACACACGCACACACACACGCACGCACACACACACACGCGCACACACACGGACGCACACACACACGCACACACACGCGCACACACACGCACACACACGCACACACACACACACGCACACACACGCGCACACACGCACACACACACGCACACACACGCGCACAAACACGCACGCGCGTGCGCACTCAGGATACGCAGGCACACGAACGGACACTGTGCTCTGGCGGGCACCACAGCCCCCAGGTTTATACTGTCGGCGCTCTTGCTGACCGACTGGCAGTGGTGATGTGAAGACATGGAAAATGGGGACGATGATGGTGATGATGATGATGGGCACAGAGAAGTCGCAATTGGTGCACCGCATGATACGGCGGACGGCCATCGATGTCTGCAATCGCAATGTAAAACTCCATCGGTGGGATAATTACAAAGCTAATTTTTGTTTGAGGTCAGGTGTCAAAGTCTGGTGAAAAGACGTGAATGAGGGTGAGGTCTGGTGGCACCAATGGCATTCCCCGCCTCAGATTAGCACGGTTGTCCACGCACGGTGCGAAAGAAGTTCAACGTACATACATACGTACATTGGCGGTGACGATTACTTATGTAAACTTAAATGCCCGTCTGCCCAGCCACCCTGAGAGGCTGCCTCTAAATGGGGGACAACATTTAAGGTATCTTATGGGGGCCACATGAGGTTACACTTCCCTCCAGCTAGCCCTATATAATCGCCACTGCTCATTAGGCTAAGAAGAATATGCTGTAAGGCTGATGTTCGCTCCACCGCGATGTATATATAAACAACAACAACCGCCATTCGCCACTAAGTGGCAGGTGACGTCACCACGACGCCTGTGCCAGGCCATGTGCACCTTGAGGCCACGCGAAGTGTCGAACGCAGCACGCAACACGTTGGCCAGCGGCGCTCAATCTGTCACACAGCACACCGAGCAGTGAGTGCGTAGGGCTCGCCAACCCCTGAGCAATGTCCTGCCTCTCCCTCTGATTTGCTCAGAAGGTCAACTCGCCGAAAAGCATCAATCCCTCCCCACCTTGTCATCCCTGCGTCCCAAGTGCAGTGCCTCCTACTGCTAGCGCCGCTCCTTCCTCCGACTCGAGCTGGCCTCCCTCCCTGCTCGTGCGATCCCAGCGCCAAAGAAACCCCACGCCGCACTCCCCCCCCCCCCCCCCGGCTCCTAACCAGCGTCCCTTTGCTGTGCGCTCCCCCAGTGCTCGTGCGTTCCAGGCCGAAGCATTTTCCCCTGCGTTATCCTAATGGATCTTCACGATTGCACCTGACCGTGTTGCTTTTTTTAATATATATATATTTTTATTTCCCATCGTTTTTGCATGAGGGATGATTGGGTCGCTGTTGCCTGCTGCCTGTGTGCATGGGAGTGATGTCCGGCCGGTGTCTCCGTGGCTCTAACCCTGCACTCTGTTTTTTTCCTTTTCTCGCACGCTGGCCCCCGTTGCAGGCTCCACGCCAATACGAGGTGAGAACTGCAAACACATGCGCGCACACGCACAGTGACACGCATTGTCACATGCACTGTCACATGCACTGTCACATGCACAAAGACACATATTCGCCTGTGTAGTCTTTAACAGACTGTTGGGGTAAGTGCTGTGAGTGAGTACATATGAAGGCTGACACGGCACAAGACTGGCCACCCACGCCCTGGCCGCCTTTGTTTCCCCAGTGCTGATGTTTACACACCGCACCAGGCACTCATTTAAGGCTGAGTCGACCAAGGGCAGGCTTCAGGACTGCTTCAAATATCTGGCAAAATTATTGGCGGTGAGCAGGAATCGAACTCGGGTCGCCGGGTTCGTATCGCAGTGCGCTAACCGCGGGACTGCCGCACGCACACGCTCACACGCACACACTCACACGCACACGCTCACACGCGCGCACTCACTCACATGCACACACTCACACGCACGCACTCACACGCTCACACGCACACACACTCACATGCACACACTCACACGCACGTGCACACACACACTCACGCGCGCACACATTCACACGCGTGCACACATTCACACGCGTGCACACTCGCACGCGGGCACACACACTCACGCGCGCACTCACACGCACGTGCGCACACACTCGCACGCGCGCACACACTCGCACGCACGCACACACTCGCACGCGCGCACACACTCACACGCGCGCACACACTTGTATCCGCGCCTGGCGACAGCCTAGAAGGAATTATTGTAAACTTTAAATACGTGTGTCCTCCGCTTACTTTACTACAAACCCAACAAATCCCACGCCCCGCTAAATGTATCGATGTTAATCATTCATAATAATAAATCCACGTTGTGGTTGTTATTTATTTTTTTGGTGCTATCTCACGGTAGATGTTTTTTTGTTCTCCCTCGTCCTGTGCGCGTTGGGCGGAGGAGGAAGGAGAGAGGAGAGAGATGATTTGGATGCAGAAGTGAAAGTCATTTGCATGACGGCGTGTGGGAACTTGCAATTGCACCGCAGCCTTGGAGGGGTAGGGGGGTCGGGGGTGGGTGGGGGTCATCCGAGGCAAAGATGCAATATCTTCGGCACTCTCCGAAACAACTGGAGTTATCTTTTACTTTTTTCCTCGACACACGCACACGCAGATGTTGTTAAATGGAAAATCTCCGGGGCTTTGTTTTTTCCGGCGGTCTCAAAAAAAAAAACTTGACAACAAAATAAAATCATCTTCTTGGTTCTTTCGGTAAAGTCACGTAGAAGGGAAGTAATAAAATAATAAAAATAAAACATAATAAATTATTTTATTATGTTTTATTATTATTATTTTTATTATTTTATTACTTCCCTTCTACGTGACTTTACCGAAAGAACCAAGAATATGAATCCCTGCAGTCACGAAAGCTTTAAATCGAAACAACATAAAACCCCTCGAGGAGCACAGGCGACCAACGGCACGTCCGAGATTGCCAACCAGAGGCCCTGCTGAACGCGGTGCGGTTTCTCCTCTGAAAAACGACGCGAGAGAATGGCGGAGCGGCGTCAGAGTAATCGCGCGCACCTTCCCTCGCAAGCGTCCCCGCGTTCCGCCGTGTGCACGTGTGAGCCTTGCCCTGGGTCGGGTGCGTGTACAACGACGCGCGCTCACCCAAGCGTGCTCCCTCTTCGGAGTCCATCCCTACCCGGTTGTGTGCACGTGTGCGCGTGCGTCGTGGGGAGCGGCGGCGCAGTGGTTAGCGCGCTGCGCCACGAACCCGACGGCCCAAGTCCGATTCCCTCCCACGGCCAACACCGGTGATGATTCTCAGAACCGGTTTTGGGCCTCCCCTAGGTCGATTCAGCCTCAAATTAGTACCTGGTGCGGCAAAACATTGCCACTGGGCGAGACAAAGGTGGCCGAGCGTGATGCTGGCCACCCACCGCCTTTTGTGCCGTGCCGGCCTTCATAGGTACACGCTAACAGCACTTGCCCCAACAGTCTGCTGAAGCTGTGCTGGGAATCTTTATGTGCGTGTGGGCGTGCGTGAGTGTGCGCGTGCGTGAGTGTGCGCGTGCGTGAGTGTGCGTGTGAATTGTGTGCTTCCAAGTCTGTGTTGTAATACCTCCTCCGGCTGTGTGCGTGCGTCCCCATGACTTATTGCTCGGCGCTCTCCACCGACACAGGGGGGTGCATAAAAAGCCTCGTTCAGGCGAGCCCGGCGGCGCGTAGGGCTGCTACGTGCTCGAGTGCGTACGCACATCTGCCTAAGTGCATGTGAGCGTGCGTGAGTGGCCGCAATTTCCTATGCGTGTGTTAATATGCATCCTCAAGCCGGGTCTCGCAGGCACTCGGCCACTCTGAGTTTGTAGCCACCGGAGTTTCCCTCCCCGTGGACTCGAATAAACCACGATAAGAGCAAGGACCAAAAGCGAAAGGAGAGGAGGAGGAGGAGGGGGGAATAGAATGCATAATTTTTTTTTGGGTTGTTGCAAAGCGTTTTTTTTTTTTGCGCAATTAACGCTCCCACGTGCACGCGCATGTAAGCCAGAAGTCTCGCTCGCGAGAGTAAATGAGGGAGAACAGAAACGCCGCTGTCTCATCCGCCACCTTTCACCTTTATCCGCGCTCTCTCTATCCAACTCCCCGCTTCCATGCACTGCTCCAGCGGCTACTCCCACCCTGCACCCCCCCCCCGCCGCCACGGCATTATCAATCCTCCCCCATGACGCTCAAGTGAATTTTCTCCGTCTTGAGTGAGGAATTTTTAAAGTGGGTCAGCGCGCCCCCATGAATAGTAATGGCCCGCCGGTTAATTTCCTACACGCAAGCCGAGATGGTTTGATAAAACGCATCAAATTAACCCTCGAACAGCGGCCTGATATGTTTTTGTTTTCCCCATTCCAGCGGAGTGCCAGAGAGAGTGAGAGAGTCGTTAAGTCGTTTGCATCGGACGGCGGCGTTGGGAACGGGGCTAGGGGCGGCGTCTCTAAAGATTCCTGTGTACAAATAAATGGTCGAGATCTGCCGATTGAGAGCTGCCTCTGCGTGGGACCCGGCTCCTGATTATTCTATTGTCCCACGAGTGAATCATAATTCCCTTTCATATTCCGAGCGTGCCGCTGATGTACAGATAACCGTTTATTATTTAAAACCTCCTTCCCACCCCCACCGCACCCGCCACCAAGCAGCTTTGTTTTGACGGATATTGTGCCCCCTAAGTTATCCGCGTGCATTGAGAGACCTGTTCGAAAATTTGTAAGTCAAATACACGCTATCCTACCATGAATCTCCGACGTCTAATAAATTTGGGGGATGCAACTGATATGCAAATGTGGTGTCTTTAATGGCGAAAAACAATCTGAGCTCACGGTGCCGTTGGCAGGAGCGACCATGGGACTTGGGGAGAGCGTGGGGGAGAGCAGGGGGAGAGCGTGGGGGAGATTTTGGGGAGAGTATGGGCAGAGCAGGGGGAGATTTTAGGGAGAGCATGGGCAGAGCAGGGGGAGATTTTGGGGAGAGCATGGGCAGAGCTGGGGGAGATTTTGGGGAGAGCATGGGCAGAGCAGGGGGAGATTTTAGGGAGAGCATGGGCAGAGCAGGAAAGCTGGCGGTGTACAGCAGCGACAGCGGGGTTGATTCACCTCCGACACAAAGCGATGGGTGGGGGGGGGGTGCATGCATCCTTTTGGTAACGGCTTGGTCATTTGTAAGATGTCTTGCCCCCTATTTCACGGATTTGTTTGTGGGGGGGGGGGGGGTGAGCTTAGGAGCACGAGGGGCGAGTGCTTCTCCTCCCCTCTGCCGGTCAAGGATCGATGAGGTAGGCAGTGAGGGTCGCGGCTCGAAAGCCACCATCTCTCCTCTCGCTGGCCGCTCGCCTTCCCACGTTCTCACTCCCTGCGTAATTGTCACCGTCGTATGAAACGAAGCGTGGTGCAGCCAGCCAACGGCGCTGCCCTGACGTCGTCAACACTTTGTCGGTCGCTGCTCGTCCACCTCATGGCTCCAGATCTCTCCCCACCCCACCCACTCAGGCTCTGTGTGCTGCAGCTTCCAGCCATACACAGCCAGGCATATGAATGTTGGCAATTAAAAAAATATTAATTCTTAATGTCGGCACGCTCCTTCCATCTCCTTCACCCTCGCCGCCTTTTTTCTGCTTCCCCCGACTTTGTATTTTATTTTGCTCTCCTTCATTCTCCTCTCTCTGTCTTAAATACTCTTCCCCACTCCACCACCACCACGACTCTCACCTCTCTTCATTGCTGCCTCCTTCTGCCAGTCACCCCCAGGGGTCTCCACGTGCGTTTCTTTCGCTGCCCTCGCTTGACATTTTACAGCGATGCGGGCAGCTCCGCGATTCTCTCCCCGTCTGTGTTCTTAGTGCTTTAAAAGTCGTTCTTTTTATTTATTTTTATTTCGCGACGCTCTGGGGACTCGGGTGGTGCAGAGTTCAGGAAAAGCTGCTACCCCGTGCTGATATTTTGGCAGCAGCAGCAGCAAAAAAAAAAGATACACGATGCACTAGGAGTAGAATTTCAGCCTTAATTCCACATCTGTTTACTCGCAGCAAACACAAAAATAAAGTGTTATGTTCATTGCTAAAAATATATATATATGTCTCGAGCAGATTTAGTTGACTGTTACATTTGTACAAACACTTACCAGCTTGTACATCGGTTAATGGATGCACCTATCGGGATGTACATACATCTATGTAACTAAAACATCTATGTTATTCAAATCTTGGGAATGTGCTTCTGAGTAACCATCCATGAGTCGTTGCTCGTACTCAGGGAGAAGTGCAAATGGGTAGTGACCTATGAACCTATCAGCCTGAATTCAGTTCGAAACCAACCCTCTCACCATCCCATACTGACCAGCATTTGAAGGATGATCAAACAGCCTCCACCTTGGGGCGCCCCGGTGGCTATGAGATGTTAACTACCTCGCCTGGTATACAGGAGATCATGGGTTCGATCCCGACCCTGACGCCTGCTGTATATTTGGAGTTTGCATGTCCTGTGCTCGTGTGTATTTTTTTACAGGTCCTCCAATGTTTCCCCTCCACATTCAGAATATTGCATTCAGAGTGTTTGGCTGCTATACACTTCCACACGACGATAAGCCGCTTCATTGAAGCTATCATTTGTGGCCAAGTCGCTTCTAAAAAAATTAACCCGTAAAAACTAAGTTTTTCACTATAAATCCTTTTTATGCGTGGCATCGGTTTTATATTATTATTCATTTCTGTTTTTCTTGAGTAAGAGTTTCATTTTTATCACATTGGTATTTTAAATTAAATATGACTTTTTTTTTTCCTAAAAAGTGGAAAATTTTGGGAAAAATGTTTTCACGAAAATAAATTGTCACGCACAACGAGTCTGTGTGCAAAATGTCAGCTCGATTGGATCACGGGAAGTGGGTTAAAAAACGACCGAAAGATTTGCACGGTCGTAAGCGCGCAAACAAGCAAGCAAGTGAACTTAATATAAAGGATTTAAAAGAGCTCTACAGCTCAGTGAGCGTTACCTGGTAACATCAAAATCGTAGTAATAGTCATGACCGTCGTGGCGTGGGGAGTCCTTCATCTGGCAGTGGATTAACAACAGTCTGTAAAGTACAATTCAGTAATTTATATAATCTGTTATTCACTGATATCCCAAGCCTGAATGCCATATGTACCGTATTGCAAGGTTTCAATTGTTTTTTTCCTTCGTTATTGAGTGACATTTTTGATTCACGTTTTACTTTTCACTCGCACACAAGCCGTGATTTCTCCACTATTGGACAAAGGCCTCTCCAAGGCTTCGCCGTCTCTCACGCTTCCACGATGCTGTCGTTACACTTCCTCCTTGCATTGTCAGCCGATCTCATTGTTCAATCTGTTCAGTGCGTGTCTTGTTGCACGCAATCCCTCCTTTTACTTCCATTCCGTGAGCAGCTCTGGACCGTTTTACGAGGTCGCGCTCATTGCACACAAAAGCGCTCGCCACAAGTGAACCACAATTAGCTTGCTCATCTCGTCAAGGAGCATCAACCATCACGCAAAACTGCATTCATCCTTTAATTCTAGATTTGAAGCTTTCGTGACTGCAAGGATTCATATTCTTAGGTTTTTTCGGTAAAGTCACGTAGGTAAAATTTTAATTAATAAAAGTAAAATAAAACAAAATAAAAATCACGACGTTTCGGAAGCAACACAGACGGAGGCTTGTGTTGCTTCCGAAACGTCGTGATTTTTATTTTGTTTTATTTTACTTTTATTAATTTATTATTTTTTTACCTACGTGACTTTACCGAAAAAACCTAAGAATATGCATTCATCCTTGCAGCGGTTTCTTGTCTAGCCATCGAACAAAGACGGTCACTGCATGGAGCGCTTTCAGATGCGCTTCTGTGGCCGTCTGGAACGCTCTTCCTTCCACCGTTAGGAAGCCACTGTCGCTATGCACTTTTAAATCTAGATTGAAAACTCATTACTTTAGAACTCCGTTTTGTGTTTGTTTGTTGTCCTTCCCCCACACCTCCGATTGGCACGGTTGGCTACGTATGGCGTGAAAGAAATTAAACATACATCCATACATCAGTAATTTTTTCTAGTGACGTGCTCTGCCAAAGCCTGCTTGCATTTCCCAACCGTCAATACGATATATATTCTTGGACCTTCCGGTAAAGTCACGTAGAAGGGAAATAATAAAGTACTAAAATATTAAACAATTATTATTGTATTATTTCCCTTCTACGTGACTTTACCGAAAGAACCAAGAATATGAATCCCTGCAGTCACGAAAGCTTTAAACCGTCAATACGACGTCTCCGACTGATGTGTTTCTGTAATCCAGGTGTGGCTGCTTCCGTCTCTCAGTGCAATTCACAGCATGCACCTCTCCACGCATCTTTATTTATTCGTCAGCTTTTTTTTCTCTTGCCATTTTTCTCTTTCATCATTGACATTTTTTCTAATCCGTATATCAAGAGCGGGTCATGTGTGTATGCTCCGAAAAAAAGATTACTGCAGTAAGTTTTTTTTTTTCCATTCGTATCCAGTTGAGAGCCCATCGAAGCTGCAAGTCTTTCTTTCGAGGGAGACACGGGGTCACGGAATGGTAAACAGCTTAACAATAACGGCAAGATAAAAAAAAATCACAATTTCAAAACGGAATGAAAGTCTGAGACACCCAAAAAATACAATTATATCAGTCATAAATATTGAACTCATCAGCGTGTACAAGCAAGATGGAGCCTATTGATGAAGGGAGACATCACAAGCATTTACATTCAGATCATGCAAGCTATGGACTCAGTTTATTACAGACAAACTATGGAGAGGGAACTCTTTCAATGTAAGAGATGCTAAGTATGTGTAAATGTTTTTTTCAATGTGGCTTGTGTCTGTACGTGTGTGTTTGTATGCATGCATGTATGTGTGTGTGTCACTGTGGGGAGCGGTAGTACAGCGGTCAGCACACCGCGCTACGAACCCGGTCTGCCGAGTTCATTGCCCGCTCATGACCAACACCGGTGACCGGTCCTGGGCCTCCCCTAGGTCTACTCAGCCTCAAAAGAGTACCTGGTGCGGTGTGTAAACATCGTCGCTGGGGAGAAAAAGGCGGCCGGGCGTGGTGCTGGCCACCCACCCCCTCGTGTGCCGTGTTTGCCTTCGTAGGTGCTCGCTAACAGCACTTGCCCAAACAGCATGTGTAGGCTACACGGTGATTATTTGTCATTTGTGTGTTGTTGTTGTGGGTGCAATGGTGATACAGAGGTCAGGGTACCACGTTATCAAACCAAAGACCTCGCTTCGAGTCCTGGCCATGTCTTCGCATCAGTGGCGCGGGTGATTTTAAGACATCTGATCAAGTTCTGGGCTTCCCCTCGGTTGAATCAGCCTTTGATTAATCGCTGTCGCGGTGTGCGAACGTGAACAGTGCCACACTGCTGGCCACAACCACCCTACTCTTTGGTTCTTTCGGTAAAGTCACGTGGGTAGAAAAATAAAATAAAAAAAAAATAATATATCACGACGTTTCGATCGCAACACAAGCAGTAGAACTGCTGAACCAGTGAAGACGACCGTTTGTGTTGCGATCGAAACGTCGTGATATTTTATTTTTGGTTTTATTTTAATTTTCTACCCACGTGACATTACCGAAAGAACCAAAGAGTATGGATTCCTGCAGTCACGAAAGCTTCAAATCGGTCACAACCACCCTCTCGTGCTCCACGCTCTGCCTCGCTGTGTGCTCACTGACAGCCCCCCCCCCTGGCCCTCCCAACAGTCGATGAAACCACTTGACGCGGGGAACGTCTTTCCCTTCTGTCCGTGCGTGCGCGTGCACCCTCCATATACTACAGGAGCCCTACAGATCGACAACAGCCAGGAGATGGACCAGGGCAAGTACGAATGCGTGGCGAGTAACAGCGTGGGAACTCGCTACTCGGCACCCGCCAACCTCTTCGTGAAAGGTACGGTGTCAGATGGGGGGGAGGGGGGGGGGCAGCCACACCACTTGCACAGCCACACGACCCCCTGCCACTCATCGCCCCATCCCCACCACCCCCGCCCCAGAAGTCTCCCCGCTCACAACCGCTACTTCATGACCTCTTGGCTATTCCCCTGTGCTCTACACTTCACCCCCTCACCTCATCTCCCCCCCCTCCTCATTCCCCCACCACTCTTTCCCACTCCGTGCCTCCCCCTGCATCCCGCCCACTCATCCTCTCCGGGACCTTGTTGTTCTTGGAGCGCGCACCCCGTTGCTTAGCGTCCGATGGTGGCTCGAGGTTTGCCGCGCCCAAAGATTCACGCCGGGGTGCTCGTAAAGCGGCAGTGCCATGGAGTTTCCCCCCCCCCCCCCCCCCCGCGCGCCCACTCGCGGGCCACTTCGTACGCTGCAATCCTCACCTCTGCGCACGCATATTTAGCCGTTGCGCTCCACAGTGTCATCTATTGGAAATCTGCGAGGCCTACGAGACAGCTGTGAGCAAGAGCTCGCTAGCTCGTCGAGTTTCCACCGGTATAGATCAATTACCTGATGTTGATTTCGATACACGAGTGTGCCCGCCGCGTTCCAGCTAACGGGGCTGTGCGGCACCGCGCTCTTGTCGTGCCGCGTGTTCGCTCGGCGCGGTGTTCCGGCGTCCCACTCCGCGTGCTTTGGAGCTCCTTCAAATCCTTTTCCTGCGCTGAAGAAGCCCCCGACAAGGGGAGCGAAACGTCGCCTCCGCAGCGCCACGCGACACGCGACGCTACCCGGAAACGCATCGGAGTACTCTGCAGCACAGCAGTTGAGACCGACGTGGTTTTGTTGTTCAGTCGTTATGAAACTGATGACTTTTAACGGCCAAGTAGATTCTTCCATGCGTAACCGCCTACCCATTTTCAATTGTGCGTACAAGGTTTTAGAAGCCACGTGTCGTCACTTTTTTGTTTGTTATCCATGCGGAGTTGTAAACCCAGTGCTCTGTGTGTACTTGAATAAACCCTGGCGCTCATAGCTCTCCGGTTGCGTTTTTGGGTTTGGACCGTGTGTTGTTCGGTGAGAAACCACACGCCGTTCAGCCCAAAAACACCGATTGGAGAGCTGTACGGCACAGCCAAGTAGTGCGTACACTCCAGCGCTCAGGTGAAGTGCGCATAAGAAATGCTTTCAGTAGTCGCAGGTATCACTCGGAGGACGCCACTGACCACTGACATCAATCGGTAGGTTTTTTTTTGTCATGATATATGGGACCAAATTCACATCGTGATGAAATGCCTTTGTGACTTGTCCCTCTGTGGGCAATGGGAGACATGGGCACGTGTTTTTCTTTTAATCAGATGAAATATTTCCTAATGAGTACTTGCTTGAAAGACTACCTGGGAATGCCAGGTAGTTTTAGGTATGAGCTATAAAGTGACCAGACATTAACCGCGCAAAGAAAGATTCTTGAATCCATCTGTAAAATCCTCGAGTGTTACTTTACTCGCATGGCAAATGCGATGTCTCCGGGTAAATTGATCGCTTCTCCTACATGCCAAACACTCGTTAGTGCAATTGCCCAAAAAAGTCATGATTCTCAACCGCGCTGAAATTAAAAGTCTCGATGCCCAGGCGAGTGTTTTGCTTGTGAGGTTCATGAAAGCCATTGCAATTGTTCAGAGCTGCCGATGGCACTTTTACGATATTGGAACAAACTAAGTTCTGTGTGGTGGGGGGAAGTGATTTGAGTTCTGCATCGCGCGGCGTGTCCAGCTCACGGCCCTTGCTGAGAGGCCCGGACCCTTGGAGCCACCGGCTTAACAGAGCCGGGACCTTATCAGGCAGGAGGGGAGTGGGGGCGGCGCGGGGAAGGCCCCTACGGATGACGGGGAAATTCCTGAAGTTCTCCAGGGCAGGTTATCAGCCAGTGAGCAGAGACAGCCGTCCCAGCTTCATTTATCTGATGGAAAGTATTTTTCATGAGTTAGATCAGTTTTTTTGTCAGGGTGGGGGGGTGGTGGGCAGGCGGGGGTGGGGGGGGGCTTTCTGGCGGGGGGGCTTTTTTGTCTAAATCCTTCGGTGCAATCATAAAATGAAGCTGCCGGCAGCAAAGGAAGTGTGCAGCAGCGCTTGGCCATCAAGGTTGGGAGAAGGCGTTTTTTTCCCCCTTCTGTTTTTCCTCCCTTCGCCTTATCTGCCGAGACTGAAGGACTGAAGCCCGAACCCCCGCCCCCACCACCACCACCGCAGCAGCAGCAACAGCAGAGTTAGCCATTCTCAGTGTGAAGCACCTTCTTTGCCGTCTTAGTTCTGCGAAGATACACCGAGGACCACTTTGCCGAGGCGCAGGAAGAAGCCGATTGAGTGTCGCTATCCTTTAGACAAATCGTACGGCTTACTTTTTTTTTTCCACGCTGGCTTTTCCAGAGGAATTGGTGTTTTTATTTTGATGAGAGTTTCTTCGCTTGGTTTGATTATGTTACTTATGCACTGTTTTTACGCGTGCATCGTTACAACTCATTGGCAGATAACACCCTCCAACTTGAGAACTCCAGAGCTTGGACAATTGTTGGTGCCGCGTCATCGCGTGGCTGCCTTCCTGCTTTCTCCTAGTCATTCTCTCTGTCTGTCTGTTTTGACGAGAGACAGTGAATACTGTGCGGTGTTGCTACAAGTTGAAATTAGTACAATTTAATTATTATTATTATTAGCATAATCATAGCAGGACCACAATGCATGGTGATTTTTTATGTGCTGGAGATGATGGAATCTGAACCCCCGTAGCCCCATGTGCAGAGTCATAGGCAACACTAAAATGGCTTGAATGGACTCCAGTCACGCCAGGTTTTCATGAGATACAGGTGTTGAACGGGTCATTTTTTTGTTCACTCATCTCTGCACATGCCCCTTCTAAGTAGTAGAGGTAAGACTTGAGTGCCGTGTGACACGGCACGGTCGAGAAATTGTGTTCTGATGATGAGGTCGGTTGGATTCCTGGCGTTCCCGTTCACGGATGTGCCCTGTGCGAGTGACCTCAGGTGACACGGCGCATGCGCCCCACGTGTAAATAACGTGATACTAAACCAGCGGTTCTCCAGCCCGTCGAGTGCAATTAGCACCGCCACGTTTCCTTAACGTATGGGGAAACACGTTGAAGTGTCGTAGCAATTACGATTAACTTTGCCATCATTTTTCCAATTTTCATCATAGCAATTCTGGTTCTGGCACGGCCTCTTGAGAATTGTACGGACAGCAAAAATAACCGATGTCTTGCATCTTTCAGGAGCTTCACGTGAAGAGTGGCTTGAGGGAAGATGGGTTTCGGGGGACTTGTGGCGTGTGAAAGTTTTGCCGGTGGCTTGGAGCCGGTTTTTGATTGCAGGTGTGGCCGAGGGTAAATGAGGCCGAGGACGTTCGATTATGTGAAAGAGTGGACGATTTGGTGGGACGTATGTCCGGCTGAAACAATGGGCACAGTTTCGATTTAAAGCTTTCAGACGCTGTCTTTTCGACAGACTTGTTCTTCACCTGAGGACGGCTGCTTGCGTTGTGGCCGAAACGTCGTTAGAATTTTATTTTATTACGTGAAATTTTTATTATTTTATTATTTTCGTTCTACGTGAATTTACCGAAAGAACCAAGAAGATGAATGGGCACAGTGTAGAGGTGACCCGAGAAAGTGAGACTCAGGAAACGCACGCTACCACAGCCTCCAATCCTCCAGATAATGGATGGAGGTATGGAATTAATAAGTGAATAAAAAAGACATTTTTTTTTTCTGTACTTTCTAAATCCACTTCTAGATGCTAATTTGACAGCCCACTGCATTAATTAAGACCTATTCACGCTATATGTGCTATAGTGGAGGGGGAGGGGGGGGGTGGGATAACCATACTTCGCCAGGCTTGTCATTGCAGGTTGGTAAAGGGGAGGGGAGCCGGGTTCAATTCAAATGCCACTCTCAAGTGATATTGACCATGGCCGGGAATCGAACGGCGCTCGCCGCATTCGTAGCACCGTGCGCTCTGGCTGCTTGCACCTTCTCTCCACCCCATTGACTCCGCTGATTGTAATCAATGTGGTCATAATTACAGCAGCAAAGTTAATAACGTAAATAATAGTCGTAAAGTTGATGATGATAATAATAACAGAGTTGTGGGTGTGTAAAAGTGAATTGCAAACGTAATTAGAAACACAAATCAATCGGCCTGCAAGGTTTGGCTGCCTTCCTGCGTTCACGAGGCTGACTCCGGACTGCATCGGCTAAGCTTTGAGATGGCAGCTCAATTTCACCCATGGCCATTTCATGGATTCGCCTATTGAATATCGAATAATTTATTGCGGATCGTTATTTATTTTTTGTTCGGAAGCTTTTCGTGACATAAAACAGGCGACTTTATTCGCTGCTGAGCCGTATGCTCACTTCCTCCCGCGCGGCTCCATACAAGGTCAAACATCGCACGTCGCTACGATCAAATTCTCATTTCACAAGCGAAGCAGCGTTAAACCTCGTTAGCAGTTGGATGGATGGTAATCAACAAGGCTCTGGTCGTGAGGTGTGGTGTGTATCACCGCATCATAGGTATGGGATTTCTCCAGCCTCTCTGTTTCTTCCCGTCGGGCAAAACACTCATGAAAGAAAACATCAAAAAAACATCTCAATTGTTTGAACCAGCCTAAAAGCACTATCGAGACTCGGCGAGGCTCTCCCATGTAAATTAAGGGCATTATGATTATTATTGCAGATGGGGAGCTTGCCGAACTGCAATCGACAGGCAAAGCAGAAGAATACAAGGTCATGAGGTTAAATTGCAAAATGAATACTGCAACTGGGTTCTTATGGATTTTTCTATTCAACCTGTGCGAATATAGAGGGCCTTGTATTCCTTTGACGGACAGTTTTCCTGCTGTCAAGCCTTGACCACTTTTACTTTCTGTTTATGTGTGGCTGTATTTTTGTTGTTGTTGTTGTTGTTTTTGCGATTTTATCCCTGCCGCACTATCAACGTAAAGACAGAGTGAGGGGTTTTCTTTTCCGTCGCATTCAAACCATGACAGCAAAGTTGTGAATCGCAAACCCACGGAAGTAGGCAGAAAATTATTCACCTCACTGGCGATTTGATGAATTGGCATGATTCAGGCCAGTAATGTTAGTGAATAATCGATTATAATTTTGATGAATTTCAAATGTCTCGTTTGTATTGCTTCTTTTTGTTCTGCTTCGATGGTCCGGTGTTTGCTCCCTGATATTCATCATCATTATCATCATCAGCCATGGTTAATACACTGCTGGATGAAGGCCTCCCCAAGCCTTCACAATGTCCCATAATCCTGAGATAATAATCCACCTAGTAATAATAATAATAGTTCAATTTGTAACGCGCGCAAATTTGCAGACGTAGTGGCCGCAACTCAGAGGCGCGGAGCCAAGCTCAGAGTCGCTCGAAAGCATGATTGTAGAGGTGAGTTTTTAAGTCTCTCTTGAAGGAGGCGATTGAGGTGATGCTGCGAATGTGCAGAAGGATATTGTTCCAGACTGTTGGGGCTGCCACCGAGAAGCGGCGCATAGACGTGACCATCCTGGATCTTGGTATCAAGAGGAGGTCGTGAGTCGCGCTGCGCAGGCATCTGCCGTGTGCTGAGCTGCAAGTTGTCAATAATGAAGAAAGGTACTGGCGGGCAGGCGGATATGAAGGCATTGTGGCAGAGGCAGGCGGTCTTGTATGTGACCCTACTGGCGATGGGTAGTATCTGTGCACATGATCTATTTAAATAAATTGTACGTGCTTAACTCTCCAACGCATCATTCGTCACATGTATAGCAATACTCGTCGATTTTAATAGATTCGTCAGTTGAATTCCGATGTGGAAGATGACTCTCCACAGCACGAATTATCACATCTACCAGAATTAACACTCATGGGCTGTTCGTACGAGTGACAAGTTTTTCCTTGGTGTTTTCATATATATATAATACCAAGTCACTGTGCTGAGATGATGAAAGTCACTGCACAAGTAAATATGGTTTGACCACAGGGTGGGCTTATCTGGGATTAAACCCATGATCTCAGCAGTGCTGGCTCTGTGCTTTGATGTGGGCATAGTCCACCAACCCTGGAACAAAGTTGTTGGAACTTTGTTACGTAGTGTGAGATGTAAGAGCACGGTTGGCTACGTACGGTGTTAAAGATGTTGAACATACATACAACAAGGGAGCTTGGGCAGAACACACAGTGACTCGACGGGATGATTGCTGGTGATCGAGACCACCAATGGAGTGTCAGCCAAATGAAGGAATGCGCCCGAGAGGACGCCAACTGCCGAGATGCAGTAATGAAATGAGCTTGTTCGCAAGAGGCAAAACTGTTTTACACACCAGTATGCCCATCTAGCAGTCATATAGGTATGTCTGTCTACGAGTTTGGTATAGTAATGTTATTGGTATAGTTTAACACGTAGGCTTTCGCGACCAATATTATTCATAATCAAAGTTTTTGGGTTTAGATCGCGTTATTTATAAATGTGTCGTAACCCTCCACCACCCGACACGGCCAATCTGCGAATAAAGCAGTACAATGTCACACATATGACTTTCTGAAGACTGTGGTATTGGCGGACATATGAAATGGTCAGATATGTGAACACATATCGATAATGACAGATACAACATCCATAAACACGACTAAGTGTGGGCGGTTAATTGGTCGGAGCGGCTATGGCGACCTTCTACTGGACCTACGAATGTGCCCGATGCATTACTGTGTGCTGTGGAAGTGACGCTCAGTGCTGAAATAAGGGTTGAATTGTCGAGAAGTTGTCCATTGTACCCACTGCGGCACGGCGCTTTCCATTCAGCACCAATTCGGCTTTGGGCCAGGACTCCTCGCTTCTTATCTCCCCCTCCCCGCAACAAACTTTGTTCCTTCAATATATTTCAGATTTTCTACTTCTCTGGATTTTCGTTTTTTTTTAGGTCACCGCTCTTTCATGCATCCATCGGCGATGTGGGCTTCTTTGTTACTTAAAAAAAAAACTATTTACCCTGGTGGCTGTGCGCATACATTGACACAGGGCCAGTTTTATAAATAAAGTACAACCTCCATTACCTGCACATAGATTAATCATAAAGTGTATTAGGCATGCTGCTTTTGGATTCCCTACACTAAATGTTGGGAATACAAATGTGGGCGAGATTTTAACTACCT
The DNA here is from genome assembly GCF_015708825.2 of Lethenteron reissneri. Lineage (NCBI taxonomy): Eukaryota > Metazoa > Chordata > Hyperoartia > Petromyzontiformes > Petromyzontidae > Lethenteron > Lethenteron reissneri. Next base: position 4,193,170 of record NC_083817.1, read on the forward strand.
CACATGGGCTCAATCCAAACCCTGACGCCTATATATTTTGAGTTTGCATGTTTTCTCCGTGTTCGTGTGGATTTCTCTCTGGGTTTTCCCTCCAAATTTCGAAACATGCGTTTGGAGTCTTTGGCTGCTATAAATTCTCACGTGATGATAAACCACTTCGTTGAGCTATCATTTGTAGCCATGTGGCTTCTGGAAAAGAGATACATAGCTCAGTGGGTCTTACCTGGTAATATAAAAAATTGATTAGTTTTTAGTTGAGTACAAAAAATATGCGTTAAGTTATACATGTATTACATGTATGTTGCTATAATTCAGACACGGTTAAAGTTCAGCGATAAAACATAATATCCCTAAATACTTTTTAGACAAAGGAATGCTGAGATGAACCAGAACAAGACACTTTCCTTGGGGCTGTAACTTTGCGTGCACTGCGCTGCTGCAAAGCCATTGTTGAGTAGTAGCAACGTTGTGTTTCAACGAACCCTCGAGCAGCCCAGCGCGAAGCGAGTGCTCGCGTGCGCGCTCCCTTAATGGGGCAAGTTTTTCCCAAGTGACATCTCCACTTCAAACCTCACTCTGAAGTGCCGTGCAGGGAAAATACAATCACTGCTTTTAAAGCACTCATCAGGGTTCAGAAGGGAGTACATCGTCACAGTTTCTTGGGTAACTGCAATCCACGAGCTGCCATTCCTGCGTGTCATGGGGAACCACAGCGATTTCTGTGCACGTGGAGGCGGCCAGGTGGCCAGAGGGTTGATCTGGCACCAGTCAGCGCCTGAGTTTGAATCCAGGTCCGTGAGTCATACTAAGTTCATGGTCTCAACCTGATCACCAATGGCTGCACCTGTACACACAAAAATTGCATGAGGTGTGGTGCTGCGCTTAATTTGGCTTAACCTTTTGCTCTGAGAAGAAAACATCAGTTTAGCTGCCATGCAAAGGACTTTACTCGATGTAGCAGAGCAGGTGTGACATTTCTTCCCTCTGCTGTGTCGACTAGAGGTCACTTGAAGGGATATCTTGGGAGATAGCTCTGTGGCATATGCTTCCGTGGGATACTATCTATGGTGGATAGGGTGGCACACATCTGAATGGATAATGCATCTCATGATGTGCTGTCCCAGAACACATCGGGGATAATAAAAAAAAAACTATCGGCAAAAATATTAAGCAAGAAATAATAATATCAAAAACACACCCCCTGACTCTAATGTCTGTGCTTTCGAGAGAATGGATCTTTAATGATTTACATGATCACCAAATTTTTATTTTGATCGGTTCCCGATATGGTAGTCATTATATAGTGTCGTGTATACCCAGTTACTTAATGTTATTGGAGAGTGTATTGAGTACCTTGATTATATTGATGTAGTTTATACCTAGTGTTTTCACATCGGTTTATTGTATGGTAGTAGGATAGAAGCAGTGATTTAGCGTTAATATGCTAAATTCCTCTGTTGATATGTAAACTCCTTTGTCAAGGCGCTTTTCTCCTCCCACCCAGCTTAAAATACGCTGCCAAGCTTAGCAGTGTTTCATTAGGACGCTGTCTTTCCGACAGCTCTGTTCTTCACCTGAGGATGGCTGCTTGTGTTGTGGCCGAAACGTCGTGAGAATTTTATTATGCTTTTATTTTATTATTTCCCTTCTACGTGACTTTACCGAAAGATCCAAGAATATGAATCCCTGCAGCCACGAAAACTTTATATCGAAATGATCACCACAGCCGTGGAAACTCACTCGCCATTCACACGGAGTGGAGAAGCCACAACTTTTGGAAGTAAATCAGCAAACACGCCTTATTACTCTGATCTAGCGATCATGCCACACTCGTATGAATGATGTGGCCGTAAAAAAAATTGAAAGTCGCATTGAAGCGAATTAAATTAAATAGATATTGCCGAGCCAGCTTCTCTGCTTCCCGTTTCGCAGCAGGGTGAATGATGGCATAGCCATGATGTTGCTGTGATACTTGGCGATACTGGTGCAATATATTGCAACCCTCGTTACACGTCGCTCAATCTAAATCTGGCGCTTGCATTGCCGTTTCTGTTCAAATACCCAGTTGGTGAAAATGTAATTTAGATATAAATAAAATTACTAACAAAAACATGCACACGCCAGGCATGTGTGTGTGTGTGCTTTTTGTGAAGCGGTGTGCAAGAAAGATAAAGGTGCATCCCTGCAATTGCTTGCTCACGCCACTGCTGGTGGAAGGACCTCTGTTAGCGGGAGCTCGAGAGAGTCTCTGTAGAGAAAGCTCTGGGGAAGCCCTCCAGGGGATATTTTTGGCCCACTAGTTAGACGTTTCGAATGAGGTGGCAGTACCCACACCACATCGCACGTAGAACTGCCGGTAAAAATAACGTTGCCATACCTATTTATACCGTTGGGGTTGGACATAGGTGGGGGACGATTTAAGAAAGTTGCACCATTCTTTCAACTGCCGCCCATGCTGGGAGATGGAATTTAACCGGTTACCTTTGGATTAAAGTTTCAGTGCCCTAACCATGACACCACAGCACCTCCAGGAACAATCTGTATATACATATATATACACACAAGTTTAATTCTAATGAGCCTTCCAGATCCATAGCCTCGGGATTAATAATCAGGAGCAGCGATGCCACAGCGGCTGCAGAGGCGTTCGATCGACCGCACGCAATATTCCGATGCAATCTATGGAGCCGGCGCTTTGTCCCGCCGAGAGTATTTACTGGAATCTCATTGGGGAATACGGAGGGTGGTGGATGATGATGAGGGCAGGGAGGGAGGCGAGGCGAGGGAGGCTGCAGTGCTGGATGGAGAAGCTGCGTCGTGTCCGGTATCATAAGAAATAATTGATTCCCAAACATTAGCGTGGGGTGGTTTACATTTTTTTCATTTTTTGAAACTTCGACTGCAAAATCTGTTCCTAACTAAAACTCGTTCTTTTAATGAAATGCAATTTACGCGATAAAAACACGCTCGGCAAGGAGTCGATACGCGCCATGCCGTGCATGTCGCGGCTGTCGTCTTGATGTGACTTCGAGTGGTTGTCACCTGCCATTAAAATAAAAACACCAGAATGAAAAAAACGTTTCCCGAACAAAGTTGTATCTTCGTTGTACCGTAGCTGCGCACTGCCAAATATGCCAGAATGCACACGTGCGAAGAGAAGCATGGGAAGGGAATTGTCAAAGCAGAGTTAAAAACCGTGCCTGGCGTGATTAGGAAAGACAGGGTCTCGTGCTTGGCAGATCGAGCAGAACAACACACAGGCTGCAAGGGTGGCGTCGGTGTTGGCAGCCACGGACTGTGTGGGTCGTGTTGGCCACGTGAGGGCAGGAAGCGTAGGGCAGACGCTGGCATGTTTGACTCTCCGTGTGTCTCTCTTCCCCTCTTTACGTCACCCCATTGTGTTCTGCATCAAACCTCCCCCCCCCCCCTCCCCCAGAGAAGCGATAAGGTTGTTGTCTTTCGTTCCTTCCCACTCTCTGGTTCGCGCCTAGCTCGATCTCCCTCCCCTACTGCCCACGTTAAAGTAGCCGTCGCATTGAACAACCTCGCTCGCCCAATGGCCCCTTTTTCCGCCATCAAGTGCACGTACGCGCGTGTGCATTAGTGCACGCGCACAGCCGTACGCAAACGCACTACACCACGGGGCTCACTCGAGCACGTGCACACGTTTTAAGCTTGCCTCTTGGGCGTTCACTTAAAATCTGAGCGCTTGCATGCGTATCTACGCCCCATTCCCACACCCCTCCCTCTGCCCCCCTTTCACCTCCTCCCCCACCCTTCTCCACACCCCCTCCGCACTTGGCCTTGCACGTGCATGCGTTCACACCAGGCGCCTCGCACGCTGTGCTCCACCTCCCCGTCGTCAACGTGACACCCAGGTGCCAACCTGCACGCGAATAACGCCGTTGTCGCGGTGCGTGCGCCTGGGCTCGGCGCCGCCAATTCATGTCATGCACCCGAGCCTCTGCGCACGTGAGCGTTCGCGTACGTTGCACGACGGTGGTGCCGTGGTTGGCGCGCCGTGCGACGATCCTGGTGACTGAAATTCGATTCCCACACATGGCCGGCCAGACATCGGTGACGAATAGCTGAACTGGTCCTAGAGTCTTCCCGAGGTCTACTCTGCGGTGTGTAAACACCAGCGCCTGGGAAGACAAAGGTGGTTGGATGTGGTATTCGCTAATCTCTTGCACCGTACTGGCCTTTAATAAGTGCTCACTAACATCCCAGCAGTCTGTAAATCTGTATCTTCGTGTGAGTGTGTGTGTGTGTGCACGTGGCCTGTGCACTTTGGGTCTTGAGTCTCCTTACTCTTGCTTCTCCAGCCCCTGGCTGCCGGTACGCAGCCGTGACTAACGTCGCTTGAAAGTGCTCCGCACGCCGCAGGCCGCTGAAAGCCTCGGCATGCTACCTTTTTTTCATCTAAAATTACTCTGGCCGTCCCTTCGGGGACGAGAAAGCTTGTTGTTCATTTTAGACGATGGTACTTGGTGGAAGACGCTCTCTGTCTTACGCCGGGGCCCACGAGTGGGTTTGGTGAGCAAGAAACAACCGTGCCCAGGAACTGACGCCACAGCGCCGGGTACCAATTCGCGTTTGATTTCAAGAGGCAGGGGAGAGAGCATCTCCATGGGAGGCTGGCGGGCAATTGAAATTGTAAAAAAGAAAAATCGTGAGTTTCAAAGCATGTGCTCGAACCTGGACGGTGAGGGTTGGACGTGCCTTCCGCTTTGCCCTCTGCACAATTATACCTTTTCTTCTGCCGGCTCTTGCTTCATTCAGCCGTGGGCGAGGAATTATCAGAGCCGCCCAAGGAGAGCCCCGTCCCCAGTGTGGCGAAAACCGTTTTGCCTTCGGCAGAAATGACGGCGACAGATTTTATTGAGAAACTGACGCGAGCCTGTGCAAGTGAATTAGCAGTTCGAGCCGCAACTTATTTCTAGGTCATATTGGTCACGTATCAAAAACGTCACGGGTGGCGTCAACAAGGATATTGCTGGGATAATTAAGTTGGCCATAATTTATAATTGCACAGCTGTTTTTGCCGCAACCGAAGCCCGGATTTACTGTTGACCCCGTGCCACTGACGTGCATTAGTCTGCATAAGCACATGACACTCAATTAATGTGCGTGCGTAACACGCGCACTTGTAGAGGTCACCGTGAACTCTAATTCCGTCAGGTGCACTTCTGCGGCCGTCTGGACCCCTCTTTCTTCCAACATGACCAAGCCACCGGAGCTATGTACTTTTTAATCTAGATTGAAAACTCATTTCTAGAGAACTGATTTTTTGTGTTTAGTTCGTTGTCCTTCCCCCGCACCTCCGATTGGCGCGGTTGGCCACGTAGGGTGCGAAATACGTTCAACGTACGTACGTCACGACGGCCACCACGGCCACCACGGCCCTGCGTGTCTTCGTTCATCTTCGTCCATACTCGTCAGAATGAGAGAAAGCATTTGGCTCCCGGCGTTACATCGGGCTTCATTTTACTTAGCTGCCGCGTGTAAGGAAGGGTTTCAATGTTCGTCTCCCAAAAGAGAGTGCCGATTCGGTAACGCTTCCACTGAGACTTTACCGTGGTCGTGTAGTAAAGTAAGTGAGCGCTCGACACACGTGCCAAAAGCCACGCATACCGAGCCAAGAGCCCGCAAAGTTGACCCACGATATTTATTGACTTATCTGTAATTAGAATCCGCGAAGCACCGGTGCGTGCCAGATCGAGGACAGGACAATCGAACGTTCAACTGGTGGGGTTGAAATCGGCCCATCGCTCGGCACAGGATCCTTATTGCCGTGCAACATTCTACACAGACGACGGTTGGCAGGTCAATAATAAAATGATAGCGAATGCCTGGGGCTTGTCAGAACAATGCCTCGATGCAGGTTTTTTTGTACTTTGCTTTCGCCACTCTCGTCAGTGTCGATAGGTGAAACGAGGTTGGGCGGGGAGGTGTTCAGATATCACATCCGCTACTGATGTCAGCGGTGGCTGGGAATCAATCTTAGGTCGCGAGGTTCATTGCGGAGTGCACAGACTACCAGTGTCATCTTCTTGGTTCTTTCGGTAAAGTCACGTAGAAGGGAAATAATATTATTATTTTATTATTTCCCTTCTACGTGACTTTACCGAAAGAACCAAGAAGATGAATCCCTGCAGTCACGAAAGCTTTAAAGCGAAATTTACCGGTGCCATCTCGCAGGGCGCGTAGTTTTTAGATGCCGATGACTGAATGCTCTTCCCGCACGCGAGCACACAAAACCAGCACGCCTTTCGTACGCGGGGCATACACCAAAGCACACGTACAGTATGCATATAGAGTGACGCGTTTGCACACGCACGGGGCGTGCGTGCGCGCATGCACCAGCAGACGGGGATTATGGTCTCCCGTAGCAGAATAGCCGATTTAACACGGCGTTTCAGAAGGCAATCTTTGCCACTAATGGGATGTGCGGTTGACATTTGGCGAGTCGATGCATGTAGCGGCATGCTCCCGGCCTCATATAACAGATGACGTCTCTCAGTGGATGCTGCCCGCACGCAATGCGAGAGACCTACGCCGTTTGCCGCGTGCGATTCACATTTCAGTTTTTAATCTCGGCACCGAATCAACGCTTTAGCACAACCCCTTTGGCTCGTCCGGCTCCTTTTCGTACGGTCGGTTGCGACGGGAAACAAAAGAAACCCAATTTTTTTTTTGGGGGGGAGAGGTCCGTGAATGCGGATGCAAGCGGAGGGGTGCCGGGAAATTCGGAGGGGCAGCTCACGGTAGGCGAGAAATGTGAAGGTTTCGGAAGCGAGCGTGCCCGGAGAGTGCCGTCGGTTGTGATGGGGAAGATATCGGGTTGTGGGGGGTGGACACGTTCAGGATTTAGAAGGGCAGGTTACAGAGACCGGCGTTCGAATGACACTCCAGTGGTCAGTTACCAAGGGGACGGGCCTGAAAGCCAGATGGATGGTATGTTGTAAGAGCAGACAGGTACTTTGGAAAACAAGTAAATAGTGTGCAAGAGTTGAGTGTGTCTGATGGAAGGAGTGTAGCGATGGTGAGGTGTGGTGGTATTAATTGCATTGGTCGCAGTGACCTCTTGGTCTTCGCGAGAGATCAACTCGCAGGCCGGCAATCTCTTCAGCGCCGTGGCAAATGAGCAATACAAAATGTCACGATCAATAGAGTGGGCGTTGTAATTCAGTTTCCACTCTAAGGCGTTGTGAAATTGACTCGTATTAATAGTTTGATTTTATTTTATATCGGCATTGCAAAGAGAAAAGTTTCTCCAAAGACACCACTGTGAGTGAGTGACACTCCAAAGTAACATTACTTTTCTCAGTTCATTCATCATCATCATAAAAGTCGTGTTTTTTCTTACTGGGCATTAAAGCGTGGCACGTAATCTCTGGATATGCCATTGTCCATCGTTCCCGACATTTGTGCGATGAAGCCCAAATAATCAACGAAGCACTTTCCGCACTCAGCGAAACACCCAAGACCTTTGCCCCACTCTTGTTTCGCTCACCCAGCAACCACATGCCACCTGTCAACCCCTTCTTTTCGGATCTGAACTAACGGTGGTCTCTAAGTGGTGTGCGGCAGGATCGGTTGGGTTTGTGGCGTCGCGCGTGTCAGTGAACGTTAAGGCGGTGTTCCACATTGCAGCGTCCACGTTCATAACTGCTCGAGACAGAATCGGTGTTCGCGCCGTTGTTTTGACAACAAACTACCACGATGACACGCAGTGCATCGCGGGAGCGTGCAGTCCGCCATTCCTGTTTGTGGTCTTTCATCGAATAAAGTTTTTTTTCAGCGAATGTTTTTACACGTGACTTTTACACAGTTACAGCACCAGGTACGCAATCAATATACAATATGTAATTACACACACACACATGTATGTCGATGCTTTGCGAGTGGATGTCAGCCCACGTAGCCACAGAGCCACGTGGCATCCGCCTCCTCCTCCCCCAGCACGTGCAGGGCAACGACTCCAACGAGTACCACGCCCGACACGTACTCATGCACTTAGTCATCTTCGGTGATTTTTACAAATTTCGCTAATTCGGGTCGCCGTGCCGGCGCAGGATCTCCCACGTTCACTGTGACGCAGACGGCGTGCGGCTTTTACGGTTTATACATTAATACAAATGTATGTACAGTACAACATACGTATGTTGTATGTTTGTTGTATCCACATATGTATGTACAACATATGTTGTATGTATGTTGTATGTGTTTATGTTGATGCTATGTTGATGCTGGCGCAGTATCTCGAACGTTCACTGTGAAGTCGACGGCGTGTGGCTCTTGCGATGTATACACCCGCAAGCATTAACCAGGCTGGCTGCCAGGTTCGAACCGCCAACCTTGGCAGCACGCGACGAACGCGATCGTGCTTGCCCCCCCCCCGCGCGCCCCTTTCGACGAGCACGGTTGGTTACGTACGGTGTGAAAGAAGCTCACCATGCATGCATACATACACGCATGGCCATGTCACCGCCCCGAAAACATGGGAGAGTACGATTTAACACGTGCGCTTTCGCGACCAACTCAGCTCTCGCTGTGTCTGCCTGCTTGATGCTCGTTGTAATTACATGGCGAAACGTCGTACTCGGATTGGAAATGTTGTGGGTTTTACTCTCCAACAAAACCGGCGTGCTGAACGAGTAACGAATGGGCATGCTTTGTTTAAGTGGAAAACCTTACTAATTGGCTGTGTCGGGTGGTGGCGGGTTTAACGACACATTTATATTTTTGCGATCTCACCATTGGACGAGAGTGCAATTGCATTCATTCGTCAATGACGATTGATTCTCATGATCGCGGCACATGCTTCAAATTGTGCTCGTGAAGAGTGGACTTGTGGTTGCCTGAATGTACCCACGAATGAATGAATGAACGATAATGTGCGTCAACGAGACATCAAAAGAAAGTTACCGAATGACACGGAAATACAATGTATTGTTCAGTAGAAACGCTGCCTTGAATCACGACAATTCATCGTTGCTTGTTAGGTTGGCGGGCTAGGAAGAGATCAGAATCGTTACATCGCAAATGTAACTCATTCTCAGACCAGGCGCATTGCACTTTGATTACATGACCCAAAAAAACAGTCATTGGCGTTGCAGCGGAGCATCTGAGTGACAAAGCCACGCAGGAGACAGACACGGTGACAGGCTGCCCCCCCATCCCCCCCCCCCCGCGTTTGTAACGGTGCGACGACCACTGACGCCATCGTTTTAAAATCGGTTCCGTTTTTTTTTACCCCGGACACACCGCCACGCTCTCTCGCTCGATGGCCACGGTGGGAGACGCTGAAATTCAAGCGAGCGCCAGGGGTGGAAACAGGAGTGCTCCCTCAAAGTGCCCTGCTGTTCGACCCCTTGCGCCCTGACTCTCTTCTCCGTTTGTAATAACATTTGAGGGAATCGGTTTTAGACTCCGCAGCGATTTTCTTTTTTCATTTTTTGCCAGTCCATTCTCCGCGCAACGTTTAGACGTAGCTGGCGGCCCCGACTGGCTCGTCGTGGAAGGTCGTGAGTTAAGGTTGGAATAAAAGGGGGTGAGCAGGAGGTGGTGGTGGTGTGGAAAAGCATTATCGTAGCGATTAATTGTAATGCAAATGGGTGATGGATGTTGTTTTTGCCCACTATGAATGTGTCTGAGTGTGTGCTTGCTATTCTTGGGCTGCATTATGGGGGGTGTATTTTTTTCCAGTTGAATGCATCTGTGTGGGGTTTTTTTTCGCCTTCTGAATACTCATTCAAAATACTGATTTTTTTCTTTTTCTGGAGCAGACACTTATGTAAGTAAGTGAAATAATATATACAGCCCTTTTCTGGACTGCATTATGTTGTTTTTTTTCCAGTTGAATGCATCTGTCTGCGATTTTTTTTCCTCCTGAATACTCATTCAAAATACTGAAGATTTTTTTGGAGCACACACTTTCTTAAGTAATTCAAAATAAAATAATAAAAAAATCCCTTTTTATAAAGCGTCCTAAGTGGGCCGGTCACAATTGTTTCTTGGAGCCAGCCTGCATAGTAAACAGCGGTGATGTTTGCCTCCAGGTTTTACTGCTAAAACTCGCTGGGAGTTTCTGACGGAGCCTCTGGCAAAGCGAGTGCTCTCTCTCATTGTGCAGTGTCTTTGTGATGAATGCGTTCAGAGTTGTGTGGATTGAAGCGTTAAGAGATAGCAGAACACTCGCCAGTGTGGGGTTTTTGTGCGCGCGTGTGCATATAGATGATTTGAACCGGTGCCGGGCCCCCCTCCTAGGTCGACTCAGCCTCAATTTATGTGGTGCGTAAACATCGGCACTGGGGAGACAAAGGTGGGCGGGCGTGGTGCTGGCCACCCAACCCCTCGTGTGTGACGTTCCGGCCTTCATAGGTGCTCGCTAACAGCACTTGCCCCAAGAGAATGTTTAAGGCTATACGGGGGATTTTTGTCTTTGTATTTATCAGAATCTGAATATTTATTTATACTGCCGGAATCCGATGAGCTATGAAGCTCTTTGTTCACAGATGTCCAGTAGCTTTTTCACAGATGTCCAGTCGTGCTAACATGGTCGGCTTACATTCCGGATAATGTCGGTCGGATTTCAGACCCAGGTGATGATGTAACGTTTTATTTGGGGGGCGGTGGGGGGGCGGCGGGGGGGGGGGTGAGGCGGGCGAGGGTTGGGGGGGGGCAAGCTCTCCCATCTGTCACTCCTCTTGGTCACCCCAGCCAGCGGGTTTGCGGCTCGGTTTTCTTGTAGTGGGGTGAACGGTGGGTAACTCCTTACAATCTGGTCTGGTCCGCGTGGGAGAGCGGGGGTGGAGAGGTTTACGCCTTACGCAAGGGGAGGGAAGGTCTCAACTGATGGAGGTATGAGCCCTTGGTGCACAGGGTGACCTTCGGCACAACGATCTCTGCTCTTCCGTGAGAGCGGGGTGCGTTTGATATTCATTGCTGCGGTCATCAGTTTTGTTATGAGGGGCGTAATGCGTTGATTAGCGTCGGTGCTTGCACTCGCTCGCTCACTGTGAACCCATCGAATATTTGGTGGGTGTGAAAACCAAAAAGACATTTTGTGTCTTCATTTATTTGTTCGTCAGGCAGCCACGAGAGGCGCTAAAAAAATTAAACATACATAGATTAGTATCACGATGTGAAAATAAATATTGCGATCGAATTGTGATGGGAGGATTCATTGTAATTGTTACAAGACCAGTTATTGTGGAGTGAATTGTCCTGTTGGTTGGTAATTGGTTCTGTAGAGCTAACTCGGGCACGCCTTCTTTCTGGAAGTGCGTTCCACATTGGCATCTGTCTATTTGTCTCCTCTACTTGCTTGTCCACCTGCCTGCCTCGGTTTATCTGTCTGGTGTCCACCTGTCTGTCTGATCTGTCTGTGTGTCTGAAGTCTGTTCTGTCGACTTGTCTGTTTGTTTCTGTCTGTCTGCCTCTCCCTCTGTCCGTTTACCGGCCTCTCCGTCTGTCTGTCTGCCGGCCTCTCCGTCTGTCTGTCTGCCTGTCTGGCTGTCTCTCTGCCACGTTCTCCATTCCCACCATGCTTCTCTCTGCTCACCGCTCCGTGCTGGCGCCAAAGACAAAGATCCCCCGTGTAGCCTTGACAAACTGTTGGGGCAAGTGCTGTTAGCGAGCACCTATGAAGGCTGGCACAGCACACGAGGGGGTGGGTTTGGCCAGCACCACGCCCGGCCGCCTTTGTCTCCCTAGTGACGATGTTTTACACACAGCACCAGGTACACATTTGAGGCTGAGTCGACCTAGTGGAGGCCCAGGACCGATTCAGATAATAATCACTGGTATTGGTCGTGAGCGGGAATTGAATTCGGGTAGCCGGGTTCGTAGTGTAGCTTGCTAATCGCTACACCACCGCTCCCACACACACACACGTACACACACACGTACACACTACACACACACGTCCATGCACATCAGCAATTCATGTGCAGCTTGATTTGGAATTCTGCCAACTCGCTCGGCGCTTTTTGCATGGATAGCACGCACCTGCTCGCTCTTTCAATGAAACTCACACGAATAGTGAAGAAGAAAAACCACGTAACTCTACCGTAAAATTATTATTTCTATGATCTAAACAACAACAAAAAGACCCGCACTGAATCCCGGGCGTATCTTAAAGCGGTCACCTGGGCGCAGACGTCGCCTGAGACGGTTGTGCAAGCTCCCAGCGGCTTGCCCATGCAAAGCTGCGTGGCGTGGATAAAATGCAGACGCCGCTCTGAAGATGCGTGTCGGCTGCCTCTTATCTGCCTCTCAGTCTTTCTACTCTCCACTCTGCATGTCTGCTCGCTCGCGCTGTAAAAAAATAAATTAGGAGCAGTCAAAATATTTAAAGATCACTTCATTTTTTTGTTGCACCACAACAGCGGTTGGATTTATTTTAAATCTGTAATTTTTTCCCATCTTCTCCCCGCCCCCCTCTCCCCGCACCCAGTACAATATATTCTAGGATATGTACCCTAACAATGTGGCCGACCGTATTGAAACATTGGGTAAACAACGCGTCATGTTGTGCCTGCGTCTTAAAATGTGGCCGCGTAACCTTTGAAGCAGTCCCCGTACACGCTCGCACATTCGCTCTCAGCCCTGCGATTCGTGCATCACCGATTGCTCGTGCCATTCCCTCATTTCGCTGCCTTCCTATCAGTCCACCTGCCTCCCCCGTCTGCATGCCCACTGCCCCCCCCCCCCCCCCCCCGGGTGCCTGCCTGCTAATACGCCAATGTTTACTGTGCGTCCATCATTTGTTCAGGATATCCACGTGCCTCTCTCTCTTTTTGTTGTTGTTGCTAAAACAAATACGATGCTTCCCCCCCTCCTCCCCACGTCTCTTCCGCCTGCCCGTCTGCTCGCTGTGGCCTTGGCGAAGCGTGCCTGTGGGCCGGTTGTCCTCCACCGTGTCCTGTGTGCATGTATCCCACGTGTGCGTGCATGCGTGCGTGCGCGTGTGTGTGTGCATGCGTGCGCGTACGTACGCCTCGTCTGTGACGCAGCGGCCGGGGGCCTCCGTACGTGTGCGTGTGTGGGTTTCGCTCTCGCTGCCGTGACCTTGCAAACGCCTCCGCGCCTGGCGGTGGCAACGTCTGCTCCGCCACGCTTACCAGCCCTGCTGGCGGTTGCTTTCCATGGCAGGGTCTTGCGGTAGACATCGCTCAGACCTAATTGGTGCGATTCGTTTTTACGTATATAAATGCTTCCCACACAGCGTTTAACTTCGGTCGAGTGTGCTCAGGGCAGCGATTTAGAAAATATTTCCGCCACTGCACACCACGCCCAGAATAACTTACAGCTGTGGGTACTGGTCACGTACAACCTATTCCATTCTCGCAGTGACCTGAAAATGTTTAATTGCAGTCAGACCTGTCCACGTCGGCATACACCTTCCACCTTTCCTCGCCCAGGCATGTGCCACTCACTCACTCACTCACCCACTCACTCACTCACTCCAGGACATAAATGCCTGGCTCTTACCTAGTTGGCCATTGTGAGCGAGCAGCTGTGTTATTTTTTCATTCCTAATTTGTTGTATAATGAACGTGCGATATGTTTGTTTTATTTATTTCACCCACTTATACGCGATTAAAGACATGCCCTCTAGCAAGTTATATTTCAAACAGCATATTTTAATCCATAAAATAATGATAATCAGATTACAGAATTTCCCCCCAGCTCTTTTTCTACAGGTGAAATATCAGAGCATGAAAGTATAGATTTTTAAGGCATTCATGTTGACACCTGAATCCACAGCATTGATGATGGCCATTATAATTATTAGTCGTAAATAATACATTTTACATCTATGGGTTTAAAGATTTGCCTCTTCCCCCCCCCCCCCCAATAACGACCCCCCCCCCCTGCGCCCCATCCTCCTTAAACTCCGCACCACCCCCTGGCGAGTAGAATAATTTTCACAAATCAGATTTTGTGATGTGATCTAAGAACTTTTTTGACTTTTACAAATAGCAGGTTGTGAACCTAGTGACTGCAGGTGTTTAAGAGAAGCCCTCTTCTTGTCGTACGGCCGCTGATGTGGATGCAGAGCGACGGCCAGAATGTCACATTTGGGTGGTCACGGCCTCACGAGGCACGCCAGGAGCAGCGGAGTGGCGCATCGCTTTAAGAGGATCCTAGATTTGAAGCTTTCGTGACTGCAAGGATTCATACTCTTTGGTTTTTTGTCACGTAGGTAAAAAATTAAAAATAAAATAAAATTAATTTAGTTGTTTTCATTTTTTTTTACTTTTACCTACGTGACTTTACCAAAAAATACCAAAGATTATTTAAGAGGACCCATGGCATACGACATCTAGAATTCTCGTACTTAAAAATATATATTAAATCAACATATACAATGCATCAATACATCCCTCGTTAAACATAAATATAATGTATTGTGGGGGGAAAAAGGTATGAAAATGTCACGTGTTAGCAGTCAACTTGCTTTTTATTTGGAAATGTTTTTTTTTTAATGCGCGGTGCATTCTGTGGCCGTACACACAGAGCTCAGGCAGCGTGTGTGTCTCGAGCCAGTGGTGCGGTTGACACGGAGCAATGCAACAATTTGCCCCTCGAGTTGATTCCTGAATTATCACGAGATCAGGGTCACGATACGGGGGTCATGATTCGAGGTCACGATATGACTTGATAAGAGATGTTTTTATCACATTGCGGCGAATGTAACATCTCTATCAGCTGCCACGGTCTCTGTTTGCTTGCAACAAATCATCGCGATCCTCCTCATCATCATCAGCCACGATCAATCCACTGCTGGATGAGGGCCTCCCCAAACCGGCACCATCTCTCACGATCCACCGATGCAACGCGCCACCTGCAGCATTAACAATCCACTTACAACAAACGCGACTCGTAAATCACTGCTTCTCGAAGATTCAACGCGCGCGTCTGTCGGCGAGAGTAAGAATCGATTTCAATCTGACGAACTGCCGCATCGTAACCTCGCGTGCCTCTAAACACTGAATGTGAACAAAGTCTCGGCGAGAACGAGAGATGCACCCTGGCAACTCTTTGACCTCTCCAGCGTGGAGGCCGCACGATTTACTTACTCCGCGAATCCCTCGATGCTGCCTGTGTGTGGAACCGGCTCAATGCAGCTCTGTGCCGACGTAACGCTTGTGCCCTTGCGCACAAGGCCCAGGCCATCGCGCGTTCGCCCATCGCGCGTTCCCCCGTTGCGTCGTCCGTCGCGCGTTCACCCGTCCTACGTTCGCCCATCGTACGCGCGAGGGCACACTCGTTCCCCATTACTCTGCTTCACGTGGAACGCGCGCGACCCAAGCAGATCTCCAGAAGCTAAGCAGGTTTGAGCCTGGACAGCGCTCGCTTGGCTGGCCACCATACACGCAGCAGGTTGCTTTGGGCTGCTGCGGGGTCACGTGGTGGGTAGCTGAGGGGCGTGCAGCGAGATTGAATGGCCACCTCTGGGCACTCCTCCCTCAGTCGCCCACATTGAGCAACGTGGGCGAAGTATGGTCGTACAACCCCCACGACGCCCCACGGCATTGGGCGAGGCCATCGTCCCAGTAATGCATTGACAAAAGGCTGTGCGTGTGCATGAACGCTGTGCGTGTGCATGAACATTGTGCATGCGCATGTCTCTGTGGCTCCTCTCTCTCTGTCTCTCTCTCGCTTCCTGCAGTTCGCACCATCCCGCCGCGCTTCTCCGTCCTTCCCGCGAGCCACGAGATCATGCCGGGAGGCAGCGTGAACCTGACGTGCGTGGCCATCGGCTCGCCAATGCCGTACGTCAAGTGGAAGCTCGGCCACAAGGACCTGACGCCGGAGGCTGATATGCCCATCGGGCGCAACGTGCTGGAGCTCACTGGCATCCAGGAGTCGGGCAACTACACCTGCGTGGCCATATCCAGCCTGGGCGTCATCGAAGTGGAGGCACAGATCACCGTCAAGGGTACGCCGGCGCGACGTGACGCGGCGCGTATGTGTGGTTGAACTTCTTTCGCACCGTACGTCGGCCAAACCGCGCTAAACGGAGGTGCGGGGGAAGGACAACAAAGCAAACACAAGAAGTAGTTCTAAAGAAGTGAGTTTTCACTCTCGATTTGAAAGCTCCATAGCTCCAGCAGCTTCCTAATGTCGGAAGGAGGAGCGTTCCAGACGGCCGCAGAAGGGCATGCGAAAGTGCCAGGTCGTGTCGTGATGTGTGGTGCCCAGCTGTTGGTTAGCCAGCAGTGCAGGCGCCCAAAAAGAATTGGGGTTGACGTCGCAAAAAAGACGCCCACAACAATTTGGACAAAATTCGTGGATGTTTTTCTTTACCCCCACTACCCCCTTCCCCCTATTGAAATAGGTGACGCAAGTACCGATTGTGCTGACTGATGACGGAACTTTGAAATAGGCGGTAGCGCACAGACAGTAGACTCAGCACTGAGTCAGTAGCCAGTGGTCACGTGGTTTTGATATAATTATGATTATAGCGTGGCCGAATGGATTAAACTTGGGTGGATGAAGTTCGCTCAGCCTGTCTGTAATGCAACCAATAATCACCAGGAGCCATTCACTAGGGAGACACTCCCAACGTGCAATGTGTGGCTGTGACCTCTGGCGGTTTGAACTTTCGTCTCCCGATCGTAATGGATGTAAGTTCAACTGCCGGCTGAGGATCAATTCGGCCTGTCATCTCTCAAACAGGGCTGGGTAGATTGAGTACGGGTTTTGAGCACACGCTTGAAATTACACTCGGACACGGTCTCGGGGTACACGCGGACGAGAGAGGAAAACGCAAGTCAGGAGCACCATCGGGACCGTTAAAGAGAAGGTAAAGTGGGCTTGGCAGGACATGTTGCTCAAAAGAATCACGTTTCGACACCTAGGCTTTCGCGACCAATATTATCCATGATTAAAGTTGTTTTTGACTTAGATCGCGTAAATATAAATGTGTCGTTAATCCACCACCACCCGACGCAGCCAATTTGTAAGGTTTGTTGATTCTGGCCTGATGAAGCCGGTTGTCATCACCAGCAAAACGTCGTACTCAATAGTTGTCAAATGTTTACTCTCCAACACATAGGTGTGCTGAAGTAGTCACGAATTGGCACGTTTTGTTTACGTGACAAACCTTACTCATTTGCCGTGGTGGGTGGTGAAGGGTTAACGACACATGTATACGTATGTGATCTAACCCAAAAAGAAAAGCCTCTTTTCTAGAAAGAATGAAGGCCAGTGGGTCAAGATGAACAACAGAGTGACAGCCAAACGAAGGAAAACTGCCTGGAGGATGTGCATCGATGAAACCGGCTCATACGCAGGTGCAAGATAGATTGTGACAGTGAGAAATGATGACAGCTTGGGGGAGGCCTTCATCCAGCAGCGCGTCGAACAAGGCTGCTGATGACAATGATGTTGTCCAAAAGGAGAGATTGGTCTCCGTCACGAGAACGTGACAGTTTTACCGCACACCCTCAAGGCACCAGGGCCAGCGTGCGTTGGAGTGGGGAGAAAATTCGAAATTATTTTTTTCCTCCCCAAGATCTAGTCAATGGAGCGTATTGAAGCATGGCTGGCTGCGACACGGCCTGGTGCTGAATATCTCTGCGCAGTGCGACTGCTGTGTGTTACACGAGCCGTACAAAAAGTGCAGGAGAGCCCACGGCCTTAACCATGACACAAGCCAACCCTTTTGAGCAGCACGGCACAGGCGTGTCGAGGTGCGACAGCCTGAGCAGAGCGCGAATGCAGGGGCCACGGGATCGTAATTTATCACGAGCACTGTGCACGTGGAGCGGAGCGAGCGGTGGACAGATTGATAAAAATTTACAGCAACGCAGGGGGTCAGGGAGAGGGTCACATGGGGGAGAATGTTTTTAGGCTTCAGCAGATTCGGTGCGCTCCGCTCGCAATTATGGATCTGGCCCTGTTTAAGCATGCACACTCGGTTCATTGTACGTCATGGGACGCGTTTCCATCACTAATCTGTCCAGTTGTATGATTAATGATAACAAAAAAAAATGCACACAACGGAAATTAATTACAGGCTGCCCTCCTCGGGCCCCGCTGCTCCCATTTCCTCTCCGGCTTCTCCCACCTCTTCCCTCCTCATCTGTGCCCCAACCCCGCATTCTGACCCTAACCCTAACCGGCCAATTCTACCCAACTGCCTCCCCCTTATCCTATTCACCACTGCTCCATCATTCCCCCTACTCCAACCCCTCCCCCCTGCACCCTCCCCACCTCCTCCAGCCCTGCCGAAGGCCCTGGGCACGTTGACGATGACGGAAACGACGGCGACCAGCGTGACGCTGACGTGGGACTCGCTCAGTCCAGACCCTGTCCTCTTCTACATCATCCAGGTGAGGAGGGCATGGAGCATGCCGAACCATTGGGCACCCTGGTGGTGAAGTGTGGTTTCCATCCCGACCCTGGCGCCTGGATGTTTGGAGTATAGCCCACTGAGCTATGTAGCTCTTTTTCAGAAGCGACCTGGCCACAAATTATAGTTCAGCAAAGTGGCTTATTATGTTGAAATGTATCGCAGCCGAGTACTCTTAAACGCACGTCGATTCTGAATGTGGAGGGAAAAACCGGAGGACCCGGAGAAAAATCCATGCGACCACGGCGAGAGAGACGTGTAAATTCAAAATATACAGCAGCAGGTGTCAGGGTCGGGATCGAGCCCACGTCCTCCTGCATACCAGGCGAGGTCGTTAACATCCGCAGGAGACTACATGCTTTCTCAGTGATGATTCCGACATTACCCAGCCACAACTTTACTCACTTCATCTTCTCGGCTGCGGGCGCAGATACAGCTGCATGCTTGAGTTGCAAATGCAGTGTGTGCGTGCGTGCATGTGCGTTAGGTATGCGGTTGTGGGAAGCGGTAGAGTAGTGGTTATCGTACTGTGAAAATCAACCCCAGCGTGGGCGCCTCCACATCTTATGCGGATATCAATGCGTGCGTCGAACGAGCGATCTCCACCACTGCCCGCCTGTCCCCCCCCCCCTACCGGCTGCGCCGTCGCCGCAGTACAAGCTGCAGTCATCGGAGGGCCCCTTCCAGGAGACGGACGCCGTGCCCACCACGCGCTACACGGTCGGGGGCCTCAACCCCAACTCGAAGTACGAGATCCAGGTGCTGGCGGTGAACAACATCGGGCGCGGGCCGCCCAGCGCGCCGGCGTTCGCGCGCACGGGCGAGCAGGCGCCGTCGAGCCCTCCGCGCAACGTGCGCGCGCGCATGCTGGGCGCCCCCACCGTCCTGGTGGTGACGTGGGAGGAGCCCGAGGAGCCCAACGGGGTGATCTGCGGCTACCGCGTTTACTACACCGCCGACTCCGTGCAGCCGGCGAGCACGTGGCTCAAGCACAACGTCGACGACAACCTCCTCGCCACCATCGGCGGGCTGCTGCCGGACGCGCTCTACGCCCTGCGCGTGCTCGCGTTCACGTCCGTCGGCGACGGGCCCTTCTCCGGCGAGATCTACATCAAGACCACCATGGGAGGCAAGTAGGAGCACCCGCGCACACGCACGTGCCCGCGCACGTGCCCACGCACGCACTAGGGTTGCCACAGCGTGGCGATGCTATGGCAGGAAAGCGTTTAAAGGCAAAGGTGCAGCACTGCAATTTCTCGTTCTGGTCGAAAGGCCTCCGCTTAAAGGAGGAGATGCCCTGTAGAGGGGAAATGGTGGCCTAGTAGTTTGTTATGCTGGCCAGACGTCTTAGAAGAGGTCGGGGAACTTGCACTTCATCCCACCGCACACACGATCTGGTGATTAACTAACTGTGGTGTACACCTTAATACTGCTGCGTATATGTAAACAAGAATATTGTATATCTTGTGATATCAGGAGATCCACGATAATGAAAACATTCGTTTTGCAAAATATCATCGTATTGCGCTATGAGGCCCAGAACAGGTTCAAATATTCGTCACCAATGTACGTTGAACTTCTTTCGCACCGTACGTGGCCATCCGCGCGAATTGGAGGTGCTCACGGCCAACCGATGTTGGCCGTGGAGCGTAAATCGAACCCGGATTGCCGGGTTCATGGCCCAGCACGCTAACCACTGCGCCACCGTTGCCTCCAGCGGGAGATGCACACACCAACGCACGTATGCAGCAACACGCACGCACCAACGCTCGCACCAACATGCACACACCAACACGCACGCTCGGGCAAGGATGCGCGCGCAGCAGAGGAGGAGGCACGCAGGCGGTCCATTTGCGGCGCAAAGGGTCATTTCTTTTGGTATCTCAAAAGGCATCGGATTAACGTCTCGAGCTGGAGGGAGGAGAGCGCCTCATTCCCCGTCGTCGCCGGGAGGCGCGGGCGACAAACGCGTCGCGCGGTTGGCGCGCGACCGATGCCGAGTCCAAACGGGTGGACAAAAGTGCCGAGCTCCCGCTCGGTGTTAACCTTTGTAAATGTCAGCCACCCCGCTCCCATCGCGGCAGCGGCACCACGATGGCGCGGCGCGGCGAGCATGGACCACTTCTCCCTCGCCCACGTCGCCGCTGTGACAAGCGAGCGCGCGCGAGCGCAAATTGCTCCCTTGGCGTGCGCTTTTGGGTTTCGCGATTGCCACACGAAGGCGTGGGGTTTTTTTTGTTTGTTTCGTTTGATACACGTGCGCGTAAGTGCCGTGGTGTGTAGGGCTAAACGGGGGGGTGAGTGGGGGTAGTGGGGGTCGGGGTCTTTGTTATCCTCGGTGGGGCACGGTCGCGGAATGATAGGCGCGCTGCGCTACGAACCCAGCGACACGGGTTCGATTCCTGCTCACGGCCAACACCGTGACTGATTATCTGAACCTCTTCTGGGCCTCCCCTAGGTTTACTAGGCCTCAAATGAGTACGTGGTGAGATGTGTAAACATCGCCACTCGGGAGACAAAGGCGGCCGGGTGTGTGGTGCTGGCTACCCATCCCCTCGTGTGCCGTGCAGGCCTTTATAGGTGCTTGCACTATCCCCAACAGTCTATTAAGGCTATGGCAGTGGGGGGGGGGGAGAGGTCTTTGTTGTGACACGATTTAAGGGCGTATGAGAGCGTGACATGCATCATTTGTCATGTGGGCTATGTCATTGTGTATTGACTTTGTAAAATGTGTCACGTCTCTGATGCGGCTTCGTGTGTGGTGTTTTTTGTTGTTGTGCCTCTACGTGTGTGGGTGTGTGCATGCACGCAAGTGTGCGCTTGGTGATCGTTAACCGCACTTGCCCCAAAAAACCTGTGAAGGCTATACCGGGGGATGGGGTGGGGGGGCTCTGTATTTGTGTGCTTGCTGGAGTCGTTGTCACCAGCGGTCACCAGCACTGCAACTGCTCACGGCTAACATCAGTGGCGAATATCTGAAGCCGCCCTGGGCTTCCCCTAGGTTAACTCGGCCGTAAATTAGTATCTGGTGCGGTGTGCAAACACCGGCACTGTGGGAGATAAAGACAGCCGAACATCGCTGCAGGCAACACCCTCGCACTCGTTGCGCTGTGCCGGCCTTAATAAGTGCTCGCTAATGGCACTTGCCCTAACATCCTATACAGCGGCAGCTATATGCTGGGTGGTGGTGGTGGTGGTTCTACTTTTGTTCTCTTCTATTTTAAATGATATTTTTTCTGGCCACTGTTTGCAGAAGGGTCTTAACACAAGTAGGTCACTACATGTTCAAATGCGAGTAACCATCGCTTTGGTTTTGTTCACAAGGGTACAAAGAGAGCCCAGCTAAGCACTGGGAACGCCAACCCCTGCGTGGGGTGGCCCAAATGTGGATACAAACCCGCACCATCTGACCCTGTGGCTTCAAATGAACTACGGGGTGTCTCTGATATGTTTTTCCATATGGGTTTTATGGCGTTGGTGTCTTCTGTGTGTTTCACAGTCCTGAACCGATCTGTATAGCATACATATCATGCTCATCGTTAACGCTGCATTGTATGCAGACACGTGTAATGAGACCAGACTTCTCTGGCAATGGCTGTGCTAGATTTGAAGCTTTCGTGACTGCAAGGATTCATACTCTTAGGTTTTTTCGGTAAAGTTACGTAGGTAAAATTTTTTTTAAAATAAAATCACGACGTTTCGGAGGCAACACAAGCTTCCGTCTTCAGGTGGAACCGTCACAGCACGCTTACTTGATACACCAATCGAACTACTCCGATTGCAAACTACTCCGATTGCTAAGGCAGTGCGAGCGATGGGTGTCGTTGAGTTCTTTGTGTTTTCATGTTTATGCCCTGTGCACCACTGCCAAAGCAGGCGTTGACTTTTTTTGCATAATAAATATAAATAAACAGTTCGGAGCAACGGTCCTGCAGTCGCTGTCTCCCCTGCTGGTGGAGAGGCCTCTATTGGCCCCGATGTCTTCGAAGGGATTGGAGTTACCCACACTTTGTCCCACCGCACACAACATAGCCATCGACGAATTATATGGCTGGGTGGACTGCTGTGGGGGGGGGATTTAATAAACTTGCCCATAGCTACAGCTGCCGACCCCGAGACATCGAACCGGCGACCTCTGGATTTCGAGTCGAGTATGCATATACATGAAAATGTAGTCACCGACAGAGGAAAGTGGAAACAGATGACGAAACGTGCAGTGGACACCTACATGGATCGTGCTGATGATGATGATGATAATACTGAACAACTTGCCACAGCAGAATCCCTTCTATGTACGTTGTTCTATAAAATACATTTTTACGTGCTTTTTTTTCTCACAGTTCCTGGCCAGCCGGTGAACCTGAAGGCAGAAGCAGAGTCCGACTCGAGTATTCTGCTGTGCTGGACTCCCCCGCATTATGGCGACATTGCCAGCTACGAGCTGAGCATCCGCCACGGAGACAACAAGGAGGTGTGTGGGTCGTTCCATCGGCCACACTTACAGGGGTCTAATCATCGAGACGCAGACCCTTTCATCAGGTGCACCCTTCGGGGTGCTGTCGTTGTAGAGATGCATGGACCATTCCATCATACACATTCACAGGGGTCCTATCATCACAGAGATACGTGGACTGTTCCATGAGTCACACTTACAAGGGCTCCTATCATCATAGAGATTTGTGGACCATTCCATGAGGCAGAATGAATTATCATTGTGGGTTACACTCATATAGAACTAAAAACTATAAAACAAATGTTATTACCAGGTAAGGCTCAATGAGCTATGTAGCTCTTTTTCAGAAGCCATCTGGCCACAAATGATAGCTCAACGAAGTGGCCTGTCATCATCGCGTGGAAATTGACAGCAGCCAAATACTCTAAACGCGTGATGTTGATTCTAAATGTGGAGGGGAAAACCGGAGGACCCGGAGAAAAATCCATGTGGCCACGGGGAGAACATGCAAACTCCAAATATACAGCAGGCGTCAGGGTCGGGGTCGAACCCACGACCTCCTGTATAGCGGGCGAGGTAGTTAACATCTCGCCATCGTAGCACCGATATGCTGTGCTTATCGGGGTAAACTCGCCCTCACTCTGAGACATTGGCACCACGCTCGCCACGATCTTAAAAACAAGGAATTGATTATTAAACTAAATCACGATCCCGAATCGCAATATTTCATCAAAGCGTGCGGGGAATTATCAAAGTGTACTGATTTAATAAAAGTTAATGTTCAAATTATTGAACCGTCATTTGCCAAACTTATTGTATTCCTGGTGAAAGCTCAAATTACAAATTTGAAAAGTACGTATGAATAAAATGAAAATGTCACATGCCATAACAATGTTTTGTTACCCTGGCCCTCCCGTGCAATAGTAGGCATCTGGTTGAATAATAGATTGATCAATCACGCTATTCTCTATAATTCCCACCGGAATTAGGATAGTGGATCAGTCAGCGCATATGTTTGTGTATAATTCATGGGAAATGTAGTAATATGCATGAAAATGAAATGAGATTTTTTTTTTCTGAGTGTTGAACAAATAGTGACGATTTCAACTCACGTGACTTTACCAAAAGAACCAAAGAGTACGATTTCAACTTGCTCCGTTCGACCCTTGAGGATTGATCAAATGAACGCCACATTGTGAAAAGCCTCCAGTGTTCGTCCTTTGGGTGGAGCCATCCCCCTCCACAGTAATGTGGAATTTCAATTAAACCAATGACTCGCACTATAGAAAGTAATTTATCACCAATCGTTACTCGTTTGAGAGTAAAATCAAGTTTGGGTTTCATTGATGAATAAAGTCCCCAAAGGAGTTCATAGACAGCCTCGACAAGATGATGTTGGGGGTGTGGGGGGAGGGTGACGATGGTGTTGACGACGAGGATCGTCAAAGAAATTGTTTTTAATATGTTTGTTCGTAAAAGTTAACGTCAAAAATCCCTTCTGTCGAACCAACACCAACGTCCACCCGACGTCTAGAAACAACTCGTGTCCTACAGGTGGACGGCAACCGGCGACTGTGAGCTGCAATATAAAATTCGCCGCGCCCACCTAAAAAGCAATTGACAAGTGTGCCCTCGGGGTGTGAGCAATCATCTCAATACCCCCCCACCCGCCCTCTTGTTAACGAGTCTTGCGATTCGGTGAAACTCTGATGGGAAAATTAAGGGCTCTATTATGAATTAATTTAACACGGGAGACCACATATTCAAAACCGAAATGCAATAAAGTGAAGACTGGTGATGACAACAATGATGGTGACGATGACGCCAATGACAATGATGATAACGACGACGATTATGATCATGACAGTGGTGATGATAAGAGGATGTGTGTATGTTGAACCCCGTTCGCACCGTACATGGACCAACCGTGCTAATCGGACAACCGATCATGATGGTGGCAATGACGCCAATGACTACGATGCTGCTGACGATTGACGACGGTGACCGTTGCAGCCTCCGGCTTGGCGTTAATTGCGCGCTGGCCTGCTCGCTAGGAGGTGGTGATGCTGGAGCCCACCATGACGTACCTGCGTGAGGGCCTGCAGCCTGACACCGTCTACCACTTCCAGCTGGCGGCGCGCTCCCAGACCGGGCTGGGGCCCGCCACCTTCACCGTCACGGAGCGCACCATGCAGTCAAGTACGCGCCACGTGCCCCCCTCCCCCCCCGCCCCCCCCGATCGCTCGCCTCCCCCGGGGACGTAGGCCAAGCAGGGATCGCGAGCGGCCCAGCGGCTCGACGGGTCGCGGCGTGCGCTTAAACAGCCGCTATAGCACCCCCCCCACCACCACGTGCTCACGGTGCCAAAGTCAAAGGTTGTACTGGCACACGGATTACTCAGAGTGCACACAAAGTTACCCTGCGATTTAAAATAATATTCAGCCTCAGTCATAGACCGCAACGTGGCAATGTTGCAAATTTGAGCGATTGTTTTCAAAAACAACATTGCACCTCTTTGCAGGTGCAACTGCCGTGCCGCTGTTCTCCGTATATATATCGAAAAACGATTGCAGCACGCGGAACAGTTCCCCCCCCCCCCCTTCATATCACCAAACCAGTTCATCATGTGTGCATACACAACGTGCGTCTGCCGGTGATTTTCGGTGCAACCTTGTTTTGGGAGCCCCACTCCCCTGGTCCAAACGTGCACCTCGTCCCTCTGGGCGCATTCGGGCGTCTCGGCCGCGACCGGGGATGTTGCAAAGTCGCCGTGCCTCCGATGTCCCCCCCCCCCCCCCCACGGGTCTGGATCACGTGCTGCCCCCCCCCACCTCCCCCAATCCTGTGTGGCGCGACTTGGGAGAGTAGGACAGGTTTCGATTGTTTCCTAAATGCCGTGCAAACGGAAGGGGGTTGCCAAAGGTCGGCGTTGATGCTTGAGGGGGGGGGGTGTTGGCTGGAAGGGGAGAGGTGTGAAGAGCGCGAGGAGTCGGGCAGCCGCTAAAAGTTCCCCGGGACCTCCACGCGGCCCCCAGCGTCAACTCTGTCCCCCACGAGCGTTTGCCGAAAATGCCACCCGCGGCGGAGACACGAGGACGGGAGAATCACGCGCAATGCCGTGCGTTTGGTCATACGCGACGTCACCAGGCGTTTTAATTGGCCCAGGGGAGGTATTGTATTGCAGTCCATCATTGTTTGTTTTTTGGGGTGGAAGAGGCATGGTGAGCATGCATGCGGTGTGCCCGCGGGATGGAGATCTTTACTTTTATCGTTATTTAAGTTGTCGGTTTATTTAGCTGTTAAAGGGATATGGATGTTACGGTGGAAGACTTTTTGGATGACTCCACTGAGATACGTTTGGGCGTTTATTGTTGCGAGTGGTGCACTCTGCCACCCTGCCGCTGAATTTGTTATTGTTATTCAAATAATTATTTCACAGCTAACTGGAAGGTTTTAACGGTGATGGCACTTTGCTTGTAATTTCGTTCATCTCTCAAGAAGGTTTTTTCACCGCTAATTTATTTTCGTCCTTAACCGGAGTTTTTTTTTTCTACCACGCCTGCGATGGTTTTAATGTTTTTGTTTTCACGTCACTGGAATTGTAAGGCTTTTGCTTTTCTTTAGGACACAGCGCGGTCGTAGGAGTCTAATCGCGGTGCTAATCGAATGTTCGCAGTCACTAATTCAAGGCGTCTCTGATGTACGTGTGAGAGTGCAACGCTTTCCCGTGCTGCTGCGCTGCGTTGTGTGCGCTCCGTGACCCCCCCCCACTGCAATGTCCTTCGCGCTGAATTTACGCGTTTGGATTACAGGTGTGGGTGTACGAGAGGCTCAGCTTTAACAAAAAAGTTGAGCCCCCCCAGACCTGCAGGATGAGTCATCCAAACATTGACTAACTTGTACTTTTCACCCCCTAGGTCATTAACATCGTGTTCATATTTTACTAACCAAAGAAAGCTGCTCGCGTTTGTTTGCAGTGGTTTCAGATGTTGCCCCCCATTACCATGACTCACGGTGACCCCTCCCTCTCCATAAACCCTCCCCCCTCACACCTCCCCCCGTCACCTCCACCACAATCCCAACCCGACCCACAGCCCCCTCCGCACCCCCACAAAACACGGCGTGCGTGGCCCTGAGCTCCAGCAGCCTGCTGGTCAGCTGGGAGCCGCCACCCGCACACAGCCGGCACGGCACCATCACGGGGTACACGGTTGCCTACAGGGCACTGCCCAGCCAAGGCGCGGCGCACGCACCCGACAGAGACGCACCGCACACAGACGCAGACGCCGATGAGTCGGGGAGGAGGGACGACGACGAAGGGGAGGAAGGGGACGAAGCGCACGGCACGGGAGGGCGGCCGAGCGGTGGGGGTGGCTGGCGCCAGACGCCGTGGCAGCCCGAGGACCGGAGGAGCGTGAAGCTGCACGGGCTGACCAAGTGGGCCCCGTACGAGGTGACGGTGCGGGCCCACACAGTGGTTGGCCCGGGGCCCCCATCAATGCCCATCCAGGCACGCACACTCGAGGATGGTACGTCAAGGTGGGGGGGGGGCCCTTCTGTTCTGAGCCGGCCCCTGCCGCAGCCACTCCGCCTCACACCGTAGCCGTGGCGGCCGGACCGACACTCTAACGTGGCTCTTGAGTGTTTTCCCTCCTAATCTTGGTGTCTTTGCAGCTAACGGTTGTGCCTGGCCCGAGTCCTTCTCTGCCGACTTTCTGCACTGCTCTCTCGTGTTCTCTCCGGTGCTCCACGCCGCTGCGCTGAGCGGTTTTCCGATTCCCGTTCCGTTTTCTGACCTCGACCGCTCAAAAAGAGCATCCGCTGAGCCAGACTGAACCCTTCACAGCTCCCTGCGGCGGTGGTCACTGACGCTCCGTGCCCTGTCGCCTCACTCCACAGGCTTCCTGCTCACCTTCTCTGATCGATTCCCTGTTGAATCTCAAGTGTACGTTCTGCTGCTGCTGCTGCTGTTTTTGTGCATGTGCGTGTCTGTGTGTGTCTGTGAGTCTCTTTGAGTCTCTTTGTCGGTGGCGCGTGTGTGTAGCGGGGAGCGGCGGTGTAGCGGTTAGCACACTGCGCTGTGAACCTGGTGACCCGAGTTTGATTCCCGCTCACGACCAATCCCGGTGACGATTATCTGAACCACACCTGGGGCCTTCCCTAGGTTTAATCAGCATCAAATGAGTACCTGGCGCAATGTGGAAACGTTGCCACCAGGGAGACAAAGGTTGCCCGGCGTGCCGCTGGTCACGCACCTTCTCGTGTGCCATGCCGGCCTTCATAGGTGCTCGCTAACACACACTTGCCCCAACGGTCTGTTAAAGGCTACACGGGGAATCTTTGCCCTTTGTGCGTCTCTCTGTGTGCGTGTTGTGCGGTGCTCTTGACAACAACTTTGTGAATGGCGGTGTTTGCGGCTGTGGCTGCGGTTGCGGGTGTGTGAGCTCGTCGTTGTGTGTGCGCGTGTTAATGGACTCGTGTGCTCCGATTCTCACCCGGCCCCTATTCACCGGGGAGTTGTCGTCCTCCGCCTATTTTTCCGCTGCGACGGCACTTTCTATTTTTTGCTTCCCTCGACGGTGGTGGGGTTTGGTGGTGGTGGTGGTTGTGGTGGCGACTCCGAGGGGAAGATCTGTTTTATTCGATAGCTCCTCCCTCTCCGAGCACTCGTGCTCCAAAGTGGACATTTGAGCAGGATGGAAGTCCGCGTGCCGTTATCGCACCGCAGCCCTAGCGTTGGGCCGTTCCGTTATTGATTAGCCTTCCGAGTGATGGGATTTCCTCACCATCTTCAGCCAAACGCCCACCACCCCCACTGCTGTCATCTCAGACGGCGCAGCGCTCTCTCCCCGCTCGTATCTGATCCGTCCCATTTCCCCCTTCTCGCTCTCCTCCACAATAGCATACTTCTTCTTCTTTCAGACGTCGAGGGGGAGTTGATCGCCGGCGTTTATACGTCGGTGTCGAAGGTTGAGCGAACGAGCCCGTTGTGCGGACGGCTTCCGGATCGGAGCTGATGGAACATCGAAAGAGTTGCTGCCAGTAGAGTTAGCACGTGTGTTTGATTCATGACGCAGGGAAGACTCGCCCGAGTCTCGCGACTTTCCTTTCAGGAGGGGTACCCCACCGCCAAGTGGGGGTGGGGCGGGGGCAATGACTTCTGTGTTCAAGTTCAACTGAAGCAATATGCGGGTAATATTTAACATTTGGCAAATTTGGACGACGACGACGCCGGCACGCAACGGGCTCTTCCACTTGTGTGAACGATGCCGGGGGATCTCTAACGTCCCCTGTGAAGCAGGCGCCACGTATATATTCTGGTGAATGCACCCCCGCAGTAATGACCAGGGCGGTGGTAAACACCCTACCGCAAGGCCGCATGATCACTCCCTGAAGCGGCCGGTGCCGATACTATGCGGTCAGTTTACTAAACTATTTATCATTTTTACCGGGTAAGCCCCACTGAGCTAATATCGCTCTTGTTCAGAAACGACCTGGTCACAAATGATAGCTCAAACGAAGTGGCTCGTCATGTCGAAATTTATAGCAGCCAAATACTCTAAATGCATATTTAAAAATAGTAGAGGGGAAAACCGGAGGAACCATAGAAAAATCCAGGTGACTATAGGGAGTGAAAACATGCAAACTCAAAATATACAGCAGGCATCGGGGTCAGGATTAAACCCACGACCTCCTGTATACCAGGCGAGGTAGTTAACATCTCGCTACCGTGGCGTCAGTGGTCTGAGATGTAGACCGATACAGAGTGTCATAGACTGACAAGTAGACCTCTAGCCTCGCACGCAGCCTCGTAGACTTGCGTAGCCTCAGACACTCTTTCGCGCGGTGGCGAGTTGACTGTCAATGTTTACGCGTTGACATCGAGGGTGGTGAGTGAGCCGGTGGACGGCTTACGGACAAGGCCGGCGAGAATCTAAAATGTTGCTGGCGATGACAATGATACCTCAAAACAGAAGATTAATTTGTTTGCTTTGCCCGTGATGCAGCAGGCACTCGGCACAGCACTTGCCACAACTCACTCGTGTCTTCATTCTTTCTTCTACCTTCTCTCTTCTCTCTCCTCTTCGCTCTGAAATTCTCGGCCGGCCGGAGCACCGTCTATTATTACTTGAATTTGCTGCTGCTGCACTGTGCGTCCTGCCCCGAAACAAAAATTTTCATTGCAGATGCAAGACCTATTCCATTCACATTTCATATGAACACGTACTTTTGCAGTTTAACAATCGGCGAATGCAAGCCTTAGCGCTGGGCAATCTCTGGCAATTAGATCACCATCAGAACTGAAGCTCCCACCCCACCGGCCTTTCTTGGGGGTGCTTTGCCGCATTAAAGAAAAACCTGCCTTTTGCCGGCCATTAACAACACCATCGAAACTATCGGATTTTCATCTGTAAGTATTTTTGCAATGACGATGAAAAAAACAAATTGGAAACTAAACCACTTTGTTGAACTAACCGAATTTTTTGCTCAAGTTTTCAACATTTTATGTTTTTCATGTTTTATCCTCCTCCGTATATGAGCAAGGTTAATTTACATTTTTATTAATAATGCTGTATAAATAGCTTATATATATTAAAAAAAATAACACTCTTGTGCCAAATGATAATTGACGTGGCTCTGGCATGACCGCCCACGCCGACTTTAGCTGTGAAATCATTTTCGTCCTCATCGGGTTCATTTTCCTCGTCTGCATTTCTAACGGTCGCCCTTTGCTTGAGTGCCCCGTGTGCCACCCGAGTTTCCACCGCGGAGCTCCGCAAGGGGTCGTGGGCCGCAACGCGCATCGACCATTTTAGTGTCCGACCCTGAGGTGCGGAAGACCCGCGCAAAAAACATGTGCCCGCTCAGCGCTACCGCGGGGACAGATGCCCACCGAGACGGCCGCTGGGAGTTCAGTCGGCACGTGGGGCACTGTGCACACGCATCTGGGCGGCGCGGGCCTCGAAGATGAAATCCTCCGCGCAAGAAACGTCGCCTCCCCCGCCACTCGTTCGCCAATTCTATTGACGCCGTTTGTTGCCGCCCGATTCGCGTGTTGAGCCTTTTGAGGCCTCTGGTCAGGAAACGTGATTTTTTAAAAAACGTCGATTTGGAGGTTAGCGCGAAGGGAGGAGGTGGGGGGGTGGTGGATGGAGGCAGCCTTTCGCTGAGCTCACTCGTACCTCGCCGCGGCCTTCCCAATGACCGGCCTCTCGACCCATTTGCACTTTTTCAAACTCCCACGTGCATGGCCTTTCACACTTTTTACCTTTCAGCGCCGATGAGAGGCAGCAAGGGGGGGAGGGCGGTGGTTGATCGATGCACACATCCGTATGGCTGTAGTCGCGCCCTAGGCTCGCACATCTCCTCCTCATGCATGCATGCGTGTCTCTCTGTGTTTATTTAACGGCTCTTGCTGGCCAATTTGGTCGGCTGTAAAACTGCTCCGGCTCACTGTGAGAAACTTCATCCTCTGCCATGGCTTCGCTCACCTTGGACGCTATCGCCAAAGTTCTGGGTCATTGTACGGAGGGAGAGGAAGACTGAAAGAAGCAATGAGACCCAGCGGTGCACATGTAGTATTATTTGTACCAAAGAACATGGCGTTAATGTATAATTATTATTATAAAACGGAATGTGTGTATGATTAAGTGTAACACTTGCTGTCAGGAAACCTCACATTTCCTCTGATCGACCCAATTTCAACACGGCTCGCATGGTTTGTCCACTGGCCACTGACATTGTGCCGAGCTTATTTCGGCCAACAAGTAAGATTGTTCCGATTCAGCAAGAGGGCTTCGGGGCTTGGAGGCTCAAAGTAGAGGCCATTAAAGAGACGCAAACAGTGCATGCGTTTCATTAGCCGGCAGATAAAACCATCACGCGCTTTGTGGGGAACCGCACTTTTCTTTTCTTTGTAGGAGTGGTGGTGGGGGGAAGGGCAAAAGTTTGGAATTTTCTTCCAAATTACATTTCCCCGTCAAGTATAAATGACCTGGCCGTTTGGCCCGTACACAACCCGTTTCCTGATGGGGGGGGGGGGGGGCAGCTCGTTAAACTGGAAAGTCACCCAGTGAACCGCAGAACGTCGATAGCTCTCGATCGACGGACCCTTTGAAAGTCGCTGTCACGTCGCGAGACCGTTCTCAAACGATGAGAAGAAGAAGAAGAAGAAGAAAAACAAACCTGTCGTAGCAGAATAAAAGTACTGGATGGAAAACTATGCGTTTCAAACACCGCTCAGGATGTGTTAAACTGCAACGTTTACCAAGTATTGTACGTGTGTACGTTGAACTTTTTTCGCACCGTACATTCACAACCGTGCTTAATCGTAGGCGCGGGGGAAGGATAACAAACTGAACACAAAAGCAGTTCCAATTGAATTGTTCATATATCCTTAATAATTACCGGGAAATGCTACTAAAACTGTGTAACTTCCTTTTCCCAGTTTAACACATAAGCTTTCACGACCAATTTAATTCACAATCCTTGTCCCAGTTTCCTACTCTGGATGTACTTGCATTAGGCTGTTGGCCACCGCCACGTGGGTTTGTTCCTCTAAAAGTTGGTGCATGCTGCGCTAGATTTGCCGCACGGTCGCTTCAACCAAATTTCCTCACGAGGAAAAAAAAAAACGACAAGTCACGAAAATCTCACGACAACAAAAGTGGTCAAATTGGGCAACACCACCACCTCCCAACTCTTTAACCGAGCCTACCCGCCCGCCCGTCCGCCCGTCCGCGCCACCCCTGCCCCCGCCCCCCAGTGCCGAGCGGACCGCCACGGCGCGTGGAGCTGGAGACGGTGAACTCGACGACGGTGCGCGTCACGTGGCGAACGCCCACGGCGGGCCGCCAGCACGGGCAGGTGCGCGGCTACCAGGTGCACTACTCCCGCGTGGAGGCCGGGCAGCCACAGGGGGCACCCGCCGTGCGCGACCTCATGCTCTCCGACAAGCAGGTGAGGGCGGCTCCCGGCCGGGCCAAGGGGCTTTGCTGCGTCGTCGGTTATCGTCGTCGTTGTCGTCATCCTCGTCAGCGGTTGCGACGTGTCGTGTTGGACTTCCTTCGCAACCGTGCGGAGCCAACCGCGCTAATTGGAGGCGCGGGGGAAGGAGTGTTCAATCGAGATGATTTAAAAATGCATGGCTACAGTGGTGTCCTAACATCGTAAAGGAAGGGCGTTTGACAACGGCAGCAGCGTCGTCGGCAGTAATAACAACAGTAGGAGCATCAGCATTATTATCATCTGCAGCAGCATCAACAGCAGCATCGTCAGTATCAGCCATGATCTATTGACAGCTGGATGAAGGCCTCACCAAGTCGCCGCCATCTCTCACCGCCTCACGAATGCCGTGGTCCATTTTGCATCTGCACGTGAGCTGATTTAATCCTGGTGTATTTTGGTCGAGAATAACAAAAGCGTATTTACAGGGTCATGGCCTCCTCCGCACCCCCCCCCCCCCCCCCGCTTTCAAGGGGTTTGGTTTGATTGTACAGAACCCACCCTGGTTAGTGCAGGTCAGTGAAGGGGAGAGGCATGGAGGTGCTTCAGAGATATCCATTTTGTCAGTGGGTTCTAACATGGTTATGAATAAATTTCATGTAAATCAGTATGAGATGGAAAACGGAATTTTGTTTATTTTACCAGGTAAACCCCACTGAGCTATATAGCTCCTTTTCAGCAGAGACCTGGCTATCACAAATTATAGCTCAACAAAGTCCCTTATCACGTGGAAATGTAACGCGGCCGCCAAACACTCCAAACGCACACGTTGATTTTAAATGCGCAAGGAAAAACCGGAGGACCCGGAGAAAAAAATCCACGCGACCTCTGGGAGAAAGGCACGCAAACTCCAAATATACAGCAGGCATTCGGGTCGGGATCAAACCCACGGCCTCCTGTATACCAGGCGAGGTAGTTAACATCTCGCCACTCTGCGACTGCGTGATGCTGCCACCGTGGGTAGCACGGTGGGTCGACAATCCAGAGGTCACCGGTTCAATTCGATTTCCCCACACAGCAGTAGAAACAATGGGGTGGTGAGTTCCTTGTGTCACCCTCCACCTCTCTTCACCCGGCAGTGTCAATGGGTTACACTGCAGTGAATCGTGTGGCAGTTGTGTAAGCGAGTAATTTCAGTGCTGCACCATTACCTTTCACCGTATGTTTATGTATGCATATGCACGCATGCATCTCTTCGTGTATTAACCGTGGCATTTTATCTCTCGTTGCTTGTGTGCAGCTGGAAATGGATGACTCGGCTGACTACGTAAGTAGCTCACGTGAAGAGGGGTACATTGTGTGTGTGCTTTCTCAGTGGCTTGCGGCAGGGAGCATGCCAGTCGAGTTTCGTTAGCATGAGTAAATATATTTGGCTCACAGTTTATTCTGTCGCGTATATATATACGGTATGTTCTGTACAATACCATAGTAGTGCCAGGAAGCAATATTTGGCGTGAATCCAACTAACAGAATGGGTACAAAACTTTAGACTTCCCTTGCGAAGGGGATTGTAATAGCACAGGCAAGGTCTGCTGTCTGTGTAGGCACAGATAAATGGAATCTGAGAACCTGTAAACAGAATGAGCCTCAGATTAACTGTGCTGTACACGTTTGCAGAGAATGCTGTGGCTGGGAACGTGGTACCAGGTTTGTGTCAACGGTTGATAGATATTCTCTCATATTCTTGGTTCTTTTCAAATTTTCAAATTTTCTTTCTGCGGATTTCACACCTGATGATGATTGCTTGTGTTGCAGTCGAAACGTCGTGAGAATTTTTATTGTTTTATATTTTTATTATTTTATTATTTCCCTTCTACGTGACTTTACCGTAAGAATATGAATCCCTGCAGTCACGAAAGCTTTAAATCAGATATTCTCTCTGTCTCACCTGAACACGGTTGCTTGTGTTGCGATCGAAACGTCGTGATCTATTATTTTTTCTACCTACGTGACTTTACCGAAAGAACCAAAGAGTACAGTAATGGATACCCATTGTAATTTATACCGCCACCTTCCCGGTCTTCGCACCCGATTGGCTCACGAGTGACGCCATCACACTTATTCCCTCTATTTGAGACCGAAACAGAAGGATTTCTCCACAACTCTGGCTGTCGCCTGATGAGGCTGGTTGCAATGACTGGCGACACGTAGTACTCTAGGTGTAAATGTTGTGGGTTCACTCTCCCAACACACCGGTGTGCTGAACTAGTAACGAATTGCCATGTTGTGGTTTACGTGACAAACCTCATTAATTGGCTGTGACTGGTGGCGGCGGGTTTAACGACACATTTATATTTACGCGATCTAACCCAAAAAAAATAACTTATGGATGATATTGGTCGCGAAAGCCCTACTACTGCTACTACGTGTTAACTCACCCCTTCAAACGTTCGGCGTGGGAGTCACCAGTTCCTCAATCCTGGCGGCACGCAGTGCGATATGGACGACGATGCGAAGCCAAGCATCGCCGGCGTTTATAAAATTCCGTTACACGTGTCTTTGTGACCCGGGCAATCAGCATGCAGACGAAGTCGGCGATATTTTATTCATGGGTTTTAGTTATGGCAGACACGTGAGCGATTGATACGGACGAGGAACGAAAGCTTGGAGGTCTTTTGGAGGTCTAGGATTTGTGGTTTTCCTAATGACCCTGGCAGCCCCTCGTACAAACTAATGAGTCCTATGATCTGTAATGGCAACCGCCACTTAGTCTTAGAGTTTTGGAGAGAACAAGCTCACAGGGCTTGGCCGTGCCTCGGTAATTTCGAGCCGGAGGAGCGCTTGATTTCTCATGGGGCCAAAAACTAGAGGGAAGGACAAAAGAGGGTGGATGATGATTGTGCTTATGGAAGCAAGCTCGTAGGGGTGGTTTTAGAAAGCTGCGCCTGCTGTGGAGTGAACTTACTGGGCAATCGTTGAGTTAATGTATAAATACTCACTCACCGTAGTGGAACATCGCGAGTAATACATTACAAACAACTGCGTTGGTGTTCGCGGTTGTGCTGTGTAGCAGCCACACGATGTGGTTTCGGGACGTGCCATGTGTTGATCGGCACGCGGGTTACAACTATAAACTAGAAAAAATAACTTTTATTTTACCAGGTAAGGCCCACTGAGCTATATAACGAACAAATAACTGTGTGTTTTTTACTTTATTTAGGTATTCATTTGTTTTATATGCTAAGTAGTGGGATTTTGTTTTTGTCTTATCTGTGTATGGAACGAGGTAATTGATTCAGTGAGATACAATTGCATGAATGATGCTGCTATAAAATGACGTTATTACATAGCTGGTTTTCAGAAGCGACATGGCTATCACAAATGATAGTTCAACGAAGTGGATTATCGTCGTGGGGAAATTTAGAGCAGCCAAACACTCTGAACGCGTGATGTTGATTCTAAATTGTGGAGGGAAAAGAACGGAGGACCCGGAGAAAAATCCACGCGACCACAGGGAGAGAGAGACACGCAAACTCCAAGTATGCAACAGGCATCAGAGTCGGGAGTGGGCACAGTGTAGAGTGTCCCACTGAGTGCCACGTGACTTCAATCACCTCCCCGTTTGCGTATTCGAAGTAATCGGCTGTCTGGGGCTGATCAGGACTCACTTCCCCTGGGTTTTGGTGGCACGCGAGCGGTAATGACGGCGAATCACGGTCGCCCTCGTCGCGCCCGCTCGCTGACAGATGACAGGCCCCATCAAATAAACAAACCTGCTGGTTTGCCACGGCCAGAAGACAGAGACCAAGCAACAACAAAACACGTCACGACACAAGACAAGGATATGAGGACAACTCGAGGGGTAGAGACGCGTCGCACCGAAAATAACCGCGTTGTCTTTTCGCTGAACAAAAGCTGAACAGTTGCGCAAAGCAGTGCGGAGAGCTGCCCGCTTGCAATTACATTGAGAGAGATGAGGGAACGCATCGATTACACTGGTCAACACACTTTTTCTGGCATAAGGTATTCTAACGGGTTTAAGGTAATTTTGGGGTGCTGATTCCAAATCTGGCATCAGTTTTTGTCTATCACATCAGGTTTTTGAGATATCAAATATTGCATTTTCAATCAAAACTGCACAAGAAAAATATTAAATAAATGTGGATATCTACATAAAATGATATTATAAACACACTATCCTAAAATACAGCACCATATTTTAACATTAAAGCAGTCACTGACTCGCAACAACTTGCAATAATAAGTGAGTTAATTTCGGGTAAAATCAATGAAAATGGGGTATGCCGATAGCATAAAAATGAGATTTGATAAGGCAAATCTGAGATCAGATTTGGAATCAGCACCCTGAAATTAGCCTAGAACAGCTGCAAAAGTCCAGGCCAGAATTTTTTTTTTTGACCAGTGTTATAGAATGCACGCGGGCCAATGATCCCATTCAAATTGCTAAGAAAAGTCAGTGCACTTGTTTCGGGATGCGTCGTTAGAAGGGATTTTAGACGGTGGTCGAGAACAATAACGGAATGGCAGCCAAGGGATGGAACACGTTCGAGAAGACATCCACCGATGAGATGAGGCGATGTCAGTTTGTATAAAAAAAAATTCAGTAAGTTTGTGCGCAGGTGCTTGGCAGATTATTACATCGCAGTATCATGAGACATACTGTCAACTTGGGGAGGGCTTCATCCAGCAGTGGATTGAACATGGTTGATGATGTTGATTAAAGAAAAGCTTGGCAGCGACAGAAGTTAAGCTGCGTTTCAAATTTCACATTTGACTGCAGTGGCTGCGATTATGGGTGTGTTTTTGTGTTGCTCATTATGGGTGTGTTAATTAAATCGGTGCATGTCGTGTGAAGGATGGATTAAACATTTGCAGAGCTGATTGCTAAAAAAAGGTTACATTGTTAGGCCTCATTTGAAGCGTGATGTGCATAGCACCAATCGTAGCATCTTAAATATAGACGGCTGTGAGCGAGTGAATGAGTGACTGATATTTTTTCTATAAGGGGTAGAAATGTTATATTTAGCACGAATATAGTTGGGTCCACAATTATAACTGGAGACGTTTGGAAATTCCGATTTTGGATTTTTGGGCCCTGGAAGAAAAATTGCGGGGCACATTTTTTTTCCAACATTTTTTTTTATTTGGCCACCCAAGTTAAAATTACGATGGCGTGGCGGCCGAGAAATGGAATGCCTCCAAAGAGTGTTCCCCGTGGAGACGGAGCAGTGGAATCGTGAGAGATGTTGGCAGCTTGTGTGGAAGCCTTCATCCAGCAGTTGATAGATCATGGCTGATGACGATGACTAACTGTTGCGCCGCTAACACTTTATACCGCCGATGCGTTTAACCTGAATCTCGGGGCACATTTGGTATTTTGTTCTACAGCTATTTTTTTCTTTCGTCTACCTCTATTGCAAAATCAATATATATATTTGGTGAGGAAATGTCACACACTACCGTTGTAATGGTGGCATTATTATTGTACACGAGGACAGGTCCAAAGGTGCTCATTGCACTTGCCATTAATGGCCCCTTAAAGTGGACCGTTGCACGCCGTTGCTTTACGACGCCCGGGCGAGGTCACGTGCCCCGGCAGGTTGTATCCCGGGAAAGAGAAGCGTCATATCTCGTCAATATTTTGCCGGAGCGCTGTGCAAACATGCGGTGCGTGAGGAAGCCCTGCCGCTCAGCTTCGATCTTGTGCTCCGGGCTTTTATGGTTGTCATTAAATGCGCTCTCTTCGCCAGTTCAACACAGGTTATTGAGCTGTTGAGGGGGGTGGCTTGCCAGCTAAGCGTTGTGGCGCTTTGTGAATGCGGCGCGGCGTGGCGCAGCCCGGGGCTGGACGGGGCGCCGCGTCGGATGAGTCCAGAGCAGCACGCAGCCCTTGGAGGGGAGGGACACGGGGATGGCTCGGCTCAAAGTGCCAAACTTAGGCACCCTAATGAGACAACTTGGCACGGCGGTAGTGTGCCGTGTGACATAGCAACACGACAAGCGAGGCTGATTAAAACATTTTCCCGTTCTTTTTACCTGTTCCTCTTTTTCTCTATTTTTATTTTAATTGAGACGCTCTTTTTTGCGTGTGTTTCACGCGCGTGGCGAATGCTTTAAGTTTGCGAAATAGACGGGTACATTTTTGAACTTTTATTACACTGCAGACCTGAACAGAATTGTATTTTATATAT
The DNA here is from genome assembly GCF_015708825.2 of Lethenteron reissneri. Taxonomy (NCBI): domain Eukaryota; kingdom Metazoa; phylum Chordata; class Hyperoartia; order Petromyzontiformes; family Petromyzontidae; genus Lethenteron; species Lethenteron reissneri. Next base: position 4,232,153 of record NC_083817.1, read on the forward strand.
AGACAGATAGATTTGTGTTTGTGTGTGTGTGTATGTGTGTGGCAGGCACTGCAAAAACCTGGCTGGCCGTTGGGTTCCGAAATGTTTAGGGTAATTTATTCAGCCGGTTTGTGCCATGTCCCCAAGGGGGGTGGGTTGGGGGGGGGGGGTTCTTTCTTCCTCGCTCCCCGTTGATTTATGCAGGGTCCTTATTAGTGACTCAGCCTCAGCCAACAGAGCCAAGGCTGTCTCAGGGGAGCTCCGGGCTCGGGGAGTTTCATACCTGACAACACGTTCACACCCCCCCCCCCTCTCGCCTTCACCCACTAGGGATTGGTACGATCCGGTCAGTGTCTCAGCAGGCGGCCTTCATTCGGGGTCACACCTCAATATATTGACGCAGGCTGCCGCTGTGGCCTCCTGACCCAGCGTAAGCGGCGGCTCCCATTGGCCGAGAGGGCCTTTGAGACTTTGTTGTGAATGGCTGTATGCAAATATGATTATTAAAATTTGGCAATGTAAATGACCCTCACTTATAGGGGGTTATACAAACGTTTTAAGTGGGTTGGTTTTGCCAGGAGCATTGGTTTTTAACAAGGTGATCCCTGGACCAGTTTTTGACCCAGCCATGTCTCATCGGCAGAATTTGGCCTGTGATACCATTAATGCCCTTTTGGGATCCATGAAAATCCCACTGAATGGCAAGAACATTTTTCAAGAGGGCCGGGTACATTGGGATGTTTTTCCAATTCCATCTATGGGACCTTTTTTCCAGTGGCAAGACAATGAAACAGGTGTTAAGATGTTCGAAAACCAAAGAGATATGTTTCCATTGTCAAATTCCATTAACGAGAGATTGGCTTATATATTCAGCCGGATATATATATATCGTTTCATGGTGTGTATTTTATACGCAATCATGAAATGTATATGGCACAATGTACTTTTGGTAGGAGCAGTTGTGCAGTGGTTAGCACACTGCGTTGTGAACCCAAATGGCCCACTTCGATTCCCAGCCATGGCTTAATATCTCTGGCGAGTGATCGTTGAGCCAGCGGTGGACCTCCCTTCACCAGACCACACTGACCAGCATGGTGAAGTATGGACAAACCACCATATGATAGCTATAACATAAGGGAGCACTCGTCCAGAAATGGATTAACATGGCATTAAAAACGTAATTTATTTACCTGGCCAAATCCTCACTGAGTCTCAATACCCTTTTATGGAAGGCCTGATGGATAAGTTTGCACAATGCAATTTGAATGAGTGCTTTGCTTGTAATATATAATACCTTTTTAATACCTGTATAAACACCAGTCCTTCTTTCATGGCAGTTTGGAGAGATTATCAAGCTTGTAAATACCCTATTCTTCCCCTGTTTTGTAAGAACAACTTGAATTCTGGGTTTACCTCTCTGATGCATTTGCGGAGTTGCACTCCACTCGATGTGCTGCCCGGCAGCTCAGTTCACGGCACGCGGCGCAAAACGTCGGACATCACCCCCAACAGCACCCGGCGCAACCCCCCCCCCCCCCCCCTCAAACACATCGGGGAGCTTTTACGGAACGATCGCGAAAAACCAGTCCCTGGAATTCGTCTTTTTTTTGTTCTTTTTCTTTTTTCTTCATCCTCCCCAATTCCACCCGAGCGACGTTAGTGCAGCGGGCAAGATGGAGTGCGGCGCATTTCATTTTCAGCTACGAGGACGGGCCCGGATCTCTTGAGCTGGGGCTCGGGCACGGTGCAATTAGGAACGATGGGGTGGGGGGGGTGGGTACGCAGCCAGGGGAGCGGGGCAATCGATTAGATGACCAAGGGGGGGGAAGTTAATTGCACTAATTTGCCACGTTCCCCGTGTACCCCCACGGGTAGGGTTCCTTGCTGATGTGGCCAGATTAGGCCCCGTTAATTTGACCACCGTGTTTGTGCACAGGCACGCGTGTTCCACCAGGAACGCCGCCAAAGCGAGCCGCCGAGCCGGCCGGCCGGCCGGCCGGCCGGCCGGCAGGCAGGAGTGATGACGGTACTGTCCGCTTCTCTGTGCCTCCTCCGGCCTTGCTTTGGCGGAGAATATCGCTCGGAGCGTGGTGTGCATCCCAGTGTACTTTCCTTTCACTTTTTAGTGCAGAGGAATCCAGAGGTCACTGGTTCACTCTCATATTTATCTGTGAAGAGCAATGTGTCCACAAAATCCCAACAGACGAACGTGTACCTATTTTACTTTTAGGGCCCACAGTGTTAGCGACAACTGCGTTGAGTATTTTGTTGTCGTTTTCTTTGCCCGCCACCGCCAATGCAGCTGAGTCATCACAACGACAAAAGCCTCATTCATTGACATTGGGTGGAGTGGGTCCAGGACGAGCTTTTGTGGACGAGTATACGTAACGCGCGCACGTAATATGCACTCGTACGGATTAGCTGCTCGTTGCACAGAGGCACGATAAGCGTGCAGGAACAGCGGCGCCCAGTAGCAACGCTCGTCCTTGCCACGCCGCCGAAATTGTCCTTGAGCCCCCGTAGTTATACGCACCTTCTCATTATGCGTTTGTTCTTTTTGCACTCGTTCCCCCCCCCCCACCACCACCACCACCACCCCCATTTTATTTGTTCATTTCTTTATTTATCCAACGCCCGTGAACTCCGCCGTTTCGCTGTGGCCTACGGCGGAGCGGCGCCCGCGTCTCGACAGAAGAACCGGCGAAACAATGGAAGCGAGCGGAATTCTTTGACCAGCCGATGAATTGCTGCTGCACTTCGCTCACTTTGTTGCGGTGTTTTATATACGCCAGTGTCTCTCTCTTAGATCCTGCCCCTGACCCCTCCCCCCCCACCTTGCCTTGCCAAGCGCGCATCCCTAAGTGCCCGTCAAGGTTTACGCATTCACTTGTTAAAATAAAGAGAAAAATTTGCGCAGGCCCACGGGCAGAGCGGGGGCGGGTGGGGACAGCCATGTAGATGAGCCATGCAGAGGTGAGAGAGCCACGTAGGTGAGAGAGAGATGGGGAAGGCTGCCTGCGACAGTCTGCGACGCGGCTGAAAGTGCCGAATCTTCCATCATTTCACGGCTCCTCCCCGAGGCAGTTGGCAGAAGGGGAAATGGGGGCGAGAGGAAAGGCGGCGGCCGTCTTCTCGCAAGCGGCCTCCGTAGAGACGGAGCGATGAGATCGCCTCGCATGCGGAAGCGACGCCTGATTGTGGCGGTCGCCACAAGACCGTCAAAGAATCAGAATATAATTATTAGCACTTGAGGAGTCCGATGAGCTGTAAAGCCCTTGTTGCACAGATGCCCAGTGGGGGGCAAGTCAGAACGTCACGACAACAAACACAAACAAACACACGATAGGACAATACGAATACTTCCCTTCTTGTCCTTCGTGCAGCAGTGGATAGATCAACGATCGGTTATGATGTCAATGATGATTATAAATAGTACAAATGAAGGGGTAGTATTTTAAATGAGTGTCCTGTGCACAACTGCAAGCAAGTGCTTTGAGAGACGTTACGCAAATCCACGGTATAATTTGGATTCATACGGCGCCGAAATGCAACCGCATGTCAAGATGCCGGGACAAAAGCAATGGGATGTGTGTCATGGGGGGGATTCGTTTATTCAGTTCATACACAGAGAGCGAGGCACAGCAGAAGGTCTAGAAATTGGTATTAAACATCGGGGGATTTTTTTGGAGGGTGTTGGGGGGTGGAGTTCTAGACCTTGGGAGCAGCACAGGAGAAAGAGCGACCTGTCCTCGTTGAATGCATATTGGCTGGGGACTTTGATAGAAGCAGGGAGCACGTACAAGGCAGCAGGGCCTTCGTCGATAATATACACAAACATAAAACTCTAAAGAACCAAAGAGTATAAAACTCTAAACCTGCCCGGAATTGCCTTGCTTGAACAAATGCCGCTTGATAAGACTGGTCTTAATATTAGTCTGGAAATCCGATACGCTGATGACCCACATTTTTTTTAAATGTACATTATAAACAGAACGGCGTTTTATTTGTACCTGCATTGAGACCTCATGCCTGTCAGCTGAAGGTCAAATGCATATCCAGCAAATATTATTTTAAAAAATTGTATTGTTTACTTTTTGTGTTTTAACAAAAAGCTAAGAAAGCTAGACTAAGGCTCTTTCAGGATTGTCAGGATGACATGTTATGCATGAGGATTACAGAAGCGGCCCAATGTACCTGTGGAATTCTCAATGTTAAACGTTAACGGTCGCAAAGCCGAAAGCCGGTGTGAAGATCAGCGCAGCTAGGCTAAACCTCACATTACAGTAAAGGTGCAGCCCTGCAATTACCTTGTGCATGCCACTTCCGGCAGAAGGTCCTCCACAAAACTGAGCTCGAGAGAGATTTTTGTTTTGCAAATTGGCCTACTCTTCCACGTTGGCCAGGCGTCGTGGAGGAGAAAACCTCATAGTGCGGCAGTCAGCAGCAGCAGCAGCGGTGGTAATAACAACAACAGGCAGCGCGAACGCGTTTGCCTTCTGCGCCATGTCTGCGCGAAGCGGGCAATGAATGCCCCCGCCGTGTTTACCACGGGGGGTGGCTGCGGGGATTGAACTGTTGGCCTCGTCACTCACCGGCTCGGTGAGTGGCAGGCGCCGCTAACCGCTGCGCTGCCGCCACCACCACCACCGGCCTTGCGATACCGCCCCCGCTAACCTTGGCTTTGCTTTTAATTTGTTTTGGTCACTCCTGGTGGGGGGGGGGGGAATGGTAATTTAACAAAGCCGTGGCAGGCCTCCCTGCTGGGTGTGAACGCGACGTTACGCTTCGTAGTCGTGGCCAGAGAATGGAAGCCCCCCTCGAGGCTCGGCTCCAGTTAAATGTCGCGTTGAGCTTGGGATTGCAACGTGGCGACGGAAACGGAACAAATTGGGCCGCGCCAGCATGGGGCAATGCTTTTACACAGGGTGGTCCAGATGTGATGTCTTGTGACCCCCCCCCCCCCAATTAATTGACCTCTGGAATGTTTTTCCTTTGCATAATCGTTTCTGTTATTTCAGATTTGCTGCCGGAGCTGCTTTAGTTGACTCTTTCACTAAAATCCTTTCGATAAACACCTTTCACTGGTTGTTTCTGGTTTGTGAATTTTCATGAAGCCCATTTACGCTCGCTGCAAAGCTCTTCTTCAACAGTAAATGAACTCGTATCAGCCATCTGGAATGAATAAGTGAGGTTTATTTCAAACAGAAATGAATGGGCGTAGGAAAAAATAAAATATTAGGGGTCAATTAATTTGGGGGGGGGGTCGCAAGACATCTGGACCAGTCTGTACACGTATGTGTGCGGTCTTGAGTTTACCTGGGTATATGGCACCCTTCCACTGCGTAGGTTTTTTTTTTTACAGGGGTTGTGCTGTGCTGTCAGAGTTGCCCCACGTGGTGGTGGTGTTGTCATGGAACTCCGTCACTATTCTTATCAGGCACAGTCAATGTTTTTAAATCGCGTAAAAAAAATTGTGAAATTATAGTAATAATACTCATCGGTGTTTTTATATCCCAGGGTCATTCATGCAAAAGTGCATCTCACAATCGCTGCACAGTCCGCATAACTTGCAGATAGAGATGAGTGCGTGCCTGCTATACCGCCTTCTCTTGGCGATCCAGGGTATGACATCTGGATACCCACGGGAATGGAGTTTCGCAACATTTGTATGTCGATCCACCGACCCTTGCTACTGCTGCCTCCACAGTGCTGGATGACGGGCAGCCACGTGCGTAGCCAACGCCACCACCACGGCCTGGGCACGCACGAGATGCTGGAGCTGGATTTATTCGTCAGAGGGTTTTTATTGTCGTCAGTGGTTTTTTTTATGTAAAGCGCTGCATGAAGAGCGCAATTTTGCCTTGACCTCTTGAACCGTTGACCGGCACGCAATTTCCCCTGACCCCGTGACGCGGCGCACAGGAGCTGGTGGTGTCGGGGTTGAGGCCCGAGAGCACGTACTCCTTCACCGTGACGGCCTACACCGCCAAGGGGGACGGCGCGCGCAGCAAGGCCAAGTTCATCGGCACCGGGGCCGCAGGTGCGACTGTGCGTCTGTACGTGTGTGTGTGTCTGTGCGTCTGTACGTGTGTGTGTGTCTGTGCGTCTGTACGTGTGTGTGTGTCTGTGTGTGGTGTCGCGGTTAGCACGCTGCGCCGCAAGCCCGGGGCACCAAGTCCGATTGCCGCTCACGGCCGACATCGGTGACGAGTATCTGAACCGGTCCTGGGCCTCACGTAGGTCGACTCGGCCTCAAATAAGTACGGGGCGTGGTGTATAAACATCGTCGCTAGGGAGACGGACGTGGTGCTGTCCACCCACCTCTCTCGTGTGCCGAGTCGGCCTTCACAGATTCTCGGTGTCAGCGATGGTCCCAATAGTTTATGAGGCTTAGCGGAGTATCTTTGTGTATCTTTACGTGCATGGGGTGAGTATGTGGTGAGGCAATTTACCGTGGAGGAATCGTACACAGAGGCGGCAAGATGTGGCTATTCTCCCTGTGAAATAACAGCAAAATCTATGAGCGCATTAGCTCCCAGGGGTTTTTGGGCAGCAGAGAGGCATAGCGTGTCTACCACAGTCGCTGCTGCCTCTTGGCACTGTCATTGTGTCGCGACTCCACCATCAGTAAACAATCATTTACCATTTGTAGCAGATCGGGCTGTGTGGCACAGCGGTAAAGTGCCCAATGCCTCGTCTGCAATAGAAATCACAGTCGGGGAATTGACTCGGTCTTTCATCACTCCGCTGTCGGTCAAATGACTCCCACTTTGTGGTGACGTCCTCGAAATGTGTCTTATGGAAGGACACACCTATGTCACGGGAATGTGGAACTTCCACCACTGGCTTCGGGCTCTAATCAGGAAATGACCACTGATCGTGAGTGGGGTAATTATTTTTTACCCTAACAATGTTGTTGTTGTTCGATGAAAAACGACTGACACATATTCTTGGGTTTTTTCGGTAAAGTCACGTAGATAAAAAATTCAAATAAAAATGAATAAAAGTAAAATAAAAAATAAAATAAAAATCACGACGTTTCGGAGGCAACACAAGCCTCAAAGCACGCTCCCTGTATCAAGTAAGTATTTTACTTTTATTAATTTAAATTTTTTACCTACGTGACTTTACCGAAAAAACCCAAGAATATGAATTATTGCAGTCACGAAAGCTTCAAATCTAGAACGATTGACACATTCAATCCAATGCACGACTGGTTTTAGTTTTTCCCGTAACATGTTGTACCAGCAGTGGACCTTTATTTTAAACCTCAAGATGTCATGGCCAAAGCCGTCGACTTTGCCGCAAGTCGCTCCCCGATAACCAGACGCTGCAACTGCTGCTCCAGTGAACTCAACGACCTCCAGGATCTGCCCTTGAGACTGTCCTAACATCCGGCCTGAGCTCTTTCCCCGACCGCTCCAGCGCCTCGCGTGCGTTTTAGCAGCACGCGTAAAGAAATATAAACAAACACAAAAACCTGGGTTCACAGCCGAATGCTTGGCTATCCACAGCAGACGCGGCGACGATGTGTGTATGTTGAACTTATTTCGCACCGTGCATAGCCAACCGTGCGAATCGGAGGCGCAGTGGCGTTCGTGTTTGACAAGCGCCGTATGTCGACTGGACGTCTGTGAAAAACAGCTTTGTAGCTCGTCGGATTCCTCCGGTGTAAACAAACATTCTGATTCTGATGTCCTTCCCCCAGTGCCAGACAGACCGAGCGTACAGGTGTCCTTGCCGGAGTCCACAGTGGCGCTGGTCACGTGGCAGGCGCCGGACGAGACGCACGGCGCCCTGCAGGGCTACCGCTTCTCCTACGGCCGCGAGGACGTGCGGCCGCTCTCCTCGCTGGAGTTCGACGAGCGCCAGGACCGCCACACGGTCACCGGCCTGCACCAGGGCGCCACCTACGTGTTCCGGCTGGCGGCGAAAAACCGGGCGGGCCTCGGCGAGGAAGGGGAGGCTCGGGTCACCACGCCCGAGGGCGTGCCGAGCGGCATCCCGCAGAGCCTCGTGGTGGCGTGGCTGAGCGCGAGCGCGGCGCAGCTGCGCTGGGAGCCGCCGGTGCTGGCCCGGCAGAACGGGCGCATCGTGCGCTACACGCTGGCGTACCGCGAGATGAGCAAGCGCGAGGAGGCGTCGGTGTCGTCGGCGAGCGCCGGCGCCACGCTCGCGAACCTCAAGCCGGACACGGTGTACGTGGTGAAGGTGCAGGCTCACACCGCCAAGGGGGCCGGACCCTTTGGGCCCACCAACACCTTCCGCACGGCCATCGTCGACCAGGGTGAGAGCGGGCGGAGGGGTTCCCGGAGGCGCGCGCACGCGGCCGTGGCAGGAAGGGAGGGGGGGACGCTCATCTTGCTACCTCTCGAATAATAATTAATAATAAGAAGAAAAAGAATGCTGCTTTAATTGTATGTAGCGTCATTCATGCGAATTGCATCTTGTAATCATCTACATTAATTTAATATAAATGAAGACCAAATCTCCATATACAGCCACTACCAAGCAAATTAGTACCTCCGATTAGCAGGGTTGGCTACGTACAGTGCGAAAGAAGTTCAACATACATACTGCCAAGCGAAATCGAAAATGAAGAAACAAATTTAGAAATGGCACCGAAACAAAAAATCACGAACAACGAAAAAGGTTTCACAACAAAGAAATTAGTCCATGAGGTTTACACATCCCAGACCACAATCCCACACCCTGGTCCCATCCATGTGTTTTCATACCTTCACCTGTCAGCTCACTCTACTGCCATCAACGCACTTCCCCACATTACCCTTTCATCTTACTCGACCAGCCTGCCACACACCTCTCCCCTCTCATCTCGCTTTTCTGCCATCCACGCGCGCTCTCCTACCTCTCCCCTATCGTCGCACTCTATCCCTGCCCACGCAACTCTACCTAACACTCCCCGACCTCTCCCTTCTAATCCCATCTGCTATCCTTCATGCGCTCTTACACCTCGGCAACCAAGGATTTCTCACGAAGGTCTCGGCCAATGGCAGGGTCACTCTTTCGTGTCTGCTGCCCTTGGAGTCTCGAACGCCCTTCCCCATATACCCAGACATTGGTCAATGCTGATTATTCGGGCCATGTGCCAGGAATCCAACTCAGGTCGCAAATCACTGCCACCGCCCCCACCCTTCCCCCCGCCCCCCCTCCCCCCACTCACTGAATGTATTACACGTTAATTTGAACGATTATTTTTCCAAATATGTTATTTCTTTGTCTCCCCCACTGGCTAAGCTGCGTAGAGTTTTCAAGTGTACTTGGCTGACGAAACGTGTATTAGGGCGCGCAAACAGTGTTGCAGCAATGTGTAGTTGTGTTTCAATTACAGGCAACTCCCCTCCTCTTGAATAATACATGCAACCCCCCCTCCCCCCCCGAGAGCGTTGCACAGAAGTGGTGTAGAGAGAGAGAGAAGAGATGTGGAGCCTTTTCTGTTAACCTTGGCGGGAGTGGCCTTGAGCCTCTAATTGACAACACGGATTTATTGTTCGCCTGTAATAGCAGCATTCAATAGCCGCCTCTGACTTTACATAGAGACGGGCAGACGGGCAGACGGGCAGACAGCCGGACTGCTGACTTAATTGTGTTCTCAGCCAGCCTCGCGGGAAGCAGAGGTACACATCCTGTGCAGGGTCGCTGTGATACGTCGTATGGTACACGATAAATCGTACCGTCCGTTTTCCAAAATATCGTCATGTTGTGATTTCCGTTGGTCTGATTATTTCATGAATCGTGCTCTATGCCTTACGGATTGTGTGTAATAAGCGTTATAGATGCAATAATTGGAATAATTATGTTAGGCTTGTGTTGAGTAAACCACATTGAAAGAAAATTACAGTTTTTGTAAGTGGATGTACAGCAAAGCACAAAGACGGTGCAATAAAAATGTCAAATAGTGACTAAGTTATAGGAAACTTCTATCGCAGTAATTATCATGTCACGAAAATTCATATCGTACAGTGTCGCGGAGGAATTATGTCGCGGCTTTGCTACATCGAGGCATCAGCAGAGCTCCGTTTCGTCTCCCATCTCCACACATCAATGAAATGTGCTTTAAGTCCACCGGCCTATTGCCCTTCCCGACCAATATATATTCGTGCAGCATTTGTCCGTGCAAGCCAACTCTGGAAATGCAGGCAAGTGGGAGTGAAGCCACGTGGCAGGAAGATGAGGGGGGCAATCTCCAGCCATAACGACAGGGACGGTGAGACGGACAAAAGAATGCGTTGGTGTTTCTAGATTTGAAGCTTTCGTGTCTGCAAGGATTCGTATTCTTAGGTTTCTCGGTAAAGTCACGTAGGTAAAAAATTAAAATTAAAATTAATAAAAGTAAAATAATTAATTTTAATTAAATTTTTTACCTACGTGACTTTACCGAAAAAACCTAAGAATATGAATATGTTGGCTCTCTGGCCGGCGTTTCGGTAAAAAAAAATGCCAGCGTGTGCCCATCTTAGTTGGACGCGCGTCCGTGGCGCTGAAAGCGATCGTTGGGCTTGAGAGAGAGAGATCGAGCGTGCGAACGTCGGGCAGTGTCGTGAGCGATTTGGCCTCCGCGTTTGTTTGTTTTACATTAGCAGGTTTTGCCAAAAATTTCCGAGTCAAGGCCGTGATGAAGACGGCCGTTCTCTTCTCCTGGGAGACGCCGGATTCCTACGGCACGCCGTTCCGGGTGAGCCTCCTGACGCTTGATTCCAAGTCCCACACTAATCCCCTTTGTCCTTTAATGCACCGCTCTCCACTTGGAGTGGTGTTTGTGCTGTGATGATTGCATCGCATTGGCCAACTAAGCCTAAGCTTGCAAGTGTAGCAGAGCAAACTCCCTACCAACACCATCCGTACTGTCGACTCCTTGCCCCTGTTCAAGTTTATCTCAAGGCTGCTGTTTTTCCCTTCGACCTATGGCTGACTGACATACCTGGCTCTGTAAAATAAACGTGCCCTCTGTTTCCGCGCAGAAGCTTGAGATGCGTTCACATTTCTATAAACCTCACGAATCAAAAAGAACGCCGTGCCGTGCCGTAACGGTCAGGGCGACGGACTTGCAAATCCAGGGGTCGCGTCGGCCCAGCCTCCCGGCGCGGCAGTTGAGACAATGGGAGGAGTTTCATCGATCCTCTGTCCACCCAGCAGTGGACATGGGTGTTCTCAATGCTGATGGTCGATTGGCAGGACACGTGCCGGTGGGGTTATTCCCACCTCTTCCATCCGGCCCAGTGCAAAACCCCTGTAAAGCACTTGCCCAATCACTATTGGCGAAGCAAGCACAGCGTCGTTCGTTCGTTTGTTCTCCTCTCCCTGTTTCAGGCGTAGTCGAGGAGACTGTGAAGAGCAGGTCAAGAGAATATTGCTTAATCAGAGCAGTTCTAGATTTGAAGCTTTCGTGACTGCAAGGATTCATATTCTTAGGTTTTTTTCGGTAAAGTCACGTAGGTAAAAATGTTGAAAATTAATAAAAGTAAAATAAAAATATTTTTTATATTTTATTTTTATTATTATTTTACCTACGTGACTTTACCGAAAAAACCTAAGAATAATCAGCAGCTTTCTGGGTGGTCTCTGAAAGCCACTTTGGAAGGGACGAGGGATTAGTCTGAGTCTACAGGAAAGGGTAATTGGGCCAGGTGTGCTCTGTGCATTCAAAAGGATCCGAGAGCTGTGGGGAAGGTAGCCTAAAACACTTTAAGTAAACAAAACATAAATCCCCCTTAATTGACACCGATTTAAATGGGAAGTAAGGGAACTCATCATGCATCCGACCGCCGAGTTCTAACTCGGCAGTTCGAAAAGAAGTGCCTTAGCATTTTGGGCACAGGTATCAGGGACGGGTTCTAGGAATTTTGTGACAAAAAACAAAAATGGTCAAACAGCACAGCGGTACAGAAGAGAATACTGCTGGGTGAGTGTTGTGGATAAGATGAGGGGCAAACAACCCGTTCCACCGAGTGGAACGCGTTTGCAGGACAGAGGAGGGGCCGGTTTTACCTTGACAGGAATTGGAGTGGTCTCCACGAGTCTGATGGCCACCACATGGCGCGACACTGTTTGGGCAGATCTTGAAGGCCGTGTTTCCACTGCGCAGCAGCTGCAGGATCTGGTGCAGAGTAGAGAGGGGGACGGCGCTCAGGTGCGGCGGTGGCGAGATGTTAACTTCCTTGCCTGGTATACAGGAGGTCGTGAGTTCAAACCCAACCGTGACACCTGCTGTATATTTGGAGTTTGTATGTTCTCCCCGGGGTTTGCGTGGATTTTTCTCTGGGTCCTCCAGTTTTTCCCGCGACGCTTAGAATCAACGTCACGCGTTCAGAGTATTTGGCCGCGATACATTTCCACGTGATGAGCCAATTCATTGAGGCGTCATTTGTGACCAGTGGCCAGGTCGCTTCCGCAAAAGAAGCTATATGGCTCGGATGGGCATTACCTGGTCAAATAAAAAAACAGTTGACATTCCAGACATATACTCTTAGTTCTTTCGGTAAAGTCACGTAGGTAAAAAATGAAATTAAAATTAATAAAAATAAAACAATAAAATCACGACGTTTCGGAGGCAACACAAGTCTCCGTCATCAGGTGGGACCGTCACAGCCAGATTTGCTGCATCAAGTGAGGGAGGGATTCAAGATGCAAGCTCTTAAATACCAGTTAAGGGGGGAGGAGACATTCCAGACAGTTTACCTTGATTAAGGGCCAGAGCCAGCGTTCGGCAATCAGAGCTGTATCGGAGGCGGCAGAAGGCAGCAGTCAGTGGCTCTGGATGAAGAGGAAAGACCCCAGCTGGGCCCCAAAGTGAGAGGGCCAGGAGGTATGCAGTCAACAATGCTTGACTCAGGGAGGAGGACACCCCTGCCATGCATAGTCCCATGGGATGTTGGCTATCAACAACAAGGCAACTCCTATGACTAATTGAGAATGGGACGCAAGCGTAGGATTGATCACCCTGTCGCTGGCCGCCTTTGGGGAGGGTGTATAGTATGAAAGGCCGAAACACCCTAGGAACCAAAGGTTCACTACTGACGATGCGCTCCCCAAATTTCACCAGGCTCACTGTTCATGAACTCTTGGAAGTGCTTGCACAAAGGATAGTAACATCTCATCCTGTGTTCTTTGGAATCTGATGTCGCTCCCGGCGTGCCATGACCAGATCCTGGTGAACAACAACCGCAGCGTGGAGATGGAGGAGCGTGCCACGCACCGGCTCATCAGCGACCTCTCGCCCGACACGGAGTACTCGTTTGGGCTCACCCACCGGGGCAGCGCGGCGGGCGGGCTGCAGCAGGTGGTGACGGTGCGCACGGCGCCCGACACGCTGCGCGCTCGTCCCGCGTTCCTCGGGAAGGTGTCGGCGGACGGCAGCGTGACGGTGTCGCTGCCGGAAGTGTCCAACCAGCTGCACATCCGGTGGGTCGCGCGCCGTTCCTCGCCGGAGTGCGCTTGCACGAGAGCGACGTTGCAGAGGTTAATGCTCTTGCCCACGCGTGTCTGTGTGTGTGCACGTGCGTGTATACAGCACTTGCCCCAACATTCTGTTAAGGCCGTCCGGGGGATCTTTGTCTATGTTGTTTACATGTGTGTTTGTTTTAGGGTGTGCGACCAGGAGCAGTCGTGCAGTGGTTAGCACACTGCACTAAGAATTCGGCGAACCGAGTTTCGATTCCCGCTCACCTCACGACCCATAACAGTGGCGAACATTTGAACTGGTCCTGGTCCTCCCCTAGGTCGACTCAGCCCTTAACGCTTACCTGGTGCAGTTCGTAAATATCGGCACTTGGAACGAAACAATGGTAGCCTGGCATGGCGTTGGCCATCCCGCTTAAGAGCACTTGCCCCAACAGTTTGTTAACGGCTATACGAGGGATCTTTTTTCTTTGTGCGCTGCAGCCCGTATACCACACGGCACTGTGCACTCGTCATAGACGCACACACACACGCAAGCCGCTGACGAACGCGCGCGGCGTGTTCCCACAGTGACGCACAGGTAAAAGTGCCAGACCCATGTGGCCACGGTTGAATCCAGCCGGCGTGGCTCATCGGAGGTGTTTATTGACATCCCTAAAAGGAGAGGCAGAGAGCTCATGACTTTGACCTTCGCCTGTGAGCTGGGATGAATCAAAAGGGAAAAGCCAAACAAACAAAGGGTACTCCCTGGCCAAATAGTCGAACGCCCCACAAAATATCAAACGCATCTCGGAGGGCATCTCTGTGCGCTGTGTGTGGCGTAAAGTTGTTGTGCCGCGTTGGACAGTTATCTACAAGTGCATGTTTTTTTTTGCAAGCGGTCGTTTGCTATGAAGTTGGGTTTCTCTTTCCCTTTGTTTATGCCACGAAGTGGAGTAGTATTCTAATTTTTTTTTATTGCCATACCGATAGTATTGCTAAAAGTGTTCACGACTGTCCAAAAAAAACCTTTCATCCTACCAATCAGTACACACATACACAGGATATAACTTTCATGTTTTCTCAAATACATGCATTGAGGATGCGGTGAATGACTTTAGAGTTAAAATAAGCTACACGTGACAGATTCCATCTGATAGCAGACAATTTTAATCAGCACACCATTGTAAAAGTCTATGGGTCTTATGCTTGTCTTATGAATTCAACGTTAGGCTATGAGTGTTATGGTGGTCGATGGGTTCTCCTTTGTAAGTCTATGGGCTCTCCTCTGTGATTCCTAACCGAGTCTGTGGGACTTATTAATCTAAAAATGAGTTTGTGGTTCACTGTGTTATTGACGTTTCATATCACTGGCACACATCACCTGATCTCGCACATGCACGTGTGTGTGTGTGTGTGTTTGTGTGGGGAGACAAAGGCATTTAGGCGTGGTGCTGGCCGTCCACCCCCTCGTATGCCGTGCCGGTCCTCATAGGCGATGCTCGCTAACAGCACTGGCCACAACAATCTGTTGAAGGCTATGCGGGGGATGTTTGTGTCTGTTTTCTTTGTGTGCAGGTGGGGGAGCGGTAGCAAAGCGGTTAGCACGCTGCTCTACGAACCCGGTGACACGAGTTCAATTCCCGCCCACGGCCACCAACACCAGTCACAATTATCTGAACCGATCCTGGGCCTCCCCTAAGTCGACTCGGCCTCTAAAATGAGTACCTGGTGCGATGTGTAAACATCGCCACTGGGGAGACAAAGGCGGCCGGGTGTGGAGCTGGCCACCCACTACCTCGTGTGCCGTGGTGGCCTTCACAGTTGCTCGTGAACAGCACTTTGCCCCGACAGTCTGCTAAAGGTTATACGGGGGAGATCTTTGTGTGCGTGCGTGCGCACGCGCAGGGCTTACTACCTGGTGGTGGTGCCCCTGAAGAGGATGGGGAATCGCGCAGAGATCCCCTGGGACACGCCTGACCAGATGGAGCTGGACAAGGTGAGAGCGGGGGTTATTAAATTGAACGTTTCGTGCGGAGTGAAGAGGGCTATTAAGCCTCTCAAGGCAGCCATGCCGGCTCCCTTGGCCCGGCCGTGCCTCTCGCGTTTTCCATACCTCATCTTCAACGACCCGTGTCCCTTAGAGGATACTACATTTTTCTATATATATGTCACAAAACAGAAACAAAGAGAGTTTTGAGCATCTTGCACGAGATTTATTGTTGTGCTGATTAGAATCAAAATATTTATACTGGAGGAATGCGATGGGCGACAAAGCTCTTTTTCACTGATGTCCAGTCGGTTTGCGCGGCGGTCAAAAAGTTACAATGACAAACGATACAAAAACTCGACAGGCAGTGTAAAAGTGTACAGGAAAGGTGAACAAACGGGTTTGAAAACAAAAGCAATCCGGTTAGCAGCAACCATGAAGTTGTCCACGGTGATATTTGGCTGTGAACTATCTGGGCGGATCTTCAGCGGAATCTGTGGATCGTGTTCCAACTCTCCCTGGGTGATTGCCGCATGGCGTCCCTGCTGGTATACAGGCGGTTGTGGGTTCGATCCAGACCCTTGACACCTGCTGTGAATTTGGAGTTTTGAATGTTCTTCCAGCGGTCGCTTGGATTTTTCTCCGGGTCCTCCGGTTTTCTCACCCACATTTAGAAACGGGCGTTTAGAGTATTTGGCTGCTATAAATCTCCACGTCATGGGCCACTTCGTTGAGCTATCATTTGTGGGCAGGTCGCTTCTGAAACAGAGCTATGTAGCTCAGTGGGCCTTACCTGGTAAAATATAAATGTATTTTTGTAGTTTGTAGCACATTGCGCACTGATGATTGTACGCCCCATTCGCTCTCCCTTTGCATGTGTATGTATGTCGAACTTCTTTCGCACCATACGTAGCCAACCACTGTGATCGGAGGTGCAGATGTCACGTGCAAGCTGCTCGCGCTCGCAGCGGGGACGCGAACACTAAGTCCATGCTCTGAGCACACGGACAGAATCTCCGTTAATAAGGCGTTCGGGGGATTTGAAGTTGACGTTCCCAGTCGCGTGCGTCTTGGGGCTACTTAAATTATTAGAGGCGGACGTACGCATGCTTTTTAAAGAACCGTGTGTTCCATTACTCGCGTCCTTCCGCGATGTTTGGCCGAATAAGTTCCCTGCGGCCGTGCTGCATCCTATCCGCCCGTCCGCCCACCACCACCTCTGCCTGCCGCCTCCCCCACCACCCCACGCCTATTTCTCCCTCCGCCCACCCGCTCGTCCGCTCACCCGCCCGCCCGTCCGCCGTGCATCCCCCGGCAGCTGCTCGACACGCTGCGCGACCGCCGCAGCGTTAGCGCCATCCGCCGCCGGCCTCGCTCGGCCCTCGACCTCCCACGCCCGGTCCCGGCCACCGACGGCGACGACCGCGACCGGTGGCGTCAACGGCGGGAGCGGCGGCGGCGGCAACGGTGGCAAAGGCAGCGGCGGTGGCAGCGCCGGCGGCGCCGATCGGCCGGCGGCGGAGACGGAGCGTGGGCGCCGTACGTGGCGGCGCGGCTCGCGTCGCTCCCGCCCGAGTTCACGCTGGGCGACGAGCGGAGCTACGACGGCTTCTACAACCGGCGGCTCGAGCCCGGCCGCGACTACACCTTCTTCCTCATCGCGGCCGTCAACGCCAGCGAGCCGGTGCGGTGGGCCGCTGTCGCTCGCTGAATGCGTCTCTGGCCCTCGTCGCGTGAGAGTTGACGGAAGGTGCCGTTGGGAGGGATGTTGCGTCGCAGGATCCTGCGAGTGGTGGCGGCGGTGGCTGCTTGGGGAGGCCTCCGTCCAGCGGTTGATTGATCATGGCTGATGGTGATGATGATGATGATTATACAGAGGACAGTTATTAAAGTTGGACAAGGACCTTTGTAAAAAAATGTATTTCGTACTTTAAGTCTCTCATTCTCGGTGACAGGCTGTTACCCAAGGTTTGGTGTTGTCCGCTGACTGTGTCACCAATATAAAACCTGTTGAGGGAGGTGAGGAGAACCACTCCAGCTGCCCTTCCCGAGCCAAAGCTCAAGGACCCTAGCATGGAGTGCAATGCCATCAGCTGAAGGGGGGTTGGATTGGTGGGATCGAGTGGCATGGAGGGAGCTGCGTCTGTACTTGAGCAGAGACCTGAAGAAGAAACGTGTCTTCTTTAAGGTCGCTCTACTTTGCCTCTTTCCCCAAGCCTCCGTGCTGATGTTTTGAATGTTGTGCACCTTACGATTCCCATGAACCAGCTGAGCATTGGATAAGAGAGACGTTTCACATCAGTCGAGTCTCTCGCCGGCTTTTTAGTGAAGGGACTCGCACAGTCGTGACGTGAAACCTCCAAGCGAGCGTGACTTACGGTCTCGAGGTCGTGCGTTGGACACATGGAGCGCGACGCTTGACCCAATCTTCTGCTCTTTGCACTTTCTCCTCCTCCCTCCACCCCCCTCCTCCTCCCCCTCTTCCTCATCTTCCACCTCCATTTCCTCCTTCCCCTCTTCCTCACCCCCCCATCTCCTCATTCCCCCCCCACCTCCTCGTCCTCATATTCCTCCTCCTCACCTTCCTCCCCCCCCTCCTCCTCATCTTCCACCTCCCTTCCCTCCTTCCCCTCCTCCTTTCCCTCCTCCTCATCCCCCCCCCAACCTCCTCGTCCTCATATTCCTCCTCCTCACCTTCCTCCCCTCCCACGCGGGCGTGCAGGCCGTCTACGTGACGAGCCCCTACTCGGAGCCCGCCCTGCTGGACGTGCACACACTGGGGCTGGTGCGCGAGGAGGAGGAGGGGCTCCTGTGGGTGGTGGGGCCGGTCATCGCCGTGCTCATCATCATCCTGGTCGTCATCGGCATTCTACTCTACAAGAGGTGCGCGGCGCGGTCGTGTCACCGGCGTGTGCACCGGTTGCCATCGATGGCGCAGATTCGGGTCGAA
Organism: Lethenteron reissneri; assembly: GCF_015708825.2. NCBI lineage: Eukaryota > Metazoa > Chordata > Hyperoartia > Petromyzontiformes > Petromyzontidae > Lethenteron > Lethenteron reissneri. The sequence goes on from NC_083817.1 coordinate 4,250,470, forward strand.
CGAAGAGGCCGTACGACGGGCGGCCGAGGACGCCGTACGGGCTCGGGGGGGGGAAGCGTTTCCCATCTCGATAGACTGAAGGAGTTTTACTCGTCTGTTCGGGTAACTCACCTTTTTGACGAGAGCAAATAACCATGGGCGTGACTCCGCTGCCCAGAGGGGGAATTGAGATGACGTGTTAGTAGAAGCGCGGACGGAGAGACTTCACTGGGGAGAGAGACGGTCGGTAAAAGACGGAAGAGAAGAGGGAATCCTAGAGCCTGGACTTGAACGGGGAAGGTCCCGCGATTGACAACTGCCAACGGACGGGAATTCCAGACATTGTTAGCAATAGAGAGAGAGCAACCTACCCATTGAGCAAAAAAGTTTTGATGGACCGCCTTGAGCGGGGAAGGCCCTGGTTTGCCGGAGCACACCTACGCGCGCACCCGTGGTTCGCTGCCCGTCACTGTCACGTACCTACTCACTCGGCACGCATGTCAGCGCAGCAGCGTGCGTACGCAACACGCCGTGAGCGCGTCATGCGCCCGGTGCTGCACACGGCATCGCGGTGGGGAGGGTAAACGGCGCAGGCTGGGCGGGTGGCAGATCTCCGTGGAACTTGAGAAAGGGGATCGTTTAGGCAGAGTTAGGGAGTCGGGGCAGCCCTTGAGATAAAGCGAATGTGGGGATGGTGTCTCGTTCATCAGGCGCATGTCGCAGAGACCCAGGTGGGTGTTTTATTGTTCGGGAACGGTTGCAACCGTGGCAGGCTACAAATTGACCCATTTTGCGGTGCTGCCCGTGTCGCTTTAGAGTCTAATTTCCAAGCTCAGATTTAATTGGATTAGGGCCACGCATCGGCCACAATGGGAAATGCAATTGTCCTTGCTGCATAGTGTGCCGCGTATCGGACGCCTTGCGAACGTTTCTTTTCGAAGTGGAAATGAAGGCCCCGACAGCGAGCCAGTGCGGTGACTGCCCCGCACCATCTCGCTTAAACTTAAGCACCCGGGGTGTTGCTCAATTAAATTTAGTGGCCTTGACTGTGATGTGTCATTTGTACGTTATATTAAAGTCCTTTCTGGCGGTCTGCTCGCCCGAAGAAATTCAACAGTTTTCGACTTAATGCCTTACTGTCAAATTTGTATTCAACATTTTTATATTAAAGGAACGTTTTGTGCTCATTGAACACGTGAGCACTGCATGTCACTTGACATGACGAATGGGTTACGAAATTAATTAGGAAGTCCTCCGATGAGGCACTTGAACCCACGAGCACATTGAAACGTAGCCACATTGTCCCTCGTGGTCCGTGCGACTGTCCTATCGTGCCATTGCTGCTCCTTCCCTGTCCATTCGTCTAACAATTCTTGTTGTGTGCACAACCGTGCTTGGACCGATGCCCTAGAGAGAGAGTGCTTTATTTTAACATCTGGCAGTTCACCAACATTGATTCCAGCAAGCCTGACTCTGCTGATGAGATGCTTCGTGCTAAAACCGGTCTCGAGTTTCCGTGTGCTTAATCATTGCTGCTGAAATTAGCTACCTCCAGAAGGCCATTGGGGCCTATGGGTTGTGCATGCAATACTTTTATTGTACGTCGAGAGACAGATTTGCTAAGGAGACAGTCTACTTTGCTATCATGTTGCTTATATTTTCCACGACGACGCAAATGATTATGTTGAGGTTTTGTTCAGTGTTCAAGTCGAGCGAGTGTGTTCCCGGTCTTCTCTCCATATGTGCCCTCCTGAACATACACCGCATGGCTTACGTTAATGTTAATCATTTATTTTAAAAAGAAGGGTTCACAGAGCATAGCGCTGCATGTGTTTAATGCATCATTTAATACATTTCAAGTAAACAGAGTATTGTTTTGTTATTCTAATGGGCTTTGCCTATTCACTTGTGTGCTGTTTTTTTTTTCATTATCGCTGGGCAGTGAGCCAGGAAGGTAAGAATTCACAATCATAAAAAAATAATTTGTACATTTTGATATTTGCGCCATTCTTATTTGCACGAGGCTATCCCGGGGGCACTGTGCGTCACAGGCAGACAGTCGCCAAGTAGGGGGCGATGCCGCTATGGGTTTTTACTCAATCATCATCATCGTCATATTCATCCTGTCACTGATTTTACATATGAGTGATAGTAGTGTTTGTATTATATCATTTACTGTGTGACTACATTTTGCTCGTTTGTTTGTGGCGAGAATTCGCCTCGGTGGCGAGATGTTAACTACCTCACCTGGCATGCATGAGTACGTGGTTTGATCCCGACCCTGATGCCTGCTGTAGATTTGGAGTTTGTATGGTCTCGCCGTCGTAGCGTGGATTTTCCCCCAGGTCCTCCAGTCTTTCCCACCACATTTAGAAATACACATGTCGAGTATTTGGCTGCGATAGATTTCCACGTGATAAGCCACTTCGTTGAGCTATCATTTGTGGCCGGGCCGCTTCTGGAAAAGAGCTACAGAGCTCAGAGGGCCTTGCCTGGTAAAATAAAAATAAATTAGTTTTGTTTAGATTAGTGTGTGCCTGTCTTTGTGTGCATCTGTGTGTGTTTCAGTGCACCTGTGTGTGTGTCAGTGGACCTGCGTGTGTGTGTGCCTCTGTGCACCTGTGTGCGTGAAGAGAGGAGAGAACATTCCATTCCATCGGTTTGCCATTATTAGAGAACACAACATGCTGGGCGCACTTGAAAAATGCAATCCACTTCAGTTGGGAGGATTCATAAACTAACGGAGCTCAGCCATGTAAGCGATGCACAGTGAATGAGTTCCTCCCTCGACGAAAATTTCGCCCATAAAAGCATTCCCTGCTGACAGATGTTCACCGAAACTCAATGGCAACAAACGGCCACGCACACGTGCAAACAACGCCCACCTTTCAATGTGTTTTGCTGGACACACGTGCCATGGCGGCAATGAAAGAATACAATTAATTCGCGTAACGGTTTGAACGCGGCTAGTTCTAAAGCTTCAGCGTTCGGTGCCGGGCTGACGATACCGCTCCCTTCGGCTGCTTCTTCATTTTACCGCGGCGTTCCGCAAACGGCGACGGGAGCGGTGGCGCGGACGCTTGGCGCTCTGCGGACGTTGCCCGCTGCTGCGCTTTACGCGCGCGGCGTACCACGAGCGATTCCGTTAATTGCGGGGAACGAGCGCATGCCTGGAAAACCTTGCAGAAGCCGTTCGTGTGCATGATTTTTCGTGCTCGTTTCAGAGGTTGTGTGCGTGTGTGCGGCTCTTCGTGTGTCCATGTGTTTGCCTACGCGCGTTATGCTCGTGCCAGTCTAAAAACTCCACAACCTCCATGATCCTTAGAACGCCTCGCCCGGCGTACGCAATGTGGTGATGATGCCACCACACCCGTTGGCTATACAGGAGTCGCTATGCTGTACATCGTTGCATGTGCATGCTGTGCATGAGCAGAACGCCGGGCGGTTAAAACACAGCAAGTGGGCACAGTAGTAGGGGGGGCACAGGTGGTGCATCTGCCGGTCATCTCAGGCAGTCAACCCATGGCACCTGCAGGCTGTCCCGTGACCTCCTGCCAGCGAGCCTTCGACACTTCACGTGGCACAAGCGCCGTGGTGATGTCGTCACCACTTAGTGGTGAATGGTGGCTGTTGTTGTTGCGTGTGCAGGTATCTTTACACTGCTGGATTATGGCCTCCCCCACAGTGCACTGATCTTGGGGGGGGGGGGGTATATGTAACCATACTTCACCACTTTGGTCGGAGGTGCTCGGGGAAATGGGGAAGTTAAGGGAAACTCGGGACTGGTTCAGATATCTCATAGATGTGGGAGAATAGAAGTACAGCACAACGGTGGATTCTTACTGCACTGACCTCTGCGGCACCACAATGTAGCCTCTGGGTGTTCGTCTGCGTATTAAATACTCCCTCTTGTGCGTGCCTGTGTGCATGTGTGTCTGTCCGTGCGTGTGTGTCTGTCCGTGCGTGTCTGTCCATACATGTCTGTCCGTGCACACGTGCCTTCCCGTGCGTGCGTGTCCGTGCATGTCCATGCGTGCGTGCGTGTCCATGCATGTCCGTGCGCGCGTGTCTGTGCGTGCATGCGTGTCTGTTTGTGCGTGCGTGCGTTTTACGATGAACCCACATCTAGAAAGCGCCGGGAAGGCCAAGCAGGAAAGGGAGGAGCCACGGGCTTTCCCAGCAACAAGGACATCCCGACACCCAACCACTCGGATCCAGTGCAACTGAGACGTCTCAATCACCAAACGCCAGGTCGCTGTGCATCTCCATTCTCATCCGGAATGATTTCCTCTCGAATGCTCGTTACAGGTGAAAGGGGCAACCCTGCGATTACGTGCTCATGCCACTGCTGGCTGAAAGGGTTTCCACGAGAGGGTGACTACGGAGATCCCCATCGAAACAAAAGACGGATCTAAGCCTGAGCTTTATTACTCATCATTTGATCAATGAGTTTGGCTTTTACAAATGATACGTTTGTAAATGTGTCAGTCCTGTGGTAGAGGGATAATGTCAGTAATTTTTGGTGTAAAATGTCCACCACCGTCACCGTGTGGCGAGCGCAAAAACAAATGCGGATGATCGCACTGGCTACAGAGACATTACGTCTTAAGTTAACAAACGCTAGGTCAGTGGGCACACTCTCACCGCTCACCGTGGCCAGGTCCATCACAGAGCTACTCAATAATACATCGTGGACTAGATCACGAGACTCTCGCTGGCTATTCATAATCGCCACTGGCCCAGAACCCATTCCCGATTCCTGATGCGCGATGTGCATTGCCGCTCGTTCACCCACATTGCTGCATCTTCTAGAAAATGGTTGGGAAATGAAATGATATGTCAAGGGATGAATAAGTAATGCTGCACTTGTTTTCCCTGCTTCTAAAGAGCGGTATGACCTCAAACTTCCTGCGTACGGGCTACATTTCCTTGAGGAGGAGATGATCAGGACACGGAGTCTGCACATCGGGTTGTAGTTTGCAGTGTTCTGGGGTAAAGCACGAGTGCTTTCCACCTCTCCCAGTATGTGGAAGAGTAGGCCAAATAGGGGTTTCTAGAACTCCAGTTAGTGTAGACACATCCACCAGCAGTGGCTTGTACGAGTAAATTCAGGGCTGCACCTTTACCATTTTTTTACTTGAATGATGTCACTGTGCCCTCGCCGTCATCATTCAATGAAGCATCGCGATTCAAACAAAGCCCGGATCACTCATTGACATTACGGTGCATGGTAACAGCCTCTAGTTGCCAGGCGATTCGCTTGAACCCATTGCCTTTAGGGTACACTTCGTGAAAAAAATGACGTGATTCGTTGCATTGATTGTGGCAAATGAATCGGACACGGGGACACTGACAAAGAAAATGTAACAAAAGATGAAAAGTGTGCAATGAAGCATGGAGACATTAGTGCCGGAGTTGACACGAAGAGACGGGAACACATGGATCCTGGATAAAAGTGGGCTTGGGCAGGACTCTTCACCGTGAGTGGACGATGGCTGATGGACGAGGCTGTTTTATGGAATGGCAGCCCGAGGCGGGAACTCGCAAAAGGGGAGACGGAGCGATACGATTCGCTTCGTGTGCGGGAGCCATGTGGATGGTGGCATCGTAGGACCACGAGAGATGTTGACGCCTTTGGGTAGGCATTCATCCAGCGTTGATAGAGCATTGACTTATGATGGTCGTGATCACGAGCTTAAGAATCAATGTTCATTGATAATTATTTGAACTGATGCTATTGTGGAAATTATAATTGCAGGCGTTTGATAATTTGCGCTGGTCTTCCACCAAGAATATGCAAGTTTGTGCACTTGCGCTGTGTTTTAGACGTGAAACCAGCTGATTGTTTATCTTGTAAAACAATTACTTTAAAAAGAACATGAAAGCGGCGGCCAACAAACAGCCTCTAATGGCTTTCTCTAGACCTCACTCGATTGGAGGCCGGTTTGCCAGCAATGGCACGGTCAAGCAGCGTCAGTCCTGCACCTTTGCATTTTACTCAATAAATATCTGTCCCTTTTGCACACAAGATGAGGTTAATCATAGTTAGTCATTTTATTCTTCAAGGGAAAATGATCCTCAATGTCAAGACGAACAGGTCATTGTGACCAATGCTGTCGATGCCAGCGAAACCTCACCATTGCTTTCCTCCTTCCATTAATTTCTCCAGCTGCTGTGTGCGTGATATATAGAGTCCTGATTTATTGCACGATATATTTTACTCGGTGGCAGCACAGTGGCTGTGAACCCCGGTGACCAGTGTTTGATTCCCGGCCATAGCTCTGTGAATGGTCTCACGCTCGCTGTGTGTTTGTCCTCCAGTAGCTGTGTGAATTGTCTCACAGTAGCTGTGTGAATGGCCTCACAGTAGCTGTGTGAATTGTCTCACAGTAGCCGTGTGAATAGTCTCACAGTAGCTGTGTGAATGTTCTCACAGTAGCTGTGTGAATGTTCTCACAGTAGCTGTGTGAATAGTCTCACAGTAGCCGTGTGAATGGTCTAACAGTAGCCATGTGAATGGTCTCACAGTAGCTGTGTGAATGTTCTCACAGTAGCGGTGTGAATGTTCTCACAGTAGCTGTGTGAATGTTCTCACAGTAGCTGTGTGAATGTTCTCACAGTAGCCGTGTGAATGTTCTCACAGTAGCCGTGTGAATGTTCTCACAGTAGCCGTGTAAATGTTCTCACAGTAGCCGTGTGAATGTTCTCACAGTAGCTGTGTGAATGTTCTCACAGTAGCTGTGTGAATGTTCTCACAGTAGCTGTGTGAATGTTCTCACAGTAGCTGTGTGAATGGTCTCACAGTAGCTGTGTGAATGGTCTCACAGTAGCTGTGTGAATGTTCTCACAGTAGCTGTGTGAATGTTCTCACAGTAGCTGTGTGAATGTTCTCACAGTAGCTGTGTGAATGGTCTCACAGTAGCTGTGTGAATGTTCTCACAGTAGCTGTGTGAATGATCTCACAGTAGCTGTGTGAATGTTCTCACAGTAGCTGTGTGAATGATCTCACAGTAGCTGTGTGAATGTTCTCACAGTAGCCGTGTGAATGATCTCACAGTAGCTGTGTGAATGTTCTCACAGTAGCTGTGTGAATGATCTCACAGTAGCTGTGTGAATGTTCTCACAGTAGCTGTGTGAATGGCCTCACAGTAGCTGTGTGAATGATCTCACAGTAGCTGTGTGAATGATCTCACAGTAGCTGTGTGAATGATCTCACAGTAGCTGTGTGAATGGCCTCACAGTAGCTGTGTGAATGGTCTCACAGTAGCTGTGTGAATGATCTCACAGTAGCTGTGTGAATGTTCTCACAGTAGCTGTGTGAATGGCCTCACAGTAGCTGTGTGAATGATCTCACAGTAGCTGTGTGAATGATCTCACAGTAGCTGTGTGAATGATCTCACAGTAGCTGTGTGAATGGCCTCACAGTAGCTGTGTGAATGATCTCACAGTAGCTGTGTGAATGATCTCACAGTAGCTGTGTGAATGGCCTCACAGTAGCTGTGTGAATGGTCTCACAGTAGCCGTGTGAATGTTCTCACAGTAGCTGTGTGAATGTTCTCACAGTAGCCGTGTGAATGTTCTCACAGTAGCTGTGTGAATGTTCTCACAGTAGCCGTGTGAATGTTCTCACAGTAGCTGTGTGAATGATCTCACAGTAGCCGTGTGAATGTTCTCACAGTAGCCGTGTGAATGTTCTCACAGTAGCTGTGTGAATGTTCTCACAGTAGCCGTGTGAATGGTCTCACAGTAGCTGTGTCAATGTTCTCACAGTAGCTGTGTGAATGTTCTCACAGTAGCTGTGTGAATGGTCTCACAGTAGCTGTGTGAATGTTCTCACAGTAGCTGTGTGAATGTTCTCACAGTAGCTGTGTGAATGATCTCACAGTAGCTGTGTGAATGATCTCACAGTAGCTGTGTGAATGTTCTCACAGTAGCTGTGTGAATGTTCTCACAGTAGCGGTGTGAATGATCTCACAGTAGCTGTGTGAATGATCTCACAGTAGCTGTGTGAATGTTCTCACAGTAGCTGTGTGAATGTTCTCACAGTAGCTGTGTGAATGGTTCACAGTAGCTGTGTGAATGTTCTCACAGTAGCCGTGTGAATGTTCTCACAGTAGCCGTGTGAATGTTCTCACAGTAGCCGTGTGAATTGTCTCACGTTAGCTGTGTGAATGGTCTCACAGTGGCTGTGTGAATGGTCTCACAGTAGCTGTGTGAATGTTCTCACAGTAGCTGTGTGAATGTTCTCACAGTAGCTGTGTGAATGTTCTCACAGTAGCTGTGTGAATGTTCCCACAGTAGCTGTGTGAATGTTCTCACAGTAGCTGTGTGAATGTTCACAGTAGCTGTGTGAATGTTCTCACAGTAGCCGTGTGAATGTTCTCACAGTAGCTGTGTGAATTGTCTCACGTTAGCTGTGTGAATGTTCCCACAGTAGCTGTGTGAATGTGCTCACAGTAGCTGTGTGAATGGTTCACAGTATCTGTGTGAATGTTCTCACAGTAGCCGTGTGAATGTTCTCACAGTAGCCGTGTGAATGTTCTCACAGTAGCTGTGTGAATGGTTCACAGTAGCTGTGTGAATGTTCTCACAGTAGCTGTGTGAATGGTCTCACAGTAGCCGTGTGAATGTTCTCACAGTAGCCGTGTGAATGTTCTCACAGTAGCCGTGTGAATGTTCTCACAGTAGCCGTGTGAATGGTCTCACAGTAGCCGTGTGAATGTTCTCACAGTAGCCGTGTGAATGGTCTCACAGTAGCCGTGTGAATGTTCTCACAGTAGCCGTGTGAATGGTCTCACAGTAGCCGTGTGAATGTTCTCACAGTGGCTGTGTGAATGTTCTCACAGTAGCCGTGTGAATGTTCTCACAGTAGCTGTGTGAATGTTCTCACAGTAGCTGTGTGAATGGTCTCACAGTAGCTGTGTGAATGTTCTCACAGTAGCCGTGTGAATGTTCTCACAGTAGCCGTGTGAATGTTCTCACAGTAGCTGTGTGAATGTTCTCACAGTAGCTGTGTGAATGGTCTCACAGTAGCCGTGTGAATGTTCTCACAGTAGCTGTGTGAATGTTCTCACAGTAGCTGTGTGAATGGTCTCACAGTAGCTGTGTGAATGGTCTCACAGTAGCTGTGTGAATGTTCTCACAGTAGCTGTGTGAATGTTCTCACAGTAGCCGTGTGAATGTTCTCACAGTAGCTGTGTGAATGGTCTCACAGTAGCTGTGTGAATGTTCTCACAGTAGCGGTGTGAATGGTCTCACAATAGCTGTGTGAATGTTCTCACAGTAGCCGTGTGAATGTTCTCACAGTAGCTGTGTGAATAGTCTCACAGTAGCCGTCGGAATGTTCTCACAGTAGCTGTGTGAATGTTCTCACAGTAGCTGTGTGAATGGTCTCACAGTAGCTGTGTGAATGGTCTCACAGTAGCTGTGTGAATGGTCTCACAGTAGCTGTGTGAATGGTCTCACAGTAGCTGTGTGAATGGTCTTACAGTAGCTGTGTGAATGTTCTCATGCTAGTTATATAAATGGCAGGTGATATCCGAGCTGGCCGTGCTTCCGCCAGATATGCTCAAACAACCTCCATGAATGACAGATCGTGGGGAAGATCTTCGTCTAAGCAAAAGATTGACAACACAGCACATGAAGGTGTAAATCAATAGGAACAATGTGTAATTGCTGTACGACCACCGTGACCGAGCGATGGGGTTGTAATGAATACGCAAGAGTGAGATGGACGATAGCACCATCACTTGGGACTGTGTGGCAAGGCAGCACCACGGGGGGGGGGGGGGGGGTGGTGGGTAGGTGGGGCTACATCCAGCAGTGCATAGACAACGTCTGATATCGATGATGATGGTGATGTCTTTATGGATTTCGTATGCAGGAATAACAGGGCCGACAGCAGAAACGGGTTTCTTTTCCCCCGGGCTTAATCGCAGAAAAGTTTGCCGTGTGAAGTTTAAAAAAGAAAAAAAAAAGATTTCCTCTAGACTCCTCCCAAGAAAATGTCTTTTTGGCGATCATTTTTTTATTGCCATATACGGCGTCTTTAAATATTTGCAATGTTGCGCGCGCACGCTCACGCTCGTGCTCGCACATCCCGATGCGACGCGCGCTCAGCAGGCCACGTAGCGCCCGATGCATTATAGATGGCCCCGGCACAACGACGCGGCACAACGCGCCCGCTCGCCCGCTCGCCCTATCATTGCCCCCGAACCGCTCGCGCGCTTTCTCTACAAATCAAAGCTGTCTGGCATCAATAAACCATGCCATTCTTGCGTGACATCGCATAATCCCTCGTTTCACCCTACACGTGCGCACGCAAAGTGTGGAATTATACAATGGGGTTTTGGATAAAATAGCCGACGGGTAAATTAAATTTTAAACTCTCCTCACCTGATTGAGAGAGTAGGGCGAAAAAAATTGCTTTCTGCACGGGTGAGCAATTCTTCTGCAGCGGTTAATACCGAGCCGATTTATAAAAAAAAAAAAAATTGGTCCTCACGGTAAAAAGTTAGTGAAACGGCGTCTGGAAACGGTGTCTGGAAGTTGATGTCGCAGAACTACTTGGAAGATTGCCTCCCTTCCGCACCGAGCGGTTAACCTTTCAATCCAAGCCGAGCGATGGATAGGTCTCAAAACTGCAGTGTTGATTATAATTGAAGAGAAGAAAAAAAACAAGCGCAAGTTATATAACAAGGAGCTTTTGTTCAGTTTTGGGGGAGTAGACAGAGGCCATCAACTGGAGAACCCAGTCTAATCGTGGGCCGTTGTCCAGGCCTGAGCCCAAGGCTTTTGGTGGTGTCTGCTCAGTGTCTCTTCAATGATGAAACAGCGGTACGTCTTACGGAGTGTTATATAAGTGGGTCAAAGGGTTACGAGAAAGAGAGTCTTAAAAGTCACACCGACAATGCTGCGCTAATCTTGAAGCACTGCCGTGGTTTATTAATGATGCAGCATCACGGTGCATCTGTGTTATTGATGGCATTATAAATAATAAGTGTGAACCCGCACCATTCCCACCGCTATCCCTCAGTGTGCGTGCGTGCGTTCGTGCGCGCGCGCGTGTGTGCACTGATATGAGCGAGCGAATGAACGTGTACGTGGTGAGAAACGATGCGCATACTGCACTGGTGAGTCCTCGCAAGGGTGAAACCAGCTCGTGCAGTTGTCTTGTCGTTTGTTGCTGCCTCATCTCAGCTCGTCTTGTAGCTGATGTCCACTCACGATGCTCGCTTGCGTGCAAACATTTGCGCGAGAATGACGACTTCGTCCGCTTATTGCAAAGCCTGCTGGGAATTCCTGTAACGTTTGAGTTGCCGATGCCTCCTCGCGTTGGCGTTGTGACGGGAACTGTGCCCATGCCGTGTAAACAAACACCCAAAAAAATTCAATATTCTGTGAGCACCATTAGGATCTCACTGTGAGCCAGAAAAAAAAATCCAGTGACCACCACAAATAACAAAGGCATAAAAGATGCACCCTCCTACACCCAGCTACTTAAGACCCAATCTCGCTCACGGAAAATTCAATAAAACAAATTTATACCACTGCGTCGGTTTTCGGTGGTTGTAGCCAATAGCTCTCCGATGTTTTCTTTTTGCATTCTACCCCGTCTTGTTGGCCACGTTTTCGGAAACGGAAGAAGCTCCCGGTGTGCGAGGAGAAACGTCAAGACACAATGCACCACATTATTTTCTCCCTCGCTGGGAAGAGAGAGAGAGAGAGCGACTCAAAGGCGCGTGGAACCACAGGCAGGCGGGAAGGCAGCGGCCACACAGTGAGCTGGTGCCAACAATTTCACCAAGCTCTGCCGCCCTTTATGTATTGAGATGTTATCGGTCAATTAATGAGTGGTGGAGGAATCAACGTGCACCCCCCCCCCCCCCCCCCCCCGAGCAAAACGCGGGACAAATGAAGAAAACATCGAGGAGAGCTAAAACAACGTTACAAATCAAGATGAGCACATGAGCCACTGGGTTGGAATGAGGTTCGTGAACTTATTTGCACGGATCTGTGTCATCACGCCTGTGTCACCCCCCCCCCCCCCCCCCGTGTGTTGTGGTCGCTTCTCTCCTGCCACACGCAGAAAACTCTCATCGATGGGATTGACCAATCACCCCCCCCACCACCCCTACTGGTTGGGTCTTGAGACTCGGGGAGGCGTTTTTCTGCATTAATAGAAGGGCATTCTCTATTATTATTACTGCTGCTGCTGTGGAGTATTTTGCATTTGCACGTGATCTCCCCAGGGTCTGGAAATTAGTAGCTGGTGCTTTTACACAGTGGAGAGCGTTTATATACACAGAGAGAGAGACGGTTACTGAAGGGCATCGTCTATGTTGCTGCCCAGGTTTTTTTTTTTAATGAGGCTTACATTTTTTAAGAAAGCCTCGTTTAATTACGTATCGTTATGGGCCCATGCTGATTGTGACCACACCTTAAACTTCTTAATTAGCGAGAGAAGAAGTAACGAAATAGGTAACGCTGCAATTAACAAATTCTAAACATTTTGATGTAAAGCTTTCGTGACTGCAGGGATTCATATTCTTACTTATAAAATACTATTATTTTATTATTTCCCTTTTACGTGACTTTACCGAAAGAACCAAGAATAGATTTCGATTTAAAGCTTTCGTGACTGCAGGGATTCATATTCTTGGTTCTTTCGGTAAAGTCACGTAGAAGGGAAATAATAAAATAATAAAAATATTAAACAATAAAATTATCACGACGTTTCGACTAAACCCTTTGAGGAGTGGGGGAGGGGAGGGGCGAAGATGGGTGATGAAAGTCGATGCTCTCGTGCCCACTCTGCTAATCAGTGCGAGGTGCAACTCGTTGGAATTGGTTCAATAGGGAAGAAGAGGGTGGGGGGGGGACAAACTTGACCATCCTTGTGGGAGGATGACGGCAAACGGAGTTTGTATCTCTGCGACGACGACAACGACGTTCCGGCCTGCTTAGGTGCTCGCTAACAGCACTTGCCCCAACAGTCTGTTCAGGCTATACGGGGGAACTTTGTTATTGTTGGGACTTTGGCAGGCATGCTCCCACGCAGTGGGTCGTGTGGAAGCCACACAAACTCGGAGATCGTGGCACGTTTCCTCTGGGTTTTTCTTCACATATATTGGATACAATTCTCATTTCAGGTGTGGTGGGATGGCTTTGCCGGTCAATCACGCATTCATTCATTAGTTTGCTTAAAGCCTGCACTGGCAGGCTTTCAAAGTTAAAACCACTTTCGTTCCGCCGATGCCTGGAATCCACACGGACGCGTTGGGTTATTGTTACAGGTGGGTGGGAGCGCAAGTATCCAGACCCCCAAATGTTTTGGATGGATGGAACAAATTGGGAGTTGCGTTAAGGTGCAGCCCTGCAATTGCTTCCGCGCGCCACTGCCGCCAGAAGGCCTCCACTAGAAGGATCTCCAGAGAGCCCGACTGCAGGGTAGTTAGGCTACGCTTCCATGCTAGACAAGCATCCTGGAACACGTACGCTATAAATGGCGGTGGATATTGATGCCCCAAGTAAGGGTCCATTGAGGCTCATTTTCAAGAGCGGTTCGTTGAAAGAACGGGCGAGTTTCTTAAATCCCCTCCAACACCTTTCCAGGGAATTTAACACGTAGGCTTTCGCGACCAATATTATTCATAATATAGGTTTTTGGGTCAGATCTCTAGGGGATGCATGTCCACCGTGGAAGAGGAGGATGAAATATATCCTCTGAAGAGGCTCTAAAGAGCTCCCTCTCGTGGAGGCTGCTCTTGTACTAGAAGTTGCGTGAGCAAAGTCATTTCGGGCTTGCACTTTTACCATTAACCGTGCCGCTAGAAAGCGAATCATTTCTCGCTTTTGCAAGCTGCTGGGATTTCTCTGCGTAATTACGACGTTTCACTTGAATGTGCACTCGCTGTTCATTCGAAATTGGGAACGCGACGTGGTAAGCAACCGGGGTGGTGCCAGACATTTCACGCGGCACGATGCCAGTTCGACCACGTGGCTTTGTTGCTCGGGCATTAGGGGGGCGGGGGGGCAGGGTGCGAAGAATGAAGAGTTTTATTGCTTTCTTTTACAATCGACCGTCGGGGGTAAATTTAATAACTATAGACTAATGTCTGAAGGATCACTGCCAAAATGACTTTATTAAGGAGTGAAGCTGGCGTTTCAAAGGGCTCTGTTAGCTCGATGTCCCACGCTGTATGTAGTCGGAGGACGAGGCACGATGAGCAACAGTCAGCCTTGTTTATTTATTCATCAAGGTCACGTCGACCCCGTGCAAGGCTGATTCCAAGCCCTCCAAATTAACTCAACATAATAAAGCAAGATTATTGTGGCGGTTAAGTTTATTTAAATTTCTCTTAATGGGTCCCAACGAGGACGGGGAGGGAGGGTGGGCGCTCACCACCGTTCGCGCCCTGAGCTAGTTGAGTGTAAATTCCATGATCCTGTGCCAGCTGGGCCAGGATACACTTTTAATCAAACTTAATTTGGAGCTTTCGTGACTGCAGGAATTATTCTTTGGTTCTTTCGGTAAAGTCACGTATCAAGATAAAATAATAAATTAAATTAAAGTAAAGTCACGTATCAAGATAAAAGAATAAATAAAATTTAATTATTTATTATTTTATCTTGATACGTGACTTTACCGAAAGAACCAAAGAATACGCTTTTAATGTTTTGCTTTTTGAAAAATAATTTTTTTTACGGAGGATCTAACGCAACGTGAACACTCTATGCGTGTCGCGGTGCCCTTCCTTTGCTGGCAAGTTGCCTTCAGAGCTGCAGGCGGTTTCTTGTGAGCGCTGCCTGCGGGTTGCACGTTGCTCTGCGTCTCCCTGACCAGGGTTCCGCTAGCTAGGCTTTGTATGTACGTTGAACTTCTTTCGCACCGTACGTAGCCGCCCGTGCTAATCGGGTTCCATCGCCCAGTGTCCCGCCGTCCTGTGTTGTGCCGCGTGCCGTATCTCCGACCCGGTGCTCCTCTGACCTGCGTCCGTCCCGCCTGCCTCTCTCCCTCCCCCTCCGCGCGACGATGTTCCAGGCATGATGAACCACCCGCCCATCGCCGTGGCCGACCTCGAGGAGCACGTGGAGAGGCTCCGAGCCAACGACGGGCTCAAGTTCTCGCAGGAGTACGAGGTGAGCGAGCGCAGGCGGCGCTGTGACCCTCCACAGCCACGTCGACAAATCGCCCTCTACGTAACCGCGAGCTTGCCGGATCCTCAGATTTCGAGTTTCAATCTTGGCTCTGCGGGGTGGGGGTGGGGTTACTCAGCCCATCATCTCTTTGAGGTCGAAAACCCGAGTTCTACTTTGGAGGGAAGCGAATGGTGAATGTCCCATGGATTGACTCATCCTAGCTGTAAACGGGAGATGTCTGTATGTTTGTTGAACTTCTTTCGCACCGTACGTAGCCAACCGTGCTCATTGGAGGCGAGGGGAAGGACAACAAGCTAAATATCACCAACGCCAGTTACCATTATCTGAATCGGTCCAGGTACTCATTTGAGGCTGAGTCGACCTAGGGGAGGCCTCTGCCGGGTTCACAGCGCAACGCGCCAACCGCTTTCGCCACTGCCCTCCAAAAAGACAAACTCACACTCACACCCCTCCCACACTCTCTCCCACTCTCTCCCATCTCTCACACACTCTCTCCCACACACTTTCACACTCTCACACTCTCTCCCACACACTCTCTCCCACACTCTCTCCCACACTCTCTCCCACACTCTCTCACACTCTCTCACTCTCTCACACTGTGTCCCACACTCTCACACTCTCTGCCACACTCTCTCACACTCTCTCCCACTCTCTCCCACACTCTCTCCCACATTGCTGATGCACTTTGACGTTGTTGTTTTTTTTCCGCGCGCCTCCCACCAAACGCAGTCAATCGACCCCGGGCAACAGTTCACGTGGGAGCACTCGAACCTGGAGGTGAACAAGGCGAAGAACCGCTACGCCAACGTCATCGCGTACGACCACTCGCGCGTCATCCTGCAGAGCCTGAGCGGTACGCGGGGGTCTAGAGCGACAGCCACCGCTCGCGAGGAGCCCACGCATCGAGATGATTCCATGAGCAGTGCAATAAAACGCCGCACCTGTTACTCTGTCTCTCGGTATAGATAAGGGACTTCAAATAATCCCAACTTTATTGCTTTATAGATTGCATTGATGGAGGGGGGGGGGGTTCTCTCATAATATTTTGGCTACCCTTTGTGTAGAGTCTGTGCGTGCGTGTGATGCCCGTCTGTCAGTCAATCTGCCTGACTGCTTCTTTGCCTAAAACCGTTCGTGAGAGTTACAGCAATGCATTGATTCGTACATTGACATCGATTCTTAACCTCTCAATGCGAGCATCGAATCGCTCGAATAGGAATCGGTGTTTTTCACTATGTTTATTTGATTTCCAATGAATTTGTGTGACCACTGATGGCCTCCTAAATGCATAACTTTAAAAACAATTATAATAGAACAACGGCCCTCAATTGTGACAATTCATCAGATCGCCTGGGAGAGGGGGGTGAATTATCAACACATCTACCGTCTTAAAAAAAACATTTCAATTTTACACGCCAAAGCGGGACCGATTTTATGATATATTTGATCTGACTTTGTCTTTTTTTTTTATTTGAACAACAGCGAGGGGAGAAGGAGGGTCCGCTCTGTGGCAAGGAGTCCTTTTGACATTCACGTGGAGCTGGTTGAAAGTTGAACCAATATTTGTTTATTGCCTGTGTTGGACAGGAAATTGAGGGTGTCAATTGCCAGGAATTGGCACGGACGTGCAGGCACAACACCGTATTCATCATTTACACGGCCTTGTCATGGGGCAATGTATACAGTAGGCTGACGTACCGGGCAACGGACCTCCTTGGAGCAGAATGTGCAGACGGGCTTTGGCTTGTTCTGAATGCCAAGAACATTACGAGTGGGTATAGAAGTAGGTTTTTACCCTTTTAAACTGGTACAAAACTGACACCTTTATACAAGGCATCATATTTGCAATAACCACAACACAAGTAGTCAAACTCTGATAATGATAATAATATGCACTGTCAGTGCATATTATTATCATTATCAGAGTTGCTTCTTTTTGTTTGCATTTTTGACTACTTGTGTTGTGGTTATTGCAAACATGATGCCTTGTATAAAGGTGTCAGTTTTGTACCAGTTTAAAAGGGTAAAAACCTACTACTATATTTTGCCACTGGTAGAGTTGGCATTGGTTCATGGGTGCAGGAGCGAGGTGGATTTTTGTTTTTTTGCACAGCGGTGACCATGATTTCTGCCCCCCCTGCTTTGCTGTGGACTTCACCCAGCCAGCAACTAGACCGTGGCTGGGTCGACCTGCTGTTCATGTTACATACAGAATGTTTTCTAAATTGAAAACGAATTTCTTTAGAACTCCTTTTTGCGTTTAGTTCGTTGTCCTTGCCCCGCACACTCCGATTAGCACGATTGGTCACGTACGGTGCAAAAGAAGTTCAACATACACATACGTACAAATGCACGCACCACAGTCCACCCAGCCATGTAACGTTCCAATTGAGGCCTTGCCACAAGCAGGGGAGATGTGCGACTGCATTGGCTACGTTCGCTGCGAAAGAAGTTCAACACGCATGCATAGCCGTAATCGCTTACGATGTCATTTGTATGACAGGCGTGCAAAACAGCGACTACATCAACGCCAACTACATTGACGGCTACCGCAAGCAGAATGCCTACATCGCCACACAGGGTCCGCTGCCCGAGACGACCTGCGATTTCTGGAGGATGGTGTGGGAGCAGGGGAGTGTCACGATCGTCATGATGACGCGGCTGGAGGAGAGGGCACGGGTAAGTGCGCGTGTCTGTTGCGCGTGTGCGTGCATTTGTGTCTGTGTGTGCATGTGCTTGCACGTGCGCCTGTGCGTTCGTGCGCTTGTGCGTTCGTGTGTGTACGGTATGCCCTCGCTATTGTCGAACTTGCTGTCCGCAATTTTGTGGCTATCCGCAAAAATTGCACCTGGAACTCTACACGACTGCGTCGAGAGAGAAAGAGAAATAGATGAGATAAAGTGATGATGCCGCACATAAGCAAGTTCATTTATAAACTATTATTTAATATTTATTTTATGTTTATTATAACCAATTAACTTTTTTGTGTTATTATGATAATTTTCATGTATTTAATAGCTTATTTATGTTTTTATTTAATAGAGGTAATTGATTAAAAAGATTGGGTTTCGTCAGACAATATCATGGTCTGCGAAATGTGCTAATCACGAGCATGCTCAACGTATCCCGCGCGAATAACGAGGGAATGCCGTGTTTGATTGCGGGCGTTCGTGTGTTCGTGTGTACATCAACGTATCTTTCCATGAATCCCTAGAACACTCCCTACTTCTGCAGGGGATGTCTTTCTTTCGTCAAGGAAATGGCTTCCCTTCAATAGTGGTCTCAATGGGCTGTGGTCTGATTGAGAAAAACGGTCATCTGTCTGTGGATATTACAGGCAAAATGAGCAGTGCACTTCCTGATTTCACAAGTCGATTTTTGATGATTGATGATTGATGATAAAAAAAAAATGTGCCAGTCGATATGCTTTTCCTCTCAAAATTAGTGCCTGGGCAGTACTCATCTCCTGTGTAGGGCCTTGAACCAGCCGTGACAATTGCACATTACTACGCCAGGTAAATCAACAGCCGTAGTTGACTTTTAACAAAGTAGTGCCTTATTTGTTAACCGGGAGAGGGATAACAAGTTAAGTAGATCCCCGACTGGCAATTTAATGGGAACCCCTTCGATAAGTAGACATATGTATGTATCTTAAACTTCTTTCGCACCATACGTAGCCAACCGTGCTAATCAGAGGTGCGGGGAAGGACAACAAACTAAACAAATGATTTCGATTTAAAGCTTTCGTGACTGCAGGGATTCATATTCTTGGTTATTTCGGTAAAGTCACGTAGAAGGGTGTGAACCACCTGATGATGATTGCGTGTGCTGCAATCGAAACGTCGTGAGACTTTTATTGTTTAATTTTTATTATTATATTATTTCCCTTCTACGTGACTTTACAGAAAGAACCAAGAATAACACATTACTGCGGAGGGAGCTGGTAGGAACGTTGGGTTGCTCGGTCAATGGCCAGGGTCAACGGTGGCGTGGTGTATTTTGCAAATATGGCCGACTGTGAGGGTGGGCACAAGCCGGCGTGAGTAGGTTAAACGTTGAGTTTTATAAGGGCACCACGGGGTGACCACCCCCCACCCAGCCCCACCCCTCCCCCCACCCAGCCCCACCCCTCCCACCCCCCACCCAGCCCCCCCTTTTCACCCACCCACCCTCCCCACCCAGCCCCTCCCCACCCTCCCCTTTCCACCCAGCCCGACCCCTCCCATTTTTGGATGCATGATGGATGGACGGACACAATAATCCCCTGTGGGCTGGTGGAACCAGATGGTTCCTACCAGTATGAAACAAATGATGATCATGCTCCAGCCACGATGCCGCTCAGTTAATTTGATGGAGATATTCACATCATGAGAAGCACATTAACTGCTCAACATGTTGTGACAATTTACCACCAGTTTGGCACACGTGTTCCCAGTACTAGAGGTACTGGATATAGGGTCACAGTGACTGCAGGCCTTAGATTTGTCAGAAAATTGGCATGCCTCTCATGGGTGACAAGAGGAAGGGACATTCCTGCCCACGAAATTACACAATAAGTGATGACCGAACTCGTTGAATGTCCACGGAATTAACGAATGTTCTGTGCTCGTCCGAATACGATTCTTAAAATAATTATGGTGGTTGGGGGCGGAGAATGGGGGGTGGTGGTGGTGGAGTGGGAGGACTAAGGGACTCCTAGAGGAGCAGACGTGTGCGGTAAGATGTCACTTAACGGAGCCTGATATCCTGGCAGCTTGAACGCCAGCCAGGATCGTATAAAGTCGCTCTCGTTGTGTTCAGTTGGTTGTCCTTCCCCGGCACCTCCGATTAGCACAGTTAGCGATGTACGGTGCGAACGAAGTTGAACATACATTGCACACAAAGTGCTATCCACAAATGAACCGCAATACCTTGCTGATCTCGTCATGAAGCATAAACCATCACGCAAACAGCCTCGCAATGGCTTTTGGCTAACCATCAATCATGGCCTTGGATGACGATGAGAAGCTGGTCCTGCACTTGCTACTCTGCTTTTGTGGAAATCTCTTAGAATGGTGGGTATGGTGGAGGGACACCACGGTGGCGAGATGTTAACTCCCTCGCCTGGTATACCGGTGGTCGTGGGTTCGATCCCGACTCTTGACGCCTGTACATTTGGAGTGTGCATGTCTCCTCTCAGCTTGGTCGCGTGCTCTTTTCTCTGGCTCCTCCGGTTTTCCCCTCCACGTGATAAGTCACTTTGTAAGCTATCATTTGTGGCCAGGTCACTCCTGAAAAAGAGCTACATAGCTCAGTTGGCCTTAGCTGATAAAATAAAAAAAATTTATAGTTCCCAGCCTTCAGTGCTGAAGCCTTGTTTAATTTGGAGTAACGAATTACTGTGCCGTGATTGATGGTAATTATGCTGCTTCCCACGCTCAAACCGCAACACATTTTTTTTATCTTGTACCAAACTACGTATTTTTTACATGTACTTCGCTGATAGATTAGGTGATGAGGTATTTCATAAAGTCTCCGACCAGCTGGCACCACTGGTGTCTCAAAATCAGAAAATTGTGACTTCCAATCTCCGTCAGGGGTCAACTCGGGCCATCAACCCTCTGGGGGTGAACAAGATAAAGTAGCACTTCGTGCGCAAGTGAGCAGCGGTTTTCCTATGCATTCATCCACCCCCGCCGTAGGAATGTGGAATTTCCACGAGTGGCTCCAGGAAATGCTCCAGACTCATTCGGGCCAGAAACCACTTCGCTTGTTGTTGTTGTTGTAAAACTCCGACGGTTTTTCCCGACGCGCTGAAACGCGGGCCTTCTTAGCGTATTGCTGCAGTGACCTAAATTGACCTAAGTGCACTCGAATTATGGCAAATTGTGGGTGCCATCTGTCATTTAGTATTTTTCCGAGCATATGGCACGTTCCTCATTATTTAATTAGAATTTTCTTCATCCGCATAATCATAACCGTGCGTTTATCCCACCCTCTGCGAACACAATGCGCCGTGAAGCCGTGATCATTCTTTAACCGTCAGATTTCCGCGCATGATCCGCGTAACGCGAGCCTCCAAAACCCGCAAATGAATCCATAAAACCGGTCGTGTGAAGATGGGAAAAGCCATAAGCAAGATGTTGCATCGCAGATGCCTCGCCTGCCACAAATTAACGGATCCGTTCAATTTCAACCTCCTCCTGTGCCGTCGTCAGCCCTGCGTCGAGGAACGCCAAGCTCGTCAACTGTTTTTTCGGGTCGGGGTGCTGCGCCGTGCGGCGTGATGTCCCGACGTGGCACCCCACGCCTTAACCGGTCCGTGTCAATAAGAAAATCCTACAACGACCAGGCGGGAGGAGAGCTGCAAGTAAAAACATTGCCTTGATTTGGTGTATTCAGCATTTAATTTCATCCTGAACAGTCCAAAATGCTGTTTCCGGGAATTATCTATCTCAGATCATTTTGTCCTCGTGATACTTACTGTGTCCTCGTGGTATTATAGGAATATAAGGTACACTAATGTTTAATTATTAGGGATAGGCATAGCTTGTACTCTCGTGGTAGTGCCTTATGCTGATAATCCCCATTGAAAGTCACCCTTGGAGTGAGAAATTAAGCCCCTGGGGTGTATTGATACTCTACTAATAAAAAAAAACATGGCCTTTAAACGTCACGGGAAGACTTGCAGATTTCACGGGCCAGCAGCTCCCTCCAAAAGGAGGTGAAATTTGGCAAGAGCAGGACAGTTGACAACGCTGGTCCTGGGGGATTTTCTTCAGTCCCTGAAGAAGCCCCCAGTGCACGCGGGAGAGTGAAGCGCCGGACACACCGTGTGCCAAGCAGCAGCACGCAGCGCGACCCCGAAAACACAGCGGGGGGGGGGGGGGAGAGCGGCGTAGCGCGACCCTCCGCGGTGTTATCAACCCGAGGTGGCTGTCGAGCGACAGACACGCCCATGCATTACGGGGCGTCGCGCAGAGCAATAAATAAGGGATTTTCTAACGTGTTGACAGTCGAGAAGATCAGCGGAGCGAGACTTTTCTGGCCACACCGTCCCCAGGTCGGACACTGATCCAGAGATTTGGGTGCCGGCCTGTCGTTATTATTCTGCCTTTGATATCGGCTTAGTGCCACTCGGGTGAAAATTGCACGAGCAAAAGGGGACCACCCTGGGCCAACAGCACTCCCTCTGATTTTCAGTCGAAATTCACAAACCGGTAAGACTCAAAGTGGGGGGGGGGGGAGGGATTTGTTGACTGGGGATCCATAGCTCGTTCTCGCTTGTTAATTCACCACGTGCGAAGGCCCTAATTGCTTAAATAAGGTCTATTGTTCTCACGTTGCCCCCCTGTGCTGCAGCTTAATTACGTGACGCATTAACGAAAGCTCTGTTGGGAAGTCGCCCCGGGAATTTAATGTGGATATAGATTCAAGCGGAGCCAGGGATTGATTGAGTTAGAATATTACAAAAAAAAAATCATAGCCCGTTGTCAATCCACTGCTAAATGAAAGCTTCCGCATGGCACGCGGGTTACCAGGGATTGTTTGGCCCTATTTCACCACGCTGGTCATGTGGGGTCTCCAGGATCGGTTTTAAATATCGCTGTCCACCGATGTTCGGCCTTTGACGAAATCGCCCTAAATGTGCATGATACTGTCATGCCTCAAGGGGGTTCAAGAGAGTTGACCCTGCACAGCGCTTGGATGGACGACCTTTATGCACACAAATGCAGGTGCAGCAGGTGCTGCGGGCAGGAGAGGGCATTGCAACTAAACCCAACTGTTGTGCTGTGTTTCCCCCCCCCCCGCCCAACCACCAGCGCGCACTGACCAGTGTGGTGAAGTATGGTCAAATGACTCTCACGGTCTGCACGGAGTAGGGAGGCCCCATTCCATCCAGCAGCAGATCTATAAATTAGCTGGGTCGCGTAATGGCGTTGGGCGTGGTTCATAGCACGCGGTGCGCTAACCGGTGTGCCTCCACTTCACCCCCACCCCCCGCGGTTTTACTCCTCGACTCCCACGGAGAATTCCTACCTCCCCCCCCCCCCCCCGCGTAAATCACACGGCCCCGCCCCCCCCCTCCTCCTCTGCCCCCCCCCCCATCCCCCATCTGTCTTTTTGGCTCAAAATAGCCAAAGCTCTAAATCTGCAGTTGCCACCGCCGTCGGGCGACGTGTGACGAGACGAGCTCGAGAAGTGATGGCACCACGGCAACTTACCTCGGGAAAAGGACAACCTCCTGAAGGCAGGCAGATGGCGCAGATTCTCGTCGTGCTGAGACAGCGAGGGGGCGCGCGCTCTCGCGACACAGAGTAATTGGTGGAACGAAGCGAATGAGTTACATGTGTGCGCGAGAAGAATGTCGTGGCTTTATTTTCGCTGTTTAATTAAGATAAAATGCATTCGTGGGATGATTGCCACTTAATTAATGCAATTCTGCCAAGGCAAAATGTTTAAAGCTGTGGGAAAAAAGGACATTATTTTAATCAGCTCATTGTGCCTCGCGCAGCCTAAGTAAGATATAGCTAAATGAAACAACTGCGACGCCGTGGTTCTTTGTGCTGATGGGCCATGGTGTCGAGAGAGGGCACTTGCCAATGACATCTGGTAAAACAGCAGTGTTTGTTTAGCGATCCTGCCTCTAATCATGAGCCACATGAGGACAAAACTGGCTGAGTGTTTAAACAAATTCCACCAGTTCACGTGAGTGTGGAGGGGGCGGATAGGAACCAATAGACTAGAAAATATATACGCTCTCCTCTTTCACAGCTGCTGCCACTGTGGTTGTAACTGTCAGCACACTGGACTTGCAACTCAGAGTTCGCCGGTTCGATCTCCCTGGCAGTATTAATGGCGACAGTAGGTGCTGTGTGGTGGGGTCAAGTACGGGTACTTCCGCCTCCTCCGTGATGTCTGGCCAAAATGGAAAAGGTTAGGCCAACAAAAAAAAAACCTGCAGTGGTCCTCTCGAGCTCACTCCCTTGGGTGGGGGGAGGTGGGGAGGTCTTTTCACCAGGAGTGGTGCAGCAAAAGCAGTTGCAAATCTGCACCTTTACCTTTGCCACGGAGAGAGCTGCGGTGATGCTGCCCATGCCAATCAGGATACAATGGCCGAGGCTTTGCCCCTGTCTCCAGGAGCGCCCCTAATCTCATGTGCAGCTCGAGAACACTGCGAACATTAGATTACATCACATTACATCAAATCAATTACGGAACAACTTTGCACCTTTCCTTCCTTACACCAGACAGTGGCTGACTGCCATCATCAGACACAGTTCACAGGTGCTTGGGTCGCTGGTAGCGGCAGGCCTTCTTCTCATATATTCGGCGTTATGCTCTCGCCTTCACCGAAATCTCATAAAGCAAATGCAATATCTGAAAGAAAAGAACGGCGCGCACACCAGGCATCGCCTGACAGTGGTTTCTTTGCCGTGATTTGTTTTGTCCCTCTGGCAAGAATGTGGAACAGTTCCAAAATGCAGAGACCATCGAGTGTGTCACACGCAGTTTTTTTCAGCGAGCATTGAAAATCGTTTCGACGTGAAGACGTTCAACTTTGCTTTCCTTCCGGTGAGATCTCGGGCACAATATAAAAAACAAAAAACTAAAACACCGCAACCGACCCCTTGAAAATATTTTTTGAGGAATGATTCACGAGCAGGTGACGCTTAACAAAGTGAACTAATGACGCAAGTGGAAATTAGCCGAAGCCACGAGTGAATGCACAACACGGGGACCTTTTCCTAGGAACAAAATTGAGCAATTAGAGATAAAGAGGACTAAAGCAGAGGGCTCGCAATTACACTCGAATGGGGTGAGCGTAGGGGGCAGAGCAACCTTTTTAACGGGGGTAATTTTTGCGCACGCTGAAAAAATGTTGAATTAGCTTTTCACCGAAAGGCTTTCACTATAATAGGTTATTGCTGGCTCAGATAAATGTATGCCATATGATGTGTGGGTGGCAATTATAGGACAACCAAGCTATTGAAAATTACATTCCGTAAAATCATGTATCTTAATCCATTAGAGCTGGAATTATGGGAATTAGGCAAATTATGGGTGGGTGGGGGGGGGGGTCCAAAAGTTAATTAATTAGCAGTTTGAAATTCCCAACTAATTTCTATTATTCGGCGAGAATTAGACATAGCAATAGCAATTTAATATAGCTCCAAAGGCTACATTTCCGTGGGATTAAGTCAACTCGAGCGAGAGAGAAGAGCTCTGACCGTGGCTCTTCTTCCCCAGAACACGTGCAATCATTATCACAGCAACCCGTCACGTGGGTTGAGAGAGCGAGCCCTTCGCCCCTGCACGCGCCCTCGTGGTCACGCTACTGCCCGCTCGCAAGCACGTGCCACGTGACACATCGTGCCACGTTAGTACAGCTGCCACTGGGAGGGGGGTGGGTGGCCCGGGGGGGAGGGGGGTGGCGGCTGGGGGGGGGGGCAGCCGGGGGAGGGGGGGGGGTCCCCTTGGCGAGACTGCAACCAGGGGCATTGGAACGGGGTGACACGAGACGTGTGACCCAAGACGCTTTTTGTATTTGCTGGCACGTCAGCGGCACGCGCGCTTGCAAACCTCTTTCTCCTTAGGCGCCTGGGCCTCGTGCCGGTGTAGTGACGTTGTTTCACGTTTTTTTGCGCGGCGAACACCGACGGCTCCGTCAATGTTACCACTCGGCGTGCCGTGTCCGGCTGCAGGTGAAGTGTGAGCAGTACTGGCCGAGCCGCGGGGCGGAGACGTACGCGACGATACACGTGTCGCTGCTTGACTCGCTGGAGCTCGCCACGTATCACGTCCGCACCTTCAGCCTCGGCAAGGTGAGGGCACTTTGTGGCAGTGGTGTGCGCAAAACGGCAACGGGAACGAAACAAACGGCGTGAGCCACAAAGCGGTGGTGACGTCGCCGCGGCGATTGTGCCAGGCTAGGTGCACGTTCACAACAACAAAAAAATTGCCCCGTGTAGCATTTACAGGCCGTTCGGGCAAGTGCTGTTAGCGAGCACCTATGAAGGCCGGCAAGATAAATGACCGGGTGGGTGGCCAACACCACGCACAACCGCTTTTGTCTCCGCAGTTGCGATGTTTGCACCACACCACGTACTCATTTGAGGCTAGGTCGACTTAAAGGAGGCCCAGGACCAGTTCAGATAATCGTCACTTGGTGTTGGCCGTGAGCTTGAATCGAACTCGGGGCGCCAGGTTCATAGCGCAGTGCGCTAACCACTCCGCCACCTCTCCCCACACACGTGCACACGTGCATACGTACATACACGCGTGCATACGTTACATACATTTTGCACATTTAGTATGCATGCCGTTCTTATAGCGCGCACGCTATCACGAAGGCGGCATCCTCAAGTCTCCGTTTGCTTTACAGAACAGATGGGTACCAGCCTGGCAGTTGGGGCAACGTTGCCATGTGGTTTTCAAATTAGTCACGAGTTGGACCGTGACACAGGGCACACATGGCCTTATCCTGTTTGGAATAACATTACGGGATTTTTAACCTCCGCTGTGACGGGGATAGCGAACATTTTAGTGGGGTTTTTTTTTTTTGCGCGCTCCTCAGGACCCTCGTGAAAAGGACTTAAGGCTTGGTGAAGATGAAAGAAATGTCATTGTCCGTAGCATCACCATTGATGTATTCAACAGTGCGATCGCATCCCCGATGCCTCATTTCCCCAGACCTTAAACCACCTGCACAGGTGAACCACCTCCTTGCAACTCCCCCCACCCCACCTAATTAAACCCCTGCACACCCCCTCCTACCCCCACTCCTCCCCCACCTCGGTTCACCAGACGGGCTCCAGCGAGAAGCGCGAAGTGCGGCAGTTCCAGTTCACGGCGTGGCCGGACCACGGCGTCCCCGAGTATCCGACGCCCTTCCTGGCGTTCCTGCGGCGCGTCAAGGCCTGCAACCCGCCCGACGTGGGGCCCATGGTGGTGCACTGCAGGTCAGTGAGCCGGCTGGACCGCCTGCCCGGCCGGCCAATCGGCCAGCCAATTAGGCAGCGAATTGGTCGGCCAGTTAGTCAGTCAGCCAGCCTGCCAGCAAGTGCTGAGCGACATGAACCACCGTGTGAAGTGTGTACCAGTGTCCAGGTCGTACGCATAGAGCAACAATGACGGATGTTGGTTTTGCGTCGTATGGGCACTTACGTGGCCCAGCGATAGCATGTGTGCGTGCGTTGAGCAGTAGTGTGGCGGTTAACGCTACGCTGCGCTGTGAACCTGGCAACCCGAGTTCGATTCCCGCTCACTGCCAACACCAGTGACGATTAAATGATCCGTATCGGTCCGGTCCTTCCCTAGGTCGACTTGGCCGCAATTGAGTACCTGGTGCGGTGTGTAAACATCGCCATTAGGGAGACAAAGGCGGTCAGACGTGGTGCTAGCCACCCACCCCCTATGCACCGTGCCGGCCTTAATAGGTGCTCACCAACAGCACTTGCCCCCAGCAGTCTGTTAAGGCTGCACAGGGATCTTTGTCTTTGTGTCTATACGCATGTGTGCTCCACGTACCTTCAGCACGGTCAGGTGCAGTCGACCCAGTCGGCGTACTAGGGGAGGCGTAGGGGTCTGCTTTGATGATAGTCCTCGCCTTGCCGATAACCCAAGACAAGGCTAACCACCGCTTCTTAAAGAAGAAGCGTCCTGGCGTTGGAGGATTTGGGGTGGTCAAGGTCAGCGTCGTTTGAATGTCAAGGTCACGCACAACGACATCGCCAACGTTGAAGCCGACTTTGGTCGATGTCCCCATCCCCCCCCCCCCAAACTCGGTAACAATACGCGATGAACGCGTCACGTGGTGCAGAGGCTGCGGTAAGTACAAAGATCCTACAGCCAAATCGCCCCCAGCTCAATGGATCTCAGAAGCTGAAGAGAGACGGGGGGGGGGGGGAGGAAATCAGTTAGTCCTGGGATGCGAGGTGACCAGGAGTTTGCCACGAGTGTTGCAGGTGTGGGGCTGTGGTGTGGCCATTTGTGTTGGGGGGGAAAAGAAAACAACAGCATCCCAATGCAGCGTCTCTCGCGTCAACTTCATTGGCATGCGGCAAAGAAAATGTCAGTGGACTTCCGATGTGTACTTGGTCTCGTCAATTGATGGAGGCTTTACGCGTGTTTGAATTTATTCACGCAAAGAGGTTGTGAATGCGACGGTGTAATTGTCGTCATCAATACTCGTCCGCAAGAGTCAACACAGAAATGCGGCTTTGTGGGGGCTGACATCGCCATCGGTAGCAGCAGCAATGATTTATCCACCGTTGGATGATGCCTCCCCACGCCATCGCCTAGCTCTCTCATCGTCTTGTGATACAAAAAAATCCATCCGTGCGCGAGCTGAATTCGTCACTTTACCTTCGTGGGAATAACCTATGTGTGTATTGCGTGTGCATGCATGTGGAACTTCTTTCGCACCGTACGTAGCCAACCGTGCTGCATAGGTAAGCACCCCCCCTCCCCCCCTTCGGGCGTAAGTCCTGGCATCTGCGTGCCCCAATTCGATGAAGCCCTTCGACTCTGTTCTGTGAAGTGGCATTTCTTCAAAGAAAGTTTTTTTTTTATTCTTTTATTTAGATAACAGCAACGGCGTCCGGGTCTTGCAAGATAGACGCGAACCACTTTGCGGGCGCCGCGCTTTATCCATCCGCTTGGCTGCGTTGCCCGTTGCCATAAAAGGGGCCGCTCGCGAAGAAGTAATGAGGGGTCGTCCGTCGTAGCGTGGAATGGGTAATCGGCGGTACGGGGCCGCCCCGTGCGGTCCGGACCGTGGCGGCACTCCCAGCTTCCCCCCCCCCTCTCCCAATAAATTGCACCCATTAGCGTTGCCTTAATTACGGCAATCATTCATGCATTAATGAGCCGGCCTAATTGCACTATCAAACGAAGTAATTTCCAAGAATAAAAAAAAAATCATTTTTACAAGTTGTTTCTTGTCGTTTTTTTTTACAGACATGCAACAACATTTTTTAAGTGTGCACTTAAGCGGGAGTCAAGTACATTTCTGCGGAAAGGAATTGCGGCGCTTATTTACGTGTTCTGGGCGCGGGGTGGTGGAGTGGTTTCCACCCACCGCTTTTCACGAATATAAACAGCGCCAACCCCCGACAGCGTGCGCCGTTACCTGTAAACCGCTATTAATTGCCTCGGCTCTTTCGCCCAACGGTGTTTTATAGATGTCGCGGTTAGAACTCGGATAGCTGTAACCTTGCCCAAGACACGGGCCGTTTCGTCCCATCGAGCCACGTCTGACAATCAGTTGTGGTTTATCGTTCGTTTGTTTTCACCGACTCGTGAGATGGACCGTGAAAATATTTATGGACGGCGGTGATGGTGGGAACGATAATTAATTATTTAAAATAAATAGAAACGTCATTTCGTTAAAATTTCAGTTTCCCGTCATGCTCGCATACGATTTTTTCTGAATGTTATTCTAATCGTCTCGCCTTCATTTGTTTGTAGAGACAGCGATGATTGTTTTGGAGGCTCTGCCGCCTCTGAAGAGTGTTGCCTGCAATTTTGTTAAAGTCAGTGCACATCGTAAAGGGTTGCTTTTTTACTTTCATTATAATAATGATTTATTGTTAAGCCTCTCGTGGTTGTTTAGAAAGATGATAAATTAATCGAATTGCACTTGAGGTATAATGCATTATGCTTCATCCAAACTCGACACTGATTTAGTTAACGTTAGCTCCATGCCGTTCTGTCAACGTTTCATGCAGAGCCTAACGGTACGTTAATTAACCGATAAAATATTGATCTTTACGCTTCGCGATGGATTAATTTAAACGTGCACGCGACAATCTGTTGTTTTCTATTTGTGGCCTCTAATTAGTTCCACGTCATCCGGGCAGCCATGAGGGGTGCTACATCTTAAGATCTTGCTCTCTATCAAAATCAGTTCAAGTCTCCCGTGAATCACGTGACTTCTGTGTGGCCACTCCCACTGGGAATTCTTCCCGCCCACTGTGAAAACAGATGCCGCTCCGTGCAGCGTCGAGGCCCTTATGCAGCCTCTTCCTGCCCATCCTCTCCCTCTCCTGACCTGTGGCTCCAGTTTCTCTATTTATTTGACATATTTTCCCCTTATCTCCCACATTCCTTTTACCCATTTTGTTACATCCTTACCTCCACTCCCTTTCCCATATTGTGTGTGCCATGGGTTCAAAGGTGCGAGTTCCCCACAATGGAACCAAATGAATGTGGAGCTTCGGCCCTTGAATTGTGAAAATTCATCGAGTCGCGAGGAAGGAGAGAAACAAACACAGATCATGTCTGTGTGCTCCAGGTGTAATGTCAATTATTAATGCTGACGATGCTTGCGTGGAAATTTGCGTGCATAACAATTCGCCAGTTACAATGAATGCTAAGCGTGTTTAATTAGTGGCTAAATGTTACACGTCGGAAAATGGTGTGAGCAAAATGCAAAAATAAGTAAACATTTTCATTACCATTCTCGAATAATTTCACGGGCTGGGAATAATGACATTTCGTCAACATTTATTTGGGGGTGGTAGGGGGGGGCTTCTGTTCCTCCCTTAAAACAACTCCCATCTCTTCTCCCTTGCCCAGCCTGCTGCTACTCCCTGCCCACTTCCCCCAGCTACGACATGGGCTACCGCAACCCCTATCACCACCCATACCCCTATCACTACCCCTATCATTACCCCAACCCCTATCACCACCCAGACCCCTATCACTACCCCAACCCCTATCACCACCCAGACCCCTATCACTACCCCAACCCCTATCACCACCCAGACCCCTATCACTACCCCAACCCCTATCACTACCCCAACCCCTATCACTACCCCAACCCCCGTCAGGACGTTTTAAAAGACCCCCCCTCCCCCCAAAAAAACACCACAAACACACGGAACGCTTCGAAGGCAAATTGAGGGCATTCATCAAGGAGAACGAGCAAGAGGTCCTTAAGGGTAACGGGACCGAGTGGAACCCCCGCAGCGTTACACGGAGACCCCCGGCAGTGCGAGTTAAATGGAGCGGAGGTGCAAAATACCTAAACAATTAATTGATTTAAATCTCCCCGACGTATTAATCAGATAATCGCAATAAGTAACGGTTCAATTACGATTTACACGTTTAATTACGGCTCGCCGCTTGCACCGCCGCGTCGTGCGTTCGCAGCTGCTGCTGCGAGGAAACAATTTGGGCTGTTACGCTGGCGAACGGCGTGCGGAGTCGGCAGATGAGCGCGTAGCCCCCCCCCCCCCCCGCTCCACTCTCCCACTCTCCCCTCCCTTTGAAAAAAATAATTCTTTGTTGCAAAAATATGACCGCTCAGAGGCACGGGCCATTGTAGTTTTGTACGAAAGCATGTTATTTAATCACTCTTTGCGATGAAAGGAACACGTGTTCTTGTGCCC
This sequence comes from Lethenteron reissneri, assembly GCF_015708825.2. Classification (NCBI taxonomy): domain Eukaryota; kingdom Metazoa; phylum Chordata; class Hyperoartia; order Petromyzontiformes; family Petromyzontidae; genus Lethenteron; species Lethenteron reissneri. Next base: position 4,281,987 of record NC_083817.1, read on the forward strand.
CCGGTTTTTTTTGTGTATACATTTTTCCATTAGCGCGCGACGCATTAATGAGCGTTCTATTCTGTGCACTGTGGAAAAAAATAATCTGCTTAATAATGTTAAAAGCCCAGCCCTGAAACTGAAAGATATCAATTTCTACAAACGTTTACTTGCTTTGGCCAGGCGGATGGGAAAGTGATGCCCCCCCCCCCTCTCTCCTTACAATCTCAGAGGTAGCTTCTCCAGTATCCGCTTCCGTGTGATGTTCTCTCACAGGAAGGGTTGCACTGCTCTCTGCGAGAGTTCCGAATTTTTTCCTAATCTCGTGACACGACGCCGATAGCACGATCGGGATGAAAAATTGAGAAATTGGGAAGAGGCTCAGACCCTTATCTGGAACCGCACTCCCAACCACCTGCCTCTGCTCGTGGCTCCCCTTCATATTTCCTGAACCCACGCCTGACTCGTCCCACCCCGACCGCGTTTGGCGACCCCGACGCTCGAGTAGAGAGGGGCAGCTTTGAGGTGAACCGTGCTCCCTGCCGAAACCCGCTGCTCAGGGCCGCCTCGTTCCTGGGAAACGTGCAGGCGAGAACGCTCCATTAAGCGCCGAGGACGGTGCGGGAGGGCACCTGCTAACGACGCTCCGTGCGAATTGGACGCGGGATCGCGACCAAACGCCGAGTGAGCTGCCGTCACTCAAGCTGTGCGACCTCCGTGACCTCCACGACCTCTGCGACCTCCGCTCCTCCTCATCCTTCTGTCCTTTCACCCCCCCCCCCCCCACGCTGCCCCCAACTGCCACTGTTCCCCCCGCCACCCCCCCCCCCTACCAACGTGCGCATCAGGCTGCGGCCCATTGCCTCGGGTTTTGACGTCAGCGTCACGAAAAATGTAATTGAAACTTAACTTTTTTTTTTATCCTCGCAGGTAAGGCCCACTGAGCTATGTAGCTCGTTTTTCAGAAGCGACCTGGCCATCACAAATAATAACGCAATGGAGTGGCTTATCGCGCTGAAAACTTATAGCAGCCAAATACTCTAAACGCATGTTTCTAAATGTGGAGGGAAATACCGGAGGACGCGACCATGGGGATAGGAGAGAGAGAGAGACGGGCAAACTCCAAATATACAGCAGCAGGCGTCAGGGTCAGGATCGAACTCACGACCTCCTGTATACCAGGCGAGGTAGTTAACATTTTTCCATCTCCAATTTAGAAAAGGCTTGAGTGGATCGTGCAAGAGGTTCGTTAAACTTCCAAACCAAGGAAAGCTGAAAGTACCGAGCTTTGAGCGTTATTCCCTCGTGTGCGTGGGATTTTCCTGAGTTCTCCGGGTTCCTCCCAAGTGCCAAGACACTCTCATTGATTCACGGCATTTGCCAAAACAGCACCGCGCCCTTTTAAATAAACAGTTTTCAGACTCAGGGAGGCTTTCCTGGGTTATTGAAGAACTTTCTCATCGCTATTGTATCAGTAAAGCCACTATTGTGTTGAGCAGATCCAGACACCAACGATTTGTTATTTCATTATCGTGTTAGTATTTGTCCATTTCTGCTCTGGAGCAGGTGCCGTGCCAGGTATTTTGTTTTCTGTAATTCGTGAGATGCCAGCGGGCCCTGGCTCATTGCCAGCCCTCAGCTGAGGCCGAGGTTGCATTGCCAAGCTCACGAGTCAGCGTGGTGATGCCCTTCAGGTATTGTCCTCGATCGGTGTGCCGTTACGGACAGCGTGCGTTTTCGCGGTGGTGCTGTACGTGTCTCTGACGTGTTTTTATGTGTTTTGCCTCACTGGTGGAGAAGGACCGTTGCCTGAAACATCACATTTTCTATACTTATTAAGGCCACGGTATTATCGGATGAATGTGTTGAGTTTTTCGGGGGGGAGTTTGTTGCTTGGCACCACCACCAACACTAGGATCACAACGTCATAATATTTTTTGGTTTAGGTCATAACGTGCGTTGTTCGGCACGATGTCCGAAGTTTTACTCCAATCGCCAGTGGCTTCTCGGGGAACTCTTCAGGAACTGGTGAGTTTCCTGGACAAGCTCCCGGCACGTAGGGCGAAACGTCGGACACTGTGCTGACCAACACGCGCGGTACATTCCGAAAACACCCGTCGGAGTGTGATTCTCTCCCCGTAATAAGCAGGCACGCCAGACTGCAGGTCATGTGATGTTGCGGCTGTCGTTTAGGTTGTGTCACTTTCTGTCACTTTGTGTTAGGCCCCACGGCAGATATTTTCATTGGTTGGGTCACTTTTAAATCAATGACATTTTCATTAGTGTCTCTTCCCATGCCGAAATAGATTAATAAATGTGCACGGATCTTGGTTGATTGCTCTGAACGTGTGGTAAGGTCATCCCGCACCTCCGATTAGCACGGTTGGCTACGTACGGTGCGAAAGAAGTTCAACTTATATACATACGTCCCTTCTCGAGATGCGTTTCCAGATTGAAAACTCATTTCGTTAGAACTGATTTTTTGTATTTAGTTTGTTGTCCTTCCCCGGCACCTCCCATTAGCACGGTTGGCCACGTATGGTGTGAAAGAAGTTGACACTTTTATACAAGTCCACTTAGTTTATTTTTTTTAACAGTCACTATGATGCCTCCAACCCAAGTACATTACCTAATCCACGTGTCCCTCATCCTGTCTCTCCGTGTCACCTCCTCCCCATGCGTCTCTGCACTCTCTTCAACTCTTGTTTCGTCGTCTGTGTCGGTGCCCCGCGTTTCGTCATCCACGTGTCAAAGATGAATCGTAATCTGGAAGCTCCTGTGATGGGCTCGCCTACACCTTTCCACCACCAACCCCGTGAGAATGATCTGCTCGCTCGTCAGTACCTGAGCCAGTGTGCGTAGGTCTCGTATTGGCACTGCTTGCAATTTGAATGGGAGATGGTCAATACCTCTTAGCTCCATAACCTTTACACCCTTTAAATTAAATAGTGATTTTGTTAGCAATGAATGTCATTATTTTAATGTTTTGTCCGGTACGCGTGAGTGTGTTTGGGGAGCGGTAGTGTAGCGGTTAGCGCGCTACGCTATGAACCTGGCGACCCGGGTTCGATTCCCGCTCACGGCCAACACCAGTGACGATTATCTTAACCGGTCATGGACCTCCCCTAGGTCGACTCAGCCTCAAATGAGTAACTGGTGTGGTGTTTAAACATCGCCACTGGGGAGACAAAGGCGGTCGGGAGTGGTGTTGGCCACCCACTTCCTCGTGTACCCTTCCGGCCTTCATAGGTGCTCGCTAACAGCACTTTCCCCTGCAGTCTGTTAAGGCTATAGGGGGGAACTTTGTCTCCTGATGTACCCCCAATACAAACACATTTGTACTTTTGTGTGTATGTGTGCGTGCATGTGTGTGCGTATGGGGAGCAGTGGTACAGTGGTTAGCACGCTTCACTACCAACACAGCGACCTGTGTTCGGTTCCCACTCACGGCCAACATCAGTGACTAAAATCTGAACTGCTCCTAGGTCGACTCAGCCTTCAATGAGTACCTGGTACGGTGCGTAAACATCTTTCACAATTGCGGTCAGGCATGGTGATGGTCACCGACCCTCCCGTGTGCCACGCCGGCTCTTGTAGGTGCTCACTAACAGCACTTGCCCCAACAGTCAGTGCAAGGCCATACAGGGGTGGAAGGGATCTTTGTCTTTGTGTGCATGCGTACTGCACTGCTGTGTGTGTTGATCGCACCCGCGAAATGTTGATATTCGCGTGTGGAATGCGGGTGAGTGCGCAACGCAGTCGCAGACCGTGCCGTGTGCCTGGTGAGCGATACCAAAAACTAGTACCGGGGCTTCGCCTCATAATGAGGAGCCGGTGCGGTGCGTGAACATCAACACGGCCGAACTGGGTGCCGGCCACTCCCCACCCCCCCCCCTACCATGCGCCGCGACGGCTTTAACCGGTGCTCGCTTGACGTGGGGGTCGTTGTCTGCGTTGCTGTGGAGTGCAGTGCTGGAGTGGGCCGGACCTGCTGCTTCATGGTGATGGACGCGATGCTGGAGCGAATGCGCACCGAGAGCTCCGTCGACGTCTACGGCCAGGTGATGGGAACCGAACGCTGCCGGCTCGGCCCGGGGCGGCCCCCCCCCTCCCCCCCCGGTGGTCTCAGAAGGGGCAGTCCCCAGTGTCGCCCTGACTTTGTCCGCTGTTTAACAGTTGTGTGACTTCGCGAACAAACTCCCGGATGGAATTTGCGTTTATTCTTCTTGTGATTTAGTCTATTGACAATGTTTTTTTTCAATATATATATCTGTACGGCACTTTGAATGGCATTCATTTCAAGAAATAGTGCTATAGAAATGAAGACTTGATTAATTTATTAATGTCAGAAAGAGCCAAGGGAGGCCACTACCCCTGTGTTGGCGGGGACTATGTTTGAGTGTCAAAGTGGGAGGGGTTTTAAAGAGGGGGGAGGGGGCTGTCAGCTCACCGGGTGTTCCTGGTGGAGCTTCCCCAGAGGTCTGGTAGCTTTTGCTGCCGTTCGAAATCTGAGTGGTGTATGTTCGACTCAAAGCGAAAGTGATTGTTGTGAAATGCGCATTTGAGGCGGTAGTCATCTCCTGCTTACAGCCTTGAACGAGCGGTAGAAATTCCGCTGTCCTATCGAACGGGGTCACTTTATCCATCGGACAACCACGGTTAACTTCGCCACATGGTGAACCTCATTGCGTTGACCCCAGCAGGTTCGGTGACCTCAGTCAAATCCGCACCGGCGTTTGAACTCTCGTGACTCGGATTACGAGCCCCTCGCTCGGCCGCTGAGCCGCCACCTGAGTGGGACGACAAAAGCGGCGTTTCTCAAACACCAGTCCGTGGGGGCCTCCTGCAGAGCAGCTTTCCATGTTAACATATCGTTGCGATTCATGGGCAAATTAAGCCGCTGTGTAGTGGTAATGATGGAAAGCTGCACTGCTGGGGATCGCAATGACTCCACCGTGGGGGTCATTCTTTTTTCACATCACGATCCCACAGAAGTGTCCTTGACGGAGCTTAGAGGAAGGCCCCTTTAACTCAAGCCCTGCTTTGATAACGCACGGCACCGTCGAGCAGACACGGGCACAAAAAAGCGTGGAGAATTAATGAACTAAATCAATATTCTTCTTGGTTCTTTCGCTAAAGTCACGTAGAAGGGAAGTAATAAAATAATAAAAATTAAACATAATAAAATAATTATCACGACGTTTCGGCAACAACGCAAGCAGCCGTCCTCAGGTGAAGACCAGGTCTGTTGGGGAGACAGCGTCTGAATCCCTGCAGTCACGAAAGATTTAAATCGAAATTAAATCAATATTTTTTTTGTACGAGCTAAGACCCACAGGTGCACAGACACACACGGAGATGCACACAAAGACAGGCACACACTAAACTAAACTAAACTTTTTATTTGTTTTATTTTACCAGGTAAGTCCTGCTGAACTATGAAGCTCTTTTGCAGAAGCGGCCTGGCCATCACAAAGGATAGCTCAACGAAGTGGCTCGTCATGATGTGGAAATACACAGCAGCCAAATACTCTAAACGCACATTCATTCTAAATGTGGAGCGAAAAACCGGAGAAACCGAAGAGAAATCCACAGGACCACGGGGAGAACATCCAATCTCGAAATATACAGCAGGCGTCAGAGTCGATCGAACCCACGGCTGCATCGGTGATTAACGCGGCGGTGGCGGCATTGTGGGTGCAGGTGACGTGCATGCGGGCGCAACGGAACTACATGGTGCAGACGGAGGAGCAGTACGTGTTTGTGCACGAGGCGCTGCTCGAGGCCTCCACCGTGGGCTGCACCGAGGTGCCGGCGCGCTCGCTCTACGCGCACCTGCAGCGGCTCGGCACCGTGGAGCCGGGCGACACGGCCACCGGCATGGAGCTCGAGTTCAAGGTGCGTCTCGTGCCGGGGGGGGGGGGGGGCGGGGGGAGATGCGGAGGGCAACACGAGTGTGCGTGCGTGGGCGCGCGTCACTGCGCTCGCGTCGGTGCGGGGAGCGGGAGTGGCGGAGGTTGGCGCTCTGCGCTACGAACCCGGCGACGCGATTTCGGATTCCCGCTCACGGGCAACAACAGTGACACTTATTTGAACCGATCGTCCCCGAGGTCGGCTCAGCCTCGCATGAGTACTTGGTGTGGTGTGTAAACATCGCCACTGGGGAGGCAAAGGCGGTTAGACGTGGTGCTGGCCACCGACCCCCTCGTGTGCTGTGCCGGCCTTTATAGGCACTGCTGCTACTCGCTAACAGCACGTGCTCCGAAAGTCTGCTAGAGGCTACACAGGGATGTCTTCGTGCTTTTGTGAGCATATGCATGCTCAGCGTCGCGATCATGTGAACGCGTTACGTGTGACCTACAGAAATGCAGATTTTTTTCTCCCATTTATTGAGCTCCAGAGTCAACATTAAGCGATGAGCAGATGCACCATTCTTCCATTGGTTGCTTGAAATTGTAGGCATTGTCATTATTGTGATTCCACCCCGAGCGGTAACTCTTGACACCGGCGTGATAAAGGTGGGGCAGACGTATGACTAGCCCCGTGTTCCATGCTGACTGCAATGAGTAGCCACGAAACGGCATGACTCATCGCAGCAGACAGACGAGGTGGCCTCGGAAGTAATTAGTTTCAAGTTTATTTTATGTAACCAGTTTGAGAACTCCAGACACCAGGATGAGTCTCGTTTGCAAGAGTGCCTTGGGGCATATTCGTCTGCCGAATAGGGATGCGAGGTTTGCTGCCTACGAATAAATTAAAATCACGGTGTAATTTTCCTGAAAATGGCACACAGTGGCCTGTTCTTGCACGTCGCGCCGCGGGTGAAGGGGACGGCGCATTGCAGCGGTCTCATTGCGGGTTGTCGCGCGCGGAACCGCGTTCATAACCAGGGCGGGTCCGCTGGATTGGGAGCCGCGAAACCTCTGCAGCAAAACGAGCGGCACGAACGCGCCAACGGCCGGGCAGCGTCGCCAACCCCTCGCCCGTGTTTACGCGAGCGAGCGAGCGAGCGCGCGCGCCTGCGAACTTTTTTTGTGTTACGCCGTTCGCCTCGAGAGCGTGAGTGGAGCTGCGACGCAATCGCGGGGTGTGAGCGGCGTGGGCCGCTGAGTGCGCCCCGCGTGTGAGGGCGGCAGGATAATCCGTCTCGTGCCTCCCACAGTCACCGTGTTGGGTTCATGCAATCGAGCCGCATGAGAAGAAGAAGAAGATATTTAAATTGCGTTAGATTTGGATTAAAATCGCAATCCGCAGCTGCCGTGGGTAATTTGCAAATCCCGTGGCGGATGAATCGGATCCACGCCTTGATATGCGACAAGCTCAGGCGCAAGTGTGTGCGAGTGCGTGTGAGAATGCGTGAGTGTGTGTGAGAGTGTGTGAGTGTGTGGGTGTGTGTGTTTGTGCGTGTGAGATTATTTAACATCTATTTTTCGACCACGTAGTTCGTGAAGCCTTCAATCGCTGTGCCGGAGGAATTTCCATCTGGTACAGATACAATGGGAGGCTGATCGATGCCCGGGTGCGGTCAAGGGATGGCTCCCTATTGCTCAACCATGTTATGTATGCCGATGATCTGGTAATTGCTGCTCACTCAGAGGAGGAGTTGGAGGCGCTGCTGCTGAACCTGGAGCTTGCCACTAAGAGATGGGGACTTACCATCAGCCCCACAATAACTAAGCACCTGCTTGGGTATTTTTTACCATCGGACACTCCACCGCCACAACTCCCCATTGGTGACAGGGCAATTGTGGAGAGAGTGGAGAGTTACCCATACCTGGGCAGTGTGCTCATGACCGGCTCTAGTTTGACAGCGTTCGACACTTCACGTGGCCTCAACGTGCACATAGCCTGGCACAAGCGTCGTGGTGACGTCACCGCCACTTAGTGGCGAATGGCGGTTGTTGTTGTTGTGCGATTCCGTGTTTGTGTATAAACGTGCATGTGTGTTTGTCTTTGAGCGTGAGAGAGTGTGCGCATTTGAGTTGGAAGAGGTAGTGTAGTGGTTAGCGTACTATGCTACGAACCCGCCGAGCCCAGTTCAATCCCTGCTCACGACCAATAACATTGGCGGATATTCGAACCTGTCCTGGGTCTCCGCGAGTTCAACTTAGCCTCAAAGGAGTACCTGGAGCAGTGTGTAAACATCAGCACTGGGGAGATAAAGGCGGCCGGCCTTAATCGGTGCTCACTAACCGCACTTGCTCCAGCAATCTGGTAAAGGCTATATGGGGGATATTTTTTATTTTACTCTGTATAAAATAACAACTTCTGGGGCATTCCCTTGAATAGTGCACCCGAAAACGTCCTGGCAACAATTGCTAATCATCTTGCTCGGCAAGCTGATGGGATGCTAGCAGAGCCTCATTCAGGCAGGGGTAGTCTTACGCAAATATCATAATGTGCGCCCGTGAGTTATAGACCGTGCTCACGTCTCGGTAACCTGAGTTTGATTGCAAGCCGTGATGATCGATTAGTGGCAAGTGGTATCGGAGCCCCCTCTAAGGGCGTCACATGGGCCGACTAAGCCTTTAAATGAGTAACCGGTGCAGTGTGTAGACATCGGCACTGGGGAGGCGACAGCAGCCAGGCACGGTGGGTGGTCACGCCATCTTCTCGTTGTTCCAATCCGACAGGATAGCGGCGCTCGCTCCATGCCCCGAGCGTGCGCGTGAGATGTGCAACGCTCTCTCGCTCAGTTTCTCAACCGAGCGATGGACCACAAGTTGGCACGACAGGTGTACAGTGTGCTTCAAAAGATTGTTAACACTTACATGGGGGCTATCAGTTTTAATGGACAAAGGACGGATAATACACTGTAACATGATTACAAATGTAATGTTAATAGCTTGAGAAAGTCAAAGAGTCTCCACTTGTTCGCCATCATTGTCAACACGTGGTCTCCAGAGCCCGAAGGCACATTTCTCGTGGTATTGTTGCAAATTTTTGAAGCACCTGTATTAACGTCTGTATCACGGTGGACGTCGAAGATCCCATTGTGGTAAAGGATAAGCCACGTGCGCCCGCCCTTCATCGTCCCAATGGGGCCACATTTGATCAATTACTCACAAACTGCTCTATTGGGAGAGTAAACAACCCAGGTGGCAACATCGGCCCACTTCTGGCAAACTAATTTCAACTTTTCAGGCCGGTGCTGCTGCAGATGATTTCGTGTCGCACAGGGACAGCTGTCACCGGAGGTGTCACCTTGTATGTATGTTGAACTTCTTCCTCCAACCGTGCAAATCAGAGGTGCGGGGGAAGGACAACAAACTAAACACACAAAAAAGCAGCAGGGAATTTCATTGTTTGAGATGAGGTCGAGGGCGCTTTGAGTTGTCGAGGCATTTTGTCAGCGCGGGGCACGCGAATCCTCCTCACCCGTTCCTCCCCCCGCCGTCGCGCAGCGTTTGTCCAACACCAAGATGCAGACGTCGCGGTTCATCACGGCCAACCTGCCATGCAACAAGTTCAAGAACCGGCTGGTGAACGTGATGCCGTACGAGAGCACGCGCGTCGCACTGCAGCCCATCCGTGGCCTCGAGGGCTCCGACTACATCAACGCCAGCTACATCGACGGATACCGGTGGGTGTGCCCCTCTCGATCTCACACCTGGGGATTAGAACTTGCTGTAACGTATGTACGTGTGCTGAACTTCTCCGCTCACCGTAACGTAGCCAACTGTGGCAATCGGAGACGATTCAAATCTCAAGTGGAATTGCCACCGGCGTCGTTATGTCGAGAATGTGTTCGGAAGAATGGATGAGCAGGGCGATTACGTCCTCCTTCCATCTGTCCCTCCGCCTAAAGAAGAAGAGATAACAGAAAAGGGAGAGACGTGATGTCCACTTATCTGTTTTAATCTATTTTGTTTCGTATGTCAAGTAACGATTATTACTGTGTAGTTTTTGCGTGCAAACTAGGACCCGTATTTTCAGGCGAGGATCCTTGCCTGTAACATCTAGCGGTTCACCAGGCACCGATTGAAGCAAGCTTGGCTCTGCTGATGAGACGCAGTGTGTCAAGACCAGCCCAGAGTATGCATGCACAGCATCAATGCCGCTGCAATTATGCACTCCCAAAAGACCATTAGGCCAATGGGTTGTGTAGGAAATACTTTTATAAAAAATTTGTATGAAGGCGACATAGTCTGCTTATCTATGAAATCATAAGTACATTGAGTACATTAAGTATTCTCACTGTTCTTATATGCAGCCAATGAAATATCATATGCTCATGTACCTAAGGTCAGATCTAATGAGCAAAGGCAGCAGAGGACACAGAGCCCTTGACCTCCTGACTCTGATTGGTCTCTCATCACCCAGAGCCGTGAAGAAGCAAGCGCAGATAAGAGTGCCCCCCCCACCCCCCCACTAAGAATCAGAGCCCCCTCCCCGACCAATTCTGCTCAAGCATCTTGTCTCTCCGGCATTTCGGCCAACTCCCTTCCGTGCACTCTCACTTCCTCCAGGAAGCCAGCCCCCCTTCACCCCAATGTCTCCCAACCCTCCACCGCTTCCAGATCCAGTAGCAGATCAACTTCAAGATCACATTCACCAATCTTTAAGATCCTCCATGGACTTTCCCCTGCCTACCTCTCGCACCCCATTTCACTCTATTCCCCTCCGCACACTCTCCGCTCCAGCAATCAATCCTTTCTTGTTGTCCTTCCCCCGCACCTTCGATTAGCACGGTTGGCTACGTACGGTTTGAAGTAAGTTCAACATGCGTACATTTATATCAAGGCCCCCGAGTTAGCCGTTGCTCTGTGGGGGAGGTTGCTCATTCTCCTCTGTGCACCCACAGTCTGGAACCTTCCATTCCCCCAGCCATCTGTGCGGCAGACTTCCTGTCCCCTGTTCAAGTCTAGGCTCAAGAAATACAATTTCGTTCCCCCCCCCCCCACTGCCTATGACTTACTTCCTTTGCCTCTCTATAAAAGAAATACGCTGTCTGTTTCTTCGGCAGGGCATTTCGAGATGCGGTCACATTTTTACAACGGTGTATAAATTTAAATTGTACCGCAGCGTACTGTGAGCAACGTAAATGCATCTTTCCATGAATGCCCCCCCCTCCCACCTATACGAGCGTATATAAAAACAAGCCTGGGCTTGTTGGTGATATGTGGTGTACAACAACAACAACAACAAAACCGGTCCATTATATTACACAATGGCTCTTTACAGGTCGCGAGGTGCTGTGTTTTTTTTCCATTGCTCAAAGTGGAGTTGTTTATGGACTTTTTGAAGGTCAAGGGCAGCCTGGGTGCTAGTTTATGCTCATCCAGCCTCAATAGAAGGGTTAAAGTGTGCAAACACACCTTTGTTCACGCAAAGTTTATTGTGTTTTCTCCGTAAAAAGGCATCCGGCAATGCCGGCTATTTATAATAGCCAGTTTCTTTGCCTAGGAAAGATCTGTAATTGAAACTTGGCTCCTGCTGCTGATGATATTGTGATTACTGCTTTGTAAAAGTGGCTTTTTGTGAAAGCTCCACCACAGGGGCACTTTGTGGGGAGGTGATGTTGGTCGGTCTTTAAGAAATTACATCGCACGGGTTGGCAACTAATGTTTGTGAAATTTCTAGCGGGTTTTTTTTTTTGCGGTGGGTGGTATGGTTGTTTTTTTTAGCTCTTGTGGTGGTGATACGCGAGTCATGAAAGATTCGACTGTTACGCATGCTCTCAGCCTGGCGAGATAAAACGTCGTGACTTACAAGCACCTTGGTAATCGCACGATGCTGAACACTTGTCTGCACACTTATCTTTGTGGAGATGTTAGTTCTGTAATTTTTACGGACCCTGTGCTCATGTGTGTGTGCGTGCACGTACGCACGTGTTTGCTTGTGGGGAGCGGTAGTGCCGCGGTTCGCTTGCCGCGCTTCGAACCTGGCATCCCGAGTTCGATTCCCGCTCACGGTCAACACCAGTGACGATTGTTTGAACTGCTCCTGGGCCTCCCCTAGGTCGACTCAGCCTCAAATGAGTACCTGATGCAGTGTGTAAACATCGCCACTGGGGAGACAAAGGCGGCCGGGCGTGAACTGGCCACCCACCCCCTCGTGTGCCGTGCCAGGCTTGATATGTGCTCGCTAACAGCACTTACCCCAGCAGTCTGTTAAAGGCTATACTGGGGGATCTTGTCTTTAAATGAGTAACTAGTGTGGTGTGTGAACATCGCCACGGGCTGACAGAGGTGGACAGGTGTGGTTCTGGCCACACCACCCCTTCGTGCCCCTTGCTGGCCTTCATAGGTGCTCGTGGGTGCTTCACAATCTTGTAGAAGGCTATACGGGGGATCTTTGTCTATGTGTTTGTGTGCGCGTGTGGGGAGCAGTTGCATAGCGTGTAATGCACCGTACTGAAATGCCAGCAACTTTGCCTCTCTTGGGCAGGTCTCTACGGTTGCCACCTGTCCTGGCTATCCTGATAATGTCCTCTTTTCTCGATGGCTGTCCTGGGAAATCTACACGTCTTCCCAGAACAATTCAAGCACAATTTTTTTTGTCAGTTAATAATACAGCACATAAGACTAGACAATGTTTAACCTGCAGTTTTCCCATCTTCCCATGTTGTGAGATATTTCCCTTGCCATAATATGTCCCGGATTTTGGCACCTCAGATGTGGCAACTCTACAAGCCCCCCCCCCCATAGCTGCAAAGGCCGAAATAAATAAATACAAAGTATGTATAACACAAAATAATTACATTTATTTGCCTATGGGCTTTCCAGACTGACGTTGATGAATGTTACAGAGTGATGAGACGGACGTTCATCTGTCTATGTGTTTGTCTCCGGGTGTTGAATCCCACAGGCAACAGGGCGCATACATCGCCACACAAGGTCCTCTCCCTGAAACGACGGAGGACTTCTGGAGGATGCTTTGGGAGCAGAACTCCACCATCGTGGTCATGCTGACTAAGCTTAGAGAGATGGGACGGGTACGGACACACACACGCACGCACAACAACAACCGCCATTCTCCACTACGTGGCGGTGACGTCACCACGGCGCTTGTGCCAGGCTCTGTGCGCTTTAAGGCCACGCGAATTGTCGAACGCCTGCTGGCAGGCGGTCACGGGACAGACCCCAGGTGCCACGGGTTGACTGACTGAGATGACACGTCCAAAAGACAGCCGCATGCACACCCTCACGCACACAGACACACGCAGACCCGTGTAAACTGGCGGACAATGTTTTGTCATCTACATCAACTGTTGACGTGCAACCGTGTTTTGCAACCACGATTAAACAACTGTGAATTCAAAACGTCTAATTTAACCTTTCCTTTTGGTAATGTTGATTTCTCTATTCTGTTGTTTCCTTCAAGTTTCCGTACAGTTCAGCTTGGTCAGCCGTCATTTTTTGTAACCTCTGCCGACTCCAGCTCGGGGGGCTGTAAACCTGCAGGAAAGGGAGCCCCATGACTCGCCGAATGTTTCCAGCTGCAAGTCAAACGTCTGCGTCTGTGTCGCTGGCCACTCGGTGGTTTGGCCTTTTTTAGGTCCTTCGCTTAGCGAACTGTGATTAAAGGATGCAGCGTCTCACCTCAGCCAACCGCGGTCCACGTACCTGGAGACCCGCGCAGCTGCACAAGTTTAGTTTCGGTTTATTTTGAAGTACCCTGTGAGTTCAGAAGCTCTTTCGTCGGGTTTCATCAATAAAAAAACACACACCGTTTCCGTGAAAGACGTAAGAGAGAAAAACGTATGAAGAATTCAAATGAATAAATAAAAAAAAGGTAAGAAATTATATGATTTTAAAAATGTATCTTTTAAAAGTTTTGAGCGAAGTAAGGAATAAAAAAGGTGCAAGATTAGGTGTAAAAAGTGCCAGTGGTAAAACACACCATCCACAAGTATTCACCGCACACGGACACACGGACACGCATGCCACCCAACTGAACCACAAATTCTGTATGAATGTCTGTTGAACCTTGTAAATACTCTACGTAGCCAGCCGTGATAAAATGAAGCCACAGTGGCGAGATGTTATTTGCCTTGCCTGGAATGCAAGAGGTCGTGGGTTCAATCCTGACCTCCGGGTCCTCCTGTTTTTCCCTACACATTTAGAAACATGCGCTTCAAGTATTTGGCTACTATAAATGTCCACGTGGTGAGCCCCTTTGTTGAGCAATCATTTGTGGCCAGGTCGCTTCTGAACACGAGCTATAGAGCTCAGTGGGCCTTACCTGGTAAAGTAAATCTAGTTTAGTTCATAATTTAAGATCGCAAAGATCCCTTCCCTGCTGTCTGTGCGCCATCAATGAGTTTATCCGGCGGGTTCGTATTACCTGGTGAAATAAAAAATAAAATGTTTAAGTTTAAATGGGTGCAAATTAAGGTGTGAGTGCATACTCTTAGTTCTTTCGGTAAAGTCACGTAGGTAAAAAATGAAATAAAAATTAATAAAAATAAAACAATGATTTTCATTCTTTTATTTAATTAATAAAAATAAAACAATGATTTTCATTGTTTTATTTTTTTTAATTTTTATTTCATTTTTTACCCACGTGACTTTACCGAAAGAACTAAGAGTATCAATCCTTGCAGTCACGAAAGCTTCAAATCTACAAGGTGTGAGTGCAGCATGTCACCCTGCCGTGCCCCCACCACCCCCCACCTCCTGCCCGTAGGAGAAGTGCCACCAGTACTGGCCGGCGGAGCGCTCGGCGCGCTACCAGTACTTCGTGGTGGACCCCATGGCCGAGTACAACATGCCGCAGTACGTCCTGCGCGAGTTCAAGGTCACCGACGCCAGGGTGAGTTCGTCGTTCCTTCTCGACCGCTTCGCCGTTTTGGGCCGTTGGAGCCACGACCGTTGCCTTCAAGCGGGGTGGTCTTTTCCGCTTCTCTCTGTCCGTCGTTGGGTCTTGCAACCGAGGCGGCTTCCGTTCCCGTCCTGTCATTGATGTTTGATGTCCATTCGGATTCTGGCACCTTCCAATGCTCCCTCCAGCCACCGTCCTTTGCAATATTTCAGACATGCGACCAGGAAGAACGGTCACTCTCTGCAGTTTCCTCTACTTGACCTGACTCAGTAAGCCTGGATTATTTGAACGTGTCTATTCCTTCCAGGACTACCCGAATGATTGCATTGCTCCTTCCAAGACATTTTTATGAATTCCCCAGAAGGCTTTCCTTTCAAAGGCAGTGGTTATCATTTCGCAGTTTGCTTTGCCAAGGGAGGAGGTACCCACTTTCTCGATGTCAGTTGCTATTGTTTTATTGAGCCATGAGGACACATCCCACTGGTGGTGACAGAGTCAACGGCGTATTCTTGCAAAGCGTGTAATTAGTTACTCGCGCCCTCACTCCTTCTCCACAGCGATGTGATGATATTGTCACTACTTATGGTCGTAATTAGAATTTTAAAACGTATTATTATTTTTGTGGACGGTTTTGGAATTTCATGTCATTTTTTTGTTTCATGATTGAAAGCTAAAATTTCGCATCACACATAGCCAACCGTGCTAAGCGGATGTGCGTGGGAAGGACAATGAATTAAACGCAAAATAAAAATTACTCTTAATGTAAGCATGAATGATTGGCTTTAATGTAATACACTAACTGGTTACAAGTTAGTCAACTCACGCAAACACATTTTTGCGAGTGTAGGAAAAAAAACAATTTTTATTCACGTAAAAGCCACGGTCACACCCCTTGCTTCGCCGCAGAAACCTGGGATCCATCTCTTCATTCCCCCATCCCACCCTTACCCCCCCCCCCGCTACCAGGACGGACAGTCACGTACCGTGCGTCAGTTCCAGTTCACGGACTGGCCCGAGCAGGGCGTGCCCAAGTCGGGCGAGGGCTTCATCGACTTTATCGGCCAGGTGCACAAGACCAAGGAGCAGTTTGGCCAGGATGGGCCCATCACCGTGCACTGCAGGTGACCGCTCGCGACCGGTCTCTCCCCCCCCTCCCCCCCCGGGCCCACTGTTCATCATCACCACCGTCATTTATTATTCATACCGCACCTGGTTGTAATGGGTTAGGCGCAGTGGACTTGCAATCCAGAGGGTCTCGCCGGTTCAAATCGATCTCTCAGCGCAGCGGTTGAAAGGAGGGTGCAAGTTTTTGTTTTAACTCGCCCACCCCCACCCACCCCTCACAACCAACACCACCACTGTCCACCCAGCAATGTCATTGGGTCCGAAGCAGTTAAGTCCATCGGCATGTTGCGTGTGAATCGGTAATGGGTGGCTTCTCTGACCTCTTACAAGATATCTGGCCAACGTGGAAAAGGGGGCCAAAATACCCTGGGAATAGATGGGCCCTCAAGTTGAGGCCCTGCCTTTGTAAATAAAGCTTGGTGCTGGCAACACCGCTGCTACTGCTGAGGCTGCTGCTGCTACTGATGATCTTCATGATCACATTCCACCCCTCATCATAAATATGATTTATTATTTATACCCCACCTCCAAAGGGATGTTGCTGTAGGGTGTATTGGTTTTTAACACTGGACATGCACATCCATTGATCATATCGATCATGATGATGATGATGTCACTGCTGCTGCTTTTGCCGATAATGATTTTGGTAACGCTGCTGCAGTTGCTGGTGACGATGATGTGCAGTAGACTACGATGATGCTGTATCTAGAACTTCTTTCGCACCGTGCAAAGCCAAACATGATAATCGGAGTTGTGGGGAAAGGACAACAAATTAAACACAATAATCAGTTGTAAAGAAAGTAGTTAATCAGTCCTGATGCAAAAGTGCCTAGCTCCAGTACCTTCCTAATATCAGATGGAAGAACGTTCCAGGAAGCATCTGAACGCACGCGATGCCGTGACCGTCTTTGTTCCATGGCTGGATAACGACGGCGATGATGGCGATGACGACGGCGATGATGGCGATGATGACTATCATGATGATGGTGACACACGATGATAATGATGACGACGATGATGATTGCGACGATGATGATTGATGATAAAGATTATGATTGATGACGACGATGGTTACACACGATGATGATGATTTATGACGATGATGATAACGACAATGACGATGGTGACGATGACGATTTTGATGACGATGGTGGCGATGATGACTATCATGATGATGGTGACACACGATGATGATGACGACAACGATGATTGCGAAGATGATGATTGATGACAAAGATGATGATCGCTGACAACGACGATGATGACGACGATGGTTACACACGATGATGATTTTTGACGATGATGATAACGACAATGACGACAACGACAATGACGATGGCGACGACGTCGACGTCGATGGTGGCGCGGTTGAGGGACGGGTCTGTCGTGTGCGCGTGCCCCCTGACAGCGCTGGCGTGGGACGGACGGGCGTGTTCGTGACGCTGAGCATCGTGCTCGAACGCATGCGCTACGAGGGGACCGTCGACGTGTTCCAGACGGTGAAGATGCTGCGCACGCAGCGCGCCGCCATGATACAGACCGAGGTGAGGCCTTCCCCAGCGGCACCGCTCACGGCCCGCGGCGTCGCAACGGTCACACCTGGAAGGTTCTGTGGTCAAGGTTTTCAAATCTACGTTACGTAAGAAAAAGTAATTTGTCCCACCCCGGGTCGTTCCGTCAGTCTGCCGTTCACAAGGGCTCGCTGGGAGAGCAGCTTTCTCGCGCTCACCGAGGTTGACGGATTATTGCGAATTGGAATTAAGCCAGAGACCCGAGGTGTTGATGACGAGCAATGTGTAACTTTTGTGGCCTTTAGGCCTTTTGTCAAAATGAGTTGTCGCCCTAAATATATTTCACCGTGCTCAATCTCATCAAGGCAAGAGCTAAGCAGGGTTGAACCGCGGCTGTGTCTGGATGGGCGATCGCCATGCACAAGGTTTGTCCGTACGGCTGGCAGGACTGCATGGAGAGCAGCAGAGGGCAATGTAGGCAAAAAAAAATGGTGGTAGAGTACCACTTTTGGAACCTGCTTTGCCAGTAGCAAAATATGATTATTGATTTTTTATCCTTTGGTCTGGCAACAAAACTGACACCTTTTTTTACAAGGAGTCATGTTTGCATTGACCACAATACCTGCGGTCGGAATGCAAACAAAAAAACACAACTTTGATAATGTATGCACTGCTCTAAGAAAAGCTGTCTCGGGTGTGGACCAATCAATTTCAAGGACAGTGCATATATTATCAGAGTTGTGTTTTTTTGTTTGCATTCCGACCGCAGGTACTGGGTCAATGCAAACATGACTCCTTGTAAAAAAAAGGTGTCAGTATTGTTGCCAGATAAACTACTAGACTTCTACTATTTGGTTCTTTCGGTAAAGTCATGTAGAAAGAAATAAAATCAAATAATAATAGAATACGACGTTTCGATTGCAACACAAGTAGTCGTCATTGATTGCTTGTGTTGCAATCGAAACAGTCGAGGTTCGTGACTGCAGGAAACACATTCCTGAAGAGGGAGCTGGTAGGAACGTTGGGTTGCTCGGTCAATGGCCAGGGTCAACGGCGGCGTGGTGTATTCCGCAAATATGCCCGACTGTGAGGGTGGGCACAAGCCGGCGTGAGTAGGTTAAACGTTGAGTTTTATAAGGGCACCACGGGGTGACCAGCCCCTCCCCACCCAGCCCCACACCTCCCACCCCCACCCAGCCCCCACCCTCCCCACCCAGCCCTCCCCACCCTCCCCACCCTCTCCTCCCCACCCAGCCCCACCCTCCCCACCCAGCCCATCCTCCCCACCCAGCCCCTCCCTGCACGACGGACACAATAATCCCCTGTGGGCTGGTGTAACCAGGAGGTTCCTACCAGTATTAAGCTTTGAATCTACTATACTTCTATGCGCCCACATCTATATTCTCTTCCCTTCTCCAACACCGCACCAATCAGTAAGTTGGTATGGTCAAGTAGCTCCACCCGCCCCCCACCACCACCACGACCTGCACAGTGTGGAGAGCCCCTCTTCCAGCAGTGAAGTGACACAAAGGGGTAGGGGGTGATGTACAAGGGGGTGATGTGCAACGGGGTGATGTACGAGGGGGTGATGTACAGGCATAGGTAGTGATGGGCCAGGCAAAGGACAGCATGTGCTGGATCAGGAGCCCTGGGTGGAGGACGCCAGGTGGAGGTTTGTGCAATCACCGGTACAATAAAGAGGCAGGGGTCACAGGGGCAAAGTTTACTCGGCCCCAATACGCGATGACGTATTCTGGGTCGAGGGAGGTGAGGCGCAGGCTGCTCCTGGGTTGCCGTACACGTGGAGGAAGATGTTGAGTGAGTAGGTTCTGGGTGATGGCTGCGAGGCACATGATGCTGCGGTGACAAAAGATGCGTAGTTGTCAAAATCTAAGGAATGAAGGAGGCTGCTCTGGCAGATCCATGATGGGGCTGTGGGGGGCGATGGGGGGTGACTACCCTCCGCTCCCCCTCCCCCCCCACCGCTCCTTCCGTTGAGACCCCGAAACTTGGTATTTTATTGATATTTATCAGACAGATAATATTGAATGTATTTCTGTATGATTATTCACGTAGGCCCAATATCAAAAGTATTACATGTTGGGCAGTGTTTGAATAATGAAGCTGGTACAATAGGTTTGACGGCGGGGGGAGGGGGGTATGTTGAACTTCTTTCGCACCGCGCATAGCCCCAACCATGCTGATCGGAGGTGCGGGGGAAGGACAACAATTTAAGCACAAAAAGCGGTTCTAGACAAATGAGCTCCCACTCTAGAAGTAAAAGTTCAAAGCTCCGGTGGCTTCCTAATGTCGGAAAAAAGAGCGTTCCAGACGGCTGCAGAAGAGCATCTGGAAGTGCGCGATGTGGTGACCACCGTCTTTGTTCGGTGACTGCCAAAAATCCGCTGCGAGGATGACCGGAGTTCGCGGGATGGGTTTTATGCTCCTTACTGATGGCGCTCGGCACTTTGCACTGTGAGTAATCGCCTGCCTGTTGTTGTTGGCCATCTCTGCCGCCCCGCTCTCTCTCTTTCTCACCTCTCTGTGCGACATCGAACAGGACCAGTATCAGTTCTGCTACCAGGCGGCCCTGGAATACCTGGGCAGCTTCGACCACTACGCCATGTGAGAGCGTCAGCGGCGCGATGGACTCGGAGGTGCCTCGCGCGCCCGTCCCGGATTCGCCGTCTCAAACGAGCCGACGCTCGCGACGATGGAGTCGGAGTTGTACTGTTGGTCGGGGGTGGGGGGGGTGACTGGGCCGGGCCGGGTCGGGCCGGCGGCTTTGGGCGTGCAGGAGGAGGAGGTGGCGGCGGCGGGGGCAGCTGTGGAAATTCACCGCGGGGAGCTGCCCTGCAATTTACTCCGAGCGCCTCTCGCAGCACCATCCCTGGCCCCTCGCCACCCTTCAACAACAGACAGGAGTGATGCAGCAACAGCAGCAACAGCAGCAGTAGCAAGAGGTTTTGTTTTCATATTCGTCCCGTCTGTACGTTTCGTCCGTTCGTCTGTTTCGTTTTAAAAAAAAAGGTTTTTTTTTTGGGGGGGGGGGGGGCAGGGGATGGTGGGAGGAGGTTGTGGGGGGGGGCGTTATCGTGAAGATTTCGTAACAAACAAAAACCTCTTGAACCAAAAAAACTGCGGAGAACCTTTGGCGGCCGAGATTTTGTGGTGATTACCTCAGAACGGTCACACAAGCGGCTGCGATGGGGGGGGGCGGGGTGGTGATGGTGATGGTGACCGAAGCGGCGGCAGGAGGCGGTGGCGGTGAAGGTCGAGCGGGAACTGCGCGCCTCCCCAACTCCCGCCGCTCCGAGGTTCTAGTGGGGATCCCGGCGAGGAAGAGCCGGTCGCTGAGCTGCCCCACCGCTTTCAAGACGCCCGTTAAGCCGAGGAGGGGATGAGGAGGACACGTGGTGGGGCATGCGGACGTTGTGGTGGCGCCGGTGGTGGTGGCGGTGGTGACGGTGGTGGTGGTGGAGGGGTCAAAGGCGGTGGGGGGGGTGAGGATAAGCACCTCGCTGTTCATTAAAACCACGACACATGGGGACACACACACCGGTTCGCACACACACACATAAACTAATGTATAGAGAGACTTAATTTTTCAGCCATTAATGTATGTAACTGTAATGTATAAATAATACAGTAATGTATGTCCCCCCTGATTTAAAAAAAAAACAAAACACAATGCTGTCCGATAGACCGCTGGTGGTGGTGGTGACAGGCGGATGGGCTCTTGGTGTGCGTGCGTGCGTGTGTACGTTTATTTCACGTCGAGCTTCGTATTATTTTTTTTTAAACGTGTGCTATGGTTCACGGTCGCTCCACGGGGAAAAACAAATATGCGTTAGTCGACGGCGAACCTGACAATCCTCCGGAGCAGGAGTACGGTACAGCGTCCCTGTCTCTCGCTCGCCAGCCCTGCCCTGCGCTCTCCGCACAGCGCTCACCACCGTAGTGGCTCTGCAGGGAGATCGATGAGGGTAAGGGCAGTGGGTACCCCCCCCCCTCCTCTCTTGCCATGTCCGTGTGAGCACATTTCATCTGACCCTGTGGTGATGCCCGAGTCCAGAAGGGCGAACCTTCCAAACAAACCCTGCAGTTAATTCGTTGGCCGCGTAAGAATCGTGGCTCTGCACTTGTTTTATTTGCGATATATTCGTTGTTGGTGTACAACAGTTTTGTAGACAATCCCCAATAATCGCTGTTTGGCTGGTCCCCTCAAAAGCACCAAAAAAAATCTCCCCTCCGATGCTCATCTTTGATCGTACGTGACAATGTCGCTGCACGGTTAACTTAACAACAATTTTATTTGTTGGAATTTTGACCACTTAACGATATCTCCGTTCCTTCTGCTGGACCCAGAAGTCATTGAGCTGTGATCAGGCTGTGTCTATCCACTCGGTCCCAAAAGCATTCGCATATCCATGCAAAAGCGTGCGTGTGTGCCACAGAGGCTATGTATGGCCGCAAATACAAAAAAAAAGTCCGGTTGGGATGACCCCTCAACTTTTGGTGCGAAAGCCAAACACACAATTCTCTTCTAGTTGAACGTTTCCTGAGCAGCTCATTGAACTTTATTCTTTTCCTGACGAGCAGAGTGTGGCCCTCTGCGCTAGGCGCTACACCGCACCGCGCGTGTGGGCAAGGGCGATGCTCCTGTCCCGCATGCCGCCAATGAGACCACAAGTCCAGTGTCCACTCTTACCACTCAATGCATTTGGTGCGCGCGCGCGTGTGAGTTATCGCGTGGACCTGTTTAAACAAGAGCTAATTTTTTTTTATGACAAAGGTTATATATGTATGCTGTTCGGTTATACAAGTCAGCCTTACACCGCAGTGTTGTAGCCCACACACCCTGTAATGTGTATGAGCCAAGCTGGGTTTTTTTTGTATTGTAATAAAGTTCTGGATTCAAAAGCGTTTGCTGTAATGTCATTAAAGCGTCGTACGGCAACGAATGGCCTTGGCAGGATAAATGCATTTTAATATTTTGTTTTACATTTACCATCAGCTGGATTCTTGAATAGAAATTAAGCCAAGAATTAAACATTGCCCGCAAAGTGTTTGATTTGAAGCTTTCGTGACTGCAAGGATTCATACTCATAGTTCTTTCGGTAAAGTCACGTAGGTAAAAAATGAAATAAAAATTAATAAAAAATTAAATAATAAAATCACAGCCAGATTTGCAGCAAATCTGGCTGTGACGGTCCCACCTGATGACGGAGACTTGTGTTGCCTCCGAAACGTCGTGATTTTATTATTTTATTTTTTTATTCATTTTAATTTTATTTTTTACCTACGTGACTTTACCGAAAGAACTAAGAGTAAGAGCACAAAGTGTTTCCTGGATTAGCCGTAAAAACTGCCGGAGCAGCTGTTGTTAGCGAGAAGCCCGTCGTTCCTCCAGGGCAGCGGTGTGGTCAGTGCGGCACTTGCACAGCCGCCTTTGTCTCCCCAAGCCGCCATTCACATTCCGCGACCTGGTGTTCATTATTTAAGGCCGAATTGACCCGCGAGAGGTCCAGCCCAAGTTCAGGTACCACTTTGTCACGGTTGTTGTGAATGAACAGGAGTTGAACCTAGCTTTCTAGGACATAGAAGGCTGTGTAAACCGCAGTTGTGACTCTCCTAGTGTGTCTGTGTATGGTTTGTTTTTATGTGTGTATCCATGTGTCTGTGTGTGCTCGATGCGGGGAGCGGTAGTGTAGTGGTTAGCGAGTTGCACCACGAACCCAGCGACCCGAGTTCGATTCCCGTTCACGGTCAGCATCAGTAACGATTATCTGAAACGGTCCTGGGCCTCTCACTCGGTCGACTCAGCCTCAACATCGCCGTGGGAGACGAAAGCGGTCGGGGATGGTGCTGGCCAGTGGCCACCCACCCCCTCTTGTGCCGTGCCTGCCTTCGTAGGTGCTCGCTAACAGCACTTGCTGGTTGCAACTACCAGCGAAACGCCCGTACCCAATTATTGCATGTGCGTGGATTTGGTCTCGGACACACCGGTGTGCTGCAAAAGCTGTCGTAAACTGGCCACGTGTATCCACGTGGCAACTTTATTAGGTGGCTGTGTCGGGGGGTGGAGGGAAGGTTTACGACACATTTTAGTCGCGCTTCTTGAAGCAAAAACAAAATCAATCGACTATGAGCGTCTGTGAAAGGCTCTGTTGGAAATATTTGACTTCTGTCTTTGTGTTGTGTCTATGTATGAAAACGTTAGCCCCCTCCGCCCTCCGCCTCCCCCACACACACACCCACTTGAACGCAGAAAGTAATTTATCCATTCGTGTGATGAATGGCATGTGGGGTTTTTTGAGATCAGAAAAAAAGGCAAATTGGCAAGGAACGTGCGTGCGCGATTTTTGTGTCTAAATGTAAATGCCGGTGTGGGGGTCTCTCGCAAAGGGGGGGAGCATATGGAGCTGAGTGGACTTGCCGATGACTGGTACGAGTGGTGTCAAGATCGGCCTCTGTGCAGGTGGCTCTTGAAGGACGCTGCTGGGCAGTTGGAGGCAGTTGCCTTCCAACAACAACGGAGGGCAGAGGAGCGTCGCTCACAACAACAAGCGGAGCGCCGGGTGGCTAAAACAGCGAGTTGGCACAGTAGGGGGCACAGGTGGCGCATCGGCCAGTCGTCTCAGTCAGTCGACGCGTGGCACCTGGGTCTGTCTCGTGAACTCCTGCCAGCGGGCGTTCGACACTTCACGTGGCATTAACGTGCACATAGCCTGGCACAAGCGCCGTGGTGATGCCTCCCACCACTTAGTGGTGGATGGCGCTTGTTGTTGTTGTGAATCCGTGGACCCGTGCCTGGGCACGCTCCCAGAGCCATGCCCCCAATAGCTGTCATATTCTTGTACAGCGAAATGAGTTTTTAGGCTCATACGGCGCACAGCCGTTTCAATACGGGCAAACAATGTTTGTGTTTCTCCCTTGTGATGGGACTTTGTAGGACGAACTTTGAGACTTATACGGGCACGCCGTGACCAATAAGGTGTGAATTGGTCTGTAATAGGCGAGGACACTGGAAAAGGGGTTGACGGCTATGTGTGCCCCCCCCCCCCCGTACCGTCTTCTAAGGCAGCGGTCCCCAACCTTTATGGCACCAGGGACCGGTTTCGTTGTAGACAATTTTTTCACGGACGGGGGGGGGGTCATCATTGGGTCTTTCCCCCTTTTCAAAGAAGCTCTCCAGCGACGTTTGTTTTTTACT
Organism: Lethenteron reissneri; assembly: GCF_015708825.2. Taxonomy (NCBI): domain Eukaryota; kingdom Metazoa; phylum Chordata; class Hyperoartia; order Petromyzontiformes; family Petromyzontidae; genus Lethenteron; species Lethenteron reissneri. The sequence goes on from NC_083817.1 coordinate 4,306,584, forward strand.
TATTTAGGCTACTAGGGGTTAGCAGCTTGTGGGCTTACCATTTTGTGTTTCATAATAATTTCAACTTGAAATGCTCTGAAGAGCGACAGGCAAGCAAGAAGGAAGCCCACGCGGTGAGCTGGTGCCAACAAATGTCCCAGCTGTGGACTGCTCGAAATCAGCGGTCCCCAACCTTTTTGGCACCAGGGACCGATTTCGTTGTAGACAATTTTTTCACGGACCGGGGAGAGGGGGGGGGGGGTCATCATTGGGTATTTCCCCCTTTTCAAAGAAGCTCTCCATCGACGTTTGTTTTTTTTTACTCATGTTGGCTACTAGGGGTTAGCAGCTTGTGGGCTTACCAAGACTGACTGAGACAAGTGCGTAGTGCGGGAAAGAGGCGCGGATGAAAGTGGTAAATAATAAAATAACGAGGGCGAGCCACGCGCGGACTCACCGCTCTCCCCTCCTGCTGCTGTGCGGTCCGGTTCCTAACAGGCCACGGATCGGTACCGGTCCGCGGCCCGGGGGTTGTGGACCCCTGCAGTTGAATGGACACGCGCCAATGGCGCGCACGTGCCGCACGTTCTCGTGTTAGAGCCCATTTGCGTTAGCACACATTACGAATAAAAGCCCACGACGTTTTCTTTACACTCTTTTCTTTTCACGGTTGTATTTGCCAGCATGTTGGAGGGCCTGTTGCTTTGAGATGAGCGTTGTGTTTTGTGCGAGTGAGCGTCACAGCGAGGGCTGCCTTGCTGTGAAAATGACAACCGGTTTGCTGCTTCCTCGTTCTTTACGCAGTCGTCCACAACAACAACCACCAAAAAAAATGTGTAATCACATCACAGCGGCGTGTGAAGTTTCACACAAACAACCCTTGTCACGATGGCGATGTTTTTTTGTTGTTAAGTGCTCTAAACAGACGCGGGCGCGCGCGCTACTCGGCAAATAAATATTACATCACGTAAAATGTAACCGGTGCTAGGGGGTAGGGGGGGGGGGGGTAAAGGTCACTTGAAAAATGATGAAATCACCGGGCGTGCGCCCCCACACTCTTTTGTCACGTCTCAGAAGCCAAGCAGGCTTGAGCCTGAATTCAGTTACCGAAGAAGCGTCTCGTGCAGGCGGAGCAACGCACGCCAGACACCGTGGCCGAACGACACGCGGCACAATCCCAACGTACAACAAAAAAAACACAACCGGAGAGAGAATATTCTTTTGTCAAGGCTCCCTCTTTCTTCCCCCCTTCCAACCCAGCTTATATACATGCTCCAAGCACGTGTGCTGTTTCATTCAGACGCTGTCGCCTCGACAGACCTGGTTTTTACCTGAGGACGGCTACTTGCGTTGTGGCCGAAACGTCGTGAGAATTGTTTTATTATGTTGTATTTTTATTATTTTATTACTTTCCTTCTACGTGACTTTACCGAAAGAACCAAGAAGAGAATGAACTGTTTTCTGTTACTTCCTCCTTGATGAAGACACAACCAGTGAACCACTTGGTTCAAAACAACGACCCCCCCCCGAACTTCCACACCCTCCCCCCCCCCCACCGCCACCTTGGCATGACACATCCAGAAGCTCATTTTGCATGCAGACTGTCAGCTCAAGGGGCTGCAGTGGGCAACCTGGGTTAATTGCAAAACCCATTCCCTTGCCTCGTGGACACAGCATGGCCATTTTAAGCTTTAATGGGCCTCCTATTCCTTGCAGACATCACCATCCTTAATCAGTCAGCAATGCGAGAGAGAAAGAGAGAGCTGTATTTATTTGACAGGTTTCAAGTAAATATGGGATGCTGGGAAAATCTCCGAGGGAAAAGGGAGGGGAAATTAATAAATTCGAGCCTTGGTATGTGTTAGTACTAATATCCCAGAGAAGGGAACCCGACACTTTAGTGTTTTTATTCCGCATGTGTTGAGAGGAGACACAAGATGCAATTTTAAGGGCTGTGGATATGCCACTGGTGCAGGCCAGAAACAATCAAGGGAGCATCGAGGTTTATTTTATTTATTATTCATAAAAATATTTTATGGGTTAGATCGCATAAATGTAGACGTGTCGTAAACCTGCCTCCACCCGACACAGCCAATCGGTAAGGTTCGTCACGTGAACAAAACTTGATCATTACAGTAGTTATTACTTCAGCACACCGGTGTTTCGGAGAGTAAATCCACATTTACTATTTGAGTTAACGACGTCTCGCTGCTGATTAAAACCAGCGTCATCAGGCGATTGCCAATTCTCGCAATTTGCCAAGTCTATGACGAAAATACAAGAGTACAGGTTTATATGCAAGCCTATGTAAGTTTGGCTAAGTAAGTCTTGGCATCAATGTGTGTTAGTCCTTGGGTCTCTTATAAAAATAACTGTTTAAAACAATATTTATTTCACCAGGTATGGCCCACTGAGCTTTATAGCTCTTTTTCAGAAGCGACCTGGTCACAAATGATAGCCGAATGAAGTGGCTTATGTGGAAATTTATATCAGCCAAATCCTCTAAACGCATGCTCTTCAATGTGGACGGAATAACCAGAGGACCCGGAGAGAGAGAGAACACGCAAACTTAAAATATACATCTTCTTGGTTTTTTCGGTAAAGTCACGTAGAAGGGAAGTAATAAAATAATAAAAATAAAACATTGTGTTTTATTTTTATTAGAAGGGAAGTAATAAAATAATAAAAATAAAACATTGTGTTTTATTTTTATTATTTTATTACTTCCCTTCTACGTGACTTTACCGAAAGAACCAAGAAGATGAATCCCTGCAGTCACGAAAGCTTTAAATCGAAAATTAAAATATACAGCAGGCGTCAGGGTCGGGATCGAACCCAAGACCACCTGCATACCCAGCCGAAGCATTTTAACATCTCCGAGCCACCGTGACGCCCCTGGCTGCGGATGTTGAAGTAAGGACAGCTGGATGTGACTCGGGGAGATGCACACAACAAAAGTACCACAAGCGAAATGCTGACCACGCGAAATAATGGGACTTGGAAGAAGACGACGCAAGCCAACGGTGCGCTGGTGCCGTCACGGCGAACTCAGCGGCGTGGTGCCGGGCACACATGCGAGGCTGGATGATCGCGGTTAAGCGGCGATGACCGGCGGCTACGATTGGGAGGCCCCACAGCCCAGCGTGTGACGGGGGATGGTGGCGGGGGTATCAGTGCAAGGGAGGCGCGCGAGCACAATTACAGGCGAGCTGGCGCTGGCTTTGGTAATTAGCCTACCGCTGGCAGGGAGCTCCCGGAGGTATCACGCTTTGCCCTGAAAATAACTCGAATCGCACAGCTCTAGAATGCACCCCACGTGTATGTATGCACGTGTGTGTGCGCATTACGGATGGGGAGTGGTGGCGCAGTGGTTAGCGCGCTGTGCTGAGAACCCGGCTGACCCGAGAGTTTAATTCCCGCTCACAACCAACATCGACGATGGATAATTGAACCTGGTGTGGTGTTTCAGCGTCAGAATTGGGGAGGCAAAGGTGGCCGGGAGTGTTGCTGCGTCACATAACTGCCCCAACAATCGATTAATGGCTGCATAGGGGGATCTTCGTCTCGTCTTAGTGTTTGGGATGAGTTTCAGATTTAATTAAAAAAAATGTATTCCCAATTTTGGAATTTCGTATTTTTGGGATTAGAATGTGTTGATTGAATAATTGTCATTTGTTCATGCACTAAATTCCAATTGTTAAAGAATTCGATATCAAGTGTGCATTTTGTGTTTCGTAATAATTTCAACTTGAAATGCTCTGAAGAGCGACAGGCAAGCAAGAAGGAAGCCCACGCGGTGAGCTGGTGCCAACAAATGTCCCAGCTGTGGAGTGCTCGAAATCAGCGGTCCCCAACCTTTTTGGCACCAGGGACCGGTTTCGTGGAAGACAATTTTTTCACGGACGGGGGGGGGGGGGGGTCATCATCATTGGGTCTTTCCCCTTTTTCAAATAATCTCTCCAGCGACGTTTGTTTTTTTTACTTATTTTGGCTCGGGGTTAGCAGCTTGTGGGCTCACCAAAACTGTGACTGAGACAAATGCGCAGTGAGGGAAGGAGGCGCGGACGGAAGTGGTAAATAATAAAATAACGGGCGGGCCACATGCGGACTCACCGCTCTCACCTCCTGCTGCTCTGCGGCCCGGTTCCTAACAGGCCACGGACCAGTACCGGTCCACGGCCCGGGAGTTGGGGACCCCTGCTCCAAATGACGAATCTTTTAGCCCATCAAGGACGAGTGTTTGTCCATGTGCGAGGGATGCGGAGCACCCGGAGAAAGCCCCCGCGTGGAAGGTGGCAACACTCGTATCCCGTACATGTGTAAAAGATGCATACCTATCAACCCATAGGGTTTACCCGTATTATTGTGCAGGTAAATTGAGTTTCCGGGTCCATACGGCGGACAGACGTTTCAATGCGGGCAAAGAAAGTGTATTTTTCTCCCTTGTGATGGGACTTTGTAGGATGAACGTTGATATGTATGAGGGTACCGGGTGACCAATACGGTCTGAATTGGTCTGTAATAAGGTAGGCAGCACTGATAAGGTATTCACAGGTATGCAGATGGGTGTTCATATTGACCGTACCACCTCTTGGCAGGCCAGAGTTAGGGCACTTCGATGCCGTCGGGAAGGGAGTTTGACAACATTCGCGCGACCAACGCAACAACCCTCGTAGCCCCTCCCCTCCAGTGCTTGGATTACAGTCCACGTGCAGCGAACACCACCGAACCGTTCAGTTGAAAAGGTTTCATCAGCACAAAAGTTAATGCAAACATTTTACATGTTTACATAATTTAATCAAAGTGAGGTAAATGTAACGACACGAAAAAGCAGATTAATACCAAACGTTGTAAATCATCCAAAATGTCATGTATTGCCCCTAATTTTTCGGGACTTTCGGATTCGTCAGAATGCATATAGGGTGTTGTATACGGTTGCGAAGCTGTGTATGTGCAAATCGTGTGCTGTGACATACCCTATAGTTGAAATAAAATGCGAGCCTTTTTGCAAATTCGAAGATATCACTATGATGTAATTTTGTTGAAAATGCTACACGAATTATGAATGTAGTAAATCGGCTTGGTGAGCACTAAAGCGCATTATTACATTTTGGTCAATAGCTATTTTTGTTCATTTATTTTACGAAAAATATTTCCAACGTATTTGTGCTAATTAAACGTATTTAATAACCAACAGTGGGATGTTTTGAAACCAAGACATAGCGACCTGTTATTTTTCAAGATATTTTTTACAAAATCAAATGTCCTCAGTCTATTTCAGAACCCCATTCCCCCCCAATTCCTTTATATAAAAAAAAACAGGGCATTATTTTTCCAGAACAAGCTAACATTTTAAGAATAACTGTATATACAGACTGAATGTGGGGGACCGGTGATGCAGTCGCCAACTTATGCTCACCAGTGGTGAAGTATGGTCTAGCAATCCCCAAGGATAACAAAAAGCACGAGAGGGCTTCATCGAGCAGTGGATTGACAGTCTGCAATTTCTTTTTAAATTATACCATATCAGGGTTCATTAATCCGCTCTTTTGGTGATCCTATTTTGTGAAAGGCTCCAATCTCATCGTCTACAAGATTCTTACAAGGCAGACGGCAATCCAAACACAGCCTCTGATGACAAATAAAACCCTGCAATTTTCTTGGCATAGTGGGCTCTTAAGCGCTCACAAAGCAATGCCGGCCAGCAGACTGCGCTCGGCACAATGGGTCTCGCACACAATGGCACGGGGCTTTTTTCTCTTTTCTACCACTCGGAATGGCAGGCGAAGCATGGGAGTCTTCGGTGACCTGGAGTCCCGTGGGGTTGAGCCCTCACGAGCTCGACAGAACTCGGCACACTACAATTTGGACAGATACGTCACTGTAACGTTTCAGGGACATCTTAACAAGCACCTACTTTTTTCGAGGTTGAGGGGAAAAAAAAGAGCATGGAAGTGTAACAGCGTGCACATTTGTGACAGCACTGCCAGTTTGATAACGTTGAGAACATGTTTTCACACAAGTGTTTCGTATCAAGTTCACTGTAGCGCAAGGTTTTCACTATTTTTTTTATCCGTTGCCAAGCACAGGGACAGATTCGAAATCCCAAAACGGCGGCCAGCAATACAACAGGAGTAAGAGAGTTAGTTTCTTTCATTGAGCAAGGTTATGAAGAACTTGGGGAAAAAGGACAATGGTATGGAACATTCCAAAGTCGAGCAGTACGAGGAAATAAGCAATTGTGACCTGGCAGTTTGTATAACTTATTTTGCATCATACGTAGCCAACTGTGCCAATCGGAGGTGTGGGGCGAAGGACAACACATTTCATACAAAAATAAGTTCTAAAGAAATGAGTTCTCAATTCAGGCAGTGTGGCAATTGAACAACGAATGGATGGCATGACAGTCAGACCTACTCAACGTGGGTAGAGGCGTTAATGAGTGTGGTGCCACTAATTTAGAAATTTGCATCGAAGGTACGATGGCAAGTAGCTCCTACTTACAAAGACCAATACAAAACTGTTAAATGTGAAGCCAACATATCATCTTTATTAACACAGACATGTATTAAATAGGAAAGAAATTGCCATGTGGAATTTAAACAATATTACCAATCACATAGTAGTTATTTTTACACGTGGATGGGAAGAATGTCGCAATTTTTACAAGCCGAATAAGACAATGGTAATCGTACGTCCAAGGTTGCACATACCCTTTTTAACGTCTTTCCCACCAGTATTCACACGAGACCCCTGGATAAAATGCTCAACGTTATAAAAGACACTACACAATTTCAATATGCACGTTTATCAATGAACCTTGGATTTCAGAATAGCCTTCAAAGATTTCATTAACAAGAAAAAAATGTACAAAAAGCATGCTCTACTGGGTCAAAGTAAAAAAGACTAGCTCAGCCAATTCATAAGTGCTTTTTCACGTGGGTTAAAACACTTTGGAACCAGACTTTGTTTTAATCTTTTTTAAATATTCCTTATGGGCAACGCTCTTTCCTGTTTGGAAAAGTTACGTTGAAAAAGCCTCCATTTCTACAATTGCTCTTTGCCAAATCAAGCTCTTAAAATTGAAGGGATGGAAAATTACACGTGCAATTACTATAATTAACAAATCTACATAAGTCGTTCTAAATAAAATACCAATATTCTGGTTAACGAAAAAATATGCAAACAAATTTAAATAAGCTTGGCCATGTACACAAAGTTCCCAAAAATGTGTAGTCAATTTTGACACGAGTTGTTTTCCTATATTACAATCCACACGTTCCAAATGTACCAATAAACTCATTCACACATGGACAGTTCAGTATTAAAGCTCAAACTGTGCGTAGGTACAATGCGAAGAGTTTTCAAATATTGAGAAATATGCCAGTGTAAAAACCCAGTCGTGAGTTTCTGACCATCTCAAAATCAGGGATTTCTTTTAAGGATAAAACCAAAACAATGCAGGTTGAAAAACATGGTATTTTCAGCCTACATTCTGTAATGTTACATTCTGCAAATACTATGTTACATGAAAAAACCTTAATACATGAGAAAAATAAAACACGTGAGAGTTAACTTTCTTTTGAAAAAAATAAGATGTACTGTAAATAAGGTTTAACACATTATACAGGGTGGAACTATACACGCAATCTGACATTGTTTCAATTGCAGAGCATACTGAAGTAAAGATGACAATTGCATTTCTAAACATGTTCCAAAAAAATGTGCACTGTAATAAACAGAAGCTAATGTATCAATACATTCACACAAAATGCACCTATGTGCAAGAACATTTGTACAATATAAATTTACATCCCAAAACAACGTATTAAGTATAAAGGGGCTACAGAGAGGAGACATCTTTTACAGCTTTCCGTCTGACATTGTCTTGGCAACCAAGAGGGAACAAGTGGATGGTAGACGTATAGAGGTCAGGGGCTTTTATACAAGGCTCTTTCGATGCCTGAGAATTGGGGCAAACATGACGTAACGGCAATGTGCATGTCCTCCAAATCAAAGAAAAGGTCTAAAGCCTCTGCAGTTTAAAAAATAATTTGGATGTTGCATGATGACCTCCTCCAGAAAGATGTGTGAATATTTGTTGAATTTTTTTTTTTAGATTTTGATTACTGGCCTGGGGTAAAATTTAATTGCCCAGGCTAGGGTCCCGGGCGTGGCTGGCCAGGGAAGGCCTGCTCGAGGAATGAGCGATAGGCCGTGTGTTCCACGTAGTCCTCGGAGTACTTGGGGTTGAGCACACGTTGTCGCTTCGAGTCCTGCGCCACCATCTTGCCGTAAAAGACGTCGTCATATCGCATGTCCGAAGCCTGCGACTGTATGCACGCCAACAGAGAGATATAATACCACATGTTTAGCATCATACACTGTCGGTACAAGTGTTGTTAATGAGCACTTTACGGATTACAAACTACACAAAGGAGTGTTGTGGCCAAAACCATACCTGGCTGCTATTTGTCTCTTTCGTGCCGATTTGCAAATTGCGACGTGTACTCATTTGAAGGCGAGATGACCGAGATGTGCCCCATGATTAATTGGCGCTAAAGTTGTCTATGGTAAAGAATCAAACTGCATTTGCTGGGTTTGAAAGGTGGTGTGCAAACCACTGCACAATCAATCACCCAGGCACGTGAGTTTTCTAAAAAAAACGTGTTTTTCTGCACAAACACCTTTAAAAGGTAATCCAGAAAAGGACATTGCTGGACAACTGCAAATTATACAACTTATCACAGGCTTTCATGGAAAATGTCATTAAATAAAAACACTTATATTGTGACTGCTGAGTGTCTGCAAATGCATGGTTGTTTGTCAAGGTTGTTCCAAAATTAACATCTTACCAGCCTTGTCTTGACCCTCTTTGGGAGGTCCTCATTCAATGTATAAATGTCTTCTCGCTTGGCAGTGTTCTGGGAGCCATCTTCAAACTCAACCTGTGACACATGACATTTCTAAGTCAAGAGGATAGAATCCAAAGCCTTCTAATGACATGCCTATCAATCATTGTTAGCAAATGGCAAAAACAAGAATGCAGAAAAAACCCAAATGCCTGATTGTAAACATTTACTCACAGCGCTTTCCAAGGAGCTCCAATGTAAAGGACATCCTTCACACAAACTACAGCTTTCATTATCAAGTGGTCAGCATGAGACATAAGTGGAACAATCAATACAACAATTGGCAATTCTTGACAGCTAATATAACTTGGGCACAATTCAATATTTGGGCCTTGAAAATTTTCCACAATTTGTCACCTGTGCACACAATGTGAAAACGTGCCACAGTTCTAACACTCAATCAAGTGCCATTTGTAACCTTCTAGCCTCTTGTTGGCAGAATGTCTTTGAAATTAAATTTTCTGTTGGGGTTTCAACAGAGACGGCTCTGATATAAAGAATACCTTCACTTAAAACGAAAATAAGATCAAGGGAGGCACAAATATTATTTCTAATGTTTATAAAAGAAAAGTTATTAAAATTACAATGAAAGAACTGTATTGCAGAGCATAAAAATATACCATAACATAACAAATATTATACAAAACTTATTTTGAATATATTATTAACTGGACAGGTGGCTCAGCAGGACAAGAAGGGGCTCGTGGCCAGAAGGTTGTGGGTTCAAATCCTGGGGGAGGCGGGGGGGGCGGGTTAACTCGGCCCATCAGACCTTCAGGGTTGTCATATGGACGACTCGCCCCTTCCATCCAAATGCAGAACTTAAACCACTGGCTCAGTGCTGTAAACAAATGAGTACTGCCCTCCATGCTCAATATAAGCAGATAACTACTTAATTTGTTGACGATATTAATACATTTTCCTTCCCTTTAACAATGTACCACCATTTTGATTTAACCTTACAAGATGCTTCTAGATTTGAAGTTTTCGTGACTGCAAGGATCCATACTCTTTGGTTCTTTCGGTAAAGTCACGTAGATGAAAAATATAAATAATGAAATGAAAATAACTAAATAATAAAATGAAAATAAATTACAAGATGCGTTCCGATTGATTGTAACAAATGATCAGATTTCTTAGTTCATATATTAATATATGCTTTAACACTCATGTCGTACACAGAATAATACAACTTATTTATCACGAGAATACAGGGGGGCAGGGCAGTATCATTCATTACCAGCCTTTGTACATCTAATATTAGATGAAAGCCATCACATCACTCTTGCACAAGAACTGATGTCATAGGTTCGTCTCCACAATTTCCATCTTCTCAGTTGTGTTCTCTCCTTCGGCTGCTATTCCATCACCACGATTGTCCACCAATAACAATCTGGTCTGTGTCATACCAAAGTCCATTTACTTTTCTCTAGAGTCAGCATGTCTGACTCTAGAGTCCATTTACTTGCTCCCAGATCCATGTACTCCTATTCCTGTCTATCAGAGCAAGTCCAGATATGCATTCTGATACATTTGTCAATACAGGAAACAGGACAGGCTACTATGTTTATTCTTCTGGAATATTGATAAGCTGCCTTGATCGATTTCAACTTTTCTAAATTGTGCCAGTGAGCACCCATTAAGGGCAGCATAACATGCAAAGGAGTGACGGGGCAGCACAACAACTTAGTCGCCAAAGCTCCTCAGTACTGATGTCCATATGCTACACCAGATACTAATGTCTCTACCCAGAATTTATTCCAACTGTGCCATCAGTGTTAAGCCATGAGATGAAGAATTGCAGTGTGCTCCATGGGTCAGAACAGGATACACTATCCCCCAAACACTCATGAGATTGTCTAATTATTAAAAAACTAATTAATCATTCTTTTGTTCACTTATTGGTAGCCTGGCTACACGTGGGAACATGGCTTCATTACAAGCAGCTGCCGAGATTAAAACCCAGAAATATCTCAGCAGTGCCGGCTCAGACACCAAGTTCTCATTTATGCCGATTTGAGACCTAGGTGGGGGGAGGACAGGGAAAGTTCAGATATTGCCTGCCACAGAGGACCATGGTCAGGAATTAAAAGGTCAGGTAAACAAGCATTGCGGCATAGTGGATTAACCAGGCCCGTCACTACTCCCCACACGCAAAAAAAGACACCCGAGAGAAACGTTTCTTCTCACCTGGAACATTTGCATGGAGTGAGCCGCAACGAATTTGGCTCCGTACAGTTGACCGTCGGTCCAACGCACGGTAACTGCTTCGCCAGGCGCAGGCGGACCGAGCACCAGGCAATTGTGACTCTGTACAACAAAAACCAGCAACAAATAAACTTTACTACAGAAACCACGCTCAACACCTCCCCCCACCCCACCCCACCCCACATGATAACATTCAGCAACTAGCTTGCCAACCTCATGGCAACAAAGACACACAACTCATTAATTATATTTGTTGTTACACTGCAAGATAACACTCGTTTAGAGCAGCAATACAATCACATTGTCGCCTCTGTTTTTCCTGAAGTATAACCCCCCCCCCCCTTTTTAATTTACATTTTATGTTTTC